>NC_083358.1:29019520-30401395 GCF_030254825.1 Meriones unguiculatus
GTTCTCTCTTAAAGGGAGCAGGGGCTGTCTCTGATATGAACTCAGTGGCCAACTCTTTGATCACTTCCCCCTGGGGTGTGCAGCTTTGCCAGGCCACAGAGGAAGACAAAGCAGCCAGTCCTGAGGAAACCTGATAGGCTAGAGTCAATCAGTAAGAGAGGGACCTTCCTTATCAGTGGACTAGGGGAGATGAGATAGCAGGAGAAGAGGGAAGAAGGGTGGGGCTGGGAGGAGATTAGGGAGTGGGCTACAGCCAGGATACAAAAATGAATAAAGTGTAGTAAACAATCAATCAATCAATCAATCAATAAATAAAAGAAAATTTTAAAAAAGACATAAAAAAAGTTCAGAGTTTATGTCTGTCATTTAGAAGTTGGTTTGGTAATTACTATTGAGCTGGAAACATACACATACCTAGTGCATCTAAATATATTCAGTCAGCCAACATACTAACACAGCCAAAAAACGACTAACTATATAAATACAGCCAGAACCATAAATACATATTTCAAAATTCTGAAAGTGAAGTTTCATCTCTGAGATGATCAAAGTGAACATTCCGACAAAATAGTACAGTTATGAGTCACAAGTAGTCCCAAGTGATCACAGAGTCCTGTATTATCACCCACTAGATCATGCATAAACTCTTCTCTGAAAACTTTCTCCACACTAACTCCTGCTGTTTTTCCCTCAGGCTTTCCAAAACACCAACTTTGTCTTTGTTCCTGAATTAGGAGAAGTTTGTTGGTGCCTCCAGGCCAGTGTAGGATTCTAATTCCTTCCAAGGTTAGTTCCCACTTGTCATTTAAATTTCAACTCGGAAACCACTTGAGCAAAGCCTTTCATGTGATGATTCTCCTCTATCATTGTTCCATTGACTTTGCCTGTTATTTTACCTGAAGCAATTTCTTGACTTAGGTCACTAATTTATTCTCTGCAAATGAATGGAATTAAGCATAAGGAGTTTTGTTTTGTTGTTGTTATTTGTTTGTTTGTTTATCAATTATTGCTATTCTAGTTTCAAGAATGGAAGTTGACCCAAGGCCATTTCTCAATGAGAACTTTTTAACACTGGATTATTCCATAGAGAAGACAACTCAATAATGCAAGACCTGGAGACAGAGATGGCATAGTGGGTAAAGGCAACTGCTCAGGAGACTATTAACATTAGCTCAATTCATGGTAACCACATGGTGGAAGGTGGAAACAGATGCCTGAAAGTTGTCCTTTGACCTCAAAATGCACACTCTGTTATCAGTGCACCTACATGCAAATGCACCCAGTAAAACAAATAAATATTTTTTAAAAATGGAGGAAAAAAAAGAGTTTAAGATCTGGAGCCAAATTCCAGAGATTTCACATCTATTTTCTTACTTTTCAACAATGTAACTTTAGGTGCTTCCATTCCCTCGTCTCTAAAATGCTAACAAACGTTTTTCTTACGTTTTTGTGAGAATTTCATATATGCATACGTATAAAATGTTTAAAGCCACACCAGAAACATGTTATAAAGGATATATCTAAAGCATATATGAAACGGAACATAAATTCCAGGGACATACTAGCTAGAATTTTTTTTTTAATTTTTATGTATTTATTTATTAAAATTTATTCAGTTTGTATTCCAGCTATAGCCCCCTTCATCTCCTCCCAGTCTCCTCCCTCTTCTCCCCTATGCCCATTCCCAAGTCCCAGATAGCTGCATAGGCTTCCTCTGTGGCCTGGCAAGGCTGAATTCCTCCCACTCCCAAAGGAGGTGATCAAAGAGCCTACCACTGACTTCATGTCAGAGACAGTCCTTGTTCCCCTTATTAGGGGATATCCACTTGGATGCTGACCTGCCAAGGGCTACATCTAAGCAGGGGTCATGCATGGTCTTTGGTTGGAGAATCAGTCTCAGAGAAGACTCATGTGCCCAGATATATTTGGTCCAGAGAGCTCCTGTCCTCTCCAGGTCTTAATAACTCCCCCTTCTTTCATATGAGTCCATGCACTCTTTCCATTGTTTGGTTATGAGTCTCAGCATCTGCTTTGATACACTGCTAGGTAGAGTCTTTCAGAGGCCCTCTAGGGTAGGCTCCTGTCCTGTTTCTTATTGATTCCTACTTCCAATGTCCATCCCATTTGTCTGTCTAAGTGAGGACTGATCATCTTACCCTGGATCCTCTTCTTGTTTAGCTTCTTTAGGTGCACAGATTTTAGTATGTTTATCCTATCTTATAGGTTAGTATCCACTTATGAGTACATACCATGTGTGTCTTTCTGCTTCTGTGATACCTCATTCAGGATGATCTTTTCTAGATCCCACCATTTGCTGCAAATTTCATGATTTCCTTGTTTCTAATTGCTGAGTAGTATTCCATTGTGTAAATGTACCACAGTTTTTGTATCCATTCCTCCATTGAGAGACATCTGGGTTGTTTCCAGGTTCTGGCTATTATAAATAAAGCTACTACAAACACGGTTGAACAAATGTCCTTGTTGAGTACTTGAGCATATTTTGGATATATGCCTAGGAGTGGTATAGCTTGACCTTGAGGAAGCACTATTCCTAATTGTCTGAGAAAGTGCTAGATTGATTTCCAAAGTGGTTGTACAAGGTTACATTTGCAACAGCAATGGAGGAGGGTTTCCCTTTTTCTTCACAACCTCTCCAGCATGTATCATCCCTTTCCTTTTTTATCTTAGCCATTCTGATGGGTGGGAGGTGGAATCTTAGGTTCATTTTGATTTGCATTTCTTGGATGACTAAGGACATCGAGTTCATGCTGGTATGTATAACTGTGTTTGTGTGTTTGCAGGTCCCTTATATTCCATGTGGGTATTCATAACATTTTATTCAAGATGGCTGTACATTATGTTTCAACAATAATGCTCTTTCACTGATTGAGATAAAGCTTCTTGTCATCCTTGTCTGAAATCTGATTGCCTCTACATCTGAGCATGTGTACATGTGTTCTTTGGTTTTAAAAATGAACAGTTACAACTAACGTGACACGAGCATCCTAGATAACATGAGACAGAACCTTACCCCATCAGTGAAAAGGGTGATAATGTAGTTTATTAATGATTTCTCAGTCTCCCACCTCCTGAGAATACACACACCCACACACACACTGGATCCAGAACCAACACTGATGATTCCCAAGTCTACCGGCAGCCCCGTTCATGCCTATGATGTTTGCTTGCTTCAAAGTCAGCTCCTTTTATTCTGACTCCATTTGCTCAAATTCCCAACTAAGGGGTTTAGATAAGCAGAAAATACAAAAGAGCAATTTGTAAACACATGTTTCTTTAGTTCTGAACACAATGTGGGAGGAACAAAAGGGAGTCAGAGCTCCCTGATCTAATCTTTAGAACTGGAAAGCAGTCATGACTATTTTGAATGATTTTATTTTGTGACAGGACAAAGGGGGCTAATCTGACTGAGGTTTAGGGTACTATGAGCTAACTGTATCATAACTTTCCTCACTGAGTAATGTCTAACGTGATATAAATAAAATGAGCTCATATTTTAAGAAATTTCGTTTAAACATATGACTCATTGAAAGGCACTGAAGCAAGCAGTCAGTGTAGCGAAAAATGGTTGGAGCAAGAAGCTGAGCTTCTTTATGGTGATGGTGGTAGCAATTTCTGTGTGTGTGTGTTTACAAACATATACATTTCTATTTCTTTTTTTTTTTTTTTTTTTGCAACAGATTTCAGCATATTTGGCCATTCTTGCCAGTACCCTGCTCGCCTGTTGTAGATACTTAAAAACAAAGATACAAATACTTCTAAAGAAAATGTGATTTGGAAGGAGATGCTTAGAATAATATTAAGTGCAATGGTCTGATTTCACTTCTCTACATTATAGGAAAGTAACCTATTGGCAAATAAAGCTCATTGTAGGACCTTGGTTATCAGTTAGGACCCTGAAATGTGGATCTGGAAGAGAAACCATAATAGAAAGGGTTGACTTTGAAATCCTGCCAGAGAAACCTGTTAGAGCAAGAATGTATTTTTCTATACAAAATTTTGTGCTACCATCAGGCAATTTTAATTCTTCAGAGACCTCATTTCCAAACACTGGATTTGGGCAAGAAATTTCTAAGTCTTTCAGGTCCAACAGTCTATGACCACTAAAACCTCTTTCCCATACTGTGCTGTTTGCTCAACATATTTTCTCAAACTTGTTAATTCTCTGCAAGTCTAAGGCGTGAAAATACGTTAGTAATTTTTAATGCTTGAGAACATATATATTCAGATGGACAAGATGATATTACACAAAAGAGAATAAAATATATAGAGGGAAATAGCAGAGGACTGCTTAATTCTCAGAGTTTTACGTGAGTTGTTTTCTTCTAAGACAGCATTATAAATCTACAGCATGGTAAGAGTATATAATTTACTTTCACAGCTATTTTCTGAGTGCAGAGAAATATATTAGCATAGAATTGCAGAGGGGGAATGAGAGAAGTGATGAACAGCAGAAGACATAGTGTTGTCTTGAGAACTAATTAACTTAACTATCCTCCTGAAGGATGCAGAGCTGAGGTCCTGGCAGTACTGCTTCTTCTGTCTAAGTATAGTTCTAATGCTGTACAGGCTAGGAGTCACCAAAACCAATCTAGCAGATCTTTCTTGCAGTGACTTCAGAAGCTAAAAAATAAGCAAAATGCAGTTTCCTAAGCCAGACATGTCACCAGCTCAAACACTTACTACCCCTCTGATGATGGCATCAGAAGCCCCATAAAACATCGACAGGAGTAAGAACACGATTTGATGGTAGAGCTTTAGCCTAACATGAACCCCTGAGTTCAGCCCTCAACATTTCCAGAGAAAAAAAAAAAAAAAAAAAAACACAAGTAAAAAGGTAGCTCAGGCTTCATATTGACCTATTTCATCTAAGCCATGCATTAGGCTCTTAATACACCTGCAATAAAAACGGCATCACAGAAAGGGTCCACTTAATGTTGGCTATAGCATATAAAAACGGTCACACTGGTCATTTTACAGTTCCCTTTGCAACCTCAATGGGAAGACAAGTGATTGACAGATTGGTGGAAACCTGTCTGAGCAAGCATTCCTATTTGGTCAGTGAATTAATTATTCTGTCATAAGCACCTATTTTCTTTTCTTTTTCTACTTAGCTATGGAGGCTACTGGGGGTGATGGCTGTCATTTAATTCTATATGAGCTGCATTTGGACCAACTGAAGGCAAATAATTCTAGATAATCAAGCCAAAGAAAACGAATGGTATTACTTTCTCCTTAGATTGCTATAATTTGGTAAAGGCTGTGTGCCTGTTTCTCTTGTCATTGCTCCAATTAAATGGCTTTTCCTTCAAAATTCTAGATTCTCCATGGTAGATTGCTTGCTAGCATGGAAAAACAAAACAAAACAAAACAAAATAACCCTTTGATTTATCACCAGCAAATGAAAGAAAGAGAGAAGAGAGAGTTTTCAGGGTTTTGCCTGGTTTTTGTTACACCATACTAACTTCTATGGTTTTAAACAGAGAGGTAAACTATATATTTTGCTGACATCAAAGCTAGGTTTTTCATTATGCATTTTTGTGTTTTTAAGATCCATCCATACTTTTGTGGATATCCCTTCACTGAATTTTCATTTATAAGTTTACTTCTATAGTGTTTCTTTTGCTTCTTGGGAGAAACTATCCTGACTAATATGTTTAGGAAAGCAAAAATCATGGTCAAGCTAGAGATGAAAATAAGTATTCAAGGAGTTAAAGAGATGGCTCTGCGGTTAAGAGCACTGTTTGCTCTTCTAGAAGACCTGGGTTCAAATACTGGCACCCACATGGTAGATCATAATTGGCAGTGCCAGGGGTTTTGTTGCCCTCTTCTGGCCTAAAAGTGGTATATAGCAATACATGCAAACAAATACACATGAAGTAATGTTAATAATAAAATGTGATGAAAATATTTAAGTTAAATATACCAATGCATATTTATGTCTTCTAATACACAGAAAATAAACTATCGTTGTGTTCATGCCTCTTTATGAGCTGCAGTTATTATGTATGATCTATTTTCTTTTTTATATTTTTATTTTATTTTTTAAATATTAATCACAGTTTATTTACTCTGTATCCCAGCTGTAGCTCCCTCCTCATTCCCTCCCAACCCCACCTTCCCTCCCTCATCTCCTCCCTGTCCCTTTCCAAGTCCACTGATAAGGAAGGACCTCTTCCCCTTCCATCTGACCCTAGCTTATCAGGTGTCTTCAGGACTGGCTGCAATGTTCTCCTCTGTGACCTAGCAAGGCTGCTCCTCCCTCAGCAGGGGGTGGGAGGGAGGAAAGATCAAAGAGCCAGCCATTGAGTTCATGTCAGAAATAGTCCCTGTTCCCCTTACTAGGGTACCCACTTGGATGCTGAGCTACCATTTGCTACATCCAAGCAGCGGTTCTAAGTTATATTCATACATGTTCCTTAGCTGGAGAAACAGTCTCATAAAAAATCCCTGTGCCCAGATATATTTGGTCCTTGTGGAGCTCCTGTTCTCTCCAGGTCATACTAACTCACCCTTCTTTCATAGGATTCCCGGCACTCTGCTGAAGGTTTGGTTATGAGTCTCAGAATCTGCTTTGATACACTGCTAAGTAAAGTTTTTCAGAGGCCCTCTGTGGTAGGCTCCTGTCCTGTTATTTCACTTTCATCAAAATTGGATGAGATCTTACACTTGTACAATAGCTGCATCATCCAATGGAAATCCTTTTCCATATTTATATAGTTTCAATTTCAACTACAGTAGGAACATGATTACAATATTCTTTATTGCACTCTTATTTTACATTTTGTTCTTATAAATATAGTATTAAATTTTATGCTTTAATTAAATGTCATGTAAACATTTTGTGACAATAAATAATTGACATAGAATGTACAAATGGAAGATATATTAGTAGAAACAAACAGTTTTTTTTTTTTGAAAAAATATTCAATGCAACCACAGCAATAAAGTCTTAGGACACTAGAAATGCCTGTTTACTGTCTGTTTATATTCTCACAAAATGTATAACATTGATTACACTAATATTTGGGGTAAGTAGAACTGAATTATAGGAGTCTATTTAAGATTAAATATCTTAAAGTACAATTATTAAAAATTATGTTTGTAGCAGCTTTATTTGTAATAGCCAGAAGCTGGAAACAACCCAGATGCCCCTCAGCTGAGGAATGGATACAGAAATTGTGGTACATCTACACAATGGAATGTTACTCAGCAATAAAAAACAAGGAAATCATGAAATTTGCAGGTAAATGGTGGGAATTGGAAAAGATCACCCTGAGTGAGCTTTCCCAGAAGCAGAAAGATACACCATTTGTACTCACTCATAAGTGGATATTAGACATATAATATAGGATATACCTATTAAAATCTATACATCTAAAGAAACTAATCAACAAGGAGGACTCTGGCTAAATGCTCACACCCCATATAGAAAGGCAAAGAGGATAGACATCAGAAGAAGGAGAAAACAGGGAACAGTACAGGAGCCTGCCAGAGAAGACCTATGAAAGGCTCTACCCTGCAGGGTATCAAAGCAGATGCTGAGACTTATGGCCAACCTTTGGGCAGAGTGCCGGGAATTTCATGAAAGAAGTAGGAAATAATAAGACCTGGAGAGGACAAGAGCTCCACAAGGGGAGCAACAGAACTAAAAAACTCTAGGCACAGGGGTCTTTTCTGAGACTCATACTCTAACCAAGGACCATTGATGGAGATAAACTAGAACCCCTGTACAGATGTAGCCCATGGCAGTTCAGTGTCCAAGTGGGTTCCATAGTAATGGGAACACGGACTGTCTCTGTCATGAACTGATTGGCCTGCTCCTTGATCACCTTCCCCTGAGGGGGAGCACCCTTACCAGGCCACAGAGGAAGATAGTGCACCTACTCCTGATGAGACCTGATAGACTAGAATCAGAAGGAAAGAGAGGAAGAACTCCCCTATCAGTGGACTTGGGGAGGGGTATGTGTGGAGAAGGGGAGAATTGGGAGGGGAGGAGGAAGGGAGCCACTGGGGACTACAAAGTGAATAAGTGTAATTAATAAAAATTAAAAAAAAATATGAAGGATGTATCTAAGAGTTTCAGAAAGGGAAGGCTCTACAAACTAATTAATAAACATTCCTTCAAAGAAATACAATAATAATAATAATAATAATAATAATAATAATAATAATAATGAGATGTGTGGAAGATACAAAGAAAAATAATCAACTGGGAACATAAAGCATGTGGAAGATGTTTGCACATAGCTGGATACCATAATTGGAGCACAAGGGTCAGTTCACATGAAACATAAAACAGCCTCAGAAAGTGATACTGTGTAACTCAGCCAAACTGTTACCAAGAACTGTATATTCAAATGTGCTTGACAGGGATGAGGAAACAAGATGGCTCATGACAAAGTTAATCCATTCTTGTTGATGTCAAGTAAACAGAGCTTATCTCACCTCATTACCCAAGCTCCTCAAAGACATGCGCATTATTGTCAAAGTAAGAGTCTCTTCTTAAAATGCTAAAATTTTTGTAATAAAACAACAGCTATTCCCTTGGTCAATATTAAATTTAGCATGAGTGGTTTATTTCAAGACAGTAAAAATACTATAATATACCACACAACTTTCAAAGGTTTTAATGCTCTCCCTATTGTAATGATCATAATTGTCAACATAATGCCAACTATTTGAAGAATTCCATCAAAAACATATAAAAATAGATCTTTTAGGTGCAGAGAAGAGGTTCACTTGTTACTGTATTTTGGGTCTAGCTGTTTGTGTACTGCCTAAAACTTCTCCATGCTTATTAAAACAGGAATTGAAACTCAATATTCTATATCTCTGTATTTCAACCCTTCATTTTCAGTCTTCCTTCCATCCCCTCCTCCTTGCCCACTTTAATTCCATAACTGTGAGAAAGGCAATATCCTGCTTGTGATATTGAGCAGAAGAACTTTCAAAAAGCTTGAGAACTGAAAATTTGTTTTGTTCTGAATTTTAAGGCAATATTCTCTGGTTAATTTCTCAGGTCTGAAAAAAATACTGTTGGGTAAATGCTTATAATTTATTCTAAATTAAATTGGCACATAAATCTTTGTGTTTATTTTCCTTGCTACATTACAGTGTGAATGTAAGACTTGTATGTAAGTTTAACATGATCTGAGGTGAAACTGAAAGTACCAGTCTCAGTGAAGAAAATGCGTATCCTCACCCTTGACAAAGAGATGCTCAAGCTAATATGCTAAGATCAGGATATCAAAGTAGTTAAATCTTATTGCAAGTGTTTATTAGACCAAATTAGGAATTGAAACATGCCACAATAGTAACCTCATCTTGCTAAATGCAACTGTTTGTCACATTTTAGTTATGGTCACCTGTCCATTATGTGTTTTAATGTGTTAGCTGCTTGTTTATTTTGTCGTTTCTACGTTCACTGAAGTGGGGCTATTCAAATGGCTGTGTTTTATCCTATACTGTCTAAAATTTATCCAAATATTTTACTAGTGTCTGCTTCCTCTTATCTTCTTGCATCTGCAGAAACTGTCTCCTACGTTCTGAAGACACTCGTGTTTACAAGTATCTTTAAGTTTAGTTAAGAAAAAAAATTAGAAACAGATATTCTTGAAAGCTTATGTGTTCAAGTGTTCAAGTGTTCTTGACAGTTTATGTGAACCCTTTGATCCTGAGTGTGATGAGATTTGGAGACACAGCCCTCATGAGTTCAAGCTCTCATGATAGGATTCAACTTCTTAGAAAAAAAAATAAAACAAAATAACAAATAAAACAAACAATACAAAAACCATCTCCTTTTATTTTCTTTCCTGTAAATATTATAGAAATAGAAAAAAGAAAAAAGGAATAACAGTTTCGTATGGGTGTTCTCCAGAACCTATTCATTCTGACATCCACATCTAAGACATATATCTCTAAACTTGTGTGGAATCATTGTATCTTAGCAACTTGATTCATGAGATTCTGTCATAGCAATCCAAACATAGACAATGATAATCTAGCCTCTATCTCCCAGCCTGTCTTCTCATATTCCAGCTTTTACAATGAATGTTTCAAAATGATAGTAGCACAAAAGAGACATACAGTTTCCTATGGAGACAGAGACTTTTTCATTGAGTATCTCATAGAAATATATACATGAATATATATGTACATATATGCAAGTAACAACATTTAATGAAAAAGGGAGTCCATGAATTTGGAAGAGAACTAGGAGGGATATATGGAAGGAGGTGAAAAGGAAGGGGAGAAACTGTAATTATAGTCTCAAAAGGAAAAGAAAATTTTAAAAAATTGAGGCGTGACATACACGCTTGATGTTCAGGCTGGCACAGCTAAAGAGCACCAAACAGCCCAAAGAACCTAAACCTATATTAAGTTGAAACAGAGAATTTTCTTCTCATTTTTTAATCATCTTGGTAACAAATTCAGTACAGGCATTCTAAAACTAAGATTATTTAGTTAACATCATTTTTTTTTCTTAATAATCTTCATTTAACCCATTTCCAAATTTTACTACTTTTTCTTTATCCTGTATAAGAAAGATTTCTTTTTTTTTTTCCCCTTATACAGTCCTTCACACACTTATTTAATTAAAAACTGGTTGTATTTCCTCTTGATTGTGTTTAAATCATGAACGAAACACTGGTTCTAACTGCCTCCTCGGGCACATTCTCAGGTCACAGGTGCCATTCATAGTTTTATTATAGAGAACATCTCCCTGGTAGCTTTTCAACCTCCTCAGCTTTACACATCTTAATCTACCTGTCCTATCTTTCTGTATCTTCCAACTCAGTTTCATGCATTGTTTTTGTTTATCTCACTAATTGTCACTCTTCACAACCTCCCAATATATATGTTAGTGCAGTTTATTTGAGAGGAAGTGGGGTAGCATTCTCTGCCATACTTACTGCATGGTGTTTAAAAACTTTCTGAGTATCTGTTTAAATAAGTAAGGAGTAAGGCATCCTCTGTGGATGTAGTGGCAGTAACTAACTCGTTCACATTATTAATTTTCATATTAAGAAAGCTTTTGATAAAATATTACTTGGAAGATTTTTCTCAAAATTATATGTATACATACACACATGCATATTATTATATAATTCACATATAGAAGATAGAGAAAAGGAGAGAGGGAGAATATTTATTTTGAGATAAAGCTTATGTTTAAGACATCTTTATGCCATGCTACCATTTCTACTATTAGGTGGGAAATATATTTTTGTACATGTAATAGAAATGGGAAAGAGCCTTTTTGTATCAACCAAAGACCATACATAGAGAGGACCTAGACTCCCCGCTCAGATGTAGCCCATATACAGCTCAATCTACATGTGGTTTCCCTAGTAAGAGGACAGGATGGACAGTCTCTGACATGAAGTCAGTTGCCTGCTCTTTGATCACTTCTTCCTGGTGGGGCAACCTATACAGCCCACAGAGGATGAGGATCCAAGCAGTCCAGATGGGATCTGATAGGCTAGGGTCAAACAGTACGGGAGCAGGACTTCCCCTATCAGTGCACTAGGGGAGAAGAATAGGGGAGAAAGAGGGAAGGAGGGTGGGACCAAGAGGAAATGAGGGAGGGGCTACAACTGGGATAAAAGGGAATAAATTGCAAAATAATAATAATAAATTATCTCTAAATAATAGTCATTTTGTGTCTGATTGTTTATCATTCTCTAGTATATAAAACAACCTCATTATCAATTGCTATCCTTTTTGTTTGTTTGTTTGTTTGTTTGTTTGTTTCAGACAGGGTTTCTTTGTGAAGTAGACCTTGCTGTCCTGGACTGGCTTAGTAGACCAGGCTGCCTTTGAATTCGTAGAGGTCCTATCTCTCTGCCTCCAGAGTCAGAATCTTGGGATAAAAGGTAATTTCCAAACAGCTCGGTATCCAAGTGGGTTCCCTAATAAGGGAAACAGGGACTGTCTCTGATATGAACTCAGTGGCTGGCTCTTTGACCTCTCTCCACCTCTGAGGGAGGAGCAGCCTTACTATGCCACAGAGGAGAACATTCTAGCCAGTCCTGATGAGACCTGATAAGCTAGGGTCAGATGGAAAGGGAGAAGGACCTCCCTATCAGTGAACTTAGAGAGGGGCAAGGAGGAGATGAAGGAGGGTGGGATTGGGCGGGAATGAGGAGGGGGCTACAGCTGGGATACAGAGTAAATAAACTGTAATTAATATAAAAAAATAAAAATTAAAAAACAAAAGGTGATCTCTACTATGCCTGGCTTGCTATCCTTATTTCTAACTCTTGGCCTTAATCTTTGCCAGAACATTTTTTTTCTATGAGTCTATTAAGTATTTTGGTTATTTATTACAATTAATTCATTTTGTATCCTGGCTTTAGGCCCCTCCATCATCTTCTCCCATTCACACCCACCCTCACCCTTCTCCCCCTATACCCTTTCTGTAGTCCCCTGATAAGGGAGGACATCCTTCCCTTCTATCTGACCCTAACCTATTAGGTATCATCAGGACTGGCTGGATTGCCTTCCTCAGTGGCCTGGCAAGGCTGCACCCACCAGGGGGATCAAAGAGCCAGCCACTGAATTCCTGTCAGAGACAGACCCTGCTCCTCTTACTAGGGAACCCACTTGTAAACTGAGCAGCCTATAGGCTTCCTCTGAGCAGGGGGTCTAGGTCCTCTCCATGCTTGATCCTTGGTTGGGGTTACAATCTCTGCAGCCCCCCCGGGCCCAGGATTTTTGGCTCTGTTGGTCTCTTTGTGGAGTTCCTGAAACCTCATAGCCAAACTTTGGGCAGAATGTAGAACATTTTTTTTTTAAGATTGCTATTTCTCTTAATAAATCTGTTCAGAAAAATATTTGACTTCTTATATGTAAAGTATGTAGGGGAGGGTAATGAGACTCTAATGAAACAGAGGTAAATGCCTTGGAAAATGTTACTGTCTAAAAAATTCCCTCAGGTGTTAAAATCTTAGCCCACAATTTTGGCCATAGCTAGAATTAGTTGAGCCTGAAATAGTAAGTTCAAAGCTGTTTCTTCTCATGTAATTAATGTAGTTATTATAGAAACCCAGTTTGTTTTTTTATTGGACAAGGTTGCTATAACAGAGCAAGGCTGCCAAATACTGCCCACTCCTTGCTTCCTAGCTTTTTTTCTCTACCAAGTGCTCACATAAGCCTGTTAAAGTGCCGCCCATTGGGACATGATGGAGTCAAGAGGACCCTCGTTGGAGCCAAGTATATGTGATGTCATACTATTGTACCCCCAGAACTATGAAACAAAAAACTCTTTTTTCAGGTACTCAGCTTCCAGGAGTTTGTTATATCAACAGAAAAATTAATTCATGCTACCCATCACTTGAAGTAAATTTTTGTCGGTGAATTTATAAAGGTAAATTCATAAGGCAGTCACTGGAAATGTAGTAGAAAAGGAAAGGAGAGGAATGGGTGAAAATTAATTCTACAGGCCCAGTCTACTGCAGCACCAATTCTCTAATGAATATCTATCCTGTGCCTGGAATAGAGTCAGGGAGGAAACATTGAAAACTAGTTAAAAAAGTGGGTCCAGCATCTTGTCAGCACAATGCATCCTGATCAGTACAGCAAAGATTAACTGCTGCCTAGAGAAGGGATGATGGGAAGTAGCAGAAAGGACAAACACTGAAATGAGTTCTGTTGTGTTGCATCCATTCTACAGGTGTTTGGAGAATGGTATCAAGAATAAAATTATTTCCAATAAAAAACACGAAATATTTTCACGAGCTCATAATGTCTTGAACTGGGGCTTCTGCTTGCTAGCATGAACGAAAAAAGACTAGATTTGAAGACAACATGATAAATACATGACCCATTTCTGTCAGTTTACAATTGTGTAACCTCGAACAAATCGCATTGTCTCTCAGAACTTGACTTTTTCTGGTTTCAATATCTAGCCCCAACCAATATCTGGTCTTGCAGATCCTCAGAGATGTGAGGGCTCAGTTCGGAAAATAGAGGGGGAACAAAACAAAACAAACAAACAAAAACATGAATAAGATCAAAAGTAAAGCAAACCATTTGTGTGCGTCAACCACTGTAGAGAATCTGTACTAAGCACACAGTGGGCTAGTATTAAGTTTAGTATAAAGTTGTGTGTCTAAGCAGATGTATGGTGTTGGTCAGATAGCTAACTTTCCAAAGCTGCCTGTATTTTCATGTCAGGAATTATTTTTTTCTTTTATAAAGGTTTGTTTACCAGTCCCTGAAAGACAGATTTTTGGAAAACTGAACCTGTACTGCTGGAATTTACCTATCCTCAATGTGAGGATTGTGTTAGAGGTATATCCATTGACACTGGACTGGTTGTAATATCCTCCTCTGTGGCCTAGCAAGGCTGCTCTTCCCTTGGGGGGCGGGGGCTGTCAAAGAGTCAGCCATTAAGTTCATGTCACATAGTCCTGTTCCCCTTACCAGGACACCTACTTGAATACTGAGCTACCATGGGCCACATCTGAGAAGGGGTTTTAGGTTATATCTATACTTGGTTGGAGAAACAGTCTCATAAAAGACCCCCATGCCCTGATATACTTGGTCCTTGTGGATCTCCTGTCCTCTTCCTTTTTTATCTTCTTTAGGTGTACAGATTTTAGTATGTTTACCCTATCTTATAGATCTAGTACCCACTTCTCTCTTAGGCACATCGATGCAAAGATACTCAATAAAATATTTGCAAACCAAATCCAAGAACACATCAAAGATATTATCCACCATGACCAAGAAGGCTTCATCCCAGGCATGCAAGTGTGGTTCAGTATATGGAAATCCATCAATGTAATCCACCATATAAACAAACGGAAGGAGAAAAACCACATGATCATCTCCTTAGATGCTGAAAAAACATTTGAAAAAATCTAACACTCATTCATGTTTAGAGCCTTGGAGAGTTCAGGGATACAAGGCACATACCTAAACATAGTAAAGGCAATATACAGCAAGCCTATAGTCAACATCAAACTAAACAGAGAGAAACTTAAATCAATCCCACTGAAATCAGTGACAAGGCAAGGCTGCCTACTCTCTCCATTTATCTTCAACATAGTACTTGAAGTTCTAGCTAGAGCAACAAGACAAGTAAAGAAAATCAAGGGGCTATGTGACCATTTAGAAGGAAAAGAGAAGAAAGAAATGCTATAATTAGCTTATAATCTTAAAAATAAATAAATAAAGACCATGTCATGCTCAGTCCCTAGTCTCCAGGTCAGGTATTTTATATCTGCCTGTTACTGCAGATACAGGGCTCTGACGCCCTCTTCTGGCTTGCTGTGTCCACACATCCACATACTTATACAGGTACACACATAATATAATAACATTAAATTAAAAATTATATTGGCTTCTAGGTTTTCTAAAATATGCTAACTTAATAAGACGTATGTGATATTTACTGCAACAGGCCGCCAGGTATTTAAAACATGTTATCTTAAACTGCAAAAGAAGATATTTATTGAAAAAGATAGTACAAAATTGAAAATTTTAAGAGACTCAAATATTTGATATTCATAGTAACTGTATTATATAACATGATTTTTTTCATGTTAAGCCATGAATTACACTATATACATTCACATATTATTTATTTATATTTCACTATTTATATAATCTTTGAAAATAATTTTAATTGTCATCTAAAGATAATATCAGAGTAACACTATAATGTAAAAATACACAGAATGAGAGAGCAATTTAGTTCAGCCTATGTCGTACACAATCCAAACTCTTTACTGACCGTACCTTGTTACATTTTTTCTAAGTAGAGCACAAGAGTCACTCAAGAACAAAGAAAGGATAACAGCCTTTCAAATGACTTCATTCGTTATTAGGCAAAAGAATATTTTCATTTAAGCTCTATCAAATTGAGTAATGCAGCCTTATCACGTTAATATTTACTTTACTTAGGCATAAATGTATGTAAGCCGTCCTATTTTCTCTTCATACTTAGTGAATGTAAATCTTTCTATTTCACCTCATTTGTATTCTATAGCTAGGATCCTGACATACTGTTATGGGTGTTTGTGATATGAAAATTTAAAATGTAGCTTGCAGCTTAGTAAAATGAAAGAATTGGGCTCTGATTGACATCTTTAGTGCATATCAAAATATCATCAGGTAGCTATCCAAGCTCTGATGCCTCATAAGTAGATGGTCTCCTGTATTCAACTTCATGAACCTGAGATTTCACTGTGGATAAAATAAGTATTGAACATTCAAAATAATGAGAAAAAAATGTACTCCAATTTTTCCTAAAAATCTACCCTGTACTTAACTGTTTATCTGTCTGTGCATATTAGGGTTGCTTTATGGTTTAAAGATTATGACCAGTAGAGTTTGGAATACAAATATTGAGCCTCTGTTTCAGTTCTTTCAATTCTACATCAAAGTGAAATTTCTGTCCCTTATGCTAACTTTCTTTTCTTTTTTAATAATTCTGTACTGTTTTCCACAGTAGACACAACATTTTGCATTGTTAAATTTAAAAATGAAATATTTAAGATATTTAAGATTGAACCTAGGGCCAATGTACTAATTACGGTAAACCAGTACCCAAAAGAGAATTTTGATTGTCAAAGGCTGGAGGTAGAGAGTGATTGATAGGTTTTAATAGATAGAGAATTTTAGTCCTATAAGATGAAACATACTTGAAGATGGATGGCGTGATTACTACAGAGCATTGAATACACAGAAAATACCACTAAAATGAACCTTTATAATATTTAAATTATGATATTGTATCTTATGTAACTTTACCAAAAGAGTATATTAAAAACACAAATGCTCCTCAAAAAAAAATTAAAGTAAACAAATTAAAGTGTCATGTTATTGTGTTAAAATATGAAATTGAGGAAGAAGACCACAAGACACAGTGAGGTGAGGCATGCTTTTAGAAAAAATAAATCTGGATGAATGAAGGCATAATATTTATTCTCCTTTCTCATGAATCTAGGAAACGAGCTTTTTTCATATAGTCAAGTAAGCCTGAGAAATTCCCTAGGAGACAAACAAGGCCATAGGGAGCTTGGAAGGAGGAAAGGAGAGATGTATTTGCAAAGGCATGGCCTGAAAAAGTACACTCACCAATCTGTGCGGGTTTCCTTTCATTCATGAGCCAGTTACCACATGGAAGACAAGAGAAACAAGCTGCCCATTTCTTGCCTGCTAGAGCTTGCCTGTACTTTTTAAACAATTGGAACAGATACTTGTGATCTATAATTAAATTCACAAAAACAGAAGTGATTTTCCTTGGACATATTTTTTGAGTTTCAAATTTTTAGTAGTTAATTTAGAGAAAGTTTAACATTCAGGAACAAAAAATCTTAAAAAAAAAATCACCCTTTCATTGATTGTCCACTGAACAAAGGCCAGAAACAACCAAAAGGCACAGGGCATTCTTTCAACTTCCTTGAAAAAAAAAAAAAAAGGCCTTTTGTGTGTTTTCTGGACTGACTTAAAAAATAAAAATAATAAAATGAACTACACCAAGACAAGAGATGAGATGAGCTTGTTTGTGTGGATGCCGTGATGCACAAGTGTGGCTTCTCATTTAATAATCTGTGTTGAGAATAGTGGCTCTTTGTTCCTCCCTCTTTCCCACCAAAGAGCCTCAGACCCTGTCCTCAGAATAAGACTATGAGATTTTGACTTTGATTCATTTGAAAAGCTGTAATTGGGCAACTTCAAACCCCACTTAAAACCTTTCTCTGGTACTTGAAGACCTACTTCTGTACAAAGCATTCTGTTAAGTCTTTCCTAAGCGTGGCTCTCATCACCACAAGCTAATGATGTACTATGTACATAAGGGTGTCTGGGAAACACAAGCATTAGGAATGCACCACAATTGTAAAACTGACATTTGTACCTTAACTATATCTGCAACAACACTAACTGTGAGTCAGAGAGCCTATTTATCTGACATTTGTAAAGCACAAGTGTGCTTTATAACATGAGGGATAAGGCAAAATTTATAAAGCCTGCTTTAACTCAAACTCTAGGATCACATGGGTGCCTTGCTCTTGTTTTAGTACGAACCTCTCCCTAAGTAATGATAATTACAGGGATCAAAAACACAACTATATGGCTGCTGAATGATGAATAAGGATTATATTTTCTTATAATTGCAAAGGCTGATTACAAATAAGGGAAGAAATACGTCTTTTCATAGCATTGAGGCTGCCTCAAAGGACTTTGGCAATGTGCAACCCTTTCCCCAACTGATTATTTGAAGGCGATGGACATTGACCCTAAGGGCCAAGCTCACACTGGTAGACTATCACAAGCTTGACCACTAGTTCATGTTTGTGTTTGTTTGTTTGTTTGCTTGTTTTTTGAGATCATAATATTAACTCAGGACAACTTCAGAGTTATATAATCTTCCAGTCTCCACCTCAGTGACTGGAATTATAGGTAGTTTTGGTTTGTTTCTTTCTTTCTTTGTTTGTTCCACCAAGTCTGGCTAGTTTTAATTTGCTTAAACACTTCTTCATTGTAGAATCTCACAAGGGCTGTCAATCATTTAATGTGGTTCTGATAATTTCTTGATAATCCATAAGGAGGTCTGTTTATATGGAATTCAATGATTCAATACATATTTCTACAGATTTGATGATGATCTATAATACCCTTCTTTAGATTATATTATTGTCTTAATTATTAGAGATATAGATGCACACTATTTTTTAAATATCTTTTTAAAATTTATTTCTCTAAAATTTATTCACTTTATATCCTGATCATAGACCCCTCCTTTGCCTCCTCCCTGTCCCACCCTCTCTCATTCTTCCTTACTAAGCCCTTCCCTTAGTCCTCAAATATGGGGAGCTCTTCTCACCTACAAACTGACTTCCACCTACCACATCTCCTCAGTTCTGCCTGAATCCTCTTCCTCAGTGGTCTGGCAAGAACACACAGCCAGAGGAAGTAAACAAGGAGTAGGTAACAGAGTCCATGTCAGAGAGACAGTCCCTGTTCCCCTTACTAGGAAACCCACAAGGAGACTGAGCTGCATATGGGCTACATCTGAGCATGGGGCTTAGGTCCTCTGCATGCATGGTCCTTGCTTGGTGCATAAGAAATAACTTGTTTAACTTCTTGAGTTTTTTATATATACTGGATATTAGCCCTCTGTCAGATATAGGGTTGGTGAAGATCCTTTCGCAGTCTGTAGGCTGCCGTTCTGACAGTGTCCTTTGCTTTACAGAAGTTTTTCAGTTTCTTGAGGTCCCATTTATTGATTGTTGCTCTTAGAGTCTGCACTGTTGGTGTTCTGTTCACGGAGTTTTCTCCTGTGCCAAAGAGTTCCAAGTTGAACAGCAACAAATCAAGTAATCCAATTAAAAA
Source organism: Meriones unguiculatus (assembly GCF_030254825.1). NCBI lineage: Eukaryota > Metazoa > Chordata > Mammalia > Rodentia > Muridae > Meriones > Meriones unguiculatus. Next base: position 29,038,889 of record NC_083358.1, read on the forward strand.
ATGGGTTACAGAGCTAAACAGAGAATTATCAATAGAGGAATATAAAATGGCAGAGAAACACTTAAAGAAATGTTAAAAAAAAAGACAAAAAAAAAAAAACTATCGGGGTTGGGGATTTAGCTCAGTGGTAGAGTGCTTGTCTAGCAAGCGCAAGGCCCTGGGTTCGGTCCTCAGCTCTGGAAAAGTAAATAAATAAAAGACAAAAAAAATGTTCAACATCCTTAGTTATCAGGGAAATGCAAATCAAAACGACCCTGAGATTTCACCTTACACCCAACAGAACGATTAATATGAAAAATTCAAGTGACAACACATGCTGGAGAAGATGTGGAGAAAGGGGACCCCTCCTCCCCTGCTGGTGGGAATGTAAATTTGTACAACCACTTTGGAAAGTAATCTGGCGCTTTCTCAGAAAATTAGGAATAGTGCTTCCTCAAGATGCAGCTATATCACTCCTAGGCATATATCCAAAATATGCTCAAGTACACAGCAAGAACATCTGCTCAACCATGTTTGTAGCAGCTTTATTCGTAAAAGCCAGAACCTGGAAACAACCCAGATGCCCTTCAGTGGAGGAATGGATACAGAAATTCTAGTACATCTACACAATGGAATATTACTCAGTGATAAAAAACAAGGAAATCATGAAATTTGCAGGTAAATGGTGGGACCTGGAAAAGATAATCCTGAGTGAGGTGTCCCAGAAGCAGAAAGACACACATGGTATATACTCACTCATAAGTGGATATTAGACATATAATATAGGATAAACATGCTAAAATTGTACACCTAAAGAAGCTAATGAGGAAGGAGGACTCTGGTTAAGATGCTCAAGCTCCACTCAGAAAGGCAAAGAGGGTGGACATTGGAGGAAAAAGAAAACAGGGAACAGGACAGAAACCTATCACAGAGGGCCTCTGAAAGACTCTAACCTGCAGGGTATCGAAGCAGATGCTGAGACTCATAGCCAAACTTTGGGCAGAGTGCAGGGAATCTTATGAAAGACGTGGGAAATAGTAAGACCTGGAAAGGACAGGAGCTCCACAAGGAGAGCAAGAGGTCCAAAAAGTCTGGGCACAGGGGTCTTTTTTGAGAGTGATACTCCAGCCAAGGATCACTCATGGAGATGGTCTGGAACCCCTGCAGAGATGTAGCCTATGGCAGTTCAGTGTCCAAGTGGGTTCCATGTAATGGAGACAGGAACTGTCTCTGACAGGAACTGATTGGCCTGCTCTTTGATCACCTCCCCCTGAGCGGGGAGCAGCCTTACCAGGACACAGAGGAAGACAATGCAGCCACTCCTGATGAGACCTGATAGACTAGGATCAGAAGGAAGGGGAGGATCTCCCTTATCAGTGGACTGGGAAAGAGTGGGTGGGAAAGAAGGAGAGAGGGTAGCCCTCTGAAGGGAGGAGGGAGGGAGCTACAGGTGGGATACAAAGTGAATAAACTGTAATTAATAAAAATAATTTTAAAATAAAATAAATTACAAATTCTCAAGTAAAAAAGTTCATAAAAAATAGATAATTTCTGTAGTACCAGATGTACATTATTGATTATATTTACAATAGCCAAAGATCATCAGTGTTTTCTGCCAAAGTAGAAAAACGTGTTTTTTCCTACATAGCTGAATATTATAAATACATTTTGTAATATTTTATCAAGAATTCTTCACAACTATATAAAGAATATTATGATAGATAAATAATATCAAAACATAAACAAAATCCGTATGTGGACATCATATTTTATTAGCAAAATTTCACAAAATTTATTTAATCATAAAACCTAACAAAATGATTGTTTTTATCATGTCTGTAATAATTGTCATAACTATATTACACAGTTAACTTTTCCTGAGTTGTGTGTAACATTTTTTCTATCTTGATAGAGATGTCTTTAAAATGAATTTTTTAAATCTTTTGTCAGACGCATATTTAAACCCTTGATACCATGTTCCATGTTGCATATACATTCGACTTTTAATAATTTCTACAAAGTCTCATGGATAATTTGTTATGTTGGGTTACCATATTTTCCAAGAAATTTTATTGGAATTCATATGGACAGCTTGCTTGACATAAATTTATCTGTACTGGAAGCTTCCTTGTTAAATGATTAAATCAGAGGAAATGACATTAATTCATGCTGTGTGTTTGTGCGTGCATGCATATGTGAGACTCAACTAATTTTTATATGTGTATATGTATATGTGTGTATATATATATATATATATATATATATATATTCAGAACAACTTTGATATAGGCACACAATTACACCTAGTCTTTGTCACTGTACCACACACAAACCCAGACAAAAACCTCAGCTTCAATAAAGAGAACGAGTAGAGAACTACTGAATGGAAACCAGACCTTGTTTTCTGTTTTGAAACCTCTCTAAGATAACACTAAGCAGAACTAAGAGCTGAATGAACCTGGTGGGCAGTCAGCCATAATCATCTCCTTTTTGGCAGGGCTAGCAACTGGTTATATGTATGGTGTGGGGAAACTGATTCAGTTGCTAATCGCCCGTCACTCTCTTGGAGCTGAAAAATCTCATCACTCAATTTTGAACTATTGACAATAAAATTTATATTTGGAATATTGCAATACATGCTGTAAGCTTTGGGTCCCAAAATACCTAAGATAATCGATTTGTAAAGAAAATTGTTCATTTATCGCATGGCTTTTGAATTTCAGTTTGTGATTAATGAGTTCTATCGCTTTGGCTCTGTGTGAGGCAGAAGTATATGGTAGGAAAACAAAGTGGTTTCCTTCAGAACCTAAGTAGGGAAGAGAGAAACAGAGAGGTTCCCACATTTTATCTTGGAGTCACACCTACAAAGGAAAAAAAGGACACACATGAGGCCTTGCATCATAAAGAGGCTTCTAATACAGTAATACCTGAAGGAAAGTTTGGAGTCAACCTTTAACATAGTGGTATATTGGTATCTCTCTGTTTCTGTCTCTCTTACTTTAACTATGATTTTTCTCTCTCTAATATTCATCCATATATATATAATATATACATATATATGTTATATATATATTTATATAGAAATGTGTATAGTCTGCATAAATATTTCAATTACACTTTAAAATATGCAATACAATCTATGATGTATAGACATATAGACATATATAGACAGAGAGATGTATAATATATATGCCTGTGTATATAATCTGCATAAATATTTCAATTACACTTTAAAATATACAATATTGAAAGCTTAATATATAAGAAACGATCACACTCAATGGCTACATATCCATATATGCTTTCGGGGCACCCACACCCACTCACATTTGCCAAAGCTCTTCGCTGATGTTCAGTCCGGCATAAAACTTTTTTTGTTATGCTCAAAAAGATATTTAAGGTAGGCATCAAACTAAAATATTTCAGATTTCTGTTTCCTCATTTGGATCATGAATTCAAAGTTGTTTATGAAATAGGGAACGTTTTGTTCAGTTCTCACAATTAAGCACATATTTCACCACGTATAAAATAAGAGGCTGTTAAAGTAAAATTGGGAAGTTAGGCATGAATTTAAAACGTGAGCCTCATAAGATGCTCAGGACACTCCACAAATAACTATCCTTCCCAAAATTTCAATGATGAGAGATTGAGAGACCTTAATTTATATTAAAACATGGAACACTTATAAAAAGATTTAGACGTGTGTACATTTGTATTAAGATAAATCACTATGAAAATATCCCATAAATTTATAGTTGGTAAACATTTTGAATAACAGGAACAATGTCAATTTTGTCCAGAGTCTAGGATATAGTAACTCATTTGATGAGGCTCACTGATATCTAAACCATCGTGTTGGTGGGGTACACACAGAAAAACATCTTTCAGCTCTGCTGTCATTGGTTAGCACTGCCTCTACAACTGGGCAGCAGAGTCAGATAGTAGAGCTATAAAATCTCTCAGTCACATTCATTTGTACTCAGACCATGAGCCAATAGGGCTGCTGTTTGAATGCACCTGCCCTATAGCATTGTGACTGAAATTTAATGACCAATGTCATATTTGAAAATGAAGGAGCTTGGTAGAAGGAATTCTCCCCTTCTACTCCACTGTTCTTGCTACATGATGATACACCATCCTTTCCTTCCCGAGTGGGCAATGTTCACATTGAAGTCAGAAACTGATTTTTAGACAACCAAATTTGCAAGCACCTTGATCTTTTCCAGGTCCTAGTTTCCAGAGCTGTAGGGGAGGTGGGGGGGGGGGGGAATCTGTTCTTTTTGAAGATCCCAATCTGTGATATTTTGCTGCAGCTGAATACATTGTCATTTTTCAATTCAAACAAAATGGCCATCTCTTTGGCCAGGATATAAAAGAGAATAAAATTATGAATATTTCATTTCCAATAAAGCAAACAGGGCTTGGGTCTTAACCTGTCTCCAAAGCTGCATTAATTCAAGGAGAAGTGTCCAGTCTTGTCTTCTATTACTTGCATAGCAGAGTACCTACACTCTAAATGTAGTAGAGGGATTCATGGGGCTTCTGCCTCTGGAGAAATAATTTTGACAATGGTAAACTTCCCACAAAGTAGCTGATACTTGGCTTTAACCATCTTTTAATGTTTCAAGACAGAAAAGGTTTATGCACCTTTTATTTTTAGAAGCTAAAGTATCTCTCTAGACATTGTTGTGCTGAGAGTTGATTGGAGGTTGCTGAAGTCAGAGTCTTTGCAAACCTCGGCCACATACTCAGGCTTAGCACTGAAAATGAAAGCGGGGATTTTTGGAGAGAAGGGGTAATATTTCGATTCCAATTCTTGTGGTTATTATCTCAACTTTGCTAAAGATCATGTAATCCATTATCTCCCATAGAATACAATACAAAACAAAAATAACCACTCTATCTAACACTGTTGTACAATTGATAAAATATACTGAACAGATTCTCATCTTAAAATATTCATAGGAATACTTTAAAAGGATACAGCAAAGATATCTATGGTAGCCTTGACTTCAATGAATGAATACATGGTAGCACAGTAATTAAACTTGATAAAATATTCTTTGTTATAAAAGTTGAAGACTATTTTCTGCAAGTTTATTTTTTCTTTATTTAATTGTTTATTACAACTCATTCACTTTCTATCCCCACTGTAGCCCCCTCCCTCTTCTCTTCCCAGTCCCATTCACCCTCTCTCTACTCTACCCTATGCCCCTTCTCTAGCCCACTGAAAGGGAAGGACCTCCTCACTTTTTATCTGACCCGAGTTTATCAGGTCTCATCAGGACTGGCTGTATCATCTTCCTCTGTGGCCTGACAAGGCTGCCCTCCCCCTCCCAGGAGGAAGTGATCAAAAAGCCAGTTCATGTCAGAGACAGCCTCTGTTCCCCTTACTAGGGACCCACTTGGACACTGAGCTGCGATGGGGCTATATCTGTGCATGGATTCTAGGTTATCTCCATGCATGATCCTTGTCTGGGGTATTGGTCTCTGTAGGCCCCCTAGACCCATGTTTTTTGGCTCTGTTGTTCTCCTTATGGAGTTCCCGTACCCTTCAGGTCTTTCTATCTCCCTCTTCTTCCATAAGGTTTCTTGAACCCTGCTTAAAGTATCAGCTGATTATTGCATTTTTAGAATTGCTGCATCTTTAGAATATTCAAAACAATAGTGATAATATCATTTACACATATTTTTCATCTATGATATTAGGTATGAAATAAATTGATAATGGCAAGGGATGACAAGGACATAGAACAATTGGAATTCTTACACTTATAGCTGTGGATACAATATAGAGTAGGCAAGGTTTTTTTCAAGGTTCAATATGGATACAATATAGGATACAATATAGAGTAGGCAAGGTTTTTTTCAAGGGTCTTCAATAAAATAAGACAAGACTGTGTTTCTACAGTAAAAAAAAAAAAAGTTTTTCTCAAAGGGTTGGTCTAGGTAATTATTGCATCTGGGAAGAACAGAATTGCTGCGTAGGCTAGCCAGTAAGTCAAGATGTAGTGGGTGCAGTACTTCAAGTCTAAAGGCTATCATGCTAAACCCAGGAAGAACTTACTCCTGTAAGTTGTCCTCTGCCTTCTACATAGACACCTCTCTTTCCTCCAAATCTTTCATCTACAAAAGATATAAATAGAATTCAAATAATGTAAATAAATCAAATGTAAAATTCTTCAATTCATCACAAATTAAAACATCATCACAAATTTTATTTTATTTTTCTCAGTGCTGGGAATCAAACATGAAGATCTTTGGATTTCAGGCAAGTTCTTTAGCCCCTCAAATCTTTTTCAAGATGAGATTAAACCACTTGAATTCACTACTTCACTAAGGACAGAAGTATCCAAATATTCAAGATCATGTTCAGCAGAGAATTTCTTTTGAGTTTTTTTATATTGAATTATCAGAGTGTTTCTATCAGAAAGTTTTGAAGAATATAGCCTGAAATTAAGTTTAGAAGGCCTTTGTCATTGAACTGATTTAAAATTTTACTGTTAGAGAGTGACCCAGTGTCATTTTATCAGTGTACAAGATGAAGAATGGGGCAGTGAATTTTTTTTTCACAATCACAAAAATAACGGAATATTCTAATGTTTAGAACCAGGTGAATTCTCTTCACTATAGTCTTGTCACCACCCCCCTGGGAAGCATCATTTCACAAGCTACACTGTTGGACTACAGTAAAGAAAATAATTATTAAAAGTTCATACAGTTAATTGTGAATGAAATGGAGTTTCTCAAACAATAGCATCTTTGTTTATGGAAAATAACTGGTCTGTTTTCTGTCTGCATTTGTTATCCAATTTCAGTAATGACACTAGGGCATAAACCCAAAAAATTTATGTACCTCCAATTACAGCAAGGCAATGAGAATTGACCTTGGCTGGTCATGTCACCAGAAGGTTGAGGTGAAAATTGCTGAGAGATACTGGAAATCACAGTGAATCTACTCGCCTTCCAGTCACGCCAGGTTCCTCTGTCAAGATGTCCACAGAATGCCATTAATGGAACGGCAAGGAGAGGGAAGTCAACAACTGGGCAAACAGGGTCATTCATGAAAGAAGGGAAGAAGACAAGTGAAAATTACAGTTCTGACATTAGGAAGAGGGAATAAATGGAGATGCTCTCAGAGTGGTGTTTGTGAGCTGTGAACAGGTAATTGCATATAATAAATTTCCTGGAATTGTCATTCTTCTTGGCCAGTACACCCTTTCTATTTTTATTGCCTCCTTTGGAGACTTTGTGTGGTTTGTTTTATTTCCTCTCTTACCCTTCCACTTTATAGTTAATAAAGAGTCACTCTTAGAAACTGGAGTTATACTGTCCCTGGAAGGAAGAAGTAAAACTCCTACAGAATGGGTTTTTCTTTTCAGTGTGTCTGCAGTATAAATCCCTAGGTATTTTATTCCACCAGATACGTTAGAAGTTCATATTGGGTATTAAGTTAATGCTAGTTTTGAATGAATATGAAGAAAAGTGAGACTTAATAAATATCTATCCCTTATCACACAGCATAGTCAATGCTTTTCATTGTTTTGTCTAACATCTTATTAACCACAAAAATACCAAGAAATTCTGATTCCTCCAATCATATGGTATAGGCATATTCATCTTATAATTCACCTTAATGTAGTGCTCTCCTACTTTATGTTTATTATAAACCCAAAACATCACTAGGAATATATTCTGTTCAAGTCACTAATCACTACACTTATTTGATTCTGAGCTGATTCTGTTCTTGATTTCACATTCAAAGTAAGAGAATATTAACTCCGTTCTATATAATATCCATTCTCAAAAGTCTTTTCTCTTTGGTGAGCATGTCAAGTGCATATCATTAAAGCAATGCTTGTCACGGCACCAAAGAACATTAAAGATGTAAACCTCTTTAGAGAAATACTGTACTGCTTGGAGAAGAGAAATTCTTGGAAGAAAAGAGGGTTTTATAAGAAGGATGAAGTAAACAGACAACTAATGCATTCTAGAACCAGTAATTTTTCTGACAGTCATGACAGATTACTCCTAATGGCTTTATCAGATTTGGTTCTGGAAACTTAAGAGACAGGAAGAGAAGCTAAACTGATTTCACTTTACCGTTTGTATCCATTATTATATGCTTTTCCAGTGTTTTTTGAATAATGGTACAAGCAAGGTTTAGGAGGCTGTAGCAATACTGGGACTGTAAGTCATCACCTTGGCCCATTAAGCAACTGATAAGTCTGTACGTGAAAATGTCATGCCTCTTGGGCTGTTGGAATTGACTTCGATGTTTTGTGGTTTGCTGGAAACAAACATAACAAGTTCAAAGCTTGATCGCTAAAAATGAAAACTTTATTAGATTCAACAAAAATGGTTACAGAAAAGCAAAAATACAATATGTGGTTAACCACAGACAAAAGCAGTCCCCTATGCTTAGCTCCGCTGACCTCCAAAACTCCTTTCTCTGTCAGAGGCACTCTGTGGGCACTTGTCCTGAAGCTGAGGAAATGAAAGCAGAGGACCAGTGTGGAGCCAGTTCTTATGTTTATATAGAAGCTCTTTACCAGTGATCTCATCTTTCCTAATGCTATGACCTGCTAATGCAGCTTCTCCTGTCACAGTATTCCCCAACCATAAAATTAGGTTTTGTTGCCACTTCATAACTGTTATTTTGCTACTGTTACGAATTTTAATGTATTTTTGGAGATAGAGATTAGCCAGAGGGTTCATGTCCAAAGGTTAAGAAACTCTGCTCTATACCATATATATATTTTTTCTTCCTTTCATTTTAGGGGGAAATGCATTAGGTAAAATCTATAATGTGCATATTAAGTAATCAATGTATATCATTCAAGATTAACACTTTGTCTGAACACAGTTCGTGATATTATCTTCCAGTAAGAAGTGTGAACACAGCCCATGAGATTATCCCCTATAAGGAAGTGGTGGTGGTTGTGTATGGGATAATTAGAGTTGGGCATCAGATGTTATCACAAGAAAAACACAAAAATAGTGACTTTACCTAGGTTTCAATGAACAACTTTAAGATGATACAAAATTCTCATAGGATAAGCAAACAAACTATGTAAATAGTAAGGTAATGTGCCCAAGTTTTGATAAATTAATTAAATCATGTTTCCCCAAACATATTCTTTGGACTTTAAAATCTGGATGTAGTGTTAAAAAATGGATATATGTCAGGCATGGAGGTACATAGCTGTAGTCTGACCACTTGGGACACTGTGATAAAAGAACAATAAATTGGAGGTCAATATGAACAACACACTAAAGTAGTAATCAAGAAATCAAAATAACAATGAAAAGGAAATGGATGTTGATTTCAAAGTTCTATCACAGAAGGTACATGCAAGTTAAAACTGTATTTAAATTCTGAATTATCTATTAGTTGCTCTCTGACGTGGAGACATAACCATTAAGTCTCTTGTACAGAGGAATAACCACACAGTGAGGGTTTTATGTAGATAGATCTAGAGATAATGTTTATCACAGGATAATGTTTGATATCCGGACATGGCTTGTTTATCTTTAGTCCTTCAGAGCAGCTTGGCATTTGTAGCTTTTAAATCACCTGGTCTGTGTAGACAGTTCTACTAATGAATCCCACATAAATCCTGGTGTTTGTATAAATACATCGTGTTCAGGTGTGTTGGCATAACAGAAAACTGGGTATAGGTCATATGAACACACTTCATGATACCTTTGGAATACTCTCTTTTCATAAGGAAAAAAAAAGTTTTAGATTCAAGTAAGTAAAAAGTTAGAGCTATGATATCCCCCTTCCCTTTATCAGCCACCTTCTCCTTTTATTTCCTATTTCTGCACGGCCTCAGGGCCCAATGAGTGAATTATAGCAGGTTCTACTGTCTTTTTATATATACATTCCCATGTTTTTAAGCTATGGATAGGTGAAGCTTCCCTGGGTTAGCAATTCTATAAAACATATGGATGTTTATCTGACTTTATAAATTCTACAATGGAGTAAATAATTTCTTACATTATTTCTCTGTGTTTTAGAAATTCAGAATAGTGTTATCTTTCTTGGTTATGCAGAATTTAGCAAACCTACCTAAATAAAACTTTATGGAATTTTTGTTTCATCTTATATTGGTTAGTTTTGGTTTTGAAGGGTTGCTTTTTGTTTTGTTTTGTTTTTTTTTTCTAGTTTGTGATTATTTTTTTGTCATTTGGTTTTGTTCTGGCTTTGATTTTTTTTCTGAAAGACAAAAAGAAAGAATGTAAGATTGAGAGCATAGTGACAGGAGTAACTGGAAGGAGCAGAAGGAGGGCAAAACTGGGATGAAACTATATAATGAAATATTTTGTAAATAAATTAACATTTAAATAAAAGAACACAAAATATTATACTCTTTTTTAAATTTATTTTTATTTTTTTAATTTTTATTTTTTTAATATTAATTACAGTTTATTAACTTTGTATCCCAGCTGTAACTTTGTATTCTGCTCCCTCATTCCCTCTCATTCCCACCTTCCCTCATCATCTCCCTACTCCTTTCCAAGTCCACTGATAGGGGAGGACCTCCTCCTCTTTCATCTGACCCTAGCTTATCAGGTATCTTCAGGCATTGCTGTAAAGTCCTCCTCTGTGGCCTAGCAGGGCTGCTCCTCCCTCAGGTGTGTGTGGGGGTGGGAGGTCAAAGAGCCAGCCATTGAATTCATGTCAGAAATAGTCTCTATTCCCCTTACTAGGGTACCCACTTGGGTACTGAGCTACCATGGGCTACATTATACTCTTAAAAATCATGCACTGATATAAAATTCTCTCCATTAACTATTATGATTTAAGTAAATACGTACATTTAACTACTCATTCCACAGAATATGTTCTTGAAAATTTCATGTTATATATTATCAATACACACAACTTTCTCTTTTGATTTTTAAAATAAATTTAAAATTCTAAAAATTCACAATACTCCAAAGAATAGCTCTTAAAATGCATTATAAGGAGCTGGTCATAATGCTCAGTGTTGGTAGATTGCTTATCTAATTTATGTGAGACCTCAGATTCAATACTTAGCACGCAGATATAAAAGATGTATCACATGATTTTCTCAGTCACCCTTTGGTACTTACCCTTGAGTACTTACCATTATACAAACAGTTGTACAAAAAGTCTGTGCATCTCAGTGAGACTAATCATTAATAGTTTGTACAATCATATAGAGAGAGAGAGAAAGAGAGAAAGAGAAAGAGAGAGGGGCGTTATCTGCATAGCCTTGGCTGTCCTGGATTGCTTTGTAGATAAATCTGGCCTTGAACTCACAGAGATCTGCCTGCCTTTCCCTCTGCCTCCCTGAATGCTGGGATTACAAGCATGCACCTCTACATCTAGCTAAGTTTCTGTTCTTAATTACAATTAAACTATATATTTTTCCAATGTCTTGGACATAAACAAGTTATAGAATTAGTACCAAGAATTCTTGTAGCACTCTGGCCAGAGACACAGGTAGGCTAACTGAAGGCATTCCCTTCTCTCTGGTGTCTACTTTCTTTGTTTCCATTTTTTATACTCATTTTTATTAATTGCACTGTATTCACTTTGTATCCTCCTTATGGCTCTCTCCCTCCTCCTCTCCCAATCCCACCCTCCTTCCCTCTTCTCCACGCATGCCCCTCCCCAAGTCCACTGATAGGGGAGGTCTTTCTCTCTTTCCTTCTGATCCTAATCTGTCAGATCTCACCAGGATTAAATTCCCCATATTTACCATCCTCTTAGTAGCAGAAAATCTGTTGTGGCTTCCAGGGAGGGACGGAGGGTCGGGAGAGTGGGGTGCCTGTCTATGCTTCCATCTCTAGTGGATCATGCAGATCTTCCATTTATTCAGGAACACCAGCCTCCAACTCCAAAAGGTTTTCTCTGCGATCCTGCCACCCAAGCCTGCCAGAGCTGCAAGCAGAGCAGTGAAGCAGAAACACAAGCTTTGGAGCTACACTTCCCCTACTCTCATTTAAATCCAACTGTCACTCTCCTCCACAGCTTATATAGAAGACTATCTTTTGAGCCTCTCCTCATATCTCTAGCCCCATTTCAGGAAACTCAACTGATCCTGATGGAACACCCTGCTTTCTTTCCTCCTGTGGACTTCATTAGTCCCCCCTTCTACCCCTTCTCCATTCCCAAGTGTGAGCTACCAATACCTAGAAACACACCTTATCTGGAACTTGCAGTGGCCAACCCTATCAGGATCTCAGAAGAATGTCCTACTAGGGAACACAGGACTACCACACACTCTTAACAACAAGAGAGGGGGATCAGAAAACAAGGAATAAAAAAACCACCCAACAAATACAAGACCAGATATCAGCATCTAGATTTATAATCTTTACTCTTCCCAAACTCAGATATCTACATGGTAGCATAAAAACACAACTAATACCAGCAAGGACAGTATGTCTCCACTAGAGCTCAACAATACTGACATGGTAGGCCCTGACATAGTAACAAAGCTGAAACACAATACAAAGACATTGAATAGCTTTTATGGAAATGATAAAGGTTCTTTTTTCTTATTTCTTAAAGAATATTTTCCTACTCTTTCTTTTTATTTCTTCAAGATTTTTTTTTCTATCTTTTTATTATATTCACCTTACCTCCTCCTCTCCCAGTCCCACCCTCCTTTCCTCTCCCATCTCCCCTTTTTCTTCACAAAAGAGGAGTTCCCTTTCCTTTCCACTCTGGCTTATCAAATTGCATCAGGACTGAGCATGTCCTCTTCCCCTGTGGTCTGGCAAGGCAGTCTCACCACGGAGAAGTGATCAAAAAGCTGGCAAGTGAATCCCTGTCTGAAACAGTCGTTAGTTCCCTTACTAGAGGACCCACATGAAGCCTAAGCTGCCCATCTGTGACATCTCTTCAGTGGGCCTATGTCCAGTTCATGTATGGTCCTTGGTTGATACTTCAGTCTCAGCAAAACCTTCTGGACCCTGGTTAGTTGGCTCTGTTGGTGTTCTTGTGGAGCTCTGTAACCTCCAGATCCTTTTATCTTTCCTCTCACTTTTCTACAAGACTCCTTACTCGTTGCCCAATATTTGGCTATGAGTTTCAGCATCTGTTTTGTGGAACTGCTGGGTAAAGACTCTCAGAGGATAACTGACAGGCTCCTGTCTGCATGGTTAGCAGAGAATTATTCACAGTGTAGGGGTTGGCACTCTCCGATAGGGTGGGTTTTCAGTTGGATGAAACTAGAAAAGATCATCCTGGGTGAGGTACCCAGATTTGGAAATACACAAATGGTATGTACTGACTTATAAGTGGATTTACACCATACAGTATAGGATAAACATACCATGAGGCACAGACCCAAAGAAGATAAGTAACATGGAGGATTCAAGGGAGGATGCATAAATCTCACTCAGAAGGGGAGCTAGAATAGACAGAGGTAGTGGCTGAACAGAAGGAACAGGGTAGGACAGGGGTGCAGAGAGTTAAGAGGGTGGAGATCAGACCTGGGAGAGGGCACAAGGTCTATTGAGAAAAGAGAAACTGATGGTGGAGTATCTCTGTGACAAGGAGGAGACCTGAGTGAGGGTAGGTTCCTGGTAGGATATGAGGGGGACTCAAGCAGAGAATCCTAGTAGCAGAGGCCATAGAGACTGAAGAGGACACCCATTTACTACACAAGTCTCTCAACAGAGGGAGGGCAACACCAACCCGTTCACAAAAAAGTTGACCCAAAATTTACCCTCCCTACAAGGTGGGCAGTGATAAAGATAGAGCAGATAGAGCAGAGATTGTGGGAAGGCCCAACCAATGATAGAGGTTCACAAAGAGGAAACTGATAAATTTCTTTAAGAAATCTATGAAAATATAAAGATGGAAGGAAGTGAATGAAATAATTCAATATCTGAAAGTGGAAATAGAATAAAAACAAATTACAAAGACTCAATGAAACAGTCAGTTCTTCCAAATAAATCAATAGGATTGACAAACTCTTATCAAATTTAACTAAATTAGAAATGAAAAGGGGTCATAACAACACATACTGAAGAAGCACAGACAATGATAAGAACATAATATAAAAATCTGTAATCAACTAAATTGGAAAATCTAAAATGAATGGATACTTTTCTCAATACATACCACATACCAAAGTTAAATCAAGATCAGAAATGCAATTTAAAGAAACATGAAACACCCTGTTACATTGAATCAGTCATTAAATGTCTACCAAGCAAAAGAAAAACAAAAACCAAAACCAAACAGCAAAAGAAAAAAAAAAAAAAAAAAAACCAAACAGACAAGCAAAACAACAACAGCAACAACAATAGAGGCAAATAGTTTATTGTAAATTCCAACAGACTTTCAAAGAGTTAATTCCAACCTCCCCCCTGAGGGGGGAGCAGCCTTACCAGGCCACAGAAGATGACAATGCAGCCAGTCCTGATGTGGTCTGATAGACTAAGATCAGAAGGAAGGAGAGGAGGACCTCCCCTATCAGTGGACTTGGGGAGGGGCATGCATGAAGAAGGAGGAGGGAGGGTGGGGCTGGGAGGGACTTATGGGGGCATACAAAGTGAATAAAGTGTAATTAATAAAATAAAATAAAATTTAAAAAAAGAGTTAATTCCAAGCCTTCTCAAAGTATTCCACAGAAGTTTCTTTATCAAGAACCCCCCCCCAAAACCTCCAAAAAACCAAACCAAAACAAAAAGAAAATAAAAACACATACACAATGAACTTCAAGGAAATAAAAGCAAAAGCAAAACAAAAAAACAAAAACCACAACAAACAACAAGAAGGGAAAAAAACCCAAAACAGTGCAATACATTGTAAAAAGGGGAGAGGACTGAAAAATATTTAAGTTGAAAGATTTTTAAAAAATAACAAAACAATTAAAAATAAAATAAACACAGAAGAAACATTGCCCAACTTATTTTATGAGGCTATATTTAGCACATAGAGACCCAACAAAGAAAGAAAACTACAGATGTATTTAACTTATGGACACACATGCAAATATTCTCAATAAAATACATAAGAGTAGAATCTAAGAACAGAGCAAAAAGATCTTTCACCGTGATAAAGTAGGCTTCATCCCAGTGATGCAGAGATAGTTTAACATAGATAAATAAATACTTATAACTTATCATGTAAACGAACTGAAAAACAAAAAAAGAGGAAAGCGTGATCACGGGAGAAGCAGAAATGGCCCTTGACAAAATCAAATACCCCTCATGATAAAAGTCATGGAGAGTGTAGGCCTCTGCCTTCCAGAGTGCTGGGATTAAAAGTGTGTGCCACCATGCCCTGCTATGTTGCATATTAATAAATGCTGTTTTTTTTTAATTCTGGTTATTTTCAGGATAATGTGAAATAGATTAACCATATTGATAATGGCTGGAAGGCTTTGCTATTATTAAAATAAGATTAAAACCTTATCATCTCTTCTCTATAATTATGAATAATCCATTATCCCTGGTAATAAGAGACCTTGGCTCCAATGACCCTCACTACAGATGAGTGGAGAAAGGTTAACCTTCCTATTTTGCAGGTTTGTGTGTGTGTGTGTGTGTGTGTGTGTGTGTGTGTGTGTTGTGTTTCTCTAGTTGATGAATGTCATGCCTGAGAACTGTATACACTTCGAAAGAAGGAACTGGTGTCATCCTGAAATGTGACACTTCCAGATAAAGGTCAGATTAATGCAATGACAAAAAGAAACATGAACAAATAATCTTTGTTCACCATAAAGAACTAGAGTCATGTTAGTTTTATATTGATCGGTAAAATAACTGTTGTCCTTAAAATATATTACATCACTGATAAAAAAAACAGACAAGCTGCAGTATTGATGAGGTCTCAGCTGTCAGCCTAGAGTCTATAATTTTCTAAACATCCAATCTAGAGATGATACCTTCAGTGTCAAGTTTTGGCAATTGGAGGAAATATTACATGTTTTTGATACATGGCCTATTATTTGTACCCAATACACTGCTGCAATATAGTCTTCATATATGGGAAAAGAAAATAATTCTATATATATTAGACATGATAATTACATTTGTGATGTTTCTTTTGAACTAAAATAATTAATTCATATTTATTATTTTATATCATTTTGTATTTGTATTATCATCATGTTATTTATTTTTGTTTTTTACAGATCATTTGGACCATAGTTTCACCTTCCTCCAAATCTCCCAGTCACCTTCCCACTCTCCCCCAGATCCACTCCTCCTTTTATTCACTTCAGAATAATAGCAGGCCTCCAGGAGTATCAACTGAGCACACTATAACTAGATACAGTAAGACTAGGCACAAACCTTTAGATCAGGGCTGGGTGAGGGACTGAGGTAGGTAGAAACAGCTCTCAAAATCATAAGAAAGAGTCAGGGACACTCACATCCCCATGTTAGGAGACCTATAAAACATTTAGCTAACAAATATAAGATATATACAGAGGACCTAGCCAAGACCTGTGCTGGCTACATGATTGACTCTTAAGTCTCTGTGAGACACTAAGAGCCATGTTTAATTGATTCTGTGACAGCCTCTGGATTCTGTAATCATTTCTCCCCATTTTTCTGCATGGGTCATCCATCTTCAATCTATAAGTATAGCAGAATATCATTAGGAATCATTTTATTGATATTTCCCCCTCTATTCTAGGTCTCTGTGCCATCCAGCCTCCAGTTCCTGGCTATCAGGGCACTGCAGGAAATAGGTTTCTTCAACACTGGCCCTCAAGTTAGACCAGTCATTGGTTGGCTTCTCCCACGAGTTCTGAGCCTTTATTGCCCCAGCACATCTCTCAGATAGGATAGATTTTGTGTCTGAGTTGTTGTACCAGTGCCACGACTGGAAGCCTTGCCAGGTAACAGAAGGTGGCCTACGGCCATACCGCCCTGCACACATTCAATCTCACCTCATATTTTATATTTTTTAGGGAGAAAAGAGATCAATGATATCATTGCCTACTAAGAGTTCACTTTCCAGAGCTGATTAAATGAGCTAGATTAATAGCTATAATAGGAGAGCAAATTTTGATTATGTTGATTATTACACATGAAGATCTGAGGGGCACTGCAAATCATAAGACTGGAGAATAAAATGTAGAAAGGATCTTGAAGGCACTCCAATGGCCAGATAAATTCATGAAATATTCATCAAATACACTGTAGGTACCTGCAAGTCCTAAGCTACGTGTTCAATTCTTCCCATGCTCTTTTCTCATCTATTCAAACCTTAAAACATTCTCCTTAGCTGTACCTTCACAAAAGTAATGTTTTATTGATAGTCTATATGACTTTATTTTCCATCGTCCTCTCTGTTTTTCTAAGTATAATGTAAAAGAGATCACGTGGGACTGAACTAAGTGAGAAAGGCTGCAGACTGTCAGTGATTGTGCAAATAAATTGCTAGCAGAGCACCTACCCTTAGCACTGTGTCTAACAGTTCTGCCTCTGGTTCACAGAGGTAAATGGATTTCAGGAGAAGAGCAAAAATTGTAGGCAGTAAAATTATACATAAGTCCTTGAATTATATGCTCAGTAACATTAATTCTTTTAAACGTGTGAATTCCATTGCAAAGGCTAGGAAACCCAGGAATTAGTAATATAGAAAACACACTTATTTCTAACCCCCCCCCCTTCTTTCATATCCCTGCACTCTGCCCAAGGTTTGTTTATGAGTCTCATCATCTGCTTTGATATACTGCTAGGCACAGTCTTTCAGAGGCCCTCTAGTGTAGGCTCCTGTCCTGTTTCTTGTTTTCTCCTACTTCCAATGTCCAGCCCATTTGTCTTGCCAAGATTGATCATCTTACCGCAGGTCCTTCTTCTTGTTTAGCTTCAATAGGTGTACAGATTTTGGTATGTTTATCCTATCTTATAGGTCTAGTATCCAGTTATAAGTGATTATACACTGTGTGTATCTTTCTGCTTCTGAGAAACCTCACTCAGGATGATTTTTTCTGAATCCTACCATTTGGGGAGTTAGTAAGACCTGGAGAGGACAGGAGCCCCACAAGGACCAAATATATCTGGGCACAGGGGTCTTTTCTGAGACTGATTCCCCAACCATGGATCAGGCATGGATATAACCTAGAATCCCTGCTCAAATGTAGCCCATGGCAGCTTAGCATCCTTGTGGGTTATTCTAGTAAGGGAAACACGGATTGTCTCTGACATGAACTCAGCGGTAGGTTCTTTGGCCTGACACCCCCCACCCCCACCGAGGGAGGAGCATCTGATAAACTAGGGTCAGATGGAAGGGGAGAAGGACCTCCCCTATCAGTGGACTTAGAGATGAGGGAGGGAAGGTGTGATTGGGAGGGAATGAGGGAGGGGGCTACAGCTAGGATCCAAAGTAAATAAACTGTAATTAATATAAAAAAATAAAATTAAAAAAAGAAAACACACTTATTTTGTCAAAACTAACACATAATTGGAATATTCAGGGAGCAAATTATGAAGGAATGCCCAGACCTAAAAGAATCAGCTCTATCATATATCGTTATATAGGTTCTTGGAAAAAAAACAAGAACAGCAACAACAACAACAAAAACCACCAGGTTCAAAATTCATATTGAATGTGTGCTGTACTGTGTGACCAATACATCTTACAAAGGTACTGATTTCACAAATATGTATTAACTTTGTCTTTCATACCTTTATCCGCAAAAATTAACAAAATGTGGAGCATATAGTGGCAAATCATCTATGAACATGTAAACAATGACTAAAAATGTCAAAATGAATAACACTGAGAACCTCACAGTATTATTTTTTCAAGAATATAAAGCTATCAAACTATTATCTCCAAATCTGTTATATGGCTACTTAGTCCAATAAAATATGTGTTTTTGATGATTGGCATTTTCAGAATAAATGTAAAAATATATTGTCAAAATTCCAAGATGAGATTGAAGGCTTAATATAAGCTTTGACATCTACCTAACAATTCACAGGGACAACAGGTTCCCTGGTAACAATTTAACAGGAGTACGTATTTGAGCAGGATATCTTTCTATTAAGGTCTCTTGAAATCAAATTTCACCTGGAAAGTGGGATGTTAAATATTCTTGCTTCTGCTTCTACCTGATCTGTGTGTCATGGGAGTATATGATATTCCAATTGGCAGAAAAACTTCTCTAACATTTTATACAGCCGTGCAAGGATGAAGAAGGAACAAAGAAGACATTTTAAGCACTGACCTTATTAGCAACAACTTATTAGCACAACATAATATATTCTATTAAAATACCTACAAATTGTTAGATTTCACATCAAAATTGTTTGTCTTGAGGTCTTTTCTGTCTTTCAAATTCTTTCTTAGGTGAAACATCACATATCTAGAAAGAAATATCAAAAGATATAATACTTCCCATTATATGTTTCTTTCTTCTCCCCTTTTATTTTTTGTAAGACAATATTTAAAAAAAAATAAGTTCCAATACATCTAATACATTGTAAATAATTTTCTCTATAAAATTAATAAAATACATTTAAAACTTTGCAATTAAAATTAACAAGTATTTCCAGCTTCTGGCTATTACAAATAAAGCTGCTACAAACATGGTTGAGCAAATGTCTTCTTTGTGTACTTGAGCCTCTTTTGGGTATATGCCCAGTAGTGGTATGGCTGGATCTTGAGGAAGCGCTATTCCTAGTTGTCTGAGAAAGCGCCAGATTGATTTCCAGAGTGGTTGTACAAGTTTACATTCCCACCAGCAGTGGAGAAGGGTTCCCCTTTCTCCACAACCTCTCCAGCATGTGTTGTCACTTGAGTTTTTGATCTTAGCCGTTCTCATGGGTGTAAGGTGAAATCTCAGGGTTGTTTTGATTTGCATTTCCCTAATGGCTAGTGAGGTTGAGCATTTCTTTAAGTGCTTCTCTGCCATTCGATATTCCTCTACAGAGAATTCTCTGTTTAGCTCTGTTCCCCATTTTTTAAGTGGATTACTTGGTTTGCTGCTTTTCAGCTTCTTTAGTTCTTTATATATACTGGATATGAGTCCTCTGTCAGATAAAGGGTTGGTGAAGATTCTTTCCCAATCTGTAGGTGGTCGCTTTGTTTTGATGACGGTGTCCTTTGCTTTACAGAAGCTTTTCAGTTTCATGAGGTCCCATTTATTGGTTGTTGCTCTTAGAGCCTGTGCTGTTGGTGTTCTGTTCAGGAAGTTTCCCCCTGTACCAATGAGTTCTAGGGTATTTCCCACTTTTTTTTCAAGCCGATTTAATGTGTCTGGTTTTATGTTGAGGTCTTTGATCCACTTGGACTTCAGTTTTGTGCAGGGTGACAAGTATGGATCTATTTTCTTTGGACCCAGAGAAGAGCATGTCTGATTGCATGCAGGTTGATGCCCCAGGTCCCGCCTCTGAGAAAAAGGTATCGGACAGGTCTGATGCTCTTTGGGTGGATGACACCTAAATGAACATCTGTACAAAGTCCCAATTTATTTCTAATATCAGAGATCAGACCTCTACTCTTGCCTGATGCATCTAAAACAAAAAGGGGGAACTGTAGAGAGCTGCGGAATGCTATGCCTTAAAGATGGAGCTGGTTTCTGCCTTCCACCTTCCCGATGGTGAGTGCTCTCTGTCACGAACAACTCCACATTTGGCTAAGGCCGAGGATCTGGCTTGCTTCCATGTATGTGGACCTATCTGCATTGCCCCCGTGGCACGCCTGGGTTGGCTACCCAGAGGCTATTTAAGCTGTGGGCTGGCTTTCACCGGGGTCCGAGGATTGTTCAATGTTCCTGAATAAACTGCATTGAAAAAAAATATATATATACAAAAGATAAAAAAAAATTAACAAGTATTATTTTGTGAATTTTGGTGAATATTGTACATAGTTTGATAGCTTTTAACTGTTTACATATTGTTTTTTAATGTCACTAAATATGAACATGAAAAGTCAGTGTCTATCCCTGTCACTAAGAACATTATCCCACAGGTCATTTGAAAAAACACATTTAATTTCTTTCCATTTCTCTTTGTATCAGTAGACATTTGGGTAATGTTGATCCATTGGTAAGAATCCAGGTTTTTCCAAGGTTTTGCATGTGTGTTTTTAAAGATGACTTTAAAAGTGAAACAGCGCATGAAGTCCAGTGGATCTATTGTATATAGTCAAGCAAATATTGGAATTGTATTTTTGTTTCAAAAAAGATTTTTTTCTATAAGATAAAGACAACGACCTGAGTAAAAAAATTACCTTTTCTGTGAAGATAACGTCATTAGTACTCTTTTTCTCTCTCCCCCCACACACACTCTCTCTATTTTCTCTGTCTCCTTTTAATTTTGTTTATTTTTTCTTTTATCACTACTATTATTTATTTATTTATAGCTTTGTAAAATATGATGAGTGTGCCAAAGCCAAACATTTTTAAATATTAAAGGAAATTCAGGCACTGTTGTAGGTGTGTAGAGACTAGTGAAAATATAGAGTCCATTTGAAAACACGGTTATAATTCATTCAACCAGCCCTTCTTATTGGGCAATAAATTAAGCCCATGATCAGGTAAGATTTCTTATCATTTGGACCATGTAATACTTGACCCATTCTCCTCAAGGCCAGGATACAGAGACCAGCCACACTTAGGTTCCAGACATTCAATGGGCTAATTCCAAACCTGTTTGTCCTGCCTGTTACATCCATTCTCATATAAATCATGTAAAGTGTTTGCACACAGCTGGCCCATATCCCTTCTGTCTTTTGTCTAACTTCAGTGAACATGACCTGGTGTTCTCCAAAGGTAAGTGGAGCATAATAAAACTAAAAAGCTCTTCCTGGTTTCTTTTACACAATCAGTAAAGGTCTCACCATACATTATCTTTTGTAATCAAGTCATCTTAGTGTCATTAACTGTCTTAATTTCAGTGTTGCTTTGTTCCAGGCAATAGAATAGCTGAGTGTACAGTGAAAGCTAGAACAACTAAGATGCAATCAGGACTCATACAATTGTCCATTATGTTCAAAACCTTATACAAATACTGTTTATGGTACAGCCAATTAATTACAACAGTTATATCAAAGTGCACTGCCTTGGAATACAGCTCAGAAGAACAGTGTTTGCTCGGCATGTGTGAGGCCATTAGTCTGGTCTGTAACCATATAAAAATTATCACAGATCATCGGGATAAGTTTAATAAAAATAACTTTTAAAAACTACGAATTTACCAACATGTGGTAGAATGTACCCATGCTGTTGAAAATTGTAATGAGTACACTTGCAGGATACAAAGTGGCAAAAGATCTTCAGTTTGTAGAAAACAGGATAAACAAGCAAACAAAACCCCACAGCTTCCTCAAACCCACAATTAAGAAATGCATAACAAAATGAGGTGTGGCTGGATTTGAATAGTTATAAGGATTGTCAAATACTGGTGTGATATCTGGTACATAAATTATAGAAGAACGATGTTCTCCAGAAGACAAGCAGTCAAAAAGCAGAGACATTACATGATGTCTTAGCATCTAACTTAAAAAAAAAAATAATGCCTTGTTTGTATCCAGATTTCCATAAGCATGGGACAGTGCATATTCTCACTGTAAGTCAATGAACTAGAATTCTATTCTGACATACAACTGCTTAATAATGTGAATGTTTACCTTGAGCCAGGACCCCTAGAATGTATGATAAATGATCTGGCACACATTAGTCTAGGGAAGGGGGGATTGTTTTTTTTTTTTTTTTTTTTTTTTAATTAATCGGCATGAAATATCTTTTGTTTCATATTTCTTCATTATGAGGAAAGAGTACGTGGGAAGACTGATCCAGTCATTAACTAGTTTTTCTGCTGGTTCCATATAAACCAACACTTAACATGATCCCCTCAAAAAATAAGTCAATAAATTAAATAATAACTGTGTCACCAGGGGAACTGGCATGGAACTGGCAAAGAGGGGCATGTTCAAACCCTGAAATGTCAAACATCGGACTGGCAGGAGTAAGAACCACTCTCTCCCTGTTCTGAGCGTGAATGCCTGGTGCATAAGCTGGCTACTCTCGAGGTGGTCACACGATGCAAACAGAGCATCACCAGCACCTCAGCCACAGTCAATAAAATGAAGTCACCCCCAACCCTCTCTTCCCGCTCCCCAAGGTTCATTTAATACTTGTTCTCCATGGGAGAAACGGACACAAGCTGCTCTACTAGTAAAAGAGCACCATCCGATTCACCTGAATATCTTCTAAGAGTTGCTGAGTCACTGAGCTGTAACACCCGAGGAGAGAGCTTCCTCTTCCTGGGCATGCATTGCTGGATCCTCAGACCTGCCCAACTTGTGTCCTTGCTGGACGGTGGTCCCATGCCCGCTCCCACGCAGCTCACTGTGTTGGTCATCCAAGTGCTCTGCTTCTATCCCTCTTTCAGAAGGGCTATAATGTCTTAAAAGAACTGTAACCCTCCTAGGAGAAGACCATCTACCCCGGGCACTCCCAGCTGGAACCAGATCCTGCAGACTCCACCCATTCCAGGTTCCACCTCTTTCTTCCCGTCTCCAGGTGCAGCGACATCTGACATCTGGAGCAGAACTCGGAACCACAACACAAACAATATAATATATATCATATGCAGATTTATTAAGTATAAAAACAAACAACAACAAATTCAAGCAAAAGGCTGTTGGTGTAGCTCAATTGGGGGGTATCTGGAATTTGACTCTCATGCCTATTTAAAAAAAAAA
Source organism: Meriones unguiculatus (assembly GCF_030254825.1). Lineage (NCBI taxonomy): Eukaryota > Metazoa > Chordata > Mammalia > Rodentia > Muridae > Meriones > Meriones unguiculatus. The sequence continues at coordinate 29,062,530 of NC_083358.1, forward strand.
AAATCAAACCTACCAAACTACTTGCTGATGGTTTCTTTTACAGGCCATTGACATGCAGCCCACATTACCTTTTGTTGAATGAACGACCTAATATTCTTTAGATCAATAAAGTCCATCTCGGTATAAATGAACCAAACAAACAAACAAACAAACAAAAAAAAAAAAAAAAAAAACACCACTAACCAAAAAATTCTTATGTGATTAAGATTCTAGTTTCTTTTGAAATATCCAATTGAAGTAATAATTAAAACTCCATAGCTTTAAACAGGATAACAAGCCTTGAAAAATATGGAGCATTATCTCCTGGGCTAGCAACAAATAATTCACCTAATTTGTTGCCTATTAAGTCTAAGTGACTCTATTACTTAAAAGCCTTAGGGGGATGGAGGTGGCGGTGGGAAGAGAACCACAAAGTATCATTTAGGATTTTTACACCTTAAATACAATACAGACTGATAGAAGGTTTCAGAGAACACAACAGAGTTACATGATTCTGACTAACCTTCTCACTGAGAAACCTGAAAAATAAATGAATGGAAAAAAATGCAAATCAGGGAAGAGGGTGATGAAAAGATCGACTTCCAAGTTGTATACCAAACCTTGAAAGCAGAGGCTGACAGTGTGTGTTGTTTCTGTGTGAGGGTTCTCATTTCCAAATATCAGCTGGGAGACTGAGCTGAGGAGAACTTTCCACGCACTCATAGGGCTTGATAAAGTACAAGAACAACGATCCTTTTCAGATATGAGGTCTTCTAACACCATCCTGATTTGGTTTGTCACACCCCAGAGAATTCTGTGTTAGAAAAAAAACAATAAGACAAAGCCAACGACTGCTACAAGTGACATTTGTACTCATGCTTATTAACACTTTAATTAAATTAAAACTACATGGGATCATTGGAATCTATGAACTATTGTCAAACAGAAACAAACCCTCTCTAGAGGATTTTTCCTCAGAGAACTCACTCTAGAGGAGTACGGTTTCATTCACAGTTTTCAAATTACTTTTCCAATGTATTCATACATAAAATTTAGCTTTTAATTGAAAAGATACAGCTGTATTAAGAACAAATCATATGATAGAATTAAATGAAAATCTTCCAAAGAAAGTTGTTTTTTACACACACACACACACACACACACACACACACACACTCACACAAAGGTGATCATGTGAGATGACAGACATGTACCTTTTCTTTATGATCTTTCTCATATGATGTACCTATAACCTAAATGTGCTTGGAAACACACCTATTTAAAACTCTTAGGGAATTATCTTTTTGTGTAGCATGGGGAAAACAAGCATCATTTTGTTTATTTTATGCAAATTTCTATAAATGGGAATTTACAAAAATATATCCATAAATTTTCTTCCATGAATGTATTGTATCTTTGTGAGCTTTAATGTGTCTCATGATCAAAATGGCCTTACAAGTATCTCCTTATTAAGAGACAAAAAAGGATTGCAGTTTGGAAGTGAAAGTATCTGAAAACTGTAAGAAAGAAAAAAAAAAAAAAGAAACAGATGGGTCCTACTTCAGTTGTTGAAATTCAGTATAGAACATGGTTCACTTTGAATGTGTAAGGTTTAGATTATTTGGGGCTTTGTTCACTTTGTTTTTTATTAACTTTTACAGTAATAGTTTATAATTATGATACAGGGTAAATTTGAGTCTCCTCTTGGGGTCCTTATTCTCATTTCTAAAAGGATTGAAGAATGAACTCAAATAGAAACTCGAGGAGACTTTATTATTGTTTAAAGGAACCTGCCATACCCTGCTGCCAAGACAGCAAGCTGGGGCTCTCAACAGTTGCCTGGACAACAGAGGAGAGAAGGGGAAAACCCATGCTGGTTAAAGGCAGAGGTCAGACCTGACAGTCAAGGAGCCACATGGCAGGGAGGAAGCCTTTGGAGAATGCAGAACAAAGCAATAAATGTTGGGGAAACTGAGGCTTGATTATTAGGTGGAGAGCACAACTATTGTGCAGCAGGAAAAAATTCAGTCATTCTGTGTGACTCTGTGGGCATTGCAGTTTTCAAGTTTCATATTGTTTTTTTTTTTTAAACCTTCTATTTTTAATGTGAAATGGATAGAGGATGCAGAGGAAAAATGCAGAAATTTGAAAGCCCATTCCATAAATAATTGCTGGCATGCTCCCCAATATTTCAGTAAATTTGCTAACAGGGATATAAATGTTAAATGTAATTTTTAATGTTTTCTACTCCTATCTTTCTATTGCTGACAAAAGCCAATGAAGAACTGAGTTGGGAAATGAATATTCAAATGGAATACAGGGGAGGCAAACAGAAACTAAAACAAAACACAGAATCCAGATAATCCATAAACTAAAACAATCAACTCTTAATTGAATGCGGATGTGTGGACAGAGATGGCTCTCTAATAGTGAAGGAGTAGGCAGTGATTAATGACTGGGAAAAAAATCAGCAAAGAATTCTTCCTGAGCTCTGAATTGTGCCCTGAATATAAAAATCTGCCAGAACAGGTGACATGTTGCCAAGGGTTCCATAGAGCAGACAGAAGAAATTGCAGATCTGCCAACAATTTATTTCCAAAGACAGAGAAAAATGGTGACGTAGCAATGTCACAAAATAATGCAGAAAGCTTTTTTATTTCCCTTCTGCCTGAAGAATGCTAATCCAGACTATAGTTTTATTATCTGAGCCACAGGGAAAGACAAAATGCAATAATTAAGAAATCGAAAGACTGTCATAAAAGACAATGTGAAGCTGGAAGCTGAACAATTATTTAAAGTGCTCAAAAAGCTCAGCTCAAAACTTCAGTGTTCCAAGTTTTTTTTTTTTTTTTCGGGGGGAAGGGGAAATGAATAGTTACCTCAAGAATGATAAGATACTATAAGCTTAGAAAAATAAATACAGGATCACAACAAAATTTATTCATTCGTCTCTCAAATACTGAGGTACAATATGCCATCATATGTCAATTCTGTGACCACAGGAAAACACAGGTAAGGATCACTCTTTTATTCATCAAATGGAGGAGTTGATTGTGCTTACAGGGAGCTCAATGAAAAGTAACTATCACTGAATAAATGCACAGGTTTTACCACCCTTATAAAAGAGAGAGTCAGAATCCCAAATATTCGTTGTTTCTTAGTATAACAGTAAGCAGATTTTCGGGTATACAGTTGTAAGAACATTGTTGTTCTACTACTCAGATTTGACATTCTACCTCCACATGGCTGATTTAATCAGTACATGCTGTGTCAAAGCTGTTGATACCAGAAAATTCTAAAGTCCACTTAGGTTTGAAACAGATAAATGTGAAGAGGAAGATACGTCTCAAAGTAGACCTGAAGGCAGAGGAAGAGTTAATGTACATAATTTTCATAAAGGGTGGTTAATAAGAGAAAAACATACATGTTGTGACCTCTTAGACACTACGTGGTGCTATTAATACAAGGAAAATAAGAAGCGGCACACTGCTATTAATACATCAAAAGCAGGGACTGAGAAGCTTGTGGAGAAAAGCGGTGTGAGCTGATGTTGACATGGGTCAGAAGACACGTTACAAAGTGTATTGTCTATCTATTCTAGAAGATTGGTGGCAACTCATTTTTTATTAACGTAATGAGGGGAGGGTATTGATATGAAGTAGTTAATAATGGTGTGTCAACTACTCTCCGGGGAAGGCCCTATGCGCAGGATATGAGAGAAAGGAAGAGACAGGAAGAGAGAGACAGAGAAAGAGTGAGTGAGAGAAACAATGATATTGCATGGGTAAGAAGGTGGAAAGAATCTAGGGGAACTGAGGGAAAGGAAAGAATGTGATCAAAATATATTGTATCTGAATGTTGCTAAATTAAAAAAATAATAGAAAGAAGATAGATATTTGCAGACAGGCAGAACATGTGGGTTTACAATCTTCATCATAGGATCAGGTGACCAATGTGGAACACTTTCTGTGAGCAGACCCAGGCTGTGGGAGGTTCTAACCTCTCAGATTCGCTGGGTCCCTTGTTTCCTTCTTTATATTCTTAATCTTTCTTCAGGTACTTATGAAGACATCATATTCAAAGCTCTGCAAGAGAGGTCTGCAGCTTACTTACAGGCTGCTCTTAGTGGGAGAGCAGGAATAATCCATAGGAAGTGGCCATGTTACACAGACTGAAGGTTAGGGGCTCAAGTGAAGTCATTTAGAATAGAGGCAAGGGTCAGGCTTGCAGCCAAAATGTTTTAAAGTTAATTTGCTTCAGATCATGTACATGCTGATTATAGATCTGTAATTAAGGAGAGATGGGACACGGGGCAAAAACATACAAACAAACAAACAAAAAACAAAACAACAACAAAAAACCACAAAAATTAAAAGCCATAATTTAATAGGTGAGAAAGACAATAATGAAGGGTTTTCTTATTTCTTATTTAAATCTATACTTGAAATATTTTAGATTCATTTGTGACTATATTTGAATATAAATATATGACTATATTTATGACTCATCATTGCCTCAGTTTTGTCAATATAAGCATATCTTCCTCATCTTTAAAGGTAGGAATTGATGTTTATCAAAGAATTTGGAAAAGCTTTCTCTGAAATGCATGTCAATAAAGATTTTGGGGCTGGACAAGCTCTGTATCTGTCACTTCAGCCATGCACTTTATCCCAGGAACAATAATGAGAAAAAGTCTTACTTAAGATTACTCTTGCTATGAAGAGATACCATGACCATGACAACTCATTTAAAAAAAAACAAAAGTATCAGCCTCAGAAAAGGCCCCTAAGCCCAGATTTTTTGGTTCTGTTGCTCTCTTTGTGGAGTACCAGACCCTTTCAAGTCTTTCTTTTTTTTTTTTCTTTTATTTTTTTTTATCAGTTACATTTTATTAACTCTGTATCCCAGCCGTGTCCCGATCCCTCATTCCCTCCCAGTCCCTCCCTCCCTCCCTCCCTCATCTCCACCGTGCCCCTTTCCAAGTCCACTGATGGGGGGGACCTCCTCCCCATTCATCTGATCCTGTTTTATCAGGTATCTTCAGGACTGGCTGCAAAGCCCTCCTCTGTGGCCTAAAAGGACTGCTCCTCCCTTCGGGGGTGGGGAGACCAAAGAGCCAGTCATTGAGTTCCTGTTAGAAATAGTCCCTGTTCCCCTCACTTTGGGAAACCAATTGGTTACTGAGCTACCACAGGCTACATCTGAGTGGAGGTTCTAGGTTATATCCATACATGGTCCTTGGTTGAATGTCAGTCTCAGAAAAGACCCTGTGCCCAGATATATTTGGTCCCTGTGGAGCTCCTATCCTTTCCCCATCAGACTAACTCCCCTTCTTTCTTATGATTCCCTGTACTCTGCCAAAGGTTTGGTCATGAGTCTTTGCTTTGAAAACACTGCTATCCCAGAATGAGAAAGACAAACATGGGATATACTCACTTATATAGACCTATAAGATATGATAAACATAATGAAATCTATACACCTAAAAAAGATAATCAATTGAGCGGACATGGGGTAAGATGATCAATCCTCATTTAGAAAGACAGACGGGATGTGCATTGAACGTATGACAGGAGTCTACTGAGCGCATCTGAAAGACTCTAACTAGCAGTGTTTTCAAAGCAAAGTCTTTCTATCTCCCCGTTCTTTCATAAGATTCTCTGTACTCTACCCAAAGTTTGGTTATGAGTCTCAGCATCTGCTTTGAAACACTGCTGTGTAGAGTCCATCTGTGGTAGGCTCTTTTCTTGTTTCTTGTTCTCACCTTCTTCTGATCTCTATCCCGTTTGCCTTTCTGAATGAAGATTGAACATCTTATCCAGAGTCTTCCTTCTTGCTTAGCTACTTTAGGTGTACAGATTTTAGTATGATTATTCATGAAGATAACCTAGAACCCTTTCACAGAGGTAGCCAGTGGCAGCTCAGTCTCCAAATGGACTCCCTAGCATCGGGAACAAGGGCTATCTCTGACATGAACTCAGTGGCTGGCTCTTTGATCACCTCCCCCTGCGGGGGGCAGCCTTACCAGGCCACAGAGGAAGACAATGCACCCAGACCTAATGAGACTTAATAGGCTAGGGTCAGATGGAAGGGGAGGAGGTCCTCCACTATCAGTGGATTGGGGAAGGGGCACGGGAGGAGATGAGGGAGGAAGGAAGGGTGGGATTGTGAAGGTAAGAGGGTTGGGCTACAGCTGTGATACAAAGTGAATAAATTGTAATTAATAAATATTATATCTTAAAAAAGCATTTAATTGGAGCTTGCTTACAGTTTCAAAGATTTAGTCTATTTTTGTCACAGCAAGGGACATGGTAAGACACAAGCAGATATGGTGTTGGAGAAGCAGCAGAGAGTTCTATATCCATATCTGCAGGCAGCAGGAAATAGATTGAGCCTGGCTTGAGCTTTTGAAAGCCCAAAGCCTGCTCTCACAAGGCCCACATCCTAATCCTTCTTAAGTACTCCACTCCCTGATAACCAGTCATTCAAAATATGAGCCTATGGGATCCATGCTTTTAATTTCCTGTACAAACACAATTTCATTTAATTTTCTTAATTCCTGGTTGTAACCCCATCCCTCCTTGCTTCCTAGTCCCTCCCTCTCTCCGTCTTTCCCCTGCTTCTCCCTTCTCCCTCCCCATCACATCAAGGTACATCAAGAGATCCCCTTTCCATCCTCCCCAGCACATCAAGTTGCATCAGGATTGAGTGTGTCCTCTTTCGCTGTGGCCTGGCAAGGCAGTCCTGCGAGGGGAAGGGATCAAACAGCTGCGGAGAGAGTCCACAATAGATGCAATTCCAGTTTTTCTTGCTTGATGACAGAGTGCCAGCCCCTGAAGCTGTGAAGGATACTCTGCTAAGCTAGTAGAAAGTGGCTTATCAGAGGTGTCCTGGGAGAGGCTACCAGCAGCATCTCAGAAGCAGATGCTCAGACTCACAGCCAAACATTGGGCTGTGCGTTGGGAGTCTTGTAGAAATGTAGGAGGAATGGGATCTATGCTTATCCAAACAACAACAAAAACAAAATAACAACAGACAACACACAAAAGAATAAATATGACGTTGTTCCAATAAATCTTGTTTTAAAAGGAGGAGTAGTCAATCCAGTTCAGTGCATCAATTTATCTAACTGCAAGCAAATCACGAAGGAAGACTAGAAATCCAAGCCTTTGGTTCTTTATTCTATGTTTGATAAATTATAATGTTTAATTACTGCTTAATGCTTAGATACATAATGCTACTATTACCTTTCTTAATCCTGTCTATATGTATTATCTGTACCCATTGCCAACATCAGTAACTATCAGGAGCTAAAATGGGATATGTTCAGACTCCCAACTCTTTATTATGTTCTTTTTTTGATAACCTATCATCCTAACAAGGTGACAGGTAATAGAACAAGAGAGTCACAAAATACACATCTAAGAAGAAAGTTTTAATGCCTTCTGTGTTAAGGGAGAACTGTAATTTTAAAATTCTTTTTTAATTTTTATTTATTTATAATTTATTACAATTTATTAATTTTGTATCCCATCTGTAGCCCCCTTCCTCATCTCCTCCCAGACACACATCCTCCTTCCTTCTTCCCCTCTGACCCTCCCCTAATCCACTGATAGGAGAGATTCTCCTCCCATCCTATCTTACCCTAGCCAATCAGGTCTCATAAGGACTGGCTGCATCCTCTTCCTCTGTGGCTTGGCAAGGATGCATCACCTCTCCCAAGAAGAAGTGATCAAAGAGAAGGCCATTGAGTCTATGTCAGAGACAACTCCTGCTCCCCTTACTAGGGTACCCATTTAGAGAATGAGCCTCCTATGCGCTACAGGGGATCTATGCCTTCTCCATGCATGGTCCTTGGTTAGAGCATGGGTCTCTGCAGGGCCTCCAAGGTCCAGATTATTTTATCTGTTGGTGAGATAGAAAGACCTGGAGGGGACAGGAGTTCCACAAGGAGACTAACAGAGCCAAAATTTTAAATTCTTAACCCTGATTTCCTCTCTCTTTTCTTTCCTTCCTTTCTTTCTTCCTTCCTTCCTTTCTTCCTTCTTTCTTGGACCTGTGTTAATGAGAAAATTGCCTTTGATTGTTTTTCATTTTACAACTGTCACTTTGACAAGGTTATATTGTCTTTGGAATTGTTACATATCCTTCTGTTGGATGAGAAGTAGAGTTAAGGAACTTCCTTGAAGCTGTCCTAACTTAGGACAGGGTCACAATTTTTTTTTAGCTTTATTTTTTTTTTATTTTTCATCAATTACACTTTATTCATTCTGCATCCCTCATAATGCCCTCCCTCCTCCCCTCCCAACCCCACCCTCTCTCCTCCCTCTGCATGCATGCCACTCCCCAAGTCCACTGATAGGGGAGGTTCTCCTCTCCTTTCTGATCTTAGTCTATCAGTTCACATCAAAAGTGGCTGCATTGTCCTCTACTATGGCCTGATAAGGCTGATCCCCCCCAGGGGGGGTGTGATCAAAGAGCAGGCCAATCAGATTATGTCAGAGGCAGTCCCTCTTCACATTACTATGTAACCCAATTGGACTCTGAACTGCCCTGGGCTACATCTGTGCAGGGGTTCTGGGTTATCTCTATGAATAGTCCTTGGTTGGATTATGAGTCTCTGGGAAGTTCCCTGTGTTCAAATTTTCTTGTTCTGTTGCTCTCCTTGTGGAGACCCTGTCCAATTATTTTAATTGACTAAAGTACTTTCTTTTGGTCTATAGTATGTGAAGGAGAGCAACTTGTTTAAAAAAATTCTACACTGACTCGAAAGAGCACTCTGCTTATAATGAGTCAGCTCATATCTTGTTTTCTGCAAATATTGCATAAAAAATATCAGTAAAGAATATTTCGAAGATGGTCCAACAATTAAGAAGGAATATATTTGTAATAGCCAGAACCTGGAAACAACCCAGATGTCCATCAACGGAGGAATGGGTACAGAAATTGTGGTATTTTTATACAATGGAATACTACTCAGCAATCAAAAAGGAGGAAATCATGAAATTTGCAGGCAAATGGTGGGATCTAGAAAAGATCATTCTGAGTGAAATATCCCAGAAGGAGAAAGACAAACATGGGATATACTCACTTATATAGACCTATAAGATATGATAAACATAATGAAATCTATACACCTAAAAAAGATAATCAATTGAGCGGACATGGGGTAAGATGATCAATCCTCATTTAGAAAGACAGATGGGATGTGCATTGAACATATGACAGGAGTCTACTGAGCGCATCTGAAAGACTCTAACTAGCAGTGTTTTCAAAGCAAAGACTCAAGACTAAACCTTTGGCAGAGTACAGGGAATCATAAGAAAGAAGGGGAGTTAGTCTGATGGGGAAAGGATAGGAGCTCCACAAGGACCAAATATATCTGGGCACAGGGTCTTTTCTGAGACTGACATTCAACCAAGGACCATGTATGGATATAACCTAGAACCTCCGCTCAGATGTAGCCTGTGGTAGCTCAGTAACCAATTGGTTTCCCAAAGTGAGGGGAAGAGGGACTATTTCTAACAGGAACTCAATGACTGGCTCTTTGGTCTCCCCACCCCCGAAGGGAGGAGCAGTCCTGTTAGGCCACAGAGGAGGGCTTTGCAGCCAGTCCTGAAGATACCTGATAAAACAGGATCAGATGAATGGGGAGGAGGTCCCCCCTATCGGTGGACTTGGAAAGGGGCATGGTGGAGATGAGGGAGGGAGGGAGGGACTGGGAGGGAATGAGGGATCGGGACACGGCTGGGATACAGAGTTAATAAAATGTAACTGATAAAAAAATAAAAAAATAAAAAAAATAAAAATAAAAAAAAGAAGGAACATTGCTCTTTCATAAGATAATTTAAATACTTATAACTATATCAGGAGGCTCACAAACCAGTACAGTTTTATGTCAAGGATATCTAGTATCCTTTGGGCCTCTATAGGCATTTGCACACACATGCATGCAAACCACACACACATACACACACACACACAAACACAGAAAATTAAAATAAAAAATTTAAAGTTAAATATGTGTATATATTTTGCTAATTCTGTAACTCTGTATTTCATTATATATAATAAAATATATATTAAAATATGCATTTATAACAAAATAGATATATTATCTCATAAATTTGAAAGAGTTCTTGAGAGGGTAAATGGGAAGGTTTGGAAGAAGGAAGGTAAAGAAAAAGGGGAAATTATGTAATTATATTTTAATTTCAATAAAAAAATCTTTTAAAAGAAATAATGAATCACAATTAGAAAATTATTTATAAAAGAATGGGTATGGGAATAAATAGCATGGAAGTAAACTAGAATGGTTTCAAAGAAAAATAATAAATGAATGACAGAATTACTCATATTTGAAAAAGGCTTTTCTAGACACGTTGTTAAATGTTAGCCTTATACTCAGGGTCTATCAACATTTAATATTGTACTAGTGAAGGTACCAAAGGTCTTTTTTGGAGACAAAGTGTCTGCTTCCTAACACACAGTATTTGATGAAAAAAACTGAACCATATCAGACAACTCTTGTTAGAGTTGAAAGCCAATTCAGAGGGTATAATTGATTAGCATTTAGTAAACTATTAAAAAAAAAAGATCTTTAGGGAAATCTAATAGTGAAATTAGAAGCGTTTTGTCTGGTTAAAACTGCAAGATTCCATCTACATAAAATTGACAGACAATGAGAAATGTAATTATGATCAGTACAGCATCAAATTGGGGATAAGATTAAAGGATTAGATTAGAACAACACCTGTGAAGACAGAATTTCGAGTTTAAAGTGCAATTGTACTCAGAAAGTAACTGTTTAGGTGACAGTTTTATAGTTAAGCTCATTTGTGTACTTCACTTCTGTTAGCAAGTGAGATGGAATGACATTTCAAGATTTCTTCAAGTTGAAGACCTATTTTAAGAATAAAAGAGCAAAAAACGGTAAGATACTATTGATACATAAAATCCTGCTTGAAATGTTTAGATCTGCTTTATTCATTATAAATGAGATTGGCTTCAATGAAAATGTTTCTCAAGGGTAAATTGATAACTTGTCACACATCCATGAGACAGAGTATAATGTGGTGATTAAAAAGTAATGTATAGTCATTAATTCTGACGTAGATCACATTGGAATGTGTAGTGTCACACTGAAAAATCCGGCCTGGAAACGGTTGCCTGCTATGAGTCCACTTGAAGCATCCCGAGAAAGTCAGAGCTACATGGAGGATGACTGAACTGATCTGTGGTTGTTCAGGGATTATGAAGGAGAGAGCTTAGATCCATGACACACAAGGATTTTCATTAAGGTTTTCAAACTTTTCTTCATACAGTATGACGTTATGTTTGCATAAATCAGGAAAATTTATAGCAATGAGTGAAGTCCAATGTGTTGAAATGAAACAGAATTTATTTAAACAGTTGGAACATTCTCTAGATGGAATGCAAAATACAAGGAGATAGAACTCTACCTGAGATGTACAGAATAATTTCATTGCAAGTTCACCGGGAAAATGTCAACTCCAGTGACTATAGAATTCAGTGGATGATGTGCAGAGATAAAGATAGAGGAGAGACTGAGGGAATGTGCAACCAATTCCTAACCCGACCTGAGACCCACTACATGGGAGACAGCCGAACCCTGAAACTACTGATGATGCTCTACTGTGTTTGCAGAGGAGCTCAGCATAGCTCTCTGAGAGGCTCTGCCCAGCACCAGATTGAAACAGAAACTGAGGAGTCACAGCCAAACAATGGGTGGAGGATTGGGAGCCTTAAAGAAGAGTGGGGAAGGATAGAAAGACTCAGAGGGGACAGCTCAACAAGAAGACCAACAGCCCCAACTAACCTAGGCCCAAGGGATTTGTGGAGACTGAAGCACCTACCGAGGACCATGCATGGACTAGAACTAGGTTCTCTACTCATTTATACCCAATTTGGCAGCTTAGCCTCCAAGTGGAACTCCTAGGAAAGGGGTGGGGTTATCTCTGACATGGTCTCTGCTTCATGTTCTTCAATCACTTCCTCTGGCAGGGGCTGCTTGGACACTGTGAAGGAGGATGTACAAAATCTCGATGCAACTGGATGTGAGGGGGTAGGTTTTTTGGGGGAGTGGGTGGGAGTGGACTTAAATTTTCAGAAGAGCAGGGGATGGTGGATAGAGGGATTAGGGAGGGACAGAGAGGAGGGACTGGGTGTAGAGAGAGGGGGTTAACATTGAGATGTAAAATGAATAACAATAAAAAAATTTAAAGGAAAATGCAACAGAAAAAAGACTAAATTCAATTGGACTTATTAGATAAGTAGATAGACACAAACAAATACAGTTTTATGTCAAGGATATCTACTATCCTTTGGGCCTTTATGGGCATTTGCACACATGCATGCAAACCACACACACACACAAACACACAGAATTAAAATAAAAAAATTAAAGTTAAATATGTGTATATATTTTGCTCATTCTGTCACTCTGTATTTCATTATATATAATAAAATATATATTCTATATTTATAAATATATAGGCTTTGACTATTACTGGTACATTATATAGGCAGACAGACTGACAGACAGACAGATAGATAGGTAGGTAGATAGGTAGGTAGATAGATAAGAATTATATTATAGTTGAATGCATTTATCCCCACCACTCCCTCATCTTAAATATGAGGTATGAGTCCTGGAATGATTCTGTTGCTCATTTCCTGTTGGTTTTTGTTGTTGTTGTTGTTTGTAGGGATTACCCTAGGAACATGTGCTGCTAATTTAATGCTCTACCACCAAGTTAAACCCTCATTCCCCTCTATTAAACAGGTAAATAAAAGGTGAGTAACTTTCCAACTGTTGGAACAGGAGGTTACAAAGAAGCAATGGTAAAATGACTCATATATGAATGGGTTAGAGTTGGAAACTGCAGTGTAAAGCTTATATATTATTGTTTGCTATAGGTGAACAGGTAAACACAACACAAACATGCTATATCAGATGCGTCACTTAGCCTGTCATTGGAGAGATCTAGAGACAGTATTGGAGTACCAATAAGCACGCCACCCACAAAACAAAGCTTGGCATCTCATAGCACTTCCCCAAATGAGGACACATATATCCTTGGAGGAACTGCTTCTTCTAGGAAGAAGAAAATAAAAAATGTGTAACCTGAGTACTTTAAAGTGCTGAGAGTGCATTCATAGTTACACATGAAAATATTCTCTCTCTTATACACACACACACAGTGAGAGAGAGAGAGAGAGAGAGAGAGAGAGAGAGAGAGAGAGAGAGAAAGTGAGACTACAGTCAGCATGCCAAAGGGATATAGAAGCCAAATGGAATATCTTCCAAGGGTAAAAATCAGAATAGTTTGAACGAGAATATGTATAAAACCATTCTGGATTTTCTCTCAAAATCTAAGCTAAGTTTCTATGAGTTCATAGAGTTATAAACAGATGGTGTATTAAATAAGTAAAGAAGAAAGTTTCCCAAGCTTAAATGATACATCTTTTACCATCAAGTAGAACAAATGCTAAAGCCTTTAAGTGTTCACTATAAGTATATTACATATTTACCTTATATTATAGAACTACAGGCAACTCACTACTTTACATTAGAGAAACAACAAGAACATTACTGATCAAGTGGATCAATCTGAAGTTCATGGGGATGAATTGCTGCTAGGATTACTTGATATAAGCTGAGATTTACTGTTTTGATCATCCTTGATCCAACAAGGACACTGACAAGAACTCAGTGGCTGGCTTTTTGACCACCTCCTTCTATTGGCTGGGAACAGCCTTGCCAGGTCACAGAGGAAGAGGATACAGCCAGTCCTGATAAAACCTGATAGATTAGGGTCAAATAGAAAGGGAAGAGGACCTCTTTAATCAGTGGCCTAGAGGAGGGTCATGGAAAGAGAAGAGAGAGGGAGAGCTGGACTGGGAGGAGATGAGGGAGGGGGATACAAAGTGAATAAATAATAAATCATATTATTTAATAAATAATAAATCACATCAAAAAGAAAAGAAAAAATGACAAGAAAAAGAAAAAAAAAAGAAAAGACAAAATATCCTCAACATAGAACTAGTTTATTAGTTAGCTGTTCTTTCTACTTTTTACCATTTCCCCAATCAGGCCCCAGATTTTTTTTATTTTTTATTTAACTTTTATTAATTACACTTTATTCACTTTGCATACCCCCATAAGGCCCTCCTTCCTCCCCTCCCCATCTCACCATCTGTCCCCCTTCTTCACAATGCCCCTCCCCAAGTCCAATGATAGGGGAGGTCCTCCTCTTCTTCTTTCTGATCTTAGTCTATCAGATCTCATAAGGAGTGGCTGCATTGTCATCTTCTGTGGTCTGGTAATGCTGCTCCTCTCTCAGGCGGAGGTGATCAAAGAGCAGGCCAATCAGATTATGTCAGAGGCAGTCCCTCTTCCCATTACTATGTAACCCACTTGGACACTGAACTTTCCATGGGCTACATCTGTGCAGGGGTTCTAGGTTATCTCTATGAATAGTCCTTGGTAGGAGTATGACTCTCTGGGAAGTTCCCTGTGTTCAAATTTTCATGTTCTGTTGCTCTCCTTGTGGAGTTCCTGTCCTCTCCAGCTCTTAATATTTCCCACTTCTTAGGTAAGATTCCATTCCATTCTGCCCAACAGTTGGCCATCAGGCTCAGCATCTGCTTTGATAGTCTGCAGGGCAGAGGCTTTCAGAGGTCCTCTATGTCAGGTTCCTAGGTTGTTTCCTGTTTTCTTCTTCTTCTGATGGCCATTCTCTTTCAGGCCCCAGATTTTAAGCAAAATGATTCTACCCTATTTCCTTCCTCCCTGCCCCAATCCTTCCACCCCCAATTAATGTACCAGTAATAGTCAAAGCCTATAAATATGCTGGGCTGTAACAATGCAACATTATTGGAAGAAGGCTACGGGTTGTGGAGATGCTCTTTCAAGATTGGTGGTATCTTTGCTTTCCCACACCCCAGCTCTGCATGTTTTGCCCTACATGGAAGGCCTTCTACTTTCTTAAGAAAGCACAGAATGGGTTGGCTTGAAACACACTAAGCTTTCCCCTCCACAGGGATAGGTGTGTAGAACTGTACAGCTTGAAAAATGTGAAGCACGTAGGCTGCTTCAGGGCACAGGAACTATGTTAGCTCTTCAAAGGACATCTTCAGATTCACTTTAGATGTAATCTCTGTGGTTATGCACACATACATACACACACAAACACACACACACACACAGACACACACAAAGTTTTATTTGAAATTATTTAAAACTCCTAAAACTTAGAGTATATAATTAATTTCTCTTCAATAGCCAGGATATTAGGCTTCTGAATATTTGCAATAACACTGAATTATGCAGTCCCATGACTGAACTTTTTAAGAAGGCTTATTCCTTACAGCTGCCTACACATTTACCTTGAGCTTTGGTCAGAGTGCTTCTTGGCAGGCGGCCTGGCTTCAGGTGGAAGAGAACATTATTAAAGTGCAGCTCAGCAGGAAAAAAATGTCTGTATTCCTTTTACTTTCAGTGCTCAGTCTCCTGATGGTGGGTACCTTGCATCCCAAAACAACTGGAATTAGAAGGCAATGGGGTCTCATTGACAAATCCTTAGAAGTTAGCTTTAGAGGCACACAATATATTCTGAAACAGTAGCAAATAGATACAGAAAAAAACACACATACACACACATATATATATCCATGACCTGCACATTGGCCTTTCATTTTCAAAATTGCTTTGGCTACTTTCAGTTTTTTATGGTGGTTCGTATATTTTAGGATTTAGAAATTCTGTTTCTCTGAGGCATGACATTGCTATTTTGAAAGGTGTTTCTTTGAATCTGTTAGCTATCTTAAGGACTGTTGACATTTCAACACAGTTTTATCATCTGTTTCTGGTCACGTAACAACCCTACATCATTTTCTTATGGAATTGTATTAGCATCACTTTTTTTTTTTTTGTTTTAGTTTTGAGTGAAAAGATCTATTTACTTTGTTGGGTTACATATGCCCACAAGTACTTTACAGTATCCTAAATGGTACTACTTTCTTGATACTGTTTCCTAAAATAATAATTTACACATAAATACACTAGTGGTTTTGTGTAATGGTTTTAAATATGAGTGAAAAGAAAAGGAATTAAAAGCAAAGGAAAGCAATAGCTGCTCCCAGGTAAAATGGAGAACAGAGCAGAAACACTATGCTCCCTACATGTCTATAATAAACTTTCTCCTCCGCTATACCTAAGCACAGTTCATTCTTTTTATTTTTAATTTTTTCATTTATCTGGTTTCGAAACCATGGGAGTGGCTTACATGAGTGCCCTCCCAACTTACTCAGCCTCTCTGAACCAAGCTGCTGATGGGACTCTCCTAAGGTACATATGGATCTTTCGATTCTGCTAGCTTTGCCACTCATCAAATTTAATTCTGGAGTCTATCTCTTTAGCAACTTCTTCCCCATATCTTGTCTATCTATCTATCCTTATCTACTCAGTAAGTGCCCCATCTCCCCACGACACTTTTTTGGGCCACCCACATCATGGATATCTCTCTTCTATGCCCTTTTGGGGAAACTTACCATGCAGGCATCTCCCAATTATGTCCTTCTGGTATCCACCACATGGGCAATTCTACTTACTAAGACAATTGTCTACTTACTCTCCATATTTCCTCCTTTACGTGATCTAACGCCTATGTCAGGAAGATTTCTTTTTTATCCTCCTGGGTCCCCCATCCTGTGGAAAAGATTGCCTCGCCTCTGTGATTTAGAATATTTATTTCTGACAAGTCTCTTGTTACCATGACACTTCCCCCTCTGTTTCCTCATGCTTTTTCACCTTGTTCCTGTTGTTTCTCAACACGTCTAAGAGCTACCAAAATGCTCCTGGGTTTGCTACCCTTACCTTGCTCCTTACCCTTAGGGTTATCTGTTCTGTCTCTTCTTGTGCCCCTCTGGGTCAGTATGTTGCAAGTTTCCTCACCTGCCCTTAGGAGCTGTGTGCTAACTTGCGCAGCTTCTCTATGCCCCAGGGAAGCCATCTCTCGGGTGGGGATCTTGCTTGTTTCTCCTTGTCCCTCATGGCTACACTGTTCTTTGTCTCTTAGCTACCTAATGCTCGCGACGGTGTCATCTTCATGACCCTTTCTCCTTCTTTTCTTAGACTCAATTCCTTTCTCAGACACAGAGATTTTCTTTTTTTATTTTAATTTTATTTTTATTAATTACAGTTTATTCACTTTGTATCCCACCTGTAGCCTCTACCCCCATCCCCTCTTAATCCCAACCTCCCTCCCTTTTCTTCTCCTTTGGCCCTCCCCCAGTCCAATGATAGGTGAGGTCCTCTTCCCCTTCCACCTGACCCTAGTATATCAGGTCTCATCAGGACTGTCTGCGTTGTCTTCCTCTGTGGACAGATGAGGCTGTTTCCCCCTCAGGTGGAGGTGATCAAAGAACCAGCCCATGGGTTCATGTCAGAGGTGGTACCTGTTCCTATTACTGAAGAACCC
This sequence comes from Meriones unguiculatus, assembly GCF_030254825.1. Classification (NCBI taxonomy): domain Eukaryota; kingdom Metazoa; phylum Chordata; class Mammalia; order Rodentia; family Muridae; genus Meriones; species Meriones unguiculatus. The sequence continues at coordinate 29,080,013 of NC_083358.1, forward strand.
TCTTGGACACTGAACTACTATGGGCTACATCTGTGCAGGGGTGCTAGGTTATCTCCATGCATGGTCTTTGTTTGGGGTATCAATCTCACAAAAGACTCCTGTGCTCAGATTTTTTGATTCTGTTGCTGTCCTGTATAAAGCCTTTTTGTTTTGCAGAAAATGGGTTGGCCTCTGTATAGTGTGATGGTCAAAGACAGCACACTTGATTTACAAGTTCTCCCTGATTTTAAGAGCTTCTGCCAACACAACCGAATGACTCCCAAATCTCTGATTTCTAAGGCTCTACAACTTTCAATTCTTAATTCCTTTATCTCTGTGCTTTCTCTCTGCTTTTTTTCTCAAGAAATCTTTCAAGATTTGTAAATTTATTGGGTGTAGATAAAGAAGCTGTAAAATCTGAAATAAATTTGTCAAAAGCTTGCAGTTAAAACCTATACATGAGAATTTTATTTTGCTAGAGAATTCATTCTACATATGTGATTCAATTCTGGTTTACAGTAGTGTATATATAACTTAAATTCATTTTGTTAAAAATATGTGCCGGGCAGTGGTGGTACACCCTATAATCCCAGCATTTGGGAGAGAGAGGCAGGCAGATCTTTGTGAGTTTAAGGCCAGCCTGGTCTACAGAGTGAGTTCCAAGAGACCCAGAGCTGTTACACAGAAAAACTTTGTCTTAGAAAAAAATGAATAAACAAGCAAAAAAAAAAATTGATCTACTAGAAAACTTTTTTTTTTCCTTTAAAAATTTTTTTTAATTTATTACTGTTTATTCACTTTATTTCCCAGCTGTGGCCCATTCCTTCCCCTCCTCATAATTCCACCCTCCCTCCCTCTTACCCTCTATGCCCTTCTCCTAGTCCACTGATAGGGTAGGGCTTTCTTTCCTCCTGTCTGACCCTAGCCTATCAGGGCTCATCAGGACTGGCTGCATTGTCTTTTTCTTTGGCCTGGAAAGGTCACATCCCCCAGGGAGTGGTGATCAGAGAGCCAGCCACTGAGTACATGCCAGAGACAACCCCTGTTTCCCTTCCTAGGGAAGCCACTTGGAGTCTGAGTCCATGGGCTACATTTGATCTGGGGTTTTAGGTCCTCTACATGCATGGTCCTTGCACAGGCTGTAAGATCAACAATCAATAAATGGGACCTCATGAAACTGAAAAACTGCTGTAAAGCAAAGGACACTGTCTTAAGAACAAAACAACAGCCTACAGACTGGGAAAAGATCTTCACCAACCCTACATCTGACAGAGGGCTAATATCCAGAATATATAAGAATTTAAGAAGTTAAGCACCAACAAAGTAATAAAATTGAAAAATGGAGTACAGAGCTAAACAGAGAACTCTCAATAGAGGAATATCAAATGGCAGAGAAACGCTTAAAGAAATGCTCAATGTCCTTAGTCATTATGAAAATGCAAATCAAAACCACCCTGGATTTAATACTTTACACCATTTAGAATGGCTACGATCAAAAACTCAAATGACAACACATGCTGGAGAGGATATAGAAAAAGTGGAACCCTCCTCCATTGCTGGTGGGAATGTAAACTTATACAACTACTTTGAAAGTCGATCTAGTGCTCTCTCAGAAATAGTGCTACCTAAATAGCTCTCTCAGGAATAGTGCTACCTAAAGATCCAGCTAGGGACAAAGCAAGGAGAGGACCTAAAACCCCAGCTCAGATGTACCCTATAGACTCCATATATATATATGACTCAATTGTGGACTGAAATGTAGCTCATAGACTGCTTCCCTAATAAAGAGAGCAGGGATGTTCTCTGGTGTGAACTCCACTGAATTCAGGCTCTCTGATCATCTTCCCCTGGGGGTACAGCTTTGCCAGGCCACAGAGGAAGATAATGCAACCAGTCCTGAGAGACTTGGTAGGGCAGGGTCAAATAGAAGGAGAGAAAGATCTCACCTATCAATGGACTAGGGGAAGGGCATAGGGGAAGAAGAGGGCAGGAGGGTGGGATGGGAAGGATAGGAGGGAACACAGCTGGGATACTAATTGAATAAATTGTCATAAATGATAAAAACAAAAAAATATTTTTAAAAGATCCAGCTATACCACTCATAGGCATGTATCTGAAACATACTCAACTATACAACAAGGACATTTGTTCAGCCATGCTCATAGCAGCACTTTTAGTAATAGCTAGAATCTGGAAACAACCTAGATGTTCCTCAACTGAAGAATGGATGAAGGAATTGTGGTACATTTACACAATGAAATACTACACAGCAATAAAAAACAAGAAAATCATGAAATTTTCAGGCAAATGGATGGAACTAGAAATCATCCTAAGTGAGGTAACCCAGAATCAGAAAGACAAACACAGTATATACTCATTTATAAGTGGTTATTGGACATACAAAATAGGATAAACACACTAAAATGTATAGTCCTAAAGAAGCTAAACAGCAAGAAGGACCCTAGGGAAGATGCTCAATCCTCATTCAGAAGGGCAAATGGGATAGACATTGGAAGCAGAAGTCAGAGAACAGGACAGGAGCCTTCCACAGAGGGCCTCTGAAAGACTCCACTGATTGTGGTATTGAAGCAGAGGTTCAGACTCAGCCAAACTTTGGGTAGAGTGTTGGGAATCTTATGAAAGAAGGGGGAGATAGAAAGACCTGGAGGGGACATGAGCTCCATAAGGAGGCCAACCAAAAAAACAAAAATAGATAGATAGATGATAGATGAGAGATAGATAGATAGATAGATAGATAGATAGATAGATAGATAGATAGATAGATAGATACTTGGCTCAGGGGGCCTGGCAGAGACTGAAACCCCAACCAAGGAAAACATGATTTAAACAGCCACCGTGTGACTTGTCTCCATCTGGGCTGATGACCTCATCAAAATGTAAGCAGCCACATGATTGTCAGTCATCTTTAGTAGGATTATAGAGTAGATGCAATGTCCCTTTATCATCTTAAGATGAACATGTGGCATTGAAACACTGTAAAACTTCTCAGTCTTACTGAGCCCTTAGTTTTTTTAGTGTATCTCTTTTTAGACTAAGGAAGCAATAACATGTCTCCAAATATTCTGAATTATTATACACTTTAGTATGATGATAAAAACTTAAGGATATATCTACTACAATGTACTATGTATGCACATAGTACATAGTACGATGTATGTACAACTCTGGATTACAATATATTGTACAAAGTGATAAAATTTTAATTTTATAAATGTCTGTTCATATTAACAAAAGCTGACTGAGATTTACTTATCTAGTTGTTCAACACCAAGATCCTAGAAACAATGTATGATTAATAAAGTATATTTGACCAATAAGATATGTTTGAATTTTAAGGCTAAACTTAACAGAGATAAAAGTACAAAATACTAATCATATAAAAAGCTACCAAATTAGTGTAGATTGCTAAATATGCTTAAGACATGTAATTTAGTGGTCACTTTATAAATAATCAAATTCCTTAATGTGTTCAGAACTATACTTTCAGTCATTCGAAGTACTAATGTAATTAACTACAGGAATAAGCATTATTTAGATTCTTGTATATGTTTTCAAAGTTAAGCCTAGAACAAGTAACTAGAAAAATCAGATTTGTTTAGTTTAGATAGACTTAACAGATAATGGTCCTCAAACTATTAAGAGTCCACCTGAATACAGCATTTAGTGTTTAGTTAAAATTAAAGCTTCTGGTGATATATAATCGTGTTTGTTTTATATACAATGTGCAATTTTGATTGATTTGTATATACTAAACCAATCTTGCATGTCATGAATAAATCCTATTTTTGATCATGCATATTCATTTTGCTACATTGATGAATTCAATTTGCTAATATTTATTGAGGAATTTTAAAAATCAGTTACAAAAGGGAAACTAGCCAGTAGTACTCTTCTGTTGCCTATGTGCTTAGTGACCAACCATTATCTATTAAGAAATTTGCATATCAAATTTTTACTACTCTCAGAAACTGGTGATTATTTAGACACAAATGGGTAAGAAATTGTAAGTTTGAAAATATCCAAAAGTAAGATTTTCAAACTCAGGATCAAGCATTTCCTTGAACTTGAAAATCTATGACAGATATATTTTTAACTACTTCTCTTTTAAAGGTGGTAAACGTACTCTTAGGAGAGTGACTTGTTAAAATATAGATCTAGCAAGAGGAAGTGCTGAGCCTAAATGCATGCTATTGATCTGGCTGAGCCTTTGAGCTTTCTCTTCACCTATTCATGAAGACTGAGTGAGGAATGTATACTTTTATGAAGAAGCATTAATTTTGTACTTAGTTCTTTAGAATGACTCTATTTTCAACAGTTTGTACAGATTTTGAATAAATACAGTGCTCTTTGGAGCAAGAAAAGACACGACAGTTCAGGTTGCACTGTGGGTGTACTCTCATCCCCACATTTCATTTTTTGGTATCATATATTAGGTTTTTGACACAATGTAGATGAAGAAATTGATGAAGGTAATGGATGGGAAAAGCATCATGAATATCCCATATGAAAAAAGAATGCCATGTGTGGCAAAGACTCTACTTACATCATGCCACAGGTGCATTGAGGGATAGAGTGCTCTTCCGCTCACTGTTCCTGGTTAGGAGAAAGCTAGGATACACTTCTGTTCCTAAACTTATTCAAATCATTGTCTCACACATACAACTGAGTAAGTATCGGTGGTGGTATTGGCTAGCTTTTCTCACCAAGAAAAAATATTGGAGAAACATAACTTACAAAATATGATTTGTTTTTATCCCCAGTTTCAAAGCTTTTAATTCCTGGTGTTTGCCCTATTGCTTTCGGATGGGAAGACAGTAAATTACAGTTGGACTGCAAGAATAAAGAAACTGCTCACCTACATAGTTATCTAGGATTCCTGATGTTCTAAGCATGCTGATAGACAACTTAGAAAGGTATTGGCATTAAGTCTTTCACACAAGATATGGCTTTCCAATTGCAAAATATCCATAGACAAGGATTCTCTGAACCTCAAAATGTTAACATGTTCATTTGTTTGTTTTATTGATCCTCTCATCCTTTAACTACCAAGTCCTAAGATTTTATTTCTTCTTATTTTTCCCCTTGAGACAGTGCCCTTCATGGTGATATAATTGTACAATCAAAAACTCTTTAATATCTTCTGGCATCCTGTGATGGATATAAATGTTCAAAAGCTTTGATGAATTCTCAAAAGCAAGATTAGAGAACCAAGTTGCCAGGAGCTCTGGAATGATTTAAGTAAAACTCTGTGAATTCAAACCACTGTTTGAGGCAGCCATCATCTAAGACATATTCAGGTTAAAATTTCTTGACCAACCTTCAGCTACAAAGTAAAATTCTCAAAATCTAGACTTATTATTCATTTGTGTTTACGCTCACAATCAGTATATTAGGGAGGGAAAATCTACAACTTTCCTATGATCTCAATCTGAATAAAGAAAAAAAGACAAAACAGAGAAATTAAAGTAATTTAGAACAAGGACATACACTTGGAGATATGCAGTATTCTCATATTGTTTACCAACTGCACGCTCAGGAAATTTCAACAGTGGTCACATAAAGCTTGAGAAGGTGAAAAGGAGAATTTGTCAAAGTTATATAGTTATTGCAATGACCCAGTAGATCTGAAATTTCTAGGGTCTGCTTCAAATTGTCTTTGAAAACGACACACATTTAACATGCCTGGATATCTCTCATAGCAGAATTCTTAAATCAAATGTTTAGACCCTCAGATAATACTTCTTATGCCTGCAGAACATGTTTTTGTGTTTAAAGTCTATTGGAGCATTTTATGTGATCATGTAAAATTCTTATTTTATTTGGCTTCGATCCACCTAACCTTGTTTTATATTCCTTTTTTCACATTTTATTCATTGTATATCCCAACTGAAGCCAACTAACTCCCTCAGCTCCCCCCAGTCCCACCCCACAACCCTCTTTCCCCCATCCCCTTCCCCTAGTTAACTGAAAGTAGGGAGTTCTCCACCATTGTCAGCTGACCATAGCTTGTTAAATCTCATCATGACTGCCTGATCCTCTTCCTCCTTGGCCTGGCAAGGCCTCATCACCAGGTGGGAGTGATCAAAGACTAGTCAACTGAGTTCATGATAGCCCCTTCTCTGCTCACTTGGAGATCCTCAGGGAGCCTGAGCTGCCAATTGGCCACATCTGAGCAAGGATTCTACATCCTCCCCATGCATGGTCCTGGGTTGATGCATCAATCTCTGCAGAACCTCCTGGGCTCAGATCCTTTGTCTTTGTTAGTCACCTTGTAGGGCTCCTATCCCCTCCATGTCCCACTATTCCAACCCTCTCTTCTTCCATAAGACTTCCTGTGCTCTGCCCAAAGTTTGTCCCTGGGTCTCAGCATCTGCTTTGATCCCCTGTTGAGTGGATCCTTTCAGAGGACCCTCTATAGTTGGCTCCCATCCTGTTTCCTCTCTTCCACTGCTTCTGGTGTCTATCCTGTTTGCCATTCTGAATGAGATTTAGGCATCCTCCTTAGGGTCCTCCTTAGTGTTTAGCTTCTTTAGGTTTGCAGATGGCTGACCTATATTATACAGCTAATATCCACTTAGAAGTGAGTATATACCATATGTATGTATATTTCTAGTTCTGGGTTACCTCATTCAGGATGGTCTTTCCTAGTTCCATTCACTTGCCTGCAAAATTTATGGTTTCCTTGTTTTTAATAGCGAAGTTCTAGTCCATTCTATATATGTAACGTAATTTCTGTATCCATTCCTCTATTGAGGGACATCTAGATTGTTTCCAGATTCTGGCTATTACAAATCAAGCTGCTATGAACATAGTTGAGCAAATGTCCTTATTGAGTGGTGGCACATATTTTGGGAATATATCCAGGAGTGGTATAACTGGATCTCCAGGTAGTGCTATTCCCAAATTTCTGAGAAAGCACCAGATTGATTTCACAGTGCCAGACTGATTTTCAAAGTGGTTGTACAAGTTTGCACTCCCACCAGCAATGGAGGAGGGTTCCCCTTTCTCCACATTCTCTCCCGCATGTGTTGACATTTGAGGTTTTGCTCTTAGCCATTCTGGTTGGCGTAAGAAGGAATCTCAGAGTTGTTTTGATTTACATTTCCCTGATGATTAAGGATGTTGAACATTTCTTTCAGTGTTTCTCTGCCATTTGATATTCCTCTGTTGAGAATTCTCTGCTTAGCTCTGTTCCCCAATTTTTTGTTCACACAATCTCTTTTTTTAATTTGTATTTTTTCTTCACAATTTGTTCATCATATATCCTTATTGAAGCCCCCTCCTTAATCTCCCCCCAGTCTCACCCTTCCTCCCTCTTTCCCCCATCCTCTTCCCTTAGTCCACTGAAAGGGGGAGTTCTCTACCATCGCCTTCTTCCCATAGCTTGTTAAGTCTCATCATGACTGCTTGGATCTTCTTCTTCCATGACCTGGCAAATCCTCATCATTGGGGGCTCGTGATCAAAGAGCAGTCAACTGAATTCATGTTAGAGGCAGCCCCTGCTCCCCTCATCAAAGAGCCACATGGACACTGAGCTTCCAATTGGCCACATCTGAGCAGGGGTTCTAGGACCTCTCCAGCATGGTCCTCCATTGGTGAATCAGTCTCTGCAGTACCCTCTGGGCTCAGATCTTTTAGTTTTGTTGATCTCCTTGTGGGGCTTTTGTCCCATCTATGTTCCTCTAATCCCACCCATCTCTTCCTCCAAAAGTCTCCCTATGCTCTGTCCTAAGTTTGGCCTTGAGTCAGAGGACTCTCTATAGTAGGCTACAATCCTGTTTCCTCTCTTCCATTGCTTCTGGTATCTATCCTGTTGGCCATTCTGAATGAGATCTAAGTGTCCTCCATAGGGTCTTCCTTAGTGTTTAATTATTTAGGTCTGTAGCTGGATATCCTGTATTATACAGCTAATATTTGCTTCTAAGTGAATATATACCATAATTGCCTTTCTGTTTTTGGGTTACCTCACTCAGTATCATCTATTCTAGTTCCACCCATTTGCCTGCAAATTTCATGATTTCCTTGTTTCTAACAGCTGAGTAGTATTCCATTACGTAGATATACCATAATTTCTGTTTCCATTGCTCTGTTGAGGGACATCTAGCTTGAGAATTTTCAACAGGGCAATATAGAATGGTAGAGAAATACTTAAAGAAATGCTCAACATCTTTAGTTATCTGGGAAATGCAAATCAAAACAACTCTGAGATTCCATCGTGTATGGATCAGAATGGCTAAGATCAAAAACTCAAATGACAACACGTGAGGGAGAGGATGTGGAGAAAGGGAAACCCTCCTCCATTGCTGGTGGGTATGCACACTTGTACAACCACTTTGGAAATCAATCTCACACGTTGAAATCAACCTGGTGCTTTCTCAGAAACTTGGATATAGCACTACCTCAAAATTACCACTCCTGGGCATATACCCAAAAGATGTGCCACCATTCAATAAGGACATTTACTCAACTATGTTCATAGCAGCCTGATTTGTAATAGCCAGAACCTGGACTCACCCAATCTCTAAAGTGTTTGTTCTTGTTCTTCAAAATGTAAGAACAGGTACTGGACAGATAGCCTAAATTTATAGGATTACACTGGGTTGAATAAGCACTGGCAATAAAGGACCAACATGGCTACTTTTGAGGTGCATGACTCTCTTGACAAGTCAACTTGACAATTCCAGTTGACTGCATTTATTTCTGCACTTTCCCTGGTACTGGCATTTGGTATAGCCTCAGGTTTTATATTAGAACCTACAGTTTATATTGATACTACTTCATGAAAATTCATATTGTCTTTCTACAAAATGTCCACACATGCAGCCTGTCTCATTATTTATTTATAACAAGAATGTGTTCTTTGAATATATCCCAATTTAATGAAACTTCTGGTTCTACCACTTTATGGAAGTGTTCACTTAGGAACCTTACTTACCTTTCTACCTCAGTTTTCTCATTTGGTATGATTTGTGAATTATGGTGGACATTAATGTAGTATAAAAATACTTGACATATGTCCCATGCTTTTGTGTACAAAAGCTTTGTAAATGCAAGACTGCATAGTTATCTATGATATACAACATAGTTAGAGCTGACCTTCTGCTAGAAAGAAAAATCATAAGATTTCAGATTTTTATTCATCCCTTGCATTTATATTCACAGAAGTGTTATATATTATAATATATGCCCATATTTATTGTCAAAATATATAAAAATGAAATTCATGAAGCAAATTCAATTTTGAAAACTATGAAATCATGGATGGAAACTTTTCTTTACTAAAGATATTGTGCTACTTTAACTATTAAAGTTCTTTCAGATGTGTTCTGTTTTAATAATCAATCATACCATGGGCAAGAGAGTATATTAGGGTTTTTCATTTTTATTTCAACATTCGACCCAAATACAATAACAATTTAAGAACAAAAGCCATATTTGGGAAATTCTGTGTAATAATCATGAGAATATTACATTGGATCAAATAATGTTCTCTCTCTTCTCTCTTTGTGTCTGTTGTCCTTGCACAGATCATAGTTAATATGTTATAGACATAAAATTATTACCATTTTTTGCAATTGTAGCTGGCAAATCAACTCCTGATATTCTTTGAAAGGAATTATATTTGGTCATCTTCTCAGGAAGTCACTAGTGAAATGGATTATCCATTGGAAATCTGCAGTCAGTAATTTTCTTATATGTCTTGTCCAATGTGTGTCATACTTACCTATAAGTTCACACTCTGAGAACCATTTTCATTTTCATTCTCTCCAAGAATAACAAATATTTTTAATATCTTTCATAAATTTTAACTTTCAATCTGTCAACTATGAAACCATAGCTTCATATCCTAGTTATAGTTATTATACACCATTTCCTCAGGATGTTCTCAAAATTTTGGTCCTTGTTTGTTCATACTCTCTGTTGCTTTTCTCTGTATTCAAAGTACAGAGTACATCAGAATATTGAAAGTTTTCTCATGCTCACAGACCAGTAAGATTAACATAGTAAAAATGGTTATCCTACCAAAAGCAACCTACATATTAAATGCAATCCCCATCGAAATCCCAACATAGTTATTCATACATCTTGAAAAACACAATTGTCAGCTTCATATGGAAACACAGAAAACCTAGGATAGCTAAAACCATCCAGAACAATAAAAGAACTGCTGGATAATCACCATTTCCCTTTTCTACTTGCCCTACAATGCTATAATAATAAAGACAGCATTGTGTTGGCATAAAAACAGACAAGTTGAACAATGAAATTATATTTAAAACCCAGACAAAGCCACTTTCTATGACTACATTATTTTTGATAAGGAAGACAGAAATACTCACTAAGAAAAGACAGCATCTTCATCAAATGGTTTTGATCATCCTTTAATTTAAAAATGACAATAAGTTATGCAAACAAGTGATTTTCACTGTTACCAATTCAGACATTTTATGTCCATAGCATTTCATGAGTTTTCTTGAAGTAAATTTTGACATACACATAAATTGTACTAAATAGATTGTTAATATTGTTCTTCGATATTTGTAAATAGTTAAATTCTCATGTAAATTTGAAGACGATTATATAGAAAGCTATGTAGAATGTAGACGATAACATTGTGGTTAAGGTACTTACCAGCTCAAGGATGCTGTGGAAGAACTGACATTTAGATGGGCAAGTGAAGCATGATGTTGTGGTAGGTTTTTCTTCCCACCCCCAAGTTCATGGAAAAATGACTGATGAAACTCAAAATATTATTTTTACAAACATTTATGCCATAGAGCTAGGCTCTTCTCTGACTAGTTTATAACTTAAAAAAACAAAAAAACAAAACTCATTTTAATTTTCAATCTGTCATTAGTTTTCATATTTTGCCACATGGCTGGTTACCTGTGCTCAGGTACAATGTGTATGTCCTCTTCACATCTTGCTGGTAGAATCTCCCATGCTTGGCTCTATCACAGAATTTTCTGCCTGCTGGATGTCCTGCCTCTTGTTTCCGGCCCCAGCTATAAGCCACCAGATTTACACTTCACAGGTGAAGTTTCCATACAGATACAAGATATTCTCTTAAAACAAGGACTTATCAGGAAATCAAAGGCACTGAAGATCATAAGAAAATATAGGAATTCTTAGGCTATAGGGGCAGGAAGTACAGTTCTTAGAATCACATCATTATTTTTAGTACTGTTACCTAAACATAATTATATGCACATGTAGTGTCTCCAAATGACCACAAACAGTCCATAGAGTTAAACTTATTCTTTTCAAAATCTAATCACAGTACATCTTCTGTGATTTCAATTATCTCTATCATCTTATATTCTGTATTTTCAGGGAGGAAACACCCAGGATAATGGAAAGATTTTAATTTGAAAAAGGTTCTCAGTTCAGTGGAAGAATAAAATTAGAATACAATGAAACATCATAATAACAAAACTAATATTATGATTTATTAATATACATAGTAATAAAGTAAGTAGGAGATCATAATAATAATTTTCTTTTCCTCATTATTCAAAAGACTTAGATATAGTTATATTATGAGTATAGAACCCTACTAAAAATAATGAGTTGAACTTGCTCTAAATTTTTGCAAAAGGCATTCTAAGTGATGTTAGCAGTTAGCTAATCCAATAGATATTAGTAATACAGTTGTACTGAGAACTTTTTTAAATATTTTAAATTCTTTATTAATTACACTTTATTCACTTTGTATTCCCCCTGTGGTTCCCTCCCTTCTCCCATCCCAATCTCTCCCTTCCTCCACCCTCTGCATGCATGCCCCTCCCCAAGTCCACTGACAGGGGAGGTCTTCTTTTTCTTCCTTCTGATCCTAGTCAATTAGGTCTCATCAGGAGTGGCTGCAGTGTCTTCTTTTGTGGCCTGGTAATGCTGCTTCCCCCTCAGGGAGAGGTAATTAAAGAGAAGGCCAATCAGTTCGTGCCAGAGACAGTCTGTGTTCCTATTACAATGGAACCCACTTGGATACCAAACTGCCATGGGGTACATCTGAGCAGAGGTCTTAGATTATCTCCATGCATAGTCCTTGGTTGGAGTATCAGTCTCAGGAAAGACCCTTGTGCTCAGAATTTTTGGTTGTCAACCTGATTTACAGTAGAATCACCTGGGAAGAGGGAACCTCAGCTAAGGAATTACATCTACTAGACTGGTCTGTTGCTGTCAGTGGGAATTTAACTAATTGCCAATTGATATATTATGATTCAACCCACTGTGGGAGGTTCCATTTTTAGGTCAGTGAGATCACTTTTTGGGTATACACTTGATTTTGACCGGGAATTTTAAAAAATATATAAATCATCCTCAACTTTGATTTTTGGTCAGTGCTTTATCCCAGAAACTATAGATATCACAGAAAACCAAGCCAGAACAGAAATTGGAACTATTTTACATAATTAGAAGTTGTTACCCAAGTCATCAAAGAGCAACCCATTTTCTGAGACAAAAAAGCTCTTCACTGCTCTAGAGGATAAAACCATATCTCAGTGAGCCCAGAAGGCAACTCAAATACTTCTAAGAGGTTTAAAGACAATATACAATAGTTGGAAAAAATTAGCACCAATATCTCTTCGGTGCTGTCTTGTAATTAGCAACACTCCTCTCAGTTTGGCAATATTTGTCAGCTGTATTCTCTGTAGGCCTTATAATTTTGCTGTTCATTATCAGTTTGTGCCATCCCTTAAATCTTGCTGTTACAAATCAGAAGCTACAGCTGATAGATGAACATTTCCCCATCCTAGTACTTAATTTAAGATGCCAGTCTATACCTCTTCCCACCAAAAACAAGAATATTGCCCCCTAAGTAAGATCACTACTTCAGTGAGTTCTGCATGGGAATTCAAGAGGTAAGCAGGAGGATGAACTGTTGGCATAGGTAGTAGGAACAGGGGAGAAGGAGGCTGAGAATTTAGCAACATGCTTCTGATCCAAATTAAAAAAAAAATGTCTGATACATTCTCATGACAGATCCCTTTTTCTGGTTTTTATGTTGAATTCATATGCTGACTTCAGTCAGTGATGGATTTTGACCTAGGATTTTATTGCCTGTGATTGGCTTATGAATATTGAATAAATCATATTATTCTTTGATTAATAATGAGGAATCAATCAACATTATCACAGGAGGAAGTTTGTTTTTTATTACACTATGGATTGTTACTACAAAGTTTTTAATTTATATTCAAACCCAATGTAAAACTCTTAAGCAGGATAGATTAGAATTCTGCAATTCCTTATGCTTAAAAAAAAAAAGTTGATCAGATATTCTGAAATTCCCAGAAATGGGAGTTTCTATTAACCAAAGTCTGGACAAACCCAACATCATTTCTTGTCATCTCTACCTTTTTTAAAAATTTCTATGAGAGGATGAGGTAAAAAATATCTCTCTTATGAATTATTTGTAATGTCCTCTTTTTATGGGCACTGTGTAGCATACTTCAGTGTAGTGTCTATTATATATTTTATGTCTGTATTACAATAATGTTATGTCCAAAAATATATCTAATTTTTATTTATTTTATGTTATCAGCATGCCGAATTGTGCTTGAAACATATAGTAATTCAATTGTTGCTTAAATTTACCAATCATGAAATTAAAATCAGGAACACTATAGTTCTGCACATTAGAAGAAAAGAGTACATTTGATTTCAAGTGGGGAGAACTCAACCCAGTCTGAATATAAATGGGAAGAATGTAATTGTGGTTAAGGAATTAAATAATTCTCTTTTGGGGATACATCTAGTCTGTTTTGAATGCTGTTTCTCTTCTACTTGTTTTAATTTTCTTACTCTGTAACGGAGAAGAGGTAAGAAACTCACAGATGTCTATGAGATTTATATAAGATAATTCGCTTTTACCTGAGTCTGGCCATAGAATATATCTCAAGAAATATTAAACCTTTATGTTAGTTTTCTCATCTTTTTAGTTGGCATGAATTTGAAAATCAGTGCTATACATATTAATCGTAATGAATAAAAATAATTGATAAGACTGGCCTCTTCTTGCCTACTATTAAATATTGAAGGCAACCATGAAAGGTCACATGTAATGGAGTAATAAAACGTTAGGGTTTCACTCTCAGGCAATGTCCCTTAAATTTAGTTATCAGAATAATTGCATCAATCATTTATTTTGGGTTACCAAGGAAGATGACATTAGAGCTCAATAATAAATAATGTCTAGTACTGGCACTCCTATTTATCATAACTTAATAGTGCAAACTTGACTTGTAATAGGAAGAACATTACATTAAAGTTGTATGTGCTAAGTGTTCACGTCTGGCTTGACACTGAGATTTCAGAAGGTAGAATATTAGAAAATGCATAACCCAAGTGTTGAGCAGTAGAGATCTTAGCAAAGACAGAGAAAGAGAGGGAGGGAGAAATAGAGAGAAGATTTAAAATGGATCCTATTCTTCATTAGTTTTTTTTCTTGAATGCTAAGGTTAATGATAGACGCCTGACTGATTCAGCATAAGGTTATGTACAGCATGTTTTATGACAATAGTGCTCAACTCAATGTTCAGCTGAGAAACAGAACATTCTGTGTACCTTGATTTTCACCTCCGTATAAAAAGAAACAATACTTTAGCTTTTTATGGTAGCCAACCATGCTTGGGGAGACTGTCCTGCTTCAATGGCTGTAAAGGCCTGAATGATCATGGCTGCATTACGCTGTTGTGAGACTCTAATCTTGCATATATACCACAGGCAAACCAAGGAGACCAACACCAGAAGGCCTGCTAACACTCCCATGCCCGCCCATTCCTTCAGATGATTCATGGTTGCAGCAATCCATGATGATAATCCTGTGGCTAGTCCTGCGTCCACTCTGGTAGAATTTACTGTGACAATGGCCACTCTCAGCTGCTCCATCGTAGTATCGAATTCTCCAGTCCAATTACCTAAAATATAGCTCGACGATTGTTTAGACAGATTTGCAGCACGGGAAAAATTCTCATGTTGTATGCTAGTGACTCAAAGTCCAGCAGACTTTCATTGACAGCCAAGTTGAGCAGGTCCCGCCTCTGAGAAAAAGGTATCAGATGGGTCTGATGCTATTTGGGTGGATGACACCTAAATGAACATCGGTACAAAGTCCCAATTTATTTCTAATATCAGAGATCAGACCTCTACTCTTGCCTGATGCGTCTAAAACAAAAAGGGGGAACTGTAGAGAGCTGCGGAATGCTATGCCTTAAAGATGGAGCTGGTTTCTGCCTTCCACCTTCCCGATGGTGAGTGCTCCTGTCACAAACAACTCCACACTTGGCTAAGGCTGAGGATCTGGCTTGCTTCCATGTATGTGGACCTATCTGCATTGCCCACGTGGCATGCTGGGGTTGGCTACCCAGAGGCTATTTAAGCTGTGGGCTGGCTTTCCCCAGGGTCCGAGGATTGTTCAAGGTTCCTGAATAAACTGCATTGAGAAAAAAACACACAATACACATAAGCAAATTTACCATTTGATCGTTGTACACGTTGCACACACGCACAGTACGTCACCTGTGAACCTGTTCATGTTTCGTAGTTTTACCAGGTGAGGACAAGGTTCTCCGACACCTATCCTGAAGTAATCAACAATGAAGATGAACATGCATATAGCAACGTTGCTTATTTTCTGTTTTCTTATGACACTAGAATAACTAGGTAGGCAAGGACTTTCCATATCAGTGTCAACTGTCCTCTGGGGAAGTCAATGATACAATTCAGGAATTGAGTCAGGTAGAGATCTTATGAGTTACATAGAGGAGCAAATGAAGAAAACAGATATAAGGAGCTTCTGGATAGGGACAACGAAGCACAATTTTTTTTTTTTTTAAGAATTTAGAGAAAGTATGCATGAATACAGGTGTGCAAAACTTCTGAAGAACTAGGCATTCCCATCATGGCTCCCCTGACATAGAGTTACTGCCTATTCAGAAATGCTAAGATAAACTCAGTAGTTACTAAAACAAAGAGTAAGTAATTAGAATATGGTGAAATAATTAACAAAATCCATTGAAAATTATAACTGCATCTGGCACTTGATATCCAAGCTTTGGCCATGTCTGTTTGAACATCCAGAGATGAAAACTGTAGGCAGATTATATATGGCAAAATTTCTTAGTTACATAGTGTCTCTAGACTTTCTAAAGTCTTTTTGCAAACAGATTACATATGAACGTTTACTATGTGTACCTCTAAAGATTCTAGCAAAGCAAAAGAAAAGAAACAATTATTCTAATTCCAAATTATTCATTTGAGAAGTCACACTGCAAATGGGTTATTAATAAACAAAAGACACCTTGTCAGCTCTTTAAATTTCATAGGGAATGTTGAATTTTAATACCCAGAACACTACACTCCGGTAAATTTGTGTCCTTCTTTGCCTTCCTAAGAAGATGATCAAAGGTCTTGCCATTGAGATATGGAGAAAGAAGACACCCTGTGGGACTTAGTTTTCTAGACACTTCATGCTTATAATCTATAAAATTTTGCCTGAGTTTAGGAAAGGGAAGAGTAAAATCGTTCACACACATAAGTACATGCTTGCATACATGTGTCTGTGTGTGTGCATGCTTGTGTGTTTGTGTGTGTGTGTACCTCTGTGTGTGTTAGAAAAAGTGAGGAAAGAGAAATACAGTTAGTAGTACTGTTGTCAACTCTTTTATGACTTCCACTGAGACCACAGTAAGTAAGTGCTGCTATTCCATCCTCCTCGTCACCATTAACAAACATGAAAAGGAGCATGGTTTTCAGACAAATTAATTCTAGAACTAGGGGAGAGTTATATTAGAGGATAATGAAAATAGCTCTAGACAGGTGACAATGTTTCTATTCTGTGGCTAAGAGTAGGTGCTTGGTAGGAATTATATGTTCAAATGTGATATGTACTTTTTCTTCTGTTTTACTGAGAATTAGACAGGGTCTTTGTATGTAACCTATAGTTGCGATCACTTTGTCCCAAACTCCTGTGGAGTCACGAGTCACTACATTGAGCTGACTGACATTTCTAGGTTTCAGTAGACATTTCTCAGTGTTACCATTATCATCATCATCTCCATCACTGCCATCACTGCAGGTAAGGACATTGAGGTCTGAAAAGGAGGAAAAGGCTTTTAAAAATTCACCCAGCAAATCAGAATGTCTTTAAGGACAGGCTTTGTGGTGAGGCTACAGATCTCTGTGCTAGAATATCAGAATTTCTAGGTTCTGTTTTATTGTACTTGGTTATTTAAAAAGTTAGTAAAATCTAGGTTGACATTTGGGAAGCCTCTAACACTGAAAGCAAGTCCACCTCTCAGAACATAATCTATCGTACTTTGTGTGTTTTCCCTGATTATCAAACTGATTATACACAGCTGTCATATAAGATGAATACCAACATCTGCGACACTGCATTTAATTTTTCTAAAAGGAAAGCCTCATCTGCTTCCAGAGTGCCAGAAATGAAACTATTGAATACATAATTCTGGGAGGCAGAGCTGACCTTTGCTTTTCTGGCCTGGAGAACCCCTTTAATTGTATATCCAGCCTATGATGGTCTACAAGTCAGCTTGGGGCTCCAAAAAACGCTAGCCTTTCATGAATTTAATCTGCTGGCTGGTACCAACGTTTATAATGAGATTGGGATAATAAATACAACTCACTCCCCAGCCTACCATTCGTTATCTGTACTGGAGACAATATAGCCAAAGTGGACATAAGCTGTTCATACCTACCTTAATCTTTCAAAGCACATTTTAACTATTTTTTAAATCAAATACATGGTTTTCAGCAAAGAAAAGGGGAAACAGTGTAAAAAAGTTAAAATGTGACTCTTCCCTTGCAGATAACTTGTGGATGTGTGATTTAGTTCCTCTCAGTCATGCTGTCATAAGCCATTAATTTGTAGTCATAGGACAGGCGGCAGAAATAGCATGTGTCCGTGGTTTGTGCTACTGACAGAAGCTTCCAGACTGCTGAAAAAAAAAAAAAAAAGGAATACCTGAAACTTAGCGTGGGTATTGTTTCTCTTAAATAAGCTTAAAGTCAAATGTCACAGCCTTCTCAACAATTCTGTCAAGTGTACAAAAATGGTGTTACAGCCTTCCACACTATATGCCACAGCTACCCTTCTGCCTACAAGTAGGAATCAATTCTATTCTGAAATATGGGATTACTATGAAGAAGAAAATCAACTAACACTTCTTATTGCACACCCCTTGATTTGCAATTACATGTATGTATGTATATATATATATATATGGACTTATATATATGATATATACAATATCATGTCATATATATAGAATCCTGAATTCATATAGGGAGATAGAGAGAGAAAAGCACAAGAAGATATATAAGAGTAGAGAAAGGAAGAAGAAAGGAGAGGAGAGGAAGGGGAGGAGGGGAGAGGAAGAGAAGAGAGAAGAAGAAAGGCAGAACAGTGGAAGAGAAGAGAAGGGAAAAGGAGAGGAGAGGAGGGGGGTAAGGAGAGAGGTGGAGAGGGGAGGGGAGGGATGGAGAGAAGGGAAGAGGAGAGAGAGACTTGAAAGGCTGTGGTAAGATAGTGGGGAGAACTCCCCTTTTCAGTGGACGGGGGGGGGGAGGGTAAGAAAGAGGAAGGTAGGGTGGGACCAGGAGGAGAAAATGGAGGGGCTACAATCAGAATATAAAGTGAGTAAGTTGTAAAATATATTAATTTTTATTTATTTATTTATTTATTTATTATTTTTTTATCAGTTACATTTTATTAACTCTGTATCCCAGCCGTGTCCCGATCCCTCATTCCCTCCCAGTCCCTCCCTCCCTCCCTCATCTCCACCATGCCCCTTTCCAAGTCCACTGATAGGGGGGACCTCCTCCCCATTCATCTGATCCTGTTTTATCAGGTATCTTCAGGACTGGCTGCAAAGCCCTCCTCTGTGGCCTAACAGGACTGCTCCTCCCTTCGGGGGTGGGGAGACCAAAGAGCCAGTCATTGAGTTCCTGTTAGAAATAGTCCCTGTTCCCCTCACTTTGGGAGACCAATTGGTTACTGAGCTACCACAGGCTACATCTGAGTGGAGGTTCTAGGTTATATCCATACATGGTCCTTGGTTGAATGTCAGTCTCAGAAAAGACCCTGTGCCCAGCTATATTTGGTCCTTGTGGAGCTCCTATCCTTTCCCCATCAGACTAACTCCCCTTCTTTCTTATGATTCCCTGTACTCTGCCAAAGGTTTGGTCATGAGTCTTTGCTTTGAAAACACTGCTAGTTAGAGTGTTTCAGATCGGCTCAGTAGACTCCTGTCATACGTTCAATGCACATCCCATCTGTCTTTCTAAATGAGGATTGATCATCTTACCCCATGTCTGCTCTCTTGATTATCTTTTTTAGGTGTATAGATTTCATTATGTTTATCATATCTTATAGGTCTATATAAGTGATTACATCCCATGTTTGTCTTTCTCCTTCTGGGATATTTCACTCAGAATGATCTTTTCTAGATCCCACCATTTGCCTGCAAATTTCATGATTTCCTCCTTTTTGATTGCTGAGTAGTATTCCATTGTATAAAAAGACCACAATTTCTGTACCCATTCCACCGTTGATGGACATCTGGGTTGTTTCCAGGTTCTGGCTATTACAAATAGAGCTGCTATAAACATGGTTGAGCAAGTGTCCTTTTTGTGTACTTGAACAAACGTTGGGTATATACCTAGCAGTGATATAGCTGGGTCTGGAGGAAGCACTGTTCCTATTTGTCTTAGAAAGTGCCAGATAGCTTTCCAGAGCTCACCAATAAAAAGACACAGGCTAACAGAATTGTTAAGGAAACAGGATCCAACATTTTGTTGCATCCAAGAAACACACCTATGCAACAAAGACAAACACTACCTCAGAGTAAAGGGCTGGAAAACTGTTTTTCAAGCAAATGGTTCCAGAAAACAAGCTGGAGTAGCCATCCTAATATCTAATAAAATAGACTTTCAACCCAAGTTAATCAAAAAAAATAAGGAGGGCCACTATATTCTCATCAAAGGAAAAATCCACCAAGAGGACATCACAATCTTGAATATCTATGCCCCAAATACAAGAGCACCGACATTCGTAAATGAAACATTATTAAAGCTTAAATCATACATTGATCCTAATACCTTAATAGTGGGAGACTTCAACACTCCACTCTCACCAAGGGACAGATCAACTAGACAGACACCAAATAGGGAAATAAAAGCACTCACAGAATCCCTAAATCAAATGGACCTAATAGACATCTACAGATCATTTCACCCAAACTCAAAAGAGTACACCTTCTTTTCAGCACCGCATGGAACCTTTTCCAAAATAGACCATATAGTGGGCCACAAAGCAAGCCTCAACAGATACAAAAGGATTGAAATAATCCCTTGTATACTATCTGACCACCATGGACTAAAGCTCGACCTCCACAACAACAGAAACAACAAAAAGCAGACACGCACATGGAAACTGAACAACTTAATTTTTTTTTTCAAAATACAGCTGAAAAAAATAAAGTCAAGTGACTTAAAAAACATTTAAATATTCATAAGCATACACATAAAAATTCTTGCCCTTTTCATGTTGCTCCTTTTAACTATTTAACCAGAGATGAGAAAAATAAGTAGTGCACTCCCAAATTTTGCCCTTACAGCCATTGTTAAAGTCCTATATTACACGGATGCTTTTAATCTGTCATTAAAAAAAAAAAAAAAAGAAATAAAGAAAAAGAAAAGGAAAGGAAAACATTCAGAAAAGCATTTCAAAAGTGAGACAGCGGGCCTGATTGTTGTTGTCAGTGTTGCAGAATCCATGATTGCCTTGGGAATGGGCCCCCGAGCAGGCCTGTGCAGGATTGTCTTCATTATGTTAATTGTTGTGGGAAAAGCTGCCCACGGTGGGTTGTAAACTGTTCCCACACTAGGAACCTGAACCCCATAAAAGAGAGAAAACAAACTGAAGGATAGCAAGCATGTATTCACCCGATGCGATGAGTACTTCCAGCGACTGCAGCCCTCACTTCGCCCGCAGGATGGAATACACTTCGAATCACTAGACAAAGTAAAAATGTTCTTCCAAAATTTGTTTTCGTCAGAGAAACTGATCATTGTAACAAGAAAAGAAAATAATAGGCGCGCGGTGAGCACGGTGAGGATGCGACCCTTTCAAAGGATATCTGTCTCAGTATTCAGTAGCACTCTGTCCCTCAGTGACACCTTGATGGATCCCTATGTTTCTCGGGTGTTAGAATAAATATGAACCCACTGCTTTTCCTTTCGTCTCTTGTGTGGCCCTGTGAATCCATTGCTCCTCACTATGAAAATGAGCATCTATGGAAAGAAGGCTGATTACTTGGAATAGGTCTTTTTAAAAATAACTGTAATTAGCACTAATTACCCTCCCTAGCCTTACAAGGTTAAAGAAGTTATTACTGTTATCATTATTATTTTTGTTAACCACAACAAGAGCAAGACGGATCAAATTCACTCAAGAGAGCTTTGTGTGTAGAAGTTGAAGATTGAGTTCATTAAATGTGTATGTATACAAATCCGCTCGCAGTGGTACAGGTGCTTACATGTGCCTCTGTGTATGCATCAATCAGATCTTAATTATTGAAAAGGAGAGGGGGTGCTCCAGGCCATCTAGCTACCTGTGACATTGTAGCACTTACTCTAATTTACACTTTACAAACAAGCCTAAATATATCCTCCCTTGAACAAAAACAATAATTCAGCTCATGCTTGCTGAGCAACTCAAGGCAACATGTTCTTCTGAGGTTAAAAATTACACCTAATGTATGCTGTGTTTCCCCTTTGTAATGCTAATTAAGACAGAGACGGAAGGAGACAGCTGATTCTTGTGATATATGCTGAACGAACTATGCCTCCCAATTCCATAAGATAAAAAAAATAGAATGATAGAGAAAAAAATGAAAACAAATTCAATTTACTTTGGACAACTTCCCTTAATATCTTTATTTGACACTTTTAAAAAGGAATTTTAAGTGTGATAATTAATTAAATGTTAATTACCAGGTTTATTTGCTTTCTAGTTAGTTGAGTCCCTTATGTGTAATGGATACTAATTTCTTTTATTTTCATGCTTTAAACATTTTTTCCATTCTATAGATTATGATATACTTGATTATTAATATTTTTGTTGTCTAGAAGTTGAAGATTGAGATAATTATATGTGAATGTATACAAATCTGCTCACAGTTGTGCAGGTGCTTACATGGGCCTGTGTGTATGCATCAATCAGATCTTAATTATTGATTAATATGATATGATACTTGATTATTAATATTTCTGTTGTATCAAAGCTTCTTGGTGTAACATAGCACCACTTGAATATGCTTGCAATATTTTCCTGTGTTTTGTAGGCCATACAAAAGTAATTTGACTGCTAATGTTGAAGGTTTTCCCTCACATGAGATTTTCAGTAGTTGCTTCACATCATATGTTTAAGTATTTAATTCATTTTGAGTGGAATTTTTAAATATGAGACAAAAAAGACCTAATGATTGAGTATGCATGTTGTTTATACAACACCATCTATTCAAGAGACAATTTTGTCCTATTGTTATGATTGGTAGCTATGCAACTTGTGTAAAAATAGATAAAAGATTTGACTAGACTTGTCTCCATTGAAGACTTAATAATAACCAACTGGTACATAAAAATTACCCACATCACTAATCATCGAAAGCACTAAACATTAAAAGCATCATGTGTTAATACCTTAAACTCTTATAATGCTTATCATCCATAAAATGAGTGCTCATACTAGTTAAAGATGTGGATTAAAAAAAAAAAGTACCTTCTTAGGAATGTATATTAACACAATATTAGGGAAAACGTTATGAAATTTCCTAAAAAATAATAATAATACTATAAAATAATCTATTAATTACACTCACACACTCTATGAAATCAGCATGTTGAAGTGATTGGCCTCCCATAGTTATTGAGGATTATTCACATAGTCCTGATATGAAACAACTTGAGTGTCTATCAAAAGACAAAGTAAATGTGGTTTATTTAGGAGGTGAAGTATTCTTGAATCATTAAAAGTCCTCCATTTTATAAAAAAATGTGGATGAAATAGAATACATTATCCTAAATAAAATAAATCATTCACAAAAGGACAAATATTATTTGCTTTTATCATATATAAAATAAAATCCTAAAAGGTTAAACTCTTTAAAGCAGAGAATACAATAGTTGTTACCAGGAGATTGCTAGAATCCATTCAAGGGTAGAAAGACACTAGACAAAGATATGAAACTCCGAAATACGAATCAATTCAGGGAAGATACTAAACACTGCAATGCTGAAAAGATTGTATTTAAAAGATTGATTGTATTAAAAGATTGATTGAGATTGAGTGCACTGAAAGATTGATTGTATCAATCAGCTTTAGTTTCGTTGTCATTGAATGTCTGAGATAAATTTGAAGAAAAAATATATACCTTTCCTCGTGGTTTTTGTACTTCCAATCATCAAATCAAGTAGGGCATTGCAGAGTAAGGGAGCTTAAAGCATGGTTTCAAGGAAGCAAAAAAGTGTTTTTATACCATAGCCATCCTCCTATGCCTTGTCTGCTACCAAATAAATCTCCAGACTCATTGGATAGTGCTACCCATGATACAGACAGACACCCCCATCAGTTAATCCACTCTAGAACCACCAAAACTGTCACAGTCAAAGATGTGTTAACTACTGCCATTAGCATCTTTAAGCCAATCAACTATTATCAGTATAACCTATACCTGACAGCATAGGTTAACCATATGTCTAAGTAAGTATCTAGTTTATGTCAGGCATCCCCTAAAGAAAATAGGTTTTCAGAAACATACTTCTGCATATCACATACACATCATCCAAACTGCAAATACATAAGATATATATGTATATATATTTCAGAAGTTAATGCTTTTATAACTACAGATGTTATTTTTTAGGTTATCAGACCAGAAAATGAGGATCTCGTTTTCCTTGACAAGCAATTAGAACAGCAGTTGATACCAAAACAAACAAACAAAAGAAACAAATAAGACCCCAAAACGTATTAAGCTTAATTTAATGTCTTGCTGATCCCTAAATACTGTAGTAATTTAGATACTCAATTTAAAATGATTAGCTTCCTCTTGCAGGCCATACAAGATATTTCCTCATCAATGTCTGACTTTAAATATTTCCACAAGTGAAGTACTAAGGGATCTCGGCCACAGTAATGGACACAGATTCTGTTTCTGACAGAGAAATATAAAGCAAAATAAAGCACCTGTCCTCACACCTTCAACACAAGCACAGCAACCTAGGGCATCCATGGAGGAAGTAGCTTCATGATAAATAAATAAATAAATAAATAAATAAATAAATAAACGACTCTGGACACCATTCCTCTATCAACCACTATATGGTGAGAGAGGAAACTCTTCATTGTGTATTTATCAAAATAAATATGGTTATACATAGGGAGAATTAAAACCAAATACTTTTTATCTTTTTCTTTTTTTAGTTTTTGCTCGTGTTCAGAAAAGATCATTAACTCAAGCAAAATATTAGGAAGAAAAAGAACAGGAAAATCTAATCTCAACTTTGGGGGTTCACATAGAGCATATCACTTTAATTTGCTGCCTGGAGAGTAAAGCAAATTCACCATCAAGGAGGAAACCCCCACAAGACTGCAGGTCAGAAGTAGAAGTAGGAATGGCTTTGACAAGAACAAGGATGGGAAAAATAGCAAGTGATATTAATGGTAGCAGGAAACATCCATGGCAGAGGGAAGACTGTATTTACCTTACACCAAGTCAAAAAGTTCACAAAAATAACTATTCCATCCTTTATATTCATAATGTAATAACGTAATACTGTCTTGTTCATCTTCTAGACAAAGACACAGAGCATAAACAGTATTAATCATGTTTAAAGGCTACATAGCAAGTGAAAACTATTTTGAAATTTCATCTTGCCTTAGTCAGAATGGCCAAAATTAACAAAGACAAGTGACAACAGATGCCAGAAAAGAGGAACACATACTCTGTATTGGTGGGAATACAAAGTGGCACAACCGCTATGGAAATCAGTGCAGAGGTTTCATGGAAAGCTGAAAATAGATCTGCCACAGATCCAGCTTTATTTACCCTTCTTGGGAATATACTAAACAAAACAAAGCAAAACTCTACAGCCTGCTGCAGAGATGCTGGCTCATCCATGTTTATTGTTCTTTTGTTTGTAATAGACAGAAATTAGAAACAGCCTAGATGTCTATCAGTTGATGACATGATTGTGACAATGTGGTTCATTTACACAACAGAATATTATTTATCTGTTAAGAAAATTGAAATTTACACAACTTTCAGGTAAATGGATGAAGCTAGAAACAACCCTTCTAAGTAAAATAATTTGCACTCAAAGACAAACACTGAATGTATTCTCTTGTATGCTAATTTTTAGGCTGTAGATATGTTTGTTTGTGTAATTTATAATACCCACAGAAGTTAGGTAGCTAGTAAAAGAGTAGGGAGTAGGTGGGTGATATTTAATAGAATATCCTATAGAGGAATAAAGGTGAAATTAGAACAGGATGATTAAAGGAGTTGGGTGATGGGACGGAAAGATAGTAAGACACATAATATTGTCAATTTTGAGACTTGGAAATAAACAACAACAAAAAGATTAATTGAAAAGCAAAAACATGCAGCCTGGCTCAGTGGTGCATGCTTCTAATTGCAGCACTCAAGAGGCACAGGGGGCTGATCTCTGTGAGTTCCAGGCCAGTGTGGTCTAAAAAGGGAGTCCAGGACAACCAGGGAAACTCTTTCCCCACTCCACCAAAAATAACAAACAAACAAACAAAACGGAGAGAGAGAGAGAGAGAGAAACAAAGAAGGAAACAAAGAAACAAGGAAAAGAACAACATAAAAATAATGGAAGAAAAATGTAATCAACTTTCGAAGTTTAGAAGGTACCAGAGATGACATCTGATTAAATCAATCCTGAGACAGCAAAGTTCAAAATGAACTGTTGATCTTTTCCACAACCTAGTTCAGAGGTACATGGCTCCAGCTGTGGGCAGTTGGTGCCAGTGGAAATATTAGCACCCTGGTACACATCTTGAAAGGAACTTGATAATATAGGAGACAAGGCAAGTATTAATTTCTGGGCAAGGAAAAAAGAGAGGTCGGCACCAACCTTAGGATTTTCTCAGTGGCAGGCAGGATGGTGATATTTGTAGAGCCCTTTCCAGTTTATAGAAGTTCTCAATCCTATCATCTACCTTGACTTCCTTGGAAAAACACTTTAAACAGCAATTCATTAGCAACTCCCTTCACCGAGGCTTCATATACTACCTGACCCAAACTATTTCTTGAACCAAGAGTCTCTAAGATAATTTTTCTGTAGAATGAAAAACATAGAGAATGAGCCCGAAGAGAGGTTTCTAAAGCTCTTCCAAGAAAAGGAAGTAAAATTTGGAGAAAAGAGCATATGACTTCCTGTCTCTGATTCCTACTTTAGGTAACATATATCTGTGTTCCAAGTCTTAGTAATAATGTAATTTGGGTTTATCACTATAACTAGAAAATGCTCAATTAACACAAATGAGCCAAACAACAAAGTATATAAATTATTAGTAGTAATAATATTTAATGAATATGCTAAGACAATCTCAAAAATAATTTTCATCCTAAGACTTAAATTGTGGAATCTTGCCAAGTTGTATAATAAGCAGACATCTGGACTAGGTAAATTGCATTTGACTAAGGAAGATTATTTTTTCTGGAGTTTAATTAGATAAATTGTATTCAATTCAGAATGATGCTCTACAAAAATTTAGTATGTACTATATTTCATATTATCAAATTCTTCCCATTTCTTTACTTTGCTGAATTTGAATACATTATGAATATGCAATTTAAAAGCTCAAGAAAGATGAAGAAAAAGCAGTTGACACCATCTATCACCTTGTTCCAGCATAAGATTTGGTTTTAATTACACTAATTAGAAAAAAAGACTCTAAAAAACAGTGCATAATTTTTAGCACACTAGCAATGTAACATTTTGTTTTTATTCAACTACAAATCCGTGAATTCCCTGTTGGAGCCATTGTTAATTTATAAGGTTCATACTTACAGACTTATGGCTTACTTTAGCTATTGAAACACCCCCCCCACACATACACACACACACACACACACACACACACACACACACACTTTTCTTTACATGATACACAAGGATTAAGCAAAGAACATCTTATCTAGAATGCCAGGGTTTGTTTTTTTTTTGTTGTTGTTGTTTTTGGGTTTTTGTTTTTTTTTCTCTCTCTCTCTTATATAGTAGTGGTGATTTGAATAAGAAAAGTCCTCCATCAGCTTAGGTATTTGAACAGTTGGTTTACAGTTGGTGGTGTTGTTTGTGGGAGATTGTGGAACATTTATTATGTATAAGCTTGCTGAAGGGAGGAGGTAACTTTCTGCAGACGTGAAGTTCATGGTGTCATTTACTCTTATTCTCTCTCTGTTTTTTGTTTGTAGTTGAAGAGGGGAGGTTGAATCTCCCTACTCTGGTAACCTGCTTTGTGCCTCCCCTGCTCTTATACATGCTGCCTCTGGAACCACAACCCCTCAATTAAACAAAACAAAACAAAAAATAAAACAAAACAAAAAAATATTTCTTTCATCAATTCTTTTTGGAGGTGGAGTTTTATTACAATAATAAAAAGTAACTAATAGAAGTTTTAAACATTGTTATCTGTTATATGAAAATAATGTTATCTATGCTTTCAGTATGAATAGTTATAGGCAAAGCAATTACTCTTGCCTATGATGATTATGCCACCACATAATATGATGAGCTCCATTAGCGATGCTTTGCTTTGAAATCATAATTGCCAGTAATGACAGTACAACTAAAAATAGTTGCATTTATCTAAGGATGACTAATAATATATACATAAATGTATATATGTGCATATGTGCACACACACATACATCTATATCTTTGGTTGAATTAAATATATATGAAAAACAACTCTCAAGCAGTGGATCTCAACTCTAAGAATGCTCTTGTTCTCATGAGTAATTTGGGAATATCTTTGAGAAGCTTTCAATTGTAGCTGAGGTCAAGGAATGCAGGTAGCATGTAGAGATGATTTTCATCAACCCACCGCACAGGACAAGCTTGCACAATCTAGAGTTCTCCCACTTACAACTTTTGACAGGCTTAAACTGAAGAACCCTTACTCTAGTGGTTCTCTACACACCCAAAATACATCCTTTCTATTGTTTTGTCTGAAGACAGGTTAAGATTCAAGGCCCCCATCTTACAGAAGCTGACAGGAACTCTTACAGCTAGTAAACTGCACTGCATAGACAGGTATTTGGAGACATAAGTACTCCCCAAATTCAAAATTATGTTTTAATCATTATGGAAAATCATGCAATTTTCCATGATCATATTTTTTCAATCTTACTTGAGAATTAGAAAAAAAAATCAGACTTTTTCATTTCATTAAGTTTGCTGATGCTTATTATAAATTCTAAGCTATCCTCTTGCCCTCACTCTCCCCAAGTATGATATCCACCCTAAGACAGAAGGTCTATAGAAAAAGAAAAACTGAGGGTGGGAGTATCTCTCTGACAAGCTGGAAACCCAAGTTTGCGTAAGCTCCTGGGAGGGTATGCGGGAGATTCAAGCAGAGATTCCTAGTAGCAGAGACCATAGATAATAAAGAGGACACCCTCTAACTAGACTAGCCCCTAGTAGAGGAAGGTGAACACCAACCCACTCACAAAAGCTTCTACTCTAAGTTTACCCTGCCTACAAGATGTGCAGGGATAAAGATAGAGCAGAGATTGAGGGAATAACTAACCAATGCCTTGCCCATCCAAAGACCCACCCAATGGGAGAGTGCCAATGGCTGACACCATGGATGATACCTGGCTAACCTTTCAGTGAGGAACCTGTCAAAGTTGTCCTCTGAGAGGTTCTACCCAGCAGCACTTTAAAACAGATGCTGAGACTCACAGCCAATCACTGGGTGACAAGTGAGAAGTTTTGTGAAAAAGTGGGAGGAAAGATAAAAGGATCTGGAGGTTACAGGAGCTCCAAAAGAAGATGAATGGAACCAACTGACCAGAGTCCATAGGGGCTTGTTAAGACAGAAGCATCAACCAAGGACCATGCATGAACTGGATTTAAGCTCCCCACAAAGATGTCACAGATGGGCAGCTTAGGTTTCATGTAGGTCCTCTCTTAAGGGAACTAGGGACTGTTTCAAACAGGGACTCACTTGTCAGCTTTTTGACCACTTCCCCATTGTGAGACTTCCTTGCCTGGCCACAGGGGAAGAGGACATGCTCACTTTATATCCCAGCTGTAGCCCTCTCCCCCTCCCCTCCTAATCCTACCCTCTCTCACTTATCTTCTCCTATGCCCCTCCCTTAGTTCACTGATAGGCAAGGTCCTCCTCCCCTTCCACCTGATCCTAGTCTATCAGGCCTCATCAGAACTGGCTTCACTGTCTTCCTCTGTGGACTGGTAAGGCTGCTTCCCACTCAGGTGGAGGTGATCAAAGAGCCAGCCCATGAGTTCATGTCAGAGACTGTCCCTGTTCCTATTATTGGAGAACCTTCTCGGGCACTGAGCTGCCATGGGCTACTCTCTGTGCAGGAGTTCTAGGTTATCTCCATGCATGGTACTTGGATGGAGAATCAGTCTCACAAAAGACCCCTATGCCCAGATATTTTGGTTCTGTTGCTCTTTTTGTGGAGCCCCCATTCCCTCCAGATCTTTCTATCTCCCCCTTCTTTCATAAGATTCCCTGCACTCTGCCTAAAGTTTGGCTGTGAGTCTCTGCATCTGCTTTTTTTTTTTTTTTTAATGAGCTATTGGTTCTCTCTTTATTTTATTCTTTTTTTAAAATTTTATTAATTACACTTTATTCATTTTGTATCCCCCCATAAGCCCCTCCCTCCTCCCCTCCCAATCCACCCTCCCTCCTCTTTCTGCATGCATGCCACTCCCTAAGTCCACTAATAGGGGAGGTTCTCCTCTCCCTTCTGATCTTAGTCTATCAGTTCACATCAAAAGTGGCTGCATTGTCCTCTACTGTGGCCTAGTAAGGCTGCTCCCCCCCTCAGGGGGAGGTGATCAAAGAGCAGGCCAATCAGATCATGTCAGAGGCAGTCCCTCTTCCCATTACTATGTAACCCGCTTGGACACTGAACTGCCATGGGCTACATCTGTGCAGGGGTTCTGGGTTATCTCCATGAATAGTCCTTGGTTAGAGTATGAGTCTCTGGGAAGTTCCCTGTGTTCAGATTTTCTTGTTCTGTTGCTCTCCTTATGGAGACCCTGTTCTCTCCAGCTCTTACTATTTCCCAGTTCTTACCTAAAATTCTGTTCACCTGCCCAACAGTTGCCCATCCGGCTCAGCATCTGCTTTGATAGTCTGCATGGCAGAGGCTTTCAGAGGCCCTCTGTGGTAGGTTCCTAGTTTGTTTCCTGTTTTCTTCTTCTGGCTTTCAGAAGCCCTCTGTAGAAGGCTCCTAGGTTGTTTCCTGTTTTCTTCTTCTTCTGATGTCCATCCTCTTTGCCTTTCACCACTGACACTATTAATTACAATCTGCTATACTTGCAGACAAGAGGATGGCATCACAGTCATATTAGTGGCTTCACCCAGAAGCTGATTAAAACAGATACAGAGACTGACAGCCAAATTTAGTTTGTGCTCAGGGAATCTTATGGAAGAGAGGGAGGAAGAATTGAAAGGGTCAGAGAACCAAGGACAAGACAAGAAAACATACAAAGTCAACTAACCTGTACTGATAAGGGCTCCCAGAGACTAAATCACCAATCAGAGCGTCCATGGAACAGATCTAGCCCCCCCAACATATGTAACAGGTGTACAGTTTGGTTTTCAGGTAAGACTTCTAGCAGCAGAAGCAGGGGCTGTCTTTGTCTCTGTTTTTGGACTTCTTTCCCCTAACTTGATGGCCTTGTTTAGCCTCAGTAGAGGAAGATGCACACAATCCTACTTGATATGCCAAGGTAGGTTGATACCCATTGGAGGCCTCTCCTTCTCTGAGAAGAAAGGGAGAGGACATGGGGGTAAGGGCAAGTGAAAGGGATAGACTGGGAGGAGGGGAGGGAGAGGAAGTTCTGATTAGTATATAAAGCAAATAAATTAATTATTTAATGGGGGAAAAGAAAAAAGCAGGTATCACAGTGATATCAACAGAATATGGTCTAACAAGATGCATTGTTATAGTTCTCATGACTATACTTCCCAATTTGATTGCATTTGTTTTAGAATTCCTAAAGTCTCAAGAAAACTTTACTACTCATTTTTTACTTTAAATTTGGATGAAGATACTCGTAACATTGTTACTGACACTGAGTGATTGATATGTTTCCAAGAGGTTCCCAATGGCAAATCAGGATTACAGTCTCTGCACTCACCTTTTAATTGTCTTAAAGCCATAAACATGAACAAAGCTCAGCAGTCAACAAAGGAATCCACTGTATATGAAACCCTGACTTGGACTAAATCCATTATTTTTCTCCATTTGGCTTCGCTACAGATTTTCATCAATTTAGAGGGCAATGTGTTCCACCTGTTTCTCAAGACTAGCGTTTATGTCTGCATTTGAAAAGCTCATCCTTAAGCATGCTTAGGGTTAGTTTTATCATTACCTTTAGTACCTAATCTTCCAACATCAGTTATCTGAGGAACACTTCTACAAAGAATTCTGATATGTAAGCAGAGAGGGGAAAAATGTGGTCTCTGTCTCATTTAGTTTATGGCTAATAGGGAAAGCAAGTTGCATGCTTAAGTGATTATGGTGAATGTGGGATACAGTAAATGCCAATAAATTTATAGCAAGGAAATTCAGTAACAAGGAAAAAATAAGAAACCCTACAGGAAGCATTACATTCTGGCTGAGTTTCTCTTACTTTAAAGTTTATTTGTTGTATGCATATGTATGGATGTAGACATGATGATGGGTAATTTTTGTGCATCATTTTTGCTTGCACTATGAGGGTTTTGTGGATCAAACTCTGGTTATTATTCACCAAGTACTTTTATCTGCAAAGTCACACTGTTGTCTGTTGACTGGGTTCCTAAGAAAGCATATAACTTGGAAAAAGAGAAACTGTTGAGGTGACCCAAGAAGACACAGACTAAGAACCCACTCAAAGTTACTGCACACACAATTGAATGTTGAAATGTGAACCTGCTCGACATGGGTTCACTCATTAATTCAACACAAGGGATTCAGCAGCTTGTCAAAGCTTTAGCAACAGTATTTCTATTTTTTCTTACAATTGTGGATTTTAAATAATGAGTAGGTACAGACAATATTAGAAATCTAGAGTTCTCTTTTACATTAATAAAATCGGAACATCTCAAAGATACATATTTGTTATTAATCCAATTTATAAAATAGCATGGATAGGAATATATTATAAATAGCATTTCTTTTGTATTATATACTTTCTGATGCCATGTTTTAAGACAAGATGCCATTTTTATCCTTAAATACCTTTGTATGAGTATATGTGTGTGTATTGTGTGTGTATATGACCAAAAGTACTTAAGAGAAATGAGAAACAGAGACAATCTTCTATGCTACTGAAAAGTGAAAGAGAAACACTATTATTAATTCAAAATACCTCATTAAGGGAAGGAGCCTGTTGACAAGTTAATACAGAATAGAATAATTTGTGAGAATTACTGTTTGAAAATGTAAAATTGGAGGTTTAAAAAATATCGTAGAGTTGTAAACATTAGTGTACAGAGAGCCCACAGCCTCTATCATTTAGATACATCCAAATGCATACATTTAGTTGATCCGCCATCCATAATCTCTTTTGCATCAAAATCTGCTAAAACACATAAAATAAGAAGTAAAAGCCACCTTAATATTAGTTTGTTATTTTGGCTGTGGGTACCTATAATATTTCTTTTTTTTAATTTCTCAAAGAAGAAACAATTATTCCACATACTTTCAAATACACAATGTCAGGAAGTCTGTCCATTCCCTCCAGAAACTTTTCTAGAAGAGCAAACTTTTACTTTCACTTCTCATGGAGCTCCTTATTGCAGAAGGACTGAATTTCATTTATATCTACCCCAGTAAAGACCTGCCCATGTGATTTCAGGTGACAATATGATGAATAACAAAACACATTCTCAGACAAACTCGGGATGGTCAGGAGACATGTCTGAAGCAGGTTTACTCACTTTTAAAGCTCAGCACAAATGCATGCAGAACAACACACTGATTCCCCCATACTGCAGTCAAAAACTTGTTGACTCTGGCTTCTTCCTATGTGACACTGAGTGCCTCCTATGCTAAGAAAAGTTTCTGTTCTGAGATTATGGCCATCTGTAAAGAAATAGAAGAAGATAAAGAAAAACAGATATGGCCATCAGTGAAGAAATACAGGAAGTTGCAGCCAAATAATTGTGGCCTTTAGAGAAAAAATACTTAAATAACTGAAAGAAATAAAAGAAACAGAGGATTGTTCAAACAAACAGCTGAAGGAATTGAAGGAAAAACAGGAAAATGCAGTCAGACAGGTGAAGGAAATCAACAAAATGGCTCACGACCTGAAGATAGAATTGGAAAAATTAAAGAAAACATAAATGGAGGAAATTGTGGAGAGAAAGAACTTAGGGAAGAAAACAGGAACTACAAAGGTTAGCATAACCACTAGACTACAAGAGATGGAAGAAAGAATCTCAGGTGTGGAAGATAAAATGGAAGAAATAGATGTATATGTCAAATAAAATGTTAAGTCTAAAAATTTCCTTACACAGACCGTCCAAGAAATCCAAGACAACAAAAAAAGACAAAACCTAAGAATAATAGGAATAGACGAAAAAGAAGTTTCCCTCCTCCAAGGCCCATAAAATATTTTCAACAAAATCATTGAAGAAAATGTCCCCAACTTAAAGGAGAGGCCAATAAGAATATAAGAGGTCTACAGAACACCCAATAAATTAGACCAGAAAAGAAAATCGTCCCACTACATAATAATCAAAACAGTAAGTATACAGAACAAAGAAAAAATACTAAAAGTTGCAAGGAAAAAAGTCAAGTAACATATAATGGCAAAACCATTAGAATCACACCTGACTTTTCAACAGAGATTAGGAAAGCCAGAAGGACCTGGACAGATATCATGCAGACCCTAAGAGAACACAGATGTCAGTCCAGACTACTCTACCTACCAAAACTCTCAATCCTCATAGACGGAGAAAACAGATATTCAATGACAAAAACAAATTTCAACAATACCTACACACAAATCCAGCATAACAGAAGACACTAGAAGGGAACCAAGAAAACTAGCTACTTTCAAGGAAACTCAGGAAATAATTAACCTCACTACAGTCAAACAATAAACAACCAAGCACACAAACTTATGACCACAGCCAACATCAAAATCAAAAGATCTAACAGGCACATGTCATTAATCTCTCTCAACATCAACGGACTCAATTCTCCAATAAAAAGACACAGACTAACAGAATGGATGCATAAACAAGACCCAGCAATCTATTGCATACAAGAAACACACCTAAGTCACAAAGATAGACACTACCTGAGAATAAAGGGTTGGAAGACAGCTTTCCAAGCAAATGGACCCAAGAAGCAAGCAGGAGTAGCCATCCTAATATCTGATAAAATAGACTTTCTACCAAAATTAGTCAAAAGAGATGGGGAAGGACACTTCATACTCATCAAGGGAAAATTCCACCAGGAAGACATCACAATTCTGAACATCTATGCCCCAAATAAAAGGGCACCCACATTTGTAAAAGAAACATTGATAAAACTGAAACCATACATAGATCTCCACACATTAATAGTGGGAGACTTCAACACCCCACTCTCAACAAAGCACAGGTTAACAAAACAGAAATTAAACAAAGAAACAATGTCTCTAACAGAGGTTATGGATCAAATGGACCTAACAGTCATTTATAGAACCTTACACCCAAACACAAAATAATTTACCTTCTTCTCAGCACCTCATAGAACCTTATCCAAAATAGACAATATAGTGGGTCACAAAGCAAGCCTCAATGGATACAAGAAGATTGAAATAATCCCTTTTATCCTATGCAATCACCATGGAATAAAGCTGGACCTTAACAACAACAGAAATAGCAAAAAGCCTACACACACATGGAAACTGAACAACTTGCTACTAAATGACAGCTGAGTTAGGGAAGAAATAAAGAAAGAAATTAAAGTCTTCCTAGAACTCAATGAAAATGAAGGCACAACATACCCAAACTTGTGGGACACAATGAAAGCAATACTAAGAGGAAAGTTCATAGCACTAAGTGCCTTCAAGAAGAAATTTGAGACAGCTCATTTAAGCAACTTAATGGGTCACCTAAAAACTCTAGAAAAAGAAGCAGCAGACACACCAAAAAAAGGAGTAGACAGCTGGAAATAATCAAACTCAGGGCTGAAATCAATCAATTAGAAACAAGTAAAACAATTCAAAGAATCAATGAAACCAATAGTCAAACCCTTAGCCAAGCTAACTAAAAGGCAGAGAAACACCACCCAAATCAACAAAATCAGAAATGAGAAGGGGGACATAACTACAGATACTGAGGAAATCCAAACAATCATTAGGACATACTTCAAAAGTCTATATGCCACAAAATTTGAAAATCTAGATGAAATGATTAATTTTATTGATCGATTCCACTTACCAAAACTGAATCAAGAACAGGTAAATCAATTAAATAGTCCTATATCCCCCCAAGGAAATAGAAGCAGTCATCAAAAGTCTCCCGTCCAAAAAAGAAAAAAAAAAAAACCCAGATGGTTTCAGCGCAGAATTCTACCAGACTTTCAAAGAAGAGCTGACTCCAATTCTCTTGAAACTATTCTACAAAACAGAAACAGAAGGAACATTACCAAACTCATTCTATGAAGCCACAGTCACCTTGGTACCTAAACCTCAGAAAGACCCAACAAAGAAAGAGAATTTCAGGCCAATCTCCCTTATGAACATGGATGCAAAAATACTCAACAAAATACTTGCAAACCTAATACACGATCACATCAAAGTTATCATCCACTATGACCAGGTAGGCTTCATCCCAGGTATGCAGGGGTGGTTCAGTATATGGAAATCCATCAATGTGATCCACCATATTAACAAACTGAAAGAAAAAAAAAAAACACATGATAATCTCCTTAGATGTTGAAAAAAGCCTTTGACAAAATCCAAATCAATTCATGTTTAAAGTCTTGGAGAAATCAGGGATACAAGGTACATATCTAAATATAGTAAAGGCAATATACAGCAAGCCTATAGCCAACATCAAACTGAACAGATAGAAACTTAAAGCAATCCCACTGAAATCAGGGACAAGACAAGGCTTCCCACTCTCTCCATATCTCTTCAACATAGTTCTGGAAGTCCTTGCTAGAGCAATAAGACAGTTGAAGGAGATCAAGGGGATACAAATTGGAAAGGAAGAAGTCAAATTATCATTATTTACAGATGATATGATAGTGTACCTGAGTGACCCCAAAAATTCTATCAGGGAAATCCTACAGCTGATAAACTCCTTCAGCAAAGTGGCCAGATACAAAATTAACTCCAAAAAATCAGTAGCCTTCCTGTATACAAAAGACAAAAGGGCTGAGAAAGAAATTAGGGAAACAACACCCTTCACAATAGCCACAAAAGACATAAAGTACCTAGGTGTGACCCTAACCAAGCAAGTCAAAGACATGTATGAAAACATTTCAAGTCTCTGAAGAAAGAATTAGAAGAAGATATCAGAAGATGGAAAGATCTCCCTTGCTCATGGCTTGGCAGGATTAACATAGTAAAAATGGCCATCTTACCAAAAGCAATCTACAAAACAATGCAATTCTCATGAAATTGCAAACCCAATTCTTTACAGACCTGGAAGAAAAAATTCTCAACTTCATATGGAATAACAAGAAACCCAGAATTGCTAAAACAGTCCTCTAAAATGAAAGATCTTCTAGAGGTATCTCCATCCCTGATCTTAAGCTGTACTATAGAGCAACAGTAATAAAAACTGCATGGTACTGGCATAGAAACAGAATGATGGATCAATGGAACTGAACAGAAGACCCAGAAATAAACCCACAAAATTATGGACACCTGATCTTTGACAAAGATGCCAAAACCATTCAATGGAAAAAAGATAGCATCTTCAACAAATGGTGCTGGTCCAACTGGATGTCTACATGTAGAAAAATGAAAATAGATCCATACTTATCACCCTGCACAAAACTAAAGTCCAATCAGAATCAAAGACCTCAACATAAAACCAGACACAAAAGGACTGCCTACAGATTGGGAAAGAATCTTCACCAACCCTTTATCTGACAGAGGGCTAATATTCAGTATATATAAAGAACTAAAGAAGCTGAAAAGCAGCAAACCAAGTAATCCAATTCAAAAATGGGAAACAGAGTTAAACAGAGAATTGTCTGTAGAGTAATATAGAATGGCAGAGAAATACTTAAAGAAATGCTCAATATCATTAGCCATCAGGGAAATGCAAATAAAAACGACACTGAAATTTCACCTTACACCCATCAGAATGGCCAAGATGAAAAACTCAAGTGACAACACATGCTGGAGAGGCTGTGGAGAAAGGGGAACCCTCCTCTACTGCTGGTGGGAATGTAAACTTGTACAACCACTCTGGAAATCAATTTGACGCTTCCTCAGACAACTAGGATTAGTGCTTCCTCAAGATCCAGCCATACCACTCCTAGGCACATACCCAAAAGAGGTTCACGTACACAATAAGGACATTTGCTCAACCATGTTTGTAGCAGCTTTATTTGTAATAGCCAGAAGCTGGAAACAGCCCAGATACCCCTCAACTGAAGAATGGTTGCAGAAATCGTGTTACATCTACACAATAGATTATTACTCAGCAATGACAAATAAGGAAATCATGAAATTTGCAAAGGATAGGAGCTCCACAAGGACCAAATATATCTGGGCACAGGGTCTTTTCTGAGACTGACATTCAACCAAGGACCATGTATGGATATAACCTAGAACCTCCACTCAGATGTAGCCTGTGGTAGCTCAGTAACCAATTGGTTTCCCAAAGTGAGGGGAACAGGGACTATTTCTAACAGGAACTCAATGACTGGCTCTTTGGTCTCCCCACCCCCGAAGGGAGGAGCAGTCCTGTTAGGCCACAGAGGAGGGCTTTGCAGCCAGTCCTGAAGATACCTGATAAAACAGGATCAGATGAATGGGGAGGAGGTCCCCCCTATCAGTGGACTTGGAAAGGGGCACGGTGGAGATGAGGGAGGGAGGGAGGGACTGGGAGAGAATGAGGGATTGGGACATGGCTAGAATACAGAGTTAATAAAATGTTACCGATAAAAAAAATAATAATAAAAAAAGAAAAAAAAAGAAAATTACAAAAAAAAAAAAGAAAAAAAAAAAGAAATTTGCAGGTAAATGGTGGGACATGGAAAGAATCATCATGAGTGAGCTGTCCCAGAAGCAGAAAGACATATAGTATATATTCACTCATATAGACATGTAATATAGGAGAAACCTACTAAAATCTGCACATCTGAAGAAACTAATCAAGAGAGAGGACTCTGAATAAAATGCTCTATCCCCATCCTAAAAGGCAAAGAGGAAGGACATCTAAGAAGAAGAAAACAGGAAACAAGCTAGGAACCTGCCACAGAGGGCCTCTGAAAGCCTCTGCCCTGCAGACTATCAAAGTAGATGCTGAGACTTATGGCCAACTGTTGGTCAGTGTGCATGGAATCTTATGTAAGAACTGGGAAATAGCAAGATCTGGAGAGGACAGGAACTCTACACGAAGAGCAACAGAACAAGAAAATTTGAACACAGGGAACTTCCCAGAGACTCATACTCCAACCAAGTACCATGCATGGA
The DNA here is from genome assembly GCF_030254825.1 of Meriones unguiculatus. Taxonomy (NCBI): domain Eukaryota; kingdom Metazoa; phylum Chordata; class Mammalia; order Rodentia; family Muridae; genus Meriones; species Meriones unguiculatus. The sequence continues at coordinate 29,118,968 of NC_083358.1, forward strand.
GATAACCTAGAACCCCTGCACAGATGTAGCCCATGGCAGTTCAGTGTCCAAGCAGGTTACATAGTAATGGGAAGAGGGACTGCCTCTGACATAATCTGATTGGCCTGCTCTTTGATCACCTCCCCCTGAGAGGGGAGCAGCCTTACCAGGCCACACAAGCCTTACCAGGCCTTACCAGGCCATTCCTGATGGGATCTGATAGACTAAGATCAGAAGGAAGGAGAGGAGGACTTCCCCTATGAGTGAACTTGGGGAGGGATATACGTGAAGAAAGGGGAGGGAGGGTGGGATCGGGAGGGGAGGTGGAGGGGCTTATGGAGAGATAAAAAGTGAATAAAGTGTAATTAATAAAAAAAAAGTTTCTGTTCTGATCAAAACAGGAGAACTGACCATGTTATTCTGGCAATAAATGTCAATTAACACATTTTAGTGTGAAAATATAAAAGGAAGAAGTCTTAGCTTGTATCATCCTGTAACAATTGGCTTTTGTGAGAGAACTTCAGAAATTTTAAAATACAAGATACCAGACAGAGTATCATCTCAGTCTTATGAATTGGGAAAGTTTGGTAATTCACCAGTGATTGACAGTCTGTAAATAAAACTAATTCTCAAGTATGTGTGCTTTGAACCACATGACAGAAGTTTATTTGTCTGATATGCTCACTGAGAGTGCAATGCAAGTACAGATGGGAGAACACGCTGTGTTTCAATCAAAGAAAGTCTGTATGGAATTCAAACTGACAGTTTGGGCGATCTGAAATTCCAAGTTTCTCTTCCTGGTTATAGGAACATGGGGCAGGTGAGAGTTTTCAGTCATTCTTATCTTTCCTGTCTTAAACATGAAAGGAAGGTGGACATGATCCCTAATGCATAATACTAGCTCTATTCTGGAGAGACTGTACACATGGGTAGAGAATAACATGTTCTAGGAGATAAAAGGTGGAGATAAATGTTTATACAAAAAGTAAAGAGTATAGTTTTGATGTTAAAACACAAAAGTAACAAAGGAAAAGTTTCAAGCCTTGTTAGGCCACTCATTAAATATGGAACCTGTGAATGTTTCTTATAGTATTTAGTTTTTGAGACTCAATATTTGCCTATGTTTAAATTTGAAAATTAAGTGCAGTCTTCCTTTGCATCTGTGATTGAAGATTTTCCATGGATAACAAAAGTACTTTTTTAAAAACTGCAACAGTATTTACATATGATTCGCAAAATTCTTCTGGAATTGATTTCAATTATAATGCATATGTCATCTAAATATTTCCACACTATATTGTTAATGAAATTATGAAAAAAATTTATGGTTTTGGCATACATAAATTTGGCTCCAATATTTTCTCCCTTTGGTTAGTTATGTCCTTAGTGGCAGAAACATGAATATACAAATCAGATTGAATATAATATTATAAGATAATTTCTCTAAGGATTTATGAACCTGATTTACATATACATAACCATGGACCTGGCCATGTATACAAAGATAATAAGGAATATTCTCTTTCTTAGGACATGTGACCTTTATGATTAAAATATAATGTGGAATAACATGTCATTGTGTTTATGAACATAATCACACAATAACTTCAAAGAACAGAAAAAATGTTACCTATTATTTACAGTGGGTTGTCTCTTCACTTTATTTTGTTGTTTAAGACAAAGCACAAATGTAAATACAAATGGGTGTTACTTTTAACAAACATATTTTCAAAAGTACAAGGAGTTTAAGAAATTTATAGATGTGTCAAAACTTAAGATTTATCCATGTTTTGTTTAGAAGGTAGCATGTAAATATTTGGTAAGAGTTTAATATTTACATAATAATTTTAGTTGAAAGATTATTCTATTTGTTATGCAATAAGTAAAACCAAGCCAAAAGGTACAATTATTTCTATTTGTCATATTTTAACACAGCTGTTACTTACCAAGTTCAGTGTTCCCTTAGATTTCATAAACTCGAATTCTATTTCCCATGGGGCATTATTATATTTAATATACTAAGTATATTTATTTCATATTCTGTTATTCTCTATACTATAGTAAATACACCACTGTGTATTTCTTCAAATATCAATTTATAATACAAAACATATGTAAATATTCAGTTTAGCTGATTTATATAGATTCAGCCATGCTTTTTCTGTTTGTTTCCCTTCATTGTGTGTGTATGTGTTTGTGTGTGTCTAATAGGAGCAGGAGGAGGAGGAGAAAGAGTAAGATTTTTCAAGATACCTTACTTATGTTACCTAAAAGAAAAATAGTAGATGGCTATCTGGAAAGACGGTGGTGAGGAGATTTGGCATTGCTTTATAAATCATAGAAAAAGGAGTAGTTGCATTACTTGGGTGGTCTGAACTGTAATGTTCCTCACTCTCATTCCTTGTGAAACCTTCAAAGCTCTAACTCAAGGCAAAACATTATCCCTCTTACTATCTTAAAGGTGAATTTTCAAATAAGGCTTTTTGTGAATGAGAAAATCCCAAATGCTTGATATGTGGTGGCTTTTGCTTTGAATTATGGTTAGGAGAGGCTAACATGGTTCCTTGCAAAGGAGGAGTATCTTTTATGTTAACCCACTTATTCACTGTGTAAATATGATGGATCTGTCTCTATCCACCTTTCTCTATATCCTCAAATCGTGGAAGACCTTTTGATCATTTATCAATTAACTCTTTCCTTATATTCAAGGTTCATTATTCCATCTCAAACATCATCTTATGAATTAAAATGCTATATGGACAAGGGCAGTGTTTGATTTTTTTCTAGAAGTAATTAGTTTCTATATCGAAGTATGATACTGCTAAAAGATGTGCAATTTCTCATCATTTGTTATCCAGTGTCTGTGTTTTCCCTTCTTTTTAAACAACTGTTATCCCAGAGTACCCAAAGCGATATTTAAAAACATGAGGATGATTATGTCCCCTGCTTAAAAGCTTCTTGTCATTTCCATCCCCACTTAGCAGAAACTGAAACTGTGCAACCCAGAATGGCACACGGAACATCATTGTGTATTCTTCATCATTTTATCTGCTATTGTCGCTTTTCTAAACAACACTGTAGCCGTGCTGATCTTCTGACACACCAGCATAAGACTCACCTCAGAACACTGAATATCTGTGTCTACTGTTGGTCTGACAAAATTGATTTTTCAGAACCAACTACGGACTCACTTCCTTTTACTTGGAGGACCTGGAGTATGTTTAACTTCCTTAGAGAGGTCTCTGACATTTTCTAAAGCCACCATTCTATCTCCTCTTGCTTACTTTTTTCTTTATTATTCATTCATTAGGCAGTGCTCATACTTGAACCCATGGACTTAAGCATGAAGAAAAGTACTCAACACAGATACATATCTATCCACTTATTTGGTCTTACTTATCTAATGCTTCATTAAGTACAAAAGGTGAATTTGATGGTGATATGTCATTGCACTAGACAAAAATATCTGAGAACAAAATAAAATAGTATTTTTATGCAATCAAATGTTTTAATTAGCAAATAGTAAATGTTAAAATATTAGTGGTACTATTGAAGAATTAGGGTCAGTCCAGACTCGAAGATATAACCTTGTTAAGTCTCACAAGTAAAGCAGACCAAGTGAATGATGTTTGGCCTGAGATAGCAATTGGCTTTGTTAACTTTGATAGGTAGTTTTTATGGTCAAACACTGTTTCATCCTTCCATAATCAATGTAATTCTATTGGGCCAGTAATAGCAATTTGTCTACATTTAGGCATATAGTTTTGGAGGCAGCCACAGTGTTACAGAAGGAAGAACTAATTCAGTATCTGTGAAAGGAATGGGAATATGGACAAACCTTCCTTCATAGAGCTAATATTTTTCCATTTCTCTATATCTACTATGTATGTCTTTCACTCCAAAGCAGAGCAAATTTTTGTTGCTAAAAGTGAGTGATTGAGTGGAATATAAGAACAGGGAATCAAGACAATATTAAATGTAGTCATCTTATTCTGCATTACAATTTCAGTATTTATTCCATGTTTCTTTTTAATTTATTTTTTGATTATTATAATTTATTCACTTTATATCCTAGCTGTAGACCCTTCCCAATACTTCCCTCCCTCATCTCCTCCCATGCCCCTCCCCCATTCCAGTAATAGGGGAGGTCCTCCTCCCCTTCTATATAACCCTAGCCTATCAGGTCTCATCAGGACTGACTGTATAGGCTTCCTCTGTGGCCTGGTGTGGTTGCACTCCCTCAAGAGGTTGATGATCAAAGAGCCAGCTACTGAGTTAATGTCAGAGACAGCCCCTACTCTCCTTACTAGGGAACCCACCTGGAGGCTGAGCTGCCAATTGTCAACATCTGAGCAAGGGGTCTAGGTTATCTCCATGCATGGTCCTTGGTTGGAGTATTGGTCTGTGCAAAGACCCCTGAGCCCAGATATCTTGGTTCTGTAGCTCTCCTTGTGGAGCTCCTGTGCCCTTGAGGCCTTTCTATCTCCCCCTTCTTTCATAAGATTCCTTGCACTCTGCTCAAAGTTTGGCTATGAGTCTCAGCATTTGCTTTGACACCCTGCTGGGTAGAGCCTTTCAGAGGCCCTCGGTGATAGGCTCCTGTCCTGTTCCCTGTTTTCTCCCACTTCTGATGTCTATCCATCTTTCAAATTATAGCCTCATACTCCTTGACCAGTGTCTGCATTTTCCCTATGAAACCTCCCTCTCACAGGCTCTGGTAACTACCAATTTAGTCTCCATTTTTCTGAGTTAAATTTTTGGATCCCATACGTTAGTGAGACCAACCATAATTTTCTTTTCTGCCTGGGATAACTAAAAGAGGTTATAAATGTGCATGCTGAAAAAAGAAAAAAAAATTGAAGCAATACATACTAAATGCATTACTTCTCTCATTCTTTGTGTGTGCATATGTTAAAATGATACTTATAGATATAAATTAGGATTGTCATCAATTAAAGATTGAGTATTTTTTTAATATTAAATAGAATAAAGGCATTGACATGTGAAGAAAGTTGTATCATTCTCATTGGTATTTTCTAGGATGCGGGTCAATGTATAGGTTCTGTGATTCCAGTCTGTGATCCCCAAAGAGAATCAGTTGTATTTAAGACATGGTAGAATGGGGATTCCTCTGTGGCCTCCTATCAGCCTGCTGGATGGGTTATGGTGTCTAAAAACCATACACAGAGGAGATAAATATCTTTTAAAGGAGTCTAGTCCTGTGGTTTCACACCATCCCAAAAGATTTAAAAACGTATTTCCAAGCAAGTTCTCCAAAAGTGTGTAATTTAAGTAGTAAGTAGCCTCCTATGTATTTATCTACATTTTGTATTTCATATTGCATATTTCAAGTGACTTTCATGGGCCACACCTTAAACTTACTTGCTTCAATAGGCTTCTGTTTTCCAGAATTTTCTATGTAATTTGAGTCATTTGCTTATTGACATTGAATATCTTCATTGTATGATGGGAACCTCATACAAGCGGAGCAGAAAGCATTGCCTTGTACCATGTCAAATAAGTACTGCTTTTCCTCCTGTTTACTTATTTACATTGTGCAAATGTTGTTTTTATTTCCATGGATGTCAGGGGATGAAATGACTGCCATACCCAAGTTTCATGAATGCCTGCCTTGGGCTGAGCCTAGAGTGTGTTCTCTCTATCCCTAGGCCCAGACCTAGAAGCTTCTAACCTTCACACAATCTAATCTTCTGTAAAACCAGACCTTGAAGGTTTCAGCTTCGAGCCTCTGTCTGCTAATTAGGCCTAGAGTATTTTAAGCTTTCAATATTTAATGCTGAATAAGTTCGGCTTTCTCTGTTCTTTCTGAACTCTGGCTGCCTGGTTCAACTCAGCTCTATTTTGGCTCAAAACTCCTCTCCAAGCTTACTGATTCAAACTGTTTTCTCTCACTTCTCTCCGAATTGCTCTGCTTGGAATACCTGCTTCTGAATTGCATGAACCTAACTACATGAATTCAATTGTACTCAACTGAACTGTACCTAACTCAACTCCTCTCTCTCTCTCTATTGCTCCTAAGGAGCTTCTCCTTTTTGTGTGTTCTCATGAGTGCTAGCCATATCCTATCTTTGATTCATTCTGTCAAATCTTTGTCTGATCTGTCACTTTGTCTGCCCTTCAAGTAGATGTCATTGTTTGGAATAAAGGTGTATACTATTGGTGTATTTTTATTCTAGCCAGAGTGATTAAACGAGTGTACAAAGGGCATTCCAGCCAGATCATACAGACTTAGCTTTTTGGATGTGATATCTTGCCAGAGTAGCCATGTTGGTGGATTAAAATTTCCCTACCACATTGTTATTTACCCACAGTTTAAGCACAGATACTAGTAAGATTTTAAGAAATAATAATTCAGTTAGTATCATGTGTATGATCCTATATCTCTTTATACACACATTCCTTTCTATAATTATATGATTAGAAATTACTGACTTTCAATATCAATATTAATATTTGTATAGTGTTTTCTGCTTTACAATACACTCAGTTCTATTTCCCTATTGGATTATCTGTAAACTATGTTAAATATGAGTTTTCAAAAAACATAAAACATTTACATAACATGCAAACATATGTTGAGATTGTACCTTAACAGATAAAGAAAAGATGTCCTAGTTCAGGGACTTTACAGGGCCTTACAGTTAGCAAGGAAAAGAAGAAGGAAGCACAAATTGGAGTGTAAGACTTTGGGAAAATAAGAGTATCCGTTCTTTTCTCAAAACATAGTTAACCCACGATCAAAGGAAGCTAGAGTATGTAAGGGAAGAAAAGAAAGAGAAGATAGCTATCTATCTTTTGCATTAAAACAATTTATCCATTTTCCTTTTAGAATTTGATGTTTTGTGGGGTATGACAGAGACTTACTTAATCTAGGCTAACTTCAAACATGCAATGTAGCCGAAAATAACCTTAAATGTCTTGCTCTTCTGCCTCTACCTAATTTGTTTTGGGATTATAGACATTCAGCCTTACATTTAGTTTTATGCAATGCTGAGAATCAAACCCAGGGCTTCGTGCATGTTAGGAAATCATACTACTAAATAACCTCGATCCCCAGGATTATTTTTGTGTTCCATATAAATACATATCTCAAAAGAGACTCATGGTCCTCTAAATTTTATCCCATATGAATTATTTCTTCTACTAAGAATTTTAGTAATGGCAGGTATAGTATTCAAAGGTGGGTATTTCCACATAAAAATCAGCATGTTAATTTTGCTAGTCGAACAGGCAGAAGAAACCTGGGCATTGAGCTGCTGTGCACAGCCCCATGGTGTAGCTTCAAATCTTCAAGCTGGCTTTAGGACACAGCAGTTTCTAGTGGTTCTCACAGCAGAACAGTAAACCTGAATGTTATAAATAGGTTGTTTGGTCAAAATATTGACAACCTAATTGAAAAATATATATCCTACTGTTTCACTGTTTGCTAGGCTGTGAAATGAGACAGAAACCCCAAGGAATCACAGAAGGCTTCATATGACCTGCCACTTTGACTTATGTAACTGCATTACCCCTGTGAATGAAATACCTTGCTTATTTTTAGTTTCTTATTTTTCCCCCATCAACCTGGTGTGTGAGGCAACTGTAAACAACAAATGTGGAGAAGACAAAACAAGAAGTTGTTAAAACTTCCTCAACTTGTCTTCATCTAAGTTCTTAAAGAGACAGCGATAAGAACTGTTAATGGATCTTGACCTCCACTAAGTGACTGTATGGGGAAAAAAAATTAACAACCTGTGTGCAAAATTGGTTTAGAGGTTGGATATGTTCCCATATTGAGCCATTCTGATTGAATAATAGTTAATTATTACCATGCATGCCTTGTAGAAATAATGGAATCTGTTGACCATTTTGTCCTGAAATAGATATTAAGCATGACTTTGAATCTGTTTCTTGAAAAATTTAAAACCTGAAAGATGGTGAATTGCTTCTTTTTGTTTCCTTTGCTATGACAGAAGCCCTGAGAGAAACAAGTTAAGCAAGTATTAATGCTGGCTCAAGGTTCAGGTGTCTTGGTCCATCTTGAGTAATGATGTATAGCATTTGACAGCTGATGGAAGAAGGGATCTCCTGTAACAGGTTGTATTTTGTTGGCAGTCAAGGAGTAGAATGTTATGTTCAGCTAGCTTCCTCCTGTTCACTTTTATTATGGACTCCAGTCCATAGATCTTATTGCCCATATTCACGACTGCTCTCTCCATCACAGTTAATCTCTCAGAAGATGCCATCAATTAAAAAAAAGAAAGAAAAAAGACAGAAAACAACAAGTAAGGTTGTGCCCCTTTAATGCCTTTCATGATTCTTTGTTTTTAATTCTGAAAAATAATGTATTTATTTATTAATTTTTTAATTAAATTTTTACTTTTTTATATTAATTATAGTCCATTCACTTTGTATCCCAGCTGTAGCCTCTTCCCTCATTCTCTCCCAACCCCATCCTTCCTCCCTCATCTCCTCCCATGCCTTTCTCCAAGTCCACTGATAGGGGAGGTCCTTTTCCCCTTCCATCTGACCCTAGCCTATCAAGTCTCATCAGGAATGGCTGTACTGTCCTCTTCTGTAGCCTGGCAAGGCTGCTACCCTCTCAGTTGGGGAGGGTGTCAAAGAGCCCTCCACTGAGTTCATGTCAGAGACAGTCCCTATCACACTTACTAAGGAACCCACTTGGATACTGAGGTGCCATGTGTTGCATCTGAGCAGGGGTTCTAGGTTATATCCATGAATGGTCCTTGGTTGGAGTATCAGTCTGAAAAAAGACCCCTGTGCCCAGATATTTTGGTTTTATTGCTCTCCTTGTAGAGCTCCTGTCTTCTCCAGGTCTTACTAGCTCCCCTTTCTTTCATATGATTCCCTGCACTCTGCCCAAAGTTTGGTTATTAGTCTCAGCACCTGCTTTTATGCACTGCTGGGTAGTCTTTCAGAGGAACTCTGTGGTAGTCTCCTGTAAAATTTTATTAATTTTTATTAGGTTTTTGAGACTTTCTTTTTCCCATTTATTTATTTACTTAATCACTTTTCAGGCTATTCATAGCCTTATCTCTCTTCTCCCAGTACTACCTTTACTCCACCATCCTTATCTCACCCTTCCGATTATTGTCAGAGAAAAGGAGACCCTCCACATTGGTACCAACCCATCTTGGTACATCAAGATGTAGCATGGTTAAGCATATCCTTTCTCACTAAGGCCAGAAAAGGCAGCACAGGTAGGGGGGAAAAGGGATCCAAAGGCAGACAACAGAGTGAGAGACTGGTCCTACTCTCGTTGTTAGGAGACCCACAAGATGACCAAGCTGCACCTTTCCTACATATGTTTAGGTGGCCTAGATCCAGTCCATGCGTGCTCTTTAGTAAGTGGTTCAGTCTGTGAACATGTTAATTTACTCTGTAGGTCTTCTTGTGGTGTTCTTGACCCCTCTAACTTGCTCAATTCTTCCTCCCATTATTCCACAAAACTTCCTGAGCTCTGCTCATGGTTTGGCTGTGACTCTCTGCATCTGTTTCTATCAGCCACTGGATGAAGCCTCTTCTAAAATAGTTATGCTATGCTCCTGGGGTAAGCATAGTAGAGCATCATTAATAGTATCAGGGGTTGGCTCTCTCATATGAGTGGGTCTCATGCTAGGCCAGTAATTGGTTTGCCATTTCCTCAATCTCTTTTTACCCCTTTGTTTTTACCCCTATGCTTTTATAGAAAAGAAAATAATTGGGTCTAAGGTTTTATGGGTGGGCTGGTGTTCCTCTCCCTCAATTCAAAATCCTCTTGTATATACAGAAGGTGGTTACTTCAGACACCATATTCCTCTCTGCTAGGAGTCAGAGCTAGGTCTCCTGGGAACATTTCCTGTCTCAGAAATGACCACCCTGACTGATTTCCTTTCTCTCTTCAGATCCTACCCCTCCACGCCCTCCCTGCTCTGCCCACAGCTGATCTCCATCCTCATTTTCTTCCCACCCCCACTCACCCAGTTACCTTCCTCCATCAATTTCAGAGTTCTATTTTATTTCCTATTCTAAGTGAGATTCAAGCATCATCCCTTGGGCTGTTTATATTATTTAGCTTCTTTGGGTCTGTGGATTGTAACATGGTTATCCTGTACTTTATGGCTAATATTCTCTTATAATATTCATATGTGGTACATACTATGCCTTTCTTTCTGGGTCTGGGTTACCTCACACAGCATTATATTTTCTATTTCCATTCATTTGCTTGCAAATTGCGTGAAGTCTTTGTTTTCAATAACTGAGTAGTGTTACACTGTGTGAATACACCATATTTTCTTTCTTTATTTCTTTGTTTGAGGGGTGTGTAGGTTGTTTGCAGTTTAGAAATTAAACAACAACAACAGCACAAATAACCTAATTAAAAATGTGGTACACAGCTAAACAAAGAATCCTCAGCTGAGGAATCTCTAATGGGAAAGAACTTGGTTATCAGGAAAATGCAAATCAAAGTGACCCTGAGATTCCAACTTACACTCATCAGAATGACTAAGATCAAAAACTCAAGCTGGTGAGGATGTGGAGCAAGGAAGACACTTGTACCTCGCTAGTGGGAGTGCAAACCTGTACTGCCACTTTGGAATTCATTCTGGAGGTATCTCAGATAATTGAAAATAGTTCTTCCTCCCTACCTAGCTGTACCAAAAAGAAGGCATATACCCTGAGCACATACCCAAAAGATGCTCTGCCATAGCACAAGAAACTTGCCCAACTCAACAGAGTACTTTCTTAAAATAAAAAATAACTGAAGTGAGTAAAGGTGCATGGAATAATGGAACTTGAGACAATCTGGTGAAAATTTCCATTCAAATGAAATAGCTATAAATAAAAGAGGAACATTTTAAACAATAACATTCATCCTTTCCTTTTCACCCTTTTATAAATTATGTTTTTTTACGAGAGAAGAGGAGTAAGGACAGTGTCAAAATTTTTGCAAAAAAGTGATTGCCACAATACTAAGAATATTGAGCCACATGCAGAATTATGGGCTAAGAGCCCTATGATTTTTCATAAGCAATTGATTTCCTTAAGCGTGCATCATTCCTTATGGATAAACTGAATCATGAAATTTTCTTGGATTTCAAATAAATTCAGAATGTATTTCAGTCTTTATATGAGATACTTCATTGTTTGTTTAATCTTTTCTTTTCCATATTGCCTCTCTGCCACAATACATCTCTTTTCTTGTTGATTAATGTAGAGAGAATATCTTGTGTATAAATATAGCACCTGTCAATAATAAAGCTAATGGCCAATAGCAGAAACAGGAAATTGGAGGCAGAACATCTGGGAGGCAGAAAGGATTCTGGGATAGGGCCAGGCAGGAAAGATTCTGCTGGCAAGAGGTAAGGGAGATAAACATATGATGCCTAAACTCAGATTACCAGAGTAATCTGAGTTCTACCACGTGGCAGAATGTAGATTAATATAATGGGTTATTTTAAGTTATGAGCTACTCATAGAAGAGCCTAGCTATATGGCCTAAATATTTGTATAATGTATAATGAATGCCATCAGTCATTGTTCTGGGAGCTTAATGATAGGAAGAAAACCCACAACAAATAAAGTTTAAATATCTAAATGATAAAACTATTTTGACTTTTTGTGGTTTTAAATCTACTAATTCTAACAGAGTTCACCTTCAGAGTTAGTTGGATAAATGTCTAGGCCTCTGAATTTTCCATTTGATAGTGCCAAGAGAATCACCTCAGTCCCCGCAAGAAGTAGTCTAAAGTTGGTGATAGCTCCATTTGTGTACTCTTCCAGATAATGGAGTAGATACATGAGGAAAACCTACGAAGAAGAAGTAAGTAGGAGGGCATTTTTAAGTCATATGTAAAATATACTTGAGCACACTTGAGGTTTGCTATATGCAAAGGGTGCTGGAATCAATTCCTTTCAGAAATGCAGGAATAACTACACAGACCTTCACTATTTGAAGAAAGATAAGGCTATAACAACTGATATTTGAATTCTGGAGTAGTTGCAATAGTTTTACTCAAAATTCTAACCAAGTGAGCAGACATTTAACTTTTAAAACTAGGTTCTCAAACAAGTTTTGTCCAGACATTTTCATATTTTTTTGTATTTTTGTTTTGTCAGGTAATATTTATTTATAGTGAACTCTTAAAATCCTAAAAAATAGAAGCCCTTAGTGCTGGTTTTCATACTTTTTAATTCAGTTTCTTTTCCTGCTTACAACCAGAATCTCCTCAACCACGTAGAACTTCTGTTGAAAAGAGGGAGATTAAAAATAGCAGAACACCTTTAGACTGATTACATCAAAGTCTTTCCTATTCAAAATGATTAGGTATAAATTTTTGCTCCAAGAAAGTAAGCCAGGGGCCTTGACAAGGAAGACCAACTAATTAAAGAAATGTTTTTCTAGGCTTCCTTCTTTCTCTTGAATTTTTGGTTTTCTCTATTCCTGAATGCCACCATAGGAATACTAAGGGATAGATCTTGGATTCAAAAATCAAACCAGTTCGTATGCTGGAAGGCTCTGCAGGAGGTTGTGAACTCCACAAGCCATCCAAGAGCACTCCTCAGTCTGGCATTCAAAATGAAACAGACTTCCAAGCCAGGTCCTTGGTTTGTGCTTGATTTAAAAAAAAAAAAAAAAAAAACTCCTCTGCACCAGAAAAATTAAATGCATCAGATCACCATCTCTCTTCAAATCCTACAATGACTTTTCCATTTTTAAAAAAATTTGAGTTCACTCTCTTGCCTGGCTTAGAATATATGATACTTTGGAACTGGAAGCTTTCCCTGGCCTCTCATCCATTCCACAACTACTTCCTGATGTCAAGCATAATGATCTCAATTATTCAATCAGTGATTTTTATCCTAATGTGAGTCCTTCAACTCTTGCTCTTACTTCCTGGAAAATCCTAGTTGACTGTGACTGCTTCCTCATTCATTGATCTTCCTCAAGACCTATCTTAAAGAGGCTGTCCTTGACGAAGACTCATGAGAATTTCTTCCTAAAATCCTGGTCAGGAAGGTAGGTCATAAAATCTGCCATCTTCCAGTTCTTAATTGTGCAATCCACTAGTGTTACAAAGATTTAAATTACTCTACTCTAGACTGCAGAACTTTTATATCTCAAAAATTTGCAATCTAACCTGTTAAAGAAGTCTTTGTTTTGATCCCAAGGTAGCACTTGTGGATGACAATTTAATTATTAAAAGGTGGAGCCTAAGGGGAGGTTTTAGGTTTTTAGGAATCTATTGTAACAAATAGATTCAAAGTTCTTGTAAGAAGCCCTGGTTGTTGAAACCAGAATAATGTAGGCTGTTCCTTGAAGTTTTCCTAGGTCTCTCATCTTTTCCCCACCTATTCTATTACTTAATGTTGAGCATAATGATCTCAGATACTCAGTTCCTGATTTTATCCTCATTCAGAGCACATAAACACACACATATACATATATGTACATACATAGGTACATATATTCACACATAGGTGCATACAGACAAGATAAACCATTTCTTTTTTTTTTTTTTTGAGTGTTCAAGTTACTGTTTATTGTTGACTTTATTCAGATCAGGGTGCAGGAGTTTAACAAGGGTTGGGGGATATTGCTCAGTCATAGAGTGCTTCCTAGCATACAGAAAACCCCGAGTTCAATTCCCAGCACCCAGAGCATGGAAAAAAGAAACTAAACTCTTTTCCTAGAGAAGGAGCTTCATAAATGAATGCTCAGAACTTAAAACCTGTGATCACAAAGTACCAATATTTTATTTTGCTCTGTTTTCTGGAAAGCTAGCCAATGAGCCTAGGTGTATTGCTTAGGACTTCTCCTTAATCATCAACGTTACTTCTTACCCATTTATCAAGATTTTAACTTAAAAGTATAAAATACGGGTAAAGCCCAGAGAAAGTAGTCACAACTGGCTTTGCAGATTTTGGGTTAATATTTCTATATCTCTTAACAGAGAAGTTGTCTAAGAATCATAATGTAATGTTCATTCCAACTAAATGTTTGAAAACATACCTAAAAATATTGTAAGTGATAAAAAATGCTGACTGAGCTCTAATACACAGAACAAAGAAACAACATAATATGCAGAGTTCAATCACAAGTTTGTAGAAAACTTTTGCCTTTGCATCTAAATAAATATATCTTCTTTTTCATTGTTACATTCAATATCAAGTGAGTGTAATTAATCTAGCATTAATAATAAATAAAAAGTTTTAAGGAATGGGAGTAGTCCCAGGCATGGTCCTCAAGGATCTAGACTGACCCTGGTAGGATACTGAGGTGGACCTCTGGGCATGGCTGCTGGTGTTCAGCTTTGTGTTTAGATACAATGTCCTTTGTATTGTCTTTCCATAGTTCATGTTCAGAGTGCAGCAGGTGGACACAGAGCAAGCGCCACAAAAAGCAGAAATCTAAGGCACACAGGAACTTTCTCGAGTTAATGTCATAATCTAGTTTTGCCAGATACATCAGGATGGGGAACTCAGGGTACTACTGTCTCTTGTAACCCTGTGCAAACATGAAGAGCTTGGTTAGCCAGATATAAGTACCATTGTTCTATCTATTGCAATCAAGCTTGATAAGATAAACCATTTCATTGGCATGTATTTATTATATATAGTGTTGAGATTTCTAAATGAATATTTTATATTTTTCAAATACTTTGTACACTTTGACAATTTTCATCCCATTTAGTCTCTTTTACTCTCGTCTCCCCTTTCCCATCTGTTATTTTCTTATTTTGCATAAGTTCCCACCTACTTGTATGTCACACATAATTCATTAATACCTAACTGTACATATTTATGGGTACATTGACTTTTCTGTTCATACGTGCATTGTATAATGTTTAAATTAGGATCACAAGTATATCCATCACCTTTATTGATGAGAAAATTCATATTTATGGAGTGCTTTTCATGCCTTTTGCTCCAGCAATTAGAAAGCAGACACATGTGGATCTTTGTTAGTAATAGGCCAACCAGGGCAGCCAATGGGATTCTCAAAAGACAAACAAACGACCTGCCCCCAGCAAAAAAATTGGAAAACAGATAATTTTATGGTGGGAACAATTGAAATGTCCCTCACTGTTTTGAGAGATGTGACACATTGCTGTTCATTATATTCTTTTGACTGCCTTACCTTTATTGTTTATATTACTGGATGTGGTAAAAATTCTAGAAGTTGCTAAATACTAACATCCATCTGGTCATTAGTTATTTGAAATAAATATTTTTATCAAAAATTTTATCAACAAAATAGTTCAAAAATATATTCTGAGCACTGTTTCCCCTCTCCCAACATTGTTCAGATGGAAATACTGATGCTCAGGCTGGTTAATAAACCTGTGGAAAAATAAGCTATTTTTGACATTCTACTGTAATATTTTGACCACTGTACTGCCAGGCAATTGTTCCTCTCTTTTCGGCTGATTCTTTCATATATTGGAAGAGTCTTAATATGACAATTTGTTAGCAATTATGAAGAGTGCTGAAAAATATGAGGTGTGGAGTCTTTTGGTACACAAATTTATTTTTTATTTTTGATATAAACTTAATAATGGGAGTGTGGAATCACATGATACAGTATTTTAAATGAAATTTCATACTTTTAAATGAAATCTTCATACAAATTTATATCATTTGTAACATTAACTTTTTCTTTCTGTGTTCTCTTATAATGGCTCAATTAAATTAGTTGTCTTACTGATATTCAGGTTTAACAACATTTATTTGAAGACTGAATTTTCAAAAATAAATGATCACTCTTTAGTAAATGATTTGACCACACGTGAGAGAAATGGAATGAGAAGTGCTGTTCTTTTTTATTGGTCTATATATATTTTTCCACAATTTAAAACTCAATTTTCTGAGGTAAATTTATAGATTGAATTATGAGCTTTTAGTTACAAAATATATTTGTATGATTATTTAATGAAATGTTCTTATCATAAAACCTTAAATAAAATGTTATATACAGACTAACAAAAGCAATATTTAATACTTTCTGGAATTGTCCTACTTATTTTTCTTTCTTATCTAAATTAAGGATGTATTGTATGTAATACAAATATAACACATATCCATACATATATAATACGATATGATATATTTATGTATTATAACATATCCATATTTTAAAATTCATCTCATAGTTTTACATTGTAATATATTTTCTATAATAACCTCTATTCACTTTAAAATCCCTAATTTTAGTAAGTATAGATGGTTTACATGACCTAAAAGTTGTAATTATTGATGTAATAAAAATATTATACATGCATATTGACAGAAATTTCTGAATTTCAGTATAGAACAAAATTTCTACACACATAACTTAGATTACTAGGTCAAGATGTGTGAAAAATTTGCAAACTTTTGATAGAAGTTTGCAACAGATTTGCAGAAGTGATGTACCAATTTTCACTTCCATGAGAAAGGTGCAATAGAAATAGTTCACTTTAAGGGCACAGCAATAACAAGTTTCTGCACAAACCTGAAAAACTAAAAATACTTATTTTCTAATTAAAGAGCTGACTGAATGTTTTTCTCTCCCACCTTAATTCACAGGAATGCTTCTCTTTTGTACTTGGACTTGCTCAAAGCCTATCTCAGGAGCAAACCCTGGGATTTTGCCACAGGATCACTTGGAGATGATGATTGCAATGCTCTCATTGGAGCATGGATTCTATTTGCTTTGAGTAAAGTGAAAAAAAAAAAAAAAGCCCATAGGTTTTGAAGCAACTTTTGAAGTTTACAGAATACTAATGGTGACTGATAATTTTTTTTCTCAGCAATTGGTTGGTTGTTTTATGCAACATACTTGCAAATGTTCTATAACTATCAGAAGAGTGAAAGTCCAAAAGTGTGCACATCAGTCACATTTCAATTCAAGATATTTAATGTCTCATACAAGAAACCTGGGTATTTGCCTATTCTCTTAGATCTTACATTCGTTGAAACAATAGCTGGTTTTTAGCAAATATGAAAAAAAAATCAAATGCATTTAGCTGCACTCTACAAATAGCTTAATTTTTTTTAGACTTATTAACCAATTTGAGGCTCAATATTCCATCTAGGTGTCAAGCAGGAGGGAAAACAGTGATCATAACATGTTCTATTAAAAGTATCTTGTCAATAATTTTTTGATAACAGAAAAATTATTTAATTCAAATTATTAATGACTTTATGAAGTTTTAGTATTAAGAAATCTTTTGAATCTTTGGAATATCCAGTAATATTAACACAATAAACATTATACAGTATCTCACTATGACTGGGAGGAAACGTTTCTGAGAAGCCTTAGGAGACCCTGGGACAGAGAGCATGCCCACTGCTGTTCTCTGTGAAGACAAGTAGCTCTAAATTTCCTAGACTGCTATCCATTCACATAATTAACATCTATTACATTAGACCTGAATTTGTTGAAACCGTTGTTTTGTCCAGAAATGTTCTGTGCCCAAAATGTATGAGTGAATAGTACAACAAATGATAAGCAATGGTGGCTCAGTGTGCTCATCATGGTAATATTCATCACTGTTTTTAGTATCACATCCCATATGATATGAATTCTGGAAGTATGCTTTCTCGTTTTTCCATATTGGTCCTCATATGCTCAGAAGTCTTGAATATCCATATTACTCTGGACAACAAAGACCATTATTTATTCCTTCTGACCTGTTCTATTTTATTTTATTTTTTCATGCTAAGCATGTGAGTATTATCTTGGCTTTCAAAAATGATATTCACCATTTGCCACCAGCAACATCAAAGATCTATGGAGGAACATCTTTCACTGGAAAGGGAGTAGGAATAAATATTAGTTAAAAAACAGGAAGAATGCAAGTTGTTATGGTCATTTTAGCAGGGTTACTTCAAGAATCACATGACTAAGATGATTAATTTAAAAAGTAAAGGAGAGGACAGGAGCTCCAAAAGGAAACCAACAGAGCCAAAAAAAACAAAGAAACAAATAAACAAAACAAAACAAAACAAAAACCAAACAAACCTGGGCCTTGGGGGCCCTGAAGAGATTGATAACCCAATGAAGGACCATGCATGTAGAGGACCTAAAACCCTAATACTCTGGCTCAGCTGTAGCTAATCTAATAGACTCTGTCTCCAAGTGGGTTCCCTAGCAAGGGGAGCAGGGATTGTCTCTGGCATGTACTCAATGCAGGCTCTCTGATCACCTCTCCCTGGGGGGGGGGATGCAATCTTGCCAGGCCACAGAGGAAGACAATGCAACCAGTTCTGATGAGACCTGATAAGCTAGGGTCAGATAGAAGGGGAGGAGGACCTCCCTTATCACAGGACTAAAGGAGGGGCATAGGGGGAGTAGAGGGATATAGGGTTGGATTGGAAGAAAATGAGGGAGGGGGCCACAGTAGGGATACGATTTGAATAAACTGTAATAAATGATAACAACAATAATAAATAAATAAATGGCCTTTAAGATAAATTGTGGCCACTAAAACATAAAAATATGCAAACTAATTTCTAATCACAATTGCTCATCTTCAAACCTCTCTCAAACGTTCATTTAGTTTTCTTCCTCATTTTATTTGCTACCTAGTTTCTGGAATCTTTCTATTTGGTGAAAAGGAGCTTATCCTCCCTGCTATATGATTGTCACCAGACCCACCTTTATACTTCTCTGTTTGGCAACACAGAGACTCTCCATTTAATTGTGTGTTCTTTCTAGAAACCATAATCATTGTTCCCTTATGGAACATGGTTTTCTCAGTGTGTAGACTGAACCCTATGCTTTTGCAACTGCATTCTTTCAGGACCATCCCTGCTCCAGTTTTGTTTGTCTTTGTGCTTGTGTTCTTTTAGATAGACCCCTCCCCTAGGTATGATGAATCACATCGAGGTTGTGTTTTATTTTTTCCAGAGGTCATGTTTCCAGTATGGTTTCCAGTATTCTATGCTTCTCTTTATTTAAATATTTTGCTTCAGACAATTTTCCACAAGTAATTTGTCCTTCTTTGCCCCAATGTTTCTTTTAATAACCCACTTTCCTGCTCAAATGATTTAGTATTTTAAATGGGCATTCAAATACTCTGTCAAATCCATTTGTTAAACCTTTATTAAGTTTAACAGTACAATCTCATAAGTTTGGCTTGGTTAATCTATCAATTTAAGGCTCATTAAGATAAGAAATGACAAAGCTGGAAGCAAATGCCTATCTTTTCTTGAAAATACTTATGAAATTAAGCACTCAGCTATTTCCTTATTGTATGATGCCTTGGAAATGGCAGGCAAGTATGGAGTGTTAGAGTCATCAAAAAGATTGCTGACATTGCAAATAGAACTATGACTCCCAGATACACAGAGTGAAGTGCAGGAGCCAGGAAGCTCTGGAGGAGCAGGGCTGGAGATGCGGCTTCCCCATTTGAAGACTGGAAGTTTCTCATTTTTCGATCTTTGTGTTGAAGAAAAAGCTTGACAAAAACACAGCTGCCTTATAAAGATGCATCCATCACTTTCTGCTCAGTCATGCCTATTCTGTTTGTGAGTGTCTTATCAAAGAAAACATAAGGAGAAAGGAAATGAGGAGGGAGGGAAGAAACTAAGATGGAAAGAAAGACGTGCTACTCTTAACCCAAATTCTTTCCCCCTCCTTTGTGTAGAAAGTTGATGCTTGGAACTATTTAAAGAAGCAGAATTTATTCAAACATATGGTAAATCTTAAAGGTTGGGTATAATTCGGTCTACTCAGTTTCAGCAAATACTTAAATGTTGCAATATAAACCCACATACTACAAAGAACCTTGGTTCCAACTGCAAGCAACTAAATATTAATCCTACGAGTGCTTCATGACACACCATTTGAGTACATCACCCTGAGGCATGAGAGGCGGCGATAATTGGTTCATAATTCCCAATCACCTTTGTTTGAGGCCAGCCACTGGCTGATTACATCAGCTTCCTCTGCCAGCTGAATCAGGTCTCAAGCATTCCTCAAAGACTCTCAAGCACTGTTGGGCGTGTTACCACACACTGTAATCTCAGCAGTTGGGAGGCCAAAGCAAGAGGTTCAAAAACTCCAGCTCATGTCAGAGTTTATTTAATAAAAACTAATGTAATATTTAAAATCAGTAGAAATTATAAAGTAACCTTTTAGTACATGAAGATCTGCTGTAATAGTTGCAAGTGTAAGATTGTCTAGAAAGGATGTGTCATGTATTATGAGCATATAACAATGTTACATCCTTTGTAAATACAGCACAAACCCATTCTCACTGGAACCAGAAGTGTCTTTGTCAAATATTTTGTACAATTACATATATGGACAGGGAGAGACAAAGAAATTTGATATTGAAATTTTCAATAAGACAGTCATATTCCTCTTCTGGCTAAAGTCAATGTTCCTTTTCTCCTTGGTTGTTCCTAATATCTTGAATATTGTTTATTTTAGATAAATTTATTTTCTAAAGCTTCTCACAATCTTTTTCATTAATAATGATCACAAGTCAAGTGTCTTCTCGATCAAATAACTCTAAAAATCTTGTAACCATAGGATGAAAAGAGGGAGTGGACAGCCTAAAGTAACCACCTTTACATAGTAAAATGAGGCTCATAGAATCTGTTTATTCTACAGCCCAATTTTTTGTTCCAAACACTTAAATATCTCATTTTATAATATTATACTTGTGCCATGGCTCCCATCAAAAAGTGGATAACAAAAGAAACGTTTTAGTTTCTGTTTTTGTGAACAGTATACTGCATCCTTTCTACTTGCTACACAGATGTTCTGGTCCTCACTCCACCTTTCATGAACACTTTTTTTTTTTTGCCACTACTCCATTTCAGACTACTCTCTTTTACACTCTCCTTCATGTCATTATTGGTCATATTTTTAATCCTTGAATTTCCTCTCACTGAAATTTCTTTCTTTGGCATCAAGAGGAAAGTAACCATCACCTTTGACAGATTATTACCAAAATTTATGTTAAACTTCCCTGTGCTGACATCAATATATTTTGTTCTTTAACTGGTCACCTATGTCATTTAAGCAAAAATATGTATCACTTTATCTAAATACAGTTGACACATATCACAAAACATCTGAGCTTTCTATGTCCTGTGGAATATTACAGAATCTGATAAAAGTAGGCATTGTGTGCATACAGCTGGTGACAATTAAATGACAACTTTCTAGTATAAAATATGTGAGTCACTAAATTGTCTGTACATATTCCATTCTCTAGACCCTTTCGACTGTCGCTTGTCAATAATTCCTGGCTTTAATTACGATGGGTACAAGCAGAAAAGAAGTCACTCTTCTTTGAAGTTTATTTTCATTGTTTTTTTCTGTCATTCCTTCAGGTCTCAGTCATTTCTGGGAATTATTATTATTATTTTCTTTAAAGCTAAGACCTTACACTCCAGATTTCATCCTTTCCTCCTCATTCTTAGTTTTCCTTATAGTACCAACCACCTCTTCTTTCTCCCCATCCTCCTCACCTTCCTCCTCTCATCTCCTCCTTTTCTTTCTCTTGATTCATCATGATGGTATACACTCAAACATTTACATCTCTACAAGTTAAAGTTTGGAAATATTACTCTTGCTATCTTGATTGTACCTAAATACATTACACAAAAGGACAAAACCAGTACCAAAGATGTAGGATTATAAATTGTGTGTTTTAACCTCCCCCATGTCTGTAGAACTAATTAAAATTACTCTACCTTTTTTAAAAATATATTTTAATGTTGAATTACATTGTGTTGAAAAAAATTTTAGCTAATTATTCTGCCTTTAATTTTTCCTTTTTTTATTTATTTTATTTTTTTATTAATTACACTTTATTCACTTTGCATGCCCCCTGTAGCTCTCTCCCCCCTCCCCTCCCAATTCCTCCCTTCCTCCTCCTTCTCCACGCATGCCCCTCCCCAAGTCCACTGATAGGGGAGGTCTTCTTTTCCTTCCTTTTGATCCTAGTCTATTAGGTCTCATAAGGAGTGGCTGCATTGTCTTTATAATCTATGTAAGCCAAGTAAGGGACCTGTCTCCCGGTAAGACAGACTCTTAAGTTATAGCTAGACTTATGGAAATATTTATTATTATTTTGAAAACCACATGTAACTTTGCATTTTAAATCTGATTAACCTTCTTTTAGAAAATACATTGGGAGTTTAGAATTTTTTGAAGAATGTGGTCTAGTAAATATGACTAGCTTGATGTGCATTTTTCTTCTCTTTTACCTGTAAGTAAGCCTAAGGGAAGTTACCTTAGAAGAAGAGAAATGGTCTCCGGGGATTCGGAACTAAATCCTGTATACTGATCAATAGCACTCATTTTCTCTTCTTTAATTTAATTTAATTTAATTTAATTTAATTATTAACTTTAAATCCCTATTGTAGCCCCGCCATCCTCTTCTTCTGACCCCACCCTCTATCCCTCTATCCCTCCTTCTCTATTCTTCAGAAAAGGGGAGCTGCCACCCCACCAACCCTTCCCAACACATCAACTCTTGTCTGTACTAAGTGCATCTTCTTCCAAGGTGGCCTGGCAAGGCTGCCCTACCAGGGGAAAGTAATCAAAAAGCAGGCCACAGAGTGCATGTCAGAAATAGCCCCTCTTCCCCAGAGTAGGAGACCCACATGAAGACCAAGCTGCCCATAGGGTACAGATATATAGAAGTCTATGTCCAATTCATTCATGGTCCTTTGCTGGTGCTTCATTCTCTGCAAGGCCCTCTTGGCCTAAGTTAGTTGGCTCTGCTGGCCTTCTTATGGTGCTCCTGTCCCCTCCAGGTACTTCTGTACTTTCTCCTACTCTTCCACATGGCTTCCTGTGCTCTGCTCAATGTTTGGCTGTGAGACTCAGCATCTGTTTGGATCTGATGGTGAGTGGAGCCTCTCAGAGAGCAGCTATGCTGGCTCCTGTCTACAAGCATAGCAGAGTGTCTTTAATAGTGTCAGGAGAACCTAGGTCAAGTCCAGACGTTGTCCTTGGTTGGTGCTTCAGACTCCCTAGGCACCTATGGGCCTTGGTTAGTTGGCTCCGCTGGTCTTGTTGTGGAGCTGTTACTACCTTTAGGTTCCTTTATTCTTCCCGCCTCTTTTACAGTAGACTCCATATGCTCTGACAACCTTTGGCTGTATCAGTATCCTTTTCGAATTGTGGCTGGGTGGAGCCTCTCAGAGGACAACTCTGATAGGCTCCTATCTGCAAGCGTAGCAGAGTATCCTTAACAGTGATAGAGGTTGGCTTTCTTCCATAGGGGTGGGATCAGCATTCCCTCAATCTCTGCTCTATCTTTTCTATCTTTGTCCCTGAAGGTCTTGTATGCAGGATAAGTTTTGGGGGAAGGTTTTTGTGAATGGATTGGTGTTCTCCTAGGTCCACTCATAGGAGTCTAGTCTAGTTAGGAGCTGTCCTCTTCAGTCTCCCTAGCACCGGATACTACTAGTCTTAGGTAGATTTCCCTCATATGCTCCCAGAAGTCTATTTTGACTTAGGTCTGCAGCTTGTCATACACATCAAGCTTTATGTGGGATCACTAGTGAGGGGAGTGGGAGATCTCTCTGACATAGACTGTTGCCTGCTTTCTTATCACTTTTCTCTGATGGGACTGCCCTACCAGACCACAGGGAAAGAAGATGAACTCAGTCTTCAAATAACAAGATGAGCTGGGGTGTGTGATTGAGGTCCCCAAATTCTGAAGAATAGGAGAAAGAGAATGTGGGAGGAAGGGCAGGAATGGTAGGAGAGGAGGGAGGGACCTAAGACCAAGATGTAAAATGAATAAACAGATAAATTAAAAAAAAAAAAAAACGTGTCAAGGGTTGACTCTCTAGCATGGAGTGGGTCTCAGGTTGGGCTAAGCATAGGTTGGACATTCCCTCAATTTCTGCTGTATCTTTATCCCTACACAACCTACAAGCAGGGGAAATATTGGATCAACATTTTTGTGGGTCTCATTTTCAACACAGTTAAAATAAGCACTAACTGCTGATTTCTTTTCAGCTTGCACAAGGGGGTAATTCAAGTCTTTAATATGGTATGCAAAGGCACTGACCCCCACCTGCTACTGTTTATTATGAGTTAAGATCATTTGGGTAATTCTGAGAGGAAGGGAGTTACCATAATGCAACCAACACACCAAATATCACATTAGCTAGAAGCGAAAAACTAGGAGAATGCAAAAGTTATTTCTTAATCCTCAGTACCCTCTTTTTTACTGACAAAATTCTTATCTTCAGTCCTAATTCAGTCAACTACTATTGACACAATTTTTATTCCCAGAATATAAAAATTTGTGTCCGTGCATATTTGCAAAGCCTCCTTCCCCCAGGTTTGATGCATGCTAAACAATACAGATTAATGGTTGAAATTGAATAGCTCACTTGAGTTATTTAGATGTCAGTTTCTTGAAGAGACAAAGTGAAGTGTTAAAGGAAACTCTTTTATTCTCTGCCACTTCACTCTGTAGTAGTGTGATTTTAGCATATTATTTTAGGAGGTTTCCCTTGGCATGTAAGAAAGATTCATGCCTGCATTTGCTATTAATCCTGAAGTTCTGTGATTTATTCCCTCAAGTTTATGAAGTAATTACTTGCAAGAGCTCTTTCTTGTATGAACTGTAATAAAAATGACTTAAGAAAAACGGTTACTCCTTGCATAAAATTAAACAGAAATTAAATTAAAAGGCAGGACATCTGTTCATTTCACAAGAAACCTTTGTGGATGCTTCTGAGAAGCTTTGGAGGTACAGATGAAAAGGAAAATGGAAAAACAAAACTTTCATTCCAGTAACTCATGAATCCATGTTTCCATGGCATGGATTCCTCCATTTATATGGCACTGGAGTCAAAATTTCCAGGTATGACACAGGATACTCAGATTAATCAGCTGTATAAAGAGGGTATTCTCTCTGCAAACATACTTGTCCAAGAGCATATCAGGAACTATGCAGACAAGGAATAGAAAAAATAATAAAATATCAGAATAGCTTTTGTTTCTTGAAAGATTAATTGGAAAATATTTGCATTCATTATTTTAGTAAAGTCTGAAGGGGCTAAACCAGAATAAGATAAAATTCCATCAGGGATTTGAACTGTAGAATTATCTTCTCTAAAAAAAGAAAACTAAAGATTGTTTGAAAATATGAAATCACATGATGCCAAGCTTATTAAAAATCTGATTTGCCTCAAAGGTGTGTACCCATTCTTTTTTATTTATTTTTTTTTAAAATTTATTTATTTATTTATTACAGTTTATTCACTTTTTATCCCAGATGTAGCCCCTCTCTCATTCCCTCCCAATCCCACCCTTCTTTCTTTATCTCTTCCTATGACCCTCCCCAAGTTCACTGATAAGGGAGGTCCTCCTCCCCTTCCCACTGACCTCAGCCTATCAGGTCTCATCGGGGTTGGCTGCATTGTCTTCCTCTGTGGCCAATATAAGGTATTTTAGCATAAAGTGTGGTATTAGTTATCCCTGTATTACAGACTGGAAATGTAAGCTTTAAGAAGTTAAATAAGTAACTCACAATCACATGTTAATGATGCTCAAATGAGAATGAAGTTTGTTGCATTTAGGTTTCTTAACAGTTCAGTTTCTAAACCCATATAGCATAACTCTGGCAATCAGAAAGCTTTTCCTCTGGAGGAGGGGCATGCTCTGTCAGCTTTACTGAGGAAATAGAGAGTCTTCACCAGCCAACCAGCCACAGGAACATTTCCTGTATGATCACAGCACATACTTTCTCAGTCCCAAAAAAAGAGGAGTAGTTGTCAGAGAATATTCTTGGAGTTGTAATTCAGACATGCTGGCAAATATGAATGTCCATGTTATTTTAGTACAAGAAATTGGACATGACATCATTATGAAATTTTCTTAATTTTCCCACAAAAGTTAACCTTTTCTCCATTTTGTCACAAGTTTCCACACAGAAGGTATTGGCTCTTAGGAAAACCTAAGACAACACTTCACATTATCAATACTTTGATCCTTTCTTCGAATGGACTTTAGGAATAAAGATGACTACATCAAAGACAGTGAAATGTGGATAGTAGGAAAGATGCATATACCCTATAAAGAGAACCAGAGGGAGCCATAGAGAGAAAGAGTGGAACAGAGAGAGACAGAGAGAGATGAGAGAAAGAACATAAATTTGACTGAATAATGTAACTGATGAAAAGAAGTTTTCCTGCTAAAAGCAGTGAGAATTTGGGGAATGAGCTGGCAGCAGCCACTGTCAAAGGATTAATAAAGGAAGCATCTGCTAGGGACAGGTGGCAGCCCAGCAGAAAAGGAAATGGCTTCTGGTGTAAAATAGAGAAAATGTAAGGGAAAACACTCTTTGTTCTATTTTTTTCCATAAAAAAAACTACTTGTGTTTATTAATGACAATGTTCCATTTCCAGTGAGACTTAGGATTCTGAAAGGCATCAGCCTCCATTGTTTTCATGAAATTTTGTTGCAGAAAGAGATAAAAATCAAAACATAGGTGCATAACCTCATGTTAGTTACAGTGGGGATTTTGGGATTCTAAAAGAAACACCATATTAAATCGAGATTATTGGAAATTGTGACAAACAGAACCATCAGAATAGTGAGTTGGAAGAGGTTTCACTTTGTTAGTGATCCATGAGAGAGAAACACATTCCCGCTTCAAGAAAGACACTGTCCATTGAGTGCTCAATGCCAAAACCATCTCTGCCCCTCAGAGGCAGTCATGAATGTGATCCCGGTCTGCCTCCTGGCTCCTCAGGTCTCCCAGTCACAGAAGGAAAATGCCCATAGGAGCTGCACAGTGAGATGCTGATGAACAATTTGGTTGTTCTGTGGCTTTATTTGTTGGTCAAAGTGTAGAAGATAAATAGAAATATTAAATATTATAAAAAGATAATAGAAAGTTAGACTGTGTAGCTCAGGGTTCTCTGTGCAGAAGTTGACAATGTACTGTGCACCTTGTTAAAATTTACATCTAGTCTATCCCAGCAGACTTAAAGGTGACCAGAGAGTCCCCCAAGAGATGTGCACCATTTATCCTTCTAGGTCATCACTATTCAATACTTACATCTACCTTCTAATGCCAGTTCAGGATAATCTTGCCCAAACACTCAAGAATTTCAGGGAGAATGTTGAAACTTTTTCAAATGTGCATGCTCTTTACTTTTGTCTTTTAGCTTGCATGAGCCATTTGTACCTGGTTATAGAAGACTCTACATGATTGATTAGCAGACACACTTACTCAGAGTACTCATTACAATGCCAGTACTTGAGGCATTATTGTTGCCAACACTGACAATTCTCTCACACATATTAGGGTTGAAGACATCCTTTAGATGTTGGTCCTCTGGAGCTGACAATAGACAAATGAGACATTGTTACAGTTTAATTAAGACACTGAGTTTGAAAATATTGTGCTTTGAAGCTGAATCATTATTATTATGTATATAATGTACTCTGTACATGAGCCTATGTGTGTGTGCGTGTGCATGTGTGTGTGTGTGTGTGTGTGTGTAAACCAGAAGACCACCTCAGGGGTAATTTCTTTCATTCTACAATGGGTTCCAGATATGGCTCTGCTCCTCAGCCATACATGGCAAGCACTTTTACTTAATGAGTCATCTCATTCATCTACAGCATTATAGTTTCACAGCCTAATTATATATTGAAATATGAAAAAGTAAAGAAAAAAACTTTCACCGACTTTTCACAGAGCACCCTAAAGCATGATAACCCAACAACAATGTTCCCTTTTCTTGTCATAAAACAGTGCATTGTATAAAGCCGAAATCACTGGTTTTTGTTTGATTTTGGTTTCCTTGTTTTTCATTTTTGAGCTGTGACTCCTATCCCCAGAAGCAAGTCAATTCTTTGAGCATAAATTAAGATATGTCATATGTTTGTTCAATTAAAAAAATAAATTAAAAAATCTAGATATTGTATAACTTGAACTATAAAAACAGATTTTATCTAAGAAGTCATAAAGTTTAAAAGAAAGAAAGAAACAAGAGATACTCAGAGGATGGAAAGAAGTCAAGCCCCATCGTAGACAGGAGCCAAATTGTTGACAGTTACACAGAATACACAAGTACCAGCCAGAGATCTTAATTCTCACATAACTATAATTTCACAACGGAAACGAAATGCTCAATTCAGTGGTCATCGCATTTTCAAAAAGTAGCATCCCTGAGTGAATGTACTTTGTCCATATTCCATTTTTGCTAACCTATTCTCAACACAGACCAGGCCAGTCAGGGACGCAGGTAGGCTAACTTCAGATCGTCTTCGTTCCCTCTGTTCCTCCAAATTAATTCACCAGTCTCACCCCAACTTTACAGATGTACACCTTTCGCAGTTTCCCTCTCTCACCTATACCCACCTCCAAGTCTGCAAGTCTTGCTCCCCAGCCCGGTCTCCAACACAAATCTGCATGCCACTCCTGCCAGGGAAGCAGCTAAGTCAGCTGATGAGTTTCACCTTTCCTGCCAGTCCTACATGATCAGCTCTGTAGCAGACATTCTGTTGTAGTCCTTCTTACTGTATGCCTCCATTCACAGGGGCCTAATAGGTCCTGGCAGAAGACCTTGATTTTTCACCTCCCATGAAGCATATCCACTACCCCCACACCACTCCTGTTCTTAAGCCTGATGTCCCAATACACAGAAAAACATTTATCTTAGAACCCCCAGTGCCCACACCTATCAAAACCCTCAAAGATTTTCCTACTGGCAATTCCCAGATGCCACACTTTATTTAGAAGCAGAGAGGCAACACAAACCAAGAAACAAAGTACCCTAGCTTATCAGGTCTCATCAGGACTGCTTGCAATGTCCTCCTCTGTGGCCGGGCAAGGCTGTTCTTCTCAGGTTGGGGATGGGGAGATGTCAAAGAACCAGCCA
The DNA here is from genome assembly GCF_030254825.1 of Meriones unguiculatus. Lineage (NCBI taxonomy): Eukaryota > Metazoa > Chordata > Mammalia > Rodentia > Muridae > Meriones > Meriones unguiculatus. Next base: position 29,147,819 of record NC_083358.1, read on the forward strand.
CTGAGTTCATGTCAGAAACTGATTGGAGAATCAGTCTCAGAAAAGACCCTTGGCCCCAGCTTTGTTGGTTCTGTTGCTCTTCTTGTGGAGCTCCTGGCCCTCCAGGTTTTTCTATCTCCTTCTTCTTTCATAAAATTCCATGCACTCGGGGGGCGGAGCCAAGATGGCGACTAGCACACACAGTTTCTGAGCAGTGGGATACCTGATCTTCTGAGTTGGAGAATGGAAGGACCCCCAACCCAGGAAAACCACAGCGAGGCTTTCTGAACACCAGAGAACATCGCAGGAGGTGAAAACTTTGGCCTCCGGTCACCCAGAGACTTGCTTGGGGAGGGAGAGAAAAGATCCTTTGTTCTTGCTGCACTCCCTTCCCCCAGACCTCCTTCCTCCTCGGCACAACGGCACAGCGGACTCATCTTTCTCAGCGCAGACCTAACTGCCTGGGATATACAACCGCTGAGACGGAGCCCCAACCACTTTAGCGGCAGACAAAAGCCAGCAGTACGTACCCCGGAGTCCCAGATTCGCGCAGCGGCTGCACCATCCTCCCAGGGCGCCAATCTGCTAGACACCATACTAGCTCCACAGGATCGCCATCACTGACGGTACGACCCGCCCAATCCCACAGTGACAGAGAATACGCTATATACTCACCAAAACCAGGCAGAAACATCATACAACCTGGACACACCAGGCACTGGGCCTCCCAAGCTTGGAGAGCACAACGAAGAGATCCCAGGACTTCCAAGAAAGCATTGGGACTAGCAAGCCAGTCTCCAGTTACAGCAGGACATGGCAGCGGAGCAGTACTGAACTGGCGGGGCACCACAGCCCTCCAGTTTAAGACTAACCAGAGCCAAACCAGAGAACAGAGAGCCTGATTACCCCATCCCTGCTGAAGTGACCACCCTGAAATCTCCAGCTGCAGCAAGACCTCAGAACCTGGCAGTGACAGCAGCACAGAACTGGCGGAACACATCAAAGAAGCAGGGCCAAACCAGAGAGCAGAGAGCCCCGGATACCACGATCTCGGCCAAGAGACCTGCCTGTAAGTGAGTGCACCCTTGAGAATCTGCAGTTCCCCAGATCCTGGGTCCTTCTAAATCAGAAGCCAGGCATCGAACCCCCCTCCCACCCACATACCCACTTTGGGAAACAGAGGGGCACTAGGGACATTGAAGTTCCTGCCCTGAGGGCCTGATTGAGGATCTAAGACAGTTAATACCAGAAATTGCGCTGCGATCATCATTAGCGCCTGCGACATATACAGTACAGAGCCCCTCCCACACACTCAAGGGTTCAACATTAGCCATCACTCTGTCCCTCGAGAAACTCATCCACGCACACTTACACACACAGACACACATGCGCGCGTGCGCACACACACGCTTGCATTTGCCCCGTTTGCACCTGCGTACTTTCCTCCCACAGGTACAGCTAGTCCTCAGCACACGCTGAGAGTGCTCAGCTTCCTGAAGAACTCTCCAGACACCAGAGAGAGACAGCACCAGTCTGATCTGCAGAATCCAAAAACAAACAGGGAAGGTTTCAGATAAGCCAATGGCCAGAGGTAGGCGAAAGAACACTTCCAACATAAATCAGGACATCATGACTTCACCAGCAAACCCCAAAATCGATGGATACACCAATTCAGCAGAAGCACAGGAAAATGATTTTAAAGCCATGCTTGCCCAATTATTTGAGGCTCATAAGGAGGAAATGAACAAGTCTTTCAAAGAGATGGCCAGTCAATTGGAGGCAAAGAAAGAAGAAATAGACAATATCCTTAAAGAAACACAGGCAAACATAGCCAAACAAATAGATACACAAGTAGAGGAAAAATTAGTGGCATATAAGAAGGAAATGAAAAAAGAACTAGAGGCTATCGTAGAGAGACAGGAATCCAAATTCAAACACATGAAAGAAATGGTGCAAGGCATGAAAACAGAATTAGAATCAATAAAGAAAACACAAAATGAGAAAACCCTTGAGCTGGAGAACTTGGAGAAAAGATCAGGAACCACAAAAGTAAGCATCACCAACAGAATACAAGAGATGGAAGAGAGAATCTCTGGAGCTGAAGACACACTTGCAGAAATGGATGTTTCTCTCAAAGAAAAAGTAAAATCAGAAAAATTCCAATCACAAAATATCCAAGAAATCAAGGATGCTATGAAAAGACAAAATCTAAGAATAATAGGAATTCACGAAAAAGAAGACTCCAGACTCCAAGGTCCAGAAAATATTTTCAAGAAAATCATAGAAGAAAATTTTCCCAACTTAAAGAAAGAGATGTCCATAAATATACAAGAGGCCTACAGAACTCCAAATAGACTAGACCAGAAAAGAAACACATCACGTCACATCATAGTCAAAACACTAAATCTACAGAACAAAGAAAAGATATTAAAAGCAGCAAGGGAAAAAGGCCAAGTAACATATGAAGGTAGACCTATCAGAATCACGCCGGACTTCTCATCAGAAACTATGAAAGCCAGAAGGGCCTGGGCAAGTATCATGGAGACTCTAAGAGATCACAAATGTCAACCCAGACTACTATACCCTGCAAAGCTTTCAATCAACATAGATGGAGAAAACAAAATATTCCATGACAAAACTAAATTTATACAATATCTACACAGCAAACCATCCCTACAGAAGATACTAGAAGGAAAACTCCAATCCAATGAAAACAAATTCACCCAAGAAAACAGGGCATACAGATAATGTCCCAACAAAAATGAAAAGAAAACAAGCAATGAATCAGGGTTAGATCATCGACTCCATTACAAAAGGAACTAACATGCATTGGTCACTATTATCTATCAATATCAATGGACTCAACTCACCAATAAAAAGACACAGGCTAACAGAATGGTTAAGGAAACAGGATCCAACATTCTGTTGCATCCAAGAAACACACCTATGCAACAAAGACAAACACTACCTCAGAGTAAATGGCTGGAAAACTGTTTTTCAAGCAAACGGTTCCAGAAAACAAGCTGGAGTAGCCATCCTAATATCTAATAAAATAGACTTTCAACCCAAGTTAATCAAAAAAGATAAGGAGGGCCACTATATTCTCATCAAAGGAAAAATCCACCAAGAGGACATCACAATCTTGAATATCTATGCCCCAAATACAAGAGCACCGACATTCGTAAATGAAACATTATTAAAGCTTAAATCATACATTGATCCTAAGACCTTAATAGTGGGAGACTTCAACACTCCACTCTCACCAAGGGACAGATCAACTAGACAGACACCAAATAGGGAAATAAAAGCACTCACAGAATCCCTAAATCAAATGGACCTAATAGACGTCTACAGATCATTTCACCCAAACTCAAAAGAGTACACCTTCTTTTCAGCACCCCATGGAACCTTTTCCAAAATAGACCATATAGTGGGCCACAAAGCAAGCCTCAACAGATACAAAAGGATTGAAATAATCCCTTGTATACTATCTGACCACCATGGACTAAAGCTCGACCTCCACAACAACAGAAACAACAAAAAGCCGACACGCACATGGAAACTAAACAACTTACTACTCAATGACAGCTGGGTTAAGGAAGAAATAAAGAAAGAAATTAAAGACTTCCTAGAATTCAATGAAAAGGAAGGCACAACATACCCAAATTTATGGGACACACTGAAAGCAGTGCTCAGAGGAAAATTTATAGCACTAAGTGCCTGCAAGAAGAAATTCGTAACATCACATACAAACAACTTAATGGCCCAACTGAAAACCCTAGAACAAAAAGAAGCAGATACACCCAAAAGGAGCAGACGGCTGGAAATAATCAAACTAAGGGCTGAAATCAATCAACTAGAAACAAATAAAACTATCCAAAGAATCAATGAAACAAAAAGCTGGTTCTTTGAGAAAATCAACAAGATAGACAAACCCTTAGCCAAACTAACTAAAAAGCAGAGAGAAACTATCCAGATCAGCAAAATCAGAAATGAAAATGGGGACATAACCACAGACATTGAGGAAATCCAAACAATTATTAGGTCATACTACAAAAGCCTATATGCCACAAAATTTGAGAATCTAAATGAAATGGATAATTTTCTTGAAAGATTCCATCTACCAAAACTAAGTCAAGATCAGGTAGAAAGACTGAATAGCCCTATATCTCCCAAGGAAATCGAAGCAGTCATTAACAGTCTCCCCTCCAAAAAAAGCCCTGGACCAGATGGCTTCAGCGCAGAATTCTACAAGACCTTCAAAGAAGTGCTAACTCCAATTCTCCTCAAGCTATTCCACAAAATAGAAACAGAAGGAACACTACCAAACTCATTCTATGAAGCCACAGTCACCTTAATACCTAAACCACACAAAGACCCAACAAAAAAAGAGAACTTTAGGCCTATCTCTCTTATGAACATTGACGCAAAAATACTCAATAAAATACTTGCAAACCGAATCCAAGAACACATCAAAGATATCATCCACCATGACCAAGTAGGCTTCATCCCAGGCATGCAAGGGTGGTTCAACATACGGAAATCCATCAATGTAATCCACTACATAAACAAACTGAAGGAGAAAAACCACATGATCATCTCCTTAGACGCCGAAAAAGCATTTGACAAAGTCCAACACCCATTCATGTTTAAAGTCTTGGAGAGATCAGGGATACAAGGCACATACCTAAACATAGTAAAGACAATATATAGCAAGCCTATAGCTAACATCAAACTCAATGGAGAGAAACTTAAATCAATCCCACTGAAATCAGGGACAAGACAAGGCTGTCCATTGTCCCCATATCTCTTCAACATAGTACTTGAAGTCCTAGCCAGAGCAATAAGACAACTAAAGGAGATCAAGGGGATACAAATCGGAAAGGAAGAGGTCAAAGTGTCACTATTTGCAGATGATATGATAGTATACATGAGCGACCCCAAAAATTCAACCAGAGAACTCCTTCAGCTGATAAACACCTTCAGCAAAGTGGCCGGATACAAAATCAACTCAAAAAAATCAGAAGCCCTCCTATATACCAAAGACGAAAAGGCTGAGAAAGAAATTAGGGAAACAACACCCTTCACAATAGCCACTAATAACATAAAGTACCTTGGTGTGACCCTAACCAAGCAAGTGAAAGACCTGTTTGAGAAAAACTTCAAGTCTCTGAAGAAAGAAATCGAAGAAGATATCAGAAGATGGAAAGATCTCCCGTGCTCATGGATTGGTAGGATTAACATTGTGAAAATGGCCATACTGCCAAAAGCAATCTACAGATTCAATGCAATTCCCATCAAAATACCAACTCAATTCTTTACAGACCTTGAAAAAAAGATTCTCAGCTTCATATGGAGAAACAAAAAACCCAGAATCTCCAAAACGATCCTGTACAACAACAGATCATCTGGAGGTATCTCCATTCCTGATCTCAAGCTGTACTACAGGGCAACAGTAATAAAATCTGCATGGTACTGGCATAGAAACAGAAAGGAGGATCAATGGAACCGCATAGAAGACCCAGAACTAAATCCACACACCTATGAATACTCGATATTCGACAAAGAAGCCAATTCCATTCAATGGAAAAAAGACAGCATCTTCAACAAATGGTGCTGGACCAACTGGATGTCTACATGCAGAAAAATGAAAATAGATCCATATTTATCACCCTGCACAAAACTAAAGTCAAAGTGGATCAAGGACCTCAACATAAAACCAGATACCCTAAATCAATTGGAAAAAAAAGTGGGGAACAGCCTAGAACTCATTGGCACAGGAGACAACTTCCTGAACAGAACACCAACAGCACAGGCTCTAAGAGCAACAATCAATAAATGGGACCTCATGAAACTGAAAAGTTTCTGTAAAGCAAAGGATACCGTCATCAAAACAAAACGACTGCCTACAGATTGGGAAAGAATCTTCACTAACCCTTTATCTGACAGAGGACTAATATCCAGTATATACAAAGAACTAAAGAAGCTGAAAAGCAGCAATCCAAGTAATCCAATTAAAAAATGGGGAACAGAGCTAAACAGAGAATTCTCGACAGAGAAATATCGAATGGCAGAAAAACACTTAAAGAAATGCTCATCCTCATTAGCCATCAGGGAAATGCAAATCAAAACGACCCTGAGATATCACCTTACACCCATCAGAATGGCCAAGATGAAAAACTCAAGCGATAACACATGCTGGAGAGGTTGTGGAGAAAGGGGAACCCTGCTCCACTGCTGGTGGGAATGTAAACTGGTACAACCACTCTGGAAAGCTATCTGGCGCTTTCTAAGACAAATAGGAATAGTGCTTCCTCCAGACCCAGCTATACCACTGCTAGGTATATACCCAAAGTTTGTTCAAGTACACAAAAAGGACACTTGCTCAACCATGTTTATAGCAGCTCTATTTGTAATAGCCAGAACCTGGAAACAACCCAGATGTCCATCAACGGTGGAATGGGTACAGAAATTGTGGTATTTTTATACAATGGAATACTACTCAGCAATCAAAAAGGAGGAAATCATGAAATTTGCAGGCAAATGGTGGGATCTAGAAAAGATCATTCTGAGTGAAATATCCCAGAAGGAGAAAGACAAACATGGGATATACTCACTTATATAGACCTATAAGATATGATAAACATAATGAAATCTATACACCTAAAAAAGATAATCAATTGAGCGGACATGGGGTAAGATGATCAATCCTCGTTTAGAAAGACAGATGGGATGTGCATTGAACGTATGACAGGAGTCTACTGAGCGCATCTGAAAGACTCTAACTAGCAGTGTTTTCAAAGCAAAGACTCATGACCAAACCTTTGGCAGAGTACAGGGAATCATAAGAAAGAAGGGGAGTTAGTCTGATGGGGAAAGGATAGGAGCTCCACAAGGACCAAATATATCTGGGCACAGGGTCTTTTCTGAGACTGACATTCAACCAAGGACCATGTATGGATATAACCTAGAACCTCCACTCAGATGTAGCCTGTGGTAGCTCAGTAACCAATTGGTTTCCCAAAGAGAGGGGAACAGGGACTATTTCTAACAGGAACTCGATGACTGGCTCTTTGGTCTCCCCACCCCCGAAGGGAGGAGCAGCCCTGTTAGGCCACAGAGGAGGGCTTTGCAGCCAGTCCTGAAGATACCTGATAAAACAGGATCAGATGAATGGGGAGGAGGTCCCCCCCCATCAGTGGACTTGGAAAGGGGCACGGTGGAGATGAGGGAAGGAGGGAGGGAGGGACTGGGAGGGAATGAGGGATCGGGACACGGCTGGGATACAGAGTTAATAAAATGTAACTGATAAAAAAAAATTAAAAAAAATACCTTTAAAAAAAAAACTGAACTTAAAAAAAAAAAAAAAAAATTCCATGCACTCTCCCCAAAGTTTAGCTAAGAGTCTCAGATGTCTGCTTCTATACCTCTATCGGTAGAGTCTTTCAGAGGCTCTCTGTGGTAGGCTCTTGTCCTGTTCCCTGTCTTTTCCTGCTTCTGATGTCTTTGATTAAAGATATTAGTCCCACACGTTGCTATTATACTTATTAGATTTTACGTATACTTTTCAACTTATAAATCCATAGTAGTATTGAAAAATTAAAGGACTATGCTTTGTATATTTATAGATTATTTGAGAGAGACACCACGGATAAAAGGAAATATGAGAAAGAGAGCTGAAAATAACAATATAAATAATAAAGTAAAAGAAGAAAATCATTATCTTGGGTTGGCAAATGTTAATTGATACTATGTTAACATAATATACTATGTATGCTTAGTTGCCTTTTATTTATAACTTTCACCTTACTGTGAGTCACAACATGAGCTATTAAGAAATGACTAAAACATGGCTGGAACAAGATATGATTAAGTCATGCTGCATGAATAAACATACTATAAAATTAATTTATTCTTTTGAGTTTAATGATTATTGGTGTTGAAGAAATGCGGTGGGATGATTTCTGATTTTCCACTGTTGAGATCTTGGAGGAGATTAACATAGTAGGAGCAATTTCTCCACAAAGAACACATGAAGTATCTAATAAGTCACACTTGGCATTCATCCCTTTGCAAATAGGGCTATTGCATAGATATTTTACTTCAAAATATAATTAACTTGTCTGTTGCATTTAAAATATGTTTAAGGTATGGGGGATAAAGCAGTGAATAAAATTGCATATAAAACTGTCACATTCATTAAAGTATTTACATGTTGTGGGAAGATTGGCTTTGTAGGAAGAAAATAAATTCATGTTAATGGAGAATGAAGGCATGTGAGAACCGGTCATGTGATCAGTCTGTGGTTTGCCGTCACCCTGGAGCTTGCTCAGTCAAATTGCAAATTACTTGCTGAAGATGAGCATTGTGTGTATATGGGGGGGGGGGGGTGACATATACACTTGTGATTGCCTTTCATTTTTCTCAGCTTTCTTCTTTGTCTTACTGGCCTGCATGAGAGTTATAACTCTATCCCCAATAATGTCTCTTTCTTGAGGATATGTGTTTCTCCACAGCTCCAGAGCCAGGTCCAAGTTTGTGCAGGAAAAGTTGATAGACTTAAATTGCAGCAGACTCTGAAACTTTTAACACAAAGTGATTTTTTTCCCAGCCAAGGGTGCCTAACCCCTTTAAATGTTCTTCACAGAAGCAATCAGATCCAGAATTCATATCTTTAGAAAAGCAGCCTTTCTCTTTCTTGGAGCAAGCCAGGCGCAAAAGCAGTATTCTTGCGATAGCCAGCCTGCTAAGCCACATAAAACTGGGCCATTATTACTGTGTCCTTGTAGGTATTTTAGCCTTTAAATGGTGATACTATCATTTTAATTAAAGCTGAAGTTTCTTCAGCCTTCAATTCAAAAAGAGACTGCAAGGCCCTATCCTACAATAGAAGCTAAATCCTCAGTTCTTGAGTAAAACAAAGTATATGCATGAATGTAAGAAGGGTGGGAAGTTCTAAAATTTAATGGTAGGAGATCACTTACAGATGGTCAGAGCAAAGAGATACCTCAGAAGTATAAAACTTATACTCATAAAACTCCTTTCACTGTGTATAAAATGGGTTATATGAAAAACTCTATACCGAAGGTTCCGAAAAGTCAGATTGGCCTGTTGAATACTATAAACTCATTTTATTTTTAATATCTGAGTGATACTGATAACTTTATTAAGATGATTATTTTCAAAAAGATGGTGGAAATACTGAGATTCTTAGTCTACAATGCCACACAATAGTGAGAAATGTTATAGTATCAGATACCTTATTTATATATTTAATGTAAATTTTATAGTATTAACTAATAGGAAATGAGCTGTGTAATTATTTGTTGAGGAAGGATGTCTTGGATACCTTAGTATAATCTGCAGTATCCTGTAAGCCATCCTCAGTAGCTTCCTCTGTCAGGTTCCAGCCCAGTGAAATACATCCAGTTATCAGCGTGTTCTTGTGGAGGGGATAATTTCGGCATCTAATTAGGACAATAGTGCTTCAGCTCTGTCTAGTACATGTGTTTTCTGTTACATAGAGTCTTGAACAAAGAGAGAGAAAAGAAGAAGAGAGGAAGAAAGGAAGACAGAACATTTTACCTTTCACCGGCAACATATGTGAAATTTGACATAAAGCTACTGTGTCTAAATTTTCCCCTTCCCTCATTAATTTTAAATACTGTGTGGTCCATCTTCTGTATACATACTCATTTAGATGTCCTAAATTTAGTTACATTCAGGAGGATGCGGAAACAAAAAATAAAAGTGTTTATTTTAGATGACAGCTCTTAGCTAAACCAACAGGTAAAAAGTAAAAGAAAAGGAAAAGCTCTATATCCTGCCCCTATTACTGAAGATTGAAAGTCAAGGTAATATCACATTATACTGCAAAACTATCAAACAAAAGCTCCGCTTCCTACTGACCATCTGCCTATCCTACACTTTTGTCTACTTTACACTGTCTTGCTTTCTTGTCATAAACAACATAGGTCCTTTGTAGGCAAGTTATTTCTTCTTATCCTCCAAGCATCCTTACAAAATACCCTGACACCTGAGAATCAAGGGACATTTTCCAAAGTTGCTATCTGTGCATGTTGCTGGCTTAGGGAAGTTGTGCTAAGATTGGTCCCCACAATTTTGGCTCACACTGGTAAGAACTCAAACTTACCCTTGTGTGTTTATAGCCCTTTGATTTCAGTATCTTGATTTATCAAGTTTATTGCACCTGTAGAGGGAAGCCAACAATGTGTTTTACTCCTCTTCAAAAAACCTTTGCAGGATAAAAATGCATTCATGGCATGTTAGTGCCAACCACTTTTTAGGGACCAGTGCCTTCAAACTTTGGGAATTATACATATTATCTGAATGTTAACTATTAAATTTGAAAAGAATTCGTGTTATTTGTAGGTGGGTTTTAGGGGAAATATAGTATGTTTAGTAAATATCTTGACATGAACGACTTTTTAAAATGATAGTTTATACTACATGCAAATCCGTAAGGTATTTAATGTAACTATTTTCTTTAGAGAATCACTAATTTTTGGAAGTAGAATTGCAATAAAACATGACTTTTATCTATGGGATATTCATTCTTAGTATCTTCCTGCAATATTTAAATATGGTCTGTTGCTTAGGAGCTATTATGGTCAAATCAGAGAAACAACTGATTCGATTAATTAATTGCCTAAGTAACTAAGGAAAAGGAGTGAATAGAATGGCATAGATAAGAACCAGAGTCCACACTGAAGTGAAGGCCAAACACCTATTCCGTGCCAGGGATGTCAATCTCTAAGTACATATCATTTCTACTTGCTCTCACTTCTCTCTATGATTATCTTTGGGACTGTAATGCTTACAGACATTCTCAAGAAGGCCAAGTACCGATCAAATAACATAAGCATATTGACACAACTGTCAATTTGTAACAGCTGATATATAAACACGTGGACCTATGAAGTACAAGGTGTTTCTAATGCCCTTGGATAATATGAGTTTCCCGTTATAAATTATCCACTGTAAAGTGTCTACTTTCTCTAGTTTTCTAAGGAATATAAACACTATCTCCACTGTGGTTGGTGATTAATATTTTCTATTGATTTTTCTCTTATTTAAGCAGTGGTTATGTCTAATCCTGCTGTATACCCAAATCACCACACAGAGAGTAGGATTTATTTAGAGCACAATGCTGGGCAATATTTATTCTATCCTAAACTTTCAAGCCCACATCGTTCCCTACCATTCAGATTTCACCCATTATACTTGCTTTTCATCATATCTTAGGTTCATCCCTCCCTGTGGTTCCAAGACCTCTCCTGTGGATTCTCTGCTACTTGTTTTACTGTTTCCTCTCTCTCCCTCCTGGACCAGGATATACCACCCTATCCTCTCCATTGTTCAGCATTGGGGCTGGTTGTTTAATTGACAATATAGAGAACAAATGGTGGCATGTTTACACAAACTTGAGAGAGGTGATGCTTAGAATAAGCATCACAATGCAATGTCCACGTTGAAAGCAGAGAGTGGAGTAGAGAAATCAGCATTTGAATGAACAAGGGTAAATTGTATACATCCCAAAAGAACATTATACCAACATTTCCTCTTTAAGTCCAATAAAAGGCTCCTTTTTTCAATACAATAATAATTATAAAATTATGTAAACTATTAGGCAAAATGTTCATGTGCAATGTCCAGTCTCTGTGTATTTAGCAACTTAGGAGAAAGTATCTGATTATCTATCCTATCTTGATAAGTTTAGAGTTCTGTACCTAAATTAACTTTTATCCTTACTGGTATTACCTATATAAAAATATTTCCTCAAATTCTAAACAACTTCAGCTCAGTTGTGGAACTGTAACTATTTGGTCTTCAACCCCACCAGAGCAGGTATAAAATTAGTTACTGGAATAAATAGGAAGTACATGTTAGCAGATTCAAAAAAAAAAATCATCCATAACTCTCATCTTCTTCAGCCTCTGGCTCAGAATATTTGACAGACATAAATGTGAAACAGCAACTATTTAGGTCTTGCTTACCCTGTCTTGGCAGAGTTTGACAGTTGACTTGTCCTGCATTTAAAAGCTTGCCCATTTTTGGCAGAATTCTGTCTGTTATGAAGTGAGGGTATTTTCTTTATCTCAGTGGCTCATTTGCCACATTTGAAGCCATCTCCATATGGAGGTTCTTTGATGTTCATCATCTTCTTTGAGGTAGGCAGTGTGATACCAGTAGATGACTTGTCTCATTGTCAAAGAATCTGTAAAATAATAAGACATTTTTTGATGCAATAGTCTTTCTTTTTTTCTTTTTTTAATTTTTTTATTTAACTTTTATTAATTACACTTTATTCCTTTTGTATCCCCCCATAAGCCCCTCCCTCCTCCCCTCCTGATCCCACCCTTCCCCCCTTTCTGCATGCATGCCCCTCCCCAAGTCCACTGATAGGGGAGGTTCTCCTCTCCTTCTTTCTGATCTTAGAAGTCATCAGAAGAAAAAGAAATCAGGAAACAACCTGGGAACACAGAGGGCCTCTGAAAGCCTCTGCCATGCAGACTGTCAAAGCAGATGCTGAGCCTGATAGCCAACTGTTGAGCAGAGTGAATGGAATTTTAGGTAAGAACTGGGAAATAGTAAGAGCTGGAGAGAACAGGAACTCCACAATGAGAGAAACAGAACAAGAAAATTTGAACACAGGGAACTTCCCAGAGACTCATACTCCAACCAAGGACTATTCATGGAGATAACCTAGAACCCTGACAATGCAGCCACTTCTGATGAGAAATAATAGAAATTTTTAAATGCAATATTCTGTAGGTCTCTGAAGTTTTTGAAGACTACCTATCTTTATGTAATTGATTTGTCTACAAAATTATATCTATCTGTTAAACTTAAGATGTACATTCCTGTGATAAATTAAACTAGTGGCTGACATCACTATGAACTGATTAACAACTATTACCTAATACCCTAAAGAGTTTGTAATAGCAGTTTAAAAGTATTAGAAGTAACCTTGATTTTGTATCAATATACTAAAATTTACTAATGTATTAAAAATAGACTCATTTTTGCATCAATACACAAAATCCTATACCAGAGTTAAAATTAACCTTATTTGAGAATAACAAATAAAACCTTAAATTGAATAGATTTGCTAATCTACTTTTTGTCTTATTATTCCTATAAGATATCCCTGTATTCCCTTTTTTTTTTCTTTTCAATCCCTCTTCTCCTTACCTAAGAAAGAAAGATAGAGAAAAGAAAAAGTAAAACAGAGGAATCCCTGAGTCTAATTTTCTTTTCTCTCTGAATAAGACCATTAATAATTTATTACCATCTCCCAATGACAATAAACATTCATAGCCCCAGAAAATAACCAAAAATTTACCCAACAGCCCTTAAAGGAAACTGGACCTTGTTCTCATGATTTTCTTCTAGTTGACATTTGGGACATGCAGGAATCCTGTTAGGGGGCTCAAAGGAAATTGGGAATAATCGTTAATCAGGCAAACATTAACATTTGTGGTCCAGTCTTTGAAAGTTGAGAAGTTTTAGAAGTGCTGTTTGAAACAGTCATTTTAATGCTGGACACAACATTTTAATGCTGGACCAATTTAGATGAGCAGTTTTCTTAAAAGGTCTCTTGGGACCAGGTGTTAAGGAGGAACAACAACTGAAGCAGTTGAGGCAGGAACAAGCTGAATGCTAGAACATGCAGATGCTGGGACAGATGTGTCAGTGTCTCAGCGTGCTGAAAGGAGGATTTCTGTCAGTTTTGATCCAGTGTCTCCAGTGTCCAGTCCTTTTATTCTGCAAAAATATAATTTTTCACAAGTACTATACAGTTTTTAAAATTATAAATGTTTGAGAAGTTCAGGATGAAACTAAACTGCAAACCAGTCTTAACTATGCCAATTAAAAGAATGGCAAAATAAACTTTGAGGTTATTATAGCCAAGGGTTTATTGGCCATGTATTGTTGAAGTTTTTGCTGGACACATATTTTTAGAGTTGTTCCCAAGTAAAAGGATCAGCAATATTATAAGTTACCATTATTATTGAACATATAATCATCATCATGTTGAAATCAAAGCAAGGTTGTATAGATCAAAATATCTTTTTTTGGGCTCTTGGGTGCCTGTGGTATTAGGCTACCTGTCTCCCTAAAGAAGGCCTCCCATTAGTGAGACAAGCTGGTTGCCTTGAACATTGGAAAAGGCTTGTTTTAAGTAAACTTTATATAAACTCCTTTTTTATTTAGAATTTAAGCATACTGTAGATATCTTGAACCTGTTTAGAGGTTTAAGCCTAGGTTGTAGTTATTTTTGTCCTATCCCATTTTTTTTATACAGAATGGGCAGTTATGCCTTTATAGCCAAACTTTTTATAAACTTCCTTTTACCTTTAGCATTTAAGCATAAACTAGGCATTTTGTACCTGGATTTTTACATTGGTTGTTGCTATTTTTTGGCTTGCCCCTTTTTCATATAGAATGGGCAGTTATGCCTTTATAACCAAACTTTATATAAACTCCCTTTTTTTAAAATTTTTCATCAATTACACTTTATTCATTCTGCATCCCCCCATAAGCCCCTCCCTCCTCCCCTCCCAATCCCACCATCCCTCCTCCCTCTGCTTGCATGCCACTCCCCAAGTCCACTGATAGGGGAGGTTCTCCTCTCCTTTCTGATCTTAGTCTATCAGTTCACATCAAAAGTGGCTGCATTGTCCTCTACTATGGCCTGGTAAGGCTGCTACCTACCCAGGGGGAGGTGATGAAAGAGCAGGCCAATCAGATTATGTCAGAGGCAGTCCCTCTTCACATTACTATGAAACCCAATTGGACTCTGAACTGCCCTGGGCTACTTCTGTGCAAGGGTTCTGGGTTATTTCCATGAATAGTCCTTGGTTGGAGTATGAATCTCTGGGAAGTTCCCTGTGTTCAAATTTTCTTGTTCTGTTGCTCTCCTTGTGGAGACCCTGTCCTCTCCAGCTCTTATTATTTCCCAGTTCTTACATAGAATTCCATTCACTCTGCTCAACAGTTGCCCATCAAGCTCAGCATCTGCTTTGATAGTCTGTAGGGCAGAGCCTTTCAGAGGCCCTCTGTGGTAGGTTCCTAGGTTGTTTCCTGTTCAATGGAACCAAATAGAGGACCCAGAAATAAACCTACACACTTATGGACACCTGATCTTTGACAAAGATGCCAAAACAATACAATGGAAAAAAGATAGCATCTTCAACAAATGGTGCTGGTCCAACTGGATGTCTACATGTAGAAAAATGAAAATAGATCCATACTTGTCACCCTGCACAAAACTGAAGTCCAAGTGGATCAAAGACCTCAACATAAAACCAGACACATTAAATCGGCTTGAAAAAAAAGTGGGAAATACCCTAGAACTCATTGGTACAGGAAAAAACTTCCTGAACAGAACACCAACAGCACAGGCTCTAAGAGCAACAATCTATAAACTCCCTTTTACATTTAGAATTTAAGCATACCCTAGGCATCTTGTATCTGGGTTTTTTACATTTGTTTTGGCTATCTTTGCCTTGCCCCCCTTTTGATATGGGATGGACAGTTTCGCCTTTTAAACATATGAATTATAATTTTTGAGTTTTTAGGACTTGGCTGCAGTGTACTTTACCACCTATACACCTCTAGTGTCTTTTTTGCAACAGGCATGACCAACATTTGTCCCCATGAAAATGTGTCACAATCGAAAGGATAAGCCAGAGCAGTGTGACATTTTATTTTAGTCATCATTTAAAAGTTTTTTTGACATGGGAGGCATGCAGTTTGTATGTTGTCTACCAGCCTAATTTTGAGTCCTTACATTGACCACCAGAACATATTTCTTAAGCAAAAATGCCCTTTTATACCAATTCTGTGGAAGTATCAGTTTTTGAGATTGGCTGGCCTTTTTAGAGTAGTGTGACATCAACTGTCCTTACATAAACCTAAAACTGATGTGAATCTAATCATTAGAATAGTAACGACATAACATCTATTATTAAGAAAAAAGAATTTACATGATAACCTTAAGGAAAATTTTGTCATTTTAAATCTTAGACTATTTCTGCAAGTGGTTAAACAGCAGTTGTTACCCTGGCTTCTATTATTGTTAAACCCTGCCTGCTTCTTTTTACTTTGTGTTGGGATTAAAGGCATGTGCCTTCACCAACTTGTTTAAATACTTTTTCTCAAATCAATATTGTTGTAACTCAAAGCCTTTAAATGAAAATCAAGCAAAGAAAAATGAAAATTTTAAGTTTTGGGTCAGTTGTGCCAATTTAGGTTGTAACAAGCAAAGCAGAGTTGGTTATATTTTGGAATTTAGTTGTTACAGGGAATTGGCAGAACCTTACCGGAAAGAGCTGACAAGCATCTTGCAGGCTGAGAGATTTGAATTTTAGCCGTTATTAATCTAATTATTTAGAAGAGTGCCTTTTCTGTTGTCTATAATGATATTCCAACTCTTGGCTTTTCCTCCATTTTCTTCTTGAAATTTCTTGGAGAAGGCATGGAGAAGAGCCATCACCATTAAACATATTGCAACCAGATTCATGACTATGACAACCAAAACAAAGCTAAAAGAGATTATAATAATTTCTGCCATGGCATTTTTTATTTTAGATGCAGTTTTAGGCCAAGCTCTGTCTAGAGATCTGTCTGTCATGGCTGCTGAGCTGAGTCAGCTGAGGCAGCCACAGTGTAAGTGAGCCTTGCTTGTGTAGCCCTTCCTTTAGACTGCAGCTGCAGACAGTTTTGTTATGTGAAGTCTTAGGTAGGCTGTCTTTTGCTCCTGGGTCTGTTTAAGAGTCTCTCTTAAAGAGAGAGTAATTGATCAGGGAGTTTTTAGGTTTTAAGTTTAGGTTGTATTTCTGGGATCTTATTCCCCACACCAAATTATGTTAAAGTATGATTTAAAGGGTGGGGATACTTAGATAAGTTGGGTGTCATTTGTTGTTGGTGATTAATATTTACTATTGAGTCATCTTTTATTTAAGCAGCCATTATTTCTAATCCAGTTGTATACCCAAATCACCACACAGAGAATAGAATTTATTTAATTAACATAAAGCACAATGCTGGGCAATAGTTATTCTGTCCTAAACTTGCAAGCCCGCATAGTTCCCTACCATTCAGATTTCACCCATTATACTTGCTTTTAGTCATATCTTAGGTCCTGTTCATCCCTCCACATGGTTCCAAGACCTCTTATGCGGATTCTCTACTCCTTCTACTGTTTCCTTTCTCTCCCTCCTGGACCAGGATGTCCCTCCCTATATTCTCCATTGCTCAGCATTGGGCCTGGTTGTTTAATTGACAATATAGAGAGCAAATGGTGGCATGTTTTCACAAACTTGAGATAGATGATGATTAGAATAAGCATCACAATGCAATGTCCAGATTGAAACCAGATATTAAGTAGGGTAGAGAAATCAGCATTTGAATGAACAAGGGTAAATTGAATACATCCCAAAAGAACATTATACCATCACTCCACATTTTATTTAGATAATTTTATTTGCAAACACCTGAGTTTACTTTGAGTCTTTAGGTGTGGACTTGCCTTAAAAGTGATTCATTTATGGGAATCTTTATAACTTTTAAATTTTTCTTCAAAAGTTAGGATTTATGAAGCATATTGAAACAAATTTAGATGATCAGGGTTACAATGATGTACATACTATCTTACTAAGAATTAACAAAATTAATTTTTTTTGAGTTTTCAAGCTAATCCCTAACCTTCTTGTATTTTTTTATAGCATCTCATTTTGCCATAGGTTGCCAAAAAGACACTAGACAATCCCGAAGATAGCTTCTTGTAATCAGCTGCTATCTTTGCTAGACACTGTGCCAGATAATTATGGCATTCTTAAATTTCAAATATTTAACTCCTTATTAAACAGCCGTTAATTAGTTTATTCAGCCCACGTAATTTATGTCCATCGGGTGTTTGTTCTGCATATTCTATGAAGTTCACATTCTAGGTTGTTGAAAAGCACAGCCGGGTTTTGATTTCCTATGACTTTAAAAGCTGTACTGTCTCATTACTCAGTATGATCAAAATGCTGTCAATTTGTTTTCAGTATCTTTCCTTTTGAATTTCTGTGGTTTTACATAGTTTTCAATACCCTTAGATGAGGGTAAACACATGAGAAATTAAAAAAAAAACCTGAATGTGGCAAGAAAATAACAAAACATCAATAATAAAATAATAAACAAAAATATCATTCATACATACTTAACAATAATTGTTCACTGTTTGTATCATCAATTGCCTTTTTGTGATGATAAAGCTAAAGTTTTAGAAGAATAACCAACTGGTTAGTTCTAAACATAGAAGCAGAAATCCATCAGTACGTCAGCAATCCCACACTTCTTCCCCAAGTTAGTTTAAGATATTTTAATATGTTTTTCGTATATTACATGTCTAGTATCCACTTATAATTACGTATATACCGTGTGTGTCTTTCTGCTTCTGGGATACCTCACTCAGATGATCTTTTCTAGTTCCCTCCATTTGCCTGCAAATTTCATGATTTCCTTGTTTTTAATTGCTGAGTACAATTCCATTGGGTAAATGGGCCACAATTTCTGTATCCATTCCTCCATTGAGGGGCATCTGCATTATTTCACCATTCTGGCTACAAATAAAGCTGCTACGAACATGGTTGACAAGATGACCTTGTTGTATACTTGATCATATTTTGGATTTATGCCAAGGAGTAGTCTAGCTGGATCTTGAGGAAGCACTATTCCTAATTGTCTGAGAAAGTGCCAGATTGATTTCCAAAATGGTTGTACAAGTTTACATTCCCACCAGCAATGGAGGAGGGTTCCCCTTGATCCACATCCTCTCCAGCATAGATTTTCACTTGAGTTTTTGCTTTTAGCCATTCTGATGGGTATAAGGTGAAATCTCAGGGTTGTTTTGATTTGCATTTCCCTGATGAGTAAGGACTTTGAGCATTTCTTTAAGTGTTTCTCTGCCATTCAATATTCCTGTATTGAGAATTCTTTGTTTAGCTCTGTACTCCATTTTTTAATTGGATTATTTGATTTGTTGCTTTTTAACTTCTTTAGTTCTTTATATATTCTGGATATTAACCCTCTGTCAGATATAGGGTTGGTGAAGATCCTTTCCCGGTCTGTATGTAGGCTGTCATTTTGTTCTGATTACAGTGTCCTTTGTTTTACAGAAGCTTTTCAGTTTCATGAGGTCCCACTTTTTGATTGTTGATCTTAGAGCCTCTTCTGTTGATATTCTGCTCAGGAAATTGTCTCCTGTGTGAATGTGTTCAAGGCTCTTTCCCAAGGCTCTTTTCTGTTTTTTTTCTAACAGATTTTGTGTGTCTGCTTTTATGTTGCCGTCTTTGATGCACTTGGACTTTAGTTTTGTGTCGGGTGATAAATATGGACCTATTTGCATTTTTTATATGTAGACATCCACTTAGACCAGCACTGTTTGTTGAAGATGTATTCTTTTTTCCATTGTATGGTTTTGGCTTCTTTGTAAAATATCAGGTATTTATAAGTATGTGGGTTTATTTCTCGGTCTTCTATTCGATTCCATTTTTTCCCGCTGTTCTGTTTCCATACCAGTACTATGCAGTTTTTGTTACTACTGCTTCCTAGTACTGCTTGAGATCTGGGATGGATGGTCTGTTGTTGTATAGGATTGTTTTGGCAATTCCAGGGTTTTTTTTTTTCCATATGATGTTAAGAATTGTTCTTTCAAGGTCTGTAAAGAATTGTGTTGGTGTTTTGATGGGAATTGCATTGAATCTGTAGAATGCTTTTGGCAGGGCGACCATTTTCACTATGTTAATCCTATCGATCCATGAGTATGGGAGATCTTTCCATCTTCTGATATCTTCAATTTCTTTCTTCAGAGACTTGAAGGTTTTTTTCAAACAGGTCTTTCACTTGCTTGGTTAGAGTCACACCAAGGTAGTTTATGTTATTTGTAGATAAATAAAAAATAAAATAGTAAAATAGTCTTGTTGGGAAAATAAAGGTCAGAAGCCACAGGACCATCTGGCTGTTGTCCTCTAAACACATGAAGTTTATTAAATAATAATTGACTAACAATATATTATTAATCAAAAGCATATACAGTCTCTAAGTCTAATGTTTTCTGTTCACATGAAAAATTAAGGGGTCCAAGTGACCTTAAACAAGTCAAAAATATTATCAAAAATATTAAGATACTCTTATATGAGCAAGACTTTCTTCAGTTGCATTTATAACTCATTTTTTTCAGAACTGTAAGCACATATTAGTTGCAGAGGGTGATGGATTTAGTATGCATCTTCATAAATGTCATACAGTGTATTTTGCTTAGTTTCAACTACCATACATTCTTTTTCCTTCTTCCTTCATATCCTTTTTCTTTCCTTGTGTGATTTTTTTAATGATTCATTTTTACACAAATATATAACATTGTGATTGTATTCATCAACATTACCCTTTCATAGCCCCAAACCACTTCCTCTTAAATTGTTCTTATTTCTGAGTAGAATGATTAGGAGTATTTGCATAGCAAGGGCACAGACAACTTACCCAGAGGCTACATAACTAAAAAATTACCTCTCCCTATTAGGCAACAATTAACAGGGAGGGATGAGGTCTCCTGAACTCCTTTCTTAGCCTTGATTATAGGTTGCACAGGTTCTAATCTTGTGAATATCTTCTGGAAATATTTACAGCTGTTCTGTGTCTTGCAAAATAATACAGTTTTTTTGAAATGTAATTTTCTGTTATGTTTGTAGACCTTTTAGAAATTCGGGACATGAATCAACACATTATTGGGAGATTCTCTACTGACTTGAGAAAATGAATCTGGATTTTCTGAAATGCTATGTGAAAAATTAACAGCAGGGCAAAACTGCGATTGCTTACTGAACAAAAAATTAAAATTAAAAAATAATTAAGACATGATGTAGGTCTGGCTTGCTTGGATTCGGATATTTTTATTATATTTCCACGGTTCTTAATCTTTGTTTTATTGTTGTTGTTTTTGTTGTTACATTCTTTGGTTCAGACTTTATTCCAAAGAATGCATGCACAGTTTGGCAGAGAATAAATAATAGCACATCATTCAAGTGGTCTTAAAATTTCTAAGGACTACTAGATAATCCTCTGTGATGACTCCAGTGGATATTATTGTAGTGATGATTTCAAGCTCAGAGCAATAGCTGTAGACATAGAAGTTTCCTGTTGTCAAGTCTCATCACTCATACCTACAACCAAAAATCCAGGCAACATTTCAGACTCAGAGGAACCTAAAGGATGGGGGAAGAAGTGTTTAATTCAATAAGCATGATTTTAACATCATTTCTCTACAGGTAATTTTATCAATATAATAAAAGTTAATTAACACTGCCATCAAAATAGGATCTATTTTTTATTTATTATTTATTACAAGTTATTCACTTTGTATTCCAGCTGTAGGCAATTTCTTATCCCTTCCCAGTCCCACCCAAATAAAAAAATATAAAAAAATGCATGAGAATGCAATGTTAAATGTTAAAATATATATAAAAAATAAATTCAGGGTGAAGAAACAAAAAGACCCAGGTTGGACTATAAAGTATGTCTTTTCTTAATGGAGTAAATAGTATTTATATTTGTCTCTTGTGGTCCTGATCATCTATGAAGAACTTAGAGCACATGTTTCCTTAAAAATCACTGACACTTCAACTGGCCTGTAGGCATCCAATGGCTAATTTAAAACAATATAAAATCTCAGCATCTCTGCCTGCATTTTTCATATGTGTATTTTGCTTTGAGTCAGTCTTGAAGCACCCTCTGTGTGTTCTAGGAACAGTAAGTATGATAAACAAACATCTTATGACAAAGAGTCAAATCAATCAAAGGTAACAATGATTTTCTGATAGGAAAAACACTCTTATCGAGCAATCCCAAGGTCAGAATATTCAGACTATAGTATGATTAATGCTGAATCCTGCATGAACTTTGACAGCTTCTTCTGCCTCTTTCTAGGGACCACAATGACAAGGCTAAGGACACTGGTTCTCTTTGTTTTTCTGTGTCTCTTTATTGATTAACGCTCCTAATTTGTTTTTCATAATTATTTTTATTAACTTTCTGGATAAGTGATCAGAACATTAGCAATTGTTACACTGATAATATAGAAAATATCTTTTTTTATTATTAGTTACATTTTATTAACTCTGTATCCCAGCTGTATCCTGCTCCCTCATTCCCTCCCAATCCCTCCCTCCTTCCTCATCTCCTCCCTGCCCCTTTCCAAGTTCACTGATTGGGGAGGACCTCCTCCCCTTTCATCTGACCCTGTTTTATCAAGTATCTCTTTAATATGCGTACAACAACAGCTGTAGTTCCATGTCTTTCTTCTACTCTCAAGATGTTCTATTGTAGAGTTTTTTTTCAGTTTTCCATCTATTTATTTATTTATTTATTATTAGTTACAATTTATTAACTCTGTGTTTCAGCTGTATCCTACTCCCTCATTCCCTCCCAATCCCACCCTCCCTCATCTTCTCCCTGCCCCTTTCCAAGTCCACGGATTGGGGAGGACCTCCTCCCCTTTCATCTGACCCTGTTTTATCAGGTATCTTCAGGCCTGGCTGCAAAGTCCTCTTCTGTGGCCTAGCAGGACTGCTCCTCCCTTGGGGGATGGGGAGGTCAAAGAGCCTGCCATTGAGTTCTTGTCAGAAATAGTCCCTGTTCCCCTTACTATGGGAAACCAATTGGTTACTGAGCTACCACGGGCTTCATCTGAGCAGAGAGTTCTAGGTTATATCCATACATGGTCCTTGGTGGAGTTGTAATATTATTATAATGTCCAACTTAAGAAATGGAATTAACACATTTAGGCCAAAATCTATATAAGCTTTTGGGGTTTATGTTTATGTTTTTGTTTTAACTATACTATTTCATAGTCCTTTGGAATGATGGCCAAAAAGGAGATCACGCCTTTATCTTGGAATTCCTAGGACAAAAGGAAAGAATAGTTTAGATTGAACAGTGCTATATTATTTAAGCACTTAGGATGATGAATGACAAAAACCTACAGGAACAAGATCAAACAGCCTGTTTTTCTAAGCTTCTAATTTTGTGTGTATGATCATTTTCCTCCATCTTTTTCCATCTCTGTATCCCTAAGCTTCTACACTGATCCAAACATTTCATAGGCATTCAATAGGAGGTAGCCACTTATCTTAAGAAAGACCATATTGACAACAAAATCAATAGTTATGATACAGAATGTTAAGTGATTTGAAGCAAGAAGGAGAACAGAGAAGGAGAATCTAATAATGTCTCTGAAAGTCTCCTAAAGAATGCTTAGAAGAAGATGCTGAGACTCAGTCCATCAGTACCCTTTTCATGTTCCTACACAACATTCTTAGTGAGTCAGAATTCCATTAGTGGTTTCACTCTAGTAAGTTTAGAAAAGTTTGGTGCAGCTGAATTTTTGAGAATGACAATGTATATGAAAGAAACACATCATAAGATTTGTAAAACGAGTTTTTGTACAGCTAACGTGTTTAAACTTGAACAAAGGAGAAATTCATACCAAGATACACTCAAAAATTTCTATACACACACACACACACACACACACACACTTACTATAAAGAATAAACTCAAACACATATTCAAATAATTGCAGCATTGCATTAGCAATATTTACAATCTCTTTTATGACCTTGCATGAGGAGAAGTTGAAAAGTGTGGAATAGCCTCACATTGGACGGGATGAAACAGGGGTCCCTGCAAACACCATGGTTGGCAGAATAACAGAATAACAGTGTAAGGGAGGAGGAAATCTGATTCAGCACACGTAGTATCTGGTATTGGTTCAGATTTCTAGAATTTGACACAAGTTAGTTAATTTAGGCATATTTAAGTACACAGCAATTTTTGAAAAAGTTTCTGGGTAAAAAGCATCTCAATTTCATGTGTAAAATAAAGTGTAAGGCTTGAGTCCATTGAAACGTTTTTTGCAAAGTACATGTAACCTCTTCCATAAATATTGGTTCTATAGTTTGAGGGCCTGAGGAGAATATGGTATGGTAGGTCATCATACAGGTTACCAAGCAATATAGGATGTGTGATAGCTTCCGTAGGGATGGACTTTGTTGACTGAGAAACAATGCTCAAGATAAAGGTATGAGGGTGGGGGTAGAGTCTGGGATAAAAATGATAGTCTGGGGGATCCAGGTATGGCTTACTCCTACAGATAGCATAGGTCACCAGGGTAAGAGGCAAACGTGTCCTCTATTGAGGAGACAACCTTGCATGTTTAACGTTCCCGGTTTCAATAGTGCTTTTCTGTGAGCACAATAAACTTGCGCCCTCTATATGCAATACTACATACTTACAAAATTAAAGAGTGAAAAGATGAACCAATACATAGAGCTGGATACTGTGACTCATACTTATAAGTCTTGGAAGGCTAGGCAGAAAGACTACCGCATGTTTGAGGCCATCCTGGGCTTCTCAATGTGACCTTGACCTAAAAAACATAAAGGAGACAAAACAAAATATATTTAGTGAACTGTAAATGGCAAAAATAAATTAGTATATAACGATTTTTAAACATAAAATTGCATGAAAAATATAATTAGAAATTTGTATAAAAATAAGTGGTAAAAAACAATTTCATTTCTGTGAAGCATTCAATAAATGAAATATAACTTTTTGTGAGAAATATAACTTTTTATTTATCTCAAAATAATTAGGAAATAAAGAAAAGAAAAAAAAACATAGTTCTGGAAGAATAATATTTTTCTAGTCTATCTTGAGAAATTATACTAAAGTTTTCACAACCATGATTGATAAGTAGGTTCTATAGGAAACCTAAAAGTATAAAAATAAATGTGTCTTGCTTGGTATGATATTTGTTACTCCAATAGCCAGCTTCTAGGTTGCCTAGTAACCTCTGATGTCATCACCTGTAGCTGCCAGGTGAGCACCAGTGTGTGCTGGATAAAAAGCACCCATCCTCCATCCCACTCTCTCTTACTCCTCCTTATCTTACCCTCTCTGTCTGTCCTGTCTTCTTCCTCTCTCTCTTCCCCTGTCTCACAATAAATCACTTTTATACCAGATGTATTGCATGGCGTTTTAATCAATATTATAATAGTGGTGCACAAGCATAACCTTCACACTCAAGAGTCTAAGACTGGAATACCACAAATTCAAGTTCAGCCAGAAAAAATTCAGCAAAATTTTGTCTATTATATAAAAATAAAATTAAATACATTTCAAATAAATAACATTGCTGGAGAAAGACAGATGGAACGGTGTTTGAATATAATATTTGTAGTAAAACAGCCAAATGTTAAACTTAGGTCGCATTTTTGTTGCATTTTAAGTTGCAAATGTGATAATGTTTCTGTATATTCTATAATAAAATTGTAATTATATTATAACTATTTGTTGCCTCCTTTTAATTAGTTACAAGATATAATAATTATATTTGTTTTAGAGTTGGTAATAAACAACTCAGTGGTTGTCACACAGAATTTTGAATATTTAGCATTTCCTTGGTGTGCAAGAAACCTTGTTTCCAGTGTGTTGTTCAACACTCTCCTTGAAGGTTTCTGAGGCTCATAACACAATTGTCTATAAGGAAGCGTGCAAAACACCTGATAGCATCTCAAAATCTCAGAAGGTGGACATTTAAGATCTGTGATGTCCTCTTTAAAAACAATAAAATGAGGAATGTTGTGACCTGCCCATGGTTTCGTTCTAATGCTCAGTAAAGCTGGACTCTTTATTTAGACCTTTTCCTACCAAAAACATTTTAAAAAGATTTCCGTGTGTACATTAAACTCTACCACTGTTTGGGTGTTTGGCTCAGAAACACATGAAACCCTCCTTTCCAACCCCTTAAGCACAATAATTTCAAAGACAGGGTTCTGAACATGTTTCATCTCATATTTATAAACATCTGTGATTAGTTATTTTAACGTTATATGGGATGCCTTCTTATTGTTTTATATCCTTGGGAAACAAAAGTTTCTTAATAATTGTATCAGTGTATGCATGCATGCACTGACATATACATAACACTCAAAACTGTGGAATCGGATGTGCTTATTTTTATATGCTTGCAAGGCATGTTCCATGGATGTAGCTCATGTGTTGCCCCCCAACATGTTCATGTGAGCCTCATTTTCTCAAAGATCCAAAGGTAACATTCAGATGAGGTAACTTAAAGAGAACATAAGAATAAGGATATCATTGTGTGCTCCCATTTACTACTTCCATGAGGACCAAAGTCCTAAGTTCATCTTATCCTTTAGTATTCCATTTCTTTGTGTCTCAGTAATAGTACATCACATGGCTGTGTTTGGACATCCATGCACGCTGCTTTTGCAAGTATAAGAGTTACCAGTCCTGTAATACTCAATATATGTTTGCTTCGTTACTTGCATTACCATGTTTGGCTGGGTTTGTATACCCATGTAGATGAGATTTCACAGATACCCTGTATCCAGATATTCTAGTAAGAACATGAACAAAGTAACATGAGGACATAAGCGTCTGCTCTTCTACTTTTAGTATTTCTGCATGAGCTATTGAGTGGCCTGGTTCACTGTTAAACAGTATTCCATGTACTTTGATTTCTAGTAAATGTATGACCACAGTTGTTCTTGTACATTCCTCTACAATTATCCACACTGTTAGTATTTAGGCAGCCTGCTCCTGTCAGGTGTGGTTATGTTGCTCCTTAAAAGGACCAGCCAGCCACTTTGTTGCTCTCTTTCCCTCTTACTCTCTTGCCCCCTCCCCTTTCTCTGTCAGGGCTCCCCTCCCTTCCCCTTATCATCTCTCTCTCTCTCTCCTCTCTATCTCTTCATATCCATCTAATAAACCTCTTTCATATAAAATCTTCTGTGGGCATCACCATTATATTGGTCCTAACACATACTACTACCTTTGTTTCCATTTGTGCTTTGTATTGCTACATTGCGGCTCATCGTTCTACTCTTGTCACAGTGTTCTAGTTCAAACATGTGCAAAGCTCACAAGCAAATCGTTCTCTTTCGTTTTAAATCCAAATAAGTTTAAGCTTCAGCAATAGTGCGTCATTATTTCCTCAGACGCCCCTGGGTAGTACTTTTTTAACAGAAGAAGATGTGATGCCCTACAAGCACACGTATGTATGGCTGTACTTGTACATCCTTGTCTGATACTTTACAAGGCCATATGTTGGCACAGCCATGGTTAGTGAGAAAACAGCAAAAGCCGTGAAGCCAGCACAGCTATTTGATACAGTGCAGCAAAGCTGAGATGAATGCAGATTTTTTTTCACCATTGTACTGTCTTTCACCTTTGGTTTTTGATCTCCACATGTTGTGCTTGTGGGGGACTATTTGTATTATGACTCATTAATGTTTTTCTTCCCAGAAAATTGTTTCTGCTCTCAAATAAGTTACTTAATCTGGTCCTACTCAGGAGTCTTGTATACAATGGAGATTGTGAAAAACACAAAATAAATAAAGTGAAATGTGGATATAAACATGTTTTTGTTTTGGTCCCAGGTGTGGAATGTGGGACTGATTCAGATGGTCCACAGCAGCAGACTATTTGCCTCATGCAGGCTCTGACAGTAACTCTTTGTCAGCTGCAGAGAGTTTAAATCTGAGGACTCTGGAGAGAGAAAAAATGTCAGACCCCAGAAAGTGTGGACAGCAAAAGAGAAATGCTGCTGCTGCTTCTCCCTTGCTGCTCCTAGTTGCTGTTGTGAAACAAGAAGATGGAGATCTCCTGAAATGAGGATAAGACTGGCTTCAAGGAGCCCTATGACCCTGACCAGCAGGAAGCAGCTAAGAACTGTTCTCCTTTTTCCACTAACCCCTTTTTTCTTTCCTACCTGGTGTTGGGGTGCTGGAAGGGATTGGGGTGGAGCAGGGAGAAAAACATATAAGAAAGTTAAATAACAGAGCTTTTTCTTTTTTAAAAAAAAAAAAGGTATATCATCAAAAAAGTGTTGTTTTTATCATGCAAGGTGCTACATTTTCATGACAAGAAACTGAATGACAAACTCATACTCTAAACAAATGCAAATGTTGCACATTCTTTTTAAGGTTATTGTAATTCAATAGTGATGTAAGCATGAATAAGTCTGTTTGACTTCCTGGTCTCTGCAGCAATTAGCCCAGTGCTAAACAGGCATAATATGCATATTTAAATAAATATTGAATCAATTACTAAAGAACAAATGAATACATACATATATGAACAAATAAATGTATGAATAAATTAGTGAATTAATGAGCTTATCATTTATCCACTCAACTTGTGAATGTAAGGACATTGCTGATTTTCTCATGATTTATGACCTTAACTGCCAATAAAGACACGTAGAATTTAGAAAGCAAGCATAATCAATCATAAAAAGGTTTTATATTTCTCCATCTTAGTGTTTAACCAACAAATTTTTCTTTGAGGTTTTTGAAGTGTTTGCTTTATTGTATTCAAGGACTTTGATTTTATTGAAGAAAAATCTTCAAAGTATCAATTTTAATCAGACATGGTAACACATGCCTGTAATCCCAGCACTCAGGAGGCACAGGCAGGCAGATTTCTGTGGGTTTGAGGCCAGCCTAATCTACAAAGTGAGTCCAGGAGAGCCAAGACTACACAGAAAAACCCTGTCTCAGAAAAACAACAAAAGTATTAATTTTTCACAGGTATCAATTAATATCACTCCAGTATACTTAGATAAGAGTAACCTTTTCTTTTTTCATTAAAAACATTTATTTATTTTAAAATTTATTTATTTTTAATTTTTATTAAATACATTTTATTCATTTTGTATCCCAGCTGTAGCATCCTCCCCCATCCCCTTCCAATCCCAACCTCCCTCCCTGATCTGCCATGCCCCACCTCAAGTCCACTGATAGGGGAGGTCCTCCTCCCCTTCCCTTTGATCCTAGCCTATCAGGTCTCATCTGGACTGGCTGCATTGTCTTTCTCTGTGGCCTGGTAAGGCTGCTCCCCACTCAGGGGGAGATGATCAAAGAGCAGGCCAATGAGTTCATGTCAGAGATAGTCTCTGCTCCCAACATTAGGGAACCCAGTTGGAGACTGAGCTGTCATGGAACTAGAAAAGATCATCCTGAGTGCGCTATCCTAGAAACAGAAAGGCACACATGGTATATATTCACTTGCAACTGGATATTAGACATACAATATAGGATAAACATGCTAAAATCTGTACACCTAAAGAAGCTAAGCAAGAAGGAAGACCCTGGGTAAAATAATAAATTCTCATTCAGAAAAGCAAATGGAATAGCTATCTGAAGAGGGAGAAGAGAGGTAAAGGACAGAAGCGTACCACAGAGGGCCTCAGAAAGACTCTACCCAGTAGGGTATGGGAGCAGATGTTCAGACCCATAGCCAAACTTTTGGCAGAGTGCAGGGAATCTTATGAAAGAATGGAGAGATAGAAAGACCTGGAGGGGACAAGAATTCCACAAGGAGAGTAACAGAACCAAAAAAACTAGGCACAGGGGTCTTTTCTGAGACTGATACTCCAACCAAGGACCATGCGTGGAGATAACCTAGAACCCCTGCACAGATGTAGCCATTGCAACCTTAGTAAATTTCAGTTAATTAAATTTATCAATAATTTGGTTTTTGTAAACTGATTTTTTTTATCTTCTCTGTTAAGAAACTAGTTTCTTAATCTTAAAAAAAAATAAATTAAGCTGAATAGTGCTGGTGTACATCTTTAGACCCAGAACTTCCGAAGCAGAGGAAGGAAGATCTCTAAATTCAAGGTCAGCCTGATCTACAGAGCAAATTCCAGGACAGCTAGTGCTAGGTTTTTCCAGACAGTAAACCCTGTCTGGAAAAACCTAAACCAAACTCAAAACAAAACAAAACAAAACAAACAATAAACAAATACAAGCAACTGAACCCAAAAATCTGTGCACAGGGGTCTTTTCTAAGACTGATACTCCAACCAAGGACCATGCATGGAGATAACCTAGAGTAACATTTTTCTAGATGTTTATATCTCTATCAAGTGAAGTTTGATGTTTATTGGTAGAGGATTTTTAATCATTATTGACATCTTTATTGGTAACATGTACATATTATTCATTATCGGCCTATAGGTCAATTTGAAACATGAAGTTATGCCAGACTATTTCCTTGGGATGAAATTTATGATTGATAGATGATAGATAGATAGATAGATAGATAGTAAATGCTGGCTAGGTAAGAATGAAGAACTCTGATCAGAACTTCAACACATACATAAAAATACAAATACAAAACAGTGTGTGTCTATAATGCTGGTAGATGAGGACACATAGATTTCTAGAACCCACTGACCAGAAAGCACAGGAAAGTTGGTAATCCCCTGTCTCATTGAGAGATCATACCATCAAAATTATGATGGGACACAAATGAGAAAAACATGTGACCTTTTTACCTTCATGTGAAGTCCCATGAACACACATACAACATATACATACTTAAAAAAAAGATAATTTCCTCAAACAATGTATCATTTCATTGGAACAAATAACTACTAATTCTGTGGTTCAGGTGTGGTGACATATGGTCTTCATTCCAACAGATTGGAGACAGATAAAGGATGACCATGAGTTTGAAGTCATCTGGGCTAACTAGTGAAACCCTGTGTGAATGTTAAAAACAAGAGACTCCAAAGGAAAGTACTGTGAAGCTCCAGGTTACAGAAAATAAAGTAAAGGTGACTCTATTCATTATCTCTGAGTGTGGATTTTTTGAAGGTATTATTTTAATGTCTCTGTCCACATTTTTCTTAAATAGAATATGAGGGTAGAGACAGTTGGTTGAAAGTTGCTGCTGTAAAGAGAACGTAAGTTCAAGTGCATAGTTAACAAATTTGGGAACATATCCTTGCTGTAATCATTTACATCATCATCATTACCAGCATTCCTTATTGACTCTTAAATTCAGAAAAGCCAGTTATTAACTGATAAATTCATAAAATCTAGTGGCCTCATAAGACTTACCCCTTTGTGACTTTCTTAATTGTTTTTCCATTTATAATGTTCATAGTAAGATCTGGAGAGGACAGGAGGTCCACAAGCAGAGCAACAAAACCAAAAAATTTGAACACAGGGGTCTTGCCTGAGACCCATACTCCAACCAAGTACCATGCATGGAGATAACCAGGAACCCCTGCACAGATGTAGCCCGTGGCAGTTCAGTGTCCAAGTGGGTACCGTAGTAATGGGAACAGGGACTGTTTCTGACATGAACTGATTGGCCTGCTTATTGATCACCTCCCGCTGAGGGGGGAGCAGCCTTACCAGGCCACAGAGGAAGACAATGCAGCCACCCCTGATGAGACCTAACAGACTAGGATCAGAAGGAAGAAAAACAAACCTTTCCCTACCAGTGGACTTGGGGAAGTGCATGCGTGGAGAAGGAGGAGGAAGGGAAAGATTGGGAAGGGGGGAGGAAGGGAACTAGAGGGGGGATACAAAGTAAATAAAGTGTAATTAAAAAAAAATGTTCATAGTGCCTTTGTTGGTTTACAAGCCATTCCGTGAACTTGGTTCAGGGACACAGCAACTTGCCACAAGGTGTCTGTGGGCCCAGACAAAAGGACAGTCCCTCCACCACAGCTTTCTCAGCTCCTCTCTCTTTCTTGGTGTGTGTGTGTGTGAGTGTGTGTGTGTGGGGGCACATGTGTGTTCTAACTTCCCTCTGTCTCCGTGTTTTCACTCTCTGTCCTTCTCTGCCTCGTGGCTCTGTTTCTATCTTTCTGCTGTCTACATGTCCAATCATCTGCTTCCACCTATCACCCTGGAGGCTCTAACAACGTTCTCTTTCCCCTTCCCACAAATAAACTTCTTTATCCAGGTATGTTGTGTGGTGTAATCATGTATTATAACAACCTTCTTATAAATTCCCAGTACAACGTGTGTGTGTGTGTGTGTGTGTGTGTGTGTCTGTGTGTGTGTGTCTGTGAAAGAAAGCCTATATCTTGCTGCCTGAAACAGGCTTAGTGCAAAGGTCAGGCTTGGCAATGGAAGGGTATATAGCATAATTTTCAATTAATTCACCAAATCTTACTTTAAAATTAATGCTGTCTGTTGCATAATGTTTCCTTTGTGACGTATATTTGAAACATTATAGATATAATTTTTGAATTCAGTGACATTTAATTTTAACCTTTTAATAGTTATGTAACTGAAAAGACAATTTCCCTTTATGTACTCATCCCACTTTGCTGGTTGAGAGCTTCTATTTTATACAACACATGCTAACTATGATTATTTCTGAGGGCAGAATCGACAGAACAAGAATGGTACGCTTAAACACATGCAGTGGTTGTGTTTCTTTATTATATATCTAGTACATGGAAACCGAAAATTACTCTGTAGCATTTAATTTAATGCATATCTTTCTGAGATATAATGCTGTACTGTTTCCTCATCTATGAGCTTTATACTAATGTCATCAATTCTGACAATGTATGTTTGTGTGCTCTGTTTTTATAGACAATGAAATATTTGGTTGGTTTTGTTTTATTTTTTTATTCTATTTTACTTTTTTTGAAATGTGGACTCACTATACAGCCCTGGCTGGAGTGGAATTCTCTTAGTATATCAGAAAATAGCTTCCAATTGTTAAGTTAAAGGTGTATGTCACCATGCACTGACCAAATACTTTCTTAAATTTTTTCCAGTCACAAGCTTTTTACCCCAAAGTGATTTTATATACCCCTAGAATAAAAATATTTAACACCATGTATCCATTGAAAATATAACATAAACACATTCACTTTAAAACAGTTCTTTGCCACACACATAATTTTACCAGTTATTAAAGACAAATGCAAAGTTGCATATCATTGGGATGAGTGTGGTTGTTTATTTTTTAATAATTAAACTGTGGCTCAGTATTTGATACTGCAGGACACTCAGCATAGCCAGCAATTTTCAGAAATATGTTGGTGCTTCAGTGTCTTAGTCATCAAGGTTGAGAATGCTGCTTTAGATACTCATATAGTGTTGCATGGTAGAGAGTTTTTAGGGCCATTTAAACAGCTGCTGGAAATTCTGTCCTCATCACAAGCCAAAATTCACTGAGCAATATTCTATGAAATTCTGGTCAGTAAACTGACAGCAACTTTTAAAATTAAACATTTTAACAAAATACAATCTAAAAAGACACTAGACTGATATTAACATGATGAAATATGATGATTATAAAATATTACATTTTTTGCTCTATATTTAAGCAGTTATACTCTATAAGAGTGGATAGCTTTGTATAGCCAGTAAAGACGTGAAGTTTATAGCACCCAGTATTCTTGAATCGAAGCTGAAACGTTTCAGTGTTCATTGGTGTTGCGTGATGTGCCAGAATGTGCTCAGCAAAGTGTCTGTAAAGTGTGTTCCAAACCAAGGCAGTACTAAAGTCTCCTAATGTGGCCCAGGGCAGTGCTATCAGAAAGACCCCTGATTTATTCTGCATTGATTTAGGATTAATCCAGGCCTCTCAGAAAACATTTACAGTTGCCACTTTCACCTCCTTCTCCATATGCAAGCCCATATAATGTCATGATCCACAACTTAAGAAGTTTTGATATTGTCGACTGCTCTTTAGTGTACTATAATGTTTAAATGGTGAAAATCTCAAAAGTAATGCAGATGTCCATCAGTAGATAGTAATGGGAATGCCACAGAATCTATTCATATACATTAATTGTCAAGAGATGGCAAAAGACATCTGAAGTACAAATTCAAATTTGCCAAGTGGGCAAGAGGAAGACCTTATGATCACAAAGTTTATTGGAAGCCTCCAGCTGACATCTGGTAAGGCTGAAGGGAGACAAAGTAGCAATTGCATTTCCATTCACCTTCTTTGTCACTAATTAGTAACATTTTCACCTATCATTGTAGTTGGTATAATTTTCTTCTATAGAGGTTTTCTCTTTTGAAAATCTCAGCAAACAAAAAGGAGGAAATCATGAAATTTGCAGGCAAATGGTGGGATCTAGAAAAGATCATTCTGAGTGAAATATCCCAGAAGGAGAAAGACAAACATGGGATATACTCACTTATATAGACCTATAAGATATGATAAACATAATGAAATCTATACACCTAAAAAAGATAATCAATAGAGCGGACATGGGGTAAGATGATCAATCCTGGTTTAGAAAGACAGATAGGATGTGCATTGAATGTATGACAGGAGTCTACTGAGCGCATCTGAAAGACTCTAACTAGCAGTGTTTTCAAAGCAAAGACTCATGACCAAACCTTTGGCAGAGTACAGGGAATCATAAGAAAGAAGGGGAGTTAGTCTGATGGGGAAAGGATAGGAGCTCCACAAGGACCAAATATATCTGGGCATAGGGTCTTTTCTGAGACTGACATTCAACCAAGGACCATGTATGGATATAACCTAGAACCTCCGCTCAGATGTAGCCTGTGGTAGCTCAGTAACCAATTGGTTTCCCAAAGTGAGGGGAACAGGGACTATTTCTAACAGGAACTCAATGACTGGCTCTTTGGTCTCCCCACCCCCGAAGGGAGGAGCAGTCCTGTTAGGCCACAGAGGAGGGCTTTGCAGCCAGTCCTGAAGATACCTGATGAAACAGGATCAGATGAATGGGGAGGAGGTCCCCCCTATCAGTGGACTTGGAAAGGGGCACGGTGGAGATGAGGGAGGGAGGGAGGGACTGGGAGGGAATGAGGGATTAGGACACGGCTAGGATACAGAGTTAATAAAATGTAACGGATAAAAAAAATAATAATAAAATAAAAAAAAAAGAAAATCTAATTGCTTTCCTGATTTAAAATGTTTATCAGTGATTAATTCTTCAAAATGGGGAGCGGGGGAAGGATGCCACACAATTTTTTTGATTTGGTTGTCCCCTATCAGCGTTTGAAGTTATTTCTTAGGAAAATTCTGGCATGCTTCCACTAATCTGCTGCCTATTGTCTGCTTCTATTTGTTTTCTTGTTTTTGTTTTTTTTTTTGTTTGTTTGTTTTGTTTTTCCCCTCAAATGATACAGAAAGCAAGAAGATACCACTAAAAGACCTTTTCCAAATAAAATAGGATATAGTAGAACTATATGACGTTTTCTTTTAGACAAATGCAAGCTGTCTGCCCCAAACGCTGCCTTTTCTGTGCACTTACGTCTCAAGCTCTCCCAGAGTGTGAGAGAGGCAGTATACTGTACAAGAGTGGGAAGTGCTGGGTGCTCGCTACATTTACAGTCAGACAGGTAACAAACTAACCAGTTTATCAACAGCTAAGACATAACTGCTCTTGTTATGCATTTCACATACAAGCATAAAAACACACTGCCTGGAGAATGTATTGATACCCAAATCTATCACACAGAGCTCACACCTTTGACTCAGAACTTGATGTTTAGCCTTCGGACACAGAGGAATACTCAAGGCTGCTTCCCAGTTGCAATTTATTGGTAAGGTGTTTCAACTACATTTTTCCATCCGATTACATAACACCCCCTGCTTACTAGAATTGCCTACATATGCTTCCAAAGGTGGGAAATGTATCTAATAACATGGATACTGTTATCTGCTCCAGTTAATGATATTTCTTTCCTAACTTATTTTTAACCACTCAAAAGTTAAAAGAAAATATAGGACTGTGCTGTAGGCTTTGAGGTAGAAAAGTAAACAATCTCTGATTAAGCATAAGGCTAGAAGACATTCATCAAATCAAGTCACAAATAAAATGAAAGACAGAAGCCTGATGTCTATTCCCTGGCTCTGGAGTAGGCAGAGAGAAATCAAAGTTTGATACCTGCTGGGGGCTACAGTTGGTGCAGGAGGCAGATGCTCTTTTATCTCAGACTGTCTTTGACAGATCTTAATATCTCTTTGTCTCTTGCTTCTAAGCATGAGATAGAACAATTTCAAGACCTAAAGTGGGGCAAACAGCCTGGCCAGAGTCAAGGACAAAAGCTAAAATCAAGCCCAGAAGAGATGTCTTCTTTCTCTTACTTTGTGAAACCAAAGCTCTGATGGAACAAATGATCATCAAGCCAGTTTAGAGGAACAGAATCACCTCGCAGATTAATGCTGTGGAGATTCATCAGCCTTACCTACTCAGTCCGTCTTAAAAGTGTTAAGAACAGTCTGGTCTGAGCTACTTGTATAAATAACATTTGGTCATGAGTCTTTAGGTGTATAGATTTCATTATGTTTATCATATCTTATAGGTCTATATAAGTGAGTATATCCCATGTTTGTCTTTCTCCTTCTGGGATATTTCACTCAGAATGATCTTTTCTAGATCCCACCATTTGCCTGCAAATTTCATGATTTCCTCCTTTTTGATTGCTGAGTAGTATTCCATTGTATAAAAATACCACAATTTCTGTACCCATTCCACCGTTGATGGACATCTGGGTTGTTTCCAGGTTCTGGCTATTACAAATAGAGCTGCTATAAACATGGTTGAGCAAGTGTCCTTTTTGTGTACTTGAACAAACTTTGGGTATATACCTAGCAGTGGTATAGCTGGGTCTGGAGGAAGCACTATTCCTATTTGTCTTAGAAAGCGCCAGATAGCTTTCCAGAGTGGTTGTACCAGTTTACATTCCCACCAGCAGTGGAGCAGGGTTCCCCTTTCTCCACAACCTCTCCAGCATGTGTTATCGCTTGAGTTTTTCATCTTGGCCATTCTGATGGGTGTAAGGTGATATCTCAGGGTCGTTTTGATTTGCATTTCCCTGATGGCTAATGAGGATGAGCATTTCTTTAAGTGTTTTTCTGCCATTCGATATTCCTCTGTCGAGAATTCTCTGTTTAGCTCTGTTCCCCATTTTTTAATTGGATTACTTGGTTTGCTGCTTTTCAGCTTCTTTAGTTCTTTGTATATACTGGATATTAGTCCTCTGTCAGATAAAGGGTTAGTGAAGATTCTTTCCCAATCTGTAGGCAGTCATTTTGTTTTGATGACAGTATCCTTTGCTTTACAGAAACTTTTCAGTTTCATGAGGTCCCATTTATTGATTGTTGCTCTTAGAGCCTGTGCTGTTGGTGTTCTGTTCAGGAAGTTGTCTCCTGTGCCAATGAGTTCTAGGCAGTGTTTTCAAAGCAAAGACTCATGACCAAACCTTTGGCAGAGTACAGGGAATCATAAGAAAGAAGGGGAGTTAGTCTGATGGGGAAAGGATAGGAGCTCCACAAGGACCAAATATATCTGGGCACAGGGTCTTTTCTGAGACTGACATTCAACCAAGGACCATGTATGGACATAACCTAGAACCTCCACTCAGATGTAGCCTGTGGTAGCTCAGTAACCAATTGGTTTCCCAAAGTGAGGGGAACAGGGACTATTTCTAACAGGAACTCGATGACTGGCTCTTTGGTCTCCCCACCCCCGAAGGGAGGAGCAGTCCTGTTAGGCCACAGAGGAGGGCTTTGCAGCCAGTCCTGAAGATACCTGATAAAACAGGATCAGATGAATGGGGAGGAGGTCCCCCCCCATCAGTGGACTTGGAAAGGGGCACGGTGGAGATGAGGGAGGGAGGGAGGGAGGGACTGGGAGGGAATGAGGGATCGGGACACGGCTGGGATACAGAGTTAATAAAATGTAACTGATAAAAAAATAAAATAAAAAGAAAAAAAAAATAAAATAAAAAAAAAAAAAGAAAAAAAAAAATAACATTTGCCCTGGTTCTTGCTTCCATTGGCCATTTTATCAGTCTTGTTGCCTACTTTCCTACATGCTTGCCAGAACACCTATAAGGCAAAACCCAGCAGAGTTCAAAGCATAGAACAAAACTATTGATGCAATTTTATGTTTCTAGAGTTGCTATTTGTTTTTACTACCAGGCACTATGCAGAGGGGCTTAAGAATACACAATGTCAAGCCATCGGAAACAATCCTACAATTTATTGCTTATGAATGTCCAATCCAAGCTCAGTTCCATTTTTCGATAAAGTGAACATGATAAGTCTGCCACATGGTTACTTTCTTTTTTCTTTTTTTTTTTCAATGCAGTTTATTCAGGAACCTTGAACAATCATCTGACCCTGGGGAAAGCCAGCCCACAGCTTAAATAGCCTCTGGGTAGCCAACCCAGGCATGCCACGTGGGCAATGCAGATAGGTCCACATACATGGAAGCAAGCCAGATCCTCAGCCTTAGCCAAATGTGGAGTTGTTCGTGACAGAGAGCACTCACCATCGGGAAGGTGGAAGGCGGAAACCAGCTCCATCTTTAAGGCATAGCATTCCGCAGCTCTCTACAGTTCCCCCTTTTTGTTTTAGACGCATCAGGCAAGAGTAGAGGTCTGATTACTTTCTTAATGTGTTTAAAAAATAACTTTATGAAGAGATGAACCTTGTCAAGTTTTTAGTTTTCTAGGCAGTATTAAAACTGGACTGGTTGTTTTAACATTTATTTTAAGAGAAAGGTGTCATTTTTTCCAACATTCACAAATGAACAAATAAAAGCTGAAGGAGTTTCAAGTGACTTAGCCTGAATCACAGAGAAAATAGGTGATTAAAATGCTATGTACCCAAATTAGTTTTTAAATCATGCTCTTGATAGTGGGCTCAATTTTTTTTATTATCTTGATTCACAAGATATTTTCTTGACTCAGTAATCCCTAAATATGTTCATCTATTAGATGAACATATCCATGCTAGGAACTTTGTATTAACACTAGATGGGAAAAAAGGAAAAACTAATAGGCCTATTTTCAAAAATATACTTTTCATTGTTTCTCTTTCTAGAGCTTTCAAATATTGAATAGCCTTCATATTATCACTAATTGTATTACTATATGTGTGGAAACAAAGTATTAATAGATAGGTAGATCAAATGTAATGGCTTCATGTACTATTAATGTACTAATGGATATGCCTAGCTATTATTGTCATTCAAATTGAAAGGATATTTTGTCTTTAATGGCTCTTAGTGTTCATCTCCTTGAGATGTTTTAGAATCCACGCCTTTACTCTAATATATTCCTTTCCCACCGCATTGATATCTCACCATTTAAGCAAACACATCCAGTGAATAATATGTTTGGAGGTGGTGATTGCTATCCTATTGAAGATAATAAGTCACAATTTTGAAGCATCTGTGTTTGCTGACTTTCAGATGTCAAAGTCAATTAGTATTTAACTACAGTGTGTGTCATAATTCAGAAACAATTTAGCTGTGCTGGGGAAGCAGAGAACTGGAATTGCTGAAGGTAATCATACTGTTTTAGGTGAAACAAATGTTGTAGAGATGTTAAAAGGTGAAAAAGTTAAATAGAGGCAGAAAGTGACAGAGACAGGAGTTTCTAATTGGTTCAGTTTATTCTCCTTTCTTAACATAAAGCAAGTGATAATAAAGGTATGACAAGTTTTGAATCAGAAGCCTGAGACAATAGAAGTTTCATAAGACATATTATACATATAAAGGTGATCTAAATGACATCACCAAATAATGGGGGAGACAGAGCTTGAACTGGCTATCTCTTGTATTCAAAAATAGTTTCCTGTACTGGGAATGGGTTACATCTAATTGAGATATTGGTGGACCCATGGGAACTCCTAAAGAACTCAGACTGTTGCCAAGACTGTGTGTTGCTCTCTACAGACAGATAGCAAGGCCCAATTGATGAACAGAACACACACACACAATTAATTAAACATAGAAAAGTCAAGTTGGTGCTTCCATAGAGCCTTCATCACAACACACTATTGTTTTTAGTACAGGAAATATTCTGTGTACTACCAAAGAAGAAATGTGAACACCAACACAACTACAAATGCTTTGATCTACAAAGGTGCTTTGCTACAAGATATGCTATTGCAAAGATATGGCAAAACCTGGGGAAGCAGTCATAAATATCTGGTTGGACTCATAGCGCACTCCACAAAAATGTGGATTTACCTTGCCTACAAAATGTGCAGGAATAAAGATAGAGTAGCAATTGAGGAAATAGCCAACCAATGTCAGGCTCAACCTGAGACCCACATGTGAAAGAGCCAACTCCTGACATTATTAACAACATCTGCTTTCAGATGAGAGTATAGCATAGCTGTCCTCTGAGAGGCTCCACAGGAATGGATTTAAATAGATGTTGAGACTCAGAGCCAAACATTGAATGGAGTGTAGGGAGCCTTGTCGAAGAGTGGGGGGAAAGATAGAAGGACCTGAAGAAGATAGGAACTCCCCAAGAAGACCAACAGAGCCAACTAACTTGGGCCCCTGGGAGCTTGTGAAGACTGAGGCATCAACCAAGAACCATGCATGGACTGGTCCTAGGGCCTCTACATATATGTACCTGATGGGCAACTTTGTCTTCGTGTGGGTTCCCTAGTAATGGGAGCATGGGATGTCTGTAACAAGGACTCTCTTGCTCACTCCACAAGAAGGAACTTGTACCCATTACTACTTGGGTGACCAGGAACCTGGAGATAGCCCTGGTACTTAGGGCAAAACCAAATACTACAGTTCTATTAAAAGAAAGTAGAAATATAATGACTCCTAATGACATTCTGGTGTACTCACAGACCAGTGCTTTGATCAGTCATCGTCAGAAAAGCTTCTTATTTCATCGGATAAGGAAAAATATAGAGAGGCATAGCCAGACATGAAGAGAGTGAGACACCTTCGAACATAAGCCCGAAACAGGATGCCTGCCTCAAATTTCTTCATTTACGTTTCTGAGGACAGTGTGGAAGAGGAGCCAAAAAATAAGATTTAAGATCCAGAGAAGATGGGGGCCACCACGAAACAAGGCCCTCTAAATTAAGGGATTGATGTTCCTATGAACTCATAGGAACTGAGGCAGCATGCACATGCCTTGCTTGGTTTTGCATAAGATGGAGTCCTAGAGTTGAAAGGAAAAGTGAACACATACCTCATCTATAACCCAGAAGCCACCTCCACTATGTATACACTTACAAATGAAAATTTGGTTCTCTCCAACAGAGCTTCACTGAGAAAGCCAAATGCTCTTAACTCTACCCTGCATGCCGAACAGCAGATGGCCAACAGAAAATGAACTCAATGGCATCCATGGAGGCTTTTAATCTCATAATTTTATATCAGGGCTTTCTTCTTTTCTTTTTTTTTTTTATCTCTCTCTGTCTTTCTTATTTCTAAAAAAAATTGTATTTTACTTTACGTGTGACTTATTTGTATATATGGCTTCCAGTTTAGTGTTTTCGCAGGATTCCTAGGTGTGCAACTGAGTGATTCTCTCTCTGAGTCTGGATCTATTTCTTCTTCCAATTCTTGGGCTCTTTTCCTTATGTTTGCTTGTTTTGTCCTATTCTGATGTGTTAGTTTTGTTTTATTTTGTTATAGGTTTATTATTATTCCTTATGAGTTGTTTTCTAAAGAGAAATACAAAAAGTGAGTCAAACACTTTCCTCTGTGATATATTATATAGCCACAGGCCCAAAGCACCATGGTCAAATGACTATGGACTGAAATTACTGAAATGCTAACCCAAATAAATCTATTCAATTTGCAACTATTTGTCTGATTTGGTTGAAGCACTTGCCACAGAAGGCTACTCACCTCAGCTTAACCAGAAAACATCAGAAAGTGTAGGTACATGTAGTCCATTATCTCCTTTAAATTCATACCCAACGATATAACTTACTTCCATTGTTAAAGTTTCTGTTATCTCCCAATAGAACTACAGAATGCCAATCATGTCCTTTATGGCCTATAAAGGACTTTTTAAGTCTTTATCATACAACTTAAAGTCACTAAAATAAATTTTAAAGAATATCTTAGAATACATTCTACAACAAATCAAAAAAGATTTAGTGGCTTAAATAGTGTAAGTTTATTTCCATCAGTTATGGTAACTATATTTGTCAAAATCAAATATCGTCTGTCTTATAATATTCCTCCTGGTTTGGAAATGTCCAAATTGTCATAGTGGCATCACATGGAAGAAAATAAGTTCTACTCTTCTTTATTCTTATAAAGCCATTAGTTCCATGGAGGGAACACTATCATTATGACCTGACCTACTAGAACTGCTTATATCCTAAAAAAATAAATGGGAGTTTTTATTCATGTGACTATGCATCAGAGTGACAGTATATACCTTTAGTGATGGTAAAAGTCTTCATTATATAAGAAGAGTTTGGTATGATTTGTTTTCAATAGATATGATGAATACCACTACAGAAAATAAAGTGTTTTAACATACCAAGGATGTGACATACAGACATTTAATCTGTTCTCCAAACTTTGTCCAAAAGGGTAGATGTCAGGCTTGAGTTGAAGATGTCACTGCCTAGACCCAAAATATAGTCATTTAAAAAGGACTTTTTTGGAGGATTGTTTTTCCCTTTATCTAAAAATTCACATAATGCTAAGTAGAGTTTTGGATCAATGACATTGGCAAAGAAAATTTAAGACAGCCAAATGTTGACTATGTTGTGCAGTTATTAGTACTCACTCTCAGATGTTTAATGAAAAGGAGCAAGTTGTACAAAGAGAAATACAAAATATACAGTGTTAGAAGAATGGAGCACAGGGAAATATAATAAAGCTAAATCCTTCGTTTAAAGATATATGTATGTGTGCATGCATATATATATATGTATATATATATATATGTATATATATATATATATATATATATTTAAAAAAGCCCAAAAAGCCTGATGTTAAATGTAATTAAAGGGCTGAAGGGGCTGGTAACTTCAGGGCAAGACCCCACCCAGCTAAGCTTCCAACTTTCAACTTTCAAAAAGGAATTAAAAGAAAGTTTAAGTAGTGAAGGAAATCATCAGCAACAGAAAGTTGATGCATATACCACTGAAAGGGGAAACCAAGTTCCGTCTCCGTCAAGCAGAAGAAATTGGCAATTTCAGCCTTGTTTGGGCTTTAGAATCAACTATGTCAATACAGCATGTGTCGGGGAAACCCTGCTGCTAAGGTTTAAATTTGACATTATTGGAAAGCCCTGAGCTCATGCAAAATGGTGTACTTCCTTTGTCACTGATGCTTATTCTTCTTTCCCTAGGGAATCCTGAATCCCTACATCCTCTAACTGAGGAAAGTCACATAGGAAAATTACAGATCCAACTCCCTTTCTCCCTATAGAATCTGTTCAGCAACATCTGGGGTTCCTGAAATGCATCCTCATGTGAATAGCAGTATCTTGGCCCTTCATCCAATGACTGAATGTGTTTTTATATTGTGGTATGGCTACAAGCCTCTGGAGGTTAGGGAGTAGAATGTGGTGGTTTGAATGAGAATGACCCACATAGGATCAAAGTATTGATTTTTTAGTCATCAGGGACTGAAACAGGAATTGTTTGAAAAGTATTAGAAATATAAGGAATGGCATTGTTTGGGTAGGTGTGGCCTTGTTCGAGGAATGTGTCAGTGAGCATGGGCTTTAAGGTTTCTGAAACTCATGCCAAGACAAGTCTCTCTGTCTGCCTTTCTCTTTATCTCTCTCTCTTTCTCTTTGTTTCTGTCTGCCTGGGAATCAGGATGTAAAGCTCTCAGATATTGCTTTAGCCCCTGTATGCATGATGCCATGCTCCCTGCCATGCTGATAGTGGACTAAAGCTTTCTTTACTAATAATGTTCTGGTCTCAGTATCACTTTATAGCCAAAGCACAATGACTTAACACACATTGCTAAAAACAAACAAACAAAAACCACACAAACAAAAATCATAATTTGCAAACATTGCAGTCATCAACTGAATGACAAATCAAGAAAACTGTGAAATTTTGTCCCAGACTCTAGAGGAAGAAATTTCTGACTGTGACATCAATTTGCTGAATTAGATCTTGAGATATAAGGCATTTAGGAAGTGACAAGGAATAGGGGCTTAATGGTACAGATTTTCATAAAAATTATATTTCAAATTCTATTATTACAAAAATAACCAAAGAAAAGTTAAATTAATGTGTACAGAAGCCACTATGATTCTTATACTGCAGAGGATACTGAGGGGAAGTAGAGAGTCCAGAGCTGAGTTGCTGACATCACTTAGCTTTCATGGCATAAACTGACTGGAGAGACACCCTAGGAGTTGAAACCAACCCTGAACGCTATGTTCTGAGCAGAGAGGAGACATGAAATATGTGACCTTTCCCTTATTTACAACAGATCAAACTCTTGCTAGTGCTTTCTGCCAGAGAATTCACTGGAAATCAACTTCTAAAACATCAAAGATATTGTAGATCTTATGATACACTAGGGTACTCTAAAACATAAAAAGTGCATCGCTCGTATCAGAAAGTAAATACAATGCTATGACTTAAATAGATCATTGAAGATGCTAAATTCTACAAAAAAAATGTCATCTAATGGCTTTTGATAAAATATAAAATAAATGTAAGTCCCTTTCCTTGGATAAAATTCTCTGTGCATTCCATTGTACATGGTTTTTCTAATAAGCCTTTTAGTACTCTCTCTACACCTACTTGTTTAAAATTTTAACTTCTTGTCATTTTATTTCTGCTTACCAATTCCCAGACTAGAAAAGCTTTTGTAGTTATTTGGATATAAAGTATCTTATTATTTTACTTTCTCAACATTTGTCTTTGGCTCTCTTCCTTTCATTGCTTTTTCTAAGATTTTATGTACATAACAGATCCATGGTTTTTATTTTTTTTAATTAGAGAATATTTTCATGTTAAACTATTATGTTCATTCAACAAACAAAAGCATTTATGACATAATAAAATTTGCTGCTGTGTAGGTGACTTTGGAGTTCAGTGGACTAAGTTTGAATCCCATCCCTTAACCCTCAAAAGATGATAACTTGAAATAAAGTCTATTTATCCTCCAAGCCATTGATTTTTTCCATTAGAAATATTTTTTCTTATTTTCTGATGTATATTTTTTTATTTTTTAATTTATTGCAATTAGGAACAGCATTTCCTCATGATTCAGCTATACCACTCCTAGGCATATATCCAAAAGGTGCTCAAGTACACAACAAGGACATTTGTTTAACCAT
Organism: Meriones unguiculatus; assembly: GCF_030254825.1. Classification (NCBI taxonomy): domain Eukaryota; kingdom Metazoa; phylum Chordata; class Mammalia; order Rodentia; family Muridae; genus Meriones; species Meriones unguiculatus. The sequence continues at coordinate 29,192,752 of NC_083358.1, forward strand.
ATTTATAGCAGCTTTATTCATAACAGCCATAATCTGGAAACAACCCAGATGTCCCTCACTTGAGGAATGGATACAGAAATCGTGGTACTTTTACTAAAGGAATACTAGTCAGCAAGGAAATCATGAAATTGCAGGCAAATGGTGGGATCTAGAAAGATCATTCTAAGTGAGGTATCCCAGAAGGAGAAAGACACCCAAGGTATATACTCACTTATAAGTGAGTATAAGATAGGATAAACATACTGAAATCTGTACACCTAAAGATGGTAAATAAGAAAGAGGACCCTGGTTAAGATGATCAACCCTCATTTAGAAAGACAAATGAGATGGACATTGCACGTAGGAGAAAACAAGTAACAGGACAGGAGCCTACTGCAGAGGTCCTCTGAAAGTCTCTACCTAGCAATGTATCAAAGCAGATACTGAGACTGATAACTAAACCTTCAGCAGAGTACAAGGAATCATATGAAAAAAAGGGGGAGGGGAGTTATTATGACCTGGAGAGAACAGGAGCTCCACAAGGACCAAATTAATCTAGGCACAGAGGTCTTTTATGAGTCTGTTTCTCCAACCAAGGACCATACATGGATAGAACCTAAAACCCCTGCTTGGAGATAGCTCAGTATCCAAGTGGGAACTCCAGTAATGGGAACAGGGACTATTTCTGACAGGAACTCAATGGCTGGCTCTTTGACCATCCCCCCCACCCGAGGGTGGACCAGCCCTACTAGGCCACAGAGGAGGACTTTGCAGCCGGGCCTGTAGATACCTGATAAAACAGGATCAGATGAAAGGGGAGAAGGTCCTCCCCTATCAGTGAACTTGGAAAACGGTAGGGAGAAGATGAGGAAGGGTGGGTGGGATTGGGAGGGAATGTAGGAGTGGGATACAGCTGGGGTACAAAGTTAATAAGCTGTACTTATATTTAAAAAATAAAAATTTACTTAAAAAAACAATTTATTCACTTTCTATCCCAGCTATCGCCCCCTCCCTTATCCTCTTTCAATTCCACCCTCCCTCTTCTCCATCTTTACTTACATCTTTGTGGTTATTAAAAGACAAACTGAGAAAAAACTTACAAAATGATTCATACATAAACTGACACAGAAATAATAACCACCATAAAAGAGCAATATAAGAAATATTGTATCTTCCTTTCTCATTGGATTAATAAGTAACTAACATGATATTTGCATCTTATCAATCTTTATAAAATTTGTAACATGCTACTTTTTAGTTATAATCATAAACTTTCACATAATATTCCTAAAGTTTGTTTATCATTCAAAATAGAAATAGTACACAGATTTCACAAAATTCCTGTATTTCCTTTCTGAAAAGCCTGTGGGAATCATTACTATATAGAATTCTTTTTTTATACATACTTTTTTCTTTTTTTATTATTATTAATATTATTAGTTACATTTTATTAATTCTGTATCCCAGCTGTATCCCACTCCCTTATTCCCTCCCAACCCCACCCTCCCTCCCTCATCTCCTTCCTGCCCCTTTCCAACTCCACGGATTGGGGAGGACCTCCTCCCCTTTCATCTGACCCTGTTTTATCAGCTATCTTCAGGACTGGCTCCAAAGTCCTCCTCTGTGGCCTAGCAGGACTGCTCCTCCCTTGAGGGGTGGGGACGTAAAAGAGCCTGCCATTGAGTTCCTGTCAGAAATAGTCCTTGGTCAGAAATAGTCCTTGTTCCCCTTACTATGGAAAACCCATTGGTCACTGAGCTACCACAAGCTTCATCCAAGCAAAGGTTCTAGGTAGAATTCTTTTACAAGTTTGATATTTAATTGACATAGTGAAGATCAAATTACACTTGACTTGTCTCTCTGTGACTGGCTTATTTTTTCATATCATAATGTATCCAAAGTTGCTTTATTATGAGCTATATAGATGAAGACCAGGTGATGTTCCATTAGGTAGATATATAACACTACATTTTCTCGTTCTTTACTTATTCATCTGTAGAAATAAATGGCTATTTATATATAATGGTTTTTATTTTGAATAATTCCAAATTGAAATTAGTGATATAAATATCTTTTGATGAACTTGATATCAATTACTTGAATAAACCTTCAGAAATACAATAAATGTTTTATATTTTATTTTTTAGAATTGATCAAACATTTATTGAATACGATCTTTGAAAATTTCATGCATGTATAAAAATGCATTCCATTTTTGCTGAAATTAATTCATTCGGTGCAACACAGGCTAGATCAGAACTCACTATGTACCCAAGTTGGGACTCGAAATTACATTCCTCTTTCGAAAGTCTCAAGAGGTTAGGGATAATAGATGCATTTCACCACTATTAAATCCATGTTTCATTTCTGAGGAGCCCCCATAGTTGCAGTCATGTGACTATGATACCTCACCTTCGCACCATCTGTATGCAGCACTCTAAATGTTACACATCAGATCTGGTTTGGACACTTGGACATTTTTTTCCATTAATTTTTTCTATGAAAATATATAAAATTGTCATCCTAACTGGCATTAGGTTTAATCTTTTCGGTTTATGAAGTGTGTTTTCTTAAAAATTCATGATGTTAAGACTTTTTTTTCTTGTACTTGGGCATTTTTAAAATATTACTCTTTTGAAATTCTGATGATAACATCCCCCCTTCACTTACTCCCTCCAAACCATCCGCTATGTCCCTAACTGTAGCATATTGTGTATTTGAAAAATAACTAGCAGAGAGAAATTTGAATTATATAAGCACAAAGCAATAGTAAATGTTTGAGATAATGGATATAACTTCTCTGATTTAATTATTATGTGATGTATAAACATGTAAAAGTATAATACTGTAACCCATCAATGAGTACAATTGTTCTGTGTTGAAAGTAAATTAAACAACAACAAAAAAATAGAGCACATGTATTAGTCAGGATTCTCTAGAGTAACAATCTCTCTCTACAGAAAGGAGTTTATTGGAATGATTTACAGGCTGCAATCCAACTAATTAATCCAACGGTGGCTAGCTGTGAAGTATAAGAATCCAATAGTTGCTCTGTCAACATGGCTGGATGTCTCAGCTGGTTTTTCTGTTTACACTGGAATCCTGATGAAGTAGGCTCTAATGCCAGGGATGGAATGGACTTGCTAACAAGGCAAGGGTCAGGAGGCAAAGAAAAAGATTCCTTCTTCTATATCTTTATGTAGGCTTTTAGCAGGGATGGACAGTTTAAATGATTGTCTCTCCACACCAAGATCTGGATCAAAGGCTTGAATTTTCCTTTCTTAAGGTCAGGACTAGAACTCAATTCATCCACTTCAAACCAAGCAAAAATCTCTCGCAGGTGTACCCTCTATTTTTGGATTGTATTTCATTCCTAATTTACTCAAATTGACAATCAAGTGTAGTCATCACACAATAGGGGCTTTTGAGTTCAGTGGAGTTTTTTGTTTGTTTATTTGTTCATTTGATTTTTGTATCTTTCTGTTACCTTTTTTTTATGATATACTAAAATTACATTTCTCCCCTCATTTTACTACCACCAAACCCTCTCCTATGTCCTCTCCAATCTCCTTCAAACTCATGGCCTCCTTTTTAACTCTTGTTATTGCATGTATTATATATATATATATATATATATATACATATATATATATATATATTTAGGAATATATATATATATATATTCCTAAATACAAACTGCTCAGTCCATATAACTTGTATGCTTGTATGTATATTTTCAGGACTGACTATTGGGTACCAGACAACCAATTGGTGTTTCTATTTTCTAAGGAAGGCCACTTTTCCTTCTCCTAGCTTTCCTCAGTTGCTTGTATCTTTGTTTTTAGGGCTTAGGTCTCCTGGGCTTTCCTTTGTCCACTTTGGCATGTCAATTGCCTTCATTCTTATTCATCTTACATTTGGAGAGTAATGTAGATAAAATTTCATGGATGTATCCTCTGACATTTGTAGGAGTCAGAATTTCACAGCAAATTCCACTCCTTTGTTCCTTAGGTTCTTAAACATGGGTTTTTTTCTGTTTGTTTTGTTTTTGTTTTTATCCACATCCTGCAATGTTTTCTGAGCCACAGGTGCAGGAGTGTATTATAAATGTATTTATTAGGATTGAGCCCCACAACTCTTCTTTTAATTGGCTGTAGGTTCTTGGACCTGTGCATAACTCTCCCAAATAAAAGTTTCCTTGATGAGGGGTGAAGATTTCACTTAACGGAAATGGGAAGCAGACTTTTAATTTTTTTATATTCTTATCATTTATTACAATTTATTCAATTTGTATCCTGTCTGTGTCCCCATCTCTTGTCTCCTCCCAATCCCATCCTCCCTCCATCTTCTTCCCCTGTGGCTCTCCCCTAATCCACTGATAGGTGAGGTCTTCCTCTACTTCTATTTGACCCTAGTCTATCAGGTCTCATCAGGACTGGTTACACTGTGGAAGCAGACATTTTAGGGAGCAGAAGGGAGTTAAATACAGAAGGAGGAGGGTTCACTAATTCTAACAATAAATTTAAAGTTCCATCAATTCAGTTCCTTGTTTCCTCTCTTCTCATTTTTACTCTTTTTGTATGGCTGGTAAACTTTAACTGTTAACTTGACATAATCTATAGTCCTTTGATAGCAGAACTTCATTTGAGGAACTACTGAGATCAGATTGTCCTGTGGGCAGTTGATGACTTTTACTTGAAGGGGGAGGAGCCAGTCTTTTGTGGATGTCATGAGTTTTCTAGGCAGGAGATCCTAATTTGTACAAGAGAGCTGTGTGAATATAAGCTAGTTTGTGAGCTGGAAATCAACATCTTCCATGGTTTCTGCTGGACATCGTTGCCATTGGTCAGATCCAATGGATGGAAAAGCAACTTGGCTTGGCTTCAATTTCCTGCCTTGATATTTCTCAACAGTGGACTGTGACTTAGAATTTTAAATTAAACAAACCTTATTATTTTCTAGGTTGCTTTCGGTCAGCATTTTTTTTATCAAAACAACAGAAATGAAACTAGAACACTGTCCAGTTATGTAATTTATTAGTCTCATCAGCTTTTATTGTATTCTTACCATCAAGTTTGAATCTGGCTCAAAATATTTTAAGGCATTCTTTATTATGTATGTATCAGCTCAATTCTACTGTTTTCTTAATTTTCTTAAAACCGTCTGTTAAAAGCTTCTTTTTCATCCAGGCAATTTATAGAACATTCATTTCATGAGATATCAAGAAAATTTCTTAAAACATATGAATATAACAGGAAAATCTCCAGTGATGATCTGTAATGGTTGAAAAATATTCTAAGGCTGTATTATTTTGTAATTCTCATCCCTTCTTCCTTATTACTCTCTCTTTTTTTCTTTGTCTTCTTTATATCTATTCTTTTTGTGCTTAGGTTTAATTTTTTGCAATGTAGTTATCTATCATATTAGCTTATTCACATATAAAAATAATCCCTTAGCAGTTATATCATTAAAACTTTTACTGCCTTTTAAAATACTAACAGAAAAATATTTAACTACATTAATTTAACATATGCATATAATTTAACATTACATTAAAATAATACTTTCTCTGATTTTCTTGAGTTAGATGACTCCCTAGTTTGTTCCAACACTAAAATAATCCCAAAACACTAAAATGATTAATGCAAAAAGTATTTCTCTTTTGTTACTGAACAAAGAAAATGATCAATACCAATCACCAGCATGGTGTTTGCCCAAGTTTTTCAGGGTCAGACTCTCATGCTTCAACATGCCCAGGACCTACTAAACCCTAAAGTCATAAAGAATGAATGAAAAAAAATGAAATATATAGTACTTATAGGTAAATGCTTTTGAATTTCATGAATATTAAATGGACTTACTTTGCCTGCCAGAGAACACATGTTTATTAAAATGTATTCTTCCCCTTGTAAAGGAAAAAATGCTTGAGGCATCTGGTGATGACAGACATCTGACAGAAGATTCATTTCTGATTCACAGATATCAAATCAAATAGATCAAGAATCTTCTTATTGGGTCTCATATTCCAGGACCAACTATTGTATGTCTCTAGTAAGTCATGTTTCTTTGTTCACACAAAGGTTTTTTTCTAGACTATTTTCTCTGCCAAATGTTAAAGTATTATTATTTCTCAGAATATGAATTCCGCATGAAGTCCACCCTTTGGCAAGACCTAAGATTCAGGCAAGAACAACACACAAAGATGTCCTCAGACATGCCTATTCACTAATAGTCATCTGGCCTAGGTATCTTACTGTTCATGTAGAGAATATACCTAATGTGATCAATGCAGCAGAACTAAAATGTCGTTGTGCAGTTTCAATCTGAGTTCATGAGAATTGGCAATTTCTCGTTTTTCCCCCCTTATAACTCAAATGCTATGTCAAGAGACTCAGGCTAGTCTACTAAATGTGATGCTGTCTAGAGAGAAATGCTGTGTATACACAGAGCTAAGGGGCCTCAGCTGGAAGCCAGCACCAAGATCTTAGACATGTGAAGGACTATACTTTAAATGTCACAGCCCCAAACAGACTCACATCTGAATGAAGCCACAAGAGTCATTCCCAGCAAAGTGTGAATCTGTTCAGCTGAATCCACCAAGTCTGTAGAATGGTGAAAAATGTGTTTTGGATCATTAATCACTGCAGATTGTTATACAGTATAACAGCAGTAATAGGGAGTATCGTATATACATCATCAGGAGGCAACTGTGTCAGATATATAGTGGATCTTAGATTGTGATACAAGCTATTCATACATGGAAATAGAGATTTCCTGTTTCTTTAATAGCACTCCTCCTCTTTGGAAGAATAATCTTCAGGCTTTGTATAATATGAGAACATTCACTAAAATTCACTGTGCAGTTCAGTGAATATAATTCACAGTGTCATCTTCTCTTTATTCAAGATACACATCTTATTAAACACGTTTTATTTGACATCTGCATTATGAAAATTAAAGGATAAAATCGAATGACCTTTATTATTGTTCATGGAGCCTCTCTCACCAGCTTATCACAGTTTTGTTAAAGGTCACCACAACCTGTACTGTGGGAGCAGTTAATAATGCAGCAATATTTGCTTTGTAGGACAAGAAATTATCCACAAATCAAAACACATAAACATTATGAGAATAGAGTTTACAATTATTTGAAACAACCTGGGTAGGATGGTAGTACCCTTGCATATCCTGACAGCTTTTCAGTAACCACAGAGAATTGCTGGTGAGATGCAAACGCTACCTCCTTTGATCCACAAACTCTTCCATCGTGTGGTTTGTTATGCTGCAGGTATACAGGGAATAACTAGTCTGAAGCTCAGGCTGCCTGGATTTGAGCGTAACTTCTAACATTGATTGTCAGACTTCAAACACACTCTTGGACCTCTTTCAGATTAAGTTCCTTATCTATAAATGGGAAGAAAGCTCCCTCCCTAAGCCTGGCAATTGTGTTGCTGAGAAAATCAATTTTAATACTGTTCAAAATGTCCATGACCTGCAAAAGCCTTTATTTTACAATGCTCTCAACTTTAATGAATATTCTTTGTTTAACTGAAGTTATTTTGGTATTTCCTATTTTTTAATAAAAACAATGTGAATGAATGTATGCATGCATATATTTGAGGGTTACTCTGTCCATGTATGTGTACATGTTTCTCTGTATATATGTGCATGTATGCAACAGCATCTCATGTGCCTGGTAATAGATCAGAACAGAGTTACAACAGAGTTTGCTGTTACTTAAATATTTGGGGGGTTTATTTAGTTTTTTTTAATGTTAGTATTTTGATTGAATATATGTATGTATGTCTGCTTTGTGCCTGCAGGCATGAGAAGGCTGTGTCAAACCCTCTGGGAGTGGAGTTACAGATGCTGTGAAGTGTGCTTATAGGTTAGCCTGTGTCCTGTGTAAAAGCAGTAAGCGCTCTTCACCTCTGATCAATTTTTCCTGACCCCACTGCAAATTTCTTGCAAGAACTTGGGTTGCCATTTTGTTTCCCTACTTGAGTGAAAATTTCTTAGATTTTAATTCAAACAGATATCATAGGTATAATAAGACTTAACTGTGGTAAGGTATCCTACAGAAGGTTCTCTGTTTATCTGTCCTACACATGATTCTTTCTCTCCCAAGTCTTTCAAAGTTCTATTCTCCATAAGCATGGATAAATTATATCAAAGACAAGGTACAGCTTTGTAGATTCCTGTTGAGTCCTCTAGTGGGAAGAAGTTGCAGAACATGGGTGAGTAATGAAATTCTCCACTGGCAGTGGTTAAATTTGGATCTAAGGTTCTTGAAAGACAACTTTGATTCACTACTTTGCCTCTTACTCATCTTCAGTACCTGCAGTTTGCTCTTCAGTCTTAGGAACACCAAGCCGTTATAAATGATGCAATCAAGATCTTACTATCACTTACTTATTTTTTTTTAAAAAAATAAGCTGTTCATTTATTTTCAGATAAACTTACTTTTTTCTCTCTGGTTTTCTTGATAAAACTTTTAAGATTTTCAACCTTACATAGGTGTCTGGAATACCTTAATCTATAAAACAATCACCATACAATATTATGATAGTTATATTGATTAAAAAAGTTTCTAACCCTGCTATTTTTTTCTTCTGTACATTTAGGATTTATAAGGTAAAAATAAAATAGCTGAAATGATTTTGAAAGGGAAATAATTGTTTATACTTGTAGAACACAACTATGTAAAGAATAAATTAAAGGAGAGCATTAATCTTCAAGAAAAAATGCAAAGATATTAATCTCAAGACATCTCAAATGATTGGTATGATTGGAAAGCAGGTCTGAATGTAATAAAATGCAGGGTTGTAATACTGATGAAAACCCAGATTCTTATTCCAATCACATCAACCAGTGATCTTATCAGAGAAAGGAAGAGTCAAACTATACACATATACATTCATCGTGAAACATTGTGAGAATTAACCACTAATACTACTTCTTGGCTCTGTACTTGTATTAAAATTCTTTACATTTCATTAGATTTCAAAAATCTGTAAATAACATGAATGTTTTATTAAAAATGATGACTGTTTTTATAATGTTCCTAATACACTAAGCATAATAGAGATTTAAGAAATTACAAAATGTAGAATAGGCAAAAACAATAGAACGTAATTTAGTAAGCTGTTCTGTCTTTAGACTAATATATTAATTAATAAATAGATTGGAAGACAGATATTAAGGTTGTAGGTACATCTTCTTTCTAAACACAGTTAAGTTCACTTTAATTCACATGGCTTTTCATTAAAATCCTATTAAGAAATAAAACAAAGACTCCCAATTTTGCTATAAAGTTTTCCAGGGCACTACACTGCTATTGTCATGGGTTATCCAGTCAATGTTTTCCTTAGAAGATGTAATTTTCATTCTCTCCACCCCTACCCTGTAATCGTCTACCAAATGGCCACTGAACAACATCCAAGGCACTTTATTGTGATCCACCTATATCTTGGTTCTTTTCCTTTTGTTTGCATCTGCAATGGAGCAGACATCTTGTTTACCAGAGGCTGTAGGAAAGTGAATTCACTTATTGATTGACATTATCAAGGAGGCAGACAGACACTGTAGCAGGTAAAATTGCTTTTTTTTGTGTTGTTGTCTGCCAAACTTTAACAGAGAAAGTGATGTGCTTTTGCCAGGGAGGGCTACTATACAATCAGGTAATGGGTCTTAAAAACGCTGCAAACATTAATGGTGTTTGATCAATAATATTACTACCACAGGTAAAATGCTACTACATTTATTATTAAGATACTGCTAAAAATGGAGTGACTCAAAGGACTTCGAGAAAGTATGAATAATTGCCATATCATTAACGCAATGAAATGCTAATGGAGGTTTTGTCATATAACATGCTGTGAGTATGTTTTTCTGAAAGATTTTCTAGTTCCTCTGAGCTAATGCCAGACACAGACCCTCAATTATCCCATCACATCCCATCGCCTCTTCCTCCTGTCTATATGAGTAATCCAGGAAGCCAAAGAGGCTATGATATTTTTATTTTTATATTTAAATTTTCCAAACTCTATTTTGAAGTGTAAACCAAGAATCATAAGTCATTTTTTAAAATTCTTTGTTTCCTCGATATTTAATACAGTGATTAAACAACAGTGGTCTGGGTCTTCTCTTTCCCAAGCAGCTAGGATCAAGTGTTACCTCTCAATAACAATGAAGTTTGATGAAATGAAAACTTCTATTCATTAAATGAATTCTAAAAGTGAGCATGTTTTTACATGAGATTAGTAAAATATCAGCTTAATTATTTAATTGTATTAAATGGATGTTCTCTGAATATAACTATTGAAATTAACTCGGTCTTTATAAATATCATTAGGGAATGTGTGTATATTTTTTTTGTCAAAGAAACATTATTTTTTATTTTTTATTAATTACACTTTATTCATTTTGTATCCCCCCATAAACCCCTCCCTCCTCCCCTCCCGATCCCACCCTCCCTCCCCTTTCTGCATGCATGCCCCTCCCCAAGTCCACTGATAGGGGAGGTTCTCCTCTCCTTTCTGATCTTAGTCTATCAGTTCTCATCAGAAGTGGCTGCATTGTCCTCTACTATGGCCTGGTAAGTCTGCTCCCCCCTCAGGGGGAGGTGACTAAAGAGCAGGCCAATCAGATTATGTCAGAGGCAGTCCCTCTTCACATTACTATGTAACCCAATTGGACTCTGAACTGCCCTGGGCTACATCTGTGCAGGGGTTCCAGGTTATCTCCATGAATAGAACGTGTGTATATTAATAGATGAAAAGAACTAGAGGCCCAGGTAGGTATGGGAGAAATGATGATAAATTCAGATTCCGGAGTTCTTTTTACCAACTCTATATGCATTTCCCTAGTTATATGTATTGAATTAAACAGCTTGGTGTATTTTTTAATATTATTTTATTGTATTTTTTACTTATTACAATTTATTCAATTTGTATCCCAGATGTAGTCCCCTTCCCTATCTCCTCCCAGATCCACCCTTTCTCCCTCTTCTCCTGTTATGGTTCTCCTCTAGCCCACTGATATGGGAGGTCCTTCTCCCCTTCTAACTGACCTAGCTTATCAGGTCTCATCAGGGCTGGCAGCTTGTTTAAATGTTATCTATTTTAATCTACCCTGATAAAGAAAAAAGTTAAATAAAAGAACAAAGGAAGGTCAAAAGAAAAGTAAAAAAAAAGGGGGGGGGAAATGAAAGGATGGGAAGATATGGAAATGTGAAGAAACATAAACAGAGATAGGACAAAAGAAAGTCAGGAAGGCAAGAAAGAAAGAAGAAAGTAAAGAAGGAAGAAGAAAGGAAGGGAATAAGGAAGGAAGAAAGGAAATATGCCTGCAAGGAAGAAAGGAAGGAAAGAAGGGGAATTCAAACACACTGATTAAATAAGAGAAAGTCCACTTATCTGTCAGTAGGAAATGAGACAGATATAATAGGTTGTACAGTCTTGTGGGCATCTGGGGAGACTTTTTTCACCCTAAGTTACATTCAGTTCTATTTCTAGCTCAAGCAACTTGAGCACAGTATTCCTGGTATCAATTTTAGCTTGTGCAAAATACAGCTGTCTAATTGCTAACTGAGAGGGGAAAAATATTCTTTTCCTTCAAACTTCTGATCTTCATTGGTTTCTAATCCGGTCACATCTTATTTTAAAAGACCATTCCTTTTGTCTTCCCTAATAATTTGGTGAAATTGTTATCAGAGTAAGTTCTTATTATTTCACTCTTCTAAATTTTTGAGCTTTTAACTCAAAAGACAACATTATAGGTTGATAAAAGTGAAAAACTATTTTTTCAACCTGAAAGAACTTATTTTATTAAATATCTATATTATTTCTCTTGGTGTGTGTGTGTGTGTGTGTGTGTGTGTGTGTGTCTAAGAGAGAGAGTTGGTATGTTCTGAAAGTCAGAGGATGAGAAGATGGATTATTCTTTGGGGGAAGTTTAATACCACCTTTCTTGATCTGGAACATCCTCGATTTGATGTACATAATACACACACTCCTAGTTTGTAGAAATCAAGCCAAAGTTTAATATGGAATGTTTAACCAAACGTAAACACAGGAAAAAAAAAGATCGAGGGCTTGAGAGAGAGGAAGCAAACTCCTACAGTTGATAAACACCTTCAGCAGCAAAGTGGCTGGATACAAAATTAACTCAAAAAAAAATCAGTAGCCCTCCTGTATACAAAAGACAAAAGGGCTGAGAAAGAAATTAGGGAAACAACACCCAGAACAATAGCCACAAATGACATAAAGTACCTTGGTATAACCCTAACCAAGCAAGTCAAAGACTTGCATAAAAAAAAAATTCAATTCTCTGAAGAAAGAATTAGAAGAAGATATCAGAAGATGGAAAGATCTCCCATGCTCATGGCTTGGCAGGATTAACATAGTAAAATTGGCCATCTTACCAAAAGCAATGAACGGATTCAATGCAATTCCCATCAAATTACCAACACAATTCTTTACAGACCTGGAAAGAAAAATTCTCAACTTCACATGGAATAACAAGAAGCCCAGTATTGCTAAAACAATCCTCTACAATAAAAGATCTTCTGGAGGTATCTCCATCTCTGATATTAAGCTGTACTATAGAGCAACAGTAATAAAAACTGCATGGTACTGGCATAGAAACAGAATGGTAGATCAATGGAACCGAACTGAAGAGCCAGAAATAAACTCACACACTTATGGACACCTGATCTTTGACAAAGATGCCAAAACCATACAATGGAAAAAAGATAGCATCTTCACAAATGATGCTGGTTTAACTGGATGTCTACATGTAGAAAAATGAAAATAGATCCATACTTCTCACCCTGCACAAAACTAAAGTCCAAGTGGATCAAAGACCTCCACATAAAACTAGACACATTTAATTGGTTAGAAGAAAAAGTGGGGAATACCCTAGAACTCATTGGTACAGGAGACAACTTCCTGAACAGAACACTAACAGCACAAGGTCTAAGAGCAACAATCAATAAATGGGACCTCATGAAATGGAAAAGCTTCTGTAAAGCAAAAGACAGCATCATCAAAACAAAACAAATGCCTACAGATTGGGAAAGAATCTTCATCAACCCTTTATCTGACAGAGGGCTAATATCCAGAATATATAAAGAGGAAATTTTTTAAAGATTTATTTATTATTTATACAGTCTTCGGACTACATGTGTGCCTACACACCAGAAGAAGGTGCCATATCACATTATAGATGGTTGTGAGCCACCATGTGGTTGCTGGGAATTGAACTCAGGACCTTTGGAAGAACAGCCAGTGTTTTTCATCTCTGAACCATCTCTTCAGCCCCAAGATGTTAAAAAGAAATTAAGTTAAATGCTAGAGTAAATGATGAAATATTGTATAAATTTATATCCTTATCAATTCTTTAAAATTGCTTTCTAGAGTATGGGATCAGTTCAACAGTTCTTTTTATTAATTGCAATTTATTCACTTTGTATCCCAGCTGTAGCCCCCTCCCTTGTTTTCTCAATCCCACCCTGTCTCGGTCTTCTCCTATGTCTCTCTGTCGGTCCACAGGTGGGGATGTCCTCCTCCCCTTCCACCTGACCCTATAGAGAGCTGCGGAATGCTATGCCTTAAAGATGGAGCTGGTTTCCGCCTTCCACCTTCCCGATGATGAGTGCTCTCTGTCACGAACAATTCCACTTTTGGCTAAGGCTGAGGATCTGGCTTGCTTCCATGTATGTGGACCTATCTGCATTGCCCACGAGGCACGCCTGGGTTGGCTACCCAGAGGCTATTTAAGCTGTGGGCTGGCTTTCCCCAGGGTCCGAGGATTGTTCAAGGTTCCTGAATAAACTGCATTGAAAAAAAAAAAAGAAAATTAAAAGTGAATAATATTCAGCAATTGTGAAGGATTAAACTTGTTAATAATTATTAATATCTGTGTTTTGTGGTTACTGTTACATATTAATTCATGTTCTAGTTTTGTACAAGAACTCATTAAATGCCATGTGGTAATAAATTCTTCTTATTGTAAAAAAAAAAAAAAAAGAATACAAACATGTTACCTGTTTTATTTAATTTTAAAAAATCAAGTCTATGCTAAAAGTTTGGATAGACATAAAATTTGTTAAATTCTTGTTCAGTAATTGTCTGATGCATACCAAAGCACAAGTCTTTATGATATTTCTCAAGTTCAGTATAAAACACATCTTTTTATTCACAAAAATAAAGAAGTCTTCAAATTATGATTATTATTCAATCAATTCAGTGTATATATTCCATTTATAATTAATGACCAAGAAATTAACTACATTTAAAAATTAAATTGGCAATTTTACATTGTAAAACAATATATTCATTGATATGATTCAAATATTTTTATGAGTTGATATATATGACAAATTCTGGAGACTAATTCAGGATGCTATCTGGAAAGACTGTTTTCTTATCTCTCTTCCACAAGGGGCCATTTTGGAGCCAATAAGGCATTTAAGTGTTTGCAATCATTAAGTGTGTTCAGGGACTATTGCCATTTCACACAATTGCTCTCCTTACATTGTGTTCTAAATGTTGCTAGTCTCATTGCTTTAACTATTTTTGTAATTGATTTCTAAATTTTACTATTAAGTAATTTAATTAATGATCTCATTGTAACTTTTCATGGTTGGTGAAATATTTTTAAAACCACCTTTCAGTTTTGGTAAAGGAACCCTGAATTTTAAATTTATTAAATTATTATAAAGTTTGTTCCAGGAATGCAAGAATGACCATCTGGGAATTTCCTGCTATTGTAATAGATACCATTGAAAGAATATCTGAGCATTGATCAAGTAGAACAGTTCTCAAGTGATTACAGCATCAGTGAAGATAATTCTAAATTCTTCCTCATAGGGGTAAAAAGGAAATCAAAGATAATTACAGTTAAAGATCCTGAACATTAATTAGTTTCTATTTCGTGGTGGGTGATCTAGCGATTGCTTGTTTTAAAGCAGGAACCTGATCATGTCATTAACTTCCATAAAGTCTTAGAGGGAATTGCCACCCCAACAAAGGTGACCTTGGTAATGTTCAGTTTCGTGGCAAGGTTATGTACTCTAGACCTTGTTTATGCATCTACACTCATGCTTCATCGTTTCATTCTTTCTGAGGACAGATACTATCAGTCTCTACTGTTAACTACATCATAGATATTTGTGTTATAAACATCTCTGCCTAGACTCTCTGTTCTACTATTATAGAGTCAATTCAGTTACTCACTCAAAATAAAATCTATTAATGTTTACATAATATTACAGTATCTTAATTTAAATCAATGTGTTGTGAATCCTTTACTTGCAACAAATACTTTTATAGCTTTGTACTTTTGTGACTAATTGTTCAAGTGTGCATTCCTCAAATCCTGTGAACATAAATGGGAATACTCTCATGTCTATCTATACTCATCAACGTGCTCCAGAGATAAGACAGAACATGTTAAATGATGATTATTAAAAAGAACAGTGTTGTTGAATTAGGGAGTAAATAAATGAATATGTGATCTAGTATAATGAACGTAAGCTAGATGAAAGTGGACATTAATGCAACATTTGTACAACAGAAGAATGCTTAGATACTATCATGCCTTTATAATTTAATTAGTCAGAGGCTTGTAGTGGACATAATTATATTTGAAAATCTTTTAGGATTAGATGAATGAATTTATCATAGTTTTAATTTAAATTAACTAATTTTAGTTAATTACTAAGTTCCATGTTTATATTATTTGTTTGTTTACTCAACAAATAGACTGAGCATATAGTTTATCTCAAGATCTGTGCTGCTGATTTTAAAGCAGATTTTTTCTTTAATTAATTAATTAATTCAATTTAATTTTTATTTATTACAATTTATTCACTTTGTATTCCAGCGGTATCCCCACCCTTGTCTTTTCCTAATCCTACCCTTCCTCCCTCCCTCATCTCCTCCCATGCCACTTCTCCAGCCCACTGACTATCTGACCCTAGCCTATCAGGTCTCATCAGGACTGTCTTTCATAGTCTTACTCTATGACCTGGTTAGGCTGCTCCTTCCCGCCACTGAGTTCATGTCAGAGACATTCCCTACTCCCCTTGTTAGGGAGCCCATTTGGAGACTGAGCGGCATGAGCTACATTTGTGTAGGGGTTCTAGTTTATGTAGGTTATATCCATGCATGATCTTTGGTTAGAATATCAATCTCAGAAAAGACCCATGGGCCCAGATTTTTTGTTTCTCTTGTTCTCCTTGTGGAGCTCCAGACCCTGCCAGGTCTTTCTTTCATAAGATTCCCTGCACTCTGCCCAAAGTTTGGCTATGAGTTTCAGCATCTGTGTTAATACCCTGCTGGGTAGAGTCTTTTAGTGGCCCTTTGATCTTTTTCCTTATTTTCAAGTTCTTCCGATGTCTATCGCATTTGCCTTTCTGAATGAAGATTGAGCATCTTACTGGAGTCCTTCTTCTTGCTTAGCTTCTTTAAGGTGTACAAATTTTAATGTGATTATCCTATATTATATGTCTAATATCCACTTATAATTGAGTATATACCATGTGTGTCTTTCTGTTTCTGGGATCCCTCACTCAGGATCATCTTCTCTAGTTTCCACCATTTACCTGCAAATTTCATGATTTCCTTGTTATTAATTGCTGAGGAGTATTCCATTCAATTTTTATCCATTCCTTAGTTGAGGGACATCTGCATTGTTTCCAGATTCTGGCTATTATGAATAAAGTTGCTATAAACATGATTGAACAAATGTCCTTGTTGTGTACTTGAGCATCTTTTGGATATATGCCTAGGAGAAGTATAGCTGCATCTTGAAGTAGCACTGTTCCTAATTGTCTGAGAAAGTCTGCAAATAGGTCCATACTTATCACTCTGCAGAAAACTAAAGTTCAAGTGGATCAAAGACTTCAACATAAAACCAGACACACTAATTCTGTTAGTAAAAAAAGTGGGGAAAAGCCTTGAAATCATTAGCACAAGAGACCACTTCCTGAGCAGAACACCAACACCACAGGCTCTAAGATCATCAGTCAATAAATGGTACCTCATGAAACTGAAAAGTTTCTGTAAAGTCGTCAGAACAAAACAACATCCTACGGATTGGAAAAGGATCTTCACCAACTCTATGTCTTGACAAAGGGCTAATATCCAGAATGTATAAAGAGCTCAAGAAATTAAACAGCAAATAATAATAATAATAATAATAATAATAATAATAATAATAAAGAAGTAATCCAATTTTAAAATGAGGCACAGAGATAATTCTCAATAGAGGAATATCGAATGTCAGAGAAACACTTAAACAAATGCTCAACCTCATTAACCATTAGGGAAATGCAAATCAAAACGACCCTGAGATTTCAACTTACACCCATCAGAATGGCCAAGATCAAAAACTCAAGTGACAACACATGCTGGAGAGGATGTGGAGAAAGGGGAACCCTCCTCCATTGCTGGTGGGAATGTAAACTTATACAACCACTTTGGAAATTAAGTAATTTATTTTTATTAATTACAGTTTATTCACTTTGTATTTCAGCTATAGCTCCATGCCTCATCCCCTCCCAGTCCTACCCTCCCTCCGTCATTTCCTTCCATGCCTCTCCTCCAGTCCACTGATAGGGGAGGTCCTCCTCCTCTTCTCTCCTCCCCTAGTTTATCAGGTCTCATCAGGACTGGCTGTGTTGTCTTCCTCTGTGGCCTGATAAGGCTGCTCCTCAATCACATGGAGGTGATAAAAGAACCAATCACTGAGTTCTTGTCAGAGACAGTCCCTGTGGGTTCCCTAGCAAAGCCAAATTCTTTATTACAACAGTTTTTTTTTCTTTTTCTTTTGTTTTATTGAAAATTGAAAGCTCTGCTGAGTATAGTAGTCTGGGTTGGCATCTGTGGTCTCCTAGAGACATCTGCATGACATCTGTCCTGGCTCTTCTGGCTTTCCTAGTTTCTGTTGAGAAATATGGTGTTATTCTGATAGGTCTACCTTTATATGTTACTTGGCCTTTTTTTCCTTGCTCAATGGAATTGACTAGAAGACCCAGAAATAATCCCACACACGTACCAATACTTGACTTTTGACAAAGAAGCCAAAACCATACAATGGAAAAAAAGACAGCATCTTCAACAAATGGTGCTGTTCTAACTGGATGTCTACAGAAAAATGCAAGTAGATCCATATTTATCACCCTACACAAAACTAAAGTCCAAGTGGATCAAAGACATCAACATAAATCCTGACACACTAAATCTGTTAGAAAATTGATTCTTCTCTCATACAATACATCCTGAAGACAGATTCCCTTCCACCTTTCCCCCCCCCACTCCACAAAGAAACTAGAAATACCAAAAAGGCACAGGAACTGTCATAAAAGAAGAAAACACAAAATTTGAAGCTAAAAAATAAGGTAAACAAACTAGAAAGACTTGAGGAACATCTATAAGTACATTAGGTCACACAAAATTAGTTAATTTTGAGAACTGCAATTTGAAATGACTAACTAAAAATAAAAAGCATAATGGGACAAAGAACCTTTCAAATGAAATATGGTACAAACTTCCCAAGGATTAAAAAGAAAATGGACAAGAGAGTCATGAGGCTAAACACATCACAATAGGATGGAGCCCAATAAGCCTACAGTGGCAAACACTACAACCAAGCTTTCATATGATGAAGCTTGATAGAAACACTATTACCAAGACGTTAAAGATAAATCAAGAGAAAAGAAACTCAAATTTTGCAATGGCTCTTTCACAAAATGATCAGAAAAAAGGAATCCATTTCAGAAATCTTGCAGGTTAAAACAGGAAAAGTACCAGAGTGAGTATCAAAGGAAAAGAATAACTGTCAAACAAAGATGCATGTGGATAAAACAGCCATTTAAAGATAAAAGAAATAGAGAGGAACATTTTCTGAAACAAATCTTCAGAAGTGTGTCTTTATTACAACGCCTTACCCCAAAGTATGAAAGGAATGGGTTCAAGATGGAATGAGAGGGTACATGATAGCAACATAATAGCATCTCAAGTAAAAGTTGCTGTTAAACATAAATGAATGAACAAACAAAGATGACTACAATATTGTAATGATAGTTAATAAGTCATTTTTCATTGTATTTTAAAAACAAAATACAACTTAAGAATATAAAATAGAATTTAATGAAATATAAAATAACTATAACTAGAAATTTGTGTTAACGGAGCCACAAGGTATGAAGGGAAAATGTAAAAATAAAACCTATAATAGTCACTAAAACATATATGCACTCAGCATCAAGGCATCAAATGTACAAAACAAACATTACCAGAGCAGAAAAATAAGAGACTTTCAAAGCACTCTTAAGTAGCTAAAATAAAATTATATTATAAATTATAACATTCATATTATAAAATAAAAATTATTTTTCCCATCATACATACAAAACATTTAATACCAAGACCTCAAAGTGCTATTGCACATGGTTATTGTCACAGTTTATAAGACCTAAGGAAGCTAAGTAACAAGGAAGGCCCAAAAAAAGGATGTTTGTATCTTACTCAGAAATGGAAATAGAACAGACAGAAAAAGTAGGTAAAGAGATGGAACAATATAGAAGAGGGAGTTCTGAGGAAAATGAGGTGGGGGTCAGATGTGGGGATAGCAGGGATTGGAGGGTAGAGGGCTTGTAGAGAAAACAGAACCCTTGGACGGGGCATCTCTGACACAGGGTGGAGACCTATGACTCTGTAGGCTCCTGGGAGGATATGGGGGTGCTTCTAACTGAAACGTCTAGTAGCAGGAGTCATGGATACTGAAGAGGTTACCTTCTAACCAGACAAGGCTCCTAGTAGAGGGCGGGGAGCACCAAACTATCCACAAAAACACAGAGCCAAAATTTACCTTGCCTACTGGGTAGAAATAAAGATAGAGTAGCAATTGAGGAAATAGCGAACCAATGCCAGGCCCAACCTGAGAACCACATGTGAAATAAACCAACTCCTGACACTACTAACAACACTCTACTATGCTTGCAGATAGGAGCATAGCATAGCTGTCCTCTGAGAGGCTCCACTCAGCAATGGATTTAAATAGATATTGAGACTCAGAGCCAAACATTGAGTGGAGTGTAGGAAGCCTTGTGGAAGAGTGGGGGGAACGATTGAAGGACCTGAAGAAGACAGGAACTCCACAAGAAGACCAACAGAGCCAACTACTTGGGGCCCCTGGCAGCTTGTGAAGACTGAAGCATCAACTGAGAACTATGCATCGACTGGACCTAGGGCTCCTACACATATGTACTTTATGCGCAACTTGTTCTTCATGTGGGTTCCCTAGTAAAGGGAGCATGCGATGTCTGTAACAAGGACTCTGTTGCATGCTTTTCAATCACTTTTCCCTGGTAGGGCTGCCTCCCCAGGCCACCTAGGAAGAGGATATGCTCTGTCCTGATGTGACTTGATGTTCTGGAGTGGGCTAGTGGTGAGGAGCTCCCTTTTTCTGAGGAATACAGGAGGGGAGAAAAGGGAGGGAGGATGACTGGAAGGAGAGGGGAAGGGGTCTACAATTGGGATGTTAAATGAACAAATAAATATATTTTGAAAATGACAGAAGCAATCTCAACTGCCATCAACAGTTCAGTGGTTCTAGAACGTCGGCAAGAAACACAGAAATTATTGTGTGAATTTAAAAGAAAAATGCTTCATTTTCAAAATGTGGATTAATGGGGAGAACATCATAGTAATTAGAACTGGGACCACATAAAAACAGGACTCCACTTATACGATAATTATGAAATAGTAATACTTTCCAAGTCCCTCACCTGCTCTGAAACATTAAACTCTATTTCCAATATTGACATTTTTCTCAGCACTCTGGTAATTCCAAGTTCACACCAGAACAGCTTAATAAGATATCATAATCACTGTTCTATTGCTTAAAAGAGTCACCATGACCAAAGCAACTCTTATAAAAGAAAACATATAATTGTGGTTTTAGCTATGCTTTCAGAGCTTTAGTCCATTTTCTTCATGGCAGAGGGAGCATAGCAGCATTCAGAGAGACATGGCACTGGAGAAGAAGCTATATTCTTATCTGAAGAACGAATGAGAGAATTATAGGCTTGGCATGAGCTATTGAATCCTCAAAGCCCATGGTTAGTGATACAATTCCATCAACAAGGTCACACCTCTCACTCCTAATCCTTTCAAATAATGCAAGTCGCTGGTGACTAAGCATTCAAACATATGAGCCTATGTAAGTCATTCTTATTCCAAACACCAAATAAGATATGCTGACTTCATTCTGCAAGTTTTCTAGCCCAAAGTTGCAAATTTTTCTATTTTCTTTCCACAATTTGTCCCAAGGATCTAGTAGCCACTTTGGCAGTTGATTACAAAAATCACTTCACTTCTTTGTACTTGTTTTATATATCTGTTAGTTTTCTCATTGCTGTGATCAATACCTGATCAAAGAAACATAGTAGATTAAGGGCTTATTATGGCTTACAGATCATGGCAAAGAAGGAGTGGCAGCTGGAGCTTAAGGTGACTCATTGCCTTAAGTCTGAAATCAGGAAGCAGAGAAGGCAGAGAGGAGAAAGGTGGAGTAATGCTGATCCTCTAGTCAGTGTCACATTTCTATTCAAGTAAAATCTCACCCCTGTGGGATGATTATCCATATTTAGATTGGACCATTTACTTCAGTTAACTCTTTCAAGAAAAACTCTCATAGGTACAGGAGTATACTTCCATAGTGATCCATAATCCATTCAGGTTGTCAATGCAAACTAATCATGATGTACAGTAAAGCTACATTTCATGCATATGCTATCCTATGGTTATATATCTTTATACATTTGGTACCTTTTAAATACAGAAATTTTTATTATAGTAGAATGATACAGGTTGGATATTTGGAAATTCAATAATGAAATGCAAAGATTCTGAACTGTTGTGTACCAACATTCTTCCCAATATAACAATTGTCATCAGAAAATGAACTAGGCACAATGACACTGGAATCTTTTCACCAGTCACTGTACGAGTGGGCTAATGAAGAATATTCTTTCTCCAGTGCTATCCCATAACGTAGTGCTTATTAGAAGTACTCTGTGAATGAAGGAATTTATACTCTGGAAGGGAATTTTTGTTCATTCACGAGCATTATAAATATTAAAATTATATTTAAATTCTTTGCCTATGTCTGTAAAACTTATGTTAATAATAACATTTTTACTTGGGACACTTGTATGTCCTCTGAGTCGCGTTATTCTTTATGTCTTTACATTTGCTAGTAGAAATGTACTTAGTATTAGTGTCTGGTCAGACTGCCTAACCTCACTGTGTTACTTTTGCAACCAGCATTTAGATGTCTTATGTAATTCATTGATACTTCAAAATCACCTCTGATGGATAAAAAGAGCCCTGGAGTGCTATTTCTATCACACACTCTCTAATTTTGAAAGAGTTAAATGTCTCTGTCCCCCATGCATCTCCATTTATTTTGTCAAAAATTAAAACATCTACCTTAATAATATCTGGGAGTTTCATGCTTTATACAAAACTGTCACATGATTGTGTTTCATTGTATTATTATACTTATGTTCTTATAAATTTAGACTTCAAAAATTTGGAAAAACTGCCAAATTTTAAAATCACATGAAATTTTATGTCCATCTCTCTCTGATACAGGTTTTAAACAGCAAGTGCTCTGCAAAAGTAAACACTGATTCATTTGGGCTTCAGTCTTTATCATCATGAGAACAGAGATACCTTAATATTCTCACTGTGAACATAACATATATTAAATATTATATATCCTTCACATCCTTAAATCTCAGTCACAAGGGGAAATAAAATAGACAGTAGATAGAGGGAGGGAACTGCTTGGGAGAGGAGGTAGGGAGAGTAAGAAGGGAAATCAAGTGTGGGGAGGACTGAGGGAAAGAGAACTGGGAAAGTGACCTGAAATTGGTGGGGTGGGGCATCTCTGGGATGAGCCAGAAACCTGGGGCAAGGGAGACTCCCAGGAATCTAAGAGGTTGACCATAACTAAGACTCTTAGCAACAGTGGATATGGAACCTGAATGGCCACCTCCTGTAACCCGGCAAGACTTCCATTGGAGGGATAGGGAGAACAACAATCCACAAAACATTTACCCGAAACTTGTCCTGACTATAAGAGACACAGGGATAAAGAAGGAGCAGAGAGTGAGGGAAAGGCCAACCAGTAACTGGCCCAACTTGAGACCCATCTCATGAGAGAGAGCCAGCTCTTGAAAGTGTGAATGATATCTGCTATACTGCATATAGGAGCCTGGAGCCTAGCATAACTGTCCTCTGTGAGGCATCAATCAACAGCTGATGGAAGAACATGCAGAAATGCACAGCAAAACATTATGTGAGACTCAGGGAATCTTGTAAAAGAAGAGGACAAAGGATCAAAGAGGCCAGAGATGTCAAGGACACCACAAGAAAACCTACAGAATCAATGAACCTGGGCCCATAGCTGCTCACAGAACCTAAACCACCAAACAAACAGCATGCATGGGATGGACATAGGCCCCTACACATATGTAACATGTGCAATTTGGTTTCCATGTGGGTCACCTAATAACTGAAAAAGGCGCTATATCTGGCTCTGTTGTCTGCCTTTGGATCCCTTTTCCCTAACTGGACTGTCTTGTCTAGCCTTAATAGAAGAAGATGAATTCGCAGAGGAGGCCAGCTGAAGAAGGAAGACTCCTTAGAAAGTAGGCTGGGGTCTTCAACTGAATAAAGAGGGAAGACAAACAAACCGAAGCAAAGCAAAGCAAAACAACAACAGCAACAGCAACAATACAAACCAATCTCATTCATCTCACTGTTTCCTGAGTGGGCACACAGTGTGATCACACCTCGTGTTTCTGCCACCATGTCTTTCCTGCCTTAAACTGTAAGCCAAAAATAAAACATTCTTCTAGTAAGCTACGCGAGTTAGGTATTGATCACTGCAGCAAAATAATAGCAGGCAGAGTGTGTAGTGCAGCCATACAGTGTAATATGGTCCAGACCTTCTAATAGAACCTTAGATAGGGACACCGTCTAAGTGTCAAGCAAATAGTAAGTCTTGGTTCAGAATCTATGTGGAAAGACACTACACAAAACCATGTAGAATGTTAAAAAAATAAAAATACCGATTTTATACATATGTAGCTACATGAAGAGTAAGTATGGTAATGTATCAAGAAGTGTCAAGGACCAATTAAATTAGAGGCTTATATTTATTTAACTTTTATTACCAGTTAAAATAATGTTAATAATGAGATATTGAAGGCATTAATTAGAAGAGCAGGAAGAATGATTGTCTCTATGTAATTTACATAATCTGTCTTAAATGTTGCAGCTTCCTGATTTTCTAGTTTTGGCATCTGAAATAACACAGAAAATAAGCCATTTTTAAATCGATGTCATGAAATGCAGTTTATGAAGAAAGCAATACAAATAGGTGCTTTAACATAAATAACCACGAAAAAGTTTTCACAAACTTTAAATAAAACTTTAGTGGAAATATGACAAATTAATTTAAAAATAAAAGGCATAATATTCATTCAGGGGGATAAGAAAAAATATTATAAGTTGAGGTCACCTTAGGCTACACAATAATGAGATGATTTTTTAAAAAGAAGACTAGCATGGAATTTAATATAAGTATTATATATTGATATACATGTATACATTTGACATACATTTGCCAAATACATGTAAATATACAAACTCTCTCTTTCTCACACACACAGTTAAAAACCAATGTGTCTTCAAATTTGAAGCACTAAAAATGGACGAGATGAAAGCATTTCTTAGGTGCTAAACTATTCATGAATAAAACCTATAACTTTCAATTTTTCCATCTAAAATCTTGACAGATGTGGTCAAAAGTCAATATGCAGTGCTTTTCTGAACATGAAGCATCAAATTAAACATGAGCCCCCATCTGCAGGGATGGAATATTAACACGTTCCTGAAACCTGCAAACATGACCCATCGCTAGAGCTGATCTTACTGTGTAATGCATAGATTAAGCAGAGTTATCATTTTGAGAATTTTCTGTGATGCATCATCTAGTCTTATTTTTTATTTCTTGTCTACACTCTCAGCTTATGTAATATTTTCTATGGATAAGTTGCAATTCTTATCTTTCTAAAAAGTCAGGTCGGTAACCCTTTTTGATGTTAACTAACTTTTTCAGCTGCAAAATTACTAATTGCATAAAACTTATGTGTAAATGTCTGGAAATGAATAATTCTCATTAGTGCATTGGTTCTCTACAGTACTTTCTTTAAGGACCAAAACAGCCTATGTATTTGGTAATATGAGAACTGGGCTTGGCTGATAGCAAAGCTCTTGGTTATGGTTGAGGACTGAGTTTTGATACCAACTACAGAGCCAAAATTGTAAGTCAGAAATTTTTATTAACCCTCATAGGAGGAATAATATCAGCTATATATATTACTTAAGATTCATAGGCTTTGTTATGCATTATACAATATCTGAAAAACATTTCCCTATGCAAAACTCCATTAAAATTAATGGTGCAAGGAAGCAGACTCATAAAATTATCCACTCCTATTCTCGTAAAGAGCAATGGCAATTGTGATCATGTTTACCAGGCAGCAGAATTCTAGGGTATATCTTAAGATATTGTCCCTGTGGGGAACTGTTCAGAGCAAGTCTTTGTAGCACACTTAATACTGAAATTCTCCTTGTGTATATTGTTTCCTACCCTTGTCAATAAATATCCTCCCTTTGACATGACAACATAGGGTCTCAAAGTAATCTATAAACTAATTAACTAAAATCAAAAGAGTGTTTCAATGTGTTAATGAACACTTGACCCTTACTCAAGAAATTGGCAGAGCTGTAAACCTGAAATGGGTAACAAGAAAAGAGAGACACTTTAGCACAACCCAAGTAGATGTTATTTTAGCTCACCTATGTGTAAGAAAATTTGAATAGGACTGTTTCTATCATTAATGCTAATGTCTGGAGTAGCCAACAGCTAAAAATTGTGGAAAGTGTCCTTGGGGTGTGGTGGAACATGTTTTGGGTTATGTGCCCGGGAGTGATATACCTAGGTTTTTTTTTAATTTTTCCTTTTTAAATATTAGTTTATTAACTTTGTGTCCCAGCTGTAGCCTGCTCCCTCATTCCCTCCCAACCTTACCCTTATTCCCTCATCTCCTCCCTGCTTCTTTCCAAGTCTAATGATAGGGGATTTCCTTCTCCCCTTCCATCTGACCCTAGCTTATCAGGTATCTTCAGGATTTGAGGTAGAATCATTCCAAATTTTCTGGCTATTACAAATAAAGCTGCTACAAACGTGGTTGAGCTAATGTCCTTATTGTGTACTTGAGCCTCTTTTGGGTATATGCCTAGAAGTGGTATAGCTGGATCTTGAGGAAGTGCTATTCCAAGTTGTCTGAGGAAGTGCCAGATTGATTTCTAAGGGTTGTTTTGATTTGCATTTCCCTTATGACTAAGGATGTTGAACATTTCTTTAAGTGTTTCTCTGCCATTCTATATTACTCTATTGAGATTTCTCTGTTTAGCTCTGTTCCCCATTTTTTTTAAATTGGATTACTTGATTTGTTGCTGTTTAACTTCTTGAGTTCTTTATATATACTGGATATTAGTCCTCTGTCTGATATAGGGTTGGTGAAGATCCTTTCCCAATCTGTAGGCAGTCGTTTTGTTCTGACGACAGTGTCCTTTGCTTTACAGAAGCTTTTCAGTTTCATGAGGTCCCATTTCTTGACTGTTGCTCTTAGAGCCTGTGCTGATTGTGTTCTGTTCAGGAAGTTGTCTCCTGTGCCAATGAGTTCAAGGCTCTTCCCCACTTTTTCTTATAAGTGGTTTAGTGTGTCTGGTTTTATGTTGAGGACTTTAATCCACTTGGACTTTAGTTTTGTGCAGGGTGATAAATATGGATCTATTTTCATTTTTCTACATGTAGACATCCAGTTAGACCAGCACCATTTGTTGAAGATGCTGTCTTTTTTCCACTGAACGGTTTTGGCATTTTTGTCAAAAATCAGTTGTCCATAAGTGTGGGGATTTAGTTCAACACTGTTCTTGAAGTCCTTGCTAGAGCACGCTTTCCGTCCTTAATAAAGAAGCTTTCTCCAATTTTAACTGAATGAAAATGAAAGTGGAATAGCTCCAACGGGTTCTTGCTTGGGAAGCACACTACCCTGAAGGGTAGGCTGCCTGCCCAGCAGTGCATAGTCAACAGAAAATGAGCTCAGTGGAGTCATAGGAGGGTCCTCCTCTCATGATGACTATTCAGAGCTTTCTTCTCTTTTTAAAAATATTTCTGTTTATTTTTATTTTATTTACATAATTTTTAAAAAAGTCTTTTTATTTTGTAGGTCCTTCAGTGGCTTGATACTTTGGCTTCCAGGTTATTGTTTACATGAGATTTTTTTGTTTTAGCTTAGCTCATGTTATCTTATATTATTATCTATTAGAAGTCTTTTATTGTTAATTGAAATACGGAAATTGGGTTAATCTGGAACAGAGGAAGTGTGGTGGGAACTGGGGGGGATTAAAAGGAATGGGAATTGTTTATATGTTACTTTCATTAATTTATTTTCATATATAACATCTCAACCACAGCCAGTTTTCCGTCCCCTCTTCCCTTCCCCTTCTCCTACCTCAATCCCATCTACCTTTCCCATTTTCTCCTCCTCTATTTCCCCACAGGCAAGGGCAGGGCTCCCAAGGATATTAGCTAAACATGGCATATCAAGTTGCAACATGACTAGGCACCTCCTGAACACCCAGCAGATCGATGAGAATGGAGAACTTGCAATATGTGGGGGAAAAGTCTATTATGAATAATGGAATTATTTAAAGAAAAGGTTATCTTCTAAAAATTGGCAATGCTGCTTTGGAACTCTATAATTCCATGAACATGTGGACAACACAAACTGGGTTTGATAGGTTATAAAAATGAAAATATAGAGTCTCATGGTTATGACAGTGGGTGTACATCTGGGACCATCAGAGTAGGGGGTGAAAAATGATCAAAATATTTAATGAAGTTCTCAAGGAGCTAATTGAAAAAGAGAAACATCACTGTGGGCCAGCGCAGACGTGCTTGCACACACACACACACACACACACACACACACACACACACCACACACACATACACACACACATGCAAAAGAGAAACAGACCAAAGAAAAGTACATGTAAAGTAGATGAAATAAAATAAAATATAAATTTTGCTAACGTTTGTGGCAGTTTACATATTATATTTTGAAATATGTCTACTTGGGAAAGGATACTGGAGACCATTTTTTTTTTTTTAATTTTTGATTTCTCACCTCTTTCTGTGAATCAGTAATTACTTCAGAGGAAGAAGTCAAAGCATTGTAAGAAAAATGAGGTTTTAAAGGAAAAAATATAAAATAAATGTTCCTGTTGGGAACTTCTATTTAACGTATTTACATGATGATTACAATGTCAAGACTGACCGTAAATTAAGTTACTATATGTCTGTATATGCCGGCTATAATTTTGAAATTCTCCAATGCTGTTGACATCTTGTAATACTCATTTATTCAGGTCACAGTCTGTTAATATCTATTCAGATAACAGTAATGCTACTGAATAAAATTCTATAGATAAAACTGTGCAATTTATAACCCAATCTTCAATGATCCGAATGAGTATTCTCCAAAGATTTAGTTCCATGGCAAGGTCAACTTCTATAGGAAATATATAAGGGTGTTCACACCTAATTCAGCTCCACTATTCGAAAGGAACACAGGAAAACCATCCAATGGAAAATATCCCATACTTGCCCCCATTAAAAATGGATCACTACATTGGAAGATGCGAGTCCCTTCTCAGAAGTCTGAGGATAAAGAGAGCTTAATTAATGGCACAAAAGGTGTGGAAATATTGCTGTGTGATGGGAAACACATGGAGTTTTCAACTGTGCAACTGAAGCTTTGGCAGGGGTTTGCCGTGTGAGCTGCCAGCAATCCCTTCTTCGGTTCCTGCAGATCCTGCCAGCTGGAAAGCACAAGCTGCGCTGTCTTTCCCCCCCAGCAGTGGAAGTGGCTCCTCCGTGAGACACCCATACGAATTCACACGGGTGAACCTTGCTTGCCTTCCAAGAAATCAATAATCCAGTGCACTGAGAGTGCTTAAAAGCAACACGCAGGACAGCAGCAACAGGAATTTGTTATTAATTTGTCTCAGCATCTTTAACTTGTGTTTTGCTCACCAGGAAAACAGTCCTCCTTACCAGCTTTGTGGAAAACTTTGGTCCTCATAAGCGTTTTCTTACTTGATGGCAATTTTTAATCAATAATTTCCCTCAAAGATGTTAATTTTCCTTCAGGTTTTGATTCAGTGTCTTTTTCTTACTGTCTTCTCAGGATGTTTTCTTGACTATACCTGGTACTGCAAAACGTCCTAAGAAGCTTCCAATATGTGAATTCTGTCAACCCCTTGCCTATGTTATTACTTCATAATAATTTAGATTTACAGAAAATAAAACAGAAGAAATTCTAAGGAAAAAAAATTTCCAAAGTCCAGTTCTTCGATGATCAATACCTGATAGTAAAACAATCATTTGTCAAGTTAGTAATTAACACAGATACATTTTTCCTAAATAAAGGTCATCCTTTCTACTTGGACTCTTGATTTTTTCCATATCCTTCTCCTGTGACAAGTCTTATTTAGAATGTTGCAAAAAAATTAAGTGTTTTTTGTTTGTTTGTTTGTTTGTTTTAAGATTTTCCTTGCTTTTGGGGTCATCATCTTTGTTTGGAGGAGATCAGTTAGAAAAACAATCCCTTGACTGGAAAAATATGATGTCTCTCTCACAAGTTGATGTTAGTTAGAAGATTATGGGAACAAAATCCATACTGTAAAGAGCATCCATTGCATGTCATACCCAGAACACACATCATCATATCCAGAACACACATCATCATACCCAGAACACACATCATCATATCCAGAACACACATCATCATATCCAGAACACACATCATCAACAAGAGGACATAATGCTGGCGATAACTTTGTTCAGCTGACTAAGGAAGTATTTATTGGATTCTTCACAAAACATTTACAATTCTTTTCCTTTTTTTATGGTTATGGTATGACTGGGGGTTGGTGAACATGAGTACACCTCAACCAATTCCAGGGAGGGCATGACAACAGCCAAAAGAAACAAACAAACAAACAAACAAACCCCAAACAAACAACAAAAAAGACCCAAAAAGTCAATCCAAGTCTTCCTTGATAAACCAGTAAGTTCCTTACAGTTAATTCTGTTAACCAAAACCTCTCGTACGGCTATGAATGGTATCTCTGTCTCAGAACACACTGTCTAAACAAACAAGCAGTTTAATGCCCACAAAATATCAAAAAGAGACCTTGTGAGGCCTCTGCCTCCCTAAGCTTCCTGAATTTACAACTGCTGTTAGCTTCTTGCATCATATATGCTCCCCCTCTGTCCAGGAAGAAGAATTGCATTGAGAAGAATATCTTTATTAAACAGTATGTAGCTATCTGGGAGCAATTCACCCTGTATAATCCATATGCAAAAAAAAAAAAAAAAAAGAATGCTCATGTTGTTTCTCTTTAATGGTGTACTATATATATTAGTTAAAATTATTTTTCTTGGATTAATCTGTGTATGTTCATTTATTTCATCTCTTACTTTATTTGGGTATATTTATTCTATACATGGATTTTTTATATTTTTTCATATTTAATCATATATATTTGATGCTGTCTTTGATTGGGTTGATCAATACATGATTGGCTTCTAATCCAATATAAGTCAATTTGTAAACTGTATCACCTCAGGCTATGGGAAGGTCTTTTAATGATTTTTATATTATCTTTAAGACAATGACAACATATCTGGTGTTTTTAAGTAGTTTTTTCTTCCTGCCATTAAAAGATGCTCTAAGTACTCTTGTAAATCCCCTGTTCATTATCTGGGTTCTGTATTTTAAGAAAAGTTTTTTTTTTTTTTATGCAAAAAGCAATAGTAGCAAACAACACTCTGGAACTAAGTGGACTTGTCCATGCATAATACACATGAATACACATAATACTCATGATGAAAACTGATACGTTTATGTACACATATATACAAACATGCCTTAATTTAATTCTGTGAATCTGTATTACTTAAAATGGAGATCATTGTGATATATCCAACTGTAATTCATTGCAGGGATAAGCTCCACAGTTGCTGTATTTTCCACCTCGCACTCAACAGTGAGAAATCTGGAACCAATAATTTCATGCCCATTTACCTACTGTTCAATTTTTTTTCTTTTTTTAAATTCTTTATTAATTACACTTTATTCACTTTGTATCGCCCCTGTGGTTCCCTCTCTCCTCATGTCCCAATCCCTCCCTTCCTCTCCCCTCTGCATGCATGCCCCTCCCCAAGTCCACTGATAGGGGAGGTATTCTTTTCCTTCCTTCTGATCCTAGTCAATTCGGTTTCATCAGGAGTGGCTGTGTTGTGTTCTTCTGTGGCCTGGTAATGCTGCTTCTCCCTCAGGGGGAGGTAATTAAAGCACAGGCCAATCAGTTCATGTTAGAGACAATCCCTGTTCCTATTACAATGGAATCTACTTGGATACTGAACTGCCATGGGCTATATCTGTGCAGGGGTCTTAGGTTATGTCCATGCATGGTCCTTGATTAAAGAATCAGTCTCAGGAAAGACCCCTGTGCTCAAATTTTTTTTTGTTTCTGTTGCTTTCCTTGTGGAATTCCTGTCCTCTCCAGTTCTTACTGTTTCTCCCTTCTTTCCTAAGATTCCCTGCACTCTGCCCAAAGGTAGGCCATAAGTCTCAAGCATCTGCATTGATAGTCTGCAGGACAGAGCCTTTCAGAAGTCTTTTGTGTCAGGCTCCTGACTTGTTCCTTCTTTTCTCCTTCTTCTGATGTCCATCCTCTTTGCTGTTCTGGATAGGGATTGAGCAATTTAGCAAGAGTCCTCTCTCTTGATTACTTTCTTTAGGTGTATAGATTTTAGTAGGTTTATCCTATATAATATGTCTATATGAGTGAGTATATACCGTGAGTGTCATTTTGCTTCTGGGATAGCTCACTCAGGATGATCTTTTCCAGATCCCACCATTTACCTGCAAATTTCATGATTTCCTTGTTTTTTATTGCTGAGTAATATTCCATTGTGTAGCTGTACCACAATTTCTGTATCCATTCTTCCACTGAGGGGCATATGGGCTGTTTCCAGCTTCTGGCTATTACAAATAAGGCTGCTACAAACTAGGAATAGTGCTTCCTCAAGATCCAGCTATACCATTCCTAGGCATATACCCAAAAGAGGCTCAAGTACACAATAAGGACATTTGCCTACTGTTCAATTTTAATGTGTGAGTATTTTAACTTCATTATTATTAACCCATAGACTTTATCAACTAATTAACAGTTCAAGTGAAGGCAGAACAAAGTTTCTCTGCTCTTTAGATGTACAGACCTTACGCAACTTTTTAAACAGTCCCTTCTGTGAGACAGAGGAGGTTAAAATGTGTACAATTATATACATATGTATACATATATTTGATATTCAACATTTTAAATTGCAGTCCTTTGGCCTTTCATATCATTGATAAAGCGCTGCAAAATGTTAATATCATCACAATATAATACATATTAATTTCACCATACAAACATTATCCTTTATTTTACCAGCCCGAAACCTCCCTCATCCTTGGCAACAAGTGACATGTTTTGTGTTTCTGCTACTTGTTATTATGTAGAAATGGATCCATATAGCATGAAGTTAAATTGGCTTTTGTCAAAAGAAATATGTAACTCAATTCATTTATATCATTGTGTGGCTAATTACTTTTTATCATTGAATGTTATCTTGCTTTATGCATACACCAAAAGTTATTAATTCACTCACCCATTGAACGATACCTTATTGCTTACAGTTTCTGACAGTTAGAGAAAGAGTACTAAAATACTCACCTTCAAGCTTTGTGCATATATATTTTCTCCAAAAACGGTGAATACAAACCTATGTACCTGACTACTAGGTTGACTAGGACATATATTTTTTAAAGAAACTTCTGAACTATGTCAAAGATGTGCCATGGTATAGCCCCTTATCAGTGTGTAAGTATGTCTATGTCCCATATTATCTGCCACACAAAACCTCATGAATGTTTATTGCAATCTATCGTTATCATTCTCCAATGATTTCCACAGTATAATGTTTATATCTTTACATGTAATTCTATCTTCAACTTGCTTTCTTTAGATGCCTATTCACATGTTTGCAAATTTTAAAATTGGGTATTTTTTTTTTTGTGGCTGAGTTTTAAGATTCTCTATCTTTTTTTTTCTTTCATGAGACAGGTTTTTTTTAAATATTTTTTTATTTTTAAATAATTTTATACATTCACTTGTATCCCAACTCTAGCCCTCTCCCTCTTTCCCTCCCAATCCTCTCCTACCTCCCGCATCTCCTCCCTGCCCCCTTCCGAGTCCACTGAGAGGGGGTGTCCTCCTCTCCTTCTGTCTGGCCCTAGCTTATTAGGTATCTTCAGGATGGTTGCAATGTCCTTATCTGTGATCTAGCAAGGCTGCTCCTCCCTCAAGGGAGAGGGGAAGCTCATGAGTTCATGTCAGAAACAATTCCTGTCCCCCTTACTAGGGAACCCGCTTGGATACTGAGCTACCATGGGCTATGTCTGAGCAGGGGTTGTAGGTTATATCCATGCATGGTCCTTGGTTGGATGAACAGTCTCATAGAAGACCCCTGTGCTTAGATATATTTGGACCTTGTGGGGCTCCCTGTCCCCTCTAGGATATACTAATCCTCCTTCCTTCATATGATTCCCTACACTCTGCCAAAGGTTTGGTTATGGGTCTCAGCATCTGCTTTGATACACTGCTAGGTAGAGTCTTTCAGGTGCCTTCTGTGATAGGCTACTGTCCTGTTACTTGTTTTCTCCTATTTCCAATGTCCATCCCCTTTGTCTTTCTACAATAGGATTGATCATCTTACCTGTGGACCTCTTTCTTGTTTATATTCTTTAGGTCTACATATTTTAGTATGTTTTTCTTATCTTATAGGTCTATATATGTGAGGATATACCATGTGTGTCTTTCTGCTTTTGGGATACCTCACTCAGGATGATTTTTTTTAGATCCCACCTTTTGCCTGCAAAATTCAGGATTTCCATGTGTTTTTAATTGCTGAGTAGTATTCCATTGTGTAAAAGTACCCACAATTTCTGCATCCATTCCTCTGTTGATGGACATCTGGGTTGTTTCCAGGTTCTGGCTATTATGAATAAAGCTGCTATAAACATGGTTGAGCAAATGTCCTTGTTGTGTACTTGAGCATCTTTTGGATATATGCCTAGGAGTAGTATAGCTGGATCTTGAGGTAGCACTATTCTTGATTGTCTGAGAAAGCACCAGATTAATTTCCATAGTGGTTGTACCAGTTCACATTCCCACCAGCAATGGAGGAGGGTTCCCTTTCTCCACATCTTCTCCAGCATGTGTTATCTCTTGAGTTTTTTATCTTAGCCATTCTGATTGTTGTAAGGTGAAATCTCAGGGTCATTTTGATTTGCATCTCTCTGATGGCTAGGGATTTGAACATCTCCTTATGTGTTTCTCTGCCATTCTATATTCTTCTACAATGAATTCTCTGTTTAGCTCCATACCCCATTTTTTAATTGGGTTACTTGAATTATTGCCGTTAACTTCTTTATTTCTTTATATATTCCAGATATCAGCCCTCTGTCAAATGTTGGGTTGGTGAAGATCCTTTCCCAATCTCTAGGCTGTCGTTTTGTCTAATGACAGGTCTGAGACAGGTTCTTATTGTGCAGCCTTGGCTGGCCTGGAACTCTTTATATATATTAGGCTGGTCTTGAACTTGCAGAGTTCAATTTTGGCTCTTTATTTCAAATGTATGTATTACATTTGAATACATCTTGACATCTTCACAAATTTTATCAAATCTACACTTAATTCTAATGATTCTTTGTGTCAGTTAAGCTATTATCTTTTCTTGGCTTTGGCTGGTGTTTAAACACACCTTTTGAAATGCAACAGGTTTCATTCAGTGTCTGGAACTGGGTAACTGGGAATTAAATGGTGGGGTTGGGAGGGAATGAGGGAGTGGGATATAGCTGGGATACAGAGTTAATAAAATGTAACTAGTAATAAAAATAAAAAATATACAAATAAAAAAATAGTAGCATGGTAACACTACTGGGAAATTCAAACTTTCCCAAGTGCTGAAGTAGCAAAGCAACAGAAACAGTGAGTAATGCTCCGAATGAGGCTCCAGTGACATTATCATGTTTGCAACATGGCTTTTGTTACTAGGAAAATTTGTGAGGCAAATCCAGACTTTACCAGAAAATACCAGTTTGGAATCTTCTACTTCAGCCTCAGAAACATAAACTGTCCTTGACTTTTAAAAGACTTCTTTTGATGTCTCTAACAAGTCAAGGAAAAAAAAATGTTTTGTGAACTTTTAATGATAGCTTTAAAGGACTTTAAATAATAACCACAAAAAAAGATTATTATGTTAATCTAACTAGGAGGTAGAATGCAAATGCCGTTTTGTGGAAGGCCTAAAGCTTCATATTCCTCAAGGTGTTTGCTCGGTCATGACCTCTGTTTATCTGGACTTTCTTTTTTAAAAGTAATTAATTGGAGGAGGGGCAAGATGGTGGCGCCGGGAGGACTCTCATTCTGAGTAGCAGCAGGATCAGCACAGTGACCAGTAATCAGAACTCGCGGCCATAAAACACAGTCATTGTGTTTCCTAGGTGAGAGGATACCCCACGGTGGGGGATTCAATCAGCTTTTAACTCACCCAGCTAAACCGCGGAAGAGATCCCGGTTCCACCAGACACTTGGCTGCCGGCCACCAGCCCCAGCCCCAGCCTAGAGCCACGAGCCAGTGTCTCTGGTCACGGTCCCAGACTGAACCATGCGCACCACACTATCAGAGACTGGAATTTTCAGTCCAGAGATAACCCCAAGGTACAGGAAATGACTGGGACCGGCCTTAGGTCAACCAGACATCCCCTGGAAAAGACTCGGGGTCCACGGGCACCCCAGGAGCCAGCCCAGAGCCAGAGCCAGGGACCCAGGTTCCAGCACTGAGCCCTGCCTGCGCACCTGACTCGCAGCCTGAGATAGAACTGTGGGCACCAGGGCACCAGTGAATGAGTTTCACTGTCCAGTGCAAACACACAGGGAGGGAAACAGCTGGTCTGATCTCAGAGGACTCAGCCGACACTCCCAACCTGAAAAGGTCCCCGGAAAATTACTCAGCTTAGGGAGGCACCCAGGTTCCCAAAGGCCGCAAAGGCAGACACAGGCAGTTTCTGTGCACCAGACAGCTGGCAGAGACAGAGCTGCCATCACACAGCTGTGCTCCAGGCACAGGCAGCTTCTGCGGCCAGCCAGCTGGTGGTCACTGAGCAGTGTGCACCAGGGCAAAAAAAAGACACTGGGAGTCCGTGTCTCCAGAGAATCCACAGGGAAGAAAGGAAACTGCACTGACCTAAATCACCCAATCCTTCCCTAGAAAAAGTCTAGCAGACTAGTGGGGCCGAGGCGCCAGCACTCAGCTGTGCTCCAGACACAGGCACAAACAGTTGATGCGCGCCTGATGTCCAACTGGGTCACAGCAGCTGATCATTAAATTTACAAGAAACCCAGAAACAGGGCAGCTGCCCTCAGGACTTCCCTGGGTGAGAGGAGAACCCTCTCGACTAACAAAGACCACAGTTACCACTCAGGTCTATATCCCTGAGGTGAGCAACTCCTGAAAAAACACCAGCCATCCAGGGACTATACCCAAAAAGCTGAGAAGACATCCTTCAGGAAAAAACAGCTTTCTGCAAAGGGGATTCTCTCCACCACAGAATCCCAGGAACCACCAGAAAACAACCCCAAACACCTAAGATAGCACAATAGGTAGAGGCCAGCGTCAAAGCTCAAGCAACAAAAGACAGAGCAATATGGCATCTCCAGAACCCAGTTACCCAGGGGCAAGTAGCCCTGGACACCCCACCATAACTGAAATCCAAGAAGATGACCTAACAAGTATGCTCATGAAGATGATAACAGAGGAAACAAATAAGATTCGTAAAGACATAGTGGAAGATAAACTCAAACAGAATATTGCCATCCGTAAAGAAATAGAGGAAGCTGCAGCCAAACAGTTTATGGCCTTTAGAAAGGAAATGCTTAAAACACTGAATGAAATGAAAGAAACAGAGTTGAAGAAACTAAAAGAAAAACAGGAAAGTACAATCAGACATGTGAAGGAAGTAAACAAAACAACTCAAGACCTGAAGATAGAATTGGAAAAATTAAAAAAAACACAAATGGAAGAAATAATGGAAAGGAAGAATCTAGGGAAGAAAACAGGAACTACAGAGGTAAGTATAACCAACAGACTACAAGAGATGGAAGAAAGAATCTCAGGTGTAGAAGATACAATGGAAGAAATCGATGTATCTGTCAAAGAAAATGTTAAATCCGAAAAATTCCTGACACAGACCGTCCAAGAAATGCAAGACAATATGAAAAGACAAAACTTAAGAATAATAGGTATAGAGGAAAAAGAAGACTCTCTTCTCCAAGGCCCAGAAAATATTTTCAACAAAATCATTGAAGAAAATTTTCCCAAGCTAAAGGAGAGGCCAATTAGAATACATGAGGCCTACAGAACACCCAACAAATTTGACCAGAAAAGAAAATCCTCCCGCCACATAATAATCAAAACAGTAAGTATTCAGAACAAAGAAAAAATACTAAAAGCTGCAAGGGAAAAAGGCCAAGTAACATATAATGGCAAACCCATTAGAATCACACCTGACGTTTCAACAGAGACTATGAAAGCCAGAAGGGCCTGGACGGATATCATGCAGACCCTAAGAGAACACAGATGTCAGCCCAGGCTACTATACCCCGCAAAACTCTCAGTCCTCATAGATGGAGAAAACAAGATATTCAATGACAAAAACAAATTTCAACAATACCTACAAACAAATCCAGCATTACAGAAGACACTGGAAGGGAAAATACAACCCAAGAAAGCTAGCTACATTCAAGAAAACACAGGAAATAAATAACCTCACTTCAGTAAAACAAAAAGCAACCAAGCACACAACCTGATGACCACAGCCAACATCAAAATCAAGAGATCTAACAGCCACTGGTCATTAATCTCTCTCAACATCAATGGACTCAACTCTCCAATAAAAAGACACAGATTAACAGAATGGATACATAAACAAAACCCAGCAATCTGTTGCATACAAGAAACACACCTAAGACACAAAGATAGACATTACCTGAGAGTAAAGGGTTGGAAGACGACTTTCCAAGCAAACGGACCCAAGAAGCAAGCAGGAGTAGCCATTCTAATATCTGATAAAATAGACTTTCAACCAAAATTAATAAAAAGAGATGGGGAAGGACACTTCATACTCATCAAGGGAAAATTCCACCAGGAAGACATCACAATCCTGAACATCTATGCCTCAAATACAAGGGCACCCACATTTGTGAAAGAAACATTGATAAAATTTAAAGCACATATAGATCCCCACACATTATAGTGGGAGACTTCAACACCCCACTCTCAACAAAGGACAGGTCAACAAACAGAAATTAAACAAAGAAACAATGTCTCTGACAGAGGTCATGAATCAAATGGACCTAACAGACATTTACAGAACTTTACACCCAAAAACAAAAGAATTTACCTTCTTCTCAGCACCTCATGGAACCTTCTCCAAAATCGACCATATAGTGGGTCACAAAGAAAGCCTCAACAGATACAAGAAGATTGAAATAATCCCATGTATCTTGTCTGATCACCATGGAATAAAGCTGGACCTCAACAATAACAGAAATAACAAAAAGCCTACACACACATGAAAACTGAACAACTTGTTACTAAATGACGGCTGGGTCAGGGAAGAAATAAAGAAAGAAATTAAAGTCTTTCTAGAAATCAATGAAAATGAAGACACAACATACCCGAATTTGTGGGACACAATGAAAGCAGTGCTAAGAGGAAAATTCATAGCACTAAGTGCCTTCAAGAAGAAATTCGAGACAGCTCATTCAAGCACCCTAATGGCTCACTTAAAAACCCTAGAAAAAGAAGAAGCAGACACACCAAGAAGGAGTAGACGGCTGGAAATAATCAAACTCAGGGCTGAAATCAATCAATTGGAAACAAATAAAACAATTCAAAGAATCAATGAAACCAAGAGCTGGTTCTTTGAGAAAATCAACAAGATCGACAAACCCTTAGCCAAGCTAACTAAAAGGCAGAGAGACACCACCCAAATCAACAAAATCAGAAATGAAAAGGGGGATATAACTACAGACACTGAGGAAATCCAAACAATCATTAGGACTTACTTCAAAAGTCTATATGCCACAAAATTTGAAAATCTAAATGAAATGGACAATTTTCTTGATTGATTTGACTTACCAAAGCTGAATCAGGACCAGGTAAATCAACTAAATAGTCCTATATCCCTCAAAGAAATAGAAGCGGTCATCAAAAGTCTCCCATCCAAACAAAGCCCAGGACCAGATGGCTTCAGTGCAGAATTCTACCAGACCTTCAAAGAAGAGCTAACACCAATTCTCTTCAAACTATTCCACAAAATAGAAACAGAAGGAACATTACCAAATTCATTCTATGAAGCCACAGTCACCTTGGTACCTAAACCTCACAAAGACTCAACAAAGAAAGAGAATTTCTGGCCAATCTCACTTATGAACAGTGATGCAAAAATACTTAATAAAATACTTGCAAACCGAATCCAAGAACACATCAAAGATATTATCCACTCTGTCCAAGTAGGCTTCATCCCAGGTATGCAGGGGTGGTTCAACATACGGAAATCCATCTTGGTGATCCACCATATTAACAAACTGAAAGAAAAAAATCACATGATAATCTCCCTAGATGCTGAAAAAGCATTTGACAAAATCCAACATCCATTCATGTTCAAAGTATTAGAGAGATCAGGAACACAAGGCACATATCTAAACATAGAAAAGGCGATATACAGCAAACCTATAGCCAACATCAAACTGAACGGAGAGAAACTTAAAGCAATCCCACTGAAATCAGGGACAAGACAAGGCTGCCCACTCTCTCCATATCTCTTCAACATAGTGCTGGAAGTCCTTGGTAGAGCAATAAGACAGTTGAAGGAGATCAAGGGGATACAAATTGGAAAGGAAGAAGTCAAATTATCACTATTTGCAGATGATATGATAGTATACGTGAGTGACCCCAAAAACTCTACCAGGGAACTCCTACAGCTGATAAACACCTTCAGCAAAGTGGCCAGATACAAAATTAACTCAAAAAAATCAGTAGCCCTCCTGTATACAAAAGACAAAAGGGCTGAAAAAGAAATTAGGGAAACAACACCCTTCACAATAGTCACAAATGACATAAGGTACCTCGGAGTAACCCTAACCAAGGAAGTCAAAGACTTGTATGAAAAAACTTTCAAATCTCTGAAGAAAGAATTAGAAGAAGATATGAGAAGATGGAAAGATCTCCCATGCTCATGCCTTGGCAAGATTAACATAGTAAAAATGGCCATCTTACCAAAAGCAATCTACAGATTCAATGCAGTTCCTATCAAATTACCAACACAATTCTTTACAGACCTTGAAAGAAAAATTCTCAACTTCATATGGAATAACAAGAAACCCAGAATTGCTAAAACAATCCTCTACAATAAAAGATCTTCCGGAGGTATCTCCATCCCTGATCTTAAGTTATACTATAGAGCAACAGTTTTAAAAACTGCATGGTACTGGCATAGAAACAGAATGGTGGATCAATGGAACCGAACAGAGGACTCAGAAATAAACCCACACACTTATGGACACCTGATCTTTGACAAAGATGCCAAAACCATACAATGGAAAAAAGATAGCATCTTCAACAAATGGTACTGGTCTAACTGGATGTCTACATGTAGAAAAATGAAAATAGATCCATACTTGTCACCCTGCACAAAACTGAAGTCCAAGTGGATCAAAGACCTCAACATAAAACCAGACACATTAAATCAGCTTGAAAAAAAAGTGGGAAATACCCTAGAACTCATTGGTACAGGGGAAAACTTCCTGAACAGAACACCAACAGCACAGGCTCTAAGAGCAACAATCAATAAATGGGACCTCATGAAACTGAAAAGCTTCTGTAAAGCAAAGGAAACCGTCATCAAAACAAAGCGACCACCTACAGAGTGGGAAAGAATCTTCACCAACCCTTTATCTGACAGAGGACTCATATCCAGTATATATAAAGAACTAAAGAAGCTGAAAAGCAACAAACCAAGTAATCCACTTAAAAAATGGGGAACAGAGCTAAACAGAGAATTCTCTTTAGAGGAATATCGAATGGGAGAGAAGCACTTAAAGAAATACTCAACTTCACTAGCCATTAGGGAAATGCAAATCAAAACAACCCTGAGATTTCACCTTACACCCATGAGAATGGCCAAGATCAAAGACTCAAGTTTCAACACATGCTGGAGAGGTTGTGGAGAAAGGGGAACCCTTCTGCACTGCTGGTGGGAATGTAAACTTGTACAACCACTCTGGAAATCAATCTGGCGCTTTCTCAGACAACTAGGAATAGCACTTCCTCAAGATCCAGCCATACCACTCCTGGGCATATACCCAAAAGAGGCTCAAGTACACAAAAAGGACATTTGCTCAACCATGTTTGTAGCAGCTTTATTTGTAATAGCCAGAAGCTGGAAACAACCCAGATGCCCCTCAACTGAAGAATGGATGCAGAAATTGTGGTACATCTACACAATGGAATATTACTCAGCAATGAAAAATAAGGAAATCATCAAATTTGCAGGTAAATGGTGGGATCTGGAAAGGATCATCCTGAGTGAGTTGTCCCAAAAGCAAAAAGACACACATGGTATATACTCACTCATATAGACATACAACATAGGACAAACCCACTAAAACCTGTGCATCTAAAGAAACTAAGCAAGAGAGAGGACCCTAACAAAAATGTCCAATCCCCATCAGGAAAGGAAAAGAGGATGGACATCAGAAGAAGAAGAAAACAGGAAACAACCTAGGAACCTACCACAGAGGGCCTCTGAATGTCTCTGCCCTTCAGACTATCAAAGCAGATGCTGAGCCTGATGGGCAACTATTGGGCAGAGTGAATGGAATTTTAGGTAAGAACTGGGAAATAGTAAGAGCTGGAGAGGACAGAGTCTCCACAAGGAGAGCAACAGAACAAGAAAATTTGAACACAGGGAACTTCCCAGAGACTCATACTACAACCAAGGACTATTCATGGAGATAACCCAGAACCCCTGCACAGATGTAGCCCAGGGCAGTTCAGAGTCCAATTGGGTTACATAGTAATGTGAAGAGGGACTGCCTCTGACATAATCTGATTGGCCTGCTCTTTGATCACCTCCCCCTGCGGGGGAGCAGCCTTACCAGGCCATAGTAGAGGACAATGCAGCCACTTTTGATGTGAACTGACAGACTAAGATTAGAAAGGAGAGGAGAACCTCCCCTATCAGTGGACTTGGGGAATGGCATGCAAGCAGAGGGAGGAGGGAGGGTGGGATTGGGAGGGAGGAGGGAGGGGCTTATGGGGGGATGTAGAATGAATAAAGTGTAATTGATGAAAAATTAAAAAAATGAGCATCTTAAAAAAAATTGAAATAAACTAAACCCTCACCCTTATAAACCATTCTGTGATATCAGACAAAATTAATAGTTTTGAACATTATTGCATAGAAGACAAAAAGAATTACCTGTCACTTTGATTAAAACCTCAGTGCTTATATCCATGTGTACTTATATATACTTATTAATGTTTCAGAATGGAGTCGTTTGGAAATAAATTTGCATATGCCAATTTTTTTAAAGAGTAATTAATTAATTAATTAATAATTATAGCTTATTCACTTTGTATCTCAGTTGTAGCCCCGTCACTTGTCCCCTCCAAATCCCACCCTCCCTCTCTCATCTCCTCTCATGCCCCTCCCCGACTCTACTTTCTTGGTCTATAAAGAATATGTATTTCTTATAGTTATTTCATTTTAATATATTGTTTGTTTAATGACTTCCTATCTGTGATTATAAGGTGTTAAACTTGAGCCACATTCTAAAAATATCCACTTAAATCTCTGTCTTTTATGTATAAATACATTAGGAATATGGTCTTATCAAATTTATACAATTAATTTATACAATTTATATAATTTATGCAATTAAAGACTATCACTTCTTGAATTAATATCTCTGGCAACAGAATTTACAATCTGTTTTGTTGACATATTTTAACTTGCTGATTATTTTTGCATGTTTCATTTTGGCTGAGCAAAGAAGGACGCAGAAAACAGAGATGAGAAAAGTTGATTTCATCTGTCTTAGATAATGCTGCAACAAAGTGCTCTCATCTACAGCCAAGAGTAGATATTTGACTTGATGAGAGATTTTTGCATAAGGATTCAGCCCAAGCTTCTACTCTTCCACATTGCCATCAGAGCAAAATCATGGGATCCTCTGTAAATCTTCACTGTGGGGAGCTGATGTTTCCCTGCAATGGCTGATTTTAAAAGGATGAAACTCCCAATTTTAATAGTAGTTTTTTTTTTTTTCTCAATAGAATCCTCATTCACACTGCAACAAGTTT
Source organism: Meriones unguiculatus (assembly GCF_030254825.1). Classification (NCBI taxonomy): domain Eukaryota; kingdom Metazoa; phylum Chordata; class Mammalia; order Rodentia; family Muridae; genus Meriones; species Meriones unguiculatus. Next base: position 29,236,492 of record NC_083358.1, read on the forward strand.
TTAAGCATTTCAGAGTAAGTATGCATAACAATTTATGAATCTGAAATTTTTCTTCCGAAGAATATTGAATTTCAACTGTCTCTGGATCTACTCGTTTTTCCAGATTTGAGATTTGTGGTTTGCCCTGAAAAATTTCAAAGTGTGGTAAGTGCAAGATAATGAGTTGGCTTTCAATTTGTCGATCCTTTTCTGGCTGTGAGTTGAGGAGGGACAACTTCCAAATCCTTTAGAGGATGAAGCTAGAACTCTCTTTTATATGCATCTTAACTAATGTCAAACAAGTACTACCACATCGTTTTCTTTTTCATATATTCTAGCTACTCTAGTAATTTTATCTCACTTGACATAACGATTTTAACCTTCTTTTATATCTCCACTGCTTCCCCACTATGTGCTCTAGTGTCAGCTGATATTTTAAATCACACACACACACACACACACACACACACACACACACACACATATAAAATCCTGCAGATATGGGCTATGCCTAATATTATTACCTATGTACTCCAGTTCTAATTTTTCTTAAAATTTCCTTATTTTCAATTTGATCCTTTGTATTATACAGAACACACACACACACACACATACACACACACCACACATCCTATGTTATGGACTTCTATAACAGTTACATAGGTCTTATGGAAACACACTCTATTTTTAGCAGTTTCTCATACATTGAGCATCCTGGAACAATTGTGAGGGACATACAAAATATAGCATTGCATTATAATTTTCCACATTTAACTGAATCTAAAATTATATGCAGTACAAATTTAGTCCCGCCTCTGAGAAAAAGGTATCGGACGGGTCTGATGCTCTTTGGGTGGATGACACCTAAATGAACATCTGTACAAAGTCCCAATTTATTTCTAATATCAGAGATCAGACCTCTACTCTTGCCTGATGCGTCTAAAACAAAAAGGGGGAACTGTAGAGAGCTGCGGAATGCTATGCCTTAATGATAGAGCTGGTTTCCGCCTTCCACCTTCCCGATGGTGAGTGCTCTCTGTCATGAACAATTCCACATTTGGCTAAGGCTGAGGATCTGGCTTGCTTCCATGTATGTGGACCTATCTGCATTGCCCCCGTGGCATGCCTGGGTTGGCTACCCAGAGGCTATTTAAGCTGTGGGCTGGCTTTCTCCGGGGTCCGAGGATTGTTCAATGTTCCTGAATAAACTGCATTGAAAAAAAAAATACTGCATTTAAAAATAAAGAGCCAACAATAAAAGAAAACTGAATGAATTAAAAAAAAAAAAAAAGAAAGTGTAGGAGAGCACTGAAAGGCCAATGTGTCCTTTAATCTTTCATGGGATGTACTACTTTGAGTCAAGATTAAATAATTATTTTTCACTTCTTTTGCCTATTTTGATAGTATGATTTCAAAGGTCATTTGACACAAAATATCCTCATTATTAGGGGCTATGTTCATTAGTGTAATCATTTATTTGGAAATAATTTAAAAATATTCTTTTTATGTTAGTATCCATACTGTTTAAAAGTGGTTAATCTTTAAATTCCAGTAATGCTCTCCTTTTACTTTTCGGTATGTTTTCTTCTGAAATTACCTATTAATAAATATTAACTATATATAAAAAAAATCCATCTAAATTCACTAGCGAAATTGCCTGTACTCATGTCATACATACGATTAACACTTTTGAAATTATTTTATTCCTTTTCATATTTTAATTCTTTGAAAATTCCTTGCAATAAATTCCAATCATACCCATGTCCTTCTCTCAAATACTTCTCTTTCTCGTAAGCTCATGGATTCCCATTTTTGTTATTCAATATGTCTATGTGTGGGATTGTTTCTAGGGTGTGCTAGATTGTTTGTAGGGTGGATGTTGCTAGTGTCATACCTTCTACCAGCAATCAAATGGCAATATCTCCTTGGCTAGGTGTGGGACTCTATGTACTCCTCATGCTGGGACCTTGTCTGTAATGAGCATGTACAGGGCTTGTGCATACTATCATAATCATATAAAGTCTTCTTCAATTATTTTAATGGTGTCTATTTGTCTTAAAACAGAATCGAGACTTCAGGACTCTAAGATTAAAAAAAAAAGTATGCTTGTGGTGGTGGTATTACAGATTATAAGGAATGTGTGTTTTATATATATTACAGAGAATTATTTCAAAATCATGTCTGAAGAGAATAGTTGTCATTGTAAGAATAAAGTGATTTTAAGGAGTTTTTGGAAGATAGGTGTCTTTGATTTTCATTGTTGAAACAAGCCACTTGTAACACGGTACAATGAATTGGTGTCTGAAACCCTTGTTATAGGCCTGTTATGGGCCAGGCCTTGTTTGGAGCAGCATGGTTTGGAGGAACTTACACACTTCACTCACAGTAGTGAGGAGAAGAGAGAATGTCGAGGTTAACATATACCTGTCAATAGGTTGTTCCAGTGAGATACTTCTCCTGAAAGGTTCTATCTCATGGTATACCATTTTACTATGAACTCATCAATGTCTGGACTCATTCCTGAGGTTGGCGTCCTCTAAATTCACAAGTCGTGTAAGTGCTGTCGTCTGGGAAATAAAACTTAAACACATAGGCGTTTGAGCTGGGAGGTGGTGAAGAATATGTTTCATATTAAAACTTAGCAAGAATTAAGCTTATAAAAACCCTATCAGTTACAGGGGATACCAAGTGAATAAACTGTAATTAATAAAAATAAAAATAATTACAAAAAAACCTATCATGACTAAGAGAATTGTTTGTAATTTTCTCATTAATATGTCTCAATAACACTGAACTCTAGAAGTAAATCTCAGGGATCCAAGTAGACTTCCTTACACCTTTTTAAACATGGAATTGGATTTGAAAACAAACACTGCCTTGGTGATGTTCTCACATAAGTTTAAGGATAGTCACAACCATCCTTTAGAACTAGCTTAAATTCTGTTTATTCCGGAACATAAAAAACCTGAAAATGTCCATGGGTTCATCAAATTATACTCTTGTGAGTAATGACAACTGGTTATTATTGGTGAACTGGCCTCGCAGTTCTGGCGTTAGCATATGTCTTCAAACTTGCTATCATGGCATGATAGAATGGAATGCTTCAATATTAACTAAATGGAACTAATGTCATCTGTGGGCACCATCCCCATAGCAATGCTATCCTACACATATAATTTAGCCCTAAAGCCACGTTAAAGGTAATTAGCCTGTCTAAGGAACAAATAAATCTTTCTAAAGGAAATATATGCATCTCAAAAAACCACATGTTTCAAATGCATCTGCAAAGTATGATCTTAGTATTGAAAATTCAGCCAAAATGCCATTAAACTAACCTTACACAAATTAAGTAGCGTCACAGAGCAAATCAGAAGTATTTGAAGTGGGAAGGCATGGATACTATGGTTGGCACAAGTGGGAACAAGAATAAACATAGTTGAATGTTCTTGTCCCCATGACTAGGCATAAAAGATGACTTGTAGTTTGATGCAGGGAGTATCGAAGCCTGCCAAGGCGAATGCAGATATATGAGGCATTGTGAAATTGCACTCATATATTCTTCCACGCTTGTGATTATTTGCTGATTTACTGTTGTCAAACTCCGGTGCTCATTCATTTAATCACAAGTCCCTTCACAACATAATTTAAGGTGATCACTCATGAGAATCTGGGTTGTGCCAGGAGCCCAAGAAACCACAGTAAATTAGTGCTCTTGTGGATTCCTTAAGGAGCAATGAATTTTACTTCTCAAATGGGTCCAATGAGGCTGGAAGCCATGTGTGCTTGCAGAATTCCAAACAGCGAGATACATTTGGCAGAGTGGATAGAATTTCTCCTCAAGAGAATCCTGGAACTAAAATCAATGGGTCATGGAACTCAATAGACGACAAAGCAATTGTGAGGCTGTAGCCAGAGCACTGGCAGAGGCTTGTCCCTCTGCCTGCATGAAGGTTCCAGGCATTAGATCTATCTGCAACCCACTGTATGCTTTTGCAAAAAGATTTAGAATAGACAGTCACCTACGTAAATGAGCTCCAAGAACTTTTGATTCTGAATACATAAGCTTATCAAAATATTCCATGCAGAAATTTACATTCAAGGCTTTTTATTCTAATACTTAGGGTAGGGGAATGGTCATGCTTGTAAAAACCTTGAAAAGCAACATACAACATTTTAGATATATTTGAAACATAAAGTTATTGCTTTTTAGTTGTTATTTTAAATTTTGTTATTGTTTTATTACTGATCATCTCCAGGTAAACAATACTTATTAATGAATACAAAATATCATATATCAATTTTACTTGCTTTATTGCCAACTCTTGAAGGTCTTGGGAATGTGGCTCGGTGGTGGAATGCCTGTTTAGCACGTTTTTAAAAAGGAATTACTGCAAATGCCCGGGTTCATCCATATAATATGATGAAAGGTGCTGGGTTCACACGTTTGAAGCTGCCCTGCACATGCGTTAGCGTGTGCCTTGTAGATGTTTGTGAGTACACTTAAGGGTGTGTGAAGGAAGGGCTCACGACTCCTACAGCTTCCTAGGACTGACTATTTCTCTAAGATTTTGAGGAGCTGAGATTTTGAGGAGAGGATTTACTCTTTCTTCCCCATTGAGCCAGTGCATTATATTATATAATGCATGCAGCATAATTTAATAAGTACTCAATACTTGTTGATTGTTATTATTGGATCAATTTTATATCCTTCATTCAATATCTTGCATACTCTATCCAATTTCATTGTGCACAGCAAAAAAAATTATCGTCCTAAACTCTATTTTTGCCTTTTCTTTTCCTCCATCTCCCTGGCATCACTTCTCCTTTGTGTCTTAGTTCAGATTGTATTTCTTTAAATCCTCATAAATACCCGATTCCTTCCTAATCGGGGATTTTTACACCACACTGATTCTGCTTTTAACTTAAAACTGCCTAAGAACTTACAGTTTATATTCCCACAGGTTTTCTTCGTTCATACTTTCAATAAGATTTTGAAGCTCAGCTGCCCATTCTTTCCTAAACCCCAAGGTTTTTATACATGTCATGAACACATTCATATTACCACAGCAGTGAAAATAAAAGAACTAATTGTGCTAATAAGTTTTATTATATGCATTTAAATGTTTTAATTTTTATTTTTTATATTAATTACAGTTTATTCACTTTGCGTCCTAGCTGTAGCCTCCTCCCACATTCCCTTCCAATCACACCCTCACTCCCTTATCCCTTCTCATTCCCCTCTCCAAGTCCACTGATAGGGGAGGTCCTCCTCTTCTTCCATCTGACCTAGCCTATCAGGTCTCATACATACATATCACAATGTATGTGTAGAAGTCAAAAGACAACTTGTGGGAGTCAGTTATCTTCTTCAATTCCTTCTTCTTTGGTCCAAGGATCAAACTCAGGTCATCAGACTTGGAATCAAGTACTTTATCCATAGAACCATTGCTTTGTCTCCATGTGTGTGTATGTATGTGTGCGAGTGCGTGTGTGTGTTTCCATAAAATAGGTAAAATGTAAGGCAAATTTCAAAACTGTAGTGTTTTAATTATGTATTTACTGTCAGCAATGCACATACAAATTGACTGCCATATAAACAATTGTTTAATGAATGAATAGAAATAAACACAAATTAACTGTTTAAAAAGGATAGTCTAGGGTATATCCAAACCTTAATTTGAAAAAAAAAAAAAGTGAAACTCGTAGACTTTCAAGAATGTGTGAGAGCTGCAAAGCCAACATTCCAGGCAAACTGTATTTTTAAGAAGAACATTCTTCACTCTGACAATATTTAAGAGATAGTTTTGTGTTGCAAGTGGCACTCAGCTTTCATTTCAATGTCTGAAAAACACCTTGGTTCCCTGATTGGTATTTTTTTTCCAACACTTTTAATATTTGTCACTTTAATGGGCATTTGCCTATATTTTGTCAGCTGTGTTTTTTCCTCTGAAGAATGATCTCTGGTATATTCTCTGCATTTTATTTCCATTAACACCTTCCAAGTGAAATATCTCCTTATTTGTAAGGACTCTGGCTCCTCATTTACTCTTTCAATTTTTCTTCCATAAAAGCTCAGAAAAAATCTATATTTCCCATTCGAGAATAGATTTGATCTATTTAGGTAAAAGAAAAAATTCTCTTCTATATTTCCCACAGAAAGCAAAAGATTTTCCTTTTTTTCCCTGCATAGGAAGTTCTCCTTTGACCTCAAATCCTTTTGCCAAAAGTGCTGAGAAGACCTACTTTAGCCTTTTTTTGAAATGACCAAATATATTTAACTTTTCTGAAGCCTTGTTTTTGTTTAAATAACTTTGTACACATTATGTTTATTTACTGATTGTGTGTGTGTGTGTCCACTTTCACACAGCATGCATCTAGTAAGGGGCATTTCTCTCCTTTCACTATTTGGTTCCTAGGATATGAAGGGAAATTGAGGGAAATACCCGAAATAAGGGAATACCAGGAATTGAGGGAAAATCCTTTACCTGTTGAAGTCTCTTGCTGGCCCTCTCTTTGTTAAATTTAGCTTGATAATATTTGGCATAAAAGCTGCGCATTGTTATTTGCCCTCATGTGCACGAAGTATCCCATTTTGACACTTCTTTAACTGTTTCCATTTTAGACCCCTTTTTATCTGTGAAAAGTTCACAAATTTCTGAGAATATTTATACATGAAATAAATATATAAATAAAATATGTACAGATATTAAGTGATAAAGGATTTTATTTTCAGACAATCCTTGTGCATAACATACGATTTATCATGTGTTAAAACCAGAAGCAAATTTGCAAACCTTCAATATGTGCAATATTGGTTGAATGTTGTATATTGCAGAATGCAAGCCAACAGAGTTGATCAACATGTAATTATCAGTACATAGAAGTTGTTTTTCAGAAATCAGCACAAAAATGGCAGAAGGATGTTTAGGGCCATTTCGGGAACTTGGAAATTTTGTCCTGACCACAAGCCAAACATCTCTTAATAATTTTTATTATAAAACTCAAGTCAGCACCCAAACAGCAATTTTCACGCTCAAATATTCTAACAAAATGTAATACAGAGACATACTAAATTTTAATGTGTATGCTGAGGAATGACTCTAGAAAAGCTAAGTAACTGTGTTTTTCTAAGAACAGAAATTGTTGTATGTACAGTAAAAGAAACCTGAAATTTATAAGATACCGTACTTCCATATCTGAGCTAGGGTTTCTGGGAAGATTCTGGTTGTGCGTCATAGCATATTTTGTGTGAAGTATGCATTTGTATGTTCTGAGCCACACTGCAGCAAGGTTACACAAAGTGACAGTAGTTACTGCTAACACTAATGCCTCACATTCATTATACATTAATTTCAAATTAATTTCTTTGGGTCATTATGTCCTTAGAAAACTTTTATAATTGTCAATATTTGTGTGTGGGATGTGTGTAATCCTCTACAATCACTTAAGTGACCTAATATGGTTTCAAAATGCACGTGGTCCACATGACAAAGGGGCACACTATCCTTCCCATGGGAGATTGCTGTCAGCATCTAAGTGTAGCATAGATACACATGAAGACAGGAACTCTGTTGAGCAATTACCTGGAAGACGGTTGCCACAGACTAGAGTATGCATTCAATTTTAGAGACAATTTTAATAGTGTATCCCTTTTGCCAGTCTAGGGAGGAAATCTCTCCTCATTGGTTTCAGTTAATTAGTATGAATTCATCATGAATTCTACTACTGGATGCTGACTAGCTCCCTAAGCTTTCTAGACAATTATTAAGGGATATATTTAAGAGGAAGGTCAACTGATATTTATGTTAGAAGATGTGAACAATATTGACAACTATCAATGTAAGCATTCTAAGACTTCATATACAAATTCTTAAAGAAGTGCATGTTCTCCAAATAAAGAGTTTAGTGTGTATGAAGTTTCATGTCTTTTACAGAGAATATTGTCTTGTGCTACTTACCTTATGAAGATCACCACAGAAACATAGAGCAAAATCCCACACATGGTCCTTGTTGATTGAGTTGGACAACAAACAGGTTTAAATTAAAGAAGCTCAATGGAGGGGAAAACAAAACAAAACAAAACAACCATTTCTAAATTTGATAACAAACTATTATGCTTTTATAATATTTTTCATAAGAATTTTTAATGAATGGTTTTCATTGCCATCTCCATAAAATGATAATTATGCTTCAATTCAGCCCATGAAACTTGGCAAAAGTAGTTTATCTTGAATATACACAAATTTTGTACATGTATTCTTCGTGATATTGCTCCCTAGATATTTAAATTCTCATTATGGAAAACATAAGTCATTCATTTATATTCCAACCTTGAACAGTAAACTGGCTAAATATTAGTTTTAAAGACAACTTGATATAGCTATAGAATTAACTAAGGCCATATTTAGATCATTAATTAAAAATAAACTGTCAAGTAAACAATATTAAATACCTCTGGGGCTCTGTGACTGCTTTTACTAGAATTTGTTTAACACTGATAATGGCGAATTACATAAGCTTTTTACAATTAATTAAAATATAAATAATTTTTTCTTTTTTTATTAATTTTTTTATTAATTACACTTTATTAACTTTGTATAAAATTAAGCCTCCCCATAAGCCTCTCCCTCCTCCCCTCCCGATCTCACCCTCCCTCCCATTTCTGCATGCATGCCCCTCCCCAAGTCCACTGATAGAGGAGGTTCTCCTCTCCTTTCTGATCTTAGTCTATCAGTTCTCGTCAAAAGTGGCTGCATCCTCTTCTGTGGCCTGGTAAGGCTGCTCCCCCCTCAGGGGGAGGTGATCAAAGGGGAGGTGATCAAAGAGCAGGCCAATCAGATTATGTCAGAGGCAGTCCCTCTTCCCATTACTAGGTAACCCACCTGGACACCGACCTGCCATGGGCTACATCTGTGCAGGGGTTCCAGGTCATCTCCATGAATAGTCCTTGGTTGGAGTATGAGTCTCTGGGAAGTTCCCTGTGTTCAAATTTTCTTGTTCTGTTGCTCTCCTTGTGGAGACCCCGTCCTCTCCAGCTCCCACTATTTCCCACTTCCTACACAAAATTCCATTCACTCTGCCCGAGAGTTGGCCATCAGACTCAGCAAGCCTATAGCCAACATCAAACTAAACGGAGAGAAACTTAAAGCAATCCCACTAAAATCAGGGACAAGGCAAGGCTGCCCACTCTCTCCATATCTCTTCAACATAGTGCTGGAAGTCCTTGCTAGAGCAATAAGACAGTTGAAGGAGATCAAGGGGATACAGATTGGAAAAGAAGTCAAATTATCACTATTTGCAGATGATATGATAGTATACGTGGGTGACCCCAAAACCTCCACCAGGGAACTCCTACATCTGATAAACACCTTCAGCACAGTGGCCGGATACAAAATTAACTCAAAAAAATCAGTCGGCCTCCTGTATACAAAAGACAAAAGGGCTGAGAAAGAAATTAGGGAAACAACACCCTTCACAATAGCCACAAATGACATAAGGTACCTCGGAGTAACCCTAACCAAGGAAGTCAAAGACTTGTATGAAAAAAAATTTCAAGTCTCTGAAGAAAGAATTAGAAGAAGATATGAGAAGATGGAAAGATCTCCCATGCTCATGGCTTGGCAGGATTAACATAGTAAAAATATAAATAATTTTAAAACAACTAGAAAAATAGTAAAATGTATGAAATGTTTGTTCAGTTTATGTTTAAAAATTTAAATAACTTGACATGGTTATCTAATGCCAACATTTTTTCTGTTCCTCATCTTTTTCATTTATAAATCATGATTGTTATGATCTGACAGGACTACTGAAGGAAAAGATGTGTGTCTTGCACATATATTTATTTTTGTTCATTATTCAAACACTTAAAATTATTTGAAATTTTATCATCTATACTAAGTGGTATGACCATGGAATAATCATATTAATAACAATAGTATTATTATTTTTAAACTGATTGCCACATGTAGCCTTTAAGTAACTTTGTAGAAGAAAGAGTGAAAAGATTGTAAAAGCCAAAAGATTAGGGTGTTTGCTGTGAGATTCTGTATCTTAGTAATATTAGAAGTTATACCCATAAACTCTGACCCACATACCTGCCCAAACATGAGTTGAACACGGATGACAACACTAATCATATTAAAGTGGACCAGGGAGAGCCTACGAGGCCTTTAACCCTACACAGGGAGCTACAAGTAATTAAACAATATTGGGTGTCGGACAGTCTTCCCCAGGCAAGAACGTATCAGTCAGTCATCCAATTCCAAGTAAACAACCTTTAAGTAAAGGGAGAAATATAATTTTATTATAGTTTCAAAAAGAAAAAAAAGTAAATGAAAGATTAAAGACTGAACTCAAAATGACTCCATATATGTTTCACCATTTTTAGTATGATTTTGTTTTGTAACAAAGCAATTATATTTATTAATGGGTTATAATATTACATTTCAATACATTTATGTATTATAAAATAATCAAATCAGAGTAATTACCTCGATTATCTTAAACATTTACCATTGTTTCACATCTAAATTCCTCTCTGTTTACTACTTTCAAAATATAATATGCTGCTCTTAGCTATAGACACTGCTGGGTTAACTGTGTGTTAGAACTTGAAACAGTCTGTCCATACCATTAATAATCCAATCTGTTTTTTTTTTCTCTTTCTTCTTTCTACCTTCCTAGTCAACGGTAAACATAATTACTTTTATTACATGTAATCAACTCTTTTATACTATACATGTCAGTGAAACCATATATTGTTAAATTGTTTTTCTGTATTCATTTTTCTTTCTGAAGTTGTGTATATGCATATGATCATTTACTTTGTTAAGCAATCGCAACACTGGGCGCATAACTTAAAAGCAATCAGTGCTTAGAAGAGCAGCTTGAATTCTCACAATTTACAATAGAGAATCAACCCAGGAGTCTAACAATTAATGGATAGGATTTTTTTGTTTTTTGTTTGCTAAAAAATATTTCTTTTGTTTTTTGGAATTATAATACAATTGCATCATTATCTGCTTCCCTTTTCTCCCTTCAAACATTTCTTTATTCCCCTACTTGCTCTCTTTCAAATTCATGCCAACTTATTTTCATTAATTTTTGTTACTTAGGTATATATGTATTGCTCAGTGAATGAACCCAATCTGCTCAGTCTATATAAAGTTACCTGTATGCATTTACCCAGGGCTGGCCATCTTGGTGGGGCTGTGTGTCCAGAAATTACACCCATAATGTCTGACTCACAGGGCTGCCTTAAATGAGCTCTACAACAATAATAGACATGGTAAAATACATAGGAAAGTCCACAAGTCATCAAATAACTACTCAAAGAACTACAGGCAACTAAGGAATGCTGAGAGAGAGGAAATAGTCTCTTCCAGAGATGACAACAATAACTGGAATGGACAAAGTTTAAAAATGTTTCCCTTCAAATTCAGGAGATACTCCCATTTTTCCTCCCCACTTTCATTAAATTATAAGAAAACGATGACTTCTTGTTGAGTGGCAGGTGTTATTTCTGATGTGGATTTAGTGTAACGGTACCACACAGTGCTTCTGCATATGAAAATACAAATCCTGAGGAGAAGAGGGATGGGAAAAGATAACTGAGGCAGAGACTTCTGAACGTATGCTAACTGTGCAATCAAGCTGGGGAAATTGAAAAGAAAAATTAATAGAGACAGAAACTGGCTGAAAAGTGTTCTAGTAAATAAGATTTAACTTGAAATACATTTTCCTGGTCAGAAGATAATGTAGTTCAATATGAAGATAATGTATGTTCAACAAAATTATAGTGAACATTTCCTAGACAATAAAATCAAAAATTGCTATTATTGATTAAAAAAAAAAGAAAGAAAGAAAAGTAAATACCTTTACAGCCGCCTCAGCTTTCCCATTGGGAAATGGAGGAAAAGCTGCATGACCTTTTCTCTTTGTCCTTGATTTTTCTTGAGATGGACATCCTTAACTGGGAAGACAGGTGCATATTTGAGGTCCCAAAACACATCTGTGGTACTGACTCTGCAGTTTCCTGGATAAGCTTCCCTTTTTTTGTAGTTGGTGATAATATGCAAATAGGTTGGGACCCTTTTCTACTCCTGCTGATTACTATTAAAGTCACACTAACTTGTTGCCAATGTATCCTTTGTGTTTCTCTGTTTCTGGATTGCTTTAGGCATCTCAACTGATCTCACTTGATGGAAAATAACTGTGTACAGAGAATATTAATATCAACTTCTTAAAAAAAGGTGTAAGTATAATGTAAAAAAATGGGTTGAACATTCACCTTATAAAAGCTATTTTAATCATGTTCTTTACTGAAGTTGTGTCTATTTGCAAATCTTCTTTTAAACATTACTTCTGTGTATACTGAGAACAATGGGAAACTTGAGCACTCATCTGTGTATGTTTACAGTATCCAGTCAATTTGCATTAATAAAGATTTAAAAGTAGCAAATTAATTTGTGAGGTGACTTGAGTGGAATTCTTTAAATGTACCCTGGAGAGCTATTGTGAAACCACGGAGTACAGGATCTGCATTTAGTGTGAGCTGTGTCTCTGAAAGCTCAGCAGTAATTCCTGCTCTATATAGGGAGTGCAATGCCATTCAAAGAGGGGAAAAGACAAGGTCCCCGAGTCATAATGAATCATCTCATTGGTGAATCAAAGAGTAGTCCTAGCATGGTCTTCCTGCCAAGGACCCCTTCCCTCATAAAGCTAATAAGCATTTAATGCACATTTACAATACACTTGACTGTGTTTTAGATTCTATAGACAGAATAAACTCTAAACATGTTTTTTTTCCTTATTCGCATTGAATTTATATTAACTTTGAAACAGGTATTTTATACATTGAATGATCTAATGTAACCACTACAAAATGTAAATAGGCAGGTACTGCAAAAATGGAGGGAGGGAGGGAGTATAGCTTTCATTGGATTTAGATTAAAGCTTTACTGACAAAGATCTGAATATTGTGAAGAAGACAGAGAGACATACAAAAATTGGGCAGAGGACTAGAAAGCAGAGGTACATGTGTGAGATAGCTAGAATGGGAGATTCTGTACATGAATTAATCCGGTGATAGGAAGACATTTCACCTATTGTTTAGAGTCAGATTTTATAATAAAAATCGAACAAAGGGTATCCCCCCCAAAAAAAACCCTTACATTTGTTGATTTCATCTAATCTAGAATGGGTTCAATGGCTTTTGGCAAAACATGAAGGGAAAAAGGGGAGTTAGCATTAGTATTGAAGTGGTTCAGACCTCAGAACTGTGTGGTAGCAAATGATTGTTGCTCAGTGAAAGGTTTTAAAGGTTAATGGGCCTAACGCATAAGAAACATGTCCTTTCTACTTTCTAGTGACTCAAGTATATGCATCACACTTTAAGAGAGGCTCATCACATTAAAATTAAAGAGAGAAAGAAAGAAGAGAGAGGATAAGGAAGGAAGAAAAGAAGGAAGAAAGGACAGAGAAAGAAAGAAAGAAAGAAAGAAAGAAAGAAGAAGAAGAAGAAGAAGAAGAAGAAGAAGAAGAAGAAGAAGGAAGGAAGGAAGGAAGGAAGGAAGGAAGGAAGGAAGGAAGGAAGGAAGGAAGGAAGGAAAGAAAAGGAAAGGAAAGGAAGGAAGGAAGGAAGGAAGGAAGGAAGGAAAGAAGGAAGCATAAAGACAAAGAAAAGAAGAAAAAACATTACCTGGGCACTACCATTTGAGCAGTTTGGCAAGATGTTTATTGGCCATAGACAGAGGAAAGGAGGTGCTTGGAGAATAGAAATCGATGCTGCTTACATATATTGATTTTATGATAACTATTTTATTCCCCATTCCTCCTGGATGACTAAGTTTAGAGTTCATCAAGGAAGGCAGTCATAAAAGATACAGGACTTTAACAGGAGTCTTAGTCACTAGAGAAATACACTTTCTTGATAATCAATGATATTTGCCTGTAATTAGCTGCATGAGTAATATTCAGGGATGAAGATTAGTAAACACTGAGCTGTTAGCACATTGTGAATTTCACATGTTCCTGTGAATACTGCAGAAATTCAATTTGCTCTCTTCTACTAATCAAAGTATTTTCTAAACTCTACATGAGGCAGAGACCACTGCCAGGCCATGTTCTGGTTCAGAATGTGCCTGTTCCCCAGTAAGTTCCATGAGATACTTCATGCAAACACAGGCCAATTCTACCATTGCAAGAAGTATCCTGAAATCCATATTTAAATGATTCTCCGGTTTTTGTAAATATCAGCAATTAGTTAAAGGTAGCATCTGGGATCCTATTTAAGAAATCATGAGAAATGAATGCTGCTTATTGCCAAATAACGTCACCAAAAACTGGCAAGACAGCTTTTCTGAACTCTGCTGAGAAAAGATAGCCTGAAGGACACGTGCTTACTTCACAGAGATTCTCAGCACAGTGGAACCATGCTACTGGTTGATGCTAAGAATGCCTGGGTTGTTACAGCCTCTGCAATGTTTTTAGTCTCTTTGGACAACAACGTAAAAGATTTGGAATACTTGCCTTCACACACGATTCCTAGGCCAGTGATAATGAAAGTTTAATAGCAAAGCCCTAGCTCTTAGAAAATTTGAAATTTTGTTTTAATTCAGATGATGAGTTTGGGGTTTTGTTTTGTTTTGTTCTATTTTCATTTTTGTTTATTTCTTTTTTTTTATCAGTTACGTTTTATTAACTCTGTATCCCAGCCTTGTCCCGATCCCTCATTCCCTCCCAGTCCCTCCCTCCCTCCCTCATCTCCACCGTGCCCCTTTCCAAGTCCACTGATAGGGGGGACCTCCTCCCCATTCATCTGATCCTGTTTTATCAGGTATCTTCAGGACTGGCTGCAAAGCCCTCCTCTGTGGCCTAACAGGACTGCTCCTCCCTTCGGGGGTGGGGAGACCAAAGAGCCAGTCATTGAGTTCCTGTTAGAAATAGTCCCTGTTCCCCTCACTTTGGGAAAAAAATTGGTTACTGAGCTACCACAGGCTACATCTGAGTGGAGGTTCTAGGTTATATCCACACATGGTCCTTGGTTGAATGTCAGTCTCAGAAAAGACCCTGTACCCAGATATATTTGGTCCTTGTGGAGCTCCTATCCTTTCCCCATCAGACTAACTCCCCTTCTTTCTTATGATTCCCTGTACCCTGCCAAAGGTTTAGTCATGAGTCTTTGCTTTGAAAACACTGCTAGTTAGAGTCTTTCAGATGCGCTCAGTAGACACCTGTCATACGTTCAATGCACATCCCATCTGTCTTTCTAAATGAGGATTGATCATCTTACCCCATGTCTGCTCAATTGATTATCTTTTTTAGGTGTATAAATTTCATTATGTTTATCATATCTTATAGGTCTATATAAGTGAGTATATCCCATGTTTGTCTTTCTCCTTCTGGGATATTTCACTCAGAATGATCTTTTCTAGATCCCACCATTTGCCTGCAAATTTCATGATTTCCTCCTTTTTGATTGCTGAGTAGTATTCCATTGTATAAAAATACCACAATTTCTGTACCCATTCCACCGTTGATGGACATCTGGGTTGTTTCCAGGTTCTGGCTATTACAAATAGAGCTGCTATAAACATGGTTGAGCAAGTGTCCTTTTTGTGTACTTGAACAAACTTTGGGTACATACCTAGCAGTGGTATAGCTGGGTCTGGAGGAAGCACTATTCCTATTTGTCTTAGAAAGTGCCAGATAGCTTTCCAGAGTGGTTGTACCAGTTTACATTCCCACCAGCAGTGGAGGAGGGTTCCCCTTTCTCCACAACCTCTCCAGCATGTGTTATCGCTTGAGTTTTTCATCTTGGCCATTCTGATGGGTGTAAGGTGATATCTCAGGGTCGTTTTGATTTGCATTTCCCTGATGGCTAATGAGGATGAACATTTCTTTAAGTGTTTTTCTGCCATTCGATATTCCTCTGTCGAGAATTCTCTGTTTAGCTCTGTTCTCCATTTTTTAATTGGATTACTTGGATTGCTGCTTTTCAGCTTCTTTAGTTTTTTGTATATACTGGATATTAGTCCTCTGTCAGATAAAGGGTTAGTGAAGATTCTTTCCCAATCTGTAGGCAGTCGTTTTATTTTGATGACGGTATCCTTTGCTTTACAGAAACTTTTCAGTTTCATGAGGTCCCATTTATTGATTGTTGCTCTTAGAGCCTGTGCTGTTGGTGTTCTGTTCAGGAAGTTGTCTCCTATGCCAATGAGTTCTAGGCTGTTCCCCACTTTTTTTTCCAATTGATTTAGGGTATCTGGTTTTATGTTGAGGTCCTTGATCCACTTTGACTTTAGTTTTGTGCAGGGTGATAAATATGGATCTATTTTCATTTTTCTGCATGTAGACATCCAGTCGGTCCAGCACCATTTGTTGAAGATGCTGTCTTTTTTCCATTGAATGGAATTGGCTTCTTTGTTGAATATTGAGTATTCATAGGTGTGTGGATTTATTTCTGGGTCTACTATGTGGTTCCATTGATCCTCCTTTCTGTTTCTATGCCAATACCATGCAGTTTTTATTACTGTTGCCCTGTAGTACAGCTTGAGATCAGGAATGGAGATACCTCCAGATGATCTGTTGTCGTACAGGATTGTTTTGGAGATTCTGTTTTTTTTTTTTTTTTTTTTTTTTTTTTTTTTTTTTCCATATGAAGCTGAGAATCTTTTTTTCAAGGTCTGTAAAGAATTGAGTTGGTATTTTGATGGGAATTGCATTGAATCTGTAGATTGCTTTTGGCAGTATGGCCATTTTCACAATGTTAATCCTACCAATCCATGAGCACGGGAGATCTTTCCATCTTCTGATATCTTCTTCGATTTCTTTCTTCAGAGACTTGAAGTTTTTCTCAAACAGGTCTTTCACTTGCTTGGTTAGAGTCACACCAAGGTACTTTATGTTATTAGTGGCTATTGTGAAGGTTGTTGTTTCCCTAATTTCTTTCTCAGCCTTTTTGTCTTTGGTATATAGGAGGGCTTCTGATTTTTTTTTTTTAAGATCAAATGTATTTTTAATTTGCCATGCTTATTATTTTAAGACAAAATTTTCAAATTCTCTAATTCTTTTTTTTTTTCAATGTAGTTTATTCAGGAACCTTGAACAATCCTCGGACCCTGGGGAAAGCCAGCCCACAGCTTAAATAGCCTCTGGGTAGCCAACCCAGGCATGCCACGTGGGCAATGCAGATAGGTCCACATACATGGAAGCAAGCCAGATCCTCAGCCTTAGCCAAATGTGGAATTGTTCGTGACAGAGAGCACTCACCATCGGGAAGGTGGAAGGCGGAAAATTTTGGTGCTGGGGACTGAATTTGTGGCCCCCATATGTAAAGGTGTGCCCCACACGTATTAAAGAAGCATGCCACCACTGCTGTGTTCCCTTTGCTACTGTGCCTCTCTTGTTGCAACACCCACATATGAGTGTAAGATAAGAATAAATGAACATTCATTCCTTAAAAGGGAATAGCAAGACTGCATCAGGAATCACACCCCAATAGGACAACTGACAGTCGGTGACAATCTAATTGCATTTCTGTCATCCCACAGAAGGTTTTTGTTGTCACTTATAATGATGCCACAAATTAACAATCTTTTCACCATTTAAAGCAGGTCTTTGATACTGAACACATTGCCAGAACAACTAAGTCTTCTTAGAAAGCAACCTTGTCTTTTATTTCCTCCAAGTACTACATATTATGCCAAAAGGGGGAACCTCAAGGTGCCCTCTGCACTACAGGAAAACCAACAGAGGAGCGGCACTGGTGGCATCACTGAAAAGAGTTTTTTATGTTTAGCATGGCTAAACCTCAGAAAAACTCAAAATAGAACTTCAGTAATGTTAAGCAACCAAACTGCTGGATAATTCTTCTCCAAATAAATGACGGAAGATTACGGTTTCTCTGGACATGTTTTCTTAGATAACTGCTAATACCTTCACTAGGAAAAGTCCAGCAGTTGGCAAGGTATCCAAAAGAGCATAGAAGTCTGGGAGAACATCCTTAACAGCTTTTTTTCCCTGAATTGTCCACTTCTATCCTTCTTCCCATTTCCTAGATACCTAAATTGTATCTGTAAGAGATCTGCTGTCTCAGATATAGACAAGGTTCAAATGGTCCATCTAATTTCTTTTTTTTTTTTTTTTTTTCAATGCAGTTTATTCAGGAACATTGAACAATCCTCGGACCCCGGGGAAAGCCAGCCCACAGCTTAAATAGCCTCTGGGTAGCCAACCCAGGCATGCCACGGGGGCAATGCAGATAGGTCCACATACATGGAAGCAAGCCAGATCCTCGGCCTTAGCCAAATGTGGAGTTGTTCGAGATAGAGAGCACTCGCCATCGGGAAGGTGGAAGGCGGAAACCAGCTCCATCTTTAAGGCATAGCATTCCGCAGCTCTCTACAGTTCCCCCTTTTTGTTTTAGACGCATCAGGCAAGAGTAGAGGTCTGATCTCTGATATTAGAAATAAATTGGGACTTTGTACAGATGTTCATTTAGGTGTCATCCACCCAAAGAGCATCAGACCCGTCCCATACCTTTTTCTCAGAGGCGGGACCTGGGGCATCAACCCGCATGCAATCAGACATGCTCTTCTCTGGGTCCGAAGCGGCTGACCCTGAGTGCAGTGCTTAGCCTCGCATCCTGAGCGTATCATTTTAGCTTTTTATGGTATCCAACCATGCTTGGGGAGACTGTCCTGCTTCAATGGCGGTAAAGGCCTGAATGATCATGGCTGCATCACACTGTTGTGAGACTCTAATCTTGCATATATACCACAGGCAAACCAAGGAGACCAACACCAGAAGGCCTGCTAACACTCCCATGCCCGCCCATTCCTTCCGATGATTCATGGCTGCAGCAATCCATGTTGATAATCCTGTGGCTAGTCCTGCGTCCACTCCGGTAGAATTTACTGTGACAATGGCCACTCTCAGCTGCTCCATCGTAGTATCGAATTCTCCAGTCCAATTACCTAAAATATAGCTCGACAATTGTTTAGACAGATTTGCAGCGCAGGAAAAATTCTCATGTTGTATGCTAGTGACACAAAGTCCAGCATACTTTCATTGACAGCCAGGTTGAGCGATTTGCCATAGGGTATCAATTTGCTCCTGCAAGAGGTCAATCCTCTGATTGAACACCATCAAGCTTCCTTTTAGTTGAACATTAATTCCTTTATGTACAACTAAGGCATGAGCTACATTGGCTAAATGATTATTCAGGGTCTGAGCAGTCTGTCCAGTATGACTCATGGCTAATGCCCTGGTGGTAGCTCCAACAGCCGTCAATGAGATGGTAGTAACAATGGTGGCTGTAGTTCCAAGATCCCTTTTCTGTCTGAAGAGAGTCATAGCGTGAGGGGCATCAATGGGCATAGGCACCCAGTGAGGCATGCGAGTAAGCAGGGCATACCTAACTTTACTAGCATTCCAGCATTGGGCAAAAAAGCAAGTATGATTACCACAATTACTTGGCTCTATCTGGCTAATAATGAATAAAAATGGGGGATATAGACAAACAGGTGTGGGCTTATAGGAAATATTATGAGAAGCCTTAACCCCTCGTTGGAACATCCTGTGTCAGTTCTAGAACTAGCAGTGGTGGTGTCTGAGGTCTGAGTAGGTTCAGGAGACCATTGCCCCCAGGGGCGAGATGTGCTCCATGCCAATTGACTAACTCCATGTTTTCCTCCAATTTTGAAAGTCATTTAAGGTTCTTAAATTATTTTTTCCCTTTTTTCTTAAATTTTTCATCAATTACACTTTATTCATTCTGCATCCCCCCATAAGCCCCTCCCCCCTCCCAGGTCCATCTAATTTCATCTTGTAAGTCATCCTCAAGAAATATTTGAAGCCTGAGGCTGAAATCACAGCTATCACATAGACAACTCTGGAAGATTATCAATATGAGGTAGATAAATTGGGCTGAGGTATCTGAAAATCTCACACCATGAATGTCTCTGTTAATGGATGATTACATGTATGATCATTAAGTTAAAGATTACTTTATATCTTTGAATCATTGAAGATGGGATGGCTTTTAGCTTGAATTCATAACTATGACTGTTAGACTCTGAGGAAAAATGAATACGTTTTCTTTTTGTAATGTCAGGCAACACTTTTTAAAAATTTATTTATCTATTTTAAATTAATTTATTCTCTATTAATTGCAAATAATCCACTTTGTATCCTAGCTATAGTCCCTTCATTCCTCTTCTCCCAATCCCACCCTCACTACCTCTTCTTTTATGGCCCTCCCTTAGTCCACTGATAGGGGAGGTCCTCCTCCCCTTCCATCTGACCCCAGCCTATCAGGTCTCATCAGGACTGGCTGCACTGTCTTCCTCTGTAGACTGGTAAGGCCTCTCCCCCCTCAGAGGAAGGTGATCAAATAGCCAGCCACTGAGTTCATGTCAAAGACAGTCCCTGTTCCCCTTACTAGGGCACCACTTGAGTACTGAGCTGCCATAGGCTACATCTATGCAGGGTTCTAGGTTATCTCCATGCATGGTCCTTGGTTGGAGTATAAATCTCAGAAAACACCATTGGGGGCCCATATTTCTTGGTTCTGTTGTCCTCTTTGTGGAGCTCCAGTCTCCTCCAGGTCTTTCATTTCCCCCCTCTTTCATAAGATTCCCAGCACTCTGCCCAAAATATGGTTATGAATCTAAGCATCTGCTTTGATACCCTTCTAGGTGGAGTCTTTCAGCGACCCTCTGTGGTAGGATCCTGTCCTGTTCCCTGTTTTCTCCCTCTTCCAATGTCCATTACATTTGCTTTTCTGAATGAGGATTGATCATCTTACCCAGGGTCCTCCTTCTTGATTAGCTTCTTTAGGTACACAGATTTAAGTTTGTTTATCCTTTATTATATGTCTAATATCCACTGAAAAGTGAATATATACCATGTGTGTCTTTCTGCTTCTGGGATACCTCCCTCAGGATGATCTTTTCTAGTTCCCACCATTTGCCTGCAAATTTCATTATTTCCAAAGTGGTTGTACAAGATTACATTCCCACCAGCAATGGAAGAGGGTTAATTTTTCTCCACATCCTCTCCAGCATGTGTTGTTACTTGAGTTTTTTATCTTAGCTATTCTGATGGGTTTAAACCATCACAGGGTGGTTTTGATTTGCATTTCCTTGACAACTAAGGACACTGAGCATGCCTTTAATTGTTTTTCTGCCATTCGATGTTCCTCTATTGAGAATTTTCTGTTGAGCTCTGTACCCCATTTTTAATTGGATTACTTGATTTGTTACTGTTTGACTTCTTTAGTTCTTTATATATTCTGGATATTAGCCCTCTGTCATATATAGGGTTGGTGAAGATCCTTTTCCAATCTGTAGGCATTCGTTTTGTTCTGATGACAGTGTCCTTTGCTTTATAGAAGCTTTTCCATTTCATGAGGTCCCATTTTTTGATTGTTGATCTAGAGCCTGTGCTGTTGGTGGTCTGCTCAGCTAATGGACTCCTGTCACAATGAGTTCAAGGCTTTTCCCCATTTTTTCTTCCAATGGATGTAGTGTATATTTATTTATTTATTTATTACAGTTTTTTCACTTTGTATCCCCACTGCAAGCCCCTGCCTAGTCTCCCCCATGCCCTTGCCCTACTCCCATGATAGGAGTGGACCTCCTCCCCTTCTATCTGACTCTAGACTATCAGGTCTCATCAAAGCGGCCCGCATCATCTTCCTCTGTGGACCAGCAAGGCTGCAACTCCCAGAGGGAGGTGATCAAAGAGCCCTCCACTGGTGTGTGTGTGTGTGTGTTTCTGTGTATATTTTTTTGTTCAGTGATATGAGTTAGACACCATTTGCATAGTTTAGCTAAAGGACAGGTGATTCTGCAATAAATAAATATTTTAAGAGGGTTAATAACATGTTTAGGTATGTGCTTTGTATCTCCAATCTCTCCAAGACTTTAAATATGAATGGGTGTTAGATTTTATCAATTTTTTTTAGCATCTAAGAAGATGATCATGTGTTTTTTTTTTTTTGTTTTTTTTTTTTCTTTCAGGTTATTCATATGGTGGATTACATTGATGGATTTCTGTATATTGAACTACCCCTGCATACCTGGGATAAAGCCTACTTGGTGAGACTGATACTCCAACTAAGGACCATTCATGGAGATAACCTAGAACCCCTGTTCAAATGTAGCCCATAGCCCATGGAAGCTCAGTATCCAAGTGGTACCCTAGTAAGAGGAACAGAGACTGTCTCTGACATGAACTGATTGGCCTGCTCTTTGATCACCTGCCCCTCAGAGGGGGGGAACAGCCTTACCAAACCACAGAGGAAGACAATGCAGCCAGTCCTGATGAGACCTGACAGACTAGGATCAGAAAGAAGGAGAGTACGTCCTCGCCTATCAATGGACTGGGATGAGGGCATGGAAGGAGAACAAGGAAGGAGGGTGGGATTGTGAAGGAAGGGGAAGAGCGAGGGAGTACAGATGGAATACAAAGTGAATAAACTGTATTTAATAAAAATAAAGGAGACAGCTTCCTGAACAGAACACCAACAGCATAGGCCCTAAGAGCAACAATCAGTAAATGGGACCTCATGAAACTGAAAAGCTTCTGTAAAGCAAAGGACACTGTCATCAAAACAAAACAAATGCCTACAGATTGGGCAAGAATCTTTACCAACCCTATATCAGACAGAGGGCTAATATCCACTATATATAAAGAACTAAAGAAGCTGAAATGCAACAAATCAAGTAATCTAATTAAAAAATGGGAAACAAGCTAAACAGAATTCTCAATAGAGGAATATCAAATGGCAGAGAAACACTTAATGAAATGCTCAACCTCATTAGCCATTAGGAAAATGCAAATCAAAACAACCCTGAGATTTCACCTTACACCCATCAGAATGGCCAAGAACAAAAACTCAAGGGACAACAATGCTGGAGAGGTTGTGGAGAAAGGGGAACTGCTGGTAGGAATGTAAACTTGTACAACCACTCTGGAAATCAATCTGGTGCTTTCTCAGACAACTAGGAATAGCACTTCCTCAAGATCCACCCATACAACTCCTAGGCATATATCCAAAAGAGGCTCAAGTACACAATAAGGACATTTGCTCTACCATATTTGTAGCTGCTTTATTTGTAATAGCAAGAACCTGGAAACAACCCAGACACCCTTCAACTGAAGAATGAATACAGAAATTGTGGTACATCTACACAATGGAATATTACTCAGCAATAAAAAACAAGGAAATCATGAAAATTGCAGGTAAATGGTGGGACCTGGAAAGGATCATCCTGAGTGAGTTGTCCCAGAAGCAAAAAGACACACACCACATGGTATATACTCACTCATATAAACATACAACATAGGATAAACCCACTAAAATCGGTACATCTAAAGAAACTAAGCAAGAGAGAGGACCCTAACTAAAATGCTCAATCCCCATCCTGAAAGGCAAAGAGGATGGGCATCAGAAGAAGAAGAAAACAGGAAACAACCTAGGAACCTGCCACAGAGGGCATCTGAAAGCCTCTGCCCTGCAGACTATCAACAGATGCTGAGTCTGATGGCCAACTGGTGGGCAGAGTGAATGGAATTTTATGTAAGAAGTGGGAAATAGCAAGAGCTGGAGAAGACAGGGTCTCCACAAGGAGAGCAACAGAACAAGAAAATTTGAACACAGGGAACTTCCCAAAGACTCATACTCCAACCAAGGACTTTTCATGGAGATAACCTAGAACCCCTGCACAGATGTAGCCCATGGCAGTTTAGTGTCCAAGTGGCTTACATAGTGATGGGAAGAGGGACTGCCTCTGACATAAACTGATTGGCCTGCTCTTTGATCACCTCCCCCTGAGAGGGGAGCAGCCCTACCAGGCCACAGAAGAAGACAATGCTGTACACCTAAAGAAACTAACCAAGAGGGAGGACTCTTGCTAAAATGCTCAATCCCTATCCCAAAAGGCAAAGAGGATGGATATCAGAAGAAGAAGAAAACAGGAAACAAGTTAGGAACCTGCCACAGAGGGCCTCTGAAAGGCTCTGCCCTGCAGACTCTCAAAGCAGATGCTGAGACTTATGTCCAACCTTTGGGCAGAGTGCATGAAATCTTATGAAAGAAGAGGGAAATAGTAAGATCTGGAGAGGACAGGAGCTCCACAAGGAGAGAAACAGAACCAGAAAATCTGAGCACAGGGGTCTTTCCTAAGACTCATACTCCAGCCAAGTACCATGCATGGAGATAACCTCTAACCCATGCACAGATGTAGCCCATACAGTTCAGTATCCAAGTGGGTTCCATAGTAATGGGAACAGGGACTTACTCTGACATGAACTGATTAGCCTGCTCTTTGATCACCTCCCCCTGAGGGGGGAGCAGCCTTACCAGGCCACAGAAGATGACAATGCAGCCACTCCTGATGAGATCTGATAGACTAGAATCAGAAGGAAGGAGATGGTGACCTCTCCTGTCAGTGGATGTGGTGAGGGGCATGCTTAAAGAAGAGGGAGGGAAGGTAGAATTGGGAGGGGAATGAGGGAGGGGTTTATGAGGGGATACAAAGTTAATAAAATGTAATTAATAAAAAATTTAAAAATAAAATTTATAGTAAAACAAACAAACAACAAATTTCTGTGGTGAACTTGTATAGGATAAGTGAAATATCATAACTCAATAGAATACTCCAAAAATGTGTCTCTTTTATCTCTAGTTTTATTTTGCTTTGCAAAACATTAAATTTTTTATGAAAAAAAGGAGGGTAATAGCAAATCTATTGGTGTATTTACCTTTAACAAGATGAGAATGGAACTGACAACCAAATTTTAGGCAAGACAAAGATTAACAGGTAAGCCTATTTGAGTACAGTGATCAGTTTTGGTACATTATTTACTAGAGAAGCATTAGCGATATAAGGTCACTAAGATATTTCTCAAATCTTATGAAATGTGTAAGTCCCAGAGCAAGGTAACTGACAATTTTAGGGAGGTCAGATACTCAAAATAAATTAGGAGACTAGATAATCATATCTTTTTTGTTTTACAAATTAATCTTACCACAGGATCATAGATCTCTGAGTAGCTGCAAATCAATTTATATTTGGAATAGAATCTCAGATAAAAAATATGACTTGTTCAAATTCAAATATTAGGTGGCAGATCTTCACTTACACTGAATTTTTAAGAGAACTTGTTCATAGCTTTAAATTCTTATTAAAAATTTACATTTCAAATTAAGAACAGATTTTCAGGAGCTACAATTTTAGATTCAACCAATTATTATTTTTTTAGTCTGTTATTTATGTAAAAAGCAATTTAAAAAATTATGTTCCCACCTCTAAAACAAATCAGAAAATAAAATAAAAAAAATGACGGACCCATTCGCCTTATGTGTTTAGGATGGCATGGAATTCATTCTGTGTGGACTCAGAAATTACATCTGCCGTATATTTTGCTTTCAACAATCTCTCAACTTGATTTTTTGTCATTAAATAGAAAGAAGTTACTTAAAATCAGAAGATTTGCAATATGATTACTGCAAAGTATAATCCCACTCTGTCTCTGTCTCTTGATTGTATATTTGCCCTCAGTTGAACTGATATTCCCCCTCCACTAATCTCAGTCTGTTCAGCATTCCCCAAGTATAGCAGCAGATGCTTTCCAGTTCTCTACTTTTATCATATTTAAAGTAATAGTATAATAAAAATCCTTTTCTGACTTGACACTTGTGGTTCAGCTAACTCCATGGTAGGTTCAAATTCAATACATAGAGACATTTCAAAGAATGTGGAGAGCAGTTTTCTGAGTTTCTAACATATAATGATGCTGTCTTTAATATATTACTTTGTTAGCTTATTTATTGGGTGTTAAGCCTTATTACTACTTGATTAGCGTGCTACTGAGCATCACTGTACTAGTAAATAATCTAAGTCACAGTTAGGCATATATAACTTTCTAAGGCTATGGGTCACATATTCACTGTTTTCTAAATTGTTGCTAGCAGCTTCTAATGTCATTCCACAAATACATTAAGCATTCAATGTTTATTGAATAAACATTGTATTACTCATTGGCCTCAACGTGATTCTTGAGCTTGAAGGAATCCAAGACACTTGCCAAAACTCATGTGTGTGTGTGTGTGTGTGTGTGTGTGCGTATAATATAAACGAATAACTGGAAATTTCCACAAACCATGAGTAAAACAAGAGGTTCAGTTTCAGAAATATAAATTGATGTCATACATTTGGAAAAAAAACTGAGGCACAGGGAAAATGATTCCTTTTATGACATCTTCCTTAAAGGTTTCAGCAAAGACAAATTGATTTGAGTCCCTGGTCAAACACAAGCACTCCTGCAGGGAAGGAGGAGCTGAGATCTTGGACAAGATTTTGATCAGCAGGAGGGTCCCTTTGGAAGGGATGGAGGGAGGAGTGTCTGTCTGCCAGACGGTTTATGGATGGATGAACAGCCAAATGTCTTGATGAGATAAGAGGGAATACTTAGAAGGCCACTTTCCCCAGGGGTGAAAAAAAAATTTCTCATCCATATGACAGGACTTGGCTGCTTTCCAAAGGCTTAATTTTTCAGTTTATATGTATCTTGATTTCTAGATGAAAAGATACAAATATTAAGACTTTATTTATGTGAAATATGTAGGTTAATTTGTAAATATTTAGAAATAGCTAGAAGTAGAGATGAAGGCATAGATAAGATTAGTATGTGTTCAGAATATGATGAATTACATTAAAAATAATATAGACTCACTTTTAAAGTTCATGAAATCAGTATTCCAAAGGTAATATTTCAGAGGATTTCTATGCAATTATTTGGAACTATTTTAGCAGATTTTTCTTTCTTTCTTCCTTTTTTTTTATGATAGTCTCTCTTTGTAATGCTGGTTATCCTGGAACTCACTATGTAGACCAAGATGGCACTGAACTGACAGAGGTCTCCTGGCATCTGCCTCCTATGTTCTGAGATTAAAATTGTGTTACAATGCCCGGACAGAGTGTTTGTTTGTTTGTTTGTTTGTTTGTTTTTCTGCCCCCTCCCTCCAAGTGATGACTCCCATCACTTAAATTTTGAAAAAAGAAAACAGTATCTGGGATGAAGAGGTGATGCTGTGGTTAAGATACTTGCTGCTCTTGCAGGACATCTGGGTTCAGTGGCCAACTTGACAGGATATATTGGAGTCATCTGGAGGTCTAGCTTTGAGGATCCTATACCCTTTTCTGGATTCCTTAAGCACAAGGCACACACATGGGGCAGATAAGAAAAACAATACCACTATTTTTAGAATTGTTTTAAGCACTTTCACAAAAATAAGACTATACTTCCCTCCCCTTTCTTATGAAAATCAACTGTATGTATTCTTATAAAAGTGAATTGCATGTTAAATGTGTTACAGGTCAATAATACATCTATAGATATACATATGAATACACACATACAAATCACATATTTGAGATTTCATTCATTTTCTTTGAGGTCACTACATTAAAGAAATATTTTTAAATATGCATATTATTTTAAAAGTATTTTCTAGAATATATTGAAATGTACTATGCTATAATTTTTCCTTTGTTAATTTTATTTAAAACAAATCAAGATTTTTTCTGTAGATTGCCACATTATATGTAATAAATATTTTAAAGGCATTACACAAAAATGCTTCCTATTTTCTGCAGGTTACACATCATAAGTATGTATTTTATTTTTATCAAGCATTATGCTGTTATCGAAATTTGACAATATTTAATTACTTTATAAATATGAAGGCAGTACTTTTCCATGAAGCAACCTAATACTTTGACTTGTGTTGCCTTCCATGAATTAAATTTTGAAGTTAGATTAAATAAATATTAATCCTCAAACGTCTGTTTCCTGAGAGAATGTCTTAAAAATGATACATTACAACAAAATAGTCCTAAAATAGGAGTCATATAATGTTTATATGGTATAAAATTTTCAATCATTAAAAAAAGGGAAAAATTTGATGAAAAACGGTCACTGGCCGTGCAGTTTGGAGAAGATATGTTAATACTTAAAATCCCAAATATGTGAGGAGAAAACACCACAGCATACCACCCTTGTCAAATTAATAAAAGCAAGCAATTAATTAAAACAAGCTTTTTATACTTGTGCATGGGTTACTCCCTCCTAAGGTGGAGTTCAAGAGGGAAGTATTGGGTGTGAGGAAGACCAGGTTTTTATGATTCAGAGGTAGGGAGTCACAAAATGGGATGGTTGGCACAAAATTAGATAGGATTATAGGAGAAGAACATAAGTGTAACAAGTTAGTCATAATAACCTCTGTAAAAGACATGGTTGCAATGTGGGGACAAGGTAATCATAACACAAGGTGGTCGTAATGAGGTGGTCATAATAAACTTTTGAAGTGAAGATAGGGCTGTAACATGGTTTTGCAACAAACACAGGGCTGCTGCTTTCTATAAAAGGCACTACAGAACAGTTAAGATTACAGGTGGGGCATAGCCCAATAATTGAGAAGCAGATTTAATCATAAACGGGAATGAACCTACTTTGTTTTTACTATAAGATGGCTTTCAAGCCTAAGATGGATGCAGACTGGCTCGCCAGAAACATTAAAAAGCTTTAAAATATGACAACTGAATTTTGAAGAAAAAGCATGGGAACTCCAGTTATCCACTGTTATGTGACAAGACTTTTCCTAAGGAGATACCACACAAATGTCTACTTCTTCTAGACAAGAAGTTTTCTTCATAAAAATTTTTCACTTCCTTGGTTAGAGTTACGCCAATATTCTTTATGGTTTTGTGGCTATTGTAAAGGGTGTTGTTTTCCTAATTTCTTTCTCAACCTGCTTGTCTTTTATATAGAGGAGGGCTACTGATTAATCCCTAGCAAAATACAAACGCAATTCTTTACAGACCTTGAAAGAACATTTCTCAACTTCATATGATAAACAAAACAAAACAAACCAGGATAGCTAAAACAATCCGATACAACAAAAGATCTTTTTCTATCCCTGATTTCTAGCTGTACTATAGAGCAACAGTAATGGTTATGGCATAGAACAGACTGGTGGATCAATAGAATCAAACCAAAGACTTAGAAATAAACCCATATATCCACAGACAAATTTTTTTTTTTTTACAAAAAGTCCAAAACCATATAATGGAAAAATGATATTATATTCAGCAGGTGGTGCTGGTCTAACTCGATGTCTACATGTACAAAAATGTAAATAGACCCATATTTTTCACCCTGCACTTGGATCAAATATCTCAATATAAAACCAGACACACTACATTTACTAGAAGAAAAATTGGGGAAGACCCTTTACCTCGTTGGCACAGGAGACAAACTTCCTGAACAGAACACCATCAGCTCAGGCACTAATATCAACAATTAATAAATAAGACCTCAAGAAACTGAAAAGATTTTGTAAGGCAATGGACACTGTCAACAGAACAAAATGACATCTACAGACTGGGAAAAGATAATCACCAACCCCACATCTGACATAGGGCTAATATCCAGAATATATAAAGAATTCAAGAATTTAAACACCAACAAACAAACAAGCAAAAAGCAATTAAAATGGGGTACAGAGCTAAACAGAGAATTATCAACATAGGAATATCAAATGACTGAGAAGCACTTAAAGTAATGCTCATTGTTCTCAGTCATCAGAGAAATGCAAATCAAAATGACTCTGAGATTCCATCTTATATCTATCAGAATGGCTAAGTTCAAAAACTTATGGGGGGATACAAAGTGAATAAAGTGTAAAAAATAATAATAATAAAAAGGAAAAAAAAAACTCAAGTGACAGAAAATGCTGGTGAAGTTGTGGAGAAAGGGGAACCCCTCTCCATTGTTGGTGGGAGTACAAACTTGTACAACCACTTTGGAAATAAATCTGGTGCTTCCTCAGAAAATTGGGAACAGCTCTCCCACAAAACCAAGCTATAACAACTCCTGGGCATGTACCCAAATAATGTTCCATACAATCCTTACTTGCACAACTGTGTTCATAAGGGCTTTATTCATAATACCCAGAGACTGGAATCAACACAGACGTCCCTCAAGTAAAGAATGGATGAAGAAATTATGATACACCTACACAATGCACTAGTATTCAGCTATTAAAAGCAAGAACATAGTGAAATTTGCAGGCTAATGGATGGATCTAGAAAAAAAAATCATCCTGAATGTGGTAACCCAGATCCAGAAAGACACCCATGATGTAGAGTCATTTATAAGCAGATATTAGCCACACAATACAGGATAACCCAAAGAAACTAAGTAGGGAGAAAGCTTAATTCTCATTCAGAAGTGCAAATAGAACAGACACTAATATGGTTGAAGAGTGGGAAAAGGATGGGAGCCTATCATAAATGACCTTTGAAAAACTCCACCTAGCCGAGGATTGAAACAGATGCTGAGACTCAGACACAAACTTTGGGCAGAGCACAAAGAGACTTATGAAAGAATAAGTGGATAGAAGGACCCAGAGAACAGAAGCTCTATAAGAAGATAACAGAGGAAACAAATTTGTGCCCAGGGGATACTCCGGAGACTGATGGAGCAAGGACCATGAATGGAGAGGAACCAAGACCCCTGCTCAGATTATTGCCCATAGGCAGCTCAGTCACCTAGTAAGGGGACCAGGGTCTGTCTCTGAAATGACCTGTGTTGCCTGCTCTTTGATCACCTTCCCAGAAAGAGTCGAGGATTCAGGCAGTCCTGATGAGACTTAATAGGCTTGGTCAGTTGGTAAAGAAGGAGGGCACTGCCTTTCTGAGGACTAGGGGAGGGGAATAAGGGAGCAGAGGGAGGGATGGTGGGCCTGGAAGGAGACAAAGGAGCAAGTTACAATCAGGATGTAAAATGAATACATTAATTATTTTTTTAAAAAATAGAGATTACATCCAGTGGTGTCTTAGAATTGATTAATATTTTAAGTCAGCAGGATTAAGATCATGGATTTAGGAGAAAGTAGATTCAGGTTTTCATTATAGTAATCAAAATGGTAATTGATGGGTTTCCATAAATGAAACTGGGAAGGCAAAACAGGTAACTCCATATTCTGGTCTGAGTGATTCAGAAAAAAATATGGTGCTGCTTTTCATTAAAATAAACATCAACACTGTTGCAAGAGTGTAAGAGCATTGTCACACTGAAGACCCCAATGCAGAGAGCACTAGTATCAGGCCTGGCTCTTCTCTAAAACCACTCTTCCTTCAAAGGAAAAAAAAAAAAAAAAAAAAAGCAGATTTACCCTATGTGTCTGAACCACAAAATATTATTAAAATTATAAAAAATATATTGTGTATTATATTTCTACATTTACATGTTCATTCAAAAAATCTTTTGTGTGGTTAAGAATGATAAGTTTATGGGGTTCCTGTCCTCTCCAGATCTTACTATTTCCCACTTCTTACGTAAGATTCCATGCACACTGCTCAACAGTTGGTCATAAGTCTCAGCATCTGCTTTGATAGTCTGCAGGGCAGGGCCTTTCAGAGGCCCTCAGTGGCAGGTTTCTAGCTTGTTTCCTATGTTCTTCTTCTGAAGATCTGGAGAGGACAGGAACTCCACAAGGAGAGCAACAGAACCAGAAATTTGACCACAGGGGTCTTCCCAGAGACTCATACTCCAACCAAGTACCAGGCATGGAGATAACCTAGAACCCCTGCACAGATGTAATTCCTGGCAGTTTAGTGTCCAAGTGGGTTATATAGTAATGGGAAGAGGGACTGCCTCTGACATAATCTGATTGGCCTGCTCTTTGATCATCTCCCCTTTGAGGTAAGGCTGGCAAGGCTGCTCCCCCCCAGGGGGAGGTGATCAAAGAGCAGGCCAATCAGATTATGCCAGAGGCAGTCCCTCTTCCAATTACTATGTAACCCACTTGGACAATAAACTGCCATGGGCTACATCTGTGTGGGGGTTCTAGGTTCTAGGTTATCTCCATGCCTGTTACTTGTTTGGAGTATGAACATCATTTTGACTTACTAGTCTATTCTAATAGAAGATACCTTAGTTTCTTTATTATAAATCACTGTGTCTGCCTCCCCCCCCCCCCCAGGCCATAGTAGAGGACAATGCAGCCACTTTTGATGTGAACTGATGGACTAAGATCAGAAAGGAGAGGAGAACCTCCCCTATCAGTGGACTTGGGGAGTGGCATGCATGCAGAGGGAGGACGGTGGGTGGGATTGGGAGGGGAGGGAGGGGCTTATGGGGGGATGCAGAATGAATAAAGTGTAATTGATGAGAAATTAAAAAAAAAAGCCCTAGATGCCTACAGCCCTCACCAACCAATTGTCTAACTTCTTGAGAAATCCTAATCCAAGACACACCTACGCTGCTTCTAGATTTCAAAAGCTCATAAACTGTTTGAGTCAAAGACAGGTTTGGGTTCAAACTGTAGTACTAGAGTAATGTGTGATGTAACAGTGTCCTGTGAACAGCTCATGTTCTCAGTTTCTTCTCATAGATATTTGGGTGTTTGTTGTTGTTTTGAGACAGGGTTCCGCTGTGTAGCCTTGGCTGTTCCGGAACTTACTCTGTAAACCATGCTGGCCTAAAACTCAGAAATCTACCTGCTTCCCAATAAATGTTTGTTACATGGGTTGAGGTTCTCATTTTATAGAAGTTACATGGACTTATGGAGGGGACACTATTATTAAAGTTTGAACTGTTTAGATGAGCTCCTTCCTAACTCTCTTTATTACACCTGAGTGCCTTCTGGGAATATAGACCTTTCGGGGATCAGTTGTGTTAATTCTCATGTTTATGCAAGGTCTACTTCCTGGATTTTATTTCTGACTGCTTGCTAATCCTTTGCACAGGGAATGCAGTTAGGAGTAAATGGTAATCTACGGGTACAGCTGCTTCAAGTAACCTGATGTGAAGGCTGCAGCTGGCAACAGCGAACTTCCCCAGCATGCTCTGATTAGCATTTTGATCTAGACAAGTGCTTTCTTCTCTGAATGCCACTGCAGGAGTGATTGTTGTCACAGCCACACCTCAGATTTCTACAGAACACACATTCTGTGGTTTGCCTCTGCTTATTGAAAACACAATCTGTTGCTCACACCTTCTAAATATGAGACATTTCCCCTGGGTTGTAAGTGTGGGCACCCTTCCTGGGAGAAACAATTCCATTCAGAGTGTACTGGGTTTAGGGTGAGAAAATATCAGAGACTGGAATTAAATATAGGGTTGGAACTGAAACATTTTTGAATTTCCTTTATATTTATTGTTATGATAGTCAATTTGCCTAATATCTACTAGACAAGGCTTATAAGTTAATAACTCAGCATGGGAAAGATTGAGCAAAATGTGTGAAAGAGTTGTGATCCCATGAATGGCCTTTAGAACCATGCAATTCCCAGCTTATTCTTCATTCCTATTAGCTTGGTGAGATATCATGTCTCCATTCAGCTTTTCAAAATAACACACACCACTCAGTCTGAAAAATGTTATGGGGACTTAGATCAATGTACAGTCTAGATCTGGGACATAAAAGACATTTGCTTGTTTCCTGGTCCAAAACATAAAACTATTTTTATCTTGTTATTTTTACACTAGAGTTTTCTTCTTCTTCTTCTTCTTCTTCTTCTTCTTCTTCTTCTTCTTCTTCTTCTTCTTCTTCTTCTTCTTCTTCTTCTTCTTTTCCTTTTTTTTTCTTTTTTGCAAGAGTAGAGGTTTTGTTAGCCTTAATGACCTTCGCTCAGCCACTCATCTCCAGGATACAAATTAAAGTGATGAGAAATGCTGAGAAGCAGATTTAAAAATGAGTTCAATGTTGCCACAATTGGAACAGGATCTGGATACAATTCAAATGTTGCATGCTTATATTATTACTATTAATTGATGAGATTAAATTCAAAACTTGAGAGTCATATTCTGTTTTTATTTGATAAAGGTGACATTAGAAATAAAATCTTCCTCCTAAATATTTTTGAAAAAAATAGACAAATGAAAACTTCATGCTTACCTCACAGAATTTTTGAAAAAAAAAAGTAAAAACCCTGATCAACTGCAGCTATCTGTGTCAAGAGCTTGATAAAAATTTTTGAACTTATGAAATTTATACCTAGTATCCTATAGCAGTAAGTAATTCTTGCCCTACACCTCAAGATTCTTTTCCACTAAAAAAAAAATTCCTAATTTAAAGAAATGCCTCTACAATACATACCTTGTGTTAGCACACACATAAAAAATGATTAGAGATACTTCACTAGCTGTTAATGGTAAAATAAGAGTTGATTACAGATCTCTAAGGAACACTAATTTTTGTTGATTTATTTATTATTTATACAGTATTCTGCCTATATGTGAGCCAGAAAACCAGAAGAGAGCATCAGATCTCATTATAAATGATTATGAGCCACCATGTCTTTGCTGGGAATTTAACTCAGGAGCTTTGGAAAAGCAACCAGCGTTCTTAACCTCTGAGACATCTCTCCAAGCCCAGACTCTGCTTTTGAACAAAGTTCCTTGAGCAATATAGGTACTTTCATGGAGTTTTTGTTTCTGTTGTGACTCATAATGTGCATTAGATTAATAAATAAGTTCATCGTCCCCACGTGGTATTGTGTCCTTGAAAATTCAGCACTCCAGAGACCAAGGCAGAAAGATTGAAAGTATAAGGTGCATATGTAGTAAACTATAGGCTAGATTGAATCCCACAGCATGATCCCATCTTAAAAAATAAAATTGAAACATTTTCAAAGTAAGATTTCTCTTTAGTGTTATAGACAACAGCAGTTAAGTAATAACAGACCCATCAACACATAAAACTAGCCCCTCTCAACCCGAAAGTGATGAAATAGCAGGGCTTTGTTATTTCTGCTGTTTTTTTTTTTAAACTGGTAAAAATATGAAGTTTTAGGGGAAAAATGCCCGGCACAGATCCTAAGCCTTGTATTCCTAAGAGTGATAGCAAAACAGAACAAATTGCTTACACATCTAGATGAGAGTCAATGGATGGATTCAACTCAGTGTTGTATGATGATCCAATTAGTCCATATTTACATAAATAGAATCAATAGAAGATGCAGATGTCAGCAAAATATTAAGAAGTCTTTGATATTTCTACTTGAGTTCTCATTGCAAAACTCTGGCTCTCATTCCAATTCCTACTCAAAATGGCCATGATGAAATCTTTTAAAATTCCATCAATCTGAACTACTTTGCATAAAGTTTAGATTTAATCTTAAAGATTTTTTATGGCAATAGAAAAAAAATCCTGGATCAATAAACATTCTGAATATTGAAAAGCAGCATAAGCCAGATTGGTAATGAGAGTTTAAGTTATTTTTTTCCAGTGGACCTTGCAAAAATTTAAATAATTGAATTTTATTGTTCTTTGACAAGTAGCTCTCAAACTTGTGTGTCAGCTGAAATTTATTTCCTGAGTAGGGAAAAACACCAAAAAAAAAAAAAAAAGTGTTATGTATTGCTAGAACGAACTGAACATTTTTTCAAGCATATTTGTAAAACTACGGAACTAATTCAATAATTTATTGAAATTATCATAAAAGTTCAGCGAATCATGCACTGCATTCACATCCTGATATATGGTAGATTTCCTGTTTTTACGAGTCAGCAGCTTTATAACTATAACCATTTGAATTTCAAA
This sequence comes from Meriones unguiculatus, assembly GCF_030254825.1. Lineage (NCBI taxonomy): Eukaryota > Metazoa > Chordata > Mammalia > Rodentia > Muridae > Meriones > Meriones unguiculatus. The sequence continues at coordinate 29,272,097 of NC_083358.1, forward strand.
TGATAAATTTATATCTAGCATAGCCTTCAAATCCATAAAAAAATGATGAGAGGGCACCCTTTAGAGAAATTTAAAAAGAATTGTGCATTTCATAATTTGATATATGTAACATAATCCATTATAGACTAGGGCTTACATGGTGCCAGCGACATAAAAAGTAGGAAATGCGAGCTCTTGTTGATGCTCTTCACAGCGCAATACAAGAGAGATACACTAGAGTTCTGAACCAGCCCTGCTCCTTGGTGCACAGCTTGCTTCATTCTCTCCTGGCATCTGCTGTGTATGGAGTACACTGTAGGGCTCTGTGAGCTTACTTACTATGTTGGAGTTTGGCAAAATAAGAAAGAGGAGATGCCAAGCAGAGGGAGAAATAGTCATCTCTGCAGAGCTGTAGAACGTCTGTGCCCATGTCAGCATATTAGTTAACAAACAAAACAAAAGTGAGAGTTGGATAGTCACATCATAACAATAGTCAGAATGTAAATGAGAGGCACACTGGTACCTTACAGGGTTTGTTCCTTGTCCCCATTTATGCAGCCCTCATCTATCATGAGTATTCCCTCCTTAGTTAAACCTCTCTAGAAAGGCTTTCCGTGACACTCCTAATGTAATTCTAAGTATAGTCACATTGATATTGCAGAATAACCTTCACATTGGCTAAAGAATAGGGATGAATTTTTAGCCCTTTAAAAATTCCTTCTCTTTTTCATTTTCTTTCCAAATCCATTTCCTTTCTCCTATAACTTTCCATTCAATGTGGTTATTACGTTATCTGACTTTTCATGTAGTTACGTTAGTCAGACCCTATAATAAAGGTATATGAAACAGATAACTGTTAATATGATTTTATATCTGCTAACTATTAAAACTCTCGGGAATGTACTCTAATTTTAAATCCCATAGTAACTCAAGAACTTTTTTCAAAAGCAAGAAAAGTGGCAGGGATCAGTAATCAGATAATCGGACCACAGATGTGGGGACTTGAATCCCAGTTATCTTGAAAATGTATGTGTGGTTTCAAGTTAATTATCTTCGTTTCGGTTTCCTTGTGTGCAACTGATACATCTCCAAAGAGCAATATGGTGATGCACTCACACAGCACGTTAATCAAATGTCAATCTTTGCATAGCCAACTGCAGCCCTCTGTTTCCTGTCTGTCTTTTTCACTACTACAAATGCTGCTGTGATTGTTTTTGTCTCTTTATTTGTTTTGTTTTGTTTTAAATCTAGTTGGGTGAAACAAAAATGTGTTTTCAGAGATGGACATTTTCATTTTATATAATCAGGTTTCAAAACATCTTGAATTAAACAAGGTGAGTATTTAAAGAAAAATCTCTATATATTCTATTCCAAATCATAACAAAGCAAAAGGCATAAAGGATAGAGAGGTTGTTAAATCAATCAAAGTTTGTAAATTCATGTACATGTGAGAAATATAGGTACATCTATATTTACAAAAGGCCTTCATAAATTCATTGCTGTCTATAATTAGTCAACCATGAGAAAAATTTAACATCACCTATCTCTGTTATATTACCAAAGAGTATACTCAAACTCATTAAAAACAGTTACCCAACACTTAGTAAAACAGATGCTTAGGGTATGTTTTTCTTTGTTTTTTTATTTTAATTTTTTATTTTTTTAATATTAATTACAGTTTATTCCCTTTGTATCCTAGGTTTAGCCCCCTCCCCTGTTACCTCCCAATCCTATGCTCCCTCCCTCAACTCCTCCCATTCCCCTCTCCAAGTCCACTTATACAGGAGGTCCTCCTCCCCTTCTCAGTATGTCTTTTTTTTTTTCTTTTAAGTAATGTTTTCTCACTTGAACTCACGAGGTTAGTCAAACAGTGATGGTATGGTATTTGTGCCTTTGCTTTGTGTCTGTCTTCTCTACTTCAGATCATTGTCTAACTACAGTCAGTATTTTCTAACCTCTCTCAACATCTCCCTACAAGGCTGAGGACACCGATATGTCCTAGGTTTGCAGTCATTTTAGATGCCAAGAAGAAGAAAACCTTACAGCACAGACCACCACTCTAGCTAGGGGTAATTTTCCATGAAGATGAAGACTGCAACCTGAAATAGAAGCAATCTTCTCCCAAGAACAATTTGTTTTCTCAAGAAATGAGAACCTGTTCATATTGCTTCATTGGGGCAGTGCTAAATTGGTCGCCAATGAGAATATAACACTGTATATATTCTGTTCTTTTTCTGTTTGAACTCCAAATTCATGTCAGTGTTCCCTGACATGAATTTAGATTTAGAGTTTTTGATCCCTCTCACTTATTCCTCTTGCTAATGTGAACACATGGAATAACTGATTTTCACCATTCATCTCTTTAGCTACTATACTAGGGATGGTTGGCCTAGCCTAGATTGATGCAGTTGTGAGAGCCCACAATTTTGTTCTGTTAGTTCAGAATTTTGTTAACAATTAAAGAGTATTCAACAGTTAATTGACAAGCTGAAATGTTTTTATTTTATTAAAACAGCAAATGTAAAGAAAAAAGTGTACTTTCTATAAAAAGATATAATGTAAGTACAAACTCTTCAGAAATAGTTACTATCAGGACTAATTGAATTGGAAAGAAGGTGACCTTAGCAACCCTGGATACATTGTGCCTACAGAAGTCCTTAGAGCTGGTGAGCTGGAAGTTTGTTTCTTTCTGAACACCACACTTTACTTTTTTATGGATTTGCTTTAGTTTCCACACCTCAGACTTTCCTTAAGAGAGGAAAGTAAGGGGGGAGGCAAGAGACAAGCAAATACAAGCCTTCGAGTGCTGCATGTTCTGAAGGGAGCATTTTCACTGCACCAAAAGCACGAAATAGATTAAGACAAATCAGAGCAGAACAACCAAACACAGATAAGATGCTGTGATCACATTCAAATTTTTCATTATTTATTGTCCCCAGAACTGCAAAAATTCTATATCTTCCCTATCTTCTTACTTCCTCTTCCACCAATATGTGTCTATTTTTCTTATAAGCAGCTTAGTGGGTAAAGAATTGATGCTGAAACCATCAGCAACTTTGAAGAATGCAATTGAACACCAAGCTTTCCTTGTGAGGACAGTGGCTCTCTAATTTGAAAGTGAGTTTAGCTAATAAAACACATGGTGTCTTTGTGTGTGTGTGTGTGTGTGAGAGAGAGAGAGAGAGAGAGAGAGAGAGAGAGAGAGAGAGAGAGACAGAGGCAGACAGAGAGACACAGACAGACAGAGACAAACAGAGACAGAGAGATAGAAAGAGAGAGAGAGAAAAGAAGATAGAGGAAGAAGTTAGGGAGGGAAAAGAAAAGAAAGGAAAGAGAAAAGAAAGTAAATGAGAAAACAAACAAACAAAAGCCTCTGGTATGATTGCTTCTGCCCTCAGGCAAACACACTAAATGTATCTGGGAATTGACTGCCAAGGCCTTCCCATCTGCTGAAGCAGTCACAAGCTCACAGGCTACCCTGCATAGCCCACTGCCTTCTGTGCATCTTCAGGGAACTCGCTGGAGACTTTCACTCTGGAGCTGTCAGCTGGCGAGGCACTCCATGGCCACCTTTGACCTCTTTCCCTAACCCACACAGACTCATTCCAGGCTGTCACACTGGATCATCCTCTCTGGTTCATTGCACAGCATTCGAGCCAACAATCGGCGTGTCCTCTCTCCCATCTGTACATTCTAGTTTAGGCTGGGTCAGGAGAGATGTCACTGTTTCTATGCCTCATTCCTGACAGCTCTCTGATTTTCTGCATTTAACTTTATAAACACCCACTTGCAAAGCCCTGAAGTCAAGTGACAAACAGGCTGGTAATCTCAGCATTTTGTGAGAATATTTGTTTAAAGGGGAACTGAAGCGCCCTTCTAAGCACAATCCTACCTGTTTTGTTTCGCATCTTTTCCATCTTCCTGAGTGTTACAAATTGCTAGCATCACATTCTATTCTTCAAGGCTCATTCCCACTGCCACCTGCTTTGAAAAGCTTTCCTCATTGTCCACAGCCAGTAAGGATTAATCACTCTTGAGTCATTTCTAAACATTTGGCAATGCATATTTCTCCTACGTATTTCTTCCAGACAAACAAGGATTTGCTACTCGCTTCACAGTATTCTCTCCTTAGTCCTCTCATTAAATGTTGAGTATAGAGTGATGGGCAGGTAGTCTGACAGGGAACTTACTTGACAGTCCTTATTTAAAAAAGAAGCATCTAGGGAGTCAAAGCAGTTATAAGAACAGAATTATTCATTATCCATGGTGGGTAGAAGGAGTCATATAAAACAAGGGCAGTGATTTTTATAACACACAAATCTGATTAAAATGTTTTCCCAATATTGAGCTAGGTATTTGCCATATTTGCCATGATCTCTATCATACCCTTTCTAGTAGTGACAATGACTAGATAGCATCTATATTATGGAGGCTAAGCCCAAATATAATTAAGATTGTGGAAGTTGTACATATATAACCACAATAATACTTAAATACTATATGCTTCATCCATATTAAGGGAAGCACAGGGAATATCAAACTATGAGTCCAGATGAGGACATTGTAAATGATTTTGTTGCAATGTGGACATCCCAAAGACATATTGGCTAACTCCATACCACTTTTATCAGTGCTTCTAAAGTAAATGAAATTAAGTGATGATAGACTGCCTCCTCTGACTTCTCTGATTCTTCAATATTTTCACTCTACCTTGGATGAAAGACCTCCTTTCCAATGCGCAAAGATATGTGTTCACATCTGCGTATTTATGTGTGTATACATGTATACACATGTGCAGGTGTGTGTGCACAGTGAGTGGGCATGATTCTGTTAGAGACCTAGCATGAAGAGGTATATCTGACTCTGTAGTTATTTTCTTACTTTGGAATATTTTATTCCAATGTAAGATGTATTCTTCATTGATTTATGATTTTAAATGGGGAAACAGCTGTTAAGATTCTCTTTCTGGCAGGAAATAGGGCTATTATTTTCACAGATGTGAAAATGGCAAGACAAAAGGACTCTGACTTTGATATGTTATAGTTTAAATTTGAAACTATACAGACTTGTCCTTTCAATATCTGTAGCCCAGCTGGTAGAATTTTTGTGGGAGACTAAAAATTTCAGGAAGTGGGGGCTAGCTGGTAGAGGCTAGCCCCTTCTAGTAGGGGGCTAGAGGTTAGCTCTCGACATTTATTCTAACTCTAGTTTTGTACTCACTGTCAGCTTCCCTGTTTACTATGAGATTAGTCTCTGCACTTACACCTGCCACCACAAGCTAACCTGTTCAGGCAGGCATGGTCATCTAAAACCTAGAGCTAAAATACATCTTCCCTCCCTGAGGCTGCTTCTGTAAGGTGTCATGATCCCAAGACAAAAGTAATCAATGCATCCTAACCCAAGTGTTTAACTGAATAGTGTGGCCAAAGATGTAGCTTAAATGCCTACTTTTCTTTTTTCTACTCTTGAAACAGACCTTTATATTCATAGCCATTTTTAAAATGATGGTTTGGGCAGTGAGAAAAAAATTAAATTATATCTTTTTTCTATAAGTAATAATCAGAGTTCAAAGCAAGAATTTAGTCCTGTAAGAATTCATACTAACATATACTAAAACATAATAGTCCAAGGAAAAATTATTTGCAAGATTCGTATCACCTAAAGACTGGATAGCTTACAAAGTTGTTAAGGAAGATAGAAAATGGGTTAAGCTTGCAAGGCTCCAGCATCAATTGAATCCTACATATATTAGCAATAGCAATATATTACACCCAACCTACTTACACTCTTGGTACCACATCATTCTCTTGAGAGCAGGGTTAGTGATAATCACTTCAAAGCGTTAATTTGGTGTTTAGATAATGTTGTATGGTATTACTACTGTGAACTGAGATAAAGTTTCAACATTTTTATTTGTTTTGAATCTATTTTTATTTTGCTTCTTCTCAGGTAAATCAGTGCAAAATACGTATTTTATAGATTAAATGGAAAACTGAAATGCAGCAGAATATGCAGCTATGAACATAAAGACAGCACCTCAACTTAAAGGGAAAAAAAGCTGTTATCTTATGTTAGATGGTATAAAGACGTTTAACTGGAAAGTACTTTTTTTTTAGTAGAAAAATAACAGCATAAGGGACTCAACATTCTAGAGCTGATGAACAGTTGGTACACAGAACTGACTTGAGAACTTGGTATAGTAAAGACAAAGTAAACCCCTATGATTAAAACATGGAATTGTATAGGAAAGAGAATTCTCAGAGAGAAGCCACGGTTTTAGAATCAAGAATAATTTGAGTAACAACCTGAAAGGATTTAGGAAAATCCCACACAGGCCAAATGCAGGTTTTCAGTCGATCTGATAGGGATTTTTCCCCCTAATCTTTCTGAGTTACTGTGTCTCTAATCTCTGCAGTCCCTCTAGAAATGAATGTTTGGTTTTCCTTCACTGTTAAGGTAGAAAAGACTTTAATTTTCCTTTTCCAACTCTATTCTGTTCAGAGAGATCAGCAGAGTAACTGTGTCTTTTACATTTCTACTCTTAAGTATTTCAGAACTGAAGGTATAGCCATGAAAGGTGTTCTGGAACACACCAGATATGCTGTGAAATGAAACTGAACTAAAACTCTGTTAGTGCCTTGGCCTCTGAATCCTCATAGTCTGAGTGCTGGTCTATAGAGGCATTTTGTGTATATAGCCAAACTGAATGACAGTTGAGAGTAATATATTAGCCATCCCTGAAAGTGCTGATCGGTCTCTCTTTCCCGAAGCATAAATACTTTGAAATCGGGAGATGCTTTGTTAAAGCCAGAGTGATACTTGTGGTGTATGCTTTGTATGTTAGGATCCTGCACCATCCCATTTCTCTTTGCAGAGGTCCTGAGTAACTGAAGTAGATAAAATCTTGGGGTTATTTGGAAAGTCAAATATTTATAGTGATTATTCAATTCACATCTCTGCTCACCAACCACAGGGCTAATTGCTTCATGGCAACTACATTCACCTTTCATCTGAAGGTAAGAGTCATGTCTCAGTCACTGCTACTCAAGGACATCTCCTCCACCTGGATTCCAGAAATGCATTGCCAGCATTTGACATCAACATTAGTTACTTTTCTCATTACTCTGAAAATACTTATAGAATTCTGATAGCATACCATAAAAAGCAAAGGAGGGTGGGTTTATGTTAGTTTAAGGTTTCATGATAAGAAACACATGTGCGCTGAATGGGCTCAGGCCATGGTCGTAGGAAAATGAAAAATGGTTTATCATATGATTGCTTCTACTGATGTGGCAAACACTATGACCAAAAGCAATTTATGAGAAAAAGCCTTGATTTTGTTTATCTGTCACAATCATAGTCTGTCACTGAGAGAATCTACAACAGGAAATCAAGGCAGGAACTGAAGCAGAGATTTTGGAGGGATGCTTCTTACTGACATATTTTCTCTGGATTTATTTATTTGCCTTGTATATTCTTTTATTAGATATATTTTGATTAAAATGTAATTATAGCATTTTCCTTCTCTTCCTTCTCTTTATCTCATATCCTTATCAAATTGAGAGTCTACTTTCTTAAATTGTTATTGGTACATATATTATTACAAAAATGTAAATATAACTTACTGAGCTCATGCAGTATTTTTTTTCAGGGCTGACCACTTTAAATTAGATAACCAGTTATGGTACCCATCTCTGGCAGAGATTAGTTTGGCTACTCTTGCCATCGTTAGTGTGGTGGTTTAAATAATAATAATGGCCCCCAAATACTTGAATGCTTTGTCATCAGGTAGTGGCAATACTAAGAGAGAATCAGGGAAGTAGCCTTGTTTAGTTAAGTAAGTTAAGACCACTTACTTGTGGTCTTGTTGAAGGAAGTGTGTCATGGGGAGGGGGGCTTCATGGATTCAAAAGCCCAAACAGTCTCTCTCTTCCTGCGGCCTGCAGATTCAGGTGTAGGACATCCAACTACTTCATTACATATTTGCCTGTGTGCTGCCATGCTCCTCACCATACTCACTGCCATGATGATATGGACTAATCTTTTAAAACTGTAAGCAAACCCCAAATAAATGCTGTCCTTTGTAAGAGTTGCCTTGGTCCTGATGCTTCACAGCAATAGAACACTGACTGGAACAAATAGTAACCTCTAATCCTCTGTCTAAGGGTGAGATCCTTGAGAATTTTCCTCTCCTGCATTAGCTGTGTATTGATATTGTCACTCTTCAAGTCTTGCTTAGACAGTTATTTCTAGGGGATTAAGCCAACTTCTTGGTCCTTTGGCTTCTATAATTTTTTCACCTTCTTGTCTACATTACTGAGACATTACTCCCTTGATCTTCTGATCTCTTCATTATGACCAACTCTGGTTTTCCATAATGCTCTTATGGCTGCTGTAAAGAGAATTTCCTCTGACAAGAAGCCAGAGCTAGTCTGTAAGTAAAGCTTTATAATGTAGTAAGCCCTTATGCTGGTCTAATAAAGTGGTCTTAGGTTATATTCTAAGATTCATGATGTCACTAGCACCAGGAATATGGTAATATTTCAAACACTATGTATGATTTCCCTGTCTAACAGCATTAAACAGCTGTTGGTAGCCATCACAATATGAGTGTAGTATTCTATATTAGGGGATGTCTTGTTTTGCTGGTCAAGGTGGCGGTTCATACACAACACAAATGGATGGGATTATTAATTGTTAACTTTCCTTGGAAGCTTGCATTGCATTTTCTTGTAGGATAAAAGTTACACACAGGAAGGAGACTTCTAGGTTAGATCCTGCCTAAACCATCTGAGCTTTATGTCCTAAGTGTGCAATTTTTTCAGCAATAGTGACTTAACTTCCACTTTTGAGAAGGAACCATGGCAACAGCGCATGGACTACCCTGACCAGCAACGCAAACTGAGCTTTCTCATCCTTGGTAATGTTATTTTTGGCTGGTAGTCTATGTCTCTTGTGGTGAACATTGTCAAACCAAGTGATATAACTTCATTGAATGGGAAGACTCGAAAAATGTGGCCTTGATGGAGGAGATGTGTCATGAAGGGTAACATGTAAGGTTTCAAAAGCCCATGTCATTCTCCTCTCTGTTCTTTCCCCACATTTCTCTGTCTTTTTCTGTCTCTGCAAGACACAGACGGTCCTCTCCACCTGAAATATCTATGAAACACACCTAAAGCAGACAGAAACCTAAGAGGGTGAACCTAAGAGGGCTGTAGCAGCTTGTCACACATGGAGGGCGAGTGGTGACATTATATGCTCTTCAAGAGCTTGTCTACCTCCACTCCAAAATCCATGCTTCCTGTAGCCCACAGGGACTTTGTCTTGGACTGGTTCCACTTAGTATTTGAAACCTTCTTCCACAGACATTCAATGTCATGGCCATGTCCAACACCAATTCCCTTAAAATTTATCTTTCACTCTCACAGCTTTAAACATCTGGGGTTATAACGTTCCTCTCCATGACTTTCCTTACAATATATTGCTTTGCCTCATTGTGCCTTTTATGGAACTTTGGCTCTAGCCTATATAATCCCTGCCTTATATATGCCTCCAAAGTTACATTACCTGGATGACTCCAGCTCTGCTGCCAGTACATGGCCATTGGGGGAGGGGTGTTCAGTTCAGAGCAATAAAGCTTGCCTTGGCTCTTCAGTAGTGTTCTAGCTATTTTTATGTAAACTTCACGTGGCTATGGTCACCTGAGAGGCAGGAATCTCAATTGATAAAATGCCTCCATAATATCAGGCTGAAGGTAAACCTGGAAGGCATTATCTTAATTAGTGATTGATGTGAAAGGACCGAGACCATTGTAAATGTGAACAGTCCTGGGCTGTGGTCCTGGGTTCTGTAAAAAAGCAGGTTAAGTAAGGCATAAGGAACAAGCTAATAAGCATTATTCTTCTGTGGTCTTTGCATCAACACCTGCCTCCATTTTCATGCCATGTATGAATTCCTGACCTGAATCCCTTCCGCAATGGGTTACGATGTAGAAGTATAATCCAAATAAACCATTTCCTCCCCAACTTGCCTAAGTCATGGTGTTTCATATTACCAATAGTAACCCTAACACATATAGGTAGGCTTATACTTCAGGTGTCAAATATAGTCATACAAACTTCCACTAAGTCAGTTACCATTGGTTTCCTGTCTCATAGGTTCAAAAAATGACATTCACTGACCACAGAGGGTGAGTTTCAATAGGAATGGTTTTACTCTAAACAGCTTAAGAGAATGAAGGAAGGGAAAGCTCCAACATAGCAAGAGAGTTCCCTAGGGGTGGGGTGCCAAAGGAGCCTCACTCACTTGAGGATGAGGATGGGGCAAGTTTCCATTCTAGGTGTACAGATGCCTCACAACTTCAGCCATATCGTATACTCATGTATTGTTTTTAGAAAAGATAGACTCTTTTAATGGGAAAGGGAGAAGGAACATTCAGACACTGCCTTCTGTCTTCCTAGACAGAGGGTGGGGCACAACAAAAGATACTTTGCCTTAAACACTTCTGGCATCTCTGGCCTCTGGCATGGATATACTTTCTACAGGGTCAAGAACATTACTAAACTTTAGCCAAGGGGAAAATTAGTCACATTCTGGGTCACTTTACTGTAAATTATTTTTATATCATCTGTCCTCTTCACTGCTAGCTTATGATCAGTGTACCTGAACTCCATTTTGCCATAGCTGCATTTGTGGTAGAGTATTGATTTTTTTTTTTTTTTTGATGACCTATGAAAATCATGGCTGCGAGACATGGGATCTGAGGACATGAAAGAAGGAGGCAGGCTACAATCTGATTCTGTAGAGAATCTTACTGCACTGTCAGTGTTCATTTGTACATGAATATAAAAAAGAAAGTAATGATTTAAGGAAGGTTGTTAGAGATCAAAAAAAGCATGATTAGAAATACACATAAATAAATTCCAGTAAGTACATACTAAATATTAGCAAAATGATTCTAAATATTACCAGGCCTCTCCCAAAGTTTTCTGAGGACACACCAATTTAAACACCATTGCCTGGCACACACTATAGCTTTTATCTAGGAAAACACAAAAGCATTGAAGACGTCTATCTCCAAATTTAGAATGCATTGGCCAGATTGGGTTCTATAGCTCTGTTCTGACATCCAACGGGAATAAATATGTCTTATTAATTGAATGCAAATGTTTGTCACAGGAGGCATGAAATCATCCAAGAACAACGCAGGGAACGAAGTGCACCTCAAAGAAAAAAGTGCACCATGGTGGTCTGATAGGATAAAAGGGAGTATTTCAGTCTTCTTGTATGTGCTGAGGCTTGGTTTGTGACCAACTATATAATCACTTTTTGGAGAGGGTTCTGTGAGGAGCTAAGAAGAAGGTACTGTGTTTGGGTAAAAAGTTCTGTAAGTGAAATGGATTTGAATCATGGCATTTGTTAGCATCATTATTTCTCTGATTAGTTTCTGTCTCATTTACCCATAGTGTGTTGAAGTCTCCCACTATTAGTAAGTGGAGAGCAGTGAGTAGTATAACCTTTATTAATGCTTCTTTTGCAAATTGTGGATTCCATTGTATTTTGAGCATAGATATTCAGAATTGAAATGTCTTCTTGGCAGAATCTTCCTTTGATGAGTATGAGCTGTCCTTCCTCATCTTTTTTTATTAACTTTGGTTAAAAGTCTACTTTACTTGATATTAGAATGGCTACTCCAGTCTGCTTCTTGGGTCCATTTGCTTGGAAATTTTTTTTTCCAGATCTTTTCTTGGGTAATGTCTGTCTTTGTGGCTGAGGTGTGTTTCTTGTATCCAGCAGAACAATAGGTCCTTTTAAGTATCCATTCTGTTATATATTTTTTTTTGACAGTGAACTTTAAAGCTTTATTTTCTAGGACAAACAGCAACACTTCTGCCTGCTTACAACCCTCCCCCTAATTTTTAAACTGTGGTTGCTGCGATCCCTGGTGATCCCCTTCATGATGTCCATTAAAGAAAGTATAACCAGGAAAGCAGCTTCCTTCCTTAAAGAAGGGCAGTATTATTTATATTTCACCTTCACGTGGAAGGCAAGATTCAAACTGGAATTAATCACTAAGCCAATTTATCTTTCCTTCTTAAATGTCTCTGCTACTTATTTTCACTATTCTGGTGACTTTCTGGTCTTAATTTCCTGGTTAAACAATGTCTTCATCCTGTTTTGGAATGTTTGCATCTTTCTTGGCACCTTGAGTTACTCTTGGCTTGGGTTCAATGTCCAAGGTGGCTCCAGATTTTTTGGATAGCAAATACTAACATCTGAATGTCCAGAGATTCCTCTTTCTTTCTGAGTCTTTATCACGATTTTTTTGCACCTGGCTCATGTATTTTCTCCTCTGAAGCATAAGGCTGGGGAATCTCACTCTGTCCTCTAGACCTCAAGCATGTTCTTTTTCCACTGACTTTGCCCCTAGATGTAGACTTCTTGGCTCAATCATCTGGGTTCTGCAGCTCTGTCTCCTGGGAGGATTTGATGATCTTCTCATTTTTCAAGAGCCAGGATGCTGTGCTCTGTGACACAAAAGCAGGAAGCAACAGATGAGAAGCCTGTACCTAAGACAGAGAGCTACTCCTAGCAAGAGGCATGCATCACCTGAGCCTGTGAAGAGACACCAGAGAATCATGTCAAACGAAGTTGAACCTGTGGAAGAGCAGATTAGCAACATCAGGAAAACAGAAGAAAAAGAAGACAAAGGAGAAAACTCAGTCACTCCATACAAGAAAACACCCCAGAGTTCTAGATACCAAAAAAAAAACCAATGAAAAACAGCTATGACTGAAGGTTGGTGGATCTGCAGAGAAGGTTGGGATAAAGAAAAGTGAGAAGAACATCAAGTCCTGTTATGTTTTTTTTTTTTTGTTGTTGTTGTTTTTTTTTTTTTAATTGGCGACTTGAGTCCATTGAAGTTGGGAGATATTAATGACCAGTGACTGTTAGTTCCTTTCATTTTGATATTCTTTCTTTTGGTTTTGCTGTAGTGAAATTAATTATATCCTATATATTTTTAGGGGGGTGTAAATTAACTTCCTTGGATGGAAGCTTTTCTTCTAGTATCTTTTGTAGGACTGAGTTTGTGCATAGATATTGTTTAAATTTGGTTCTCTCATAGAACATCTTGTGTTTCCCATCTATGTTGAATGAAAGTGTTGTTGGGTACAGTAGTCTATTATTGGCATTTGTGGACTCTTAAGGTTTGCAAGATGTCTGTCTTTTACGGTCTGTGCTGAGAAATCAGGTGTGATTCTGATGGGTTTGCTGTCATGTTACTTGGCCTTTTTCCCTTGCAGCTTTTAAGATTTTTTCTTTGTTCTGTACATTTTAAGTTTTTATTATTATGTGGAGGGAGGACCTTTTTCTTCTGGCCTAATCTATTTGGTGTTCTGTAAGTCTCTTGTATAACTTCTATGCACCTCTTTCTGAAGATTGAGAGAATTTTCTTTTATGATTTTGCTGAAAATATTTTCTGGTCCTTGGAACCAGGAATATTCTCTTTTCTTCTATTCTTATTATTCATAGGTTTCTTCTGTTCCTGGTATTCTTGATTTCTTGAATATTTAATGTCTGGAAATTTTGGATTTAACATTTTTATTTGATTGATGCATTGATTTCTCCCATTGTTCTTCTACACCTGAGATTCTTTGCTCCATATCTTGTATTCTATTGCTGTTGCTTACTTCTGTTGTTATGTCCTTTTTTCAGTTTGTGTTCTCTTTAATGTTTCTATTTTCATCTTCAGATCTTGAATTATTTTGTTGATTTCTTTTACCTATTTGTTTCTATTTTCTTACCTTTGATTATATGATTTAATTTTTTCACCTGTTTGTTTGCACTTTCCTGTCTTTCAGTGATTTAATTATTTCTTTACTGATTTTATTTGTTTTTCTCTGTTATTATCTTCATAATCGTACATTTAAGGTCATTTTCTTGTGTTTCAGTTGTGTTACGGCATCCATGACTGCTTGCCTTTGGATGACTGGGTTCTTGGGATGCCATATTGAGTTGGCTTTTGTTAATTGTGCTTTCATGCTGATCTTTAGCCATTTGTTTGTTTCTGGCATCAGATGTTAGATCCTGTTCCCTAATGGAGTTCTTTGGAATTTGGGATGAGCCCTGGGCAGGAAGCTGGATGTTCTTGCAAGGGCCTTTCTCAGAGTGGCAGATGGTTCTCTAGAAATTTCCCATTGGTCTTTTTAGATGTTTGATCATGGGGATCACATGGATTCCTCAGGGGCTCAGGGATCCTCCTTTTACAGAGGAAAGTTCTGGAGTCAGCTGCCCCACCACTGGCTTTCTTGCTCTGAGTTTAAATGAGCCCATACAATGGGCTCAGACACTGTGCTTGCTGGGCACAGCCTTTTTAGAGAACCTGGGAGCTCAGAGTTCCTGTTTGTCTCCTTAGGGAGACAGGTTGAGCTTTGGAGCAGTATCTGGGGTTGCTTCTGTGGGTCCTGCATGTCAGCAAGACCACCAATGGGCCTGGGGATGGGCCCAGAGTTTGGTGCCACACGTACCAGATACTAGAAGGTATCTTCTCTAAGGCATTTTGAGAGTAGGTGCCCGAGTTTGGAACTTGGACCAGCAGGTACTGGACAGTATCCACTCACAGGATAGTGAGAGTAGGTACCCAAGATTAGGACCAAGAGCAGCTGGCACTCAGGTGTCCATGGGGTGGTGAGAGTGGGCACCTGGGTTTGGAACCGCACCCCTGGTACTGGAAGGTATCCACTCCAGGGACAGTAGGAGTGAGAGCTAGCCTCCAGGACCAGGAGGATATCCTCAGATGGTGGGCTTGGACGGGAGGCCTAGGGCTGTGGCTATGCCAGACAGAGGCCCGGGAATTTTTCACAGTATTAGCACAGTGGCCTGAAGGTGTGCCCTCATTTTTCCCCTGGGTTCTTCTCTCACCTGAGAAACACAGCTGTCCGGGTTTTGGGGTCCACAATATGGTCTGTCGGGCACTGCTCTCACTGCTGAGATATCCTGCTTGGCCAGTGCCTCCATCTTGGGTCCTCTGTGATTTCAGTTTAAATTGTAAAACAACTATTCACAAGATTAAATTTTATATGGGATTTTCTGGAAGTATTAAACCATTTCCCATAGAAGACACAGAAATATGGAAACTTTCTGGAAATTTGAATCTTAGAGATAATCATTATTTTTTCTTCTAAATTTTCTTATACACTTAGAAAGGAGCAAACCAACCTCATTATATTATTTGTGTCTATTAAAATATTTCAAACACACCAAACTCACAAGACAGAATATGACAGAATTAATATTTGACAGTATTTCCTCTCTATGCTCAGGACTAACAATATTACATATGCTACAACCAATAGGACAGTCAACGGTTTGTAAATCTAGTCATATTAATGAAACAGATTTAGACATGCTCCTTCTCTATCCTAAACATTACCACAAGCATTATGGAGGGGAATGTGGGAGAAGTGAAGAAGAAATTGCAAAGTATTGAACTCTGTATGGGTAGTTACGGCTCAAAGAAGCCTGTGGCTAAGGCTGGCTTCTGGAGTGCAGGTGAAAGGAAAACAGCACCCTTCTATGCAACCGTGTAGTTCTTGCATCTAAAGAGAAGTAGACATCAGCTGATCTGCAGTTTCTGGGAGCTCAAGGTGCAACACACCAGGAGATTAAGGATAAGCCATAACTCCCTCATAATGTTTACATCCAGTCAGCCATCGTGTATGAGACTCAATAGATTACAAAAATAATAAAGTATAGTCTCATTTTGACCTTTAAATTTAGTGTACTATTTTAAAAGAAAAGGATGAGGTCCATAGGAAAAAAAATGACAAAATTGCCAGATTCTAGAATGGGAACAACTAAATGGATGGTGCAGCTAGAAGTGAGGGCACAGCTAAGAAACCATGAAATTCTTAAGCAGCCATAAGACAGAGACTTACCCAAGGACAGAGGACCACACTGAAAAACTCACCAATAGCAAGTTCCAAGATAACTCCCCAAATAAATCAACTATGAAGACGTAATGCAAAAATTTCAATATGTTTCTGTGGGTTCCTACTCTTAACAAATAACCAAAATAATAAGTAAATGAGTAAATATAATGAAAGAGACATGTGCTTCTTAATGAAGAATACCGAATAACTATAAAGGAACTGTCTTTTCTATTATGAGCAGTTTATATGTTTTGTGGTTAGTATTTTGATAGCAAAGATAAGCGTATGGGAATGAAAGAGACTGACCATGTAGTATAGAGGCTGTCAAATAACAACTATGTTTTAAGGGTGTTCTGGAGCAGTCGGACAAATAGAGAAGAGACAAATTGCAAAGGGTATTTATTACACTAATTTCACAATAGTGGCTAGGTATACACCGGAGAGGCTGAGATCTCAGTGGCTCCTTGTTGCATGAGGCAGGTTACTTGAGCAATGCTTGCCTGGTACTGAAGGCCTGGGAGATTCCTGGAGAGTTGCTTCACCATGGTGTAGGCTGGAAGTTTGAAGAAGCTGGGCTCTACAGTGGCAGCGTTGTCAGAAGCAAAGCAGAATTGGTCATCATCAAGAAATGGAGGCAGGCGGAGAAAAAGCAACACTTCTCTTCTGCTCGAGCTTTTTATATCAGAGCCTTGAACAATGCTGCTGCCCTCTCTCAGAAAGAGTTTTCCCACCTCAGTTCATTGTTTCAAGAAATGCCCTCATTGACCTTCCCAGAGTTATATCTCTTACTTGATTCCAGATTTTATCATTTTGAAAATCAAGGTTAACTTCTGGCGCCTGAACCAAACCATAAAAGCTAAAATCACCAAATCGCTAATCACACATTCTTCACTTGCCCCATATTCTGATATCTTGCTTTAGGAAAAAAAAAATGCATAGTAGACACATGGAAATAATAATAACACATCAGTCATCCAATTTGATGGGCATTTTAAAAAACAACAAATATGTCACAAAACTGCTAAGTCCACAAAAAAGAAAAGCTGAAAGACATTTATAGATCAGAGGAGACTAAAGTCGTGACAGCTGAATCCAACAGACCTTGGATGACATTCTAGAACAGAAAATGAGCATTGATAGAAAAGCAATGTAGAGACTACTAGCTGTATTAGAGCAAAACTCAGTGTGAATTTTGGAGTACATAACACAGTTTTATAGAATTGTAACATAAGGGAAATTCAGATGAAAATGACATGATAGTGTTTATGAGTTAAACAACTGTTGGGAAATGAAAACTTCTTTTTAAATGTTTAGAAAACTGTTATTCCCATCATTTGTTTGTTTGTTTGTTTGTTTGTTTATCTACTCTAAAATTCCACAGAGCACAATTCTGAACAATCCATGTTACCTAGCCTAATAAGAGATGGATACCATAATCAAACAATGAAAGGTAATCCAACTTCAACTTAATCTTCTTGAGCTGGAGTTTAACTGTTAAAGGTCCTGATGGTGTCACACCAAATAATAGTATGTCTTACCACTCTTTATCTCTATATGCTGTTAGAAAGATGACATTTATTCTGTCATTGGCATAGGCTTCTTTTCAAGGGTAAAACTATGAGTTAATTAAATTTTTATAGTTTCAACCAATATTTGCATTGTTCATTATTTAAATATGAACTAAGGAAGAAAAGTGGCTGTCAGCTAGAATTCTGAATTATGGATTTTGAAGAGTTTCAAATACATACAAATGTAAGAAATGCCAAAGTCCTGTTTTGAGGAAAAAAAAATACCTAAGGATTCTTCCAAGAGAAATTAGTAATTTAAAGTTTACTTTTTTCTTATAAAAATAAATTAAGGGGAATAGAGATATTGCCTAATGGTTAACACGAGCACAGTTTTCAGCAGCCATACAGTGTTTCACAATCAATGGTAACTCAAATTTCAGGCAAGTCTTCTGGCTTCTGTGGGCACTGCATGCAAGTGATACACATACACACACACACACACACACACACACACACACACGAGGACACACACATACACATAAAATAAAAATGAATTAATTCATAAGAAGATAATTAACAAATGCTCCTCAGTATTAAGAAAGACACCTCTAAATACACTCTTTTAAAACTGTTACTTTGAAAATGTTATCAAGCAATTCAAAGGAAAAGCTGGAAGAATAATGGAAAAATGTCTGCCCATTTCTGTCACCTACATGTATCAGTTAAGTATCAGCCCTGTGATCGTTCCCAGCTTTATCTACTCTCATTCAGTATATATGCACATTCACCTTTATCCTTACATTCAGTTTTTGTTTTTTTTTTTAATTAGGAATATTCTTTATTCCTTCTCAGCACATGTTTACAGGAGATACTTCAATATTGTAACACTATCCATGGCAGGGCAGTAACCAGATTTCAAGGCACTGAAATCAGCATTTGAATACATAGCATGAGACCAACACCCAACATACATACAAATATATGACACAAAATATACATGAATATTATACAAAAAAAACAACAAATCTTATTTTCATACTGTCTTATTACTCACCTCTTTCTTTACCCACCTCTATACCAGTCCTGTGTTCTGCTATGAATCACCTTGTGAGTCTTTTAAAAGAAATTACATTTAGGTATATACGTATCTATTCATGTATTGTGTGTAAGGGAGGGTTTAGAATACTGTTGCTGTGATGCACATATGAAGCTCAGAGGACAGCTTGCTAGAATCAGCTCTTTCCTTCCATGATGTGGATCTTGATGCTTGAACTCAGATTATCATCATTGGCTTGCTTTGAATCTTGTTATTTATTGTTTAAATTCACTTTTCAACTGTCTGATGCTTGCATATAGAAATCCAGCTCATTTTTCTTCAATTTGTTTTCTATATTTTCTTTTATTACTATTATTATTATTATTAACAGTTTATTCACTTTGTATCCCAGTTTTGGCCCCTCCCTCATCTCCTCCCAGTCCCACCTTCCCTCTCTCTTCCTCCCCTAGCCCACTTTCCTAGTCCACTACTGTCATCCTCCCCTACTGTCTGACCCTAGACTATCAGGTTCCACCAGGACTGCCTGGCTTCTCTTCCTCCGTGGGCTGATTAGTTCACTCCACCAGGGAGAAGTGATCAAGATGCAGATAACTGAGTTCATGTCAGAGACGGTCTCTTCTCCTCTTCCTAGGGAACCCACATGGAGACTGAGCCATCTACGAGATACATCTGAGCAGGGGGTCTAGGTCCTCTCTATGCATGGTCTTGGTTAATGCTTCAATCTCTGCAGGCCCCCCCTCCCGGGGCCCTGCATTTTTGGCCTTGTTGGTCTCCTTGTTGTCCTTGTTGCTTACATTCAGTTTTTAAGCTGTTTAGGTAAAACATTAGGAGGACAAGTCTGACTCTAACTTCAAATATGACTATATTTTCAGAAGGAACCATAATTCAGAATTTATTTGTGTTTATAATTGTGACACTCATGAATGCTAAGTTCACTTCCAGTGCTGTCTTTGGTTCCATGTGTCACAGTTAAATTATAAAGAACTTGACGCTCACATTGTTTTCCCTTACTCAGAGCTAAAAATTCTTCTTATGTTTCCATCTTGGTGATCTCTTCAGTGTTTTTAGAAGGTGGTGTGCCTGTTGGAAGTACAACATTCCTTTTAAAATATTTGTGTGTACATGTGTGTGTACTCACATATGTCTGTGTCAGTGCCTACATTTGTGAGGTCAGAGGTCAATGGTTTCAGTTGTTTCTCCTCTCCTGTCTCGTTTTTTGAGCAAAATCTCTTTCCTCTCTACAGATATGAACCCAGCCATTTTTCAAGTCTGTCCTCGAATCTCCACATAGGAGAACTGGGACTACTGATTTGAACCATATCTTCTGATGATCTCAATGTAGGTTGAAAATTGTCCTCCAGTTAATAGGCTTGTATGTCTAATGGTTTTACCTGAGAAACCACTGTCTAGGCATTTTTTGATTCCTTTTGTCTATATATATATATTTTTTATTTTTTTCAATGCAGTTTATTCAGGAACCTTGAACAATCATCTGACCCTGGGGAAAGCCAGCCCACAGCTTAAATAGCCTCTGGGTAGCCAACCCCAGCGTGCCATGTGGGCAATGCAGATAGGTCCACATACATGGAAGCAAGCCAGATCCTTGGCCTTAGCCAAATGTGGAGTTGTTCTTGACAGAGAGCACTCACCGTCGGGAAGGTGGAAGGAGGAAACCAGCTCCATCTTTAAGGCGCCGCATTACGCAGCTCTCTGCAGTTCCCCCTTTTTGTTTTTGATGCATCAGGCAAGAGTAGAGGTCTGATCGCTGATTTTATTTTTTATATATTTATTTTAACTTTAATTTATAGACTTGAAATAATGTATACGGATATGTGTGTTTGCTGTATATGCATCAAGTGAGATAATTTGTCTTTTGTCAAATTTTCAGACTCTTGAAAATTAGGAAACCCCCATTCGCGACCATCGAGTTACTACAGAAATTCCCTTTATGGGAGTGAATTTATGTTCTTAACTTCTGGGATACCCATGGTAGTCTAGCTCCCTAGATATCCTGCTCCCCGTCTGCTTTATCATCCAAAATGATTATCACAGCAGTGAGATACAAAACAAACAAACAAACAAAACAGATCTTGTGTTTCTTTTGACCTTTGCCTTCTTTATCACAGAGGATTATCCATCCCCAGTGTGCAGTGAAAAAATGAAATAATAGACTAAAATATTAGATAATAATTTACAACTACTCATGGTTTTAAATAATGTTTCATGAGTTATGCATCCATTCCTGTGTGTTTTCTTAGTGACCAAGTAGTTAAATCTCTCACTTTAACACAACAAATGCATAATTGCATGCATGAAAGATAAATTTCCACAGATGGAAATTTAGAATTATATAGAGAAATAATTACATGAACCATAATGTTCATTACAGTACAATCTCAGATTATAAGTGGAATAGTTAAGTGCATTTTATTTCTCTTGAATTTAAGAAAATAAATCAGAAAAAATTCAATAATTGATTAGATGCTAAATATTTACATGAATTATTTTGTGAAATACACACAAAATATTTAACACACATTTATTTTGTTATTAATATGAAGAAGGAGTTTATGAGCCAAGAAAAGAAATAAGCAGTTAGCAAGATCCTGGACCACCTTGTTATCCTCAGTGAGTTCATAAAACAAAAATCATAGACAGGGAGAGATTTGTATAAAGGTAGACAGGGATGGAAAAAAAATGAAATGCAATGGTAACATCTCTTTCTATGCAGTATGTTACATAACTCATTTCTGTGCAAAATATAATATTGATCAACATGAACTATAAAATATTACAGATTTGATGAAGGGCCAGAGGAAGGCTCAGCTTACATAAAATGTTCCTAAAGAAGCTCCCGTGCAATGTAGATATCATCATCCCAGTAATGAATATGAAAAGAGAGGACAGTTGAACACGTGATATTTAAAAGTAGAGAGGAAGGAACACAGGAACTGAAGATCTACATAGGTCCCAGAACTGATGGTGGACAAAAGGAGAGGAGCAAGATGAAATAACCAAAGCTAAGGATGTCTGAAGGCGTTTTACGAAACTCCAGGAGTTGCTAAGCTAATTTAAAATATATTTTTTTGTTTTTTTTTATTTTTTATTTAACTTTTATTAATTACACTTTATTCCTTTTGTATACCCCCATAAGCCCCTCCCTCCTCCCCTCCCGGTCCCACCCTCCCCCCCTTTCTGCATGCAAGCCTCTCCCCAAGTCCACTGATAGGGGAGGTCCTCCTCTCCTTCTTTCTGATCTTTTTTTTTGTTTGTTTGTTTTTCTCAATGCAGTTTATTCAGGAACCTTGAACAATCTTCTGACCCTGGGGAAAGCCAGCCCACAGCTTAAAATAGCCTCTGGGTAGCCAACCCCAGCGTGCCATGTGGGCAATGCAGATAGGTCCACATACATGGAAGCAAGCCAGATCCTCGGCCTTAGCCAAATATGGAGTTGTTCTTGACAGAGAGCACTCACCGTCGGGAAGGTGGAAGGAGGAAACCAGCTCCATCTTTAAGACTCAGACTCGGCATTACGGGGCTCTCTACAGTTCCCCCTTTTTGTTTTAGACGCATCAGGCAAGAGTAGAGGTCTGATCTCTGATATTAGAAATAAATTGGGACTTTGTACCAATGTTCATTTAGGTGTCATCCACCCAAAGATTATCAGACCCGTCCAATACCTTTTTCTCAGAGGCAGGACCTGGGGCATCAACCTGCATGCAATCAGACATGCTCTTCTCTGGGTCGAAAGCAGCTGACCCTGAGTGCAGTGCTTAGCCTCGCATCCTGAGCGTAACGTTTCAGCTTTTTATGGTAAAGGGGAGTTTAAATGGAAGTGTCCCACATTAGTGACAATGCTGCTACCAGAAGACATGGGTTATTAAAGAAAAATCTCAGAGGAAGGCACAGGTTACATCACTAAAAGTGAATGGTCACCAGGACTGATGGTTTGCTATTTTTTTTTGTTTTTTGTTTTTTTGTGGATCTTGTTAATTGGTTTGTTTTGTTTGGGTTTTGGTTTTTCCACACAGAATTTCTCTGGATTTCTTGCCTATCCTAGACTAATTTGTAGACCACACTGACCTGGAACTCATAACAACCAGCCTGCCGCTGCCTCCCTGAGTGCTGGGAACACAGGCATGCACCACCACACCCAGCTTGTTTTTGTTTTTGAGACAGGATCTCATCTTGTAACCCTGGATTGTCTGGAACTCACTATATAGACCAGGGTGGCTTTAAACTCAAGGAGATGAGGGAGGGAGGGTGGGGTTGGGAGAAAATGAGGGAGCGGGATACAGCTGGGATACAGAGATAGTAAAATGCAACTCATAATAAAAATAAAAGGAAAATATCCAGTCTCACAACAACAACAACAAAAGTAAATGGTCACAGATATACCTAAAATAATACACCCCATTGTCAATGGTGTTTGCCACACACCATCACTCCTGGAAAGATCCTATTTTTAAATACGCAGTATACTTTTGTTACAGGGAACAGAAAAGCCCAGCTTAAATTGAGGTAAAATCTCTCCCTTCTGGCTAGCATTCAGAGTGTTACAAAGTGTTATGCAGAGTCCTGGCAGAGGAAAGAAATCAATGATCTTTTCCAGTACTGGACCTTCACTCTGAAATACAGTGACTTCTCAGACAACCTTTGTGCAACCGTGTAACGGTGCCAAGACTGTTCATAGGGGTAGCCAGCTGCTTTCTAGGTTACACTTGAGACCTATTTCTTGGGAGAGACTTCCTGCCTGGTACTGTAAACATTATCACAACTCATGGTTAGGAAATTCATAAAGAAATTCTGTTATATAGTCACGCTGCTATATTGCTTTCTAAACATTTCTGTTTATCCATAGATTCCTGCTGCTCCCAACCATAGTCAATCAGAGAAGGTTTGATTTTTTTTTGTTATTAATGAGTTTTTTTATGATATTGTGACTGAAAATAAGTGACTGTCAGAGTCAATGCTTAGTTGTAGATTAAATGTACGTATATCAACTCTGGTCCCTGCCCCAGTTTGGGGAATAACACATATAAGAGCTGGAGTTTGGGGGCCCATGAAATGCTATGATCTCATAATGACATAGCTTTTGCAAACATGAGCTCATAGTAGCTGTAGTTATCTCTCCAAGATCTAGCTGGTTAAACATTCTAGCATGCAGTGAATGAGTCTATTGAGGCATTGTACCTGGCTGAGTAAAAAAAAAAAAAAAAAAAAAAAAAAAAAAAAAAAAAAAAAACAAATCCAGAAACTAACAGTTTCTGGTAGAAAGAAAATCACTATTACTTCGGGGTATGGCCACTGGTTGTTTAACCGTGCCTAAATGGCTGATTCCATACCTATTAGCAGTGCTGACTGCAATCACAGTGTTTCAATAAAAAAGTAGTTTTCAAAAGGAAGACTTGAATTTGGGAAATAATGTTAATAAGGGATCCTCGAGGAGGTTTCGGGTGGTGTGAAGGGTGAACATGATCAGTATATACTATATACATATATAAATGCTATATATATTATGACTATACATGTAACATATACTATATGTATATAAGCTTTACATTATAAATATACATATATAATATATGGAAATAGGTAGTAATTATATATAGTATTTGTAATAACATATAACAATAATATATATACTGTACAGCATAGATATTATATATGTGGTGTACATAGTATATATAGTATTTGAATATGTGTATATAGAGAGTATATATAGTATATGTATATAGTATTGGATATTGTATAATCTATATATACAATATATTTATATTGTATAATATATATTTATATATGTATATGTATATGTATTTGTATAGGCATGTATGAAACATGACAGCAAATTTTAACTATGAGTAAGGAAAACAGTGTAAGCATCAAGTTCTTTACAATTTAATTACATACAGTATTTGCATATGTGCATATGATTATTTTGGACCATTGAAATTTTTTTAGCTCCTTGTACATTGATTGAACAGCAGCCTGTAAACCAGGATTTATTAGTGTTGATATTGTGGAGAGCATAGTGAACACTGTAGACTTTTCATTGTGGACCTCATGTTTAAATGAAGGTAATATAAAGTAGTAACTAAATGTGAGGAATCTATAGTGTATCTTCCAATAGAGAAAAGTTAAGATACTGTAAAGAAACAGAACTAGTGAGAGTGAATGCTCCCTCAGAAGGTCATGTTTATGTAGCTGTAGAAAACATTTATATTCTGATGGAGTAGCTCAACAAGAATGACTCTGGAACAGCAAAAGACAAAAAAAATACAGAAGATAATTCAGTGAAAAGGAAGCATGTGGATGAAATCAGACATAGGGTGAATCCAAAATTGGGGAAAAAGTTAAGAGTATGTACTTTTTTAAGAGTATGTATCTTTAGAAACCCCAAAATAAAACTATTAGAAAGCTTTAAACAGAGGTGTGACATTTGATTTGCAAAGAGTTCCTTATTCCTGATTTGTAGGTGACAGGCTATCAAGTGAGAGAGTAAGACACATGTCTTCATCATGTGATACTAGAAAATTAACATGTCCACAATTTACAGCAACATAAGAGCCAGGAGTGTTTTATGCCATGATAAGTGATCAGAATATGCTCGATGTTTGCTTAGGGACAAAATGCACAGACTGTACTGAAACTTCTGTATATTTTTAATATTGAAATTAACCTCTTTTTGGAAGACTCACAAGTAAATGGGTATTTAGTTAGGGCCACATGTTCAGCCTGCTCTCAAGTGTTTATGCATTTAATATTTGTTTAACAAGAAATCTATAGCTAGTTAATTAAGTAGCATGCTTAATATCTCATTTTCTTCAGTAGTATGGGCAAATGCTAATTAAATTCCTGAGAATGCTTCAAAATGTAATATAATAAGAACAGCATCACATACATATTGGTACTGCAGATTTGAATTAATTACACTGCAAGTAGATTTATCTTTCCTATATTTATACCTCAATAGGTGGTTTTCTCTGACAACCATTGGGAATTTAATTTCCATACCACCATCTTATTAATTCTGAATTAAATATGTTTAGTAGGTGTTTAAAGCTTGTTGAAGCTAGAATTAGTGATGCTTCTCTTATGTACCCAGATCTGAATCTTAGTGTCTAAAATTCCTGTTGTCTTATGCTGCTATGACATGAACAAGACAATTAATAAGCCAACAAAAGAACACAAATTTTACCTTGGAAGCGAACCAAGGAGTTTCCTGAGTGGTGCTTCATCAATATCTTTAAGGCCAGAGTTTGCTGTTTGACCAACCATGTCCTTTAGAAACAATTTTATTCTTGCCTTCTAGTCTCACTGTTTCTCTCTATTCACGGAGGCTGCTGTCTTATTCATGAGCCCATCCTTTCTCATAATTTAAAAAGACGTTTCATATTTCTGTCCTGTCCTCATATATCCATTCTCTGTACATCACTAGCATGATCACTCACATCCAAATTATAAGGCTATTATGCCTTTAGTAGAACTTTTATGTTTAAATACACTCACATGCATAGAAAGGGGAGAGTTTTTAAAGGGATAGGGAGAAGGAGAGGAGAAAAGAGAGGGAGAGGTGTGACTAGGGTTGCTGGAAATCCACAATCCTGCTATTTCAGTTTTTGGAGTGTTAAGATTACAAGTGTCTGCCACCCAGACAAGCTTTGTTCTGGGATTCCTTATAAAGGACATGTTACTTATATGTTCTAGGATTACTTATCAAGGACTTCTTACATCTGTGTGTAATACCATAATATTCTTAATAAATGCTCACTTTTGTGTTTTCATTTTTTCCCTTCCTGTCTCTGCTATCTGTAAAACATCTCTTGCAATGCATGAAAATCCATCCAAAGCAATACAAACATGTATGCTGTTCCTAGATTAGCCTGTATCTACATTATATTTTTTCACTTAATTTATTTTGGGTGTAGTTATTGACATTGTATGAATTGGATTGTGAAGAGAATAAGCTTTCATGTTATGTCATGATCAGTTTTCTCTTTAATATTCTCCTCGAACACTTCCCTTCATTGGAATTATTACATATTTTCTGGTTGCTAATTTAGCACTATCATTCAACCCACTTCCCAGTGAAACTTCCTGGTAAGTTTTTACTACACTTATTCTCTAGTCATTTATTGTTCTTATTTGCTTTCTAAAAGCAGCCTTGAGGGGAAAAAGGTTTACTTAGATACTTTAATCAGAGTCAATTACTGAGGGAAATCAGGGCAGAGATTCAGACATGAGAAGAGGCAGGAATCACAGAAGGAGGCTCATGTCTTTGGCTCGCTCAGGTTTCTTTCTTATACAACACAGGATTGTCTTCTCAGTGGTGGCATCACTCACAGTGGGCTGAGGCTTCCCATACTGATCATTAATCAAGAGAGTGCTGACGAATCATGTCTACAGGCCAACCTGATGGAGGTATCCTCTCAATTTCAGTTCCTTCTTCACAGAGAAATGTAGTTTGTTTAAAGAGAACTAATTAGTAGAAATGCACATTGTGATGCATATGATATGCTATAGAAAATCTCCTTGTGGAAATAAGATGGAGGGAGTAGATACATCGATAGCCAGGAGTCATGCTCTCCATACACAGCAATAGTTGGGTATCTTAGCAGCTCAAATGGTGAGTTTAATTTCAATAGTGGATGTTGACGGAATGTAAACAGCTCAAACACATCTGGATGATCTACATACAGGCAATCTCAAACATCTATTCTAACCATCAGATCAATAAGAAAAGACATTCTACTTTAACAAATGTAAGAAAGTGTGCACAGCAGGTGCTCATAAATATTAGCTTTCATTATGATAAACAATTTGCGCTTATTGATAACCAAACAAAGACTCTGCACCTTCTTCAAGGCAAGTACTATACAGCAAAGATAACAATGCCCTTCCTGTTATTTGTTCTACAATAAATAATAAATGCATAGAACATGTAAATAAACAAGAACAAATGAATAATTTAAAGTCTGCAGTACTATCAATAAATCATACATTTATTCCAAGAAGATAGAGAATTTTCCTCTTATTTTATGGTATTAATGCTTCTGTTAGTGTGAAAAATTTTAACAAATTTACAGTAAAATAGTTTAAGGGAATGACTCACCAAAACAAATGACAATAATTTAGAAATGTGTATATATAGTTCTGAAATATGAATTTTTTAAAAAGTTTGTATAATCAGAGGACTAGAGAGATAGGAAAGAAAAAAAATCAGAGCTGAGTACATCCTCTTACCTGTGGCCCAGCAAGGCAGCCTCACCAGGGGGAAGTGATCAAAAAGAAGGCAACAAAGCCCATTTCAGAGACAGTGCCTGCTCCCCTTACTAGGAAACTCGCATGAAACCTGAGCTGTTCATTGGCTACATCTGTGTAGGGAGGCCTAGGTTCAGTCCATGAATACTCCTTAGTTGGTGCTTTAGTCTCTGCAATTCCCTCTGGACCCTAGTTAGTTGGCACTGTTGGTCTTCTTTTGGCCAAAATACCTTTCTCAATGGTATCCTTATTTCATTCAGAGGTTTGTGCTGTGGGTAAAGACCTGCTTTACTCAATATTAAGGGAGATAATTCATCAAAATCGTGGATTCACTTAGCTTTTAGTTACTAGCACAGAGTACTGAAAGAGTATACTTAAACGGAGGAAAAGTACATTTAGATTACCCTTTTTAGCGTTACAAGACTTGGTCTGTAGTTGAATGACTCCATTTTGTTTAGCTTATAGAGATGTAGGGCTACACAGTAGGAAGATCTATTTGTACTATGCTGCACAGGAAGCAAAGGGAGAAGCAGGAAAGGGAGAGGTTTTCAATTTCTCCTCTAAGGCATATTTCCTCCCATGAGTCCCCTCTCTTAAAGGTCTCACTGTCTTCCCATAGCACCCTAGGCTAAGCCTTTGTATTACATTCCCAAGTTAGTACACTACACAAGATCAATGACCTGATGGGAGCTACAACTCAGAATTTTAACTGCATGGTATTGGGTGCTTTCAGCTATTCTATTACTTCTTCCCAAGTTGTATGGAATGTTTCAATTCCAGCCATCTGCTGAGGTTGAGGGACAGTTTGTTTGAACTGTACTGTGATCACTTGTATTTTAAAAACTTATTCAGAATTCAACACAAATAAGAAAATTCTATTTATATACAAAGTGAAGGTAACTGGTGCTTAATTGCCCATCACTAAAGAATTTGTGGGGTGTTTATTAAGAATTTTCTCATAGAGAGGAATCCTTGGCATGTGAGTGTGGAATTAAAGGTGTTTGCTCTGTCTCTGTAAACTAAGAGTCTTTGCTTTTACATTATTTAGGATGTGGAGAATCCCTGATTCTGGACATCCTTAAAGAATGGCAGCATCTCATCATTCCATCCTTCCTTGGCTACCACTTCCAGACTTCTGAATTTGAGCTAATATTTGTATCCTGCCTTTCTTTTTCCTACTTTCTGAACCACTTACCTTTCCCTTACAGATCATGTTTCATTCATTGTACTTCCTTGAGCCTATCATTGTTTCCATTCATTTTTATCTTTTTCTGTCCCTGGTCAAAATTTCTTGACCTTATCTACAAATGTATGTATACAAACATCTTTGCTAAAGCAAGGACTTGTCTATGTGTAATACATCAATTGCTCTGTGAAGTAAAAATAGAAGAAAGATGAAATCTTTTGTGTGGTCAGTCTACATGTTGAACAGAAACATCCAGTTGTTTCTTCAATGTTTAGTACATTTTTAGAACTCACAGATTTTTCTTCTTTATGCTACAGTCCAGGTTATCTGAACTAGCATGGACCTTTTAAGCCAATAGCATTCAAATTATAATGAGCATCAAAATAACTGAAGAGCTTGGTAAAACTCGACTGTACAAGCCTAGAAGTTCTCAATTATCAGGTATTGGTGGTGTCAAAAAGTTTAAATTACTTTATTGTTTCATAGTAATATATACTTATATAATGAAATTTTGTCTTTCTTCCCTATCCATGATCCCCTCTTTTCCCATTATCTTCTGGAAAGGTTTTTCTTAACTTCTCTTCTTACTTTCATGCCTCTTTGGTGTGGACTTCTGAAATTCCAGATTATCCTGAAGCTTCACGCTAGGGAATTTCTTACCAACAATCGTTGTGTTATATAAGCCTTACCCCAGTCACCACCATAAAACCCTCTCTGCAGTCTCAAACACCTAGCTAAAACTAACTAAAAGGCTATGGGATAGTTAATATTATCAACTCAACAGGATCTAGAATCACCACAGATAAGCCTCTGGGAATCTCGGAGATTTATCTTACATTGTCTGAGGCAGCACTATTCACTGGGATGGGTTCTTGGAATGAATAAAAAGAGAAATGGAACTGAGTAGCATGATCCATCATTTCCCTCTGTCTTGACTGTGGATGTAATGTGATTGAGTACCTCAGGCTTCTGACAAAATGCCTTCATCACCAGGATGGAAAGAAACCTCGAACTGGGAACCAATATAAAATTTTCTCCAATTATGTTGCTTCAGTTAGAGCATTTTATCACCACAATAGGTAAAAGAAGAAGACAGCTATTTTGCTCATTTATGAACTGAGCATTTATTGAATTCCTACTGACCCCAGGCACTAAGTTTAAACACTAGTTCCAGAAAAATGAGACTACAAAGCCATTCTTAATTTCTATGTTAGAAATTATTTATCTTCCTCATCAGTGCTTACTATTGTCTCCCTCTTTGCAACCATGAAGTTCATCCTTGGGCTGCCATTATTTGGAACTCCAGATCAACATTTGGCTTTAGATCTCACTTCTATCCTATGTAATCATAATTTGTATTTTATTTAGATATTAGTTGAATCAGTGATAATTGGAATTTGAGTAATATTCCTTTAATAATCTATTATTCCTCTACAGGAAAGTATAAGTATTACTGTTTGGTAGATTTTGAAAAAAATATATGCTTAACAAAGCACCTTGCCAGTGATACAGAGAGATGATGAGCAGAACAAGGATAATGGCAACTGTGTAATGATTTACAGTGTCCACGTAAAGTTTTCTACTTAGCCTGCACAAGCTTGTTTTATTTTTACCATAGAGAGAAACTAATGATTACTGATTGCATTGAACAAAATTGATTTCCCTTAAACTTGTTATGGAATAAAAGAAACCTACAAACATCTCATCAGATTGAAGAAAATATCTAATTCATCTTAAGGTGATTGCTTTCATAATTATACTTTTTTCTTTAAATATACATAGCAATAGTGAGATAGCAGCCACTGTTTTACTGAGCAAAAAGTTAAACAGAGAATTAGACATTTTATTTGACAGTAAATCCTTGAGAAAATATTATGTTCTTCATATTTGGTCAAAGCAAACAAATCTAAAAAACAAACAAACAAGCAAAAAAAAAATCCACTATATGATCACGATTTCCCTCTTCCAGCTACTGCCCTTGTATTATAATCTTTTTTACCAAAAAGGGAATTAATATTTAGAGTTGTTTTGGTTTAAGATATGTCAACATTTGAAATTTTAATCATTTAGAATTAGGGTTTATAGAAACTTAGAAATCTTGAATTTAGACCAAGAAATGTGTCTTTGAGGGAGTAAACACTTGGAATTACTACACTCAGAACTATGATTTTGGAATCATCATCAGTGGTGACTCTTAGTTAGTGGGCTATGAAGTAATGGAGGCGAATCTAACCTAATTGAAATTGGTGGCAGATATCAAATGTCAGCACTATCCACTTTAACTAAGATGTTAATGTTTAGATTGGAATAAGCTTCAACATATTATCAATGAATGTTTTTATATGTGAACATATTTCAAAATGATAATGAACATGTTTTGGGATTTATGAGGTGATTATCACCAGAGGGCACAGCTTCTTTCAGAAGTGTTTTAATGATGAACAGAAAAGAAAAGTATTTCAAAGCAAGAAGCTCCATTTAATTTTTGGTTGATCATTAATTAATATTAGAAATTAAAAATCAGATGTTTTAGTGAGGTTTGGTGGTGGATACATATAATCCCTGCACTTATGAGGCAGATGTAAGGAGATTGTGAACTCAGAGACATCCTGAGTTTTGTGTTAACATCACAAAAACACAAAACACACAATCAAAAATCAACTGCTATTAAGTCTAAAGATTTTGTGCAAGATGTATGACTTTTGCAAATCAAAGAAATAAGCCACTAAATAAATTTTGTTAATGCCTCCCTAATTTGCAAAAAATCTTAGAGTTTATCATACTATTTTAGCTAATTTTATGTCACAGATGAGAAGATTGAGTCTTACAAGCACCAGAATGACTTTCTTGAGGTCAATTATAGCTTGATTTTAACTAGAATCCAGGGGATTGGAGATTTGGCTTGGGGCTTAAGAGTCCTTGTGTTTGTTTCAAAGGTCGTGGGTTCATTTCCTAGCACCCACATGGAGGCTCAATTCCTCCACAGCTGCCAGGCATGCATGTGGTACACAGATGAATACAGACAAAACACTGTATACTTAAAATAATTAAAAAAATTAATATTCAAAGAGTAAAAAATGCAAGGACTAGAATTCCTGTCTTCAGAGTCCCACTTCAGTGTGTCTTTATGCCACAAGCCAAATGGACAGAATTAACCTAAGGCACTGGGTAGGTGAGTTCTCATTACCCTCTGCTGTTGTATAACTTCCACTCATTAGAGCCACTCCAGATTCACCCTCACCTCATCTCTCTCACTCATTCCACCTTCAACTGCTCTGCAAACATTTCTGTTTAAGAACCAGCACAAGCCCGCTTACGGGAAATTGCAGGACTGAGTGTTTCAGAGATGCCTGGAGGATATATTTGGTTATTGATGCTCTCAGAGGCATGAGCTGTATGCTTTTGAAATGGACAGATGATGACAACAGCTTTTACTGAAGTGGTACTTTTTTCCCTTAGGGCTTTGCTGCAGAAGGCATGAGAAATATGGGAGGATTACTTCATTTTATTTATTTATTTATTTAGTCATTTTACAATCTGTGTCATCACCTCCTCTCATCAAACCCTGACCCACACATTCAATTAGAGAGCTTTCCTGGAAATTCTGTCTTTCTTGAGGTTCACCTGTAGGGTAAGAAAGAATACATGTTGGCCAGAAATCAAAGACAGTGCAAACATCCTCCGCTCAAATTACTTTAAGTCCATATTTCTATTAAATTTCCAGTAAAGTATGCACAATAAATCATATCATTTGAAATTAATTGTTTCAATGAGGCATTTAATTTTGCACAATCCATTGCTCTGCATGTATATTAGCTAAATATTTATGAGTTGATTATTTCCAAAGGAGTCAGATTTGTTAATGGTGTTAGATAACAATCTTCTCCTATGATTTGTGCAAGATTTTTTTTTCTAAATGATGACTGAAGTGTCAAAGCTGTAAAGTATGTTTGTACGTTTTATAAAAAAAAAAATGAACATAATGATTTAGCTTTTCAATTACTGCCCTAGTCTGTTGCATAATGCGTGGCAGAAAGTGTCTCATTTTAAAAGCATCTTGCACATCTCTACACATCAAATAACATACTTAAACCAATAGTATCCCCTTTAAGAAAGTTATTCATTGTAGGGACACAAAAATCGCCTTGACCTTGAAATAGTAATCACACTAAAACTCCTCATCAAGCAAATAGGATTCCTTATTATGAAATATGTTTTGAAAAGAAAAAAGATAATAATTTCACTTAACTGTATGATTTTTAATTTTTTTCATGACTGTTGTCTATATAATGAAAAATTTAGAAAGCTGGTAATAAATCTGATATAAACTATTCCTTGTGGCTATTTTGTGATCGAAAACCCAAGACTTTTCTTATACTTTCTCCTTTTCTTCTCCTTGAAATCTGTAAAGGTCCTATGAGTGCTGTTTGTTCAACATTACATTATATTTTGATAGGTATTTGCTTAGTATCTGGATTTGAATACTTTTTTGAATTTGAAAGAACAATATGGTTGTTTTAAAGCACAGGGTGAACTAAAAGGCTTTTAGGAGAGGGAATACTAGCCAGTGGATAGAAATTGTTGGCATAATCTTCAGAGCAATAAACAAAAGCTCAAGATTTTCCTTATGACAATTTAAATGCATAGAGGTACAGCATGAATATTGATTTTAAACAAAAACAAACTTCAGAAGACTATGATATATAATCATCAGAATAATTTTAACCGGGTATAGTGATGCATGCCTGCAATGCCAGCATTCAGGAGGCAGAGATAAAAGGAACTGAACAGGGCTACCTAATGAGGCCCAACCTCAAACAGGAAAATAAAACATCAACAAGAAAACAAAGTTGAATTTCTACCTGTCAACTTGGTCTAAATGCTAAGATGCTTTCACTTGTGCTCCATTTCATACATTAAGCTAGCACTAATAGTAACGATGGACAGCACCCATGTGAGAATTGAGGATGAGTGCTGCACTTAGTGCTTTCCCCAAACACACTCCCAAAGGGTGATTAAATAAGGCAAACTGGCCAGCTCAGAAAAACAAACATTACAGGTTTCCTCTCACATCAGGAATCTAGATACAAGTGTGTGTGTGTGTGTGTGTGTGTGTGTGTGTGTGTGTGTGTGTAGGGGGGATCAAAGGGGGCTATGAACAAGGAATTCAGGTTAAAGTGGAGAGGGGACAAGAAAACACTGGAGGGTAAGATGAGCATGTGTAACATGAAAGCAGAAAGAAGGAGTATTTGAAGGGATACCAGCAAGAAAGGAAGGAGAAGTGAAAGGGGAGATAGTCAAAATCAAAACATAATGGTATATATGTATGGGGATATTATAATGAAACCTATGCTAATTAAAAAGTTAATTTATTTTTTTGTATTTTTATTTTATGATTATTTTTATTTTTTTAATTAAGTTTACTCACTTTGTAGTCCCCCCTGTATCTCCCTCCCTCCTACCATCCAAATCCCACCCTCCCTCTTCCCAGTCCACTGATAGGGGAGTTCTTCCTCTCCTTTCCTCTGATCCGAATCTATCAGGTCTCCTCAAGAGTGGCTGCATTGTCTTCTTCTTTGGCCTGGTAAGGCTGCTCTCCTCTCAGGGGGAGGTGATCAAAGAGCAGGACAATCAGTTCCTGTCAGAGGCAGTCCCTGTCCCCATTACTATGGAACCCACTTGGATACTGAACTGCCATAGGCTACCTCCACGCAGGGGTTCCAGGCTATCTCCATGAGTGGTCCTTAGCTGGAGTATCTGTGTCAGAAAAGACCCCTGCGCCCAGACTTTTTGGATCTGTTGCTCTCCTTGTGGAGTTCCTGTCCTCTCCAGGTCTTACTATCTCCCACTTCTTTCATGAGATTTCCTGTACTCTGCCCGAAGTTTGGCTATGAGTCTCAGCATCTGCTTTGATACCCTGCAGGGTAGAACCTTTCAGAGGCCCTCTGTGGCAGGCTCCTCTCCTATTCCCTGTTTTCTCCCTCTTCCAATGTCCATCCTCTTTGCATTTCTGAATGGGGACTGAGCATCTTAGGCCAGAGTCCTCCTTCCTGATTAGCCTCCTTAAGTGTACAGATTTTAGTATGTTTATCATACATTATATGTCATATAGGCACTTATGGTGAATATATACCCTGGGTGTCTTTCTGTTTCTAGGATACCTCAGTCAGGATGATCTTTTCCAGTTCCTACCATTTACCTGCAAATTTTATGATTTCCTTGATTTTTATTGCTGAGAAATATTCCATTGTGTAGATGTACCACACTTTCTGTATCCATTCCTCAACTGAGGGTCATCTGGGCTACTTCTGGCTATTACAAATAAAGCTGCTACAAACATGGTTGAGCAGATGTCCTTGTTGTTTACTTGTGCATCTTCTGGATATATACCAGTCTGAGAAAGTGCCAGATTGATTTCCAAAGTGGTTGTACAAGATTACATTCCTACCAGCAGTGGAGGAGAGTTCCCCTTTTCCACATCCTCTCCAGCATGTGTTGTCACTTAAGTTATTCATCTTAGCCATTCTGATAGGTGTAATGTGAAATCTCAGGGTCATTTTGATTTGCATTTTCCTGATGACTAAGGACATTGAACATTTCTTTAAGTGTTTCTCTAACATTTGATATTCCTTCATTGAGAATTCTCTGTTTAGCTCTGTACCCCATTTTTGAATTGGATTACTTGATTTGTTGCTGTTTAACTTCTTGTGTTCTTTATATATATATACTGGATATTAGCCCTCTGTCAGATATAGGGTTGGTGAAGATCCTTTCCCACTCTGTAAGCAGTCATTTTGTTCTGTTGACAGGTTCCTTTGCTTTATTGAAGCTTTTCAGTTTCATGAGGTTCCATTTATTTGAATGTTGCTCTAGAGCCTGTGCTGTTGGTGTTCTGTTCAGGAAATTGTCTTCTCTGCCAATGAGTTCAAGGCTCTTCCATACTTTTGCTTCTAACTGGTTTAGTCTGGAGGTATCTCCATACCTGATCTCAACCTGTACTATAGAGCAACAGTAATAAAAACTACATGTTACTGTCATAGAAACAGAATGGTGGATAAATGGAACCGAATAGAAGACTCAGAAATATACCCTAGCAGGGCTGCTCCTCCCTGGGTGGGGGAGGGGGATGTGAAAGAGCCCGCCATTGAGTTCATGTCAGAAACAGTCCCTGTTCCCCTTATTATGGACACCTGATTTTTTACAAGGATGCCAAACACATACAATGGAAAAAAGATAGCATCTTCAACAAATGGTGTTGGTCTAACTGGATGTCTACATGTAGAAAAAAAGCAAATAGATCCATACTTATCACCCTGTATAAAACTAAAGTCCAAGTGTATCAAAGACCTTAATATAAAACCAGACACACTAAAAAGTTACTTTAAAACATTATTATTCATAACTTATGTGATAAAAGGAGCCCTTCAAGTGATCTCATTTTATCCAATATGTGGATCTCCTTCAGTTCTTTATCATTTTCCTATGTATTTATTTGTTTACTCATTCATTCATTCATTACCTTTACCTGGGCTTTTGCAATATCTATTTTTCTTCCTTTCTAATTTACCACTGCCTTTGCATCCTGACTATTAAGGCTACCAATGTTAGATTTCTAAAATGTCACTATGATGTGTAGACAGCCTTATTAATGACAACACTGTGATAAAAAAGAGAAGATGCATATGAACCCTGTGGATGTTAATTTGCAGTGTCATATTGGCTAGAATTAGAATCACCTTGGAGGTACACCTCTGGATGTGTCTATCAGGATGTTTCCAAAGGGAAATAACTGAGAAAGGATGACAATCTCTGAGTCCTAGCCTCACCATTACATGGGCTGAGATCTTTGGCTAAATAAAGAGGAAAAGAAAAAAAAAAAAGGAAATGCATCTGTGCATTAGCATTTATCACTGTTTTGTTACCACACCTAATTTTCTAAGATCCTTATTCCCCCAGACTATGGATTGAATTGCCTATTTCTTTTTTAATTTTTATTTTTTTAATATTAGTTACAGTTTGTTAACTTTGTATCCCTGCTGTATCCCGCTCCCTCTTTTCCTCCCAATCCCACCCTCCTACCCTCATCTCTTTCCTGCTCCTTTCCACTTCCACTGATAGGGGAGAACTTCCTCCCCTTCCATCTAATATTGGTTTATCAGGTGTCTTCAGGACTGGCTGCAAATTCCTCCTTTGTGGCCTAGCAGGGCTGCTCCTCCCTGGGCGGGGGAGGGGGATGTCAAAGAGCCTGCCATTGAGTTCATGTCAGAAACAGTCCCTGTTCCCCTTATTAGGGTACCCACTTGGATACTGAGCTACCAAGGGCTACATTTCTTAAGTAGAATAAACCTTTGCTCAATTTACTTCATACTTGTCAGATATTTGGTTAGAGTTCCATCGTTATGGAATGGGTTTGTTGGAGGAATGTGAAAGAATTTGGAGCAGTAGACTAATGAAGCCTCAGTCACCGTAAGCAGAAAGAATGGGACTTTGTGGTAGGGATTTGGAAGACTGGGGCTGACAGTTATGCAGATGATGGAAACTGCTCATAAGGTTTCAGGGAGGTACCAGGGCTGTCTCAGTGACTGAGATAGAAACCTTAGCTTTATATTCTGGAGGGAAAATGTGGACTATCCATAGCCAAACAAACAAACCAAAGCTGAATTAAGAAATAACAGAATAAACTGTCAGAGAAACTTTAAAGGCAATGAAATGTTTAGACCATGGCAAGGTTATTCTCACTGGGTCTATTGAGGTTTAAAATAAGAATTCAAATAATGAAGATCTGAAAAACTCGTAGTTCATTATAAAAAAAGAAAAGCGTGAACATACTTAAAGTTTCAGAAAGAGTGGATGGATTGAGTGTTTCTAAAGTTTCTTGTTGTTAAAGAAAAATGTCCTACTTTTCAGTAGGAAGGTAGGAAAGGTTCCCTGGGAGAAATTGCACCCACTGCAAATTCCAGCTTTAAAACTACAAACTCACTTGAAAGGGGAAAGCCCTACCTGACATTGCTACTGAAATCCCATGATTTAAAATATCTTTCTGGTGAAGTGTTCTCCCAATTTCTGCTCTGAAGGTACGTGAAGGTTGCTACAGTTATAGTCCAGTAGTGTTAGGGAATGTCTCTTGTTGATAGTAATATTTAGCTTCATCCAGGAGTTACTGATTTTTAAGGTCTTCAATCTACAAAGATGAGGCAATTTTGAGGCTTGCAAAGCTGATGTGAAAGTATGTTAAACCTATGCAATATGCAGCAGGGTGATACTCCCTGTTCTGAGTTACTGAGAAGGTTGTGCAAAAAACGGTAAAAGTGAAGACTAAGGTATGATGGAGACTCCAGGGTATTGGAAATTCAAGAAAATGAGATGTATACTAGAAAAGTTTGTAAGCATTAAGTAGTCAACCCAGAAGACAAATCACATGTTCAAGAGACTCTAGAGATAGAGGGCAGGACTGCCATTTCTGTTGCAGGCCAGATAATGCCAAGAATGCTAGGTGCATACAATGAATTTGGTGTTGGCTCTGCCATGTTTCAATCTTACTTCATTATGGAATTTGATTGATATTCTCCTATTTTTCCTCTTCAGCATGAGAATGTGTACTCAGTGACACTTTACAGTGGAACTATGTACTTGTTTTATGTTTGTTTTTATTTTGTTTTTACAAAGGGATCACAATTAAGAGATTCCCTTGAGTTTCTTTTCTTTTTTTTTTTATTTGTGAACTTCGGAGTTGGAATTGATAATACTTTGAGAATTTGGGTAGCTTTGTTTCATATGATGGTCATGAATGTTTGAGAACAAGAGGTGAAATGTTTCAGTGGTCAGGTAGATAGTGCTTAGTCTCCACTGTCAACTTGAGTGGACACAGAGTCACGTAGAGGACACAGTTGGGAATAAAAATGAAAACAAGAAATGTAATTTGAATATCAGCATTGATCACACTTCCAGGCATTGTATAGGCTGTGATCAGTTACCAAGCAAACTCATTGTATTATCCTTTCCTCATTACTTTGAACTTTATTCCCTAAACTCTGTGAAAAAATAATCCATTTCTTTCTTGTTTTATTGTCACATTTTTGGTTACAAACAAATAATAACTAATATAAACTTCTTATTACCTAGAGAAATTACTTTCAGTAAAGTTCTTTCTGAACAAGTTGACTTAATTATCTATTAGAAATCATATGGTATAAACATTATAACAGATTTGCACCAAACACCGAATTTGTGGTGTTCACATTATTCATTGACTAATTAAATCAATATGGGTCAGGTGTCCTACTAAGCACTAATCATTCAAATTTGAGTTCTATGAAATTACTTTTGTAAATCTTGTAATTGAAGAGAAAATAGATCATCATGCAACTGTTGTAACTGATCCAGCGTTTTTGATAGTGTGTGAGTCAGTGTGTGTGTGTGTGTGTATGTGTGTGTGTATGTGTGTGTGTGTGTGTGTGTGTGTGTGTGTGTAGTGAACAGATATGTTTGTGAAATAATTATATTCTCCTCTGTCCATGTTTAGTGAAATTATCCCAGAAGGTAACATGTTTTGATTTGGGTCATAAGGTCTGAGTCTTAACTATGTGAAGCTTTTTTTCTGACATGGAATGGATCCTTAGAGAAAAGGGATAAACATAAATGTTCATTAGGTTTGGAAATTTAGAAGTATATGTGTTATATGGTGAGAAAAACATTAGCTTTTAAATTGTTAAAATCTTGTTTAATAAAAACATTTGCAAACTTATTGAAATCATAATGCATGATATGACTTGGCATAAAGAAAAAAAATTGAGGTTGCAACTAATTATGCCTACATTTACAAAATTTTACAAAATTTTGAGATATTTTATGACTTGGTTGACTAAGATTTTCTCTCTATTAAGTTTAATTATTAAAAATAATGTCATAACAGGCTTTGCAATGAACACCTGCTTGAATTTTATCAGAAATAAATGAAGCGATTTACAAAAACCACTCATAAAGTTCAGTGTCAAATTATCATTAAACACATGCCAGCACCATCATTCCCATTACTTATAAGCCAGGCCAAGTGGACTTCATTTATTAAATGTCTTTTATACCCACTGATGTGTGTCCTCAGGATTGTTACTTCAAAACTAGTAATACTATTTATTAGTTTTATTTTCCATTCCTCTTAGTGACATTTTATCATTTCTACCCCAAACTAAACTCAATAACTCAGATGTGGCTACAGACAGTGATTTATAATAAAGAAACTAAGGTATCTTCTATTAGAATAGACTAGTAAGTCAAAATGATGTTCATACTCCAACCAAGTACCAGGCATGGAGATAACCTAGAACCCCCGCACAGATGTAGCCCATGGCAGTTTAGTGTCCAAGTGGGTTACATAGTAATTGGAAGAGGGACTGCCTCTGACATAATCTGATTGGCCTGCTCTTTGATCACCTCCCCCTGAAGGGGGGGGCAGCTTTACCAGGCCACAGAAGAAGACAATGCAGCCATTCCTGATGTGATCTGATAGACTAAGATCAGAAGGAAGGAGAGGAGAACCTCCCCTATCAGTGGACTTGGGGAGGAGCATGGGTGCACAAAGGGGAGGAAGGTTGGGATCGGGAGGGGAGGAGGGAGGGGCTTATGGGGGGATACAAAATGAATAAAGTGTAATTAATAATAAAAAAGAAAAGAAAAGAAAAAAAATGATCCCACAACTAATAGGAGAGGAGAACCTCCCCTATTAGTGGACTTGGGGAGGGGCAAGCGTGAAGAAGGGGAAGGGAGGGTGGGATTGGGAGGGGAAGAGGGAAGGGCTTATGGTGAATAAAGTGTATAAAGTGAATAAAGTGTAATCAATAAAATAAAATTTAAAAAAATGTTAAAATATTTGAATCAAAAAAGTGAACAATGCAATTTTAGAATTGTTTATTGTCTTGTATTATGAGGTATGAATTTGTAGGCATTTAATGAACTTAACATTCCTCGATGGAATTAGGAGGCAGGCATCCACAGTGAAGTTAACTGAATCACCAGTCAAAGAAAGTTCAGGCTGTATTTTCATCATTATGTAAAGAGTCAACTTTGACCTCTTGTGATCACAGCACTCCCAGGATTATGACAGTTGTTTATCTCACAAACATGCAATGCTCACCCTGCCTTTCACCTTTCTGCACTTTTATTCCATCAACAGTCGGCATTTATTATCTGCAGTAAGAAAGAGATTACCTTCAGCGTGGCTTTTACTATGATTAATGTGGAAGAATAATCATTGAAGGGTACAGTTTCACAAAGGAAACAAATGCCTGTCTTTATGGATTATTGAAAATCATAATGTTTCATCTTTTGGAGGAAAATGAAATGATCAAATACCAGTTTGCAGCATTCAAAGGAAATGTAGATACCATTTAGATATCGTCAGTGTTCATCCATAAAGCAGGCAATGTATTATATGGTATTCATATATGCATTAAGGCTGTTGGACAAGATGCATTGTGCAGTAGAGGAGAGTGGAGACAGTCCACTTGCTTCCTCGACAGACATGAAATGTAATTTCTTTTAGCTTTATGGTTATAAAACACTTAAATTCTGATTTGACCCTTTGAAGATCTTATATAAACAAAAAGTTATGAAACTTCCTTTGCTCTACATTAGTTCTTTATTTAAAAATCAGTCTCTGGCTGCATTGTTGGTTTTTTTTTTTGTTTGTTTGTTTTATTTTTGTTTTTGTTTTTATCTCCAAAATATATCCTAAGCCTATCCACTCATTTTACCTACTTTAATATCATCTGGGTCTACAATTTCAATTACCCACATTTGCCTGGATTCCCACAAGCCTCCTCACAACACTGAATACTTTTCACATGGAAACCAGAACAACCTTTGAAAATGCAAATTGTGTCTTCTGACTTTATTATTTAAACATAGTTTGTGGCCTAGGATTGAACATAGAATAATATCTGTGCTTTCATTCTTTTTAAAATTTATTTATTCACTTTACATCCTGATTTCAGCCCCCCTCATCTTTCCTGTCTCCTACCTCATGTACCCCTCCCCTCATTTCTCCCTTCTCCTTATAAAGGAAGGAGGTCCCCCTGGGTATTGACCTGCTCTGGCACATTAAGTCGCTGCAAGACTAGGCATATCTTCTCCTACTGAGGGCAGGTAAAGCATTCCAATAGTTAGGAGAACAGGACCCATAGGGAGGCATCAGAATCAGTGAGGGATTCCATTCCATTTGTTGGGGAATCCACATGAAGACCAAGCTATACATCTTCTACATATGTACAGGGGTCCTAGGACCAGTCCATGCTCATCAGTTAGTAGTTCAGTGTCTGTGGACCCCATGGGCCCAACTTAGTTGACTCTGTAGGTCTTCTTGTGGAGTCTTTGGCCAATCTGGCTCTCTCACTTGTTCCCTCAATTCTTCTTTAAGGACTCCTTAGCTCTCTATTAAGTGTAGCTGTGGGTCTCTGTTTCTGTTTCCATCAGCTTCTGGGTGAAGCCTCTCAGAGGAACTATGTTAATCTCCTGTCTATAAGCATACCTGGGATAGAGAAAGCCCCAGGAAGTCTATGGGGGTCACCCTCGCTGAGAATCTCTTGACTTCTAATGAGGGCCTTTGAATTGTATCTGATCTGAACTCAATGGGCTTATCCCTGGCCTCTACTGGATATCTCATTTCCAACTCAGTACAGTTCCTCACATGTTGATTCTCCTGTGGGACCTCTGTCTTTCATTCACAATCTTTCTTAACTCTCCTACATATCTGCTACTGCATGTTTAGTATTCTCCCTGGTTTTACTTAGAGCCCAGTTCAAAAATTATGTTTCTAAAATTTTTTCATAACAGCGTTCTACTTTTAGGTGTTAAAATAACTTTTTGTTTTCTAAGCCTGTGTATGAAATCATTACAAGATATCCTCTCTGAATGTTATATTTATTTTGCTTAGGACTTTATCATGTGGTAAGGATTAGGCATAATTAATCTATGTCTTCAACATTAAACGTTGGAAAGGGTTCCTCAAAGGCATGGAATAGAAACCTCAAGATTTAGCTTCACTGGTAAAAGAGACACTGGAACAAAAACAGTTACCTGTGACAGCTGGGGCTCTTTGCCACTTATCCTCTGCCTTTAAAACATATCCCCAATGTTGATCCCAACAAAGCAGTCTTAGTGCAGCTGGACTTCTTACATGGTGCTTTGGGACTCTAAAAATGTATCATCTGAGACTCATCTTTAAGATCTACATAGATAATGCTATTATTTTCAATACCTACTGCTGGGTCACTATTACAAGTTTGTTCTGTTTTTCATTTTCATTCTTCTCTCATCCAGACTACAATTTCTTCCCCATCATTACTCCCAGTCTTCTTCCAGTACCTCTCACCCAGATCCACTCCTTCCCCTTTCTTCCTTTTGAAAAAAGTAGGACTCCCAGAGATATCAATCTAACATGGTAAATCAAGTTGTAATAAGTTTAGATATTAGACATATAATATAGCATAAACATACTAAAATCTATACACCTAAAGAATTTAAGCAAGGAGGAGGACCCAGGGTAAAATGATGAATCCTCACTCAGAAAGGCAAACAGGAAAGGCATTGGAAGAGGGAGAAAGCAAGAAACAGGATAGGAGCCTACCACAGAGGGCCTCTGAAAGATTATACCCAGCAGTGTATCAAAGCAGATGCTGAGGCTCATTACCAAACTTTGGGCAGAGTGCAGGGAATCTTAGGAAAGAAGGAGAAGATAGAAAGACCTGGAGGGGACAGGAGCTCCACCAAGAAGGCAACAGAACCATGAAATCTGGGCCCAGGAACCTTTTCTGAGACTGATACTCCAACCAAGGACCATTCATGGAGATAACCTAGAGTCCCTGCACAGATGGCAGCTCAGTCTCCAAGTAGGTACGCTAGTAAGGAGATCAGGGACTGTGTCTGACATGAAATCACTGGCTGGCCCTTTGATCACCTCCCCCTGAGGGAGAAGCAGCCTTACCGGGCCACAGAGGAAAACAATGCAGCCAGATATGATGAGACCTGATAGACTAGGATTAGATGGAAGGGGAGGAGGACCTCCCCTATCAGTGGACTTGCAGAGGAGCATGGGAGGAGATGATGGGCGGAGGGTGGGATTGTGAGGGAAGAAGATAGGGGGCTATAGCTGGGATACAAAATGATTAAACTGTAATTGATATAAAACATAAAATTTAAAAATATTAAAAAAATGCTAGTTTCCTTCCTCATGTTAGGGCTGGATGAAGCAACCTAGAAAAGTGTCCCAAGAGCTTGCAGCGTCAGAGATCGCTCCCACTC
Organism: Meriones unguiculatus; assembly: GCF_030254825.1. Taxonomy (NCBI): domain Eukaryota; kingdom Metazoa; phylum Chordata; class Mammalia; order Rodentia; family Muridae; genus Meriones; species Meriones unguiculatus. The sequence continues at coordinate 29,316,314 of NC_083358.1, forward strand.
CCTCAGTTAGGACTCCCAAAAGACCAAGCTACACAACCATAAAATATACGTGGAGGACCTAGGTTCCTCTACAGGCTCTCTGATTATAGAACCAGTCTCTGTGAGCCCAGGATAGTGGATTCTCTGGGTTTTCTGGTTGTGTCCTTGACCCCTCTGGCTCTTACAATCTTTTCTCCCCCCAATTCTGCAGGACTCCCCCAAGCTCCACACAAAATGTTTTGCTCTGGTGTGTGGGTCTCTGCATCTGCTCCCATCAGTTGCTGGATGAAGTGGGCTAGGCACTGATCATATGAGTATAGCAAAATATCATTAGAATTATTGTATTGTTTTTTTGTTTTTTTTTTTACCAGTCATCTTTGTTTCTGTCCTGGGTCTCTGTGCTATCCATCCTCTGGTTCTTGGCCGTCTAGGAAGGGTCATGTATGGTATATCTCTCATGGCAAGTTTTTCAAGAAATATGCACAATCACAGCATATTATAGAGAATAAGTTAATAAAATAATAGCATAAAATCACAACAAGTTTGAAAACCATTACAATTTAATCAGGTTACGCAAGTATTTGAGTTCAGCCTGTTTCAAACCCAGTTCTTTTTCCACCGATGTATTATACCTTTTAAAAAGATAAAGTTTACTGAAATATAATTAATATACCCATCTTAAGTATGACACATATTATTAAATTTTATAGATATTAAATGCCTAAATGTGGAAGTCTGCCATAATTAATAAGAGTTATCTGTTATGTACCAAAATTTATGACCCATTTAAATTCCATTCATCTTTATTTTGTTGCCTTGTACATAGCAAACCACTGACATTGCTTTTTTACTATAATGTCATTTGCATATATATTATTTAAATATCTATGTTTATATGCTGTTTCATCAAGTATTATATAGAATTGTTTGAAGAAGTGCTATTTTGTTTGTCTTTTTCAATATTATTAATTTCAGAATGTTGATATTTTGTCAATAATTTTAGTTCATAATAGAACCTACAGAAAGTTGATTTATATAATTTTTATTAAAATTTGCTTGACCCAAGGGGACAGGACCTCCACAAAAAGACCAACAAAGACAAATAACCTGAGTCCTGGGGGCATTGTGGAGACGGAAGTACCAACCAAAGACAATGCATGGACTGGACCTAAGCCCCCTACACATATGTACCTGACTGGCAGCTTGGTCTTCATATAGGTATCCTAGTAAGGGGAACAGGGGTTATCTCAAACAAGGACTAGGTTGCCTGCTTTTTGATTCCTTCCCAGTATTGTGGCTGTGTTGCCAGTCCACCAAGGAAGAGGATGCACACAGTCCTCATGTGACTTGATGTGCTGTGGTGAGTTGGTGGGGGAAGGATCCTTTCCCTTTCCTGATGTGTAGGGGAGGGGGAAAGGGAAAAGAAGGAGAGAGGTGGGACTGGGATGAAAAGAGGAAGAGGGCTATGATAGGAATATAAAATAAATAAATAAATTTGAAAAAATTTGCTTTGCCTGAATACTGTCTTTGTGCAGATAAGTTTGCTTCACACATCACTAGACAAAGAATATATTTAGAAATCATTGCTCAATCTTTGACACCAGTATCTTAGTTTGGAAAATCTTTGATTACCTGAGACATAACCACCAACACAAGTCAGACCATTTTATTTTCTAACCAAAAAACTGTATGGAAATCCCAGATGTTTCACATTTTTACAAAGATCTGGCACACATGCTCTTTAATCCCACAGCTATTTTACATGGCACCAGGTTTTCATTCACAGTTCTCCAATGACTAACTCTGTTTCATGTCAAAGACTTATTTTTTTATCCACAGTTCACTTACCCATATTGCTATATCGTTTCAAATTTTTAAGCAGATTTGATTGGCTTGTCTGCCTTACTACCAAGTTTGTGAGATTGGTTTGTACGTTCTCTATCTATCTATCTATCTATCTATCTATCTATCTATCTATCTATCTCTATCTGTCTATCATCTATCTATCGTACTTTTGTTATGCATCAAAATGCCTCTACTAGCATGTAAAATTTTCAATTATTCTTATTTCTGAAAGCCAACCACAGGAAAGAGAAGAAGTAAAACAAATATTGGTGCTCAGTACAAGCTAAAATAAATTAAATCAGAGCCTCTGGGTAAGTCTCAGGGCTTAAACTTTATTGTAAACTTTGTAGTTTGAGAAGTCTGGCTCAATTATTCTGGTGGGATAGATAATTTTTTTTTTCAATTCTCCTGTTGCTGATGAGGAAATAGAAATTCAGCGATGTGATGAATGAAAATAACCTAGATAATAAAATGTATCAATGATTAAAATCAAGATATAATTACAAGGAGTTTGCCATCAATTATGTCCATGGGGCTAAGCCTGTATGGTAAAAGTAATGAAAGGAAAATTGTCTGAATTCAGCAGTAAGAGTCACAGTAGATGTGGAGAAGGGACTAAGAAGGATGCCCATGTTTGTCACCAGGCTTGCTCAAAAGCATTTCCTGTCATGCAAATGTGAGAAGTGAAATGGCCAGTATTATACAGCTTTATGTGAAGCCTGCACCATATTACTATCTTTTCTTCAGGGCTTCAAATCTCATGCTTATCTGAAATACATAAGAAAAACACCTTTTTACTGGTGTCTTTTCTAATCTTCCCATTATTAGCTCAGTCTGTGGCCCACTGGCAGCTACAGAAGTCTCATTTGTAGGACTGACACGATGATGTGTGTGAGAGAGAATCTCAATCTGGATTCGAGATGATCTGCCATCCATAGAAGAAGGTAATTATAACACACAGACAAGTGTTGTAAGCATACCCTTCTGTTTGCCCATTTAAATTTTGTCTGTATTTTCAGACTGAAGCCCAATTTCTTTTCCTCTGAAAAGCCTTCCTTGACCCTTCTAATACTCTTCTGATTACTGTCACTTCCACTCACAAGGCAATTTATCAGGAACAGTCTGATGACTTCTAGTCTTACTGTTTTTCTTCAGTAGTTATTTTTACCAATAAACTATAACCTATTTTACTAGAATATAAATTCAGATAAAAATATGAGAATATCTCTTCTCTCCTAAATCATTAAACAAATTTGGTTCGTATAGAATTTTAAATCCTGAATCACATAGTTCTATGTGGGTAAAATATTTTCATTGATTTTCTTAAGTATGGCAATAAAAATTGATGACCTATTCCTCTCCTTAAGATCATTAAATGGAAAGCTTAACTTACACAAGGCATCAGGTTATGAGTTTCACAGAACCTATTTTTGACGCCCTTGATATTTTCTAGCATTGATTAAATATTGGTCTACAGTAGTTGCCTTCCAGAACTTGAGCACATAATCATTAATTAAGAAATTAGACATTGATTTTTTTCTTTGCTAAAAAGAATAATGATAAAAAAATAAAACAAAGAGAGTATATCATGACAGGTAACAATAAGAGAGTACCTCATTCTCTCAGTAAGAGAGCTCTCACTCTCCTGTGATGGCTGACTAATGTGTATATGTGTTTCTGACTGAAATGCATTGCCGGATATGTCATAGAAAATGAAAAATGTTATCTGTGGTAAGGAAAGTTGAGGGCTATGTTTGGATCTGAGGACTGTACAGTCTTGACAATATCCAGTGACTGGAGAAATAAGAGCCCAGTAGTTGAAGACACTATAAACCTACTACAAAGATCACAGTTATAGGCACATTGTAGAGTGCTCTGAAGTGTGATTACACAATGTCAATAGATAGAGGCTAAGTTCTTGATTTCTTAAAAAAGATTGGTAAAATAGTGAATAACATCACTTTAGAAATAGAAAAGTTTTGACATGTCCTCATTTCTTTTATTACCTAAGAGAAGTTACTAGTTCTCAAAGCAAATAATTGCACACATACATATTCTGCGGACTAACTATGAAGCCAAATTGTATATCTCTGTGGTGGAGGGAGAAAACCTCTCTTCTCATTTGTTATATATATGCAAATAAATTTGTTTACAGAAATTAAAGTGAAAGAAACGTGAAAAGTAGAGATTAAAGAGCTAAAAATCTCAGTAAATTATCATTTCTCTTTTGTCTAGTTTCATGTTGAGAAGGTATAAAGCACTAAATATTTTTTTTCACAGTTCTATGGCCTCCATGGCTTCTACCGAATTTAAGGAGAAATCACTTGATTATTATATCAGGACATTAAAATGTTCTCCACATGCTTTTAATCCCATTCTAGAATCAACATCCTTACTCAGAAAAGTGATTATGATAAGTTCCAATGGGACTGTAAACTTTAAGATAGTCTCCAGGCCTCAAGTGGATAGATTTGTGCAGAATGCAAATGAGCTAATGCCATGGACAAAAACACCTAATTTCTCAGGTGTTGTTTCAGTGATTTACAGATATAATTTAAAATCTAGCCAATGCCTCCTTCAACTCTATTTCCCCCATGCCAATTTTATGTTTTTTTTAGATTTATCCAATTTTTATCTCCTTATCAGTGATCAGGTACACTTAAGTCTCTCCAGTGCCATTCTGTGCTCTGTCTCATAAACCAAGTTAGATCTTAAATATATCAGAGTATTGGATTTGCACCTTTTTCTGTGTTCAATGGTTTAGGTCAGGACATTTTCTTCTATTCTTCCATGGAGCTAGTTCCCCTTTTTAGAAGTTTGCCTGATGCATAATTAAGTTTTAATTTATTTCTGACTTCCCATGAATATTCCATTTTCCACATCTCAATACATAAATGTCTCAGCCAGTTGAGACTAGGTTCCTATGCCTGATGGTGTTTCTTGAGTTCCTTTACTCCATTCAAGTCCTTATGTCCCTGTGTATTTTAAGAAAGAAAAATCACACACTTTTGTGTGTGTGAATATAGTATAATTACCTTTCTCCTTCCCTCTCCTCCCTCCAAACCCTCCCATATGCCCCTTCTAGCCCTCTTTCAAATTCATAGACATTTTTCTGTTGTTGAATGTATATGTATATATTTTAAATATAATTTCTCAGTCTGTATGGTAGTAATTGTATGTATATTTTCAGGGCTGATCAGTCAGTACTTGACAAAAAATTAGCATGTCCCTCCCTGGGAAAGACTATTAATTTTGCATTCTTTTGTGAATCTTTAGGCAAGCAATGTCGTAATAATAACTATTAGTAACTGAGAGCTTTTAAAAATTTTATAAATTCACTTTACATCCTGATCATAGCCTCCTTCCTCATCTCCTCCTAGTCCTCCTTCCAACCATCTTCCCCTCTACCTCACCTCCCCTTCTCCTTAGAAAAGGACTCCCACCAACCCATTCCAGCACATCAAGTTGCATTGGGCCTGAGTTCATCCTCATCCACTGAGGCCAGGCAAGGTAACCCATCAGGTGGGGAGTGATTGAAAACTGGTAACAGAGTCCATGCCATAAAAAGCACCAGCTCAAATTACTATGGGACCCACAGCAAGATTAAACTGCCCTTTGGCTCAAGTCCAGTCCATGCATGCTCCTAGGTTAGTGCTTCCATCTTCTCAAGCTCTCTTGGGTCTAGGTTAATTGACTCTGTAGGTCCTCTTATAGAGTCCTTGACCCCTCTGGTTCCTTCCATTCCCCTGGCCCCTCTCCACTTTTCACAGGACTCCAGGAACTCCACCTAAGGATAAGCCTTGGCTGTGATTCTCAGTATCTGATTTAATCAGCTGCTGGGTGGGGCCTCTCTGAGGATGATTATGCTAGGCTCCTGTCTATAAACATAACAGAGTATCATTAATGGTGTCAGTGGTTGGCTCTCTCCCATGGAGTGGGCCATGGAGTGGGTGCCAGGCTGGGCCAGGCACTGGTTGGACAATCCTTCAGTCTCTATCTTTATCTCTGCACATCTTGTAGGCAGAGTAATTTTTGGGTTGAAGGTTTTGTAGGTAGATTGGTGTTCCTCTTCCACCACTATAAGTCCTGCCTGGCTAGAAGGTGGCCTTCTCAGTCTCCATGTCTCCTTCTGCTAGGAGGCTTAGCTAGAGACATCCCATACTCTCCATGTAGCCTACCCTGTGGCAGGTCTCCAGCTTGTTTTCTCAGAGATTGCCCTGCCCTCACGTTCCCTTTTCTCTTCAACACTTTTAATGTAAATTAACTTTTTTTGTTTTGTTTTGTTTTCAGTTTTTATGTAAGGCTTCCTGTAAAGCTCTCTGTGCTGAAACAATTCTAAAAAATGATAGAAATTGCTTTTATTTTTAATCCTTAATTTTTCAATACAACTTTTACTTTGTACATTTGTACATTCACATAAGTACATCTCTCACTGCTGACGACTGTTTTAAAAATATTATAAATAAAAGTGTGGGAGTCATAAACTCTAGAGACAGCTGATTACAATCAATGGAAGCTGAGCACCTTCCATCAGTTTTTCTCAGCTAGACTCTTAACTAGTTCTTTCAGCATTTCCATTTATATGTACATGAGCAATTGGAAAGGTTCACAACTTTCCAATCAAAAGTGCTACAGGGATCACTGACTTTGTAGGGGGAGTCAGGTACTCAGCCTCTCTTTCTGCTCTGTCAGGGGAGGGAAAGCCTTTCAATTCAATCTCCAGTTGTCTAGGCTGCTCTTCCCTGCAGCATGTTAATTGCCTGTTTCCAAGGACACGGGTTTAGAAAAAAAAAAAAAAGAAAGAAAGCAAGAATAAATGCTCTTACTGCTGACAATCCACACATTATCACCTTAAGCTTAACCTAATTAGACTGAGCCACTCAATCAGATGTGTTGACCTTCAGAGAGAACATTGTTAGTGTCTGCAGTCAACCATGTATATTTCCTAACAAATATTACCCCTCAAGAAGGATAAATAAGATACTTAAAGAGAACATTTGATTTCTGTACAGTTTTGACTCAGTCATTGCCTGTATGTTCAATAAGACCCTGGAAAAAACAATAATAATGTTCATAATAGTATATTAATATTAATGGGGCTTTAGTCAGTCTTTAAAATTTGCATAGTGATTTCCCAAACATGAGTTAAAACTAATCAATCTTTATGAAAGCTGGAGATATCTGAGTTGGAAGAAGAAAATATACTTTCTCAAATATTACAATGCAGAAATAAGCTAACAAAAAGCACATACAAATACAGATTATAATGTGTTAGAGATTGTCTGTGTCATTCATAGGTGAGGGGTTTGGGTCTAATTGCTTTGGAAAATTCAGTACCTTTCTTTCAGAAGAATTGGCATCCTGTTGTTGGGCTTATTGCACCAGAAAACAGGAATGCTTATTACAGAGTCTTGGAGGACAAGGTATTCAGTTTATCCACAGCTATAAACAATTCAGGAAGTGAAATAAAAAGGATAGAGGAGTGGAAAGCAATGCTCTCAACCAAGTACAATGCAGTGATTGTGCCAAATGCAGAGTACAATGGAATACAGCACTTTGCACTTAGTACTCAATGAATGACTGTTCTCTTGTTAAGTTTGTCTATTTGTAGCTTGAGTTTCTCAAACCATTGTAGGTATGCTTAATCTACTTTAAAACGAACTAAAAGTCTTTCTTGAAATATAGGTTTCTATGCTCTAACTAAGACTTACTAAATTTGAATTTTGGCAAGCCCCCATTCTGTGTTTTCAAAACTACTGTCCTCATTCAGACTGACATTTGAAAAGCATTACTATTCATGACAGGTAATTTGGAAATTGTGGGTTTTTATAATTCTTACTATACAAATCTAATATTATTTGGGGGGGCCTGAACTCAAATATTTCTAAATCCACACACACACACACACACACACACACACACACACACACGCACACAAATAACACTGATATTCCAACATAATTCAACTTGACTTCATTCTTTATCACTAACTATTATTCTTTTCTGAAAAAGTAGGTTGGGAGAAAACTATGCTCCAGGGACTTGTTTTCTTGAGAAGGACTTAAGAATTGCTTTGGCCTGCCGCAAAAGAAAAAAAAAAAGAAATTAGCAATGTTGGAGCTTAGGAAGACAGTCATTTAATGATCATCAAAGAAGAGAATAATAGCTGACTCCTCCAACCCCCTACATTTGTATGGCAAGCCTTTCTTCAAAGTCACCCTGGAAAATTACATGACATTTTTATCACAGTCATTTTCAGACTGGGTCATTATCTTTAACCAAACATTTGCACCACGTTTTGAACAGACACATATATCAGGCAGGCAGTAGATTGTGCTAGCAAATTCAAGGGGAGACTTTTCCACAATCTTTTAGGGGTTGTCAATCAAGAGATGCAGTGATAAGGGAATGAGGAAGAAAAATGTCACAGGAAAAAGTAAAATCAAATGACAAGCCTAGTTATCGACTCAAGGGACTAAGGATGGAGACTGGGGTTTTAGCTAAATGGGCTATGTCTCTTGAGATAAATGGATAGCACTTACCATGATATCCTGGGCTGTTTATATGTTAGTTGTATGACCTTGGAGAACTGACTCAACTACCTGGAACTATCAGTTAGTGGAGACAAGACAATCTTTACCTGCTTAAGCTTCTGGGGAAAAAAGTCTTCTCACAGAATTTCTCTTTAATGATCATTTCAAAATTATTTTATATATGTATACTTATTTAGGAAGTTTCTATAGTAGTAAATTTATATGTGGCTTTTTCAGAAAAAGGCTTTAATGTTAGTTATTTCCCTACTTTTCCTGCTTAATCCTGTCCACTCCTCTCCCACCTTCTTCCTCTACTTTTGTTTAACTCTTCATACCCAGATGTTCTATCTCCCCTCTCTTGAAACTGCTCTCATCCCCAAGACATCAACTAAAGTCCTGAAAATGATATATATTCTAAAGTCAACAGATGTAACTAAAGATTTAAAGTTAACACCCAGAAATGAGAACACATAGGTGACATTTGCCTTTCTACTTATGCATTACTTCACATAAAATGATTGCTTCTTGTTCCATCTACTTAACTGCAAATTTCAAATTTTCACTTTTCTTAACAGCTGAATTAGAATATATTGTTTAAATGTACCATATTACCCACTGACCAACTGATGGACAACTGGGCTCTTTGCATTGCCTATCTATTGTTAATAGAGCAAAAATGAATCTGACATGAATTCATGGCTGGCTCTTTGACCTGCCTCCCCCCCCCCCTGCCAAGGGAGGAGCAGCCAGTCCTGAAGATAAGTGATAACCTAGGGTCAGATGGAAGGGGAGGAGGACCTTCCATAGCAGTGGACTTGGAAAGGGCCAGGGAGGTGATATGGGAGGGATGGTGAGATTGGGAGGGAATGACGGAGGGGGCTATGGCTGGAATACAAAGTAAATAACTTGTGATTAATATAAACAAATAAAAATTATTAAAAAAAAGAATGAATACAGAAGAGCTAGCATCTCTGTAGTAAGCTAAGTAGTTCTTTACATATATGCCCAAGAGTAGTATAGTAGGATCATATACTGGATCCATTTCTAGATTTTTGAGAAGACGTCTCAGTAATTTCTATAGTGGTGTAAAATTTGCAATCCCACAAGCAGTGGATAGCTATTCTTCTTTTTACACTCCTACTCTATAATCTGTTGTCTTTCTTTCTCTGTGTGTGTGTTTTAAATGTTTGCTAATGACTTTGGTAAGTTAAAATCTCAAAATAAGGTGGAAAATATCCCAATTAGATAACTCATATTAACTATTCCCTAGGGCAATGGAACAGGCTACCTCTTTTTTGAGTTGTTGGCCAATGACGTTGTATAGACAGCTCAAGAAAAAGAGGCTATTGCCAGTACTCTCTCATGCCCTTTAGATATTTTTAAGATCTTGTTGAAGATAATTGAGTCACAGAACATGATGAAATCAAGATGGTGCTCAACCTGAGTTTTTATGCCTATGTGTTAACTTTCACAGTGCTTGGATGTATTGTGAATGTTACTAGAGAAAAAGCAATCACCAATCTCACCTAGCTGAAAATCTTGCAACCTAACAGAATGACTGGACTGAAAAGATATGCCCGCTTGTGTAATAGTAGCATGAATATTATGGGAGTAACCAACCACTCTCCTTTTTTTGGGAGGGGGTGGTGGAGGAGATTGGAACCCTATTTCATGAGATGGACCTCACATGTGACACATTATTAGAAGGGCAATGAACCGGTGGTTAGGTAGTACATAGTTCCTAGAGGAGAACCCAATACTATTATTCTACTAAATAAGCACAGCACTAAAATGACTCCTATAGATCCTTTAGTAAGGTAAATAAGGACTGCACTGGACAGGGACTCACTTGGCAGCTTTTTGATCACTTTCTCCTTGTAGGCCTGCCTTGCCAGGCCACAGCTGAGGAGGACATGCTCAGTCTTGATGCATCTTGATGAACTTGGCTTGATGGAAAAAGGAGAGCTCTGCTTTTCTGAGAAAAAGGGGTGAGAAAAGGAAGGCTGGGTTGGGAGGGGAGGCAGTATGGGGCTAGAACAAGGATGTAAAATGAATAAATAAATAAATGAATAAATAAATAATTACAATAATAAAAGACTAAATAAATTGCTCTGTACTCATAGATCAGGGTATCTCTCAACCCTCATCAGATGCTTCTTCTTTTTTTCTTTTTTCCAGTAGATAGAAATACTCAACTGGACAACATTCAAAGAAGAAGAAATTGGAATTTTCAGCTCTAAATGGGACAAACATATCATAACCTTCTCCCCAAAAGCTTATAGACTTTCATAGAAGATAGGGTGTGAGGATTGTAAGAGTAAGAGATTTTAAATAACACCAAGAGGCGTGGTTTCCAGACATATTATATGAAATCACAGTTACTGTGGAAGAATACTCAAGATCTGCCTAAGCTCATGCCCTAAACTATCTCAGTACAGTGGGGGGAATAGGAACAAAATCCACCAGTGCAATACAAAGCATACTGAGTCTGCAATCTCAAGGCTGGGTGAGAGGGCTGAACCTTTGATTATGGGAGGAGGTGGAGAGACATTCCAAACATATCAATGAAGATATTTAAAGAATTTTGTTTCTACCAGCAAAATATTAAATGATTGGTCTAGACACTGGAACTGATACAGCTGTATAAATATCTAACCATTCCAGAATCTTGTTGCAATTCTACTCAATACTGTAACATTCATCAGAAGAATTTTTAAAAGATATTTTACATATTGTCAGAAATTCTAAGATCCAAACTTTATTGCTTAAACATAATATTTCTTTTGACTTAAAATATGTTCTGTATACTATCTAAATCTTAATGTAAAAGTTGTAAGCAATATTTAAGTTAAAGTGTTACTTTCATATAAACAATTAGAAAACTTCAATTTTTTTGCTAAGCATAGAGACTCAAATACAGTGCACATTCACATAGTCACTTAGGTTTATATCTTTATAAATCCATTATAGTTACTCCCTGGAAGCTAAATAACTTCAGTCCTATTCACTTGAGTGAAGACAAGCAAACATCCTCGTCTCTATGCTTAGTTTTTCTCACAGGAGGTTTCCAGACTATGGCTTCAGCCATTTTCAGCTTCTCTTCTTCTCCTGTAGATACTGCTGCAACAATTTTTTGGAGTTTTGACATAGTACAAATGACTCTAAGGTTGTAATTTTTTAATGTATTGGGTGCATTTTGTTTATGTCCAATGAAGCAAGGTGTCACCAGTTTATCAATATCCAACATGAGGGTAAAGATCAAGATTTTGGGAAATATAGCTGTGCATTCTCAAGGTAAATGGAGGAAGGAATGAGGGAGCGGGCTGCAGCTGGGATACAAAGTTAATAAACTGTAACTAATATTAAAAAAAGAAAAAAGTAGTTACATGAAAGTGGAGGAATCTATTCCTGGTTGAATGTTAAAATCCTAAGGATGTCTGTAGTGACATGCCTGTCATCAGTATTCCATGTGTATTGAACTTGGAAAGGGATGTGGTGTTCAAGTTCAGGCTGTAAAGTAGAATATGACATGACACCAAATACTATGTAACCACTGATAAAATGAATAAAATAGATCTATAAGCTAACAATGATGTGAGTATTGCGTGTTAAATAAAAATATACTAAATAAAGAAAGAGATGTATACTAAGTACTGGTCTTGATTCAAGAACACAACGGTGGTGAGATGAATGATGCTTCTCTTTCATTAGCTATCAAGATTGGATTATTGTTCTGAGATAAAAGAAAGCTCACTATTACATGACAGGATTTGGAGTTGTATAAGAAAACATGCATGAGTTGCACTGCTTAGATAATCCTGGAAGGATGTTCACAGAAAACCTTGTTAAAAATAAGAAAATCCTAGGAGGCTCAAGTCCTAAGAGGCTTTCATCTAGTCTTCATGCAGATTCACAAGGGGCATGACCTTTATTCACTTACCCGGTTAAAACCAAGGAATAGACTTTCTTTTGTTTTTACTTTTTTTCCCCCTCAAGTAAAAGGCTTAGATAAGCAATTCTGGGTCAAGGCAGTTAGGTATAAGAATAAAAAAGCCCAGCTTAATTAAAATGTCTATCTATACCCAACAGCTTATTTCACTGAGATTTATTAAAGCAGATATTTGTTGTTAATCAAAAGTCAATTGATTCCCCCAAAATATTTATTGAGACTTAACAACTCAGTTATGTGTGTTGGATGGTTGTTAAGGTCTCAATAAATCTGTTTTTCCAAATCAATGGGAATTTAATTAAAATGCAAAAAAAAAAATCCTACCAAAATTATATGGTTTGTTTCAAATTCTTATTTTACACAATTAATAAGATGCTATTAAGATTCTGACTTAGTGGCTGGAGGGCAACGAGGATTTAGTGTCCATTAGAAAAACCTGTGAGTACTAGAGCAGCAGGAGGCTAGATTTGGGGGATGGGAAGCTACATATCTACTGTGGGAGCTGCCAGAAAGCAGTAGGAGGTAGGCTAAAACATTACAAGTATGCAAACCTTAAATTCCAATTAGTCAGGACACAGGCAGCCCAATACATCCAGGTCACATGAAAGTTAGGTCACAGTGACTTAATTCAAATCCTTGCTTCATTACTGCTCTAGTGGCAATGGTAGTAGCACTGGAATTAATTAGCACCACACCTATGCACATGCAAACACACACACACACACACACACACACACACACACACATGCACACACTCCCTTTACTGCTACTGTGAAAACAAACTCCTTTGAAAGCGAAGTCTTTCTAGGTTTGATCAAACCAGGATGAGTCTCGACTAGATAAAGGTAAGTCTTAAGCAGATAAAAAAACAGATAACATAATACAGGGGAGAAGATTTTCTGAAGATACAGAAAAGAAGAAAAAAAAAGAAAGAAAGTGATACTTCTATAATCCAAAAAAGATGAACATTTCTTTCAACAGTTTAATTGTGGAACCTTGGAGGATGAATGCCCTAGACAATTTGGAGAGAACATATAGCCTTACTAGTACTTCCAGTTTGAATTTTTAGTCTCCAGAAATATGAGAAAATACATTTCCCTTGTTACAAGCCATTCAATTTGTAGCATTTTGTTCTAGCCAACCTTACAAGTCAAATCTCTTATAAAAGAGTTGTTCCCACACAAGAACTGTGGGAAGTCAGACCAAACCAAGATTTTCTTAGAGACCCCAATGAAAGGATGAAAGGAGTTTTATTTCTATGTTCTTTTTCAAAAGCTTACTTGGCAGAGCCTCTTTGGTACTCAAGAGTCAAGGCTGTGGCTTCTGGGAACCTGATACTTCCTCCTGGCCTGTGGTTATCAGTCCTTAGCTTAGGTAGATGTGTCAGATGTTTTGTTGTTGCTGTTGTTTGTTTGTTTTGTTTTGTTTTGATGTGCATTTTCTAATTTAGTGTTCTATTTTCCTTGGACATTTTTCTTTTTGCAAATAAACACATTGAGCTATGTACACCTAGTTACTTACCACGTTGTCTGTTTTTCGTATTTTAGCTGTGATCAAAAACTGACTAGAAAATTTGTAGCTAGTATATTTATATTTCCCTGGCTGCTAATAGCAACAATTAGCAATCACACAGGAGGCAACAAATGATGGTTTTATTTTATTTTATTTTATCTTATTTTTGCTTTGGGAAGGAAGGTTGTTTCTTCACAGGATAATAGACAGAGCAGAAAGACAGAATTCAAAACAAGGCTTTGTAGCAAAGTTCATGTTTCCAAAGCAAACACTGGAACATCTACTTTGTAGGACTGATGCAAGGACTATGTAAGTAACAACTATAATGCAATTTTACAACTCTAAGAAGTTGTTCAAAGCTCTCAGCAACAATTCACTTTCTCCTGCATCACTGAATAGCTATTCCTGTTTACCATGTCCTTTAGGAGATGGGAGTATCAAGGAGAAAGTCTCAGGATGGCAATAATTCCATCTGACCCTGTCCTAGCAACAAAATTTTCTCTTATATGAACATCCTAGAAAGCTGTTTTCTGATACTGACTTTAAAAAAAAGATAAGTAGATAAGTCAGGTGAAAGAGAAGGATGATCTTTTGAGCAAAGCCAGTTAGAGCCATTAGACTGGGTCACAGAAAAGCATTTAACTTCCAGTTGTTCTTAAGTGTATTGATTTTCCCCACCATGGGACCCCTATGGCAGGCCCAATGGGCAATTGACCTCCAGTGACCTGGTACATCAGACCCTTCTGCAGTTTAATAACTGTCAAATTTCCCACAGTCTTTTCAAAGTAAGGGTTTTGGGTATAGGAAATGAACACTGGAAAACTCTCATTCCGCCTTGCTTAATAACCTCCCCATGCCTCTTCTGAGCTCACCTGCGCAGAAATTTATGAAAAGAGAGCAAGTGGCATTGCAGCAGGTGAAACAGGTGAAGTAGAAAGTAGGCCTCTTGTCTAACTAAAGCTGCTCAATGAAGGAAACAAGCTTCCATTATATCTGAGCCCTTTTACATGAATATCCATTTAATTTATGAGTCTTTATAAGGATCTCTTTGTAGCTCACATACAGGTGGCTCCATGCATTTCAGTTCAAAACCAACGTTGGGTGGACAACAAGGATAGCAGCCCATTTCAGAATGTACAGACAAGTTTTCTCTCTGTCATTGTTCCATAAAGAGAAGAATGTAACCACTGTTTCCAGTGTATTAGATGTCATCAGTGATCTAAAAGTGATTTAGACTTCACAGTAAGATGTGCATCTGTCATGTACAAATTCTACACACAGTGTTGTATACAGGACTTTAGTATTCATAGATTTTGACAGCTGTGGGAGTTTTCGTTATACTGCTTTGTGGATAGAAAGTTTTAACCATGCTAGCTTTCTTTCCCTCAATTTTACTCTTATGCCATCACCTTTTAAATCTATGGCTCTACATTCTGTCTATTTCTGTGTCAGAAATAATGGGAGCAAATAATTTTGAACATATTGGATAAGTTTAAAAGTTTTTTTTTTATTTTTTATTAAATAAGAAATCATGGAGATAATGTTTTTTTGAGTCTTTACTTCTTTAAGACATCCAATTAATGCCAACTTAGTGTCATGTGTATCTCAGGCACTGAGCTGGATGTCAGATTCAGAAAGACCAAAGGCTCTTGCTTCAGATATTCAACAAATAAAGGAAAATATTTAGAAGGCCTTTAGAGCAGCTTAAGAAATCCAAAGCAAAAGTTGTTTGTCTTCAGCTTTTCTTTGTCTGCCCCAAGTACCATTCTTTCCCACTTGCCTTTCAAAACAACACATAGCTTTTCTATTTCAAAGCTATGACAATCAAGACTCAGAGATGTTAAAAGGTATGGGTAGACTACTACAATTAATAATGTGGAATCCAAGGCACATAAGTGAAGGCTTAGATTTTTCACCTAACCTACTTATTTAGCATTCTTAAATGCTTATCCCTCCCTTTTATCCACTGACCAGAGGTATGCGAGAAAAAAGACTATTAGGTAAAGGGGTTATAGACCTGTTTAGAGGTATTTCCTTATGATTAGTCCACTCTTCATTGTCCTAATTCGAGCAGTCCAGTCCAAAGGCCAATACCAAGCCACAACACAAATCAGCATGATTCAGAAGATCTGAACAAGTCAGTGAAAGCTGCAATAGTTTATCTAGAATGTTTCTTTAGCAAAGTCAAGTGTTGAAGCATGAAGATCAGTGCAGCAATGTCGATCCAAAAAGCAGTGTCTCACTCCACGGCCTTCTATATAGCTCCTCTCCTCAGAGTCCATTAGTGGATGTTCTCAGCTGACCAAAGTCTCTATCCTTACACAAGACAACTCACAGCAAAACATGTGCCTTCTCAAAAGCCAGCTACCAACAAGAATTCACATGCCCTCTCACAAGACAGCTTCTAGCAAAACATCACGTAACTCAACTGAGTCTTCAAAGAAACCAGAAACTTCTGCTTCACATAAGTAAGTGGATAAAAATCCATCTCCACTTTATACACTCTGTAATGCAGTGACTAATTAATTGCCATCTATTTACACTAAATAGTTAATTTTCCTCACTACCATTGTAGGCACAGAATGTGTCATAAAATTCTCTTGTTGCTCTTAGACACCTTTTTTTTTGTTGTTGTTAGTTCATTGTTGCACCCATTTTTCTTTCCAGTATGTGTTTCTCTGGGTATGATCCATGACTGAGACTTGATCTATTCCCTGGGTAGTGGGTATCCCCAGGTAGCAATTTTTCACAATCTTTACATCTCTGTGTCTTCTCATTTCTCTGAAGACATAGTTAAAGAAACTACATTCTCTAAAATCATGTGCTTACACAGTGAGGGTAGTCTTGAGTCAATGCACATCTCCACAATAGGCAACTACTAGTTTCTAGGTTTTGTTAGACTACCTTTATCTTGGAAATGGAGTCTCTAGAAGTATAGTCAATGTAAGAAAGACATGAGAGTGGCCCTTGACCTAATATGACCCTGGGGTTCTTAAGAGACAAGGAACCGGCTGTATGAAGACAGAATAAACAAGGGAAAATGCCATATGACATTAGAGAAATAACTGAAGTGCTGCAGGTACAAGCTGATAACTGCCAAAGATTAACAGCCAGCACCCAAAGTCAGGAAGAAGGAGAAAGAAAGAGATTTAATCATGTCTCAGAGAGTGCATCCCTGTTTGTTACCCTGATTTTAATAGTCACTCAAGAACTGTAAGGTAATAATTTTTGCTAGTTGCAAATCACCTGATTTGTGTTACTTTGTTAATATAGATATAGAATTCTAATACAAGAGATTCTAAAAGTCTCTTTAGAAAATCTTCATGATACATCCAAGGACTGTGACCACTTATGGTACCTACAGTATCTATGGATCAAGTTACCTTTAGTTCTCTGTTGTACTTGAGGTTTGGAATGCTACGACCATGGGAATCATGTAGTGCTACAACTGCCAGAAACAAAAAAGGGCATCATTTAGAATAATTTCTTGAAGCTATCAGGGGAGATTGATTGTGATAAACTGGGTGACTAATTGAAGTTGACAGTAAAGATCCAACTTTTCCTTCTTCATTTATTGCCTTCTAGTCTTTCCTGTGTAGCTTACTGTGAATGTTAGATATCTCTCCATAGACATATATGTTTGAACACTTTTCCCTTAGTGGATGGTGCAATTTTAGAAAGTTGTGAAACAACTCATGCTCTGGCCATCATGCCATGCACACCATGATTGATATACTGTAGCCCCTAAACCAGGAGCCAAAAGTGAACCTACCTACTTTAAGTTGCTTCTTGTTAGAGAACTGATCACAGGAATGAGAAAAGTAACGTTAACACATTTATAATCCTTCTAAAATATAAATCACATTATATTTATATTATATAAAACACATTTATAATCCTTTTAAAATATAAATCTATGTAAAACTAGTCATAAAATATGCCATATTATCTTCCAAACATGTAAAATGATTTCTAGTATAACAGTTGTGATAAATTGACGTTTTGTCTTATCATTAAACATATTTCTGTTAATAAAGTTTTTTTTTTTTCAAAATTTTAGAAGGGTTTATACACACATGTGGATAATTAGATCATCAGTAATACTCAATAAATTCATAAGGCTATAATTCAAGGTACAAATGATTTTTAGTATTTTGGTAGGTCTGGCAAGATTGCTGAGTACTTAAAAGTGCCTATTGGCAAAGCTGAGGGCCTGAATTTGATCAAACCCTGTAACTTATACATTGAAAGGAGAGAATTAGTTCTGGAAAGCTGATCCTGTCCAGAGACAAGACGTGGGATGTGATGCCCATACTCATATATACACATAAATAAATGAGTATATGCCAACAAAATAAAAACTATAGATAGTATTTGTATTGATGAGTGTTTATTGATCATCCTGAGTGAGCTGTCTCAGAAGCAGAAATACACACACGGTATATACTCACTGATATAGACATATAATATAGGATAAACTTATTAAAATCTGTACATCTAAAGAAACTAATCAAGAGAGAGGACCCTGACTAAAACGCTCAATCCCCATCCCAAAAGGCAAAGAGGATGAACATCAGAAGAAGAAGAAAACAGAAAACAACCTAGGAACCTGCCACAGTGGGTCTCTGAAAGGCTCTGCCCTGTAGACTATCAAAGCAGATGCTGAGACTTATGGCCAACTTTGGACAGAGTGCATGGAATCTTATATAAGAAGTGGGAAATAGTAAGATCTGGAGAGGACAGGAACTCCACAAGGAGAGCAACAGAACCAGAAAATTTAAACACAGGGGTCTTCTCTGAGACTCATACTCCAACCAAGTACCAGGCATGGAGATAAGCTAGAACCCCTGCACAGATGTAGCCCATGGCAGTTTAGTGTCCAAGTGGGTTCCATAGTAATGGGAAGGGGACTTCCTCTGACATAATCTGATTGGCCTGCTCTTTGATCACCTCACCCTGAGGGGGGAGCAGCCTTACCAGGCCACAGAAGATGACAATGCAGCCATTCCTGATGAGATCTGATAGACTAAGATCAGAAGGAAGGAGAGGAGGACCTCCCCTATCAGTGGACTGGGGGAGGGACATGCATGAAGAAGGGAGAGGGAGGGTGGGATTGGGAGGGGAGGAGGGAGAGGCTTATGGGGGAATATAAAATGAATGAAGTGCAATTAATAAAAAAAATCTACTAAAACCAAACTTGAAACGGTAATAGAATTGTAACATTTAGGGATGATTGATTTATATATTTCTTATTTTATTAAAGATATATTTTAATTTTAATCAATTATATGTTCTGTGTCTTCATATAACATATGTAGGAATGTGAAAGGGAGCTCAGGTGTCTTTAGAAGCCAAACTCGATCTTCCGATCACTTCAAACAGGAGTAATAGGAAGTTAGGATCCAATTGATATGTATTCTAAGAACCAAGCATGGGTGCTCTATATGAGCAATATGGTCTCTCAACCACTGATCCACCACATTAGGTCCTAATACACACAGAGACACACAAACACATATGCATACACACACATACACAAGCATATGCACACACACACATACACACATGTTTAACATTCATTCATATAAGTATATATTTAAGAATTTACTTTAAGAGTAGAAATGTTCTAATCCAAATTGTTTCTACTCTTCATTCTAATTCAGTTTTTGATGTACAAAAAGTAACCCCCAACAAGTAATAAAAAACTACAATATTATCAGCTATAGAAAAGGAGACAAATAAGCTATGGGTTAAGAGCTAAATTACTTCCAAAGTTATTTTATAGAGTTTGATGGTTAATCCTCATTGTCGGTTTAACTAGTTTAGGAATCACCCACTATGCTTCCCCTCCCTCACTTGTGGTGCTGAGATCATTTCCAGAAAGGTGCTACCAAGAAGTGGAGGTCCCTAATGGATGTTGGTAGGCTTATATTGAATGAGTGGCACAATTACATGACGAGGGTTCCTGACTGAATAAGAAGGAAAAAAGAAAAAAACTTACCTAACTGCCAGTATTCATCTCACTTGGCTTCTTAACTGAGTACCGTGTGGCCAGCCACTTCATCCTCTTGCCACAGACATTCCATCCACTGAACCACAAGCAAAATAAATAGTAAAAATAAAATAATAATGTTAATAATAAATAGGAAAATAATATATAAACGTTGATGTTTGGGGGTTAGGATTTTGACAAATGAAAGGATAGTGGTTTAAGGTTCAGAAGAGAAACTCCTTTCTCTTCTACCTAGTTCATCATCTTTTGTCACCTATGCCCTGTCATTTCATTTCAGCCCCAATTTTTTAGCTGTATCGCTCAGGCTGGGGAAGATGTCCACACTACACTTAATCTAAAATAGTTATATGAGTTATTTGGGTGAATCAGTTTTTAGAATTTTCTCTGTGTGTTTTAAATTTGTTTTTGGCATAAAATCGATGGCAGCGACTATTTCCAGTGACAGAATCCAAAGGCTGTGGTTCTGCATGTATTGGCAGCTCAGCTTCTCCACATGCCGCATGGGAGAAGCCAGGACTCAGGCAGAAAGAAAGATGCCAACAGACTACAGGAGGCAACGGTCTACACCATAGAGACCTGGCAAGATGGTCTTCTCCAGACAAAGGTACAATTCACTGTCTCTAAAATGACCGAAACTTCGCTTCAGTGAGAAAATATTATTTGCCATAGCAGAATGCCTATTTTTTTAACTGACCTGCTTAATTTCCTTTACAGTTCAGTCAAATAAATATTATTAAAAAAAAACCTCCAAAGAGAAACTCTGCTCTAAAGAGGGTCAGATTGTCAACAATGGATACAAAGCAAGAAACATGATTAGAGGGGTGACCCAGAGCCAGATGTTGGAATTTGATAGCTTCCTTTCCTATTGTGACATATGTATATATGCGCGTGTGCATGTACATATAATACACACACACACACACACATATTTTGTAACTAATTCAGAAAAACCAGTGGAATCTCAACAGGGACATCGTACCATCGATTTATGTTTTTAAAAGCAGCACTTCAGTGGACATGAGAAAAAACTTGTTGGTATAATGCAAAACCAAAAGCAAGAACCCATTTTGGAAGCTATTATAATAGCTGTCGTGAGACTTGAAGGCTGGAACGTGGTGAGGTACCATAAGGAGTATAAAAAGGCAACTGAAAATAGTAAGTATTTTGGCAGGACATATAGATCTAACTGTGGAGCTTTTTCTGGGTCTGATCCATCTATTCCCAATGTCCTATCATAAAGGCACAGTCCAAGGAAAAGTTATTACCCGTAAGCCAGATTTGAATTGGCACTCTTAAACAATCTGCATTTTTTATGTTAGTGGGTGGGAAGAATTTTTATTTTTGCCCACAGACACCAGAACATATATTCAGGTCTGCAATGGAATGCTCCAGGATAGACATATGTGAAATAATCATTTCCATTGTCCCAATACTCAAAGGGGGATAGTACCTCTAGTCCATAATAGAGGGGAATTATAGAAACTGTAAACAGATTTTAGAGATGGTGATAATGTAAGTAAAAATTAATGATAAGTAAATGTACCACCTTCCTCTGTTGGCCATCTTCCTTCACCTATAAATACCTCTAAATGCCATCTCGAAAGGAATCACATTAGTTTCTAATTTTAAAGAATTTAGTCTGGCAAGGTAATCACTAAATTTCTAATGGCACTTTTCTTCAAAAAGTCCTTAATTTCTAAATGAATGAGAGGGAACTATGAAACCTAATGCCCCAGCTGTCTGGGAAATACAGAGAAATACATTGAATTTGTTCACTGAAAGGAAATTATAGTTAAAAGAGAAACAAATAGGCAAGCAACTACAACATCAAAAAGCATGAAGGAATATCTTGCCTACCTGGTCCTCTCTGTGATCTGTCACCAGTTGCATAGGTTTCCTGGAAGAGATACAAGAACTGAGCAGAATGGTGAAGGAGATAGTTTGCAGTAGCATGATGCGCTTGACTGAGGACACAGCCTGCTACTTTCTATTAACAGCTTGTTTCCTGCTACGTTCCTTTTTCAGTCACAAGCCCATAAATTTCTCACACTAAAACATGTTTATGTTTAATATTCAGTTTTCTTTCAAACAGCTGATGTATGATGGATGAACAACTCCAACAAATGACACCTGGACTTTTGGATCACACTGGAATGCATTTAAATAACGGTATGGAAGTTTATAAGAATATGATTGAGGATAATTTTTTGTAAATTTTTCTTATTTCTTATGACTTCAATGTAAGAATTGTTCCCACTTACAATACAATTTTACAGACGAAGTACCAGGTGAGAACCAGCAATTACAAGAGTTTTTACTTATGAGCTTGGATTGAAAATGGTAACCTCATATGGCATTGTTCTGTACATCACACCAAAACTGAAGCTCATTAAATTCTATTCAAATATTTGGGGAAAACCAGGTGGAGAGACAATGAAAATACAACTTTATGATTTGAACCTAAATACTTTGCCCATAGGGGAATGGTTTATAACAGCAAAATGTGTCAATTAGAGACACAAACATCAAAAGTCTGCTTCAATGATTTAGGTAGACAGCTATAAAGATGCAGTTAGGGTAACATGATTAGATTTAAAAAGAGAGGTAAATCTAGGAGGTTGCTGATACAGCTTAAGAGATTATTTCATTGAACTTAATTTATCATCAACATCATCCTCGTTATGTAAGAATATATCTTCAGTAAGTCCTTTGGTGCTGAGTGTATTGGCACCCAAAAATAAAAGGTATGATAGATCATGGAGGCCAACAGCAGATGTTTGGTAAGTGAGGTTTAAATGCAAAATTATCTATACAATTCCTCTTCAGTGCTTTTGAATTTCAGCAAAAACATACATCTTTATGAATTGCTACTTTACTTATATGGAAACTATGAAGTTGGAAGAAATCCCTTCTGCTGAGGGGATAACTTATTATCAAGCTTTAATAAAATTAACCTTTTTATTTTGTTGATATTTTAGCATAGATTTTGATTCCAATCACAACTAATCTCCCTGAAGGAAAGACAAGCCAGGGAAGGCATATCATATGAGAAGTGACTCAGGGAGGATTTTTTTGGAGATAAATATTTGTAATGTAATTACATATCTATCATCAACCACACTATAATTTACTGTCAATCACCATGCTGATGATAGGATCTTCCTTCGCAGGTATAACTCTCATGTACTGCAATTATCTCTAAGATGAATCTTCATGTTCAACCTCCTCCCAACCCAGAGTTATGTGGAAACTAGCTTTAGCACCTGATAGTTCCCAGGGCCCCACCATGTAGGTCAGCATCATCTTCACCCAAACCCAGAATTGCTGTGTGTCTGAAGCTCAGGTTACAACAGTGTTAAGAATCCAGGTTGATGTTTTCTCATACCCTGTTTTTCTCCAACATGTGTATCTCTCCTGAATGACAGGTGGAAGAAAGAAGTTGGGAATTAAAAGGCCTGATACAAATCAGAGCTTTAAACACACCATTTAAGGGCATTTTAAAATGAACATTGTTGATAGTGGATTTAGAGTCAGAGATTTGTTTTTCACCAAAACTTTTATTCAGAGTGCCATTTCTCTGTCCTCATTGCTGACTCTCTTTATCTAATAGATAAATTAGAGCTTAAGTTATTTTTTCTCTCTTTAATAATTCCAAATCCACTTACGGATGAATGTGTTTTCTTCCCTTGCCAAATTAAAAAAGAAATCATGTCAATATTTACACAACAATAATATATAATACCATATTACCTTGTCTCTAGTCCAATTACTACATATTAATAATGGAAAGAAAAACTATTAATAGAGTTTCTGGTTACTTAAATATATTAGTGTGATTTTACATTTGTTTACTTGTTAGAAAATTATTTTAGCAATGTGCTTCTTTTTGTTTTCATTCTTCGAAAAAAGAAATCCAGCATGTTGTCAGTCAGTCAAATACTTGGTTACAGAAAATTTTTTTTTCTTAGCAGGCCTTGATGAAGGACGATTAAATTATGTTAAACAGACAAACAGCAGCTTGAAGAAAGCACAGACCTCATGAAAGGAGCCGTATTTTGCATTATATAAACTTTTAATGAATACACTCAAACTATAAACTACAGCAGAGAAAAATTTAGAGCACGGTATAGATTGTTGACACAGTTTAAACTCAATATACAAGATGACATGCTGGTATCAATACATTCGAAACAGCGTATGATTTGTTTACGTTCATCTGGAGTTGCTCACAGATTTATTATGTTTTGGCTTTATCTTTCTTCACAGCAGATTACGTAAAGGCGACCTTGGCCTGCAGGTTCATGTTCCACAATCTTCCTACAGTATGTACATTTCCACCAACAGCTCCTGCATCTATCTGTTCTTTGGTAGTGAGAATGGTGTTTAAATCCCAGCAGCATGCTAAGAACGGTATGAAGGTAATCAGATATACAAGTAAGCAAGCTACAAGTATCTATGAAAAATTAAAAACAGCATGCAGCAAAGAAATACTAGAGACTTGTTAAGTGGACACTGCAACACTTACATTTCAGAAGAGTCAGAAGCAAGTAGAGTTGATCAAAGCCCAACCAAGTGCATTGTGTGGTGACTGCTAAAAGATTAAAGTGCCAAGTACTGAGAGGTAAAGCAAGTGTCCTAACTCTCACAGCTAAGTGATTAGCTTTCTACCTATACCCTTTTAAATCTCTAAATTGGAATAAGGTGTCACTCTTATCAAACATTTAGGTCGTTTTTGGATTCTAGTAATGGAATAAGTCCTCTTGCTTTGAGCATTTCTTAACATCTCAACAGCCACTTTCATGCCCCACCAAGTTGCTCAGCACATGATCCTCCCACTGCAACCTCCCAAGCACCAGGAAAAGGTGCATCAACTTCTAAAGCTGTACTTTGTCATTTTGCCTCTGCTATTAGTTCATGGTCATCTATGAGAGTGAATAGTTCGACAACCCTGGGGTAAGTCAACACACTAGTTGTAAGAATATTATCCCATCAAACAAAAACGACATCACTTCAACCCACATAGTCCGTAATATACTTAAAGAGCGGTGGGGAGACCAAAGCCAATGCGCTTCAGGGGAGAATTTTCTGCTTTAAATTCTGTAGCTCTCTCTGTAGCTAACATGATGTCTAACCAAAGTCAGTGGTTAAAAATAGCATGAGCAATTTGTGATGTCTTTGAGAGATTAATGTAATGAATACAATCTTCCTAAAAAAAAATAAGGTTGTAATCATTGAGATTGTCCTCTAAAGCCTGTTTTTAGTCTTTGAGGTATAGTGACTTTGATCGGACAGATGTTATAATTACAGTCTCAGGAATTGTTCTGTTTCCTATATTCTGCTTTGACAACAAGAAGACAAGGGACATTAAAAAGGACCCAGGGGACCGGAAACATTGAAAACAAATTCAGTGCGGAAATGAAAAATCCCTTGCTTTGTTATTAAAAGCATTGTTCCTTAACAGAAGAAGTATGTTTCTACATGCCCATGAAGATAAAATAAATCGTTCTGGAATGTTCTATAAGGCACAGCTACAAAAGTAATGTGCTCTGTAATTATTGTAGAACTCATCACCATCCATCATGTGGTGTGCTTATGAAGGACATCCAAATTTTAATTAGCTTATGCTAAATGGCTTTAGTATCCATTTAGGCGAAATGTGACACTTGGTAGCCTTGTTTGGATGGCCTCTAGGAATAATAACTCATGATGGAATAGAACCACCAGGAACATTATTTCATCAACGGACACTAATTCTGATAGGAATTGGGAAACTATGTACAAACAGAGAAGAATGATGAGAAAAAAAAAATCATTTGAAGAGATAGAGGTAAGAATTTGCAATGGTAGCAAATTAAAGGCATATCTCCTCCAAACCGGTAAAACAAAAACAAAAACAAAAACAAAACAAAACAAAAAAACAACCAGCAATTATCACCCCATGCAGTTACACACAGATTTATCATGTTTGGAGACATGTGATGGCAGGCAGACATTTTATACTGTGCCCTGTGAGTTGTATATTATATTTATATTTTGTTGTTTGAGATGACTATAAGCCATACACTCAGAAAGGCCTTCATTCAAATTCTGCTTTCATCACTACTTAATAAGAGAGTGGGCTTTACTAAGTGACTTCACTTGTTGTTTGCCATCCATAGCTAATGGAAACAAGAAAGCAGAACAAATTGACTAATGTATTTCTGTTTTAAAGTTTATATAAAAACTGAAGCTGTGTATAGAAGAAAATTACATTTACTAATTAAAATATTTAAATAGTATTTTACATAATTTTGATTTTCAATGAATATTAAGCATGTAAGCAGAATGACTTAGATTTTCCTATCTGTAAAATGGACGTTCTGTAAATTGCATTTATTTGGTTTATGTGTGAAATGATTGGTGTCTATGTCATTTTTATGATGAATATCCATAGTGATTTTGAAATTCTGTAGTAACACTGAGAGTAAGCAGGATTTTAACACCCTCATCTGGGAAGATTCGGGAGGAGGAAATCTGCTTCCTGAAACACATATAGGGGAAAGAAAAGAAGAAAGATAATGAGGTCCTTGTCTGACTGTTAATATCTCAAAGTTTACTAGAAGATACAGGTATGTTGTTTTGAATAATTAGAAAAGTTATACCAGACAACATGTTCTGGATGACTTAGGAGAAGCCTTCGGATGGGGTACAGTTAGAAAGAAGGTGTTTTCAAGACATGGGATTTAGAGGAATCTACAGTCTGGTGTGTTCACAGGCAAAGCAGCAATCTGGAAAATGTTCCAGTGTTCTGGAGGATTTAGACGGTCGGAAGGTATAAAGGAGTAGGTAGGTGTACTTTAGTAGAACTGGGGTCCAACATTGGGCTGAAGACAATTGTGAATAAAATTCTAGGAAAGTCTCAATGTTCTTATGTTATAAATAGCCTTTATTGAAATGAGATAAATAAAAAGTGGAAGAGGACAGGTGTTATAGACAGACAGACGTGAGAGAGGCAGAGAGAGGGGATAAAACTAAATTAGTTAATTATTTCATGTTCAGATTATCAGTGAGGGAAACAAACCATGCTTCTCAGCTCACGGATGATCTTTTTAGAATATGGTTGTGCCTCCTACCCTCTGAACTTCAGTTTACCCACTCCTGGGATGGGTTTAACAACTTTATCTCTATGTAGTCCTTGTCTGGTAATACATGATGAACCCATTGCATTACTTCTGCCATGTAAATTAGTGTTTACAAAGCTTTTCCCCACATGCTATTATTATTCCACACCTGGCTGGGTCTGTCTTATAATGGCAGAGACTAGCCAAAATATCTATCAATTTCCCTTTTGCCTGCAGGAGGAGTTAAAATATGACCATGAAGATTGCCTGCTGAGACAATCAAAACGAATATTTACTTAGGCTAGTAATGATCAATGTCTTCTGAGTCATATGGAAATTGAGTTCAACACACAGAATAAAGCCGAGGCTCTGAAACTAAGTGAGACAGCATTGCCTAATGTACTCCCTGGCATAATTGCTTGTCTTTCTCTGCAATTTTCACAATTCAAGGATCGTTTATGTGCACTTACACATTTTACTGTTGACTGCATGACTGTACAACACATTTGGGAGAAAGGAAGTCACAGTAATACAAATTCATCAAACATCCGCAACTGCTTCCCTTTAACAGCTTCTGAGGAGATACACAGCATCTAGCCCACTTAGGAGTTGTTAGAAACTGTCAAAGACAAAGCCCGGAAACCGGAATAGGGGTTGAATGCAGTTCTTCCCTTAACTGACTCCTGTCCTGCGTACTTAGTTACCGATTAAAATCCCAACAAGAAGGAAAAGGACAGGGTGAGAAGGGTTATCATCAACCTGCCTCACAAAAGAGTTAATGAACTCTGGATGTAAAGTGGTATTCGTTATGTCACTTTGAAATAACAAGATCAAGTATTAGATTTTTCACCTATGGTCTATGACCTACCAAGCCACAGGGCCTTGGCACCATTAAATTGGCACCATTAGCACACACACACACCACCACCATCAACACACAGATGTATATATGCCTGATATATTTGTGATATGTATGTGTGGTGATTTTACTTTAAAGAATGGATTTTAACACAAGTAACTAAAAATAAATAAAATTAAAAGAAAAAAAATACCATGAGATAATAGCTTTCAAAATATCAAGAAATTGTATCCAGGGAGAAGGCTCAGTTTGCAACATGCTGTCTGTGGAATCAGGAGGCCCTATTAAATCCACAGCATCTATTCTTAAAAGGGGGTAGGGCACTGTTGCATTTGTCTGTAACCCCAGTCTAGGTTGAGTGAAGGCACGAGGCTCTCTAGAGTTCAACAGTGAGCTACTTCACTAAGGGAGTGATCTCCAGGTTCACTGTGATCCTTCATCAAAAGACAAGATAGGAGTAATAGAGTTAGACACCTGAAGTTGATCTCTTGCTCCCTCACATGTGCACACAGTAAGGCAGCCTCCCTTCCTTCCCTCCCTACTTCCCTCTATATCATGATATTCATGCAACAGTGAATCCCTGAAAGACATAATGTGTATGAGAGAAGCCTTAATAGTTTTCCTAGTTTAATGCACTGAGGTGGCTCCTAGTTTTCAGTGAAAAGAGAGCTTGACAAGATTTAGCAGATTCCATGGGCTCAGCAGACAGAACCACAGTATGGGAGACTAGAACAGCTGGAGTGTGGCCAAGTGATGCTAATGAGAATTCTAAGAAAATGCAGAAATCTGGGCTATGCAAAGGATTTCACTCAGATATTCTACAGAAAGCTCCTCAGATCGTGTCTGATGAAAGTATTTGAAAGTACGATAAACAACATCATATCATGTACACACAGAGAAATGGTGCCTGTTTTGACTGAAAACATATAGATTAAATATTTATGGGTTTGCTCTTCCAATCTTAGACACTGTGGGAGCCCATGCAGGCATGGCCAAGTCCAAGAACCACACCACACACAACCAGTCCTGCAAATGGCACAGAAATGGCATCGAGAAACCCTGGTCACAAAGATATGAATATCTAAGGGCTCGACCCCAAGTTCTCAAGGAATATGGGTTTTTCCAAGAAGAACAACAAGAAAGGCCTGAAGAAGATGGAAGCAAACAAGTCCAAGGCAGTGAGTGTGCTAGAAGAGGCCATCAAGGCCCTTGGGAAGCCTACAGCCATTACCCAAGATGACAAAGGGCCTCAGCCGCAAACTCATCCATCTGCCTTTCATCACTCACCCCAAGCTTGGGAAGTAGACTTGAAGCTACATGGCCAAGGGTCATAGGCTTTGCTAACCAAAGCCCAAGGCAGTGTCCACAGCTCCAGCTAAGGCGCGGGATTCAGCTCCAGCTCAGGCTCCCAAATATGCCCAGGCCCCTCTGGAGGCCCCATTTGAAAGGCTTCTGCCAATATGAAGACAGATGGACTGGTGTGACACACCTACCCACACACTATTTACAGACGATCAGTGTCCTATACTGTTTTTAAAAATAAACCCAAGGCAAGATTAAAAAGTAAAATAAAATTCATAGGCTTGAAGAGAAGCCACGCTTCATCAATGATGTATTCTCAACTTCATCTCAACGGATAGATAAATGTAACACATAGGTGTGGTGTGTTCTTACTTGCTTATATTCACACACCTCTATTTCCATGTACAGTCATGATTGTCTATTTTAGGCTAATGGTAGGTACATAGGGTGTCCTATACTTATTGCACAAAGGTCATTTTGCCATTTTTTCCTCTAATGTTCCATGAAAACAAAATGGAACCTGTCATACTCATATTACATATATTTACATAATTATTTAATTCCATCTTCGCGTGTTAAATTTCAGAGTCATTGACAATACCTCCAGAGGGAAAAACTTAATGGCTTAATTAACTTACTGCTATTTTTATCTCACTAAAGTCTTGCTTTGTTATGCTTTCATAGAAATCCCACTGCCTCAGCTTCCTGAATGGTGCCATTCCAGGCATATAATCACTATCTTAGAGTAGAATGTTGGTGTTTAGTTTCTTTTGCCAAAAATATTTCACTCACCTCCATTGTTACTAAGGCACATGAGCTGTCTATACCAACTTCAGGGAGACTTTTTCGTGCAAGCTAATATAATCAATTCAGCTGTAACCATCTGTATTTCCCCCTGAAATTTCCATATCAAAAAATGACTTTTAAAATTATGTTAATTTTGATTTTCTCTTTCTGTCCTAAAGTTATTTGAGTTTTCAGAAAGCATGGTATCATATATTCCTCATTTTGCTCTCCTACAGCATATTTTTATGCATTAAATGTCCCCTGGTTTTTCACTATTCAACTGTCATTTCCCCTCGATTTGAACTCCTAGCAAGCATTGATGTTTTCTGTCTCTGTAGTATTGCTTGTTCTTAGAATATTTCATAACTAGAATCTTATAGCATGTATTCTTTTCAAACTCAGTTCTTTCATGTACTTTCTTTCATGTAGTAACACACATGGAATGTGCCCTTCTATGTCTGTGCATAGTTTATTATCTTCTCTTTGTTAAAAAAAAGTAAAAGACAATGAATACTTAATCACTTCTGGCAACTTTACAGTTTTGAGCCCTTTATTTCTGTAACTGAATAGAGAAAAAAAATTTAACATAGTTTATGACTCTAAGAACTTTGCAGAGAAATAGTTAAGAAGACCATAGGCTACAAGAAAAAAAAGTCAGCGTTGAGAGGTTATAAGATAGATGATAAATAAAAAATACGGTGTTGTTTTATCTGTCACTTGGCTATCTGGAAAGTCATAGCCAATTTCTATAAAATAGTAGATTAATAGAACATTTACATTCAAATTTCCTAATTCCACATATAAAAATTTGCTTTTCATATTTCTTGCATTTTATGGGGTCCATCAAACACTAAACATTCTTTTCTTTGACTCTTGTATGACTTAGTTTTATTTTAATAGTCTGTCAGATATTCATTTTCTTATGAAAAACGTATAATTAAGATAATTTCTTGAAATGGGAGCAAATAGTTTAGTTAGGATGGAGAATGCATGTAAATACCAAGAAGCCCTGATAAATTATAAAGGATAAAGTAATTCTAGAAATTTGCCTGTATAAATTCTAAAAACTCTAGCATGTAGTTGAGGGGTCATTTGCACTAAGAGTCAGTGTAAAGTCCAAGCTTCACTTAACAGTTTCATACCTCCGTTTGTACCACTTTTTATCAGCAGCATAAACCAAGCAGTGTTGTATTCTGAGATTTTTAATATTAGTTTGAGATGAAACGTATATGCCACTGTGTGTTTCAGAACGGATATGTGGATTTCATAACAGATGACAGGCACTGTGGTTTGGATGAGAATGACCCCGTAAGTGCATATATTTGAATAATTGTTTCACAGTTGGTGGAACCATTAAAGAAACATTAGTAGGTATGATCATCTTGGAGGAAGTATGACCTTCTTTGCTATTTTGTTTTTCTTGTCAATGTTCTCCTGGAAAGGTTGGCACTTAGAATCACTTTAATGAAGAAATGAAGGACTTTTTTTTCCCCAAGCCATTATTCATTAAAATCACTAAGTATGGAAACTCATAGGCACATTTCTTGTTTGAGACTATGAGTTATAATGTAGGATAGGTTATATCATATGTGGATTTCAGTGAATTTAAAGTTTTCCTTACTGTGTTGTTTTGATTTGTCAAATTAAAAGATAAAGTTAAAGAATATCTAAAATCAGATTCCCTATTTTTATTATTTCTTTAATTTTTGAGGGAATATATGCATTTAAGAATAAGTTGTTCCCTTTGATTTGCAGAAGTTATTCAGTTTCATGATGTCCCCTTTATTGATTGT
The DNA here is from genome assembly GCF_030254825.1 of Meriones unguiculatus. Classification (NCBI taxonomy): domain Eukaryota; kingdom Metazoa; phylum Chordata; class Mammalia; order Rodentia; family Muridae; genus Meriones; species Meriones unguiculatus. Next base: position 29,347,985 of record NC_083358.1, read on the forward strand.
TGGTCTTAGAGCCTGTGCTGTTGGTGTTCTCTTCATGAGGTTGTCTCCTGTACCAGTGAGTTCAAGGATCTTCCACACTTTTTCTTCTAACAGCTTTAGTGTGTTTGGTTTTATGTTGAGGTCTTTGATCCACTTGGACTTTACTTTTGTACAGAGTGATAAATGTGGATCTATTTTCATTTTTGTACATGTAGATATCCAGTTAGACCAGCACCATTTGTTGAAGATGCTGTCTTTTTTCCATTGTATGGTTATGGCTTCTTTATAAAAAAATCAGGTGTCCATAAGTGTGTGGGTTAATTTCTGGGTCTTCAATTTGATTCCATCGATCCTTCAGCCTGTTTCTATGCCAGTACCATGCAGTTTTTATTACTGTTGCTCTATAGTACAGCTTGAGATCAGGGATGTAGATACCTCCTGAAGATCTTTTATTGTAAAGAAATGTTTTAACAATTCTGGATTTCTTGTTATTCATATGAAATTGAAAAATTTTCTTTCAAGGTCTCTAAAAAATTGTATTGCTAATTTGAGGGGAATTGCATTGAATCTGTAGATTGCTTTTGGTAAGATGGCCATTTTTACTGTTAATCCTGCCAAGCCATGAACATAGGAGATCTTTCCATCTTCTGATATCTTCTTCATTTTCTTTTTTCAGAGAATGGAAATTTTTATCATACAAGTCTTTGACTTGCTTGGTTAGAGTTACACCAAGGCACTTTATGTCCTTTGTAGCTATTGTGAAGGGTGTTGTGTCCCTAATTTCTTTCTCAGCCCATTTTTTGTGTGTGTGTGTACAGGAAACAACAACAACAACAACAAATGTTTGTTTGTTTGTTTGTTTGTTTGGTTGGTTGGTTGATTTTTGAGTTTTTTGTATCCAGCCACTTTGTTGAAGATGTTTATCAGCTGTAGAAGTTCCCTGGTGGAATTTTAGGGGTCATTCATGTATACTATCATATCATCTGCAATTAGTGTGGTATTTCAGAAGCAGAAAGACACACAGAGTATATACTCACTTATAAGTGGACATTAGGTATATAATATAGGATAAACCTAGTAAGATCTGTACATCTAAAGAAGCTAAGCAAGAAGGAAGACCCTGGATAAGATGATCAATCCTCATTCAGAAAGACGAAAAGGATAGACATTGGAGGAAGAAGAAAATGGAACAGGACAGGAGCCTACTACAGAGGGCCTCAGAAAGACTCTACCCAGAAATGTATCAAGGCAGATGCTGAGACTCATAGCCAATCTTTGGGCAGAGTGCCTGGAACATTATGAAAGAAGGGGGAGATGGAAGACCTGGAGGGGACATAAGTTCCATAAGTAGAGAAAAAGAAAAGTCTGGGCACAGGGATCCTTTCTAAGACTGTTACTCCAACCAAGGACCATTCATGGAGAAAACCTAGAACCCCTGCACAGATGTAGCACATGGCAGCTCAGTGTCCAAGTGGGTTCCCTAGTTCATGTCTCTGACATGAACTCAGTGGTTGGCTCTTTGATCACCTCCCACTGAGGGGGGGTGCAGCCTTACCAAGCCACGGAGGAAGACAATAGAGTCAATCCTGATGAGACCTGATAGACTAGGGAGAGATGGAAAGGAAGGAGAACATACTGTATTAGTGGACTGGAGGAGGGACATGGGAGAAAAGGGAGAGAGGGTGGGATTGGGAACAAATGAGCGAGGGGGCTACAGCAGGGTTACAAAGTAAATAAACTGTAATAAATAAATTAATTAATTAAAAAAGAAAAAATAATAAAATTGTGTATATATGTATTTAATATTTACATTAAATATATGTATTTAATGATAACATATGAATTTAAGTCCATCTATAGAACTCAAGTACTCATAATATTATTTCCTAATTTTTTTTTCTCCAGGCATTGGAGCATGAGTTGAGATTATTGGTTCCAGGAGGCAATATGTCACAGAATCAGAAACTCCATTTATAAATTTCAAGATTTTATAAAAAAAACCCAGATGTCCCTCAGTTGAGAAATGGATACAGAAATTGTAGTACTTTTACCCAATGGGATACTACTCAGCAATTAAAAACAAGGAAATCATGAAATTTGCAGGCAAATGGTGGGACTTAGAAACAATCATCCCGAGTGAGGCATCCCAAAAGCAGAAAGACACACATGGTATATACTCACTTATATAGGTCCATAAGATAGCATAAATATACTGAAATATATACACTTAAAGAAGATAAACAAGAAAGAGGACTCGGGGTAAGATGACCAACTCTCACTTAGAAAGACAAATGGGATGGACAGTGAATGTAGGAGAAAACAAGTAACAGGACAGAAACCTACCACAGAGGGCCTCTGAAAGACTCTACCTAGCAGTGTATCAAAGCAGATACTAAGTCTCATAACCAAACCATCGGCAGAGTGCAGGGAATCATATGAAAGAAGGGGGACTTAGTCAGACCTGGAGAGGACAGGCGCTCCCCAAGGACCAACTATATCAGAGCACAGGGGTTTTCATGAGACTGTTTCTCCAACCAAGGACCATGTATGGATATAACCTAGAACCCCTGCTAGGATATAGCCCATGGTAGCTCAGTATCCAAATGGATTCTTTAGTAATGGGAACAGGGACTATTTCTGACATGAACTCAATGGTGAGCTCTTCAACCCCCCCCACCTTCAAGGGAGGAGCAGCCTTGCTAGGCCACAGAGGAGGACACTGCAGCTAGTCCTGAAGAGACCTGATAAGCTAGGGTCAGATGGAAGGGGAGGAGGTCCTCCCCTATCAGTAGACTTGGAAAAGGGCAGGGAGAAGATGAGGGAGGGAGGGTAGGATTGGGAGGGAATGAGGGAGTGGGCTACAGCTGGGATACAAAGTAAATAACCTGTGATTAATATAAAAATAATAAAAAAAATAACTGAAAAAAAAACACTTTTATTTGAAAATGAATATAATAAACATGCTATTGCAACTAATATGTCCATTAAATTTTTAATTAAATAATGATTGTACTTAAATTACTTTAATGTATAAAATGAGTTAAATATAATTTTTGATAAGGCTGTGGAATTCTTAATTAATGTGATTTAAAATACAGAGGGATTTATTAGACATCAAACACATTCAAACTAATCCCAGGTGCAAAAAATTACTTAGAAAATGCACCACACTTTTTTATATTCTACTCCAAAAGTAAAAATAATAAATATTCCTGTTTAATTTTGTTATGTATTTGAAATTTATAGAGAGCAAGGAAGGGAGAGTGTTGGAAAGGAAAGTCGAAATAATTCGACTATATTACCTCAAAAATGAAAGAATTAAAATATAAAATCTGATGTTAGACATACTTTAAGTTTATTATTTAATTTGAGAAAACAAAAGAACACAGTAAGGAAGACTTTAAATCCTCTAAAAGCAAAGACATGTCCTAAATTTAGAATTGGAAGTATCACCAATTCTATTTCAGAAGCTGTGGGTGGTGGTTAATAGCAGAGAATGTACTTTGCATCCAGATGTTTCTTGAATCAATCCCTGCACCAGAGAGAGAGAGACAGAGACAGAGACAGAGAGACAGAGACAGAAAAAGAGTCTTTCCCCAAAATATGCCTGCTAGAAACAATATTAATAAGCTATGTTAAAGAGTCTAGGTTGCAACTTCCTCTGTGTGCAGAACCATGCTCAATTTCAACGCACTCTGTTCCCAGCTTACACCTAAAGATGGTGAAGGGAATATTTGCAACTTCAACTGGGAACCCCCTGGATGATGAAAGCGGATCTTTTATTATTATTATTTTTAATTACACTTTCTTTACTTTGTATCCCCTCTAATTCCCTCCCTCCACCCCTCCCAATCCCTCTCTTCTTCTCCCTTCTCCACACATGCCCCTCCCCAAATCTGCTGGTAGGGGTGGGTTTCTTTTCCTTCCTTTCGACCCTAGCATATCAGGTCTCATGAGGAGTGGCTGCATTGTCTTTTTCTGTGGCCTGGTAAGGCTGCTCTGCTCTTAGGGGGAGGTGATCAAAGAGCAGGCCAAAATGTGCATTACACTGGGGGTTTTGAAGACATTAGTAGAGGTCTTGTTCATGAGGTTTCAGAGGGAAATAGAAACTATGGCAGAAGCAGAGATAGGAGCCCCTCATATGAAATTTGGAAGAAAATCTATATACATTTATCCAGTGTACTGAGAACTTCTGTAAGGAAGAATTTTAGAGAATTTTTAAAGGACTGCGTGATTTGGTGGAGGAAATTCCAAGACTGTAAAATCACATGGGGAAGCTGGGTAGGTTATGATTGATTGCATTTTATGAAGTACAATGAAAAAGAGGAACAAGTGGGGAAGAAACAAATACAAAAATGTGCAATTTGAAGAGGGAAAGAGAACTAAAAACTAGGACTGAGGTTAGACATATGCTGAAAGAGGCACTATTATTTTTTTAATTATTTATTAAAATTTATTCAATTTGTATCCTGGCTGTGGCTCCCTCCCTCATCTCCTCCCAACCCCACTGTCTTCCCCGCGCCCCCCATGCCCTTCCCCTATTCCACTGATAGGGGAAGTCTTCCTCCCCTGCTATCTGACCCTAGCAAGAGATGTCTCTGCCTTTAAAGTCTGGGCTCACAACCACAAATATAAGAGACTATTATTTTTAAGGCGATTAGTGCCAGTAAAAAGGAAAGTCCTGCTGTGTCCTGCAATGATGGGAAAGGTGCTGTGATGGCCAGACTTGGCCCAGCTAAACCTCAAATGTGAAGTGACAGATGGGGGATTATCCTGTTCTTAGAATGCAACTGCCTGTGGAAGTTCTTTCTTATGTATGTATGTATGGATGTATGTATGTATGCAGCTGTAGTATACTGAGTGTGCAGCAATTGTGTTCCAAAGGTGTCAGTATCCATTCCAATTGGCAACTGAATTTAGCAGAATTTTACCTGGCGCTGGTTTGGGTGGCCTGAAAAATGCATATAGAGCAAGCCATACCTACTCCTCCTCTTCTTCCTTCTCCTCCACCTTTTTCTTCTGCATGAGATTCAGATTCAGATTCAGACGATTCAGTTTCAAGACTGCTGAGGCCAAATAAAATGCCTCCAGGGCAGTGATCCTGTAAAAGAGGCTCTGAGAGTCCACTGAGTAAGGCTCTGAGGGTGAGACTCCCAAGCTGAGGTGATGCTGTACCCTCGCTACCAAGGAGAGCTGCATACAGAGAGTGGAGCTAGCACCAGCCCAAGAGACATTGACATGTGTTTCAGGTTAAAACCTGAAGTGGCACAGCCGTCTAAATTGTTTTATAACTGAAGCTTCAGATACCAAACATGAGGCATCAGAATTTGGGGTTTGCCTTATTAAGTTTCAGGTTTCCTTTGACCTAATCTGTTCTCAGTTTTCCCCTATTCCTCCGTTTTGAGTGGGCAAGTATGTTCTTTACCATTGTATGTTAGAAACTTTTTTTTTCAAAAAATTACAGGAGGTCATGAATTAGAAATTGTCTTGAGTTTTAAAAGAAACTGAATTTTTGAACAGTGTTAAGAATGTTAAAGACGATAGGGAATTTTTGAAGTTGGACTAAATGCATTCTTCATCACGACAGGCATATTAACCCATCGTGGCTAGAATCAGAATGGGAGTAGTTTGAATTGCCTCCCAAAGTCTCGTGTATGTGAATGCTTGATACACAGTTAGTAGAACAGTATGGGGAAATAAAGGAACACTTAGAAGGTAAAGTCTTGCTGTAGGATGTATATCAGTAAGATAAGCTTTGAGGTGTTATACCCCACTCTCTGTTCTTTCTTCCTTCCCTGTGTATAGATGAAAGTATGGTCAGGCATCTTGTGGCTTTTATGATAATTCCATGCCCCACCACCATTATTGGATTTTGTCACTCTGGATTCATAAGCCAACACAAACCCATTCTTTGCTAAGTAGCTTGGGTCATGGTGTACTGTCACAGCAACAGAAAATTGGCTGAAAGGATGGTTATCACATATTTTCATCCTAGTTTTACTTTCAGAAGGCTTCATTTTATTTTGAAAATAATTGCTCACAAAAGTAGGTGCTGCCAAAAAGTGATGATATGAATGAGGCGAGTGGTGACATGTGCATGGTGAGACTGTTTAGTGATGGGTGTTCGTCTCTCAGAAGAGAGTACCAACAAATCTAACAAAGTGATTATGATCAAATATTTCTTTAAATTCAATGTCAACTTGCAGCTCCATGCATTGCATTTTTAAATTGGCAGGTAATTTATTTATGACAACTAAAATACAGTTGCTTATACACCAAAATAATATTTTTCTAGCAATCTTGAGATCTTTTTACAAACTCATATCAGAAATAAGTCTACATATTTTGCTGATCACAAGAGTGTTTAGTCAACATGTCAAAATTTATAAAATAATTTGCCTTTGTTTGAGATCACCACAATTTCAGTTCTATTTGGAATATTGTTATGATTTGAAGCAATGAATTGTTAAGTAGTTTCTTCAGTTTTGATAAGTTGTTTCTTTCCTTAGTGAATCATATTTGCCTCATTCAAATGATATGTTAGAAGCAGTAAAATGCTAAACATGTGAGCCAGTTTTCATGGTCAAATTTTGGCACAAATTTGAAGTATTTGAAAATATTTGATAAGATATTGTAAACATAAAATAATGTTTTCAGTATTGAAGGGACACAGAGCCATCTTCAGAAAAGTAAGCACGGGTGCCCTAATCAGCAGGAAGACATCCAATACATTTCTACAGTTGGTGGTAGTTAGACCCCTTGAGCCTATGGATATTAACCCTTGATGACAGTTTGTACACTATTAACAAATTTATGTACATAAACTTTCTTGTTGCACCATACGGCGTTGTATTATTGGTCTTAAGTTTGGATGGCAACTGCAGTGGTTTTAATCTTCAAAGTCCCTATTTCTTACCTACCATTGCTGGTGGGGGTGACTGTAATGCAACAGATATTTTGATGAAGAAAATTCCTTTAACGGATATCCTTCATGGTTTGTATTAATATATTTTAATAATTCTAATGAAGCCATTTTTTCAGTGACGAATGTTTGTCATCAATACCACTAACATAAATGACTACTTGAGCAGTATTTGAAGTACTGGTACTACCAAGTACCTTCAAAACAGGATACTGAATATTTGCCTTTCTACTCCTCAAACTTGTTCTTCTGGATTTCTAGATTGAAAAAAAAAATTGCCTAGACATTGTCTGGTGAGACAAACTAATTTTATTAATATCTCCCCATCTTAAAAGAAATACTATAAACTGACATGATTTCTACACATTGTTCAAAAACTAATCATAAAAGCCTTTACTTTGTTATTAAATATAATGTGATGTAAATAGATTGTACAATGGAATATATTTGGGTTTAACTTAAAAATGAAACAAAACAAATTCTTATGTTGAGAAAATAGGCTTTTCAGTTCCTTTCATTTGTCCTTAAGGAAGAATCCTTGATGACTCCTGAATTTGGGTCCATGTTTTTACACTTACTGGGTTCTCAACAACTTGCAATATCTCACTATTAGGATAGGAGCTCCACAAGGACCAATTATATCTGGGCACAGGGTCTTTTCTGAGACTGACATTCAACCAAGGACCATGTATGGATATAACCTAGAACCTCCACTCAGATGTAGCCTGTGGTAGCTCAGTAACCAATTCGTTTCCCAAAGTGAGGGGAACAGGGACTATTTCTAACAGGAACTCAATGACTGGCTCTTTGGTCTCCCCACCCCCGAAGGGAGGAGCAGTCCTGTTAGGCCACAGAGGAGGGCTTTGCAGCCAGTCCTGAAGATACCTGATAAAACAGGATCAGATGAATGGGGAGGAGGTCCCCCCATCAGTGGACTTGGAAAGGGGCACGGTGGAGATGAGGGAGGGAGGGAGGGACTGGGAGGGAATGAGGGATCGGGTCACGGCTGGGATACAGAGTTAATAAAATGTAATTGATAAAAAAAATTAAAAAAAAACTTAATTTGCCTATCTATATTTTACAAAACAAACAAACAAAAACATCGTTCATCATATCTTTATTTTCTTGTGAGGTATTTGATAAATCAGGCTGGGAATAGAAGTAATAAAAATAATAAATAAAAACAATAAAGATTAATAAAAAATAAAAGGAGCATATTTATTCTTATTATGAAAAATCAAATGACTGAAAATAGTAGGATTTGGACCTATCTTCATCTTTGCTTCTCACATATTGTGGAGTGAAGGTTTGATTTTAAAGTGCCATCATCAGTGCGTGAACTGAACCTGAAGTCTGGAAGAACTATTAATAAAATAAGGACAATTAACTATCTTCTAAATACTTCTATGTGCCTATTGTTTTGAATCATAGGTTAAAACACTGCTGATGGTTGTTGTTTCTCTCACCACGTTGTAGTGAGCACATGCAAAATCTACTCTCGGCATCTGGATAACAACATTGGAAGCCACACACTACCGTAAAACTGAGGCCAGGAAGGCACACAGTAACAAGCCCGTGCTTATGGTTACTTACTGTGAGACTGCAACATCACCTTGCATCTACAAAGTTTATGATCTCAAACTTCACAATTGTGCTAGAAAGAAGTAAAAATGTTTTCGAATGCTTTGATTGAATTGGCAGTTGTGAAATAGGGATGCACTGGTATTCTGGGACATGTGCAGGGCACAAACCATAGATCTGACACCCCTGAATATGTTGTCACTCACCAAATAACAGTACATGCTTTCTGAACCAGGACACTACATATATAATCCCAATTCTACAGTCCAGACTTTCCAATATTTTGAGCATCCCAACCAGAACTTATTTGTGCTTAAACAAAATAGTATAATTTCTATTTTTAGGGTAGTTATACCAAAAAATGTAATTAATAGAAATTATTATTATTTTCAGAAGATGTTTCTCTGAAAAAAAAATAAAGTTTCTAATATTCTGAGGAATGTGGTGCTACTGTTATATAATTTCCTCACTGACTTAAGCAATTCCTTTGAAGCTAATCCAGGTGATGCTTCACAGCAAATATCTTCACATAGCTCACATGCAGCCTATTTTGTTGCCAAGGAAGCAAACCTGTGTTAAGGAGCTAAAATGATTATTTGATCACTTCTGAAGCCAGTGCAAGTTCTACTCTGCATATTCTATGAGATTAGGTACTGTTGAACTCAATCTATAATGGAGAAAAATCATTCACTCCTATTTCATGTCTTGAAAACAGGTTCTACCACTGTCTCAAAATGAGTTACAAATTAGTCCTCCTACAAGCAATGCTAAAACTGACATCTTAGCAAATCCTATAATCAATATAACCATAGATACTGTTAGAAAGAGAATGTAGAAGGCTTATTCATCCCACAGTGGTATGGAAGGCTGACAGAGGAATAGAAAAGGAGGTTTCTTTGGAGAAATATTATGATTGTAGTGTTAATCGGTAATGGGTAGAAGAAAATGAAACAATTATGGAAAGAGAAATTTCACTTTCACAGCACTTATAAGCATGGGAGGAAATCTGTGTTCTGTGTCAGTAAGGGGCGGGGGTCATGAAGTACAGTCAGGAGATTCATGAGACCTGACATTGAGAGAATGGAGATTCTGACAAAATCAAATGGAGGTTGATTTTATCTTGAAAGATACAAGTAGCCACTGAATAGTTTGTAACTATTTCCTAGTTTTCTCAGGGATGTTTTGAATATTTCTGAGACAAAAAGTAGCTACCACAAACATTCACAAAGTGATGATTAGGTCTTCAATTATTCAACTTGCAGTTGTATTAGTTGTATTAATAAATAAATGAAACTGAAAGGTCCTTATTTCTTCATACTCTCACATATTACATCCAAAGGCAGCTTCCTTTCCCTCTTCTCCCATCCCCTTACCTCCACCTCCCCCATCCCTGTCCAATAGATCCACTCCTTCAGGGATCTCAACCAGTTGTGGCCTATCAAGTCATAATATGTCTACTCCCATATCCTCATATCAGGGATGTACAAGACAACCCAGTAGGAAGGAAAAGGTCCCAAGAACATGCAGAAGAGTCAGAACCAACACCTAGTGCCACTGTTATAACACCAAACTACACAAACATGACACACCAAGAAGACCTAACTCAGTTCTATGGAGGCTCAATGATTGGCAGTGTTTGTGAATCCCCAGGAGTCCTGCTTCGTTGATTCTGTGGCCCATAATCTTGTGATGTCCTCCACCCCTCTGGCTCCTCCTTCCTCCCCATTTTCCACAAGATTTCCTGAGTCCCACCTAATGTTTGCCTGTGAGTCTCTGGGTCTCATCAGCTGCTTCCATGAGTTCCTGGGTGAAGCCTCTCAGGTGATGCATGGGCTAAGCACCAATGATTTGAGTATAACAGAATATTGTTAGGAATCATTGCATTGACTCCTTTTTTTTTAAATGCCAGTTGTGTTTGGTTCTATCTTAGGTGTCTGGGCTATACAGCTTCTAGTTTCTGGGTTTCCTGACAGTGTCATGGGTCTCCTTTCATGGCACAAGGCACTTGTTGCACCAGCCATTAGTAGGCCACTCCCACTATTTTGTGTCAGCATTATGTCAGCATATCATACATGCAGGCTGTGGGTCAAAGATATCGTGGCTTAGAAACATTACCTGGCTGCAGACACTGGCTTGTTCATTTTCTCTATCCTCTATTACTAGCAGTTGTCACTAGAGCCAACATCATAGATTCCATGGAGTTTCCACTGTAGGTTTCCACATAGCCCCTGAAACAGGTCTTTAAGACACATATTCTTTTGTTTCTACTTGAAAATAGTTTTATCTCTCATATAATATATCCCAACCTCCACAGTTTCTCCTCCCTCAACTTCTCCCAGTTTCCTGTGTCTTTTCCGGATCCACTCCCCCCTCCATTTCCTCTTCAGAAAAGAGCAGGCCTTCAAGAGGCTACTGCTAAAATGGACAAAACAAGACACAATAAGAGAATGCAAAATCCTTCATATAAAAGCTGGACAGGCAATCCAAAAGAAGGGAAAGAGACTCAGAAGCAGGGAAAAGACTCAGAGATACAGCTATTCCCATAATATGTGTCCCACAAAAATACCAAGCTAACATATATGTAATGTTAACATATACATAGCTATAACATATGCACAGATGACCTGGTATAGACCCATGAAGGCTGCCATGATGGTAATTTCTGTCTCTCTGAGTGCTTGTGAGTCCTATGTAGTTGATTTGGTTGGCCATGTTTTTCTGGTGTCATCTATTTGCTAACTTCCTGTCCCTCTTTTGAGAGCTTGCCCAGTCTCTGAGGGGAAGGACCTTATAGAGACTTCTAATTTGTTTCTCTCTGCATGATGTCTACCATAGGACTCTGTACCTCTTTCTATCTGCTGCCAGAGGAAGCCTCTCTGATGACAATTAGACAAGCTAACAATCTATAAGTACAGCAAAATATCACTATGAATAGTTTCATTGATGTTTATTTGTTTGTTTGGCTGGAAAAAAGTTTGAGTGATTATGAGCAACTCTGGGAGTACTGAGTTCAATTCCTAGAATTCACATGGCAGCTCACAACTGTCTGTAACTCCAGTTCCAGGGTACCACTCCAACAACCTTACAAACATTCATTCAAGCCAAACACCAATGGGCATAAAATAAAAATAAATTAATTATTATACAATTGATTTCCCGTCATGTATGGCTCTATCTTAGGTCTCTAGGGTATTGAATCTCTGCTTTCTGGCCATTCAGGCAGTGTATGACATAAGCTTCCTCAAGAGATATGAGCCTCAAGTTAAACCAAACATTGGTTGGTCAGTTACACAAGCTCTGCATCACCATTGCCCCAATACTTATTGCTAGTAAGAGAGATGGCAGGTGGAGTGTCTGCTGGCTGGGTTGCCATTCAGGTTTGGGGGTGTTTGTTTGTTTTTACTGTAGCCTGAAAGTTACCTTTTTATACAAAAGAGGCTACAATGTAGGCTGAAGACTCCAAGCCTACATCAGCCCAACCTTTCTACAATCAAGAACTGTGGATGCTGTCCTTGGCAATGGGTTTACACTGTCAGTTGTCACTGTTCAGTAAAGAACCTTCTTTCCTAGCATCAGCTCAGGTTATTTAAGGATCTCTAAGGGATCTCATAAGCCAACAACTCACCTCAATATAAACAGTCTCACCACTGAAAGACTTGTCTAGCTATAAACAGCCAGTTCAGAATCCATATCCTCCATTATTAGACATATTTATTAGGTTTTTCTCACATATTTAAGTTTCCATTGCACTAGGTTTTCATACTACTTCCAATATGTCCCCCAGTTCTAACTGTCTCATCCTGTACTCTCTCTCTCCTCACCTCTAACCCCAGCGCCCTGACAGAGAAGGCTCAGCTGCGAAATGTAAGGCTCACAATCAAAAGTATAAAACACATATTTTAAAAAATATATTTTTATTATTTATTATAATTTATTCACTTTGGAGCCTGGCTATAGCCTTCTCTCTGATATCTCCCTGTTCCAACTCTCCCTCTCTCTGCCCCGACCTTCATGTCCCTCCGCAAATCCAGTGATAGGGAAGGTCTTCCTTCCTTATTATCTGACCCTAGCCTGTCAGATAGTCTCAGAACTGTCTGTATCCTCTTTCTCTGTGGCCTATAAATATGGCCACCCTGCAAGGGGAAGGGGTTCAAAGAGCAGCCAACTGAGTTCATACCAGTGACTGTCCCTGATCCCCTAACTAAGACACCTTTGGAGACTGAGCTGCCCATGGGCTACATGTGCTGTCCCTTGAGTTTTTGATCTCAGCCATTCTGATGAGTAAACACACACCCCTAAGGATGCTTGATTTTTGACAAAGAAGCCAAAGGCATACAATGCAAAAAAGATAGCATCTTCAACAAATGGTGCTGGTCTAACTGGATGTCAACATGTAGATAAATGCAAATAGGTCCATATTTATCATCCTGCACAAAACTAAAGTCCATGTGGATCAAAGATCTCAATATAAAACCAGAAACACTAAATCTGTTAGAAGGAGTAGTGGGGAAGAGCCTTGAACTCATTGGCATAGGAGACAACTTCCTGAACAGAACACCAACAGCACAGGCTCTAAGAGCAACAATCAATAAATGGGACCTCATGAAACTGAAAAGCTTCTTAGAGCAAAGGACACTGTCAACAGAGCAAAATGACAGCCTATATACTGGAAAAGGATCTTCACCAATCCTATATCTGACAGAGGGGTAATATCAAGAATAAATAAAGAACTCAAGAAGTTAAATACCAACAAACCTAATAAGCCAATTAAAAAATGTGAGAACTAAACAGAATTCTCAACAGAGAGAATTCAAATGATGGAGAAACACTTAAAGAAATGTTCCTGATGAGACCTGATTAGCTAGGATCAGATGGAAGGGGAGGAGGACCTCCCCTATCAGTGGACTTAGAGAGGGGCAGGGAGGAGAGGAGGGTGGGTTTGGTAGGGAGTGGGGGGGCTATAGCTGGGATATAAAGTAAATAAATTGTAATTAATGTAAAAAATAAACATTTAATTAAAAAGCAGAAATACTCAACTTCCTTAGTCATCAAGGAACTGTAAATCAAAATGACCTTGAGATACCACTTTACACCCAAAACACATATTTTCTTTTATTTTTTTAAATTCTTTATTAATTATACTTTATTCACTTTGTATCCCCCCTGTGGTTCCCTCTCTCCTCCCGTCCCAATTCTTCCTTTCCTCCACCGTCTGCATGCATGCCCCTCCCCAAGTCCACTGATAGGGGAGGTCTTCTTTTCCTGCCTTCTGATCCTAGTCAGTTAGATCTCATCAGGAGTGGCTGCATTGTCTTCTTCTGTGGCCTGGTAATGCTGCTTCCCCCTCAGGGGGAGGTAATTAAAGAGCAGGCCAATCAATTCATGTCAGAGACAGTCCATGACTAAAAAGTGTTGTGTCAAAAGATGAGTACCTCTCTGAGCATGGAATTGTCTGTGTGAATGATTATTTCTAAATTCTTCCATACAGAAAGTTGTATCTGGTTTTGACTTAAGAAGATTTGGGTCTGAAAGAGAACTTTTTTTTCCTATATTTTTTCTGTAATGCTAATCAGTACATTTAATTAACAATTTGCAAATAAATTCAGTTTAAAATATCAGTAAAATCTTTTACTGCTATTGTAAGAATTTAATACAGCATATAAAATGCTTGGCATGCTACTTACAACACAGCTAAGCTACTTAAACACTTTGTATTAATTTCATCCCAGATATTTAAGGGACATATGTTAAACTCTGGTTTGTAAGCAAGTAACGTCTTTTGAATTTTAGTATAAGAAAATGTTGTTCAATAAGGCTAAAAATTGATTCATTGAAATAAAAACTTAGGAGGACAGGAGCTTCATAAGGAGAGCAAGAGAACCAAACAATCTGGGCACAGGGGTCTTTTCTGAGACTGATACTCCAACCACAGACCTTTCATGGAGATAACCTAGAACCCCTGAACAGATGTAGCCCATGGCAGTTCAGTGTCCAAGTGGGTTTTCCTAATAAGGGGAGCAGGGGCTCTGACATAAACTCAGTGGCTGGCTCTTTGATCACTTCCACCTGAGGAGGAACAGCCTTACCAGACCACACAAGAGGAGAGTGCATCCAGTCCTGATGAGACCTGATAAGCTTGGGTCAGATGGAAAGGGAGGAGGACCTCCTGTATCAGTGGACTTGGAGAGGTGCAGGAGAGGCGATGAGGGAAGGAGGGTAGAATTGATAGGGAATGACAGAGGGGGCTACAGCTGAGATAAAAAGTATATAAACTGTAATTAATATAAAAATAAAATTTTAATAAAAAAGAATGAAAACATGATATGGCAAGTAAAAACAACTATATTTAAAATATTTCAGTTCTGTCTATGAGACAAAATTGACACCATAATACAGAGAGACTGACAGACAGAATATTGAGTGATTGAATTAAATAAGTAAATATTGACTAAATCCATGATTAATATGTATTTCAACAAATATCTAATTTAATTTAAACTGTCATAATTCATGTTTTTATTTTTAAGACCTATCAGGTATTTTTGCTTACTACAATTATATTTATAATCTTGGGAATAAAAATATTTTTGACATAGTAAGCAACTAATCAATTTTTTCCAACATTTTTGAGATTTCAATAAAATGGGTTGTGATATACAGAAAATCATTTTCAATGGTGTCCATTTCTTTCTTGAAAAGTGTACTTTATAGTATTTGACTAAACAGGACTCAAAATGATGGGAAGAGATATTTGATTCAGTGGTACCATGAGGAAAAGAAGACAGAAAAACTAGGGAGGTTATAATACCACTTGCAACCATGTTTTATATTTATGTACAAGTCCATTTTTGAAGTGATTTTATGAATGTATGTTGAAGACAGCAATGCTTATGAATTTCCTTTCCTTGCTTAATCCATACATCATAAAATGAAAAAAAATAGCAATAGTTAAGTTCCAATATTTTAAATCTTTCCCTCAGAGGTATTTTTATCAAGATTTGAATTCAGTGTGTTATGATGGATGTAAAAGGAAAAACTTTTTTATTTCTTTGAACTATCTTTTTATAAAATTGAAAATAGATTCTTTTTGCATATAATTTATCTTGATCACATTTTTCCCTCCCTCTTTTTCTTTCAGTCCCACTCCAAATTCCCTCCTCTCTGGATCAAGTTCTTTTCTGTCTCATTAGAAAAGAACAGGCTTCTAGACAATAACAATCAACCATGACAAAATAAATTATAATAAGACAAAACCAAAACTGTTACATCAAGGATGGATAAGACAACCCAACAGAAAGAGCCCCAACAGCATTCATAAAGATCAGAGATGCACTGGTTAATACACTTAGGAATTCCAGAAAATATACCTAGCTGAAAGCTATAATATATACCATACAACCTGAGGCAGACCCATGTAGACTCTTGTTTTGGTGCTTCAGTCTCTGAGTTAATATGAGCCCTGCTCAGTTGTTCAGAGGATATTATAATCATGGTGTCCTCAGTCTCATCTTGTTCTTACATTATTTCTGTATCCTCTTCTATGGGGTTTCCTGAGATCTGAGGGGAGAGATTTGAGATGTGCATTTAAAGGTCTCTGTGTAATATCTGGCTGTGGGTCTCTGCATTTGTCCCCATCTGCTGGAGGAAAATGCCTTTATGATAACATCTGAATAAGGCACCAGTCTATGAGTATAGCAGCATATATTAAGAGTCATTTTTTCATCATCATCATCATCATCATTTTAGACAAGTAGTACTTGGTTTTACCCTAAGTCTCTGGGCTGTATAGTCTCTGATTCTTCTTCACAAAAATGGTGCTGGGGGTGTGGTCTCTTGTTGAGTGGGATTTAAGTCAAATTAGACATTGTTTGGTTATTTCCATAAGTTCTATGGCACTATTTTTATATATAGGAAAGATTATAGTCAAAGATTTTGTGGCTAGGTTGGTATCTACATTTCTCTTTTTGTAGCTTGTAGAGTACTTTCTTGTACCAAATATGCTAGAACATGCTGGGAATTGAACTCAGGTCCTCTGGAAGAGCAGTCAGTTCTCTTAACTGCTGAGCCATCTCTCTAGCCACCCAGAGGTAACTTTTAAACACACACACACACACACACACACACACAAACGCACACACGCACACACACACACACGCACACACACACACATGTTCTGAGTTCACATACTTTAGTTAACCAGAACAGTTACCTTGAACTGTAATTTAGAAAAGCTTAAAAACAAGGTTGTTACATTTTGAGACTTTCCTTGAACTATATGGACTTTGATGTATTAGACCTTTGTTTTTGTTTCGGCGAGTGATGCTATCTACATGCTGAGTTTTATACCCTGAATGTCACTTCCATCATGGGGTAAATTGTGCTAATCTCTTGGAGCATACTAAGTCTGGGGCCATGTTACTAGAGGCAGGTAAGGCTAGAAGGGGAAGATCTGTGAAATCAACAGGAGATGGGAGTAGGAAGGTCGGTCATTGAAGACAGCAACAAGTGTTCTCTAGCAGAGCTGGGGATAAGACTTGGGGATTGGATTTGGAGAGGAGGAGGGAGCGATGAAGGTCTTAAGTTGGTTTGCTCTTTTATCTGGCCCTGCTCAGCTGGTGTGTCCCCAGCAAATGCTTGATGATATTGGAATATAGAAGGTTGGAGAAGAAGATCTTTGTAATCCAATGGGGATGAGGTCAGCGAGGAAAAGGTGACTTCAGCAGGTTTTCTGCTACAGAGCTTGGGATAAGGTTGGTATATTGGATCTGTGAAAAAGAGGTGTGTATCCATGGCAAGCCTACCTATTGCTCTAACTTGGAACATATTTATATTTTTTCACTGTTAGGCACAGTATGTCACCTATGTATCTTCTATAGACAGTCTTCATCATACCAAGGTATCTGCCTTATATTCTTAGACTTCCACACATTTCTGTCATGAAAAGTTCTTGGATTTGTTCTTCAAATGTCTTTCTTTTTTTCATTTGTTATTATTTTTATTAATTATGGTTTATTCACTTTGTATCCCCCCTGTACTTCTCTCCCTCCTCTCCTCTCAATTCCCATCCTCCCTTTTCCCCACCTGTGTCCCTCTCCTAGTCCACTGAAAAGGGAGGTCCTCCTCCCCTTCCCTATGACCCTAGTCTATCAGGTCTTATTAAGAGTGGCTGTATTGTCTTTTTCTGTGGCCTGCTAAGGCTGCTCCCTCCTCAGGGGGAGGTGACCAAAGAGCAGGCCAATCATTTCATGTCAGAGACATTCCCTGTCCCCATTACTATGGAGGCCACTTGGACACTGAACAGCCATAGGCTACCTCTGTGCAGAAGGGACTACAACACTGTTTTCTTTTTTAATTAATCAATCTATTTATTTACTTTACATCCTAATCACAGCACTCTCCCCCCTCTTCTGCTTCCAGCCCCTGCTTTTTACCTCCACCCTATCCTCCAGTCATCCTCCTGTACTCCAAAAAGAGGCGGTTTCCCGTGGACACAAACCTGCCCCATCATACCAAGCTGGATCATGACTAGGCACATCTTCCCCCACTGTGGAGAGAAAAGGCAACCCAGTTAGGGAAAAAGATCCAAAGGCAAGGCAACAGAGTCAAAGACAACCCTTGCCCCACTGCAAAGAGCCCCACATGAAGACAGAAATGCACAAATGTTACACATGTGCAGAGGTTCCAGTTCTGACCAACTATTGCTCTCTGTTAGTTATTTCATTCTGATGGTTTTCTCGACCTGTCTAGCTTCTTCAGTCCTTTCCCCAACAGGATTCCCTAAGCTCCACATAAGTTTGTCTGTGGTTCTACACACCCGCCTCCATCAGCTTCTGGTTGAAGCTTCCCAGATAACAGTTATGCTAGACACCTGTCCCTGCACTTCTTTCAGGCACTACAAATTATGGGTTTGAGGTTTTTGTGGTTGGGTTCGTGTCTCAGTAACTCCATTGGAAGCCCTTTCTCAATACAAGAGATGGCCCTTTCAGGCTCTTTATCCTCCATTGCTGGGAGTCTTGGCTGAGGTCACATTAAGAGACTTCTGGGAGACTCCGTTGTTCCAGGATTCGTGCTCTTCCCAGCAACATGCCTTCAAGGATTCCCTTTCCCTCTCCCAGAACTTTTTCCATCCATCCTCCCCAATCTGACCTCTCCTGCTCCCTTCTTCACCCCTCTCTCACGCAGCTGCCTTTCTCCATCTACTTCAGATGTCTATTTTATTTCACCTACTCAGGGAGATTAAAGCATCCCATTTTGGGTCTTCTTGTTATTTAGCTTCTTTGGATCTGTGGATTGTAGCATGATTATCCATGGATCCATGAATATGAAGGCTAGTATCTGCTTATACGTGAGTACAGACCATGTTTGGCTTTCTGGGTCTGAGTTGCCTCACACAAGATGATCTTTTCTACTTCTATCTGCTTGCCTGCACATTTTATAATGTCACTAATTTTAATAGCTGAGTAATATTCCACTGTGCAAATATACCAAATTTTCTTTATCCATTCTTCAGTTGAGGGACATCTAGGCTGTTTCCAGTTTTGGGCTATTATGAATAAAGCTCCTGTAAACACAGTATTCTTATGGTATGGTACAGCATCTTTTTGGGTATATGTCCAGAAGTGGTATAGTTGGGTCTTGAGGTAGATCTATTTCCAAATTTGTAAGAAAATTGCTTTCCAAGGGGATTCCACAAATTTGCACTCCCACCAGCAATGAAAGAATGTTTCTCTTGCTCCACGTCCTTGTAAGCATGTGTTTGCACTTGAGTTTTTGAACTTAGCCATTCTAACTAGTGTAAGACAAAATCTCAAAAATAATTTTGATTTGCATTTCTCTGGTGAGTAAAGAAGTTAAATACATCATTATATGCTTCTTTACCATTAGAGATTTCTCTTTTGAGAATGCTGTTTAGACCTGTACTCTACTTTTCAATTAGGATGTCTGGTTTGTTGATGTCTAGTTTATTGAGATCTTTATATATTGTGGATATCAGCTCTCTGTCAGATGTAGTGTTGCTGAAGATCTCTTCCAATTCTGTAGACTGCTGTCTTGTCCTTTTGAAAGTGTGCTTTGTCTTACAGAAGCTTTTAGGTTTCATGAGGTTCTATTTATTAACTGTTGATCCTAGAACCTGAGATGTTGATGTTCTCTCTGGGAAGTTGTCTCCTGTGACAATGGATTTAAGGCTATTCCCCAATTTTTCTTCTATCAGATTTAGTGCATCCAGTTTTATGTTGAGGTTTTGTTGTTGTGGAATTAACAGTATTTAATATTGATTCATATAATTGTTACAGCAGCAATTAACCTTTAGCCTGCTATTGTAGAAATAAGTAGACACAGAAACCTATTAGATATTAATAAGCCTTAACACATCTGGGACTGGGCAGATATTAAAACTCTAAGCTATCTTGTGTGTTACTCACCCTTCCCCCAAAAAAAATAACACACACACACAATTCTTTCACATGTTCCACTTGGGCTGTTCATCAGACATATCTTCAGAGTAAGCTCCATTTGACCACATGCCACTGGTTCCAAACCCATGGCTCCATGCCCTTTTTTTTTTTCTTCTTCTTCTTCTTCTTCTCCGCTCTCATGATTCTTCTGCTCTGAAAGCCTGTAAGTCTTAGTTCTACCTACCTCTCTTTGCCCAACCCAGGTACAGGCAACTTTATTGGCCAATCAGAGATAATTTGTAGAGAAAGGTTACACAGCATCTCTTGTTGTGCTTGAGCATTTGCTTGTAGAATAGTAAAGATCCCAGGGGACCCACTGGAGTTTTTAGCAACTCCATATCAACCACAACATTTTGTCCCACTCAGTCTTGAATTTTGTGCTGGGTGATTGATACGGACCTAATTGTATTGTTCTACATGCAGACATCCAGTTATTCGAGCACCATTCATTAACCTACTGATTAATTAGATTGGAAGATCTTTCCATCTTCTGATATCTTCTTCATTATTTTTTTTTCTTCAAAGACTTGAAGTTCTTGTCATACAGGTCTTTGGCTTGCTTGGTTAGAATAACACCAAGATACTTTATATTACTTGTGGCTATTGTAAAGGTTGTAGCTTCTCTAGTTACTTTCTCAGCCCAATTGTTGTTTGTATACAGAGAATTACAGATTTTTTTTTTTTTAGTAAGTTTTGTATTTAGCCATGTTCCTGGAAGTGTTTATCAGCTGTTGGATTTCCATGGTAGAATTTTTGGGGACACATATCTATACTATCATATCATCTGCAAATAGAAAAACTTTGACTTCTTCCTTTCCAACTTGTATCAACTTGATTTTCTTTGTTTTTCTTATTACTCGAACCAGAACTTCAAGTACTATGTTGAATAGATATTGAGAGAGTGGGCAGCTCTGTCTTGTTCATGATTTTAGTGGAATTCCTTTATATTTCTCTCAATTTAATTTGATGTTGCTATTGGCATGCTGCATATTGCCTGTATTATGTTAAGATAGTGCCGTGTATCTATGATCTTTCCCAGACTTTTATCTTGAAGTCATGTTAGATATTGTCAGTCTTAATCAGCCTGCAATAAGGTGATCATGTTTTTATTTTTTTCACTTTGTTTACATGATGGATTACAAGGATTGGCTTTTTTATGTTGAGCTACACTTAACATCTCTTGGATGAAGTTTACTTGTTCATGGTGGATGAAGTTTTTAAAGTGTTATTGGATTCTGCTTGAGATTGTTTTATTGAGTATTTTTGCATCAGTAGTCATAAGGCAGATTGGTCTAAAGTTTTCTTTTGTGGATGAGGCTTTGTGTGATTTTAGGTATCAGTGTGACTATAATCTCATAAAATAAAATTGGTGGTTCTTACAGGCTTGCTCCACCTGCTTTCTTTTAGAACCCAGACCAGTGACAGCACCAACCACATTACAGTGCCACCTCTCCCATCATTCACAAATTAAGAAAAGTCCCTAAAGTCAGATCCTAAAGGGAATTTTGTCAATTGAGGTTTACTTCCTTCAAGTAACTCTAGCTTATATCAAGTTGACAGAAACCCAGTCAGTGCAGCATGAGAAACAAATGTCCACGCAGACACATGGGCATAGCCAAATATGCAGCTTATAAAAGCAAAAAAAAATGGAGATAATAATAGATAAGAAAAAGACAAGTGACATAGAAAATAGCTGTTTCTTGACCACTGAGTAGAAGGCTTTGATAAACAAATCCCTTTTAAGTTAATAGCACCAAGGTCTCACTGTCCAGTTATGTATCTCTATATTTGTTACTATGTTGTCAGAAGACACTTCTCTAATGCTGGCTGAGAAAAACACTAATCTTTGAGTATAGCATAATTTTGTTAAAAGTCATTTTATAGCTGTGCTAAGTCCATACCTGTGTATTCTCAGTTCCTTGGCTCCCTGAACAGTGTCAGGCAGAGGTTTCATTTTATGGAATGGGTTGTGAATCCAATCAGATAGTATTTGGTTACTACTGTAAATTTTGTGTCACTGTTGTGCGTTTGTATCTGAAAAACAGGTCATAATTATTGGTTCCAGTATCTTCTAGTACCATAAACACTAGTTAGTAAGGGAAAAGTATTTGGTAAGATTCAGTTACAGTTATTATTATTATCATTATTTTATTATATTTCCTTGGGCAGATGGAGCTTGAAAATGTTGCCTTCTCTTTTTTGACATAACTCTTGTTTAACTGATTTTAAAATTTTAGTTGTAAAATAATTTTTATTTGTAGAAACATGAAGATCTGAAGTGTGTTCTAATTAGCTTTCCCTAGTTCCATGTTTAACTCCACACCCATGCATTAAAAATGAAGATGTGAATTCATGTGCTGGTTAAGACTGGGGGTGGTGGTAAAGAGGATCCCCTTTTCTGGAGAGAAGGGAGATGGGAAGGGAGCAGAAGGGGAAGTGGTGGAGGGACTGGGAGGACAGTAGAGAGGTGGCACCCTCGGGATGTAGAGTAAGTAAACTAATAAAAATTACCAGAAGAAATACCATGAACACAGAAAGATGGAGTTGGTTTAGAAGATGATCTTCGAAATACAGGGATAATGCCAAAATAAAGGAATAATTGCAAAATATTTTTCTTTTTTATGTTTTAGAATTTACGTGTAAAGTTTGCATGCAGAAATTCATTTTGTACTGACAAAGCAGTGGAGAAAACTTTAAGTTATTTCTGTTCTACTGTAATCACATTCAGCTTTTCAGGGATATCTACCGAATGCTGAATTTATATAAAATAATAGTCTAAAAAATAATTCTAAATACAATATTTTCTAAACATTAGTGATTATTTTATGTCTTTCTTGTTCAATTTTGTATTTGAAAGCCTGAATTTTTAAAGACTTATAAAATTAGAAGCTAAGTAATTTTAGTCAGCCAAAATCCTGACTTCATAACTTAAGTATGAACAGTAAGGATTTAGAGTCTGTGGGTGTGTGTAGAGACAAAGAAAGATATATTCCCTAAATAATGTTGAATTATAAATTAAGTAATTATGGTTTCTGGAATGCTTTTCCACATAAAAGTTTTGAATTTACCCAAAATATAAAAATCATTTAAATTTGTTAGAACACTCTACTTTTTTATACTCAAGACGCCTTTAATATATAATTTAATCTCTGTCCTAGTTTTGATAAAAAATATAAGAAACTAATATTGAAATATTAAGTTTCAGAAGTAACATTTAATATTTAAAAGATGTTAAAATGTTGTGAAGTAGTTTAATTTTATTTGGCTTCCTTCAATAATCTTTGCCACATTAATATGACTAGATAATGCTTTATGACTATTCTTATTGTATAGTAAATTCAATCATATTTATTACGAAATTAAAAAGAAATGAATGCTTAAAGTGAAACTCGTTATGAGAAACATATGTACTATAGTTTCTTGCATGTTTAAAATTTAACAGAAATATAATAAACACCATCTTTTAGCCTTTATTACTTTAATTTTAATCTTGGTGTGGAGGTTTGGATTCAAGTTTACCTCATTTACACCTGAGCAACAGTCACCTCCTGTAAGACTCAATTTACATGTGACTAATATTAATAAAATAATTCCAGCATGCAGTAGTTTCAAGGAGCCCTGTGCTGCCTGTATGTGTGTCTATATGTGACATGTGCTTGCATGTTGTGAGGAGTGCGGAATGTGGTGTGCACATGTGAAGGCCAGAAGTTGACATTAGAATGTCTTCTCTCTCTGCATCTTAGGTTTTGAGGTAAAATCTCTTCACTGAACATGAAAATTGAAGTTCCAGTTCATTTTCCGTACTTTGCTTACTCCACCCCCCCCAGGTCGGAGTTGGAAATGACAACCACCATATCCAGTTTAATGTAAATGTTAGGAACCAAAACCCAGGTTATTATGCTTCTGTGGCAAGCACTTTACCCGTTTGCCATCTTCCCAGCTTCCTGAAGTGTACACTTAAATCAATTACATATAAGTCCTGGACAATTTTCTGAAAATGTTAAGACTTTTTTATAATTGAAGACAAGTTCAGACAACATACATTATGGAATACATTTAGTCAAAGAGAAGTAAAACAGATAACTCACCTTTCACAGTAAAGAAAATAGTCATCAACAACCTCACTGCCATTTTTTTTTGTAAGTCAAGAATACACAAATATTTTCAAGCACTTAGGGAAACAGGGAGTGCCTAATTCGCACTCTGCTTACAGATATAATCATATCTATTTCTGAATGAATTACTTCTCACAGAAAGTCAGAGACTGGTTAAGAAACCCCTACCTACTGAGCAAGAACACATCTATACACAAAGTCTAGCCTTCCTTGTGTAGAAGAACATTTTTGAATACTGAGCTAGAAAATTGGAACAAGATTCCCAATACTCAGCTTCTCTTGGACAAAAGAAGAGCTGGACCTTACAAAATTATAGGTTTTCCTTCAATGTAGTTCTTAATTAATGAACTATGGAAGTGGAGAGAATTAGGCATTTGTGTGGTTACAGACTATGACCTAAAGTCCCTGGGAAGGAAATAGTTTATTTGGCCACAGAAAATTGAGCAGAGCAATGGCAGAAACTTCCAGCATGGGGACAGGCATGAATAGTATAGTTAACAGCAGAGTGTTTGAACATCATTCAGAAAGTTCCAAGTTTGATCCTCAGCAGAACATTAAATAAGTAAGTAAATAAGCATACAAACCACATAAAATTACAATTGGAATAAAGCAATGTCAAGAAACATGAAGACAAAATTAAAATGAGAGGATTAGGTTGCCAGGAAAATGACCTAAATGAAGAGGTTTTGGTTTACAGCTGACAGACAACTCAGGGGAATGGGCTGAAGTATGATTATGGAGTCCAAGAAAGCACAAATCAGCAGAGAACTTCAACAAGTGATATAAATGTAAAAGAGAGAGAGCCAAACATAAATCACAGATATGAACAATGCCATTACTAAACTTAAAATTCTAATAGAGAGATCGACATAGATTAAAGAACTAAATGACAGCTCACTAGAAATCAGTCAGTCTGAACTGCATCAAACAAGAAAACCCACATGATTTGCATGTTACAAGAGATGACAGAGAGAAAAATGGCATGAAGCGTATTTAAAGAATGATGGCATAAATCTCATGAAGTTTTGAGAAGGAAATAAAAGATCTGGAAAACCCACAGAACAGCAAATTATATGAATTCAAAGAGACCAGTAACATTGAAGTTCAGAGTCAAACTGTCAAAATTGAAAGATAATGTTGAAAACAGAAAGAGAGAGGGGGCGAAGCCAAGATGGCGACTAGCACACACAGTTTCTGAGCGGTGGGATACCTGATCTTCTGAGTTGGAGAATGGAAGGACCCCCAACCAGCTTAAGTTATCTATTAGTTTTCTATAAACTTTAGCATACTTAAAGCAAAAGCCTTTGAGGGACACAAAAGCAATAAAAAAGAATGACAAAAGCCTACCACTGTAGAAAGTCGGTTCCTCATAAGGGAAGAGACCGAGAGGAAGAAAAGGACAAAATGTGTACAGAACAACTCAAAAACAAGTCGCAGGGTACAAGGAGTCCACGCCAATTAATTTCTTCTACAGTGTAGCTGAACGGTTCTTTTTCTGTGTGGAAACACACTGGCTATAAGTAAGAACTAGAATAATGGCCCTCCACGTGTATAAAACCCAAATGACACAGGTGCGACTATACTCACTGAAAACAGACTTTGGATCCAGCATCCTTAACAAAGTTTAAGACAGGTGCTGTAGGATAAATGGAGCTAACAACTGTAAATACATGTTGGCCCAAAGCAAAACAGCCATGTATTTGTTAATATGAGTAGGATAAAAACATTCAGATTATTATACAGGAAGAACAGGAATTTTACTTATTCATCCTCAGACAACATCAACTAACAATTAACATAAATGCAGTCAACAGTGCTCTAGGTCAGAGCTTCTTATGCTATGGGTTCTGATACTGTATGTAGTACATAACTGTCTGTTGGTGTTATGAATAAATTTGACAAACATTAAGAGTTTTCTGATTGCACAATGAACAAGGGTTAATTAAATATAAAACACCAAATGACACTGTGGTGTTTTGGGCAGTGTTAATCTGTGTTGCATCCCTTGGTACAGCCTTCAGACATTAGTATACCACTCCCACAGGTAGCCCAGACCAGGGACATCTGCCTGGCCTTTTGGTGGTAATAGACTCCTGCCGTGGCCCCCAGGTGACAGCTCAGGTGAGGATCCCATCAAAATCCCAGTTGGCATCACCATCTATTCACATCAGGCTGTTCTTCATTATACTCCAGTCTCCAGTTCTGCCTCTCTTCACTGTACTCACACCTTTCTGCTTATCTTTCTCTCCCATTTCTCCACCACTTGGTTGCTCCTCTTAGTGGCATATAGGGCTGTAGAGAACTGGCTTCCTCCCTCACCTAGGCATCATGGAGAGCAGACGTTGGGTGGCAGAGAACAGGAGAACTGTTCTCTAGACAGCTGGAGAGGGACCTAGACACTCTAGAGAGGAGGGACCTTGCACATTGCAGGTGTTGCAGATGAACCAGCCCCTAGGAGACAAATGTGAGACTGCTGGCCCTACCACTCATCTCCCACGTGGTGAGAGAGAGATAAAGCATCCCCTTGTTCTTTACAACATGCAGGAGGAGGGAGACCTGGTCCAAAGGTCATCAGAACTGCCCCTGCCTCTCACATGCTGCAGCACTTGAGAGATCAGGCCTTGGACGTCATCTGGGGAGCAAAACAAAGCAGACTCTGGATGTGGTGGTTGTATGTGAATAAGCCACAAGGTGTAAAAGGGGCAGAGCCTTTGAGCTGATCAGCTCAGACACTTCTCAGGCCTAGATTTGGGGCTTTGAACTGGCCCACTCTGACATTTACCCTAGCAATGAACTGCTGGAGCAAATGAAGGGGCTAGATCCAAAAACCACAGGATCTCCATGACACAGGGCAAGAACGGGATATCTAAGCGGAGTTCCAGTGAGGTTCTGTTATTGAAAGAGCAGCAGAAGCCACGGGCCTCCTACCAAGAGAAGAGAGAGAATGGGAGGGGAAGGGAAGAGAGAGGAGGGAATGGGAGAGGAGGAGAGAAAAGAGGAGAAGAGAAGAGAGGAGGGAAGGGGAGGAGAGAAGCAAGGAGAGGAGAGGAGCACTGTGACACACTACAACTTTAAAAATGAGCTTTTGTTTTGTTTTGTTTTCTCTGTCGAGGGAGAGATTGCAAGGGTAGAGGGTAGGTATTAGGGGATGGGTAGAGGAGTTGGATTGGGGTATATGATGTGAAATTCACAAAGAACCAATTAAAAGTTAAAAATAAATAAATTCAACTAAAAAAACATTGAGAAACAAAGAAATTCTCTGTAGAGGAATATCGAATGGCAGAGGACTTAAAGAAATGCTCAACCTCATTAGCCATTAGGGAAATGCAAATCAAAACGACCCTGAGATTTCACCTTACACCCATCAGAATGGCCAAGATGAAAAACTCAAGTGACAACACATGCTGGAGAGGTTATGGAGAAAGGGGAACCCTCCTCCACTGCTGGTGGGAATGTAAACTTGTACAACCACTCTGGAAATCAATCTGGCACTTTCTCAGAAAACTAGGAATAGTGCTTCCTCAAGATCCAGCCAAACCACTCTTAGGCATATATCCAAAAGAGGCTCAAGTACACAATAAGGACATTTGCTTAACCATGTTTGCAGCATCTTTATTTGTAATAGCTGGAAGCTGGAAACAGCCCAGATGCCCCTCAACTGAAGAATGGATGCAGAAATTGTTGTACATCTACACAATGGAGTATTACTCAGCAATGAAAAATAAGGAAATCATGAAATTTGCAGGTAAATGGTGGGACCTGGAAAGGATCATTCTGAATGAGCTTTCCCAGAAGCAGAAAGACACACACAGTATATATTCATTCATATAGATATATAACATAGGATAAATCTACTAAAAACTGTACATCTAAAGAAACTAAGCAAAAGAGAGGACCCTGACTAAAATGCTCAATCCCCATCCTGAAAGGCAAAGAGGCTGGACATCAGAAGAAGAAGAAAACAGGAAACAACCTAGGAACCTGACACAGAGGGCCTCTGCAAGGCTCTGCCCTGCAGACTATCAAAGCAGACGCTGAGACTTATGGCCAACTGTTGGGCAGAGTGCATGGAATCTTATGTAAGAAGTGGTAAATAGTAAGAGCTGGAGAGGACGGGAACCTCACTATAAGAGAAACAGAACCAGAAAATTTGAACACAGAGAACTTCCCAGAGACTCATCCTCCAACCAAGGACTATTCATGGAGATAACCTAGAACCCCTGCACAGATGTAGCACATGACAGTTCAGTGTCCAAGTGGGTTACATAGTAATGGGAAGAGCGACTGCCTCTGACATAATCTGATTGGCCTGCTCTTTGATCACCTCCCCCTGAGGGGGAAGTAGCCTTACCAGGCCACAGAAGATGACAATGCAGCTATTCCTGATGTGATCTGATAGACTAAGATCAGAAGGAAGGAGAAGAGGACCTCCGTATCAGTGGACTTGGGGAGGGGCATGAATGAAGAAGGGGGAGGGAGGGTGGATCAGGAGGGGAGGAGGGAGGGGCTTATGGGGGGATACAAAGTGAATAAAGTGTAATTAATAATAAATAAATTAATTAATTAAAAAGAAAACAAAACAAAAACAAACAAATAAAAAACATTGAAGATGGTCTGTGTCCTGAGGTATCAAATATTTAGCCAAGTTTAAAGTTTTATGTAAGGTTATGCAACATGTACATCACACTGCATATGTGAATATAAATGGCAAATTTATATGTATGTCTAAGAGTTGCATTAAAATGCTTTCTTTTAATCTGTTATCATCACATATTTGATGTGTATGCTTATTTACATAACTTTTGTATCTGGATTCTCAGGCATAAAGAAGCTCTAAGTGAAGAGAGTTTAAGATGTTCTAGACCAAATGGATTTATCAGACATGTATTATACAATTTATTCAATAGGTGAAATACACATTAATCACATTGGGATGTGGAAATTTTATAAAAGCTGTATATTTAAGCTGCAAAACAAGTCTCACAGCATCTTAAGATATGAAATCCTATCAAATATTTTTTTCCAACCACAATGGAATCAATACAATTATCAACAAAAGGTTTTCTGAAACTGAAATTAAGAAATGCCTTACAAAATTCTTTAACAAATGAGAAAAATAACACATATGTCTGTGTGAGATACAGAAAAAAATAATAGTGTAAAGAAAGCTTCCTGCAATTATTACCACTTCAACAACAGCAGAACAAGAAATATAAATAAATAAGTCAGACAGCTTCAAATAAAAACTTAAAGAAACATAAAAAGAAACTATGAAAGCAAGGAAAATTCAAGCATTTGGAAAGACTAACAAAGACCAGACAAAAGAAAATGAAACTGAGACCATTAAGAAAATATACAAAAGATCAAACAAACAAAAATGGACCTTAGAAAAGATAAAAATAATTGATAAACTTTATATAACTTAAAAGGAGAGAAAACTAAAATAAATATGAGACTTTACAAATACAAATACAACTATTCAAATAATCATCAGAAACATCAGTAACACGTACAGA
Source organism: Meriones unguiculatus (assembly GCF_030254825.1). Lineage (NCBI taxonomy): Eukaryota > Metazoa > Chordata > Mammalia > Rodentia > Muridae > Meriones > Meriones unguiculatus. The sequence continues at coordinate 29,377,554 of NC_083358.1, forward strand.
CTACAAATTAGAAAATATAGAAGAAAAGGATAAAACATGTTAAGTTCAACCTAACAAGACTGAATCATTAAGACAGAAAATATGTTCTGACCAATGATGGGTAAAGGGAGCAGACTGAAAATAAGAGTCACCTTGTGAAAAAAAATCTCAGGACCACACTACAGAAGTCTACAAAACTTAAAAAAAAATAACTAATACCAATTCCTCTTCACATCATCTAAGTGGCTGAACGGGTGAAAACTTAATTAGACCAATACTAACCTGACCTTATAACCAACACACAAACACACACACACACACACACACACACACACACACACACACACACACACTGTGTGGATTGCATCGAGGAGGAGGCAGCAGAGAAAGTTACAAGACAGAAAAGCAGAAAGCAGTGAAAGAAGGTAGGAAAGAACAGAAAAGGAAGGGTAAATTTGCTGTGATATCCTATAGAAAGCACTGTGTAGCCAGAAATGTCTCAGGTTGCCAGGGCTTGCCCATGGCAGGTGAAACACAGTATCACATCTTGTCTCTATCTACTTGTGTTTGTTTGTTTGTTTCTGGCCACTAAGTATGCAGGGTATGGTGCATGCATCTTTGTCTGCAATCTTTGGCTGAAGCCACTCCTTCAAGTAATATTTAAACCAGCAGATACAGATATGTGCTGTAATCACCTAATTTTTTTTACTTTTATCACAGCATAACAATTTGCTAACACACACACATATGCTAGCTTTTACCTTCTAACTCTTTTCTTTTTTTTTTTCATTTTATAGTTTAAGAAAACAAAGAATGGCTAACGATTCTATCATGTTAAATATTTTCAGAACCTATACAAAGACACATTATAGAAATCAGAGGCTGATTGTTTTACTGGCAGTTAGAAAAACTATTTACTGTCACTATGAAATAAAAGCAAAATGCTCTGCACATTACATTAATTGGATGACATCTAACTACATTTGGAGTGTTTGAATTATAGAGGTAATGCTTTTAAATTGTTATCACATTACAAGGAGTACCTCTGAGTCAATCAAATGTAAATATACTTCTTTATATGTTTATTTTTTCCCCAATGCATACTACAGTGGATCATATTTATGCTAATCACTGAATTTAGATAAGCTTGTATTTACATTTTGTGTAACACTAGTCACCGAACAGTGAATACTTACATTTTTTTCACTATACAGTTGCAATGTCAAAACAGGGTCATTCCTGGAGGAAAAGTGCAATGAAAACTTCAAATAGATTTTCTCTTGAGGCCAATGGCATAAAGCCTCCTCAGATGTTTTCATTGACTATTAAGCATGGTAAAACCTACCTTTATTACAACAAAAGTAATTTAAAAGCAAAGTAGTGTTCATTTCACCTAGGCAATATTGCTAATAACCAAGCAGAGAGTAATTTGGGTAAAAACAAGCCCCTTAAAGAACATAAGGAGCATATGATTTGCACTCTTAAGCTGTTCTCATTTTCCCAGGTAGGAAACGTTGTCACATCTCTAAAAATTACAGAATAATATGTTGAATAAAATAAGTGTTACTAAATGTCATATATTTTCATGGATTGGCTTTCAAAATCAGGTCAATATAGGAACTGTAAGTGGAACTACACAGACTTAACCTCTTCTTACATGGTGTTCTGTGGAAATAACTGCATTGTACAAAGTGTTTATTTGGTAAATTTGCTTATGCAAATGGATTCCTTATACCTAATTGTAACTACTTACCTGATGTAAAAATAATCATTTTACATCATTTCATTAAAGTCAAGTACACACAGACAGAAACTTATTGTTCTTCCAGAATTCCTTGTTCCTTTGGTAATGGTGGAGAATGTGAATATTCACAGTAAAGTTTGTCAGCAGTCACAGTCTCTCAACGCACTGTGCTGGATGATCATTCATTAGGATGGCCCCTCTCTCTATCACCTCAAAGTTCACGTGCTGAAACAACTTGTACAGGGATGGAGTTAGGAAGTGTTAAGAGATGTGACCTTTGGATTGTGGATTTGGATGAATTCATGAGGATAAAGTACTCATTATGAGATCATTGACCTTTGGTAAAGGTAGCTACATGCGTCCTCTTTGTCTAAAATACCTAAGATGAAGCTCTTTCACAAATTAAATTTTCTAAACCTTGATAGCAACTTTAGCATCTAGAATTTTAAAATAAAGCCTACATCTTATATCCTATCATTTTTATTATTAACGCCCAAATTAAGAATGTATTTATCCATTCATTCTTCCAGAAAATAATTTGTGAATGTATCCTAAATTCAAATACTGTGAAAATTGGTGCTTCTGTCAGTCAGCATTGGATCTTTGAATAGCAGAAACCAGCTCTGTAGCAGCAGCATATGAAAAAAAAAAATCGACCAGAGAATAGCGAACAATTCAGAAAAAAAGAGAAAAAAGATAAAAATTAGGCAATTAAATATCACAAGGAGTGTCCTCACGGAACAACCATTGGACCTCAAAATCAATTTCTGCATTCTCTTTCCCTGTGAGGAAAATCCTGAACGACTTATCCTTACATCACCGCTTACTCTCATGGTACCGCTTCCGGGTGTACATGCCTGACAGGACAGCTGGACCCGCTCAGTTAGAGGAAAGTGAAGAAGAGATTGCTAAAGAAGGAGATACTAGCACTACGCAAGCAAGAGCCAAAAAATGAGCATATAGAACATGAAGAAAATGTAGAGAGATCAAAAGCTAAATCTGTGAGTGGATTTCCCTAGCAACTAGTTTTTAAGCCCATCTGACTTCACAAGTGCTTCTCTGATGCCCCCTTTATCAGGGTGCATTCTGGCTACAATTTAGCTGATGATAATGGAATTGCACACTTCTCACTCACCCATCAGTGGATTTGTATGATAGAATTCTTGCCATTTAACCAAATGTAAAACTATTTTAAAATTATAGAACAAACAACATGTAAATCCCAGACCAAAGTGGAAACAAAGTCTTAGACTTTGGAGTAAAACATTGGATTCCAGAGGAAAAAAGGATGAGGGACAAGAACTAATGCTATCTGGAGCCTGCTTGTGTGTGTGTGTGTGTGTGTGTGTGTGTGTGTGTGGAGAGAGAGAGAGAGACAGAGAAAGAGTCAGACAGTAACAGAAAGACAGAGACAGGCAGACAGAGAAGCACCACACCTACATAGTGACAACTGCTGGTAAATCACTTTTTACCACACCCCTTCTTCATAAAGCAGCAATATTTTGGTTAATAATCATGAAATAAAATGAATAATGATAATTTCTAAGACATGGAAAATGAAGGTTATATTCTTTAAATTCTTGCACACACATAAAAAAATTGCAGAATAAATGTATTATAGCAAGGAGAATTATAGTTCTGGGAGAAAAAATTGAAAAGTAATCCAATAATGTTTCATTTTATTAGCACATGTTGTGAAAAAAAAAGAATCATTAGTCATATGCATTTGTTCTCTGCTTAGGAAAATAATGCTAAACTTTGTCCTTTTGTTCAGTGATAATCTTGGCAAATTTGTGGACGTGGTGTAAACAAATTTATGTGGTTTTTTTTTTTTCATTGTTTTCTGGTAGACTCAGAAAATAAACTTGTGGAGTTAATTTAACTCATCATCAACTGCACAAAACTTTTCTTTCATTCAACTAAAGCACCTTTAGAGCTCAGGAAAGGACTTCTGTTTGATCCATAGCACCACACACAGATAAGTGACTACAAACACACCTACACACATACACACACACACACATATACTCCCACACATGCACACACACTGAGAAACAGAAAGAGGATGTTTATTATGTGATACTTCATAAAAATTCCAATAGAATTTATATCTTTTCGTTAATAAACTCTCTATGATTGAGCATTTTGACTAAAATATTTTGAGTTTAGAATTTGTAACTATTGCAATTCTCTTTGTTTTGAATTTCCAAAGCTTTTCTTACTTTGAAAAAAGTCAAAGATAATGGCTACATGCTAGTGGCCACAGACATTATTTGATTCGTTGCTTTTGGAAAAGTAAAAGTTGCTGGTGAAAATAATTGATGCTTTCATGTCTTGCTCCTTAATTCCTTCTGGCAATTTAAAATGAATGTGCCACCCACCCTCATTTATTTTGGCATTCTCTTTTTATTTACATTTTTCTCTATGTAAATGTCCTTTGTTTTACATTTTATTTTTACAAAGCTCATGCTCTTCTAAATAATTTATTGATGTTGAGTTTAAAGAAAGTATCTTGAAATCCCTGACTGTTACTATCATACAAATAAAGCTGCCTATTTAGGACTTACTCCAACCTTTTCATATCATTTGTTTTGCTTGAATACTGTCATTTGAAATGTTATTCCAGAAGGAGGAAACATTAAAAATGAATCTGTCTTAAACACAAGGGTAAATAGAGGCTGCATATGTACTGCTCATATAAGGACTTCTAAAAATTCTAAACAGTAAAACTAATTATATTTTAAGATATATTGATAAAACTTAGCCTAAAAAGGGTAGATGGGAAGCTAGCTGAGGCAGTGAAATATTTGCTGTGCAAACATGATGCCTAGAGTTAAGATTTCCAGCCTGTATAATATAAAAAAAGGGAATGGTGAGATGAGACAGGTTGTAATCCCAGTGGTAAAGACAGAGGCTCTTAGGTACATCAATCAAGGGTTATAGAGAGACAGATTTCTAAGAGTAGGGTCAGAAGAAAGTGCACATACAATGGATTAACAAACATTACTGAACCAAAGCACAGATGTACCTGTTTCATCTCAAGATAACATGGAAGTGCCAGGATAGCCCTTGGAATGCCAGTACAGGTGCTCCAGAGAAAAGCCCACACAGAACCCCCCTGCTTTTGTTTATTGCCAATTTTCATGGACTGGTGATGTGCAGACAAAAGTGGGTGTAAGAGGCAGGAAAGTTTCAACTTCCAGACTGCTTTACAACCAAGGGTGTAAGCTACCAATCCTTCAATATACTGTGCTTCTAATACATTATATTCATTAGGTCACAAGTATTGGGTGCATTTCTATCTTTCTATGTCTGGCAAAGCCCTGCACTGGGGTGATTGCCTGTATGTCCATGACTGTATTCATTTAAAATATGAGGATCAAACATTGTAAAATAACAATAGCAGCAGCAACTGATGATATCATCAAATTGGGTGACTATACATCCACCAGAAACTTACAGGAGAATTTGAGGAAGTCGACTGTTAAGTTCCCTATTGAGTTCTAAGCTTCTGGTTCTTGATGAAAGCATTGCTACATCACAGATTAACAATAGTGACAGCTGTTGAAAATGCTTCAACATTTACTTGTTTCCAAGGTCAGAAAGTTTTTACATTTCCTATGTTCTCTCTCTCTCTCTTCTTTCATGTCACAGAGTAAGGCTACACAGTCCATTCTCAGACATGAACTTCCAAGACACTTTATAGAGCCATGCTTTGGTCTGACATGATGGTGTAGCAACCTTGATTCAGAGCCCATTCTTAGGGAGCTCTGGTAGCACATGAATATTAAACAATCAATAAAATGAATACTACAACTAAAGTTTTCCTTGGTCTCTTTCTTCCACCTGATTTAAACATTCAAAAATCCATTCAAACTAATAAAATTTTAGGCTGACATGCTGCGAAGAGTAATTTTTAAAGAGATACTTTTAGGTCTAACATAAGGAATGGCAGGTGGCCCAGGCAGCACAATGCGTTTTTTTCTGGTAAGGTAGTTTTAGGAAACTGACATTCTTACAGCTGACAAATAAATGGGATATAGACATTTTAAGGTGTCAAATTGTATCAATGAATAATCATTGAAAAAGTAGAAATTATGCTGAGCTATTGTTATGTCATTCATTGGCATTAAATCTATGAATTTATGTGGATGGAATAAAATAAAATTTACAAATGAAGATCAGCTTCAGTGACTCTCTGAGATTCAAGCTTAAATGTGGTACTTGTTCTGACTAGATTTATCTTTAGTGAAAAATTTGTCTTTTCTCCCAAACACAGAACACTAATTAACCTTTTCATACTACAACACAAATAACTGGAACAATATAACAAATCAGCTAAATAATCTTAATAATTGAAAAAAGGATGTAGTAAACAGTTGATATACTTGTGTAGCCAGGATTATAATTAAAACATGACATTAATTAGTGTGCAAAATATGAAAAGAAATGAAATACTATTAACTTTCTTTGTTAGTAAATTGGATGGTATGTTAAAGTTATATCATCTCCCTAGATCTCAGACTTGAAGAATAAGAAAAAATCGAGTCATCTCTGTAGTTGTTTCTATAATAAATGGAAACTCATGAAATATAGTTGTGTGTGGTGAGAGTAAAATAATTACCCAAGTATAATTTTATAACATGGAAGAAAATGAAGCTAGAATATATTCTAATAATTACAAACTAGTTTATAATAAAAGATAACAAAGAGAGAAATTAAAAAGTAGACATCAATTACATATGGCCTGAAGGGAATAATTCCAAATGCTTTTAATTTGATTTCAGTGATATTTTGAAAACCTACAAATGTACCTGGCTATGTTCCAGGTAGTAAATCAATAGAAACAAAAGAAAAGTTCTCAAATAGGTATTTGTAAACACATTAGTTTATTTTCTTAAATTGCACTGAGTGAAATCAATTTTGAAGAAAGAGTATTTACAGTAACAAGTGATATTTTTATTTGTTTTGTTCTTAAGAGAGCAAATTAGTTTAGACTTCATGAATTATAAAGAGAAAAAAAAATTCTTCTCTCAAAGCCCCAGAAGCTGAGAAGTCCATAATCAAAGCAATTTGGATACACGTGGCTTTCAGGATGGAACCTCAGAGCTAGATCTTCCAATGAGTATATATTTGCAGGTTTTTAAAAATACTTTTGAAATCCAATTAGGACCATTTGGGATTATTCACTTTAGGACATCTGTAATTGGTATGTGCTCTTTAATTTCCCCTTTGTTTTTATTATAAACTAGTATGTTAATTGTTAAAATGTTTTTTAGCTTTGTTTTCTACAATGCTATAAGATTCAAATCTAGGTAAATATTTTGTTCTCATAGGTTCCTTCATGTGTCCCTTGAGTTAAAATGTGGTGGCTCCAACCTGCCTCCTGTGGATTTTGGTTTATGGACAAAGAATCATCTCAGCCTTAGTTAGACAAGCTGCTCCTTACAATAAACACTGTTAAACAGAGAGGCATGGCTTCTGAAGGTTAGGGAAATAGCTGCTGTACAGAGCTGTCTTAACTAGGACATTCCTACCATATACTCTAAGGCTCACACAATGAGAATCATAGACTGTAGAGTGGATTATAAAAGCTGAAAGACAGTCGTAAGGGCTATGAAATGCTACCTTCTGGGCATGACACAGCCAATACGACCACAGTTTCATAATAGCTAAAATGGACCTCTGCAAGATTTCATTCGTCAAGAGTCAAATGTGTATGAAAGCCATACTCTTCTTTGCTGTGGTACTGGTCACTGGTGGATGCCAGCAGAGAGTCAGACATTGTCTTCAGTTAGTACACAGTGATGATTTCTCTGTGCTTCACTAGACAGCACAAACACCGTGGCCTCGTTGACTATGCAATGAGTCACAAAACAATACCAAAAAGACTTTGTCTTTGCCAGGGATCTCTAGAGGAACAGAACTCAGAAACTGAGTCTACTATATTTACTTATTAAATGTCCTTACACGGATTACAGGTTGTGGTCCGATTAGCCCAAAAATGATTGACTACCAGCAGAAGATCCTATAATCTAGTAGTTCTTCAGTCCACGGGGGTCTAGATGTCTCAGCTCTTCTTCACCGTACACCAACATTCCAGAGAAGTAGACTTTAATGCCGCTGTAGAAATAAATTTGCTAGTGAGAACAAGACCAAAGAGGCAAAGAGAGTGAGAGAGATTTTTTTTCTCTTCCACTCTTTATGTAGGCTGCCAGTTGAAGGTATGGTCCAGAGTAAAGGTGAATCTTCCCACCCCAAAAGATTTGGATCAAAAGATTTATAAAGAATTAAAAAAAAATACCTTACAGGTATGCACAGTCACTTAGATTTTAATTAATTACAAATGTAGTCAAGGTAACAACCAAGAATGGTTATCACAGTTATAAATCAGAAAAGGGTAATTTTAGAAGAACATAGTAATTAAAGCCTTTGGGGTGACTCAAGGGGGGTAGAGGTGACAGTAATTAAAAATTCTATGTATTAAAAGTATTAAATGTCAAAAATTTTAGTAAAAGCTATTTTTAAAAAGTTTACAAATGTCTCTCTGTGTGTTGTATTTCTGTATATATGCTCTATTTGTATGTGTGATATATTTGCGTGTGAGTGTTGTTTGTGTGTGTTGTATGTATGCATGTGTGTTATGTGTGTATGTTTGTAGTGTGTGCATGTGTGTGAATGGTGTGCTCACCTATTCATAAATTTATGAAACTCCATAAATGTGTGAAGCCCAGAGCCAAAAATTCAGATATCTATCTATATGGGGCTCTCTTATTTTCTTTCAGATAGAGACTTTTTACTGAACATGGACCATGTTATTTTGGCTCATTTGGCTACCCATAAATCTCCAGAGACATACCTATCTCTACTCCCCCAGCAATGAGATTATAGAGGGGTGTCAACCCCATTAGTTGAGGATATGACCTCAGATTCTCATGACTTGTACAACAACCAGTATAGAGAAATGAATCATCTCCCTGCCCCAGATTTCTCATTCTTTTACATCATATATATGACTTCTCAAAAAATTCAATTGACAGTTTTAAAGGATTATCATTTCCTTTTATTTGATGACAGTATATTTAGACAAAATGGCATTGCTTAACCCTCCTCTAGAAATACTCTTAGAATTCTACTTATTACAGTCATCAAATATTGGAAAGGGGCAGGGAGAAGCTGGGAGGGATGGTGGGAATGGGAGGGAATAAGGGAGCGGGATACAGCTGGGATACAGAGTTAATAAAATGTAACTAATAATAATAAACAATAATAATAAAATATATATATGAACAATATGACTTAACAAGTCCAAACAACAGCATGTAATAAATCAAAGAAAATGAAATCCATCTTGTCCTTAAATTTTGTATCTAATGTTCTCTAAATATTTATTATTTTATTGTTAGTTCACATGGTAAACCACTATTGTAATCTGGTTCAACAAGATAAATTTGAATTCTGTTTTGATTGAAGAATCAAATATATAAATGTGAAACTTAATAAGTATAATAATATACACAGACTTTTTCCTTTAAAGCATTCTTTTTATTAAAGATGACATGATTCAAACAGAAAAATCAGTGTTAAAGATTTAATCTACATGATCATTTTACTTATCTATGACCTTGGGTTTCAGCTCTGCATTTAAAATGGCATTTCATTTAATATATGGCTCAAGGTTACTTTATATTTCTTTGATACTATATAAAGTGTATTCATTTTAATTTTATGAATTGGAAATATAATATATTACAATGCCTTCCTTAAGGTCATAACTTTTAAAATGTGTTGATTAATTTTCTACAAATCATTTTATGACCAATAGAAAACACATTTCTCCTCCTTTGCACTTTGGAATTTTAATATGTATATAAAAGTTATAGATGTAGATATGATCTTAACTATACTTCTTTCCTTTGATGAAATAACAATGGTTATTTTGACTTCTTTCTCTATCTAGTCTGTACTTCAGGAGTATAGAAATCAAAATTAAAATACTTTAAATTAAAGGACTTTAATTCAAAAATTAAAACTTTGTATCTGCTTTGATACACTGCTAGGCAGAGTCTTTCAGAGGCCCTCTGCGGTAGGCTCCTGTCCTGTTACTTGTTCTCTCCTATGTCCAATGCACCTTCCATTTGTCTTTCTAAGTGAGGATTGATCATCTTACCCTGGGTCTTCTTTCTTGTTTATCTTCTTTAGCTGTATAGATTTCATTATGTTTATCATATCCTATAGGACTCCATGAGTGAGTATATACCATGTGTGTCTTTCTCCTTCTGGAATACCTCACTCAGAATGATCTTTTCTAGATCCCACCATTTACCTGAAAATTTCATGATTTCCTTGTTTTTGATTGCTGAGTAGTATTCCACTGAGTAAAAATACCACAATTTCTGTATCCACTCCTCTGCTGAGGGACATTTGGGTTGTTTCCAGGTTCTGGCTATTACAAATAAAGCTGCTACAAACATGGTTGAACAAATGTCCTTGCTGTGTACTTGAACAAATTTTGGGTATATGCTTAGGAGTGGTATAGCTGGATCTTGAGGAAACACTATTCCTAATTGTCTGAGAAAGTGCTAGATGAAGACTCATAACCAAACCTTTGGCAGAGTGCAGGGAATAATATGAAAGAAGGGGGAATATGTATGACATGGAAAGGATAGGCGCTCCACAAGGACCAAATATATCTGAACATAGGGGTCTTTTCTGAGACTGACACTCCACCAAGGACCATGTATGGATATAACCTAGAACCTCTGCTCGGGTGAAGCCCGTGGTAGCTCAGTAACCAATTGGTTTCCCATAGTAAGGGGAACAAGGACTATCTTTGACAGGAACTCAATGGCAGGCTCTTTGACCTCCCCACCCGCCAAGGGAGGAGCAGTCCTGCTAGGCCACAGAGGAGGACTTTGCAGCCAGTCCTGAAGATACCTGATAAAACAAGGACAGATGAAGGGGAGGAGGTCCTCCCCAATCAGTGGATGTGGAAAGGGGCAGGGAGGAAATGAGGGAGGGAAGGAAGGTTTGGGAGGGAATGAGGGAGCAGGATACAGCTTTGATACAGAGTTAATAAAATGTAACTAATAATATATATATATTTAAATAAAAAATTAAAACTTTATAAATAACAGTAATCCAGAAAGTTAATACATGACAGAAAATGATATAAATTGTAACATTCATAACATCAATTGTGTGGTTGTATGTATGTATACATGTATATTAAAGATTAAAGAGTTTTGGAATCTGACTTAAGTTTAAATGGAACATTATAACTGCAATATACTTTATACAAACTTAATAGCTACCACACAAAATATTTATAGAACATACAGAGAAAAAGGAGAAAAGAAAAATAAAACATGTCACTATGGAGGGAAGAACAAAAGCAGCAAGGCATGATGTACACATCCTTAAACAAAGAACTTGAGAGTTTGAGATAGAGAGATTCTGAGCTCAAAGCCATTTGTGGCAAATCTGAGACCATTCTGGGATAATTGAAAACCTATCTCAAAACTGACAAAAAAGCACAAACCATCAATGAATCTCAGTGAAAGACAGTAAGAGAAACAACAGAGCAAAACATTATAAGATTTTTAAAAAAAATTTCAGGAGAATATAATGTCAACCCCATTTATAACAAAAACATATTTTGATGAAAACAGATTAAAAATCCATTAGATAGTGTGTGGGTGGATTTATTTAAAAAAAGAGAAGAATTAACTGTATGCTCTAAAGGTAAAGAATACAATTATAATAATATATATGTTCTCCATATCAGAACTCCCTACTACAGAAAGAGAAAATGGAGAAATTAAAGCAATACATTAATAGTAGGACCCCTGTGACTCTGATTTAATAGAAATATTTTCAAGAGAAATATATTCACAAGTAAATGAATAGGTAAATCCTGAATTTGAACAAAACTATTATTGAGTGCTTTAATGTAAAATAAACAGAATGTAAACAGAAAAAAAAAAAAACTTGTTTGGAATGGGCCACACATTAGATAGCACCATCATATTTATCACCACTCACATAAGTACTTCTTGGGCATGTTGTGTGATCGTGCCTGTGCAAATTTAAAGTGTTTAATCACATCAGGTGTTTCTTCTGACTACAACGGAATACAAAGGTAAATAATAGTAATGAATCCGGAAGCCTCACAGACATGTGAAAATTAATCATTTTTCTTTCAACAACCAGTTAGTCAGAAAACATAAAAAGGAGTAAAACCTTAAGCTGGAGAAATACCTGAAGACATAATTAAAGTTCTGCATATAGAATAAGAAAAAGAAATACAGATGCCCAATAAGACATAGAAAATATCTGTAGCCATGTAAATTTATATTTTAAAAATATATCAAATAAATGTATAAATATCATAATTTAAAGAAATATAACAAAGAAACAAAAGCAGCATTTAGGAAAAAAAAGCAAAAATGCCACATTGAGAGCAAATATATAGATAGATGATAGATGATAAAAAATAGATGATACATGAACAGATAGAGATGAGAGGTAGAGAACAACAGTTGATAAATGATAATTGTTATAAAAATAAACAGATTTGATAAGTCTTTATTGAATTGTTTAAGAAGAGAGAAGAGGCAAAAGTAAGGAAACTTACCACAAGATCTGTGCAAAAATAGAGGATCAGAAGAAAATATAAATTATCAGAAGCATCTAAACGACCATGGCTACATTTACGGGAGAAGAGGAATGAACTGTCACAAGTGAAATCAGTGCAGCACAACATGAGTAAAATTAAAACCAAGGAGCACGTAGTTAAATGGCTTCACTCCCGAACTGTCATAGTTACTTAGAGGATTAAAACCAATTTTCTACCTTTTCTGTGATATCAAGGAAGTTGGACCATTTTTTAATTCTTTAGAAGATTAGGTTTTTCTGGATACTTACAATAGTAAAAAATACTATATAAAATAAATATCCAATATCTACTTCATTTCTTTTATTCGGTGTTCTTCTGTATATTATGAATTTCTCACTGTGCTTTATTTTTTTACATCAGATATTTTGACATTTCTTACCAGACAAATAACTATATATTATATTAGAGATTTTTATTTCTGTATCACACCTCAAGGATAATTTTAAAGAGTGCAGAATTTTTCTAGGTTGGTGGAATTTTTCCTTTCAGTATCTTGGGTGTCTTACTTATTCTTTGCATGCTTGCATGATCTTTGAAGAAAAAGTTTGGTCTGATTTTTATCTTTATTCTCTAGGTAAGATAATCTTTTTTTTTTTTTCTCATGAACCTTTTTAGATTCATTGCTTATGTTTGGTGTTCTGTAATTTAAGAGTGGGAAACCTTGTTTGTCCTTTTCTGTCTCTCTCTGTATCTCTGTCTCTCTGTTTCTCTATCTCCCCTTCTTTTTCTCTCTCTGTCTCTCTGCCTGTGTGTGTATGCCTATGTTACTATTTTTTAATTGTACTTGTTTTGTGGCACTTACCTATATAGTGCTTTCTTGATGTTTTGGATCCTGTTTTGACGCTTGGCGCTAATGTAGAACACACTCTGCATATCTTCTGCTCCCTTCTTTCTTTCTGGTCCAGAATTTTGACTAAGCAACTGAAATCATGAGATAAGTAAGCACTTATCTCACAGATCCAATTGTACTCTTACTGAGCTTTGCCCACTTTTACTTTTCTAGCATGGAAGTGTCCATTAGATAATATGAAGCTCAGAAACTCATCTACCCATGCCTGGTTTTCTGATAAGCCCAGGATAGGCAGTAGTTTGACTTATTCTACATTACAGTTGAAATCTGGTACTTCTCTTATTTAATTCATTCTTGGATCCCTAACTCTTTGCTTAAATTGAACATATATGTTTGTGTGCTATCTTATTCATTCATTATAGTTTTTAGTATATTAATGATACATTTTTCCCCAGAATGTTAGTTACAGTGGTCCTGCCTCTATTTTTTCATGCTGAGTTGTTGTTGTTGCTGTTGTTTTTCTGTTTCATTGTGTGATTTGTAATTTCTATTTTTAACAGCATATCATATTTATTGTTTAATGGAAATGGTATAAGCAGGCATTTTTTTGACATGGTGGTAAGAGCATTACAGAAACTCAGCAGCCCCATGGTTAAGTCTCTTTCTTACAGCAATGCTTAGCCTCTTTCATGCAAACCTTACTTACCGAGGCGCCTTGGACTTCTCTCCTTTAACTAGACAAGATGATCCTTGTGATCCAGAGCTGTGCCATTCTGCTCTGGGGATACTTGGAAGGTTTGGCTGTGGTTAGGTTCTCCAGAGAAACCAGTAGTAGGAAGACAGAGTTCTATATATTTGTATGTGGAAACTTCCTTTCTTCTCCTTGCAGTAAATGCGAGGGAGCTTTGCTGCTGTTTTACTGCTGTTAGCTGCCAGCACGTGTTAAGCTGGTGGAGGCGAATCCTGCAGTATTGTGGGGGTCCAGTCTCAATCTGTGTTTTCTCCATTCCTTCCAATCATTTCTCTTTCACCTTTCCAACACTATAGAGCATGGTTTCCCTAGAGTCTTCAGCTATCTAAAAGGAACTGATATTTGTTAACCTATGCTTTGCTCTTTACATGTTACATCACAGTGAGGGACTCTAAGCTATCCAGCATCTACTATATCTTGAGGTGATTTTAATATGGGAGAATTTGTTTCTGAAGCATTGGTATACACCCTAAAATGATATAAAATCATATGTCTCCTTTCTGCTTCTCTATGGGTAGGTGATCTAGACTGGCATTGATGTATTATGAATCTATCCTAATTAGATGCATTTCACACATCTTTACCTTTAGTTTTTAGGACTGTCTAAATTCTTCCAGGTATCTAATGACAGGCTGTAGGAAAATTAAGACATATTAATATGCAACAGCTTGTGAACAATCCACAGTCTTTGGGGACGTCTTTGAAAAACTATTTACTTCTTTAAAAATACATTTGTTAATTTTATTACCAAAATTTAGGTAATCAAAATGAAATCATCTGTGTTGCTTCTTAAAGTGCAGGCTTCTGGGGCAAACAATTACAGCTAGATTTGAAATGTAGCATAACTTGATTGGAGTCCAAGAATCTTTATTTATAATCTGATCAACACAACTTGCATTGATTCTGACATAGGTAATCTGTCAGCTTAGTTTTAGGAAAAACTGTTTAAGTATCTCTTAGAATGTCCCTAAACCCTTAACTGTCTTTGAGGGAGTGAAATTAGAAAGCAGATATTTTCTTTATCAATTTTAAATTTGCTTGTCTTAAAGACAGTCTTCCTTATGAACAAACAAGCTCTGTTTTATCATTTACATTTGGAACAATAGTGAAATTAATTAATATCAATGGTTTTTATATTAATCAATCTTCTTTTTTTTTTTTTTTGGCCTAATGCTGAACCTTCCATTCCTTTTACATTTGGAGGCTCCAGCTCGTATTTAAAACCTGTAATTGTTGTCCCAGCAGCAAACAATGTTCAAATTCACTCTACTTCTTTCAAAATTCTGAATGTGAGCTATGGTTTACCTTGGTTGCTTAGTTACAATTTTTGTTTGTTCAAATAAATCTGATTAAAATAATAAAAATAAGAGCATGCTAATATAACAGCAAAGCAAGACCTTTAACTATCGAGAGGCACACATGGTGACCCCTGTTTTTGTGTCAAACTAGGCGTTCAAATACATTTTTATGTCTTTTTCAGTCACAGCAAAGGCATGTCAAGCTCAGATATTTCCTCTGTAGCCTTAAACACAATGCCTCTTGCATATTTTGCCTGTGCAGTATTGTGCTTCCTATCTCATCAGAGACTTCAGGAAAGAATTTCTCTTCCTCATTAGCCAAAAGGAAGTGGCAATGAAGAATAGAATACTGATTATTCACATTACCTCGTGCAGCTAATAAACCAGGCCAAAGCATGGTTGATACAGATGTCGCTATCTTATAGATACTTTAAAAATTTCATTCATGACTCTGACAGGTAATCCTTTTACTCCAAGTGGCAATCAACAAAAATCACTCAGGGTGGTGTATGAGAAGTGTGGAGAATCCAAAACTATTTTGTCTATAACCCTGCAACAGCATCGAACATCACAGGACCACTGGCTGAATTGAGCTCTAGCCCATGTGATTTTGGAGTCTCTGTAAATAGGCTCTCTAGCAAATGACAATGAGAAGAAACTGTTAGGTGCCTATGACATGGCCTTTGAATTCCTGCTGCAGTAATTATACTAGATTTTGTTCGTAAAAACAACTTACAGAAAAGTTCAGATTTAACATATGATACCTAGGGTATATTGAAAATTATAAATGAAAACAATAGTAGTATAAAATGGCAATAACTTTCATATTAACAAGCTAACATGTATTGAAGGTCTCACTCAAGTTGCTGGCATGCTTTTTCTTTTTTATTTGGGTGGCGATTTACTTTGTAACCATTGGTTGGTTACCTTTAAGAGTGAACAATTTATAATCACTCCAGGATTTTGTCATACAACATGAATGGTATGGCTCCCCATGTCATGCCTCACCTTGTAGAATCCTCAGGCAAAATTGCTATAGGAATCCTATATAGTCATTTCTTTTTATTGTTGGAGATGGCGATGTATAGAAATGATACATATCTTGCCTAAGTCCAGCAAGGATGATGATGCTAAGACACCATTCATCTGAACATGGGAAGCTAACACACTGCTCATCTGATCATGGCTTGCAGCCTAAAGCTCCTGATTCTGTCTCCTGAATAAGTCTGTCAACAAGCCAGGCATATATACTTGTGTTCTGTAGAAGGGGCAATTCATCTCTGAATCTATTCCACATTATTTTTTATATGGTGCACATTCTGGTATATTCATAGACACATTGCCCCTCTGGCTGCTTCCAAGATGAAGTGAGCAGGGCAGAAAAGCACAGTGTCAGTGCATCCCTCTCTCTCTTATATTCTATTAAACAATTGAGCCCTAGCACTAAGCTGCTTTATGGTGTGCATCTAATTACTTGAGTTTCTGTTTTTCAGGTTTTGTTTTAGTTTTAACAAGCAAATAAGATGGTATTGAACTTTGATGCTCACTGTACTGAAGAGGGACGGTGCATTCAGAGATCATGGCACCATCTATTAATTACCCTTGGCTTCACTTTGCCCAGCACACACAGATTACCCTCCAATCATATCAAAGTGTGATCATGCATTTAAATGTTACTCAGTTAACCTCTTTTATTTTTCATAAGCAAAGAAAAACGTGTTCCTGTATCCTCAGGATTCTCAGTTCATACAGTTAAACCCCCCTTTTTTTTTGTTTATTCCTGAAATTTTAAAAAAAATACTTTAAATTTTGTTATGTCATTCATCAAAAACAGTTTTTCACATTTGATCATATATAACTAAAGATAATTTTAAAAGGGGCTATGTTAAATTATATTTAAATTATGGTAAGATGAAGGTCAAAAATAGACTCAAATAAAAAACATGAGATTCAGGTTCTACCCTGTTTAGTACCACAAGGTAGACATACAGATTTAAATCTCAACCATGCAACTTTTTTTTAAACCATGCAACTTTTAATTGAAGAGCTTTACTAAAATTGATTCATAAGAAATAGCTAGAGTCTCACAACAGCGTAATGCAGACATGACCATTCAGGCCTTTACAGCCATTGAAGCAGGACAGTCTCCCCAAGCATGGTTGGCTACCATCAAAAGCTAAAATGTTATGCTCAGGATGCCAGGCTAAGCACTGCACTCAGGGTCAGCCGCTTTTGACCCAGAGAAGAGCAAGTCTGATTGCATGCGGGTTGATGCCCCAGGTCCCGCCTCGGAGAAAAAAGTATTGGACGGGTCTGATGCTCTTTGGGTGGATGACACCTAAATGAACATCGGTACAAAGTCCCAATTTATTTCTAATATCAGAGATCAGACCTCTACTCTTGCCTGATGCATCTAAAACAAAAAGGGGGAACTGTAGAGAGCTGCATAATGCCGCTCCTTAAAGATGGAGCTGGTTTCTGCCTTCCACCTTCCCGATGGTGAGTGCTCTCTGTCACAAACAACTCCACATTTGGCTAAGGCTGAGGATCTGGCTTGCTTCCATGTATGTGGACCTATCTGCATTGCCTACATGGCACGCTGGGGTTGGCTACCCAGAGGCTATTTAAGCTGTGGGCTGGCTTTCCCCAGGGTCAGATGATTGTTCAAGGTTCCTGAATAAACTGCATTGAAAAAAAAAAAAAAGAAATGGCTGAATCCCCTGCTCATATGTATCTCGGTCTCCATGTGGGTTTCCTGAGTAAGAAGAGCAGGGACTGCCTCTGTCATGAACTCCATTGCCTGCTCTTTGATCACTTGCTCCTGGTGATGTAGCCTTGCCAGGACACAGAGAAAGAGGATTCAGGCAGTCCTGATGAGACTTGATAATCTATGGACAAATAGCAGAGGAGGAGAACTCCCCCTTTCAGTGGACTAGGGGAAAGGGGTGGGAAGGGGTGGTGGAACTAGGAGGAGTTGAGGAAGGGGCTTCAATACAGATATATAAATAATAAATTGTAAAAAATTAAAATATAAGAATATAAGAAATGGCTGAACTGTCGTGTTAAAAATTGATAATGAACAGACTAAAAGAAGATGAGTAACAATCCAAGGGAAGATGCTTAAATCTCAGAAAAGGAAATAGAATAGACAGAAGTAATGTTTAAAAAGTGGGAACAAGGTAGAAGAGGGAACACAGAGATATGAGGGTGGAGATCAGACCTGGGGAGAGCAGGGCAGGAAGACAAAAAGCCTGTAGAGAAAGAGAATTGTGGGCAAGAAAATCTCTCTGACAACCTTGAGACCTAAATTAGGGTAGTCTACTGGGTGGATATGTGAGGTTCTCTAACAGAGATTCCTAGTAGCAAGGACCATAGACACTGAAAAGGACACCCTCTAACTAGGCAATCTCTTAGCAGAGGGAGGAGAACACCAACTTACCCACAAAAACTTGGACCCCAAATTTACCCTGCTTTCAAGATGTGCAGGAATAAAGATAGAGAAGATACAGCAGAGAGTGAGGAAGTGTCCAAACAATGCCTAGTTAAACCCAAGACCCACCCAGGAGCGAGAACCAACTCCTGACACCAATGACAATACTCTGCTATGCTTGCAGATAGGAGTCAAGCAGAGTTGTCCTCTGAGAGTCTCCAGCTCATCATCACAGATGCTGAGACTCACAGCCAAACATTGGGCAAGGCACGTAGGAAACCTTGCAGAAAAGTGTGAGGAAGGAGAAAAGGACCTGGAGGTGGTGACAGGAGCTTCACAAAAAGACCAACAGTGACAACTAACCAGGGCCAAGATGAGCACGCTGAAACCGAACCATCAACCAAGGACCTTCCAGGCACTGGGCATAAGTCCCCTAAAAAGATGTAGCTGATGGACAGCTCAGTCCACATGTGGGTTTCCTAGAAAGGGGAGCAGGGGCTCTCTCTGACACAGACTCTTTTTACAGCTTCTCAATTACTTCCTTCTGGAGGGGCTACCTTGCCTAGCTGCAGGGGAAAAGGCTACGCTTAGCCCTGATACAACTTCATGAGCTGGGGTGAATGGGAAGGGGAGCTTCCTTTTTCTAAAGAATATGGCTAGAGTGGGAGTAAGGGGGGACCTGAGAGGTGAGAAAGGATGGGGCTATGACCAGGATGTAAAGTGAGAAAAATAAATAAATTAATTTAAAATAAAAGAAATCTATTTAATAGGATTTTCATAAACATTAAAAGAATTGTTAAGGCAGCACATGTCCGTGTTTGTTCTTGGCTTATATTGTGTTGTTCTCCTGGTGTTTCTCCTGAGGATGGAAGTGGCAGTCTGTCAGGGGGAGAAGGGAACTCATCAGTCAGTAATTTCCTCTTTTCTTACCAGGAATACTCTTTGATTCTAACTGAAGTTAGTAGAAGAACTGAACCACAACAGCCTAGATGGATACCCTCCTCATTAACTAAATCCATAGAGTCTATGTCATCATTCTTGCTCAATTGCCATAGTCTGCAATCTGTGCTTCCAAGGGTCGTTTGCCAAATCAATCATTTGCACTAAGTCTGCACCTCTGAATCAATGTCTCTGTGAATATACCCTAAGCAATGTCTTCTAATTGGCTCACAGACATCAGTAAAGGGCAATATAATAAACATTAAGGGACATAAAGGACTATACTAAGCTCTTTTCACACATTATCTCATTTATTCTTCACAAACAATTTCATGAGTTCAAAATATTATTTATATTCAATTTTCAAATGAGACGCCAAAGTTATAGGAAATTTTGATCAATTGTCTGTATGGTGCAGCTACTACATATAAGTACATGCAGGATTTTAGACTATTCCAGTGTTTGTATCTTTATTCTTACATCCATCCTCTCCTATGAGTTGAATTTGATACTCTACATAGCTCATTCCTATATAGATCACCCAACACGTCAACCACATACTTGGCCACAATAGGAAACAGAACAAAGGCTATTTTTACTTATGCCTCTACTTTTTTGTAGTGTTAATCACTCAATACATGCATTAACATAATGATGCCAGAGAGATTTCTAAGCTCAGTTTTATTTCTCACATTTTAGAAAAGTCATGCTCATATTTCATAGGAGTGCTACCCCTTTAAATCTTTTAATATGCTTACTCAATCACCAGAAAGCTGGCATTACATGTAGGAAAAATTAATTGGCCAGATTACTTGGCAAAGAAATTAAATATAAATGTTGGAAAAATTCAAATGTATTGTATAGTTTCTCTATATTTTACTTAATTGTAGTAAACATGAACTTTGAAATGAAAACAATTTTTTTTTTAAAAAATTCTACTCATAAGAAAAGATACAAGTACATACTTGTAGATACTTTACTATATATTATATTATATTATATATTGTGTGTGTGTGTGTGTGTGTTAATAGTTTAGGGCACAAAAGAGTTCATTATTTGCAATGGCTTGTGATGTGACTTTGAAACATAATTCTGAACTGAAGTCACATTGATAAAAGTAGACTTGATGCAATTATAAGTCTAGGTATGTCAATATTTTTCTAAAGATGATACATAGAATTTATCAGACCACCTATCAGAATCTGGAAGAGTTTACACATCAGATAGTCGAATACATGCAGAAAAGAGATCCTTCTGGGAACTCAGAAGAGTAAGAAATTTATGGTTTTTTGGAAAGAAAAATCCGAAGGCACAAAAATGTTACATAGCTTCCTCAAGGTCACAAAAAGAGTCTGCGATAGATCCAGGAACACTGGCCAAATCTTTTGGACTCATTGTCCAATGTTCAATCCACCATACCTTACTCTCTCCATGATGTACAATTTGTGCCTGAGCTGAAGTCATTCTGATGTGCTCTTTGGCAAAGTAGGCAAATGAAGATAGCGGGAGACTCCTCTACTTTGAAAGTCTTTCATGCATCAGGTCCAGCAGGAATGCTGGCATTCTTGTAATTCTGCCACTGCTCCCCTACCTCCCACGGAGATCCTCCAGCAGGTGGGGCTCCGGGTACCCACTGAGTGTGTTAAGCCTTAACTTACACAGTTTTTTAGTATGGAACATCTGTGAATTCAGAGAGTGAACAGATGGTGGTGGAACATGCCAGATTAAGCCTTTCTTTCCTAACTACATTTCTCCTCCAGTACCAAGAAGCCATGGACTCAGTATGGACTCTATAAAGCAAGTGGGAAAAACTAAGGAAATGTCAACTAACACTAAAAGTATGCCACTTCAGTTTTCTGTTGTCAACTGGCTGTGGGAACATATGGCCAACCAAAGAAAGACTCATTTGATTGGAGAAGTCAATTTTTACCCCATAGATATATATTTTTTATTGTATTTTCAATGTATACATGTTGGAAGTTTATAGGTCTATGTAGTAAAAAATAAATGTTAGCAGTGTTCTTTCATAATATCGTTGGCATCATGTCATTCTTTAGTATCTTGGTGAAATCACGGTCAGCTCTCAGTTTAGTATTTGTCAATAAAATTTGAATTTTGTCTTACCCAGTGCTTAGGAAAGTACTACAATCAGTTGCCTAGGCATTCCTGTGTAGAACAAAAGGTCCCTTAGGGAAACCCTATTTATTCTCAGTTTATGGATGGGGGGGGGAGAATAATGAATACTCTTTCTGCTTGAAATAAAGACAAACTAAATGTAATTTACAGCAATTAAATGTTTGAAATTGATAGTAATGTTGATGTAAAATTTAATCATTCATATTCTTGTTAGAGGAAAAATCATGATAGGGTTTTATGAACTTTGTTTGATGAAGGAAAAAAAAAACCCTAAATGTAGTAGTTATATTCATGGTCACCATCACAGATCCCAAGCCTCTTCTTATTTCATTGGTCTACACATTATTGAATATTCACTAAAAAAACATAGGTTATTTTTAAGTAATAAGCATAGAATTGAGAAACAGAAAGAAGGTAATAGCCAGACAATATAGAGATATCCTGTGAAATTCTCTTTTAATAATGACATGGCTGATATATGCATCGACTCACAGCAACTACGTTTATATATATGAGACATTCACAATGTCAAGCCAGTTCAAATATCCAAGAAGGATGGAGAGGTACTCTTGAGTAGCTATTGACAATTGATGGCAGATGAGAAATAGAGAGGTGCTTGTCTTAAGGATGAGCACAGACAAGCTGCTCATGACCTGTTGGATGATCTCCATAGCTACACACTAAATAGATTCAACAGAATATTATGACAATGCTTCCAAGAAGATTCAAAGAACACCTAACAAAAAACCAGCACCAGGCATGAGAAACGCGCTTTTGAGCTAGTCATTAGGGTTTCAAGGTTCCTCAAATACACAGGCTACTGCTATTGCTTTTGGCTACCTCTACAAGTAGTTGGTAAGTTCTTATCCTGAAGAAACCATGAAATTCAGACACAGGATCCAGAGGTCTCTGATCTAGAAATGACCTGGGTGCCTTCTTCCTGAGAAGTAGTTTTCTTGATACCAGAGGATGCCATGCCAACTTCCAAGGAATGGAATCAACCAACAATGCTAGCGAGATCATAACTATCAATAACCTAGGAATACAGTAGTGGCACACATACCCTGTATGTGTTTCTTACCAATCTCTGATTGGACTTAATATCCACTCAATAAAAGGGAAATAATGCCTGGTACTGGATATCTAACAAAATATTCAGAGGTAGTAAATCAGGAATTATAATAAACCAGCATAATCTCTATCTGCATTCTAGGTATTTGTTCTTGTACAATAGATAAGTGTTGTCCTGACTCCTGATAGAGTTATCATAGCAACATTTAAAGATCATTAAGGCAAACAACAACCAATCCAAATATAGAATCATTTAATTCCATCCTAATGAATACATCTAAAAAACAACACCCACATAAGGCCCAGGGAACATTGTAGGGGAGGGGAAAAAAGATTATAAGAGTCAGAGCATCAGGTATTCTGAGGTGAGACCGTCTCCTAGGTATGTCAGTATCTACATCCATAAATACCCATTGTCATGACAGCCTAAACATGTGTGGAACAAGAATAACTACAATAGATATGACAATGTGACAGAGAAAGTCTGAGAGGTCACAATCCAACATACGAAGAAAAACAAATAAAGGCAAATAAAAAAAATGCTAAGGTTAGGTTATGAGTCTCAGCATCTGCTTTGATACTCTGCCAGGTATATCTTTCAGAGGCCCTCTGTGGTAGGGCTTCTGTCCTGTTACTTGTTTTCCCCTACTTCCAATGTCCATCTCATTTGTCTGTCTAAGTGAGGATTGATCATCTTACCCCGGGTCCTTTTTCTTTTTTGTCTTCTTTAGGTGTACAGATTTTAGTATATTTATCCTATCTTATAGGTCTAGTACCCACTTATAAGTGAGTATATACCGTGTGTGTCTTCCCGCCCCCGAGGGAAGAGCAGCCTTGCTAGGCCACAGAGATAGATACTGCGGCCAGTCCTGAAGTTACCTGATAAGCTAGGGTCAGATGAAAGGGGAGGAAACCTTTATTAGTAGACTTGGAAAGGGGCAGGGAGGAGATGAGGGAGGGAGGGTGGGATTGGGAAGGAATGAGGGAGCAGGCTACAACTGGGATACAAAGTCAATGAACTGTAACTAATCTTTAAAAAATAAAATTAAAAATGCATGAAAAAAAAGTTAAAGTTAGTTGAAATAGTCTTCCCTGGGAAAGAGTCATTACTTGGTGGTTATCCAATACTAAATGCTCTCACCTCTGGAAACAGACATACAAATAACATTATACAGACTGAGCACTGTATGTGTGTGTATGTGTGTATCTGTTCGTGTGCCTGTGTACAATATATAAAATTATATATAATTCATATATATAATGTACATTATACATAATTTTAGCATCAATTAATTAAGATAGATTATGAATTTGAAAGCAATCAAGAATAATTATATGAACATTTTTAGGAAAAGGAAAGGGAAGGTAAAAGTGATGTAATTATTTTATAAAAAAAGAGAAAGGAAACTTGAAGCTGAAAGAAAAATATATTTGCATCCATTCTTCAGTTGAGGGGCATCTGGGTTGTTTCCAGCTTCTGGCTATTACAAATAAAGCTGCTACAAACATGGTTGAGCAAATGTCCTTTTTGTGTACTTGAGCCTCTTTTGGATATATGCCCAGTAGTGGTATGGCTGGATCTTGAGGAAGCGCTATTCCTAGTTGTCTGAGAAAGCGCCAGATTGATTTCCAGAGTGGTTGTACAAGTTTACATTCCCACCAGCAGTGGAGAAGGGTTCCCCTTTCTCCACAACCTCTCCAGCATGTGTTGTCACTTGAGTTTTTGATCTTGGCCATTCTCATGGGTGTAAGGTGAAATCTCAGGGTTGTTTTGATTTGCATTTCCCTAATGGCTAATGAGGTTGAGCATTTCTTTAAGTGCTTCTCTGCCATTCGGTATTCCTCTACAGAGAATTCTCTGTTTAGCTCTGTTCCCCATTTTTTAAGTGGATTACTTGGTTTGCTGCTTTTCAGCTTCTTTAGTTCTTTATATATACTGGATATGAGTCCTCTGTCAGATAAAGGGTTGGTGAAGATTCTTTCCCAATCTGTAGGTGGTCGCTTTGTTTTGATGACGGTGTCCTTTGCTTTACAGAAGCTTTTCAGTTTCATGAGGTCCCATTTATTGGTTGTTGCTCTTAGAGCCTGTGCTGTTGGTGTTCTGTTCAGGAAGTTTCCCCCTGTACCAATGAGTTCTAGGGTATTTCCCACTTTTTTTTCAAGCCGATTTAATGTGTCTGGTTTTATGTTGAGGTCTTTGATCCACTTGGACTTCAGTTTTGTGCAGGGTGACAAGTATGGATCTATTTTCATTTTTCTACATGTAGACATCCAGTTAGACCAGCACCATTTGTTGAAGATGCTATCTTTTTTCCATTGTATGGTTTTGGCGTCTTTGTCAAAGATCAGGTGTCCATAAGTGTGTGGGTTTATTTCTGGGTCCTCTGTTCGGTTCCATTGATCCACCATTCTGTTTCTATGCCAGTACCATGCAGTTTTTAAAACTGTTGCTCTATAGTACAACTTAAGATCAGGGATGGAGATACCTCCAGAAGATCTTTTATTGTAGAGGATTGTTTTAGCAATTCTGGGTTTCTTGTTATTCCATATGATTGTGGTACATCTACACAATGGAATATTACTCAGCAATGAAAAATAAGGAAATCATGAAATTTGCAGGTAAATGGTGGGATCTGGAAAGGATCATCCTGAGTGAGTTGTCTCAGAAGCAAAAAGACACACATGGTATATACTCACTCATATAGACATACAACATAGGACAAACCCACTAAAACCTGTGCATCTAAAGAAACTAAGCAAGAGAGAGGACCCTAACTAAAACGTCCAATCCCCATCCAGAAAGGCAAAGAGGATGGACATCAGAAGAAGAAGAAAACAGGAAACAACCTAGGAACCTACCACAGAGGGCCTCTGAAAGCCTCTGCCTTTCAGACTATCAAAGCAGATGCTGAGCCTGATGGGCAACTGTTGGGCAGAGTGAACGGAATTTTAGGTAAGAACTGGGAAATAGTAAGAGCTGGAGAGGACAGGGTCTCCACAAGGAGAGCAACAGAACAAGAAAATTTGAACATAGGGAACTTCCCAGAGACTCATACTCCAACCAAGTACTATTCATGGAGATAACCTAGAACCCCTGCACAGATGTAGCCCAGGGCAGTTCAGAGTCCAATTGGGTTACATAGTAATGTGAAGAGGGACTGCCTCTGACATAATCTGATTGGCCTGCTCTTTGATCACCTCCCTCTGGGGGGGGGGGAGCAGCCTTACCAGGCCATAGTAGAGGACAATACAGCCACTTTTGATGTGAACTGACAGACTAAGATCAGAAAGGAGAGGAGAACCTCCCCTATTAGTGGACTTGAGGAGTGGCATGCAAGCAGAGGGAGGAGGGAGGGTGGGATTGGGATGGGAGGAGGGAGGGGCTTATGGGGGGATGCAGAATGAATAAAGTGTAATTGATGAAAAATTTAAGAAAAAAGGGAAAAAAATAATTTAAGAACCTTAAATGACTTTCAAAATTGGAGGAAAACATGGAGTTAGTCAATTGGCATGGAGCACGTCTCGCCCCTGGGGGCAATGGTCTCCTGAACCTACTCAGACCTCGGACACAACCACTGCTAGTTCTAGAACTGACGCAGGATGTTCCAACAGGGGGTTAAGGCTTCTCATAATATTTCCTATAAGCCCACACCTGTTTGTCTACATCCCCCATTTTTATTCATTATTAGCCAGATAGAGCCAAGTAATTGTGGTAATGATACTTGCTTTTTTTTAAGCCCCAATGCTAGTAAAGTTAGGTATGCCCTGGTTACTCGCATGCCTCACTGGGTGCCTATGCCCATTGATGCCCCTCACGCTATGACTCTCTTCAGACAGAAAAGGGATCTTGGAACTACAGCCACCATTGTTACTACCATCTCATTGACGGCTTTTGGAGCTACCACCAGGGCATTAGCCATGAGTCATACTGGGCAGACTGCTCAGACCCTGAATAATCATTTAGCCAATGTAGCTCATGCCTTAGTTGTACATAAAGGAATTAATGTTCAACTAAAAGGAAGCTTGATGGTGTTCAATCAGAGGATTGACCTCTTACAGGAGCAAATTGATACCCTATGGCAAATCGCTCAACCTGGCTGTCAATGAAAGTATGCTGGACTTTGTGTCACTAGCATACAACATGAGAATTTTTCCTGTGCTGCAAATCTGTCTAAACAATTGTCGAGCTATATTTTAGGTAATTGGACTGGAGAATTCGATACTACGATGGAGCAGCTGAGAGTGGCCATTGTCACAGTAAATTCTACCGGAGTGGACGCAGGACTAGCCACAGGATTATCAACATGGATTGCTGCAGCCATGAATCATCTGAAGGAATGGGCGGGCATGGGAGTGTTAGCAGGCCTTCTGGTGTTGGTCTCCTTGGTTTGCCTGTGGTATATATGCAAGATTAGAGTCTCACAACAGTGTGATGCAGCCATGATCATTCAGGCCTTTACAGCCATTGAAGCAGGACATTCTCCCCAAGCATGGTTGGATACCATAAAAAGCTAAAATGATACGCTCAGGATGCGAGGCTAAGCACTGCACTCAGGGTCAGCCGCTTTGGACCCAGAGAAGAGCATGTCTGATTGCATGCGGGTTGATGCCCCAGGTCCCGCCTCTGAGAAAAAGGTATCAGACGGGTCCGATTCTCTTTGGGTGGATGACACCTAAATGAACATCTGTACAAAGTTCCAATTTATTTCTAATATCAGAGATCAGACCTCTACTCTTGCCTGATGCGTCTAAAACAAAAAGGGGGAACTGTAGAGAGCTGCGGAATGCTATGCCTTAAAGATGGAGCTGGTTTCTGCCTTCCACCTTCCCGATGGTGAGTGCTCTCTGTCAGGAACAATTCCACATTTGGCTAAGGCCGAGGATCTGGCTTGCTTCCATGTATGTGGACCTATCTGCATTGCCCCCGTGGCACGCCTGGGTTGGCTACCCAGAGGCTATTTAAGCTGTGGGCTGGCTTTCCCCGGGGTCCGAGGATTGTTCAATGTTCCTGAATAAACTGCATTGAAAAAAAAAAATAAGAAAAATATATTTGGAAAGGGAGTCGGATCTGCTGGAGGAAAGAAGTAGGGTTTGGATATGACTGAAATGTACTGTGTTAGAAATTTGGGTTAGTGGGTAAAAGCATGTAATACATGGTTTTCTGGTTTTCAGAAAACCAGAGTTTGATTCCCAGCACCCACCTTTCACAGTTGCTTGTAGGTCTATCTCCACAGTATTTGCCATCCTCTTTTGGCTTTCTTGGGTACCTACACTAAGTTACACATACCCACACATTGATGGAAACACAGACCAACTGCACATACTTACATGTACAGATACATATACAACATTAAAAGTAGTATAATAAAATTTTTAAAAGATATGTTGTAACATCTATGAAAATGTCAGAAAAAATAAATAACATGCACATTTAAATTGGGAGCAAAAAACCCTGAGAATATTACATCTCTGCAAACTTCTTTCTACTGTTAAGAAAAATTAGTAATAGATTCAAAAATATAAGTGCAGTAACAGTATTTATAAAATAAAATGTTAAGGGATATACAGAACTGTAGAAAGCAATTCTTTTTGTAACGCATGGTAAGCAGCCAGATACTCAAAAGCTCCACTTTTGCATTTTGTGAGAAGGAAGTGAAATGTATAGAATGTGATGTGTTAAATATCCTCAAAAA
This sequence comes from Meriones unguiculatus, assembly GCF_030254825.1. NCBI lineage: Eukaryota > Metazoa > Chordata > Mammalia > Rodentia > Muridae > Meriones > Meriones unguiculatus. The sequence goes on from NC_083358.1 coordinate 29,406,063, forward strand.
TTGGCAAGAAGTCCAGTGCAGAAAATGTAGCTAAGGGATGGCATAATATAGATAATAAGAATACACAAATTTGAAGTCACAAAGGTTCTTATCATGTTTTAATTAGTTAATAAACCATCAAAAATTAAAGTTCTGTAGATCTTTACCAGATATAAATAAGTACATGTGTGTATAAATAACATGATTTGATTTCAAGAGGTATGTGTAGCAAATTATTGAGACATATTATAGACAGTTTTTACTACATGCCTTAAACACCAAAGGATAGTATTGTCATAAATTGATCACAAGCACATAAGCCGTGCCAAGAATCCAGGTCAAAAGATTTGGTTGTTTCTTTCTCCCTCGTGCCAGGGAGAGTGCCTTTTGCTTCCTGACCTTCATCCTCATGGACCAATAGTTGCTGTCTCAGTCTCTGCAACCTGCCGTAAAGGGTGGAATAAACAACAATCATTTTTTTCCTCACATTTCTGAGATTAGAAATTTGTGTTTGAGCTGTCAGCATACCCAGATTCTCTCTGCTGCAGTAACCCGTGTTCTTGCCGTGACTTTTTCTGGGTGTCCACTTCAATAAAAGGAAGTTCTTTTTCTTTGCTTCTTGTAAGGATGTCAGTTTTGTAGAGTTCCACGCTTTTGCCTTTTGTGAACAATAATTACTTTTTTTTGTATGTCTTATCTCTAAATATAATATCATTGGGAGCCAAGACTTTTTGACAAAAATTTGATAGGACACAATTGAGAACATAATAGTGTTACATTAAGTATTCTTGTTTATAGTTTCTTTTACTGAACATATCTATTTTTTTTCATTTTGTGTAGCAGTTGTGTATTCATCTTTTGCCAAAACATAATATTTGGGACACACACAGAGATGTTTGTATGTATTTGGATAACCACTATTCATTAAATATCTGTGGAATTTCTCATTTAGGAGTCTCTACAAATACTATCACTGTAAAAATCCTACTGTTTTTTTGAAGAAATTCTTCAGCACTAGCAGTTATTAGGAGAAATGTTACTAGGATTCAAGATGCCTACATTGACCTTATTTATGTCCTATGGGTCAAATTTTCAAAATAGCTGTACTATTTTTATATTCATGTCATCAGTATGTAGGCTTTCTGATTCCGTGTCTTAGTTAATTCAGTATTTTTCTTCTCTTTTAGCTTGGCTGTTTAAATGAGTGCATTAGGGTTTACTTTGTATCTTCTGTGATATGTGTGCAGGTGTATCGATGCACATACTATTTGTCTGTATTAAGTTTTTCAATTAATTAAATTACTGGGTGAACTCTTTACTTGTGTTCATTACTATATATGAATTATTCACAGGTATGCTGGTAACATGGGTGAAAGTAGAATGGTACACAAAATATCTGTAAAAACTTCTTATAAGTGTTAGTCTCACTTCAGAATCTTGATTGACTATGGTATCCTCAATGGTTATAAGGTGAGATCCATAAATGTTGCAGATTTATGTTTTCATTCATATATGTACTCATTCCTCCTTCATTTTGTTTATATGCTTCACATTCTTTTTAATATGACAATTTACTTGTTATACTTCATGCTTAACATAATGTTTTTAAGCATCCATTCTTCCGCTGAGGGGCACCTGGGCTGTTTCCAGCTTCTGGCTATTACAAATAAGGCTGCTAAAAACATGGATGAGCAAATGTCCTTATTGTGTGCTTGAGACTCTTTTGGGTATACGCCAAGGAGTGGTATAGCTGGATCTTGAGGAATTGCTATTCCTAGTTGTCTGAGAAAGCGCCAGATTGATTTCCATAGTGGTTGCACAAGTTTATATTCCCACCATCAGTGGAGGAAGGTTCCCCTTTCTCCACAATCTCTCCAGCATGTGTTGTCTCTTGAGTTTTTGATCTTGGCCATTCTATGGGTGTCAGGTGAAATCTTAGGGTCGTTTTGATTTGCATTTCCCTGATGGCTAATGAGGTTGAGCATTTCTTTAAGTGTTTCTGTGCCATTCGATATTCCTCTATTGAGAATTCTCTGTTTAGCTCTGTACTCAATGTGGTATATCTACACAAAGGAATATTACTCAGCAATAAAAAACAAGGAAATCATGAAATTTGCAGGTAAATGGTGGGATCTGGAAAAGATCATCCTGAGTGAGCTCTCCCAGAAGCAGAAAGATGCACACAGTATATACTCACTCATATAGACATATAATATAGGATAAACCTACTAAAATCTGTACACTTATAGAAACTAATTAAGAGGGAGGACTCTTGCTAAAATGCTCAATTCCTATCCAGAAAGGCAAGAGGATGGACATCAGAAGAAGGAGAAAAGAGAGAACAAGTCAGGAGCCTGACACAGAGGACCTCTGAAAGGCTCTCCCCTGCAGACTACCAATGTAGATGCTGAGACTTATGGGTAACCATTGGGCTGAGTGCAGGGAATCTTAGGAAAGAAGTGGGAAACAGTAAGATCTGGAGAGGATAAGAACTCCACAAGGAGAGCAACAGAACCAAAAAGTCTGAGCACAGGGGTTTATCCTGAGACTGATACTCCAACCAAGGACTATGCATGGAGATAACCTAAAACCCCTGCACAGATGTAGCCCATGACAGTTCAGTATCCAAGTGGGTTCCATTGTAATAGGAACAGGGACTGTTTCTGACATGAACTGATTGGGCTGCTCTTTAATTACCTCCCCCTGAGGGGGAAGCAGCATTACCAGGCCACAGAAGAAGAAAATGCAGCCACTCCTGATGAGACCTAATTAACTAGTGTCAGAAAGAAGGAAAAGAAGACCGCCCCTATCAGTGGACTTGGGGAGAGGCATGCATGCAGAGGGTGGAGGAAGGGTTGGATTGGAACTGGAGGAGGGAGGGAACGGGGGGATACAAAGTGAATAAAGTGTAACTAATAAAGAATAAAAAAGCAAAAATATAATGTTTTTATTAATTTCAAACTTTTTAAAACATTTAATAATGAGTTTTCAGTGAGATATTAAAAATTTTGTAACACTCTAAAGCTCACTTGTTATTTTGTGTCATACTACTTTTTAATTTTTTTAATTTTTATTTTTTAATATTAGTTACAGTTTATGAATTTTGTATCCCAGCTGAAGCCCATTCCCTTATTCCTTCCTAATTCCACTTTTCCTCCGTCATCTCCTCCCTGCTTCTTTCCATGTCCACTGAAAGCGGAGGTCCTCCTCCCCTTCCATCTGACCCTAGCTTATCAGGTATCTTCAGGACTTGCTGCAATGTCCTCCTCTGTGGCCTAGCAAGGCTGCTACTCCCTCGGGGGGGGGGTGTAAAAAAGCCAGCCATTGAGTTCATCTCAAAAATAGTCCCTGTTCCCCTTACTAGGACACCCACTTGGATACTGAGCTACATCCAAGCAGGGGTTCTAGGTTATTTCTATGCATGGTCCTTGGTTGGAGATACAGTCTCAAAAAAGACCCCTGTGCCCAGAAATATTTGGTCCTTGTTGAGTTCCTGTCCTATCCAGGTCATACTAACTCACCCTTCTTTCATATGATTCCCTGCAACTGCCAAAGTTTTGGTTATGTGTCTCAGCATCTGCTTTACTACATTGCTAGGAAGCATCTTTCAGGGCTCCTCTATGGTAGGCTTCTGTCCTATTACTTTTTTTTTCCTACTTCCATTGTCTATTCCACTTGTCTTTCTAAGTGAGGATTGATAATCTCACCCAGGGTCCTCCTTCTTGTTTATCTTCTCTAACTGTACAGATTTTGGTATGTTTATCCTATCTTTCAGATCTAGTATCCACTTATAAGTGAATATATTGTATGTATGTCTTTCTGCTTCTGGGATACCTCAGTCAGGATGATCTTTTTAGATCCCACCATTTGCCTGCAAATTTCATGATTTCCTTGTTTTTAATTGCTGAGAAGTATTCCATTGTGTAAAAGTACCACAATTTCTGTATCCATTCCTTTATTGATGGACATGTGGGTTGTTTCCTGGTTATGGCTATTACGAATAAAGCTGCTACAAATCAGTAGGTTTAACATAGTGAAAATGGCCATTCTGGCAAAAGCTATCTATATATTCAATACAATTCCCATTAAAATACAACACAATTCTTTACAGACCTTGAAAGAAAAATTCTCAACTTCATATGGAGGAACAAAAACACAGAATTTCCAACATGATCCTGAACAACAACAGATTGTCTGGAGTTATGTCCATCCCTGATCTCAAGCTAAAGAGCAATATTAATAAAAACTGCATGGTATTGGCATAGAAACAGAAAGGTGGATCAATGGAACTGAATAGAAGACCCAGAAATAAACCCATCCACCTATGAATATTTGATTTTTGACAAAGAAGCCAAAACCACTCAATGGAAAAAAGACAGCATCTTCAACAAATGATGCTGGTCCAACTGGATATCTACATGCAGAAAAATGAAAATAAACCAATATTTATCACCCTGCACAAAACTAAAGTCCAAGTGGATCAAAGACCTCAACATAAAACCAGAAACACTAAATCAGTTAAAAGAAAAATTGAGGAAGAACCTTGAACTCATTGGCCCAGGAGACAACTTCCTGAACAGAACATGAACAGCACAGGCTCCAAGAGCATCAGTCAATAAATGGGACCTCATGAAAATGAAAAGCTTCTGTAAAGCAAAGGACAGTGTCCTCAGAACAAAACAACAGCCTACAGACTGGGAAAGAATCTTTACCAACCCTTTTTCTGACAGAGAGCTGATATCCAGTATATATAAAGAACTAAAGAAGTTAAAAAACAATAATTCAAGCAATCCAATTAAAAAATGGGGTACGGAGCTAAACAGAGAATTCTCTGTAGAGGAATATAGAATGGCAAAGAAACATTTGAAGAGATGCTCAACATCCTTAGTCATCAGGAAGATGCAAATCAAAAAGACCCTGAGAGTTCACACAAAATGGCTAAGATAAAATCTCCAGTGTCATCACTTGCTGGAGAGGTTGTGGAGAAAGGGAAACCCTCCTCCATTGCTGGTAAGAATGTAAACTTGTACAACCACTTTGGAAATCAATCTGGTTCTTTCTGAGACAATTAGGAATAGTGCTTCCTCAAGATCCAGCTATACCACTCCTAGGCATATATCCAAAGTATAAAACAAGGACATTTGATCAACAATGTTTGTAGCATCTTCATTTGTAATAGCCAGAATCTGGAAACAACCTAGGTGTCATAGTACTTAAAGAGTTGTAGAATGACTTCTGGAGATATCTCTCAGTTTTTACAGAGTGATTACCTAGAATTTATGAGGCTCTAGTTTCAATACTCAGTAGCATGCTGCAGGATCAGAGTATGGTGGTAGACACCTGTAATCCCAGCACTCAGAATGTGGAGTCATGGAGATGAGTTTTTCAAGGTGATCTTAAAAGTTAGAGTTCAAGGCCAGCCTAGACTATGTCAATCTCTATCTTTAAAAACTGGACATCAGAAGAAGAAGAAAACAGTAAACAACCTAGGAATCTTCTATGGAGGGCTTCTGAAAGCCAGAAGAAGAAAACAGGAAACAAACTAGGAACCTACCATAGAGGGCCTCTGAAAGCCTCTGCCCTACACACTATCAAAGCAGATTCTGAGCCTGATGGCCAACAGTTGGGCAGAGTGAATGGAATTTTATGTAAGAAGTCGGAAATAGTAAGAGCTGGAGAGGACAGGGTCTCCACAAGAAGAGCAACAGAACAAGAAAATTTGAACACAGGGAACTTCCCAGAGATTCATACTCCAACCAAGTACCATGCATGGAGATAACCTAGAACCCCTGCACAGATGTAGCCCATGGCAATTCAGTGTCCAAGTGGGTTACATAGTACTGGGAAGAGGGATTGCCTCTGATATAATATAATTGGCCTGCTCTTTGATCACCTCCCCCTGAGGGGGGAGCAGCCTTACCAGGCCACAGTAGAGGACAATGCAGCCACTTTTGATGTGAACTGATAGACTAAGATCAGAAAGGACAGGAGAACCTCCCCTATCAGTGGACTTGGGGAGTGGCATGCATTCAGAAAGGGGAGGGAGGGTGGGATCGGCAGGGGAGGAGGGAGGGGCTTATGGGGGGATACAAAATGAATAAAGTGTAATTAATAAAATAAAATAACTGGTAGAATTTCCTCCCCCTTTTTTCTCTTTTCTTCCCTCCCTCCCACCCTCTCTCTCTACTCTTCTCTCATTACAAAAGATAAGTGTCAGGGATGCTGTAACATGTGTCTACACTTCACAAAGCTATGACTTCCATCTCCAGCACATACATAAATAAATAAAGCAGTAAACTGTAAGGTAAGGTAGTTATCATATTTACTTTGCAGAGTCAAAGAGAACTGGACCTGGTGAGAAAGACTTCTAATCCTATCCACTTGGGAGGCTAGAAAAAGGGAGTCATCAGCAGCTCTAGACAAGGGAGCCTGCATTAAATCCTAAGTTTTAGGCAAGTTTAGACTACAAAATATTTTATTGGCAGATGGTAGAGTACATGCTAAACATGCTTAACAAGCAGAAATAAAGAAGACAAGAAAGAAGAAAGAAAGAAAGAAGAAAGAAAGAAAGAAAGAAAGAGAAAAAGAGATAGTTTAATTTTGTCCACAAAGTAATATTTTATAATAAATAGAGAAGTAATGTTTTCTAAAAAGAAATGTATGCTTCAAAAACACTTTGAAAATGATCATGTGAACTGTTTCTTCTTAATGTGTTTTATTACAAACTCTATGTCAATATATTATGAAAGTGCTTACCTCTGCCATTTAAAAATCTAGAAATATAAATTCCAACCACATCATAACTCTAAAGACTTGCCTATTTAAATGTGTGTGTTAAAATGTAATATTACAACATTTTCTGATTAGTTTGCAAAGATAATTGATTTAGCAAGGATGGATGACATTTAAAGCCTGGATTTCATCAAAAACTCACAATTGTTGAATTAATCGACAAATATAATGAATGTAATTGAACTAAGGCCATCTAAAGCATAATTTCACAATTGTAATTTTTTTTAAAAAAGATATTTTGAGTCAGAAGAACTGCTGAAATAAACACACTAAATTATGACACAAAAAATTGAGTTATTATGTCAAATTCCTATATCAAAATTTCAAAAATTCTAAGAAAAAGATATTGCCATAAGTGAAATAATAATATTTTTACTACCAAAGTGTTTTTATAATTGTATTAAATTATTTTGAAATCTTATTTAGACCATTCTCAATATATTATCTTGATATAATTAGAAATCTATAAACACTATTGTGGTATAGTATATATATATATACTGATACTTGTTTGTTTTGGCACATACACTTAAGTAGAGTTTTGATAGAGTAAATATGATTAATAAGAGAGGTGGATAAATTAAAAACTATGAAGAATGTGGTAAGTTACTGTGGTGGTTTGAATGACTACTAGGAGGTGTGGCCTTGTTTGAGTAGGTGTGGCCTTGTTTGAGTAGGTGTGGCCTTGTTTGAGTAGGTGTGGCCTTGTTGGAGGGGAATGTCACTATGGGTGGCCTTTGGGGTCTTGTAGAATTCTTGTCTCTTCATGGCTGCCTTTGGATCAAGGTGTAGAATTCTCAGTTCCTCCAGCACCATGTCTTCCTGCTGACTGTCTTGCTTCTGACCATAATGATAACGGATTAAACCTCTGAACCTATAAACCAGCCTTGGTTAAATGTTTTCCTTTAAAAGAGGTGCTGTGGTCATGGTGTCTCTTCACGCAAAGGAAAGCCTATGATGGTTAATTAGCAGGAGGTATAATTGGGAAGAAGCATGAATCAAAGTTATTACCCAGCATCCAGTTCGGTGAAGTATTCTTATCTATATAATTACAGTCAGTAAATGAATGAGGTATTATCTCTTGAAAGGAGGAGGTTCAAATGAAGGAGTTATGTCTTCATTTTCTGGTGTTTATTATAAATAGAAATCTAGTTATAAGGTAGGAAGTTTTAATAGCTCCATTAGGTGATTCGGTATAGGATACACTGCTTGGTCTGTAAATGGGAGAATCGTCACCATTAACTCAAAGCCATAAAAGGGAGTAGCCACATGATTTCTGATTTGATTTGAGGCTTGCTTCCTTAAGAGTGAGCTCATGTCCAGGACTGTTCACCTGCTCAAAGGATCATGGCTCCGGAGGTTATAGGCAGGGGGTAGCTTAATACTTTTTAAGGGCTAAAGAGACACATTGTCAAATTGTCTCATGATATTTGTGTTTATACTCAGAGAAATGTTCTCAACGTGTATCAAATAAATTTATCGTTGTAACATTCATTTGTAACTGCAGATACACCCAACCAAAGTGCCGGCAACAAATGATTGTCCAGAACTTGGCATTAAAAGACATTTGAATCACCTCCCGCCCCCCATGGCTCAAAGACCATTGCAGAAGCTCTGGTAGAAAGAATGCTAAGAATCAGAGGTTAGGGAGGAAGGAAGTCCAGTACTATAATTATAGACATAATTTTGTCCTCGTGTAGTCTCAACAGCTGTATTGCTTGCAGAGAGCCTGAATGTAACAGGACCGGGAAAAGATTCAGGCATAGGTGGCAGAGGGGTTCCCAGGACCCACAATGTTCAAGGAACCTAATGACCAGATGGTTGAGGAGTCAAATTCATCTTTGTCTTCAGTGATACAGCTTCTCTTTCGACCTTCAATGAGTCACATAGCAAAAACATAGGAGTGAAGTGGAAAGACATGAAGACAGAATGGGGATTTGGCAAGAGGAAAGAAGTGAGAGAATAAGAAAGAGTAAAACTTTAGTGTGAAGAAAATAGTTTACAGAATCAACTAATCAGGGTGCATAGGGACTCACAGAGACTGAAGCAACAGAGAAACTGTAAGGGTCTGACCTAGGCCCTATGCTATGCATATATGTTCTCTCTATAATTCGAGTATGACCATAACATATTTATACATATATAAATTTGTTCAGAAAAAATTAGTAATAAAATTATAAACAAAAGCACATGAGAGGAGGAAAGTATTGGTGTGGAATCAATAGGAACTCTAAAAAGAAGAGTGCAAAGGGCCTCTATGAGGGGATCTAGAAGCTTACAAAGAAAGGCAGAGTGATGGCCAGAAGAGGCTGGTTAGAGAATCAACACAAACAAATTGTGTTTGAACATACCATAATGAAACATAAATTACTATATTTTGACTTCAAAAATTTCTTCAAAAATTAAAACCAAACAATCATATTTTTCAAGCATCACATGATGTCCAAGTTAAAAAAAAATTTCTAGAGTATTTAGGCTCAATGAAATTCCAATGCTTGATAATAGGCTGTGGAGAAGCTAAAGAAATTCATGGCCATGAAGACAGCAGTTATGAAAGAGAAATATCTTGGAAAGTCCTTTTCCTGATAACAAAGTGGAGAAATGACCAAGAGTAAATGCTAATTTCTGGTTAAATTATGGGAACTGACAAAAACATCTGGCTACAAGCATCCAGAAGATGGTCACTTTTGTAAAGATTCTTCTTACCAAGCCTGAGCCCCCTCCCTGCAAAAAAGAAAGACAAAACTGACTTAGTTACATTTCCTCTGATTGCCACATGTTCTCTGTGGTACAAATATATATGTGGTACAAAGTATAAGTAAAAACATAATTTAAAAATATACAAAATTAATGATAATTGCCAAACTTTTCAAATATATATACGTTTTTTTTTTATTGATCTGTAAATGTTAGAATACACTAGCTATCACAGGAGTTAAAAGATAGAGGCAAGACAATCAGGAGTTTAAGGAACACTGAGAAAATGAAACCTTATTTAAAAATAGTATGTGCAAATTTATTATGTAGATGACCATTCTGAAATATTCTTTGCTAACAGATTCTAATATTCTTTGCTAATGTAATTGATATTCCAAGAGAGTTGCTATATTCATCACGTCACACGTGTTTTTGTTATAAGCACTTGAAAGTTCCTTTTTAATATATGTTCTATTATGTAATCTACCATTATTAACTGTGCTCACCATGTAAAGTAAATATATTTAACTTTATTCTTCTTGTCTGACTATCAGTTCAAACTGTGATCAGCATCACTTCAATTTCCCTTCCAGCCTTTGATAACAGCCACTTTATTTTATTTATATATGTTTATATTGTCTTTTTGGATGCCACATACATGCAAGACCGTGTGGGATTTCTCTTAATATTGCTGAATTTTTTTTTTAACTCTGTCTACAACATTTACCCATTTGTGCTTAAATGAGAGCACATTCTTCTTTCAAAACACTGGGCAATATTTCTTTGTATTAAGCTTTTTAGGGACACCTGAGTGAGTAGTTTTATTGTGGAACATAACACTACAATGGTGTGGGAGTATACATTGACATCTTTATACTTAAAGCTGATTTAGGTCCAAAACACTGACCTTTCCACCCCTCCTCCCTGAGGAAGGAGCAGCCCTGCTAGGCCACAGAGGAGGACTTTGCAGCCAGGCCTGAAGATACCTGATAGGCTATGGTCAGATGAAAGGGGAGGAGGTTATCCCCTATCAGTGGACTTAGAAAGGGGTAGGGAGGAGATGAGGGAGGGAGGGTGGGAATGGGAGGGAATGAGGGAGCGGGATACAGCTGAGACACAAAGTTAATAAAGTATAACTAATATTAAAAAAATAAAAATTTAATTAAAAAAGAAAACATTTTTTTCTAACCTACAAACTAAGCATCATTCATGTTAAATTATAAAGTCACTTATGAATATGCTCTTTCAGATAGAGCCGAAAGCCACAGAGAGAAGAATAAAGAGTTTTTGTAAAATCCTAACTTTTTATTAAATAATGACTACCAAAAGTTCCCAGTGCTCCCAAATTACTCACTTTTTGTCACTGTGGCAAAATACCCAACATAAGCAATGTGGGAAGAAAGAAGCTGATTTTTCCTAAAAGTCTTCCAGAGCGGCAAACACGATAGATGAAGCAGCTCCATAAGTGGTGACCAGAGATGTGGCTTAATCAGATTGCCTTGTTTCATGTAATGCATCCAGCTGCAGCCAAGCAGTAGCTGCAGGTGTAGTTCTCGGTGGCCTACACTGCCAACAAGGTGCAACATCCCACAGGTTTCATAACCTTCTATTGCGACAACAACAGTGGTGGGTCACATCCATAAACACATGACTCTGTGAAGGAAGTCTTACAGTTTACGAAAGAATGCATCAATAGAGCACATGATTGTTAAACAATAAAACAGCACAGAGACATTCCAATACCCCCTAAACAATATGCACATGCAGAGACAACACTAAAAATTAACTTCGGTTTTAATTCAGTAATTAATATTGAAATCTAATAATGAACAGTTACCTTTATCTGAGCAGACTTTAAAGAAGAAAGCCAGGTTTTAATGTATTTATTAGCAGAAACTCACAAGAAGAAATACGACAAAATACATTTCACACTAGACTACTCCTTTCTGTTCTACATTCACATGACATCATAGCTTGCTGAAATACAAAATAACCTTTAAGAGTTTACAGGCTATTGAAAGAGATATAGTTATTATTTTGATTTTTCTATTTTCAATTTCTAGCCTATAGTAGATGCTCAAGAAATATCCATTTGATGAAATCCTCCCAGGAATGGCTCTTCTTTTGAGATAAAACAATACAAGTTGTTGAAAATAGTTCTTGAGAGAAACTGTGAATCATATGCTAATGAGTTTTTAAAACTTTTAACAATTCCCTATTGCCTACCAAGTGAAGTCTTTGAAGGGAAGTTTCATGAATAGAGATGTACTTAAAGGAGAGAACACTGGTTATAACAAGGGAAATGGATGACAGGAGTAAGAGTCTGGGCTCTGGTATACCTCTCAGGAGCCTATTAAAATAGTCCAGCTGCAATGTGCTGCAGACCCGAGTTATAGCAGCCGTGGTGGAACAGGAATGCTATTACTGAGGAAAAATTGGTAGGACTTGACCACTGATTAGATGTAGTAATGCCATAGATGGTGACTATCATTTTTGAGCTCAGTGACCCTAAAGCTCTTGGGCTATTAATGAATAATGTAGGCAGGAGGGAGGAAAGAATAGTTTAGGGCAGTAAAATGATATGCTTTCGGGACACATGTTTCAGATGACTTCTCGGAATTGCTTATGAGTGCCTTTGGCACGCTATTATCTTCTTTAAATAAAAACGAAGTGACAGTGGCTCATTTCCTCCTAAGTGAGATGAAGGCTGAGAATAATTATTCAGCATCTACTTTATCCTCTTAAAAGGGCTTACATATCTACCCTTATATGCTCTTGACGTTCTAAAATCTAGAAGTGAGCTTCTCTTTTCTATGTCAATCATTGTAATATGCACTGTATTCCACATCATTTAATATAAAATATTGAGCATAAACAGGATGAGAAAACGTTTGTATCATTTGTCTTTTCCTTAACTATATGTGTACAAACATTTGCCAACACCAGAGAGGACAGCAATAGCAGACGAAAAACCATTCAACATCAGAGAGACATTGCTTCAGGGTAAATGGTTGGAAAAACGTTATTTCAAGCAAATGGACCTAAACAGCAAGCTTGTATAGCATATATATATATAAATGTATATTATATATATAAATATATATGTAAAACATATATAATATATAATATATAAATATATAATATATGCAAATATATAATATATAAATATATAATATATATGTAAAACATTTCACACTAACACAAAAGAATATATATTCTTCTTTGTACCTCATTGAACTTTCTCCAAATTTGACAACATGCTCAGACACAAAGCAAATTTTAACAAACAGAAGAAAATTCTAATTACTCCAGGTATCGTATCAGACTACCACAGATTAAAGTTGGATATCAATAGCAGAAGCAACAGAAAACTTACAAAATCATGGAAACTAAGAATCTCTCTACTGAATGAAAAATAAAAGACAGAAATGATGAAATAAATTAAAAGACTTTCTAAAATTTAAAGCAAATGAATAGAAGACATATCCAAACTTACAGGACAAAATGAGGTTCTAAGAGGTAAGTTCATAGAAATAAATGACTACATAAAAAGAAAGAAAGAAAGAAACAAACAAACAAACAAACAAACAAGAACACTGAACCACTGGAGAGATCTCTCATACTAATAACAGCATACCTGATAGCTCTGAAATTATCACGCCCAAGAGAAGTAGATGTAAGAAATAATCAAAGCGGAGTCTGAAATTTGTAGAATAGTAACAGAAAACAATACAAAAAGTCAAAAAAATGATTTTATTCTTTGATAAAATCAATAAGATAGACAAAACTTGATACTAAATCAGAGAAAGAGAGATAGATAAGGAGAGATTATCCAAATTAAGAAAATCAGAAATTAAGAGTGAGACGTAACAAGAGGTACCAGGACAAACCTGAGAATCATAAGCACACACTTCAAAAACCTACACTCTATCGAATCAGAAAACCTAAAAGAAATGGAAAATTTCTCCAATATATATCACTTATTAAAGTTAAATCAGCATCAAACAAGAAATTTTACTAAACTTACTGAAATGAAAACTTCCTAAACAAAGATAGACCAAAGTCAAATGGTTTTAGCACAGAATTACAAAGAAGGATTAATGCCGATATTCCTCAAATTATTCTACAAAATACAAACATAATAAATATTGACCAATTTATTTTATGAGGTTGAAGTTACACTGATACCCAAACCACATAAAAACCCAAAAAAGAAAGAGAATTACAGATCAATATCCCCTGTGAATATAGCTACCAAAATGATTAATCAAATACTTCCAAACTGAATTCTAGAACACATAAACAAGATCTTCCACCATGATCAAGTAGGCTTTATCCCAGAGATGCAGGAATAGTTCAATATATGAAAATTTCACAATGTACTAAATAACACCTTTCATAATAGCCTCAAATGGGCTGATATCTGGAACATATAAAGAACTAAAGAAGTTAAAAGGCAATTATCCAAGTAACCCAATTAAAAAATGGGGTATAAAGCTAAACAGAGAATTCTCTGTAGAAGAATATAGAATGGCAGGGAAACACATAAGGAGATGTTCAACATCCCTAGCCATCAGAGAGATGCAAATCAAAATGACCCTAAGATTTCACCTTACACCCACCAGAATGGCTATGATCAAAAACTCAAGAGATAACACATGCTGGAGAGGCTGTGGAGAAAGAGGAACCCTTCTGCATTGCTGGTGAGAATGTCAACTGGTACAACCACAATGGAAATCAATCTGGCGCTTTCTCAGACAATTAGGAATAGTGCTACCTCAAAATCCAGCTATACCACTCCTAGGCATTATCCAAAAGATGCTCAAGTACACAACAAGAACATTTGCTCAACCACATGTTTGTAGCAGCCTTATTTGTAATACCCAGAACCTGGAAACAACCCAGATGTCCATCAATGGAGGAATGGATACAGAAATTGTGATACTTTTACACAATGGAATACTACTCAGCAATTAAAAACAAGGAAATCATGAATTTTGCAGGCAAATGGTGGGATCTAGAAAAGATCCTCCTGAGTGAGGTATCCCAAAAGCAGAAAGACACACATGGTATATACTCACTTATATAGCCTTATAAGATAGGATAAACATACTAAAATATGTACAACTAAAGATGATAAACAAACACAATTCTGTTTTGAAAGAATAATTTTCAAATTCATATGGAAAAAGAAAATCAGGATAGGTAAAGCAATCCTAAAGAATTAAAAACTGTTGGAGACCCACCATTCCTGATTCCAAGTTATTACTAGAGAGCTATAGTAACAAAAACCATATGGCATCAGCATAAAAATAGACATATTTTAATGACATCTAATTGAAGACCAAGACATAAATTTACACACTGATGGTTACCTGATATTTTTTATGAAGAATCCAGAAATACACGCACCACCTTAAAAAAACAAACAAACAAAACAAAACAAAACAAAACAAAACAAAAAAACACCAACAACAAAAAATAGAGTCTTCAACAAATGGTGCTGATAAAATCAGATGTGTGCATGTAGCAAGATGAAAAGAGACCCATACCCATCCCCCTGCACAAAACTCAAAGAACAAAGTATATTAAAGACCTAAACATAAAGCAAATGAACTGAATTTGATAGAAGAGAAGGTGGGGAATCACATTGAACTTACTGGCTCAGGAGAAGTCTTCCAGTAGAGAACACTGATAATGTAGACTCTAAGATCAAGAATTAATACATGGGACCTTACAGAACTTAAAAGCTTCTGTAAGGCAAAGGAATATGTCAATAGGAGAAAATGGTGCTCTACAGAATGGGATAAGACTTTCACCAACTCCACATTTGTTAGAGGGTTAATATCAAAATATATAAAGAACTCAAATAGCATCAACAAGCAAATTAAAATGTGGTGCAGATCTAAACAAAGAATTCACAATAAGAAGAATCTTGAAAGACTGAGAAACACTTTAAAAAATGGTAAACATCTTTAGCCATTAGGAAAGTGCAAATGAAAACTGCTTTGAGAATCTATCTAAATATCTGTCAGAATGGCTAATAGGGTCAATAACACAAGTGGCAGATCATGCTGGCAAATTAGGGAATAAGGGGAATAATTATTGCTTCTGGGATTACAAATTTGTTCAGCCACTGTGGAAATAAATATGGTGGTTCCTTAGAAAATTGGTATTGATTTTCCTAAATACTCACTATACTATTCTTGGGCATGTACCCAAAGAACGGTCCAACCTTCCACAAGAACACTTAGTCACCCATTCTCTCTGAAGCTTATTCATAATAGCCAGAAACTGGATATTACCTGGATGTCCCTCAACAGAAAAATGGGTAAAGAAAAAGTGGTACATCTACACAATGCAGTATTAATTACCTGTTTAAAAAGAAAAAAGAAAAAAACTTTCACAAAAATTGCATGCAAATAGATGGAATTAGAAAAAGTCATCCTGACTGAGGTAATTCAGACCCAAAAGATACATATGCTATGCATTTACTTAAACATGACTATTAGCCATTACTCGAGCTACAACTGTAGAACCAGAGAGGTTGGGAATACAGGAAAGGACTAGACAGGGACACATGATCTCACTGTGAGGTTGAAAATAGACTAGATTTTATGGGTGGGTAGAGATGAGAAAGGGGGATCAGATTTGAATGGGGTGAGAGTATAGGGTTAAAGGAGGGAATTCAGAGAGACACTATTGGAACTGAGGGACATTTGAGGTTTCCTATGGAAAACAAAGTGGTAGAAACTCCATAAAATTAAAAAAGGTGATCCAAATGAGCTCTTAATAGATTTCTAGAGGAGTACCAATTGACTATCTCTTGTCACCAAATGAAACTTCCAGTTCTGAGAGAGCGTGCATTGCATTCAACTGAGTTGTTGTCCAATGGGGGCCTACAAAATCCCCAGTTAACCAGGCTTTTCCTAAGACAAGAGGTTGCACTCTGCAAATTGAAAGCAGCAACCCATTGAAAAGGACAATTCCCCCACAACTTACTCAACAAGAGAATTTGAGCTAGTGAGTACATAGAGCCTTCACTCCTGGTTATGGTGGTTTTGGTACAAGCAGGTACACTACAGGCTACCAAAAGAGAAACATAAACACCAACCCAGCCCAAAAACCTTTGACCTACGATATGATACAGCTGAAAGATATACTTAGACAATGGTGGCACAGAACCAGAGGGAGTACTCACTGCCTGATTTGAATAAAGTCCCACACCATATGATTGGATCAATACTCAAAACTGTTTGGATTAACCAAGAACCAGAGAAGAGATAGCCCAGAGACCTTGGGTATAACCAAACATTACTGGCTTTGAAAATATATCAATACAAAAATAAAGAAATGGAGAGTATCAATTGCTAGGGAGTAAGGGAGTACATGGAAGGGGTTCCAGAAAAGAAAGAAAAAAGGATAGGTGCTATAGTTATATTTTAATTAGAATTTTAAAATATTTCAAAATTGTAAAAATATGTTACTTTTTCCATTTACTACACTTATTTAACAAGCACACACATTCTGCCTGGCATATTTTTTTATGTTATATATGCGGATAAGTTATATGTACAGACTTGTCCTGATATACTTGCTACATTTGTAATATAGGTTATGTGTACTTGCCCTGGTTCCTGGCATCTTCCTAAGGATGAGTGCTCTCTATTTGTCATTGAAATGCCTGGAGTTTTAAGTCAAGTGTAGTTCTAACCCTTAATTGGTGGGTGACCCCATGTGATTTTCTTATCCTGTTTATTTTATTGGTGGTTCTTATGTAAATTACCAATAACAGTACTTATTTGTAGAGCTGTTTGAAGAATAATAGTTCTATTGGATTATGTAGTCTCACACAATGGTATATTGTAAGTGATTAAGAAGTATTACTATTTTTCTAGGTTATGTTAAGTATTAAATAATATTATTACTAATGCCATTATAGTATTTCCTATAATCCTAAAGTCTCCCATTTTGTTTTGCTAAAATTGTAAATATAACTTCTAACTCAGAATTGTATTATAATATAGAAGAGTAGACACGATCTACTTTTGCAGATGGGCTATGTACAATTCCTAAATAAGGTGTTCAAAAAATTGTTTATACTCTGAAAAAATACATCAATAAAGTGGCTACAAATGATATATTGTTGTACTGTTACATCAACATCTTCAGGCATCATCAGAGAAGCTTCCTTCACTCAGAGTCCTTGGAAGATGCAGCTCTAAATGAATGTCTCCATAAAATCCCTCCCCTCAAAGATAGGGAACCTCTTGGAAGTGGATACAGAAAGAGTGTACTTGGATGAAGTATGAGTCTGGGGAAGACCACTATGTTCAAATTTTCTGGTTCTGTTGCTCTCCTTATGGGGTTCCTGTCCTCTCCAGATCTTACTATTTCCCACTTCTTACATAAGATTCCATACACACTGCCCAACAGTTGGCCATAATTCTCAGCATCTGCTTTGATAGTCTGCAGGGCAGAGCCTTGCAGAGGCCCTCTGTGGCAGGTTTCTAGGTTGTTTCCTGTTTTCTTCTTCTTCTGATGTCCATCCTCTTTGCCTTTCAGGATGGGGATTGAGCATTTTAGTCAGGGTCCTCTCTCTTGATTAGTTTCTTTAGATGTACAGATTTTAGTAGGTTTATCTTATGTTATATGTCTATATGAGTGAGTATATACCCTCTGTGTCTTTCTGTTTCTGGGACAGCTCACTCAGGATGATCCTTTCCAGGTCCCAACATTTACCCACAAATTTCATGATTTCTTTGTTTTTCATTGCAGAGTAATACTCCACTGTGTAGATGTACCACAATTTCTGCATCCATTCTTCAGTTGAGGGGCATCTGGGCTGTTTCCAGCTTCTGGCTGTTACAAATAAAGCTGCTACAAACATGGTTGAGGACATGTCCTTAATGTGTACTTGAGCCTCTTTTGGATATATGCTTAGGAGTGGTATGGCTGGATCTTGAGGAAGCACTATTTCTAGTTGTCTGAGAAAGCGCCAGATTGCTTTCCAGAGTGGTTGTACAAGTTTACACTCCCAACAGCAGTGGAGGAGGGTTCCCCTCTCTCCAAAGCCTCTCCAGCATGTGTTGTCATCTTGAGCATTCTGATGAGTGTAAGGTGAAATCTCAGGGTCGTTTTGGTTTGCATTTCCCTAATGGCTAATGATGTTGACCATTTTTTTAAGTGATTCTTTGCCATTTGATATTCCTCTACAGAGAATTCTCTGTTTAGCTCTGTTCCCCATTTTTTAAGTGGATTACTTGCTTTTCTGCTTTTCAGCTTCTTTAGTTCTTTATATATACTGGATATTAGTCCTCTGTCAGATAAAGTGCTGGTGAAGATTCTTTCCCAATCTGTAGGTAGTCATTTTGTTCTGACAACACAGAAATTATGGTACAGCTACACAATGAAATATTACTCAGCAATAAAAAACAAGGAAATCATGAATTTTTCAGGTAAATGGTGGGAATTAGAAAAAAATCATCCTGAGTGAGCTATCCCAGAATCAGAAAGATACACATGGTATATACTCACTCATATAGATATATAATATAGGATAAGCCTACTGAAATTTGTACATCTTAAGAAACTAATCAAGAGGTAAGACTGACTAAAATGCTCAATCCCCATCCAGAAAGGCAAAGAGGATGGACATCAGAAGTAGGAGAAACCAGGGAACAAGTTACAAGCCTGCCACTGAAGACCTCTGAAAGGCTCTGCCCTGCAGACTGCCAAAGCAAATGCTGAGATTCATGGCCAACCTTTGGGCAGAGTGCAGGCAATCTTATGAAAGAAGTGGGAGATGGTAAGATCTGGAGAAGACAGGAGCTCCATAAGGAGATCACCAGAACAAAAAAATCTGAGCACAGGCGTCTTTCCTGAGACTGATACTCCTACTGAGTACCATACATGGAGATAACCTAGAACCCATGCACAGATGTAGCCCATGGCAGGTCAGTGTCCAAGTGGGTTCCATAGTAACGGGAACAGGGACTGTCTCTGACAAGAACTGATTGGCCTGCTCTTTGGTCACCTCCCCCTGAGGGGGGAGCAGCATTACCAGGCCACAGAAGAAGACAATGCAGCCACTCCTGATGAGACCTAATTGACTAGGATCAGAAGGAAGGAAAAGAAGTCCTCCCATATCAGTGGACTTTGGGAGGGGCATGCGTGGAGAAGGGGAAGGGACTGAGAGTTTGGAATGGGAGAGGGGAGGGAGCTACAGTGGGTATACAAAGTGAATAAAGTATAATTAATACAAAAGAAAAAGTAGATATTAGACATTTTATATAGGATAAAGAAACTAAAATCTGTACACCTAAATAGGCTAAGCAAGAAGAAGGACCCAGGGTAGGATGATCAATCCTCATTCAGAAAGGCAAACAGGAAGGCATTGAAAGAAGAAGAAAACAGGGAACAGGACAGGAGCCTAACACAGAGGGCCTCAAAAGACTGTACCCAGCAGTAGATCAAAGGAGATGCTGAGGCTCATAACCAAACTTTGGGAAGAAATTTTATGAAAGAAGGGGGAGATAGCAAGACCTGGAAGGGATAGGAGCTCCACAAGGAGAGCAACAGAACCAAGAAACCTGGGCACAAGGGTCATTTCTAAGACTGTTACTCCTACCAAGTATGAATGGACATAAACTAGAACCCCTGCATAGATGTTGCCCATAGCAGCTCAGTCAACAAATGGGTTTTCCTAGTAAGGGGAACAGGGACTGTCTCTGATATGAACTCAGTGGCTGGTTCTTTGCTCACCTCTCCCTGAGGGGGAGCAGCCTTACCAGGCCACAGAAAAACACAATGCAGACAGTCCTGATGAGACCTGATAGGCTAGGGTCAGACAGAAAGGGAAGAGGGACTTCCCTATCAATGGACTTGGAGAGGAGCATGGGAGGAGATGAGGGTGGGAGTGTGGAATTGGTAGGGAGTGAGGGAGGGAGATAAAGCTGGGATACAAGGTGAATAAACTTCAATTAACATAAAAAATAAAAAATAAAGTAAAAGAGAAACATGGCAGTTACTTCTTATGTAACAGCAAGCTGCTTCCAGAGCTGTGCCGTATCATTTCCTGCATTGCAATACTGCTTCTCTCAAAGTAAAATTACTAACTATTCTCACCCTAGTGGACAGCATCAGTGCGAAACAATTTATTTTTATAATTTCATGCTCAATACTGTGTGGCCTGCCCTTTATTTACCTTTTAAGAAACTTAGGTAAGTATATAATATACATACACTACTAAATGCAAAATGGTTAAACTGTTGGTGAATAAATTGAATTCCATACTTATAGATTATTGGACACAATTTACTACCAATGCTGCAAAACTCCAACGTAATTTCTAGCTGGATTTTACAAGTTTTGTTTCTCAGGAGAGTACTCTTCTCATATTATAAAATATTTAAAACACGGTAACAAACTTATTTTTATTCTTTTTTTCATTACTTTCTGTTCTACTGTTTGCTCATAGAAGAAACAGCAAACATATGCAGTGGCATTCATTGAGTGGTTTTTTTTTTTTCCATAGTAAGAAACTATGCTCTACTTTATTATTATTAGCCTCCTTAATCTTCACAGAAGTCTGAAAGGTAGAAACTGTCCCATATATATATATATATATATATATATATGAAAGAAGAAACTAGTGTGATTGTAACAAATCCCAAATTTTAGATTCACATATCTACCTACTTTGTTGTACAATTATAAGAATATAAGTTGTTCTGAAAGCCCATGCTCTATGCGTGACATAAAGCAACACTCAACGTTTCCTTATGAAGCTTTTTATTTATTGCATGCATACTTGTAAAATGCATAAGTTATACATTTTCATATGTTTGTTAATGTTCATGTCCTAGTAGTCAGAGAAATATGTGGCCTCTAAATATGTGGATTTAGAGCTCAAGTTTGTCCTTAGGTGTTTTCTTCCATGACTTCCATCTTATGTATTGAAGCAGGATCTCTGAATGAACTTAGAGCTCTTTAATTCTTCTCTCATGGTTAGCCATATTGTATTGGGGATCTCTTACCTCTGCCACCTGAGTGCAGAGACTACCAAGCTTGTCCAGAATGTATATGCATACTGGATATCTGCACTCTCATCCTTTTGCTTATGTGCAAGGGTTTTAACCACTTAGCCATATCCTTAGATCTCAACACTTTTTTTCTTTCTTTTTCTATATTCTTTTTTAAATTTCTTTTATTTTTTTAGTATTAATTTTAATTAAATAAACCCATTAGAAAAAAATTCTTGATATGCTTAAAAAGATTATGTAATTTGATGAGTATGAAATTCAAAACTGTATTCTCTCTACTGCTCTTATTTGTGTGTTTAAATTTTATCTCTCCTTGAACATCTATCTTTTAAGCCCTTATTGCACATGTAATGCATTTCATGAGGATATAATGCAGCTGTGAACAGTACAAAGAATTTTTCAACACAGATTTCCAAAATTGTTCCTGGACATTTGTGTTTATGCTCTGTCTAATTTTTTTTCTGAAGGATGGGAAAATTATGTAATATCCTTTGCCATAAAGTATGGAAAAATTAAATTTGTAATAGGTAAGCATTTTTATAAATATATTTAGTGACAAGGTGCTCATCTCAAGTATGACTAAATATCAATAATTCTTGATCTAGAAAGAAAAATCAAAGAAGCAAACAATTCTGTTATGCAAATTACAGTAATTTATTGTGTGGTTAGAAAATAACAATCTCTAAAAATAAGTGTTTGTAACAAACTATCTCATGCATGTAAGTAGATCAAGATTTTTTTCTGTATTCCTGCTAAATATACCTACAAATTTAAGAAACAGAGATGCTTTAGGCTTTGCTTTGTTGTGTCTTTTCTGTAAGGTTATATTAGTATTTAAAGAACATTCATAATATCTAAATTTCCTTTAATGTATTGTTTTTAGTATTCTAATTCAAAATATTTCTGATAGGGAAGTAAATCACTATTCTATAGAAAAGTTTAACAGTGAAATAGCATATAATAGACTCAAAAATCTGTTTCATATTGAGATTGTCTTTCAGCCACTCTTATTCAATACTTATTCTCTTATTCTATTGGATATTTTTTCATTGTAAGTGCTTATACTAAGCATTATAAATACAATTTGAATAAGAATAGGTTTAATCTCATGAAGAAGTCTTGTGGGAAAAGACTTCTGTGAAATAATTACATACATGAAATTAAATTCTCAATTATGACAAGTGATCTGGAGGAGAGGAATGCCATCGCAGATATTGACTTTGTCAAAAATGAATAATGATTTCCAGAAGAGGAAAAACGTGGTTCTGAAGAATTGCAAGAAAGGCTGTTACATACCCTACTACACCAAGTGAATAAAGCAAAGATTGTTGCAAAGGTTGGCAGATTCATCAACTCATTATGACACTGAAAATCCATGGCCTTAACTTACATGACCATTGTCACTGTGAACAAAATATTAGACAGTTTCTTTGTCCAGTGTAAGTTCACTATAAAAAACACACAAAAATTCTCAAGATAAAGTCATCCTCTTACAGCTAAGGTATATTTGAGCTCTCAGCTTTGGAGGATCCAATTAGGGGAACTTTAGGCCATTTGCTTATGGGAAAAAGCAAATGATCAAATTATGAATATTATTATGGATACCTGCATATATGTACTCACCACACAAACACACCACACCACACACACACACACACACACACACACACACACTTGGTATAAGAAACTTCAGGGAGGCACCATTTCCCAAGATGTTATCTAGGTTAGAATGAGTTTTTCAATTTCATTTTTTAAATTTATTTTTTTATTTATTATAGTTTATTTACTTTGTATCCCAGCTATAGCCCCCTCCCTCTTCCTCTCCCAATCCTAACCTCCCTCCCTCTTTATCTCCCATGCCTGTCCCCTAATCCAATGATAGGGAGGACCTCCTCCCCTTCCATCTGACCCTAGCCTATCAGGTCTCATCAGGACTGGCTGCACTATCTTCCTCAGTAGCCTGGTAAGACTGCCCACTCAGGTGTAGGTGATCAAAGAACCAACCACTGAGTTCATGTCAGAGACAGTCCTGTTCCTCTTACTAAGGAACCCACTTGGAGACTGAGCTACCATACCATTGAGCCCTTGTCACTAAATGTAATCCCAATAAATCTCTTTGCTCTTTTCTGCTGGACTTTGTTGGAATTTACTTTCTTTTTTTCTTTTTCTTTTTCTTTCTTTCTTTTTTCTTTCTTTCTTTCTTTCTTTCTTTCTTTCCTTCCTTCCTTCTTTCTTCCTTCCTTCCTTCCCTCCCTCTCTCCCTCCTTCCTTCCTTCCTTCTATTTGTTTTCTGTCTTTCTTTTTCTCTCTCTCTTTTAAAATTTTTCATTTTTATTTGAAAATAAATTATTTTCTCATACAATATATCCTAAAGATAGTTTACCTCAGTCTACTCCCAGTTACTCTCCACCCCTGCCTCCCCACTGTTCTGGATCTATTTCTGTCCTATCTCTCATTAGGAAGAAAATGGCTTCTAGGCTTCTAACATGACTAAATAAAATATGATAAAACCAAAGCCATCATATCAAGTCTGGGCAAAGCAACCCAAAAGAAGGAAAAGTGCCCCAAGTGCAGACACAAGAAACAGAGACCCACTGTTTCACACACTCAGCAGTCCTATAATAAAAAGCAGAGGACCTGACGTAAGCCCATTTTGACCCAATCTGTAGGTAGTCATTTTGTTCTGACAACACAGAAATTATGGTACAGCTACACAATGAAATATTACTCAGCAATAAAAAACAAGGAAATCGTGAAATTTTCAGGTAAATGGTGGGAATTAGAAAGGATCATCCTGAGTGACCTATCCCAGAAGCAGAAAGACACACAGGGTATATACTCACTCATATAGACACATAATATAGGATAAACCTACTAAAATCTGTACACCCAAAGAAGCTAAGCAAGAAGGAGGACTCTGGGTAAGATGATCAGTCCTCACTCAGAAAGGCAAATGGGACAGACATTGAAAGAGGGATAAAACAGGAAACAGGACAAGAGTCTAACACAGAGGGCCTCTGAAAGACTCTATCTAGCAGAGTATCAAAGCACATGCTGAGACCCATAACCAAACTTTGGGAAGGGTGCAGGGAATCCTATGAAAGAAAGGGGAGGGAGTAAGACCTGGAGAGGACAGGAGCTCCACAAGGAGAGCAACAGAACCAAAATATCTAGGCCTAGAGGTTTTTTTCTGAGACTGATACTCCAACCAAGGACCATACGTGGATATAACCTAGAACCTCTGTTCTGATGTAGCCTATGGCAGCCCAGTCTCCAAGTGGGTTTTCTTAGTGAGGGGACCAGGGACTGTCTGTGACACAAACTCAATTGCAGGGCTTTCTAACCAGCCCCCACTGACATGACAGCAACCTTACTGGGCCACAGAGAAAGACAATATAGGCAGTTCTGATTAGACCTGATAAGCTACGGTCAGATGGAGGGGAAAGAGGACCTCCCCTATCAGTGGACTTGGAGAGGGGCATGGGAGGAGATGAGGGAGGGAAGGTGAGATTGGGAGGGAATGAGAGAGAGGCTACAGCTGGGATACAAGTTGAATAAACTGTAATTAATACAAAAAATAAAATGCAATTAAAAATGAATAGAGAAAAACATTGAAGACAACATGCACAGTCCCAAAAAAGCTAAGTAACAAGGATGGCCCAAGGGAGGTTACTTGAATTCCACTCTGAAGGAGAACTATAATAGATGTTGAAAGTAAATGAAGAGAGGGGACTGGGTGGGAGAGGATAGGGGGAAGGGATGAGGGTGGGGATCAGGTGTGAGGAGAGCAGGTTTGGGAGGAGAGAAGGCTTGGATAGAGAAGGGAAACCAAGGGTGGTGGTGGGGTATTTCTGAGACAAACTGGAGACCTGCAACAGATTAGGCTCCCGGATGTGTATGGAGGTAACTCTAGCTGAGACTCTTAACTGCAGGGGACATGGAGAGTGAAGGGGCTACCTCCTCTCCAAACTTCTAGTCTAGGGAAGGGAAAACTAAGCCACCCACAAAAGCTTTGACCCCAAATTTAGCCTGCCTACTGGATGTACAGGGGTAAAGATGGAGTAGGAATCTTATAACAAAAGTTATATTAGTACTTTTGACCATTCTTTACAATGAATCTTCTAGAGAGTATGGAATGTTAGTAATACTAGTAATACTAGCAATGGAGATGACATCTCATACAGAAGTGAATGAGCAAACCCTAGACTAAAATATATAAGTAGAAGATAAAAACAAGCATTTTACTTTCTGTCCCAAAGTCAATTGAAGTTTTTAAGCTTGTGTGTTTGTGTGTGTGTGTATGTGTGTGTGTGAATGAGACAGAGAGAGAAAGAGAGAGAGACAGATCAGAGAGAGGGGGGTGGTAGCCCAGCAATGATATGGTGTCATGAACAGGTGCAGAAACCAAGAGGATGCTGCTTACTGGTTGCGTTCTCTGCTCATGAACTACCACCTCTGTCCAGGGTTGGCACAACTCACAGCTGGCTGGTCCATCTTGTCAATCAAGAAAATACCCTAAGACATGCTCACAGGCAAATATGATGCAGACAGTTTCTCATGTGGAAGTCCCTCCTGCCAGGTATGTCACATTGACAACCAAGATCAGCCATCACAAAAATAATTAGAAATATGTGATTCAACTTCCACAATATTATTTTCTTAAATTAAGTTATATGTGACATAACTATAAAGTATAAAACCTACAGCTCTGTATCATTTTTATTGGTGTTAACAAATTGTTTTAGGAGTATTAATATTCTGAGTTAATGAACTCAGAGAGGCTACACAGATAAGTAATCTACCATGTAGATTAAATCTGAAAATGCGCATAAAATATACTGACATCCACACAGAATAAAACTGCAAAGTTTATTTAATATAGCACACCTGTGTCTTAGAAGTTATGTGTCTAAAGGAAATAATTTCTTTAGAAAAAAATGCACTTTAAGCATAATTAGAATCTCCCTGGAAAATCTCTAAAGCCTTTCTTTGTAAAATTATTGGTCATAATCCTATATTACTTTCTATTGAACCAAGGTAACAAGCTCTGTTTTTTCTACTTTCAATATGCTTCTAGGCTCTAGCAGTTTTTCAGACTAATCTCAGGAAGTCAGACTTAACTAAGAAATGCAGCCATATGGCTTTGTCATTATTGGAAAAGTACCCTGAAAGTTTTCTTTAATGGAAAAATATGTGATAATTCAAAAGATACAAACAAATAAGGAAGGCTGTAGCAACAGTCCCGAAGGCATAATATGGCACTATCTTTTATCATAGTTTCAAGTTCATTTTCAGCTACTCAGTTTTGAAAATATGCATGAAACTTTGTGGAAGACTTCTAGAAAAGAGGCGCCCAAACCTCCAATGCTGTAGAGGATGGGGTTATTCCATGGGTAACGTAAGAACTTCCTGTGAACCAGTTGGGTTATGACTGAACTCTAGCAAAAGCAAAGTGTTTTGCAGGTGCTGTAGGCAGAGGTGGATATCAGGACAGAAGGTCCATACTAAAGTCTTCCCATAATTAAATTTCCAATACTTATGCACAATTTAGGAGATGTCAGCAGGGGATAATTTAAAATTTGCAAACACAAGGCACGTACCAATGACTCTGCAGATGGTGGCTTTCACATAGGTTTCAAGTAGCAGGAAAATGACAGGAAAGGGGACAACTGAGAAAACCAGTGGAAGCCAAGGAAATGTGGAAGAGGCCTAATTACTGCTGCCCTACTAATTTAGGCCACTGAAAGCAAATAGAGAGATGTCATCCAATATTTTAGTGAGCGGTGTTATCAGAAATCGCCAATGGTGATTCTATCCGAACGGTGGTCCAAAGGTCAACTTTCTACTGAGTTTGTATTTTTTCAGAGGGAAATTCCCAAGCTTTATTAACCCTGGTGATTGGATTTTTAAGACGTGAAGTATTTTGGTCAAATTAGAGGAAAGCTTATTTGGAAGTTCCAAGACTCACCAAAAGTGGGTCTCTCAGGATTAGTCTAGAGTTTGAGATTACCCTCATCACAAACTCCTTTCATATACCTTGTTGACATTTGATGTTGACATTTCTTCACTCCCTTGTCCTGCTCAATCCCATTGTCTTGGTCCTCTGTCAAGCTTTTCAGAGCAGTTTGTTTCTAACTGTTTCTTCCTTATCCTGTTTTATTTTTTTCTTCACAGCATTTCTGTGTAACTAATGTATTACATGTGGTTTTGTCTTTTTGTTTTATGTCACTTTCACCCACAGTCTCCTCATGACCAGGTGATAAAAGATTAATAAAGTCAGAGTTGGGAGGGAGGGAGACTGGAAAGAAGGAAGGAAGGAATGGAGGGAGGGAGGAAGGAAGGAAGGAAGGAAGGAAGGAAGGAAGGAAGGAAGGAAAGCTATTAGTGTTCTGGTGTTATTACTTGTGCTTGCTTGGCTCACTTATTTTTCATTTTACTTTCTTGTGCCACACCATTTAATCTCCCTTGTTTTCTCATACTCAAAAATGTTTATTTTGTCAATATAAACATATAGTAAGCTAATAATAATTGTTGAGTATATAAAAATTTAAAAATAGGATATTAAACATGGCTACCAAAGTGAGACATAAAATGATGTCATCTTGCTATATGCTGTAGAATCAGAAAGAAAAAAAAAAACAAAAACAAAAACAAAAACAAAAAAGGCTAACCGAACAGTTTACTTTAAGTCATTTATGTTAGGCTACAATGGGGCTGATTGGATTAACTTCATTCAGCAAATACATCAACCACTTTTCAACAAACAAGTAAATAACAACAAAGACAACTACAAATAATTGAAGCCTAGAATCATGGCCTAAACTTACATCTCATTATTTAGGTGGCATGAGTAAGTGGATTGCTGCATGCCAGGCTAGGAAGGGCAACGTATAGGACCCTGTTTCAGGAAAGAAACACTGGTAAATTTATCTTTTTCTTTGCATTTTCCTTCATCATATATCTTAAGCTACTGCAGACTAAATCTTTTCTTTAGTTTTTAATTTTTATTTTTTATAATAATTACAATTTATTCATTATGTCTCCCAGCTGTAGCTTCCTCCCTCACTCCCTCCCAATCTCACCCACCCTCCCTCATCTCCTCCCATGCTCCTCTCCAAGTCCACTGAAAGGGGAGGTTCTCCTCCTCTTCCATCTGATCCTAGCCTATCAGGACTGGTTGCATTATCTTTCTTTATGGCCTAGTAAGGCGTCTCCCCTTTCAGGGGGAGGTGATCAAAGAGCCAGCCAATGAGTTCATGTCCAAGACAGCCCCTATTCCCCTTACTCGGGAAACCTAGTTTCCTATTCCCCTTACTAGGGAAACCTATTCCCTGGATATTGAACTGCCATGGGCTACATCTGTTCAGGGGTTGTAGGTTATTTCCATGAATGGTCCTTGGTTGGAGTATCAGTCTCAGAAGAGACCCCTGTGCCCAGATTTTTTGGTTCTGTTGCTCTCCTTGTGTAGCTCCCATCCCCTCCAGGTCTTACTATCTCCCCCTTATTTCATAAGATTCCCCGCACTTTGCCCAAAGTTTGGTTATGAGCCTCAGCATCTGCTTTGATCTACTGCTGGGTAGAGTCTTTTGAGGCTTTCTGTGGTAGATTCCTGTCCTGTTCCCTGTTTTCTCATTCTTCTATGTTTGTCCTGTTTGCCTTTCATGGGAAGATTGATCATCTTACCCAGGGTTCTCCTTCTTGCTTAGCTTTTTTTTTTTTTTTTTTTTTTTTTTTTTTTTTTTTTTTTTTTTTTTTTTAATGCAGTTTATTCAGGAACCTTGAACAATCATCTGACCCTGGGGAAAGCCAGCCCACAGCTTAAATAGCCTCTGGGTAGCCAACCCCAGCGTGCCACGTGGGCAATGCAGATAGGTCCACATACATGGAAGCAAGCCAGATCCTTGGCCTTAGCCAAATGTGGAATTGTTCGTGACAGAGAGCACTCACCATCGGGAAGGTGGAAGGCGGAAACCAGCTCCATCTTTAAGGTGCAGCATTCCGCAGCTCTCTACAGTTCCCTCTTTTTGTTTTAGACGCATCAGGCAAGAGTAGAGGTCTGATCTCTGATATTAGAAATAAATTGGGACTTTGTACTGATGTTCATTTAGGTGTCATCCACCCAAAGAGCATCAGACCCGTCCGATACCTTTTTCTCAGAGGCGGGATCTGGGGCATCAACCCGCATGGAATCAGACATGCTCTTCTCTGGGTCGAAAGCAGCTGACCCTGAGTGCAGTGCTTAGCCTAGAAAGCAGCTGACCCTGAGTGCAGTGCTTAGCCTAGAAAGCAGCTGACCCTGAGTGCAATGCTTAGCCTCGCATCCTGAGTGTAACATTTTAGCTTTTTATGGTAGCCAACCATGCTTGGGGAGACTGTCCTGCTTCAATGGCTGTAAAGGCCTGAATGGTTATGGCTGCATTACGCTGTTGTGAGACTCTAATCTTGCATATATACCACAGGCAAACCAAGGTGACCAACACCAGAAGGCCTGCTAACGCTCCCATGCCCGCCCATTCCTTCAGATGATTCATGGCTGAAGCAATCCATGCTTAGCTTCTTTAGGTGTACAGATTTTAGCATGTTTATCCTATAATATATGTCTAATATCCACTTATAAGTGAGTATATACCTTGTGTGTCTTTCTGCTTCTGGGATACCTTACTCAGGATGATCTTTTCTAGGTCCCACCATTTACCTGCATATTTCTTGATTTCTTTGTTTTTATTGCTGAGTTATATTCTCTTGTGTAAATGTACCACGATTTCTATATCCATTCCTCGACTGAGGGACATCTGGGTTGTTTCCAGCTTCTGGCTATTACAAATAAAGCTGTTCCAAACATATTATCAATGAATGAAAGTAAAAAAAAAAAAGTCAGTTCTTGATTCCAAAGTTCTCAGCCATTTTTTCTTCTATATTCAAGGGTTTTATTTATATATTTATTTGTTTATACTTTTTGTTTCCACCTGAATTTCACTAAACAGATTCAAACTGAAAAACACCACTCAGACACTACACAAACAGTTTGATTTTGTTGCTTTATATTCTCTCAGGCACACGAAAATGATAGAACATCTGTATGTTCCATAAATTTTGAACATTATCTTCTTCTAATATCCAAGAATAGATTTGAATCATGTTTAGTCAAAGTCAGGAAAGGAATTCTTCATTTTCACCACAAATTAGAGAAAAAGAAGTAAAATAGTCTATAAGTTAACCTAATATGTGTCCATAATGCATTAAATGAAAAGAGTTTTATTTCTCTGTTTGTCCTTTCAGTAGGGTCTTCCCACTGAGACATTGAACTAACAACAATTTGAAAAGATTTAAAATTGTTTACTAAATTCTTGACCAGCTGAAGATATTTTACTTGGAAGATACTTTCCGTACTGAAAATAGGATCATTGTGAACAGTCAATATATATAAAAATTATACCAATTATGCATTCTGGTATTACATTTCATAACAGTCTGAAGTTCTCTGTCCATAGATTTGAAATATGCTTTTCAGGGGAAAAGCATGCTATGATAAACAGCTATAATATATCTCAGAGAAGAACCTCTGTAACTTACTGTTACACATATATATGACAATATACTACAAAAGCAACTTGCTTAAGAGGGGTCTATTTTAGCTTAAGGAGGGAGGTGAAGTAGCTCATCATGGGACGGGAGAGAAGGCAGTGGCCACGTGACACTGCTCCTGGCATAGCATCCATGCTCAGGATGCAGACACATTTTGTGTTTCCTTTTCTCTTTCAGTCAGGAACCCCAGTTCCTGGAATGTTGCCACCCACTTCCACGGTAGACCTTCCTAGTCTGATAAGTCTCCCTAAATACACTCTCAGACATAATAGAGGTGTGTTTATTTTATAATTTCTAAGGCAGCCAAGTTGACAACAGAGATTAACTCCCACAATCACTGATAAAAGAGTTTAAAAAGAAAATCCTAACATTGACCCAATAATGAATGCAACTTTGTACTGCTTTACAGGGCACATGGGAATGGTGGCCTAAACACAGTGCATGCTTATGAACTCCCTTCTTAAGAGACCTCACTAGTCTTTGAGAAAGCGCCCTGTATGGGTATAAAAAGCAATTTTTCTTTTGTGGGCAAAATGGAACAGGATGCCCTCAACTGAATGGGAGGTTTTTAAGTGTGAGGTCAATTATTTGCACTTCCACTTCGATTAAGAAGACATGGCCTCATAGTTTAATTACAATGGGTAGTTAAACTCCCTAGAAAACATTTCAGACTGCCTAAATAGCAATTAGTCACTGGGAAAAAAAAATAAAGAAGGCAGCAAAGTTCAAATAACTATCAGATTAGCACACACACTATACATCTTAGTCTATTAACTCATTAGCAAAGTATTTAGGAAAAGGAAAGGATGATGTTTTATAAACTGCATAGACTTTCTATGAAAAATGCAATAACCAATTTAAAAGCATATTATAAGGACAAGGGAATAAGAAAGGAAAGTGATCATGTAATAAATGATAAATTTATGTAGAAAATAAGGAAGAGATTTGGTTCGATATTACCTATGCAAAAGTTTTCAATCCTAAACAAATGTGCTATTTTAAGAATCAGACTGTGCTAAGGAAAAAAAAAACTTTGCAAGTAATAACAGTTCCTCTGCTATCCCTCATGAACTGGACAGTTGACTCACCACTTCATATGCATGAAAAATTAGGAAGTCATGATTTCTTTAGAGATTATGCTGGCTGATGCTGACATGATGGCTCAGAAGTTAATCATGCTTATACCCTGGTTTATTTCCCAGTCCCCATCATGCAGTTTACAACCTCTTTTACTCCAGTTTCAGGAGATGCAAGACCAGCTTCTGACTTATGTAGACAGTCAGCTTACATACATACACATACATGCATCCAAACAAAGCATATACATGCAGTAAAAAAATAACACTTATCAAAAGTTATTTAGACAATAGTCTCAATCCTCTCTACATATAATATATGCATATAACATTAATATGTTACATAACATATATTATATGTAGTGTTGAATAGTATGATATTGAACAAGATGAGAAGTGTGGGATATATTAGTCCAGACAATGTCTGCGATTCCTTCCAAATTCAACTATTAGTCTTGAATTGTAAGAGCTAATTTGGTTTTAAGCTGCATTTCAGTCTAGAATCTGTCCCAGAGCATTTGTATGGACAATTCGGTAGCAATGACGAAATGTCAATACAAAGATCTGCGGAATCATCAAAGCAGGACTGAAGGGGTGAGAATAACCTTCTTGATCTCACTGATTGAAAGCTGTTCTTCAGAATTAGAAAGTGGAAGCAAATACTATTTATTTATATATCTTTTCTGACCATAGAATTCTCATTTTTGGAAGCATCCAACTAGTTTTGTGTAGAATAGACCTCAAAGTGCATAAATCATGAAGCTCCCTTCTCTGGCTCTGAAAACTTTTATTGATTTAAGGGTTTGCTTCAGGGGAAAATGTCACAGTGTCAGGACAATTGTAGGTTTCATGTGAAAAGTGCTTATTTACTTTGCTCCTTGGGAAACAATGCCATGTTGCTATGACAACTGCCACATGACTGGCTTTTTATTTTCATTGTATACACACATCATATTGCATGCAGTTTCATATAATGAAGCCTACTCAGTGAGCGTTTATATTACTAGTCACCAATTGCTCACATAGTTTACTAGAACAGAAAATTTTGCAAGTAGAATTTGGTTTTATTTCATACTAAATATGCACTCAATATGTGAGACCAGAATATAAGTTCTTTGTATTCTTTGAATGTGACTATTAAGCACTCAGACATGACAGTTTAGAAAATAAGTATTGAACTAGGCAATAGATTTAGTAACTTCAATGCTTTTAAATTGTTAGTGAAATGAGGCTAATATATTGAAACTTGTATTTATAAAAATGACTAAGTTTAGAATTACTAAGGAACTTGAGGTAATTTGTGATTTTATTTTCATTCAACATACTATACACTTGCACATTTTGTCATTTGGATGCTTTTTTAATTTTGCTTATACAATCTGCAACCTTAGAAATATGTTCCAGATAAATAACCTCTTAAAGAAAGGGTCTAGAGTCATTGGAAAATTATTGCTCCATGTGCATACAACAGTTGTAACCTTTTGTGGAACCATGAGTGAATTCTAAACCTTAAGAAATGTTGCAAATCACTCAACTCACTCTAAAGCATTCTTTCACTGGTTGTGTTTATCAACCTAATAACAGATGTTGAACACACCAATGCAAGGAATATTATTTCCCTGAAAATATCATTTACCTGGTATAAAGAATATATGCTTCAGATATCTAATTCATAATGTTTTTATTCAATTTCTTCTCCAATGAAACAATTTTTCTGATGTTTGTATTTACTTGTGTGTGTGTGTTGTTCTTATAAAAGTTTCTGTTGTGAACATGTTAGGTTATAGTTATAAATTATGTTATAATTAGAAAAAAATGGTATGGAAAAATATTTAGACTCATTTCTTGATTCATAATATATGGATATAAACTTGTAAAATAGAGAAGTGATGGAAAAATCTTCCAAGTGTTCTGCATAGAGGTTCGGAAGTAGGAGTGAGCCTGGCCTGTGAAGGACTTGGAGTAGCTTTCGAGGGGTGTCACAGGTGAAGTGGCTTGTCAGAAGGGAGGAAGAGAGAATGCAGAGCCATTGTCCCTCAGATAACATAATCTTGGAGTCAATGTAGAGTCACTGACTGATAAGAAAGAGAGGGATATGATTTATTTTATTTTCTAGACCAAAAAAATAATGAATGTATGTAATAAGAATGTATGTAATACAATAAGATGTACAGCTGAGGGAAAAAGAACAAGAGGAATAGTTCAAGGTACAACTGAATATTCTATCCAGATGGCATAATGGAAAGAAGAGATTGGTACACAAGGAGACATAAAGAGCAAGTTTTTATCACTGTCTAGGTTTATGTGTTAGCAAAGATGAAGAAATGGGTTTTTTAAACCAGTGGTTTACGGAGACAGTATATTATTTACAGAATTGGTTCAGGAAGAGAAGAGGGGAGCTCTATGGGTCTGTGGATTAGTTGACATAATTGTAGGGATGTGCAGTGGATGAAAGTGAACAACCTTCAGGCAATGCCATATCTAATAATGTGACTTGGGATAAATCGCTATTTTGTATTAAATGAATCCATGGTTTACTGTTTTGTGAAAAATATTGAAATATCACAAATAAATGTTATACAATAAATATAAATGATCACAAATAAATGATGTACATGCTGTAAAGACAAGGTAAAAAGGAAACTAGCTACATTGATTACAATTCAAATTCAGGGTCACATCTTTTCAAATGAAAATGAGAATTTGGCAGAAAATTCAGGAACCAAATGTTTCTATAACTTTTTCTAATGGTTGGCTTTCTGAGGAAAGGTTCAGAAAACAGAGGTAGGAGAAAGAGGAAAACAGGTGGAGAAAATGATTGTAGAAGTGCCTTCAAAGTGCTCACCTAAGGTTTAAAGGCTGGAAGGGAGTTGAAAGCTGGATACCGTTCTCTGAAAGATGCTGCCTTTTCCTAATCATTAGCAGGTTCTGCAGACAATGTGGTATTCAAAGCACAATTCCCAACAGAAGCAACATCAGTTCCCTAGCAATAAACAGGCTTGTTTCTTTCTGACTACCACATTCTTTCCACAACAGAACATGATAGAAGGCTCCTTAAGCATATATCCTCTTACCTTGACTTAATAGATACAAAGTTTACATTTCAAAATGCAAAATTTCCCTACTTTTAATCATCCCTCTTAGAAGTTGGACTGTATGAGTGTGTTAGAACAAAAGTTTCATATCTTGTGTCTACTTGGAACCACAAACTGATATGATAACCATGCTTTGTAAATTGTTCACTTGCAATCTGTATTTGCTCTTATATGTTATCTTGGGGAAGCAGGAGTCTGATACACTAAGCGATATGTTACGACAGGGAACACAGCTTACTGTACACTAGGTAGTAATCTATGTTCGCATTATAATTTACATGTTTCTTCTAACACCATTTGACTTATGCATTGCTATGGTCACAATTTTTTGATTGAGAAACCTGAATTGTAGAAAATACTTTATTTATTCTTACCAAGACAATTTGATGGACCAATTGACAGAGCATACACTCTATTTACCAAGCTTTACAACCTCCAATGTATTTATTCCAAGATGCTAAACATGTAGATGAATAGGGTCTGGAGAGATGGCATAGAACTTAAGAGGACTGGCAGCTCCTGCAAAGGAGTCAGTTTCAGTTCCTAACACACACATAATGTCTCACAGCCAACTGTAACTCTACTTCCAAGATATTCACTTCATTCTTCTGACCTTGTACATACTTGAAGGCGAAACCCTCATACACATAAAATTAAAAAAAAAAATTAGCAAAAGTTTCCATCATTTGTTTTTGTTCACTTTTAGCCTCATAAGAAGTTCAATTGGCTTCAACATCTAATCTGGTACTTCACTGAGTTCAGAGCATCATTTAAAAACTGTACTTACTTCTTCCATAAGATGTAAGTAGACGTGGGAAATAGTAAGTCATGGAGAGGACTGGAGCTCCACAAGGAGAGCACCAGAACCAAAAATTCTGGGCACAGGGGTCTTTTCTGAGACTGATACTCCAGATAAGGACTATTGATGGAGATAACCTAGAACCCCTGTACAGACGTAGCCCATGACAGTTGAGTGTCCAAGTGGGTTCCATAGTAATGGGAACAGGGACTGCCTCTGACATGAAATGATCGGCCTGCTGTTTGATCACCTCCCCCTGAGGGGGGAGCAGCCTTACCAGGCCACACAGGAAGACAATGCAGCCACTCCTGATGAAACCTGATATACTAGCATCAGAAGGAAAGAGAGGAAGACCTCCCTTATCCCTTATCGGTGGACTTACAGAGGAGCATGTGTGGAAAAGGGGGAGGGAAGGTGGGACTGGGAGGGGAAGAGTTAGGGGTTAATGGGAAATACAACATGAATAAAGTGTAATTAATAAAAATTAAAATTAAAAAAATTGCAAAAAAATAACTGTACTTACAAATTTTTGATGAATGTTCTCTCTCCTTGTCAGAAATGACTTTGGCTGCAGTGCAGTTTTTAAAGTTTTCTTAAATCTTTTGTATTATATAATTTCAGCTTCACATCGCGAAAATATTGCAGACAATACTTTATGAAATGAATATTACATGTAAAATTGTGTTAAAACCACTTCTCTTTCAGTTCTCTACCTCTGACAAAGTAAAACTATAAGCTAGTAGAAGTAACTGCCTGATGCTTTGTATGGCTACAGATTTCTATATAACCCTGTTGTTTTTATCCCATATGATCCTGCTAGGCAGTACACTGAACCTGGATGTCATTCTTACAATGCAAAATCCTATTAAATTCAGTGGTACATGTATACATTTAATTTCAATGTAACTTTGTATAATGAAAATAAAATATTGTGAGGAGAATGGATAATGGTCTACCTTATCTATTCAAAGTATAATTAAACAATCATGGAAGTAAGAATTTACGTTAGTACAGAGGTACCCACAAGTAGATTATTGTTCACTTAAGGTATGCCCCAAACACAACTGCTGAACAATTTCTTAGTCCACAGAGCATCATGATGCTCACAAGGATGATTAATAATGTCTCCCTTTGTAGAAAAAGAAGATCAAAACACACTGTTCACAACCAAATGCCCTTCAACAGAAGAATGGATACAGAAATTGTGTTACATCTACACAATGAAAAACAAGGAAATCATGAAATTTGCAGGTAAATGGTGGGACTTGGAAAGGATCATCCTGAGTGAGCTTTCCCAGAAGTAGAAAGACACACACAGTATACGCACTCATATAGACATAAAATATATGATAAACCTACTAAAATCTGTACACCTAAAGAAACTAATCTAGAGGGAGGACTCTGGCTAAAATGCTCAATCCCCATCCCAAAAGGCAAAGAGGATGGACATCTGAATAAGAAGAAAACAGGAAACAAGTTAGGAGCCTCCCAACTTCAGTGGGAGGGCCACTAAAAGGCTCTGCCCTGCAGACTATCAAAGCAGATTTTGAGACTCATGGCCAAACTTTGGGCAGAATGCAGGGAATATTATGAAAGAAGTGGGAATTAGTAAGATCTGTAGAAGACAGAAGGGCCACATGGAGAGCAACAGAATCAAAAATTTGAGCACAGGACTCTTCCCTGAGACTCCTACTCCAACCAAGTACCATGCATGGAGATAACCTAGAACCCCTGCACAGATGTAGCCCATGGCAGTTCAGTGTCCAAGTGGGTTCCATAGTAACAGGAACAGGTACTGCTTCTGACATGAACTGATTGGCCTGGTCTTTGATCAGCTCCCCCTGAGGGGGGAGCAGCCTTACCAGGCCACAAAGGAAGGCAGTGCAGCCATTTCCGATGAAACCTAACAGTTTTCTTTTACTTTCTTGGTGTTGCTCTGCATTCAATGTGACATGAACTATAAATATGTTTTAAGTTATGTTTAACTAACTAAATATGGTCCTTCTTTGGCTCACAGTGAAAAATGCAGCAACTAGCAAATTACCAAAAAAAAAAAAAAATCCCTCAGTTTAAGGATGTTTTTCTGTTACCAACTATAGTACTCCTCTACTCAGAGGAAAAAAAAAACATTTTAACAGTCATATTTTATCGTTAGACTCTTAGCTAATGTTAATAAATGAATCCTAATAAAAACGTGATATGATAGATAGAGGTAGGAGTGTAATTTGATGAATAAATCAAAACAAATATACATGCTTTATAATTGAATACTAACATGCTTGTTGAATGGCTTCATTTCAAAATGTATTTTAATGTTTTTTCATTTGGTATGTAAAGCAATCAAGTTCTAATCAGTTATCTTAGTTTATGATGTGCTATAGAAGAAATGTCAGTTTTCTGCTAATGTGTTCTCAACCTTTGCCCTACTTATTTTTTTTTTTTTATTTTGGTAAATCTGTGCATTTCTTCTTTTGAATAGTGATTTCTTCAAGCAATGCTTCTCTTTAATGTCAGCTTCATGATCAATGTCATTGTACACCATTGAACATAATCATAAGCAAAAGTGGGAAGGGTTTATGTTTTCTCTCTCTCTGTTATCTGTCTCTTCTATCGCTATTTCTGTGTATGTCAGAAGAAATAAGTGTAGTAATGTGGTCACACACAGTAGCTTCATGCCACTCACCCCTCCTCGACAATTATGTGAATGGTTACATAAGTTTTAACTTTACAATTTGGATCAGGTCCTTTTTTAATTCTACCATTTCTTCATTATTAAAAAATATATATATGGCATATAACCCCCAAGTTTACAGTAATTTGTCAGTAGAGTGTGATTTTCAATTCTGTAAGTGTAATGAAACCAGTTAGTATGAAAAGGGGGTCCAGCGCAGGACTAGCCACAGGATTATCAACATGGATTGCTGCAGCCATGGATCATCTGAAGGAATGGGCGGGCATGGGAGCGTTAGCAGGCCTTTTGGTGTTGGTCTCCTTGGTTTGCCTGTGGTATATATGCAAGATTAGAGTCTCACAACAGCGTAATGCAGCCATGATCATTCAGGCCTTTACAGCCATTGAAGCAGGACAGTCTCCCCAAGCATGGTTGGCTACCATAAAAAGCCAAAATGTTACGCTCAGGATGTGAAGCTAAGCACTGCACTCAGGGTCAGCCGCTTTGGACCCAGAGAAGAGCATGTCTGATTGCATGCGGGTTGATGCCCCAGGTCCCGCCTCTGAGAAAAAGGTATCGGACGGGTCTGATGCTCTTTGGGTGGATGACACCTAAATGAACATCAGTACAAAGTCCCAATTTATTTCTAATATCAGAGATCAGACCTCTACTCTTGCCTGATGTGTCTAAAACAAAAGGGGGAACTGTAGAGAGCTGCGGAATGCTATGCCTTAAAGATGGAGCTGGTTTCCGCCTTCCACCTTCCCGATGGTGAGTGCTCTCTGTCACGAACAATTCCACATTTGGCTAAGGCCGAGGATCTGGCTTGCTTCCATGTATGTGGACCTATCTGCATTGCCCACGTGGCATGCTGGGGTTGGCTACCCAGAGGCTATTTAAGCTGTGGGCTGGCTTTCCCCAGGGTCAGATGATGTTCAAGGTTCCTGAATAAACGGCATTGAAAAAAAAAAAAAAAAGAAAAAGGGGTCCAGAAAAAATCTATACATGTGAAGAGGATCAATTCCAGTTATCCCTGCGGGTTTTTTGATATATTGCCTGTCTGAACATGTATGTGTGTGAGAGCATGTGAAACTGGCGTAAGTATGTGTGGTGCATCGTGACAGCCTGTTTCACCCTCCCTTCTCTTCTTTCACAGAACAGTACACAAAAGAATTTATCACTTAACTAATGCTTGTGCATTTTACACAAAGTACTCAACATTCTTTAAAAAAAAAAAAGACCAAGTTAGATTCGTATTTTTTTGCTTCAAATATCACTACATGGCTAGAGCAATCAAGAAAGCACAATGTTGCTACAAAAACAGACAAGTACATCAATAAATTGTAGAGGAGTTGGGATTCTTTTATAAGTCTTCACATTGATGGTAAATTAAGATTTTGCAGTGAGATCAAATGTTATTTGATAGTGACAAATCAATCGAAAGAATTATTTTTCAGAATTGTGTTGATGATAATATGCTTACACACAAATGTATGAGGTTCTCATACATTGAACAGAAATTAATTCAAATGGATTACTATCATATCCATAAAAACTAATATTGTAAATTATCATAATAAATCATAGATGTCACATTAACAATCTTGGTTAAATAAAACCTTGTTACAAAGGACAATAAATAAATGCTTTTATCAACTTGCTTATTGCAGGAATCTGGAACTCACTTCCAAGGGGCAGAAAGTAAAAATCTATACAATATTTTAGGTGATGTTAATTCTTCACTGCATAGACTGCCCCTGCTTGGAGGTATGGAGGTGTCTATTTGAACTTAGGACACTGTTCTGAATTTGGTTGTAGTAAAATTTTCACAGCGCTGGATTCACTTAAACTATAGGATTGTGTATACAGTATACACCAAAAATATGAAAATAAAGAAAAACTAGAAACATGCATATTATCATAAATAACATGGTTATTCTTTGAAACATGCAATGTAAAACGAAGGTTAGCAAGATGGCTTACAGTAAAAGCACCCATTGATAAGCCTCATAATTTT
Source organism: Meriones unguiculatus (assembly GCF_030254825.1). Taxonomy (NCBI): domain Eukaryota; kingdom Metazoa; phylum Chordata; class Mammalia; order Rodentia; family Muridae; genus Meriones; species Meriones unguiculatus. Next base: position 29,446,818 of record NC_083358.1, read on the forward strand.
AGTTCAAGCCTACAGGACCTATGCAGTAGTGGGAAGAACAGAATTGAATATTAATTCAGTAGTACTTGTGCATGAATACATGCACAAATAGATGATAGATGAAAGATAGATAGATAAATAGATAGATAGTAGATATACTGGTTGACAGATGCTAGATAGATGCATAGATAGAAAGATAAATGATAGACATTTAAAATTACCATGAAAAATACGGAGATGATATTTGATAGCTATATATATCCAATATATATCTACAATCTCAATCAGTGATAAAGTAATTTTTCATTCAGTAGTGAAAGAAACCATGCAACTAAAACGTGAGTAATGTATGAGAATAGAACTCTCTTCAAAGAAGTTGTACAAAATTCCAGCAAGAAAAGACTATTCTATTAAATAAAACATTTTAAAGAAAAGCTGTTCAGCACTTAGTCATTAGAAAATGGAAACTGACACTTTAAGATATTATTTCATACTCTCTTGTATGACCACAATGAAAATGATGAAAATTAATAGTTAAGAGACAAAGAAATTGGACTTCTCATAGATGGCTGGTGGAAAAGAATTATAATGAAGGTATTGTGCAAAGTAGTTGAAGAGGTCCCTCCAAGAAGTTATCATAAAATTATTCTCTTATAATCCAGCATTTCAACTTTTATGTATGTACCTAATATGCTAGAAAATATGTTCAAACAAAACTTGTTAGTAAATGTTCACAGCAGCATCATTCCCAAAAGTACAAGTTATAAGCCACCCTGATGCCAATTACTTTATAAATGGGTCAAGTGAGATACCATATTAGCACCCATACCCTTTTTAATAATCAATGAAAGTGACAGTTTATTTCTTTCAACTCAAAGAAAACAGTTACTACAGTATAAACAATGCAGATAAAAATTCAAAGAACTGAGAATGAATCTGTTCACTATTATTTAGCCACCAAAAAAAAAAATGGTAACAATGCAAATAAACAAGGGTGAACAACACAAATATAATAGTAACTTAGAGAGGGAAGCCATAAAGACCACGTATTACATGACTTCATTTGTATTAAATGTCAAGAGCAAGTAAACCTATCAGCTCAGCAAGCGGGTTAATAGTTACCTTGGATTGGAGGAATAAAAAGGACAGGAACAGGAAGAAAGAAGCACAAAGAACTTGAAGCACTTCACTATCTGGAAGAAGCACACGAGAGGACCCTTACTTCAGACACAGGCTGTAAATATTCTAGTTCTCAGGAGCATCATCACTTTTTATTTGCTGAAGACAAAAATCAAAGGCCCTTCTAACAACCCTCCGATCCTGTGCTTTGCCAAAGCAAGTCCTAGAATTCCGGGAGTGTCATGCTTAGGATTGTAGCTTTACTGCAACTACAGAATACAAATGAGAATGGTGTTGACAATTTTTTAAGTCAACTTGAAACAAGCTACAGTCATCTGAGAGGAGGAAACTTTGCTTGAGAATTTTTCTTTATAAGATTGGACTGTAGGCAAGTTTGTAAAGCATTTCTTTTTTTTAAGTTTTTTTTTAATTGCTTATTGTTATTATTAGTTACATTTTATTAACTCTGTATCCCAGCTGTTTCCCTCTCCCTTATTCCCTCCCAATCCCACCCTCCCTTCCTTAGCTTCTCCCTGACCCTTTCCAAGTCCAAGGATTGGGGAGGACCTCCTCCCTTTTCGTCTGGCCCTGTTTTATCAGGTATCATCAGGACTGGCTGCAAAGTCCTCCTCTGTGGCCTAGCAGGACTGCTCCTCCCATGGTGGGGTGGGGAGGTCAAAGAGCCTGCCATTGAGTTTCTGCCATTGATAGACCCTATTCCCCTTACTATGGGAAACCAATTGGTTGTTGAGTTACCACGAGCTTCGACTGAGCAAAGGTTCTAGGGCAGAAGGGGACTTAGTATGACATGGAAAGGATAGGAGCCCCAAAAGGACCAAATATATCTGAGCACAGGGTTTTTTTTCTGAAACTATTTCTCCAACCAAGGACCTGTAAAGCATTTCTTAAATTAGTTATTGATGTGGGAGGGCCCATCCCATTTTTGGAGGCACTCCTGTGCTGGTCGTCTTGGGTGCTATAGGAAAGCACCCATGTCTGAGCAAGGTATAAGGAGCAAACTAGTAGAAGCACCCCACCATGGCCTCTCTATAAGCTCTTGCCTCTAGTTTCTATCCTCTTTCAGTTTCTGCCCTGACTGCCTTTGTGGATGAACTGTGAAAGAAACCCTCTACCCCCTCAACATGCTTTTGGCCATGGTATTTTCTCACAGCAATAAAAAACCCCAAGACAAACATCCACTGCAGGGGAAGACAAAAAAAAGTTTGGTGGTGAAGGTGAATTCAAATGTCAAGCTTTTTTCCTCTGTTGCAGTGACTTTCTGGAAGTTTATTATTTCCCAGCTTAAAAAAAAAAAGATGGAAACTCAACCAAAACGTTAGTGCCCTAAGTTTTAATTTTGTTCCTTGGTTATTTATAACCCTTCAGGATGACCTTTAGTCACTAGACTTTCATGCTGATGTCAGCTACTATCTTCTTTTTCTAGTTATTTTGGATGCTGTAAAATAAAAAAATACTGGGATATCTTCAAGCTTCCAAGGTACATCGTACTATATAAAGTGCAGTGGCTCATGTCTCAAAGCAAAAATGCTTTTATCAGCTTGTTTATTGAAAGTACCAGAAACTCACCTCTGAGGAGCTGAAGGTAAAACCCATGCAATCCCTTGAGTGACATTAATCTTCACTGTATAGATTGTCCCTGCTTCTAGATATAGAGATTTCTTCGTGGTCTTTGGACATTGTTCTGAAGTGTATTATAGTAAAGTTTCCACAACTCTTAGTTCACTAAAACTATAATACTGTGTACACAGTATGAAAATAGTATGCCAATAAAGACTGATATCTCAAGGAAACTTTTTTAAAAAACGATACAATTCTTTTTTATATATAATTTTTACTTTTCACAATTTATTCATCATATATTCTGATTGAAGCCCCTTCTTTCATCTCTTCCCAGTTCCACCTTCCCTCCCTTTTCCCACTATCCCCTTTCCCTAGTCCAGTGAAAGGGGGAGTTCTCCACTATGTCATCTGCTCTTGCTTGTTAAGTCTCATCAGGACTGCTTGGATCCTCTTCCTCTGTGGCCTGGCAAGATTGCATCATCAGGGGTGAGTGATCAGAGAACAGTCAACTGAGTTCATGATAGAGGCAGCCCCTGCTCCCCTCATTCAGAGATCCATATGGAGACTGAGCTGCCAAGACTACATCTGGGTAGGGTTCGAGGTCCTCTCCATGCGTGGTCCTCCATTGGTGAATCAGCCTCTGAAGGACACCCTGGGCTTAGATCTTTTAGTTTTGGTGGTCTCCTTGTGAGGCTCCTGTCCCTTCCATGTTGCTCTTCACACCTCTCTCTTTCCCCGTAAGACTCCCTGTGCTCTGCCTAAAGTTTGTCCCTGAGCCTCAGCATCTGCTTCCTTCCCCTATTGGATGAATCCTTTAATGGGATCTCATATAGTAGAATCCCATCCTGTTTCCTCCCTTGCACCACTTCTGGTGTCTATCCTGTTTGCCATTCTGAATGAGATTTAACCATCCTCCATAGGGTCCTCTTTAGTGTTTAGCTTCTTTAAGTTGGTAGATGACTATTATGCATTATATAGCTAATATATCTGCTTATAAGTGTGTGTATACAATGCCTGTCTTTCTGTTTCTGGCTTATCTCATTCAGGAAGATCTTTTCTATTTCCATCTATTCACATTCAAATTTCATAATTTCCTTGTTCTTAATAACTGAGTAGCATCCACTGTGTAGATATTCCACATTTTTTTGTGTCCATTCCTCCATTGAGGGACTCCTAGGTTTTTTTCAGATTTTGGCTATTACAAATAAAGCTGTTATGAACATAGTTGGGCATATGTCCTTATTAAATAGTGGGGCATCTTTTAGGTATGTGCTCAGTAGTGGTATAGCTGCATCTTGAGATAGCGCTATTTCCAATTTTCTGAGAAAGTACCAGATTAATTTCCAAAGTGGTTGTACAGTTTTGCACTCCAAACAGCAATAGAGGAGGGTTCTTCTTTTTCTATGTCCTCTCCAGCATATGTTGTCACTTGCTTTTTTGATCATAGCCATTCTGATAGGTATAAGATGGAATATCAGAGTTGTTTTGATTTGCATTTCTCTTATGACTGAGGATGTTGAGCATTTCTTTGTTTCTCTGCCATTTTGTATTCCTCTGTTGAAAATTCTTGCTTAGCTCTGTATCCCATTTTTAAATTGGATTATTTGATTTGCTGGTGTGACTCGAGACTATCAGGTCTCATCAAGGCTGGCTGCATCATCTTCCTCTGTGGCCTGACAAGGCTGAAACCCCCAAGGGGAGGTGATCAAAGAACCAGCCACTGAGTTCATGTCAGAAAAAGATCCTGTACCTCTTACTAGGGAACCCACTTAAAAACTGAGCAGCCTATGTGCTTCTTCTGAACAGGTGGTCTAGGTCCTTTCTATGCATGGTCCTTGGTTACAGTATTGATCTCTGAAGCCCCTTCTCCCAGGGGCCAGGTTTTTGGCTCTGTTGTTCTTCTTATGGAGTTCCTGTCCACCCCAGGTCTTTCTATCTCCCATTTCTTCCATAAGATTTCTGGCACTCTGCCCAAAGTTTGGCTATGAGTCTCATTATCTCCTTCGAAACCAATCAATGGATATCCTTTTGCAGCTGAAACACAGGAAGCATTTCATCTTTTATGATTAACAGCTTACAAATATTTTCTCTTTCCAATTCTCATTCTAAAAATCTAGCTTTATTTTTTCATTGCTTACTCATTTTCCATATGTTTTCCTTCAAGAACTGACTAAAATTCTCATTAAAAAGAGTTAAAAGTATATACAAATAGACACTACTACATGAGTTCAGAGTTCTCCTGAACCTCACAGAAAAAAACAAGTCACCCTGGTCCACAGTGTAAGGTTCTGTTTCATAACAAACAAAGTAAATAAAAAGAAAAGCAAATCCAACATTGAACACTATGTAAATTATTTCTTTCTTGCCTTAGGAGTACAGCTTAAAGTTGACCTCAAAAGGTGAGTTGGATCAATGTATTATGAAGTTGGAAAACATTATTTGGCAAGTTGTGATTCACATCCAGAATGAGACCAGAGTGCAAAGAGTAATCATATAGCAGTGGCAGTGTTGAAAAGAGTAAGACCGCATACTAGGGAGAAATGGGAGAAGGAAAGGTGGGTGTTATGATATAATGTATTTTTAAAAGAACACAAACTATTTGGGGCTTAAATCTAGGAATCTAGAAATAAAAACAAAGTTTAGAAACAGAAACATGTTGTTTAAAATTTCTACAAATGTGTCAATAAAAAAAAAGGTATATATACAAATTTCCCTAGGAAATAAAAGGGTAAGAACATCTAAATAATATACCACCTGTCACCTGTGCATAGGATAGTAGAGAGATGAGGTACTCACATTAACAAGATATTCTGTGACATGCCAGTGATAACTTTGAATACTTTCATTGTCAGTGTGCCTTTGGCAAAGATACTGGCTGTTATTTTTGTTTCAGTATCTATAAATTAAAATTAACAAAAGTTCTCGTCTCATATGCCAGTACAAAGTTAAGTAAGGTAACTTATGGAATACATACATGGACAGGATATATGGACAATATATTTTCTGTATATGTATCACTATATACTCATATCCATGTTGACTATTATTAACACAATAAATACTATAGTCACCTTATGTTACTAGAGGGTTTGGTAATCAAGGAAACTTGTAGAATACAATGTATCACGATACTTTAAAACGTTCTCCAGTAAGTTTTATGCACACACACTGGCGCACACATACACACACACACACACACATACACAGCTTCAAAGTAAAATAACTGGATGCAAGTAATAACTGCTACTTTTCTTGAAAACTGTGAGTTACTTTTATGAAATAGTGAAGTTAACAAACAAGGAAATTGTTTCCATAAGTCCTCATTTAGACTAGTCTCTAAAAATGTTAGTTAACATTTCCAGATTTCATTTCAGTTTACAGCAAATTAAGTCATGGCAGCACTCAGAAAAAAAGGAAAGCCAACCAAGGCCAGACATGTTTAGAGATGTTTTCATAAGTCTCCCTGTTAGATATTCATTACAAGTAAGTCTAGTGAATGAAGGCTTAATTATGTTCAGAAGAAAATTTTAATCAAGATAAGAGCTCCATAAAATGTACAAATCTGACAGCCAATGACATAGACAATTAATTATGCAGTACAACAGTTAGTGTTTCAGGTGAAATGGTTTTATCAGCAAACAAAAGGCAGTATTAAGATCTGTTTATTCTAGCCATACTATGTATCTCAAAAGTTTACTAAAAAAGTCATTAAAAATGAGTCCATGCTAAATCTAAGTTTACAGTGTTAAATTTTAGTATGCCATAGCATTGTTAAAAATGAGATTCTGAAAAGACTAATAAAGCATTTAAATATTTTGACTATATTGGTTAACCTTAATGACTAAAGAAGTGTGATATTTGCTTCTTCATGACGTAGCAATGTTAGTGATGATGATGAAGGGGGGCTTATAATCCAGGAATAACGGCTGAGTCTATTCCTGGTAGGGTTCGAGAAAGCCTCCTTGTAAGCTCCCAAGAAGCACACTGCCACTGAATTTCATTGTATTTTTCTGATTTATTCCTAAAGCAATCCAGATCAACAACTACTCATAGATCAGAGCCAGTGAGGTTTGGTGGTAAAAACTCACAGTTCTTTTTTTTAAAAAAAACAATAACTTATTGAGTCTTTTTTATATATATAAAGAGAGAAAAGGAAAAGAAAAGAATAAAAGAGGGAAAGAGAAAGAGAAGAAACATGAGAAAGACAAAGAATAAGAACATTCCTTGTTCCTACTTATTTATTGACCTATATACTTTCATAGAATTAAATAGACATGTGTTTTCTGTGAGCCAGATCAATGGGTGCTGCCGAAGTTTTTATTGTATGTGTAGTTTATTTGCTCACATATACACAAATACACACAGAATCCTGAGTTGTAGCTCCTATTATTAATTTAATTTTCAGGAGGGAAAAAGAGAATTCTTTATACCATTGTATTTGCTTTAAGGATGTGTGTTTGACGCTGTAATGATAAATTCAGACTCTAGTGAATACTCATCCATTCTTTTTCACAACTTCTTTTGGCTTAGGGAGATTGACAACAAAATGAAAATAAAGCTAATACACCGGGCATGTCTCCTCAGATCTTTGAAACCAGGAGAAAAGAGATCAACTTAGTGAGTGTCCAAAGGAGTGGTAACCACAGCACACATGTCACTCTCTGGACCACAGTGTGCCTTCACAAGGAAAATACTAGAAATCCAACCACTGAGTGTTTCTTCTAGCTCTGTTCTCTAGTGCAAATGAACAAGAACATGGTGACTTGGGGAATGACGCCCCTGGTACTCAGAGGTGAGGATCATCCAGTGGGGAGAACACGATCAGTCACAAGAAAGGAGACTCCACGGGTCTTATCAACCAAGCACTAAGCAGCCCCAACAAAGGAATTCTTAGTTCACGGCTTCATCATGTGCTTGTTCCTCAAACGATACACATGCCTACTTCTCTAACAGCCTCTTTGCTGCACTGAATTCACTCGACCTGTTGAAATAAAATTGGCGGTTATATGGCTACGTAAGGACTGTATGTCTAAAGACCATCTCTTACATTTGAGGCCATTTTTATCAATGCAGCTGAAGAAAAATGAGAAGCCAAAAATATGCCCTAAGTGCATAGACGCTTTGTCACTGCCTCTTTCCAAATCTTTCTGTGTCTTTTTTTTTTTTCTACATCTACAATGTTCTTCCATACAGTGTCAGTTGTACCAACCATGCCACTCTGCCCACAGGAAACCCTTATATGCTTTCATTATCTTGGTAGTCATTTACAGCCAAGTAAATTATAGTTGCACACATGAAATTACAGAAGTTTGTCATTCTGCTTTTGTTTCATTTGTTTTGTGTTTAAGATCTTTAGAAAGCAAATTCGGTTTAAAAACAAATACACAATGTTCTTTCCTGACTCATTTTATTTTTAGTACAACTGGGTCACAGGATGTTAAAGATTATATTAACAAAAAAGGCTGCTGTCAGAGCCATTGTCAGCATCCGTATTCATTGTACTCCTTGCCTGAACAAAGATTAAGAGAATAGCAGATGGTGCCAAGTTGTGTGAAACAGTTTCCCCCAGTAGCAGTCTCAACCTCTTTCATTCTCAGCCTCTTTGGCAGACTTCTCCAGCAGCTGTGTTGGCAATGGTGCCAGAACCTATCAAATCCACGGAGCTGATGAGCTTTCAAACCACCCCATTAGAGTAGTTAACATTTGCTTTGTAGTCACCTACCTGTCTCTGAAGTTTGTGAATGAACCTAGCTCATCCTCCAATCAAAGCCCTTGGGAGAGTTCCAGACTGGAAGCTGATTTTTCTGTTATGCAAATTGATTCATAAACCTTGGGGCTGTTTTCTTACTCACTAGGGGCAGAAAATAGGAGCACAGGCAAATGCTTGAGGACATAAGATAACATGTCATTGAGAATGAGCGTTTTATTTATCAGAAGCAAAAAGACTCAAATAAAATATTTATAGGAATTGTATTACAAGCGATGAGCAAGAACACAGCTATACAGTGGTCTTTATTATTATTATTATTATTTTTTCATCTCGCATCCATTCCTTTCTATATGACTTAGCAGGACAGAGGCATTCAACTCATTAGAGGAGGTCACAAAAATACATGTGTGTCTCTCTGTGTGTGTGTATGTGTATGATTTTATATTTTTTTAAATAATATACCTTGGGAGACATTTTTATGAACATTTCAACAGAAGCGTGAGTAAGAAATAAAGAGTAAGAAATCTACTAACCCCTGCTTAGCCCCTCTGTGCTCCCTGTCCATGAGCACCATTGGTAAGCTAGAACTAATCATTCTCTTAACATAGGGATGTGATAGCTTGAGGTATGTAGAGTGCTTTTGAGAGTAAAAAGAGACACTTTTATGAATTCTCTTTAGATGAAATCATTCAAATTTTCTCACTCTGAGGAATGAACTAGAAATCGGTTGTTGGAAACCATGATAAATCATCAGACAGGATATTCAATACTGTTTTGCCAGTTTGGCAACCCAGATTGTTAAGTAGAGTAATGGTTAATCTTTTCTTAAGATTTATTTTTATTTATTTATTTATTTACTTTCATTTTCTGTATATTTGTGTACATCTGCCTGCATGTATTTGCAGGTGCATGTAGGTACCTGCAGGTGCCCAGAGAGCTCAGGAGAAAGTGTCAGATTCTGGAACTGTGAGTTTCCTGCCAACTCGATGGGCTGATGGGATTTATAACCACCAGGAAAACAAAAACAAACAAGCAAACAAACCTCTCGGCTTGTCTATGAGTGGTTGATTTAATTATATTAATTGAAGTGGGAAGACCCTCTCTAAATTGCAATAGATCATTCCATGGGCTGGAGTCTCAGACTGAAGGAAAAACAGAAAAATTACTGAGAGGTATTCTATTTCTCTTTTTTTATTTTTTTTATTTAACTTTTATTAACTACACTTTATTCATTTTGTATCCCCCCATAAGCCCCTCCCTCTTCCCTTTTCCACCCTCCCCCCTTTCTTCATACATGCCCCTACCCAAGTCCACTGATAGGGGAGGTCCTCCTCTCCTTCTTTCTGATCTTAGTCCATCAGTTCTCATCAGAAGTGGCTGCATTGTCAGGGTTCTAGGTTATCTCCATAAATAGTCCTTGGTTGGAGTATGAGTCTCTGGGAAGTTCCCTGTGTTCAAATTTTCTTGTTCTGTTGCTCTCCTTGTGGAGTTCCTGAGAGGTATTCTATTTCTTGACTCTGAGTGACCAGCCAACTTCCTGAAACCCCTGCCATGCCTTTATGTCTCGAACTGAGCTATCCACTGAAACTGAAAAATCACCCTCTTCTTGCTTTTTCTTGGTATTTTTTGTCAGAATAATGAGACAGCAACTAATACAGACTTGAAACACTTGGTTAAGACCCTCTCTCTCATAATCAGCTCCGGGTTACCTTCCAACATCCCTGTTATACACTGATTTTTGAAGAAGAGAAAATTACATTAACTAATTCTTGGAATTTGAAATGCCCTGTGAGAAGAAAGAGCGTGCAGTGGGATTGTTTTGTCGGAAGGCTTAAGGCACACAGGAAAGAAAGGTTTCAGCACCTGGGTTTTGCCGAGTCCCACTAAGTACAAGTAAGGTGTGCCTGTTGTATACATTTGATTATTTGTTTTTAAATTCCTTTAGTATACTCCCTTACATTTTTTTTTTTTTTAAAGAATGTTGCCTGAGTGGTAGCTCTGGCTTTGGGTGGGGACAGTATATACTTATCTGCATCACAATTACAGACACATGATTGTCTCCTCCCTAAGAGTGAGCCCACATCGGGGTGTCATTCCTCCAAATATCACACTTGTGATGGTGAAGTGTGATTGTCAATGTGATTGGATCTTGAGTCGTGGAAGAGGCACTCCACTGTGATTGGGTGATGAGAGTATTTGCTGGGAAGAATAATGAAGTGACAAGTTTCTCCATCAGATTAGGAACTGATGTGGTAGAAACCACGTAGAGGGTTCTTAGGGAAAACAGTGCTGCCTGCTAGCCCACCTTTACCTCTTGCAAGCCATTGCACAATCCTCTTTCTACTGTCCCTGCCATTTTTCACTGCTAGCAGGCTTCAGCTTATTAAGTCTACATTGACTGCAGACCAGTGACTCAACAAGAATCTTCCAGGCCTTAGGTATCACATTGGGACTGCTGTGCTGAGGCATTCCACCTTTTTGATTGAGAAACTAAAGTTCTATTAGGCTTTTCAGTATCTCTGTCTCTCTCTCTCACACACACACACACACACACACTATTTTTTCTGTTCTTTAAATACACTATCTGCAGAAAATTGTTTTAGTAATTTTAAAAAACATGATAGATTTTGAGACACGTTAAGGATACTAAAAGCGTAAATGGTTTCTTCATGAGATATGCAGTTATACAATACGACTTTTCAAAACCTGTCCTCTGGTTTAGTTGCTTACAGATCCTACTGCTAAGCCAGACCACTTTCTGAGTTCAAACATTTTCTTTTCTTTTGCTCTAGCTTCTCTTTTCAGATTCCTGAAAAATCTAAACCAGCTTGTTCTGACTATTTGTCTGCTCTTCTCTCTGAAGACCCCCTCCCAGTGTACCTGCTCAGACACTCCCATCACTGAGCTTGCCTTCTTTTTCCACTTGTAACTTATGATGCACAACTGCCTCTTCCTGTCTCCCCAGCAGATGACTTGTTGATTTTTGTCCCAAACTCCAATAAAATTGAGCTCTCGGTTTTCTTGTTGGCCCATTTTAAAAGTTCTCTATGAGCTAAAAAAAAAATCACCAGTAATACAGAAGTTCTTTATTTGAAGCCAGAATTCTTGTGCTGTAATGAAAATTTCTGAAAAAGTAAGTATAAAGAAAGAGAACGGTTAGCTAAATAATGAAGGGGCTTTTGGAGATGATAAAAGAAGTGAGAGGCTTTTAAAATATTTATATTTATTTATTTATTTATTTATTCGATGTGAGTGCACTATCTGCATATACACCTGCATTCAAGGAGAGGGTATTAGGTCCCAGTATGGATGGTTGTGAGCTACCCTATGATTGCTGAGAATCATACTCAAGACATTTGGAAGAGCAGATAGTAGTGTTCTCAACTGCTAAGCCATCCCTCCAGCATAAAAGTAAGAGGCTTCTTAAGAAAAGAAAAGAAAAAAAAAACAATTATCTTTAAGTGTAAGTATTGAAGAGAAAGACAAATGGAGAGAGATAAAGAAAGAGAGGAAAGGAGGAAGACAGAGAAAGAGAGATCTCAGAATAAGACAATGTTACATATCCAAAGTAATGAGTGAGTGTGTGTGTGTGTGTGTGTGTGTGTATGTGCTTTTCTTTGGAGTGAGATTTCAAATATTTTTGTTTCATGGGTAATGGCCAAGAGGGTAATTCATAAGCTAAAACATAATAAAGAAGAGAAGTTACATTGGCAGATTTCAGAACAAGAGTCTTTTTTTTTCTTTTCTAGGAGTATACAGAATTTTATATATGTGTCACAGTACCATGTGCATGGAAAGAACAGGTGATTTTGAAAGACTATATGGATAGACCACTATAGTGAAATAAAGGTTAGTTGGAATGCATTCCAGAAATCTTATGAAAGAAGGTTACATGAGCTGGAGGTTACAGGAGCTCCACAAGGAGAGCAACAGAACCAACATTTCTAGGCAAAGGGGTTTTTTTATGAGACTGATACTCCAACCAAGGACTATGAATGGAGATAACCTAGAACCCCTGCATAGATGTAGCCCATGGCAGCTAAGTCTTCAAGTGGGTACCCTACATATGGTTACAGGGACTGTCTCTGACATGAAATCAGTGGCTAGCTCTTTGATCCCTCCCCCACAGGGGTAACAGCTTTACCAGGCTACAGTGGAAAACAATGTAGTCAATCCTTATAGGCTAGGATCAGAAGGAACGGGAGGATGACCTCCTCCATCAGTGGACTTGAAGAGGGGCATGGGAAGAGATGAGTGAGGGTGGGCGGGATTGGGAGGGGATGAAGAAGGTGGCTACAGCTGAGATAGAAAGTGAATAAACTGTAATTATTAAAAAATAAATCAAAAGATAATTTATTCCAGAATTCCTCATTTATTTCAGTTCTTTTCAGGTGGCCTAGCTGTCAAAGAACTCTGTGATTACATCAGATTAATTTCCTCACTTTATTGTGGAGTTTTCCCCATAACTAATTAACTGGAATTTGTAGGATTCTGGGACCCAGAAAGAACTATTACACAATAGGCTTATAATTTGTAAGTAGAAGAGAGTCTGATCTTCTGACATCCAAGCAGATAGCTTAGGCATCGAGAAGACTCATGACAAAGAAACGCGCAGGACTCTTCTTCTTCATGTCCCCCAAGGTGACAAGGAAACACTAATAAGAAAGCAACACAATCAAAATTATGAGCTAAAGAGTATGGTACTTAGACTGTGAGTCTAAGAACCTCTTGATTAGGTTTCACAAGCCAGATTCTCTTAGTGTAAAAATGATTTTTAAAAATAATCAAATTCACCTAGTACTCACCCAACTGCTGTATGTTAGTATTGTGGACACTTTCTATTGAACAAAGCACGATGGATGAGAATTAATTGTGCTTGACGGTGGTTACGTATCGAAAGATCTCAAATACAGTGCACTAGGTATCTATTCCAGTTATGTCCCCAATCATCATATTAAGTTTGTGGAAAAGAGGAAGCCAACCTACACATGAAGACTCTGCCTATGTCCTCTAACCTACTCTTTGTTGTTGGTAGTGGTAGTTTGAGGGTTGTTTTGTATTGATTCATTTGGTTATTGTTTGTTTGCATATCTATAATAAGCTTTTTCTTTTGAAGATTTTGTCCCACATTTCGTGGTTTATAGGACTGAATTTACATAGCTTTCACAACTGGTGAAATTACATTATAATCACAAGAACATAAGTATTTATGGAATGAATCTATTACATTACTGCTTAACCACCTAATTTATGAAGCTGAGATTAGGATTCCACATCTCACAATACTACATAAATTCTTTAGTGAAGTACACGACCACAGACCACTCTGACCTTAACAACTGCATAGCTTTTCTAACATTCTGCTCAGTGGAAACTCAGGCAGCTATGAAGGAGAATGCTATGTCTGAGGAAGTCCATAAATCAGAAAAGAGATCAATCTGGACTATAGAGGATTCCCGGCTGTTAGACATGAGCCAGCATTCATCGACAACTTGTGAAACAGAGTCCTACCCCACCCAAACGTGTCCTTTTCCTTACCTCTGGCAGGACGTACCTGTGATTTTCCATTAACTGTAGTCATGGAGTATATAAGTTCATATACCTGTATATGGTACATGTGTATTCTCCAAATACCGCCAGTTTCATATAAAACATGTTGGCCTCTGGGCTCCTATGTTCCCTGCTAACAAGAATCTGTTACGCATTTCAAAGCCTCCTCTCAAGCATCCTGGGCCTTCTAACCTTAGAACTGCTCAGAGCCTACTGCTGGCTTTGTCCTGTTATTCTCGCTATTTTCTGTTCTGACTATTCCTTACCTCATACCGTCTGCGTTATTCTCTCCTGCTCTTCCACTTTCCTAGCCTTGTCCCTGTCAGACCTACCACTTTTTCTCTCCACGCCGGACTCTTCCAGATGTCTCTATCTCTTATTCGCAACCAAAACCGCCTCCTGTAACGGAGCAGCCATTTCAGTGGTTTCTTTACTGTGGCTCACGTACAGATGGAAAGATGAGAAATTATAGGGGCATGAGAAAGGAAAAGGGTCCCTGACTCTTTGATTCCAGATTTTGTTTCTCACTTGCTGAGAGTAGGAATTTTAACACAAAGAATACATGTGGAAGAATTACCTCCCCCCCTTTTTTGTGAAAAACCTCAAACAAGAATATTAAGGCAGCTGACAAGTAATGCTGAATGTTAAAACAAATTGTTTCAGTCCTTGTGACCTTTGACATTTAACTTTGTCAGCAATCCTTTTATACCAAAAATCCTGAGAGCTGCCCTTTTTAATCCACCACTTTACTATTTCATCGGCTAAAGGAAATTCTGAAGAGCCAAGAGTATACATCACTGGAAAAGCACTTTAAAAAGTAAATTATTTAAGACGAGAAAAATAAGTAATATGACATTTTACTTATTGTGTAAACTTAACTGAATATTTAAATTCATCTGGAGAGGTATTGATTATATCTTTTGAAAAAGGTTACTCCCGATACCTTCAAATCACATGCACACCTGTTGTGAAGACAGTCGGGGCTCATCTTTCCTAATTCCCACATTTCAGATGTATCTCTCAGAATATGAGATTTTTTTTTTCTTCACTGACTCATCCTGAAGTTTTTCTGTGCACATGTCAAAAAGTTCTCCTCATCCACATCCCAGAGGAGCATTTTCTGAAGCAGGGAGTCAGTGCTGTGCTGACTCTTTTGTTGTGTTCCCAGGAACAGGTAGATGACTGGCCCTAAATTCTTCTTGCTCACACAGAAAGATTATTTAGTAACAAAATGTTTTAGAAGGATAATTATAGGGTTATGTATTTATAATCCACAATTGCTTTCATCCCATTATGTAGCTGAACAATAGGGTAAAAATAAATGAGACTTTGAGATTGTTTTACTGTGAATTTGGGAGACTTGTGCCAGAATCTTCTCATGCTACTCGAAAAATTATGCTTCCTTCTTGGAGTTTTTAGTCTCGTTAGTAAGTGACTATGAGGATAAATGCAAGAAAAATCCACTAAATTCAAAAGTTAGAAATCTCTGCAACTGCTTAGAGGAAGAAGAAAGTCCTGTCCTTTAGGCAGGCAGTCTGCTGGCTACATGGCTGCCTGCCACGAGGCAGACCAGAAGCCACAAGTAAGGGAGCGGACATTTAGATAAAAAGTGAAGCCCAGTGTTAGAGAAAGTATTTTCAGATTACAGTAAGAAAAAAGAAATAGTAGTCCTTACCCTAGAAAAGTATACAGACCCAACAAAATCTAATGATAGGTCTGTAGCTACTTCACAGGTATGGATTCTGGAAAGGAAATTGCATTATCTCATGAAAGGGATAATTATTCCTCTGTCTCTTTAGTGAGCCTTAAGGGGAACACGCTTTCCTGGGGCATGGTTCTTTGACCTGACCAACAGGATTAACTCTTAAAGGGAGGAGCCAATGTTATGCCTACCTCTATTGCAAGATTTTTCTTTACTGTAACAATTGAATTCTGATCTGATTCTAAAAGCTCATGTTTTCTCTTTGATGTTAACTGAAAAGAAATTACAGTGCAAGAAATTAGAATTAAACAGAATTGAGGGAAAACGTGAGATATAAAGTGGGCAAAATTCTTTGCTCCTTGATTCAAATGTTTGAAAGTGTTATGATAATGTTGAAAAACAGGTGTAAAATAAAATCAATTCCACTACTGGTTCCGGTTAACTCTTCTTAGGTAGATGGCGTATTTCTTTCTGTTTAAATTAATTTATTTTATATTCACTTTACACCATGGTTGCCCATTTCCTCCTTCCATCCCAGTCCTACCCTACCCTAGTCCTCAGAAAAGGGGAGCTCCATTTCACACTTACCCCAGCTCAGGATCTCACCTCACTTGTTAGCTTTCGATGGCACATTTCTTGTTTTGAAAGGAGTATTCTGATTTGATAAAGAAAAAGTTGTTGGCCAGACATTACTGGGAATAAGAAATAACAATCTTTCCTCTTTAAAATGTGGTTGGTGTAAGTCCTGTCCTTCCCAACTTCCATGAGCCCCATCATGACACAGTACCATTATGCATTCCTGAGTGTAAAAAGTGATCATTCTATTTTTTTTTTCCTGTTGCTGTCACAAACACCTTGCAACAAAAAGCCATGTAAGGAAGGGAAAAGTTTATTTGGCTAACAGTTCTTAATTATGATCAATGATTTCTGGTAGGCCAAGGCAGGAATTCAAGCAGCTCATCACATCCCATAAATAATCAATATCAAAGACAGTATATGTGCATCCTTGCTTGCTTTGCTTGATTTCAGGAGTTTCTCCTCTCCTCCTCTGTTCAGGAAGCCCTGACTAGTGAATCATACCACTACAAATGAACAGGATTTTTCTACATCACTACCACTAAAGATTGTCCCCCAAAGACATGCTCATAGGGCAACCTGATCTAAATTTCCCTTTAAGACTCATTCCATGGGTGATTGTAGAATGTGTCAAGAAGACAGTTAAACGTAACCAATATAGTATTCCATTAAAAACAATAAGCTGTACCTTCCCCATACATCTTTTACACTACCTCAACTATCAGTTCATTGGATGAACTTAAAAATAGTTCTGTTTCTAGTCTGAGGTAGTGGTCCAAGTGTCTTTCTCTCTATGTGCATATCTGTCTATATCAACTTAATAAACACAAAGAGCTAAATATACATGTATATACAGCGGTATATAAATGTCATATTGGTGAAATATGTAATGTAAAAGTAAAACGGTAGCTATATCTAGGGGACAGACGTGGTCCAGTTTGGGAAGAGTTTGATTACAGGCCAAAAAAGGGAGTCCAGGTGTAAATTCAGCTGTTTGGGCAGTTTTCCAAGAAAGTCTCACCTGGATTGCCATATGTTGCCACCTAGCCAATAAATCTGTACTGAGAAAAAATAAACGTACCTATAAAAAATCACAAAGTTTTACTCCAAAGCGACTTTCCAGGCTGTAGAAACATTGTGATACTAATTAATTTATGGTTATTAGGAACAGAAACAACTATTTGTAAACATGCAGAAGTGTTTGATTACACAAATGCTGACCCTGATATTATTTATAAAAACAGCATTTAGTCATTAGTAAAAATGAGGAGTTATCTTGACTGACTCAGGGGAATTTACTTGTAAATTATGACCCATGAACAGGAACCCTACAGGGATGCATGGACCCAAGTACTCTACCTCCTTAGAGTGGAAGTAATGTGTGTGTGTGTGTGTGTGTTTCTTTAAATAACAATCTATATTTCTTCTATAAAAAAGGGAGGTAATATCTCCCTCAAACTGATGGAACACTGTTCAAAGACGCTTCTTAACACAGTACATTTTATGCTAGAGAATCCTCTCCTCTACACCTGCTATCTTGGGTGTACATGGGCACAATTTACCTGATAACAGAAAAACAGCAGGAAATAGTGGAAGGCAACTAGTATGAGAATGAAATAAGCAGTATAAAAGAGAAGAGCCTCATACTTTGGGTGGTGAGGTAGTTTTGAAGACAAGGTATGCTTCTACAAAAAATACATGCACACACACACTTTAGAGAGGCTTAAATTCTTAATATTTTTACATTATTCCACAACCTTCCTTCACTCCAACCACACTGTATTTGGACAAATACAGTGACCTGGAGGGAGGTGGTGGTGTCAAGACCACCACAGGAAGACCTACACAGACAACTAACCAGGACCCACGGTACCTCATAGAGACTAAACCACCAAAGACCATGCATGGACTGCTCCTAGGCCCCCTACACATATGGCTTCTGGGTCATCAAGTGGGTCTCCAAAAAATCTGAGCAGGGGTTTTCTCTGACCTGGAATTTTTAGTCTCCCTCTGGATACCCTTTACGTAGCAGAGCTGCTTTTCTTTTTTCTTTTTCCTTTTTCTTTTTTTATTATTTATTTATTTTTTATTTTTTTGCCTCAGAAAAAGAAGAGGCACTTATTCCTGATTTTCTTAGTCCTGATTTGATTAATGTGCCAGGGTCAGTTGGTATGGGGGAGTGGGTGAGAGAGTAGGACTGGGAGGTAAGGAGGAAATGGGGTTTAGATTAGGATATAAAATGAAATGAACAAATACATAAATAAATGAAGAATAAATTTAACACTTTTAAAGACTGAAAGAAAAGAAATCCAAGAAAACACAAACAAATATTTGGAAAAAATGAATATAATCCTTAACAAAAGCCAAGCCAAGCAAACAGACAGTTGAAGGAAATTAATGAAACTCTTCAAGACCTGAAAATGGAAATAGAAGCAATAAAAAAAAACAAATTGAAGAAATGTAATAATGAAAAATTTAGGAATTAAACAGGAACTACAGAGGAATAAAATAAAAATGATAGAAGAGATAATCACAACTATTGAAGATACGATAGGAGAAATCCATATACTGATCTAAGGAAACACTAAATATTTTAAAATGTAATCATATTTATATATTTATTCATTAAAATTTATTCAGTTTGTATCCCTGCTGCAGCCCCCTCCCTTGTCTACTCACAGCCCCATCCACCCTCCTTCTTCTCCTCCTATGCCCTTCCCTTTGTCCACTGATAGGAGAGGTCTTCCTCCCCTTCTAAAGAACCCTAGTCTATCAGGTCTCCTCAGGGCTGGTTGCATTGTCTTCCTCTGTGGCCTGGCAAGGCTACACTCCAGGAAAGGTGATCAAAGAGCCAGCCACTGAGTTAATGCCAGAGACAGCTCCTCAGTGACGTAACCCAGAAGCAGAAGGACACACATGGTATATACTCATTTATAAGTGTATATTATATATAGAATGTAGGAAAAACATTCTAAAATCTATACCCCTAAAGAAGCTAAACAAGAACGAGGACCCTAGGAAAGATCTCAACCCTCATTCAGAAGGGCAAATGGGATACAGATTGGAAGCAGGAAAAGACAAGGAACGGGTTAGGAGCCTACCACAGAGGGCCTCTGTATGACTCCATTGATCGGGGTATCGAAGCAGATGCTGAGACTCATAGCCAAAGTTTGGGCAGGGGGCAGGGATCTTATGAAAGAAGGGGGAGATACAAAGAGCTAGAGAGAAAAGGAGCTCCACAAGGAGAACGACAGAGCCAAAAAATCTGGGCCTGGTAGGACCTGCAGAGACTGATAATCCAACCAAGGACCATTCATGAAAGGACCTAGAATGCCTGTTCAGATAAAATCAAATTTAAACAAAATGTACTACAAATCTAACCCTACAGAAGCTGCTAAAATGTAAACTTAACCTAAATAACAGGAAATAAAAATTTCATGGCAGCAAAACCAAAAGAATGTGAACATACACACAGAAAGATACCTCACTCACTCACACTCTCTCTCTTACACGCACACACACAAACACACACACAAAAACACACCACCAACAAAATAACAGGAATCAACACTATGTAGTTGCTGATATCTCTTTATATCAATGCTCTCAACTCCCCAATAAAAAGACAGTGACTAATAGAATGAATATTAAAACAAGATCTATCCTACTGCTACATCTAGGAAACATACCTCAACAAAAAGGATGGATTTTATTTCAGGACAAAAAGTTGGAAAAAGTTTTTCCAAGCAAATGGATCTGAGAAGCAAGTTGGTTTAGTCATTTTAATATCTTTAAAAAACTAACCAAACAAACAAAAAGGCAGACAAATAAAAAACAAAACAACACAAAACAAACAAACAAACAAAAAACCCAAAACCGATGGGGATGGACATTCCCTAGTCATGAAAAAAAATTTACCAGGATTACATTTTAAGTTTTAACATCTATGCCCCAAATAAAAGGGCATAGGATTTTGTAAAATAATCACACTACAGCTTAATCACATATCACACAGTGATAATGAGAGTCAATAATACACCAGTCTCACAAATGGACAGTTCACCCAGACAAAAACTGAAGTTTAGCAAAATACTGGAAGTAACAGGCATTATAAACACAATGGACCTAATAGATATCTACAGACCATTTCATCAAAACACACAAAAAATATATACTGTCTTCTCAGAACTTTATGGTACTTTCTCCAAAAATTGACATTACTCAAAACAAAAAGCAATTCCCAACAGGTACAAGAAAATTGAAATAACTCATTGTATCCTATCAGATCACGAGGTATGAAAGCTGAATTTCAACAACAGAATCAACAGAAAGCGTAGAAAATCATGGAAACTCAACAGCTCTCTACTGAATATAAAACGGGTTAAGGCAAAAATAAAAAAGAACTTCAAGACTTTCTAGAATTCAATGAAAATGATTATACAGAACACCCAAACTTATTAGACACAATGGGAACAGTGCTAAGAGAAAAGTTCATAGCAGCAAACACCTCCAGTTTAGAAGAAAAAAAAAAAAAAAAAGGAGCAATCTCATTCTAGAATTTAACAGTATACCTGAAAACTCTAGAACCAAAAGAAGTCAACACATCCTAGAGGAGTAGGGGGCAAATAATAATCAAACTAGGAGCTCAAAAAAAAAAAAAAAGGAACAAATAGAACAATTTATAAAATCAATGAAACAAAGAGATGGCTCTTTGAGAAAAATTAAAACTATGCATAAACTGTTATCTAAGAAAGAAAATATCCTAATTAACAAAATCTGAAATGCAAAAGAAAATATAACAACTGAAACTAAGAAAATACAGAAAAACATAAGGACATACTTGAAAAACTATACTCTATCAAATTGGAAAACCTTAAAGAAAATGAATAACTTTCTTGATAGGTATCACTTACCAAAATTAAATCAAAATCAGATAAAAAATTTAAATGAACCTATAACCTCTGGTGAAATAGAAGCTATTCTCAAAAGTTTCTCAATCAAATAACACTCAGGACCAGAGGGATTAGCACATAGTTCTACCACATGTTCAAAGAAGAAAGAGTTAACACCAGCACTCCTCAAATTATTCCACCAAACAGAAACAGAACAAACATTGCACAATTTATCTAATGAGGGCATAGTTACCCTGATACCCAAACCACATTAAGACTCTACAATGAAAGATAACTACAGACCAGTTCCTTTTATTATCTTAGCTGCAAATATATTATACAAAATACTTGAAAATGGCATCTAAGAACAGATCAAAAAGACCATCTACCACATCAAGTAGATTTCATCCCTACTGAAGCGGTTGATTCAATATATGACAATCAGTCAATGTAATCCACCATATAAAATTAAACCTAAAGGAAAAAACAAAGCAAAACACATGACCATCTCATTATACGCTGAAATAGCCTTTGAACAAAATCCAACACCTATGTCTTTGAAGAAAATAATTGAAAAGGGTTTCAGTAGATGAGAAGATCTCCCATGCTCATGAATCTGTAACATTATCAGAAAAAAATGGCCATCCTACAAAAAACAATATGCAGGTTCAATGTAATCTCCATCAAAATTTCAGCACATTTCTTCACAGACTTTGAAAGAAAAATTCTCAACTGCATATGAAAAAACAAACCAAACCAACCAACCAAACAAACAAACAAACAAAACCACAGGAGAGGTAAAACAACCCTGTTGTGGATGTAAAACAGGTTTGAAAACTAGCACCTATACAACCCTGAACAATAAAAGAACTGCTGGAAATACCACCATCCCTGAATTCAAGATATACTACAGAGTAATAAATTCCTTTGTTACTGACATAAATGCAGACAAGTTGATCAATGGAATCAGACTGAAGACTCAGACATAAATTCACATATCAATGGTCAATTGGTTTCTTATAAAGAAGGCAGAAATACACTCTTAAAAAAGTGTCTTCAAAAAAATTGCTAAGTAAACTAGATGTCTACATACAGAAGAATGCAAATAGTTTCATATTTATTAATCTACACAAACTCAAGTCCATCTGTATCAAAGACCTCAACATAAACCAGATAATCTGAACCTGATAAAAGAGTTAGTGGAGAATAGTTTTGCAGCTAAGAATAGTTTTGCAAATCCTGTGCAATTGGCACAGGAGATGGCTTTCTGAAAACATTGTTATTTCAGGTATTAAGATCAACAATGAATAAACAGGACCTCATCAAGTTTAAAACTTGTATAATGCAAAAGACACTATCAGACAAAGCACCAACCTACAGAATGGGAAAACCTTTTTACCAACTTCACATCTGATAGATGTCTAATATCAAAAATATATAAATTATATCAAGAAACTAGATATCAAATCTAAGTAATATAATTAAAAATTGAGTACACATACAAACAGAATTCACAATCTATTTAATATTCTTCTATTGGTAGAGGGATATTAAATGACTGAGAAACACTTAATAAAATGTTCAACATCCTTAGCTATCTCAGATATGAAAATCTCAACTAGTTTGAGATTCCATCTTTTACCTGTCAGAATGGCTAAGATCAATATTACAAGTGATAGGTCCTGCTGGCAAGAATGTGGAGCAAGGGGAACATTCCTTTATTGTGGTAGGAGTGCAAACTTTTACAGCCACTATGGTAATCAATATGGCAGTTCCTCAGAAGAATTAGAGCTGACCTATGTGAAGACCCAGCTATACTACACTCTTGGATATATACCCAAAGGATGGTCCATCCTAGCATAAGGACACCTGCTCAAACATATTCATTGCAGCTCTGTTTATAATACACAGAAACTGGAAACCACCTAAATGTTCCTCAGCATAAGAATGGATAAATAAAAATGGTACAATTACACTATGCAATATTATTCAGATGTTCTAAATAATGACATGATGAAATTTGCAGCAAATGGATGGAACTAGAAAAAAAATCATCTTTAGTGAGGTAACCCAGGCCCCAAAAGACAAATATGGTACATATTCACTTATTGTAAGTGAATATTAGCCATTAAGCATATGATAATCAAGCTATAATCCATAGACCCAGAAAAGTTAAAGAGGAGGGTTCTGGGAGTGTGGGGGAGTATATGGATTGTCCTGGAAGTAGAAAAGAGAATGGATTTTACAGTTTGCCTAGGAGCAGGCAAGGATGGTTGTAGGTTGGGGGTGGTGATAGGAGAAATCAGGTTTGAGGGAGGTAAAGTAGAATGAGAGAGACATAGCTGGAAATGGAAGACATTTGGGGAACTGTGTGGAGTCTAGTGCAGTAGAAATTTCCTGGAATCTATGAAGACAGTTCTAATAAGGACTCCTAGGAAGAGAGGATACGGAGTCTGAACTGACTGTCTCTTTGTAGCCAGGCAAGTGGTGGGACTTGCTTGTATTCAATTGAATTGGTGACCAAGATGGTACCAAGGAGACCCCCAAACAACGCAGGCTAATGCTAAGACAACGAATTACTCTCCGCAAATTGACATAGGGGGCCCATTGCAGAGGACAAACTCCACACAGTTCACTGAACTTGAAGAGTTCAAGCTGGTGCCTGCTTGAAGCCTGCATCCCTATGTTCTAATATCTTTGGTATGAGAAGGTAACTTGCATGCTACCTTATGCAGAGGACTTGAGATCTTCATCGGGTCCCTCCTCTCAGAGATCAGGAACCCTATGTAAGACCGGAGTAAAGACTGTAGAAGTCAGAGGTGATGGAGGACTCCAGGAGCACAAAGTAGAGTGAATCAAACAAAGAGGGCTAATATGGGCTCATAGAAACTGAAGTGGCAAGCATGTGACCAACAGGAGTCTGTAGCAGTCCTCTACATGTATGTTATAGCTGTTAGCTTGGTCTTTCATGGCACTCCTAACTGTGGGAAGATGTGTGTCTCTAACTCTTGCCTGCTCTTGTCCTCCTGTTGAGTAACCCTGTCCAGCCTCGGTGTGAGGGTTTTTGCCTTATTTTATCATATTTAGTTTTGCTATGTAGGGTTGCCGTCTCTTGGAGGCCTACCCTTTTCTAGAAGGTGATAGAGGGAAAGCCAATCTGGAGAAAAGGATGGTCAGGGGTAGCTTATGAGCTGGGGAGCTGGGGAGCTGGGAGAAATGGAGGGAAGGGAAATTATAGTGAGGATGTACTGTATCAGAGAAAGATATATTTTCAATTAAAATAAATAAAAAAAAATATTATTTTCTTGTGAAAAAATTAGAAGAAAAGTTTTGATGTGTGCAACCTTGAAACCAAAGTAGGAAAAGACATTGAGGATTGCCATAAAAATATACATTTAAGAATTTCACAGACATTGGAACAGGAGGTAACGATGTAAAAACATAGCTTTCTGTATGTTCAGAAGGTATTTCAGCTCTCAGACAGATGAAGATTTGGGCTGATTTTCCTTAGATCTTACAAATAAAGGCAGCCAAACAAGCTGGGTGACCATGCGTTCCAGGTAGCTAGGATCTATTTTAAATGCTCACTTGCTTATAATTGCTGCTTTGTGATTAAAATGATCATATTTTTCCAATAAACAAAAAATAAATAAATGAATTAATTATTGTAAAAACATCCATAATCCACTGTAATTTTGGAACACCTCTAAAAATATTTGTTCCTGAAGCATTTGTATGCATTAAAAAATGCAGTTCATTCATTCTTCATGTCTGAAGTCAATTCTTATTAATCGCACATATACCTATTATTTTTTATTTGCCAGGATTGTAATGAATAAAATGTAAAAGTCTGAGAACATTATTATAATGTTTTAAATATCAGCTTAAAACAAGTAAAATTAAGTAAAATGAATTAATCAATGTATATAAAAATAGCCTACAGTCAATTTATATTAAATGGATTATTATTTAGAATTTTATAGCACAAGCAGCTGTTTATATTTTTAATTAACTTTGACCATAAGTATTTATTCAATAATCATTACAAAATAAACAGAAGTATGTATGTGCATATTTATGTGTGTGTGTGTGTGTGTGCGCGCGCGTGTGCGCGCACGCATTGGTGATCTACCTACTGCAAAGGAAACAATTAAAATACTTAGAAGAAAAAAGACTATCCACAACCAATCAGAACACACACAGAAAACGTGCTTCATCCTAGCACTCTTCCATTATTAGATAATGCTATCACTCATGAGTATTCACCACTTGAAATAGCATTGATAACTGAAGTGCCCCGATTGTCATACAAGCAAACATGCATTAGAGAGGATGAGAGGGAATATGTAGATAAAGAGCAAAAAAGAAATTAGTTACGATTATACCAGCATCACAGAATTCAGGATGGTTTCCTCTCTAAGATCCTTCCGTGGTTTGGGGAATGCTTCTTTGTGTTTTTTCCTTGACAGACTCTTGAAATATATATATATTAATGGGAATTGGGGCACAAACTGTACAGTTGTGGGGAGATTTGCTTTCCGAGGTTTACCTTGAAGGTAAAGGAGTTTGAACCTCAACACCTGTCACGTCTACGGGACCCTTCCAAGGTTGTTAGCCTGAGAAATGTGGTGATTCCTAAAGTTTGTTCAGCTAGTAAATGTGTGGAACTATATAGATGAATATGAGTATTATGTCTTCCATTTAACCTGAAGGTGGAAAGTGACAGGGATTTTAGGTAGAAACTGAAATCAATCGCTACCACCTTCTCGCAATACTGACTACTTAAGAATTTCCAGTTGGGTAATTTTATTAGGAAAGCATTTTCTAATGGGAAGTGTGTGTTTAGAATTACAGTGCTTTGGGCAGAGTGCAGGTTGTCTTATGTAAGAAGGACCTGGAGGGGACAGGAGCCCCACAAGGAGACCAACAAAGCTGAAAAAGCTAAGCCCACGGTGGACTGCAGAGACTGATGCATCAACCGACTGATACATAGAGAGGACCTGTGTAGCCCATAGGCAGCTCAGTTTCCATGTGGGTTCCCTAGAAGGAGGAGCAGAGACAGTCTCTGAGAGGAACTCCTTTGCCTACCCTTTGATCACTTCCCCTTGGTGGGTTGACCAACCAACCCACAAAGGAAAAGGATCCAGGTAGTCTTGATTGGCACCTAATAGGCTATGGTCAGACAGTAGGACTGTCTGGCAGGAGGACCACTCCTATCAGTGGGCTAGGGGAGAGAATTTGGGTAGAAGAGGTATGGGGGATAAAACGGGGATACAAAGTGAATAAATTATAAAAATAAAAATGAAATAATTACAATAGTTGTAAATAATTCTCTGTTAGTTTTCAAACATACTAAGTAAAAATATTTAGTGACAATCCGACTGCTCACCTTGAAGAATTAAAAATACTTTTAAAAGTTGCCATATTGACATCAAATTTCACATTGTAATCTTTACCGTTCTAAATTATTGTGTAATAACTCTTATTCAATGTTAATCACACCACACAGATAAAGATCTCTAAACTAGATGACAAACCTTACTTTATATGGATTTTGCCTCTAGTCTTATTACAGATTATTTTTCTAGTATTTAAGAGACTATGATTTAACCTGGGAATCTCGATAAGAGGAAGCTGAGCATGTAATACATTTAGTTTTATTTAAATAGTGTATACATGAATAGTTAAACTTTTGTGACTAATAAAATTGCAGCTGTGTTAGTGAGGCTGCTACACACTCTCAGTTGTGTTAGCAAAATTGGAAGAACTTCTAGATACATCTGAACACCCTAAGAGAAGCAAAGATGACATCACTAACTTAAGGAGATCTATAATAAGCAGGAAGATTGAAGCAGTAATAAACTATTTCCTGATAATTAAACAAAAAATCCAGTACAGGTGCAGATGGATTCACAATAGCATTCTCTCGTAACTTTAAAGTAGAATTACAACCAATACTACCCCAATTATTCAAAAAAATTGAAACAAAAGGAACACCCTCAAACTTCTTCCATAATGCCAGTATTACTCTACTGCTCATGTGTGGGACTCGTCGAAGTCTGGCTGCACTAGACAGTCATTTATTTGAGCTCAGTCCCTGGTGGTAAAATTTCTTTTCTCAGTGAGGTTCTAAGTCTCTCCTGATCCGGGTGACCATGTTCTTGTAAGTAGTGTCACATAGCCTTCAGGACAGGTTACAGGATGGACACTTTCCTTACAAAAAAAAGAGGTTCAGCTGGCTATTCATCTTAGCCGTTAGCACTGACCTTCAATTGTACTTGGGGATTTTCCCCTCATCCCTAGGATAATTAATTAATGTATTCTTTTTCTCATGATAAGACTATGCTACTGCACTGATAAAGAAACACTGTACCACTGCATGTAAATCAAGTATCCCTGACCCCATGACCCCAGAGAATCAAACACATTCACCCTCAAAATCCCTCCCATTTCCCAAGGTTTATAAATCCCTGATTTCAAATAAAATGGGAGTGCATGCATGCTATGGGGTTGCTTGCTGCATGATACCATCAGCCTTCCACTGTGGCCATATAAGATTCGTTATTTACCCCCTGCCCGGTGAGTCTTACAGGATCTGTCCTCCAGCCCACTGAGCCTGGGCCTTGCTACTCCAAGGTCATCTGCAAGCTGACCAGGCATGGGCTTTGGCCTGTACCTCTGCTTGCTCAGCACAACAGCTTACCCAAAAGCTATAACATTTTGGTATCTCCATAGGCTTTGGAATACTCAATCTCATTCCACTGGTGATCTCATTCTTAAAGAGATAAACTGTAACACTCCATGGAAAACCTTTCTACACCCTGGGCTAGAGTACTTGGGCTTCTCCCTAAAGTACCTTAGCGGCCTCTGAGAGAAACAGAACTCCCATTCTCCATCTGTAAGCCAGCTCCTGGCCCCCATCAAAATCCTGAATTCCAAAGACATTCACGTCTGGTTAAAGCTCAACAACAGAAATATGAATCAATAGCTTTACAAGCATAAATGGAAAAATTTCAACTAAACACTTAAAATCAAGTACAGGTGTACATCAAAAATATCACTCATCATTATAAAATTGGCTTTGCCCCAGAGATGTGGATCTGGCTCACAATGTGGAAATAAATAAATATAATAATTTTACGAATCAACTCAAAGAAAAAAATAAAAAAAACTAATACATAAAAACCCAAATTACTCGTTTTAAAATGTTTTAAAGATTGGAACGGAAAATTATCAAAAGAAGAAATATGAACAATTTGATGTTTCATTCCACTCCAGTTGGAAGGGCTATCATCGATAAAGCAAGTAACAAATGCTGGGCTAAATGTGTGGAAAGAAGAACCCTTCTTCACTACTGATGGATGTACAAACTATTACAGCCTCTGGAGATTACACAAACATTACTCTGTAAAGATTCATCAAGAAAAATTAGAAATGAAATTACCATACAACCCAGATCTTCCATTCTGGACACATACCCAAAGGACTCTGAATCCTAATACAGAAACACAAGTTCATCCATGTTCATTGTCACTTTACTCAAAATAATTATGAAAAGTTTTAGATGTCCATCAAATGATGAATTCATAATGAAAATGTGGTACATATACATGACTAAATTTTATTTAGTTGTAAAAAAATTAAATTACAAAATTTACAAATAAATGAATGGAAAAAAAGATTATACTGTGTTAAGTAATCTTGATATAGGCTATATATTATCCATTATTTGTGGGTCCTAAGTTAGGATTTCTAATTTTTGTGTAAAACTTTGTGGAAGCCTTGATATTCCAAAAAGGTCTTTGACATTGGAAAGACCGAAGGGATTGAGTTAGTATAAAGTAGGAGTCATAAAAGTAGAAAGGGAAGATGGAGGATGGAAATGTTTAAGCAGAGAATGTTAGGGGATTGATGCACATTAGGGAATACTATGCGTTTTGAATTCTTTACTCCTTGGCCTAACAAGCTTCTCTACCAGACGGAATATTCCAACTAGTTTTAGAATATCCTGTGTGTTAAGGAGCTTCCCTACAAGCTGAATAGTTTTATCTCAGAGGAGATTGCTATGCATAGGTGTTGGGCCAGAGGAGGAAGAAAGGAGAAATTAACCAGAGTAAAGAGTTATGAAAAGCCATACTGAAACCTATTATCATGTGGCCTTAATTAAGAAAACATAATTTAGGTATTTGATAAGAGGTGATTAGTGGAGTTACCCTGCATGGCTGCTAAATCTACTCCTAGAAGCCATGGATTATTAAACAAAAACTCTCTGCCAGGATGTGCTACTTCTGTAGGAATTGTTGACCAGAGAAACCTTAAGGGCCCTTCAAACAATATATGCTCTTGTCATTTCTCATGGCAGCTCACCAGAACTATATAACAGAATCCTATTTCTGAAGATACTCCACACCTTTTATGTATGATGCATGTAGAACAAGCTGGCATATATATGGAAGTTTCAACCTTTTTGTGCCAATATCATCCATATTTTATTACTTTTACTATGTAGTAGAGGTTAAGACCAAGGTTGATGACACCTCTAGAAGATCTCTTATCTCTTATCTCTTAAGACTGTTTTAGCTATCCTGGGTTTTTGGCTTTTCAAAATGAAGTTGAGTATCATTTTTTTCAAAGTCTGTAAAGAATTGTGTTGGAATTTTGATGAGGATGTTGTTCAGTCTGTATATTGCTTTTGGTAAGATGGCCATTACTCTCTTGATCCTGCTGATCCATGAGCATGTGATATCTTTCCATCTTTAGATATTTTCTTCAATTTCTTTTTACAAAGCCTGAAAGTTCTTGTCATACAGCTCTTTCACTTGCTTGGTAAAGAGTTACCAAGATATTTAATATAATTTGTGGCTATTGTGAAGGGCGTTATTTCCCAAAATTTTAAAGTTAATTTTGTATCCAGCCACTTTCCTGAAGTTATCAGTTGTAGGAGTTCTCTCATGGAATTTTGGGGTCACTTATGTAGACTATCATACCATCCTTTAAAGTGATACTTAGATTTCTTCCTTTCCCATTTTTATCCCCTTGCTCTCCTTTAGTTATCTTAGTGTTCTGGCTAGAACTTCAAGTACTATATTGAATAGATATGGTGTGAGAGGAAGCTTTGTTTTGTCCCTCATTTTAGTGGAATTCCTTTAAGTTCCTCTAATTTCATGGTGCCTTTTGACTTGCTGTATATTGCCTTTAGTGAGTTAGGTATGGGCCTTGCATCCCTGATCTCTCCATGATTTATATCATGAAGTCCTGTTGGATTTTTGTCAAAGGCTTTTCAGCGTCTAATGAGGTGATCTTTTGTTTAAGTTGCTAGTATGAGATCACTCTGTTGTTTTTAATAAAAATCTGATGCATTCAATTGTACCTATAAAGACTCTGGGGACAGATGTTGGAGTGAAAGCATGCTAGAGCAGAGAGGAAGACAAAGAACCCAGCTAACTTTCTTCCTCAACCCAACTTCCTCTCTACCTCATCTCAAAAAGCCCCTCAAACTGAATATCTATCCCTTCTATTTCCTGTGATTCTTTAATTAGGCCCTCCACACTTCCTCTTACTCTCTTTCGTTTTTCCTATCTTCACTTCCTGTCAACCGGTTGCTTGCTCTGCCTCTTGACCTAGTGTTAGATTTATTTAACCATGTTTACAATACTCAAGCAGAAAGATCTTACATAAAAAGTGCATCTCAGGGGTCATAGTGTGAGCAAGTATCCTGTAACATCTCTCCAGTTTCTTTATGAAGTTACTTATAGCTCTAAACATAAACTTTTCACTTAGCACTGCTTCAATTGTATCCCACAAATTTGGGTATATTGTACATTCAATTTCATTGAATTCTAGAAAGTCTTTAATTTCTTTTTGATTTTTTCATTCAGTACCAAGTTGCTCAGTTTCCATGAGTTTGCAGTCTTCATGTTGTTTCTGCTGTTTTTGAAGTACAGCTTTAATCCATGGTGGCCTAATAAGCTACCGGGGGTTATTTCAGTTTTCCTGCATCTGTTGAGACTTGCTTTGTGACCCTTGTCTATAGTCTATTTTCAAGAAGGTTCTGTGAGGTTAGGAGAATAAGGTATATTCTTTTGTGTTTGGGTTAAATATTCAGTAGATATCTGTTAGGTTCATTTGATCTATAACATTGGTTAGCTTCGTTACTTTTCTGTTTAGTTTCTCTCATTGATGTCCATTGGGGAGAATGAGGTATTGAAATCTCCCACTATTAATGTGTGGAGTTCAAAATGTGATTTAAAATTTATTAACATTTCTTATATGCATGTGGGTGACATAGCATTTGGGGCATAGGTATACAGAATGAAGACATCATCTTGGTGGATTTTTTTATCTTTGATGAGTATAAAGTGTCCTTGCCCACCTCTTTTGATTAATTTTGGTTGAAAGTCTATTTTATTAGATACTAGAGTGACTTCTCTAGCTTTCTTTTTGTGTCTGTTTGCTTGCAAAATCTTTTTTGAGCCCTTAACTATGAGGTAATGCCTAAACTTTGATGCTGAGGTATGCTTCTTGTATACAGCAGAATGATGAATCATGTTTTCACATCCATTCTGTAGCCTGTGTAATTTTATTAGGGAATTGAAGCCATTGATGTTGAGAGATGTTAATGACCAATGATTGTTAATTCTTATTATTTTGATGGTGTGTGTGTGTTTGTGTTTGTGTCTGTGTTTGTGCTTCCCTCTTATTGGTTTAGTTGATACAGAAATATTTATTTCCTGTGTTTTCTTAGGTATATTTAACCTCCTTGGTTTGGAGTTTTTCTTCTAGTTCTTTTTTAAGGTTGCATTAGTGAGTAGATATTGGTTAAATTTGGATTTGTCATGGGATTTCATGTTTTCTCCATTTATAGTGATTGCAAATTTTGCTGGATATAGTAGTTTGAGTTGGTATCTGTGGTTTCTTAGAGACTGCATGAAATCTTCCCAGGCCCTTCTGGATTTAAAGTCTCTGTTGAGAATTTGCATGTGATTCTAATATGTCTGTCTTTATATATTACTTGTCCTTTTATTCTTGCAGCTTTCAATATTCTTTTTTAGTCTGTACATTTAGTGTTTTGATTAATATAAGGTGGAGGGTTTTTCTTTTTTAGTTCAATCTATTTGGTGTTCCATAAGCATTTTATACATTTGTAGGCAATCCTTTTTCTTTCTGGTTAGGGAAATTGTCTTCTACGATTTTTTTAAAAATGTTTTCTGGGTTTTTTAGATAAGAATCTTCTCCTTTTTCTGTTTCTATTACTCTAAGACTTGGTCTATTCATAGTGTCCCAAATTTCCTGGATGTTCTGTGTCAGTTGCTTTTCAGATTTAACATGTTTTGAGTGATGTATCAATTTCTTCTAGGATATCTTCCACACCTTTTATTCTCTCTTCCATCTCATGCTGTTGGTGGTGCTTGAGTCTGTACTTTCTCTTCTCTTCCTAGGTTTCTCTTGTCTAGGATTCCCTCTCTTTGTTTTGTTTATTGATTTTATTGCCATTTTTAGGCCTTTGAACAGTTTTATACAGTTTTATTCATTTCTTTCACCTACTTCATTGTATTTTCTTGTATTTCTTCAATAAATTGATTCATTTCCTCTTTAAAAGCCTCTGTGATCTTCATAAGATTAGATTTATGGTCATTTTCTTGTGATTCAGCTGTGTTAGTATATCTAGGGCATTTAGGATAGTTGGGCTCTAGTGGTGCCATGTTGCTGTGGTTCTTTTTGATTGTGTTCTTAAGCTGGCCTTTAGCCATTTGGTCATGTTTTTGTGCAGACAGCCCTTAGGGAATACAGGTAGAATTATATGATTAAAAATGGAGTACATGGAAACCAGGGCTGGACACTGCTGGGTGTGGCCTGAGTCTAATTTGTAGGCTACGGGCCTGTGGTGGGTTCCTGTCTGGTTGTTCCTGGTGCTGGCAGGCCTCTGATAATGCATTGAGAACTGTGGCCCAGAAAATAGAGTTTAGAGAACAGAGCACAACTTACCACTGCTGGGCATGCCCCAAGAAGACCTCATAAACTACCTTTTTGAAATTTTTCTTTTACCTACATATCCATGTAATGACAGAAGTATGTCACTCACTCACTCACACACACAATCACACACAAACTATGTCAAAATATGCCAGGTAATTATTGATATAAGTACTATTTATGTCTTGGATTTTTTTTTTTGCATTTGTACTTTTTTCTTCAATTTTATGTACAATTTAAAATTAAGGATGACAAGTCTCTAGTATTAACTCAGTCTTCATTCCTGTTCCATATTTGTGAGCCTGGGTGTCATATGTCCCTTAAAGATCAAGTTTTATAAGCTTACCACTGTGCTTTAAGGAGAAAAGAAACAGGCAAAGTGAAACAAGACTCTGAACTTTGATTTTATTAGTAGCTTACATGTCATATTAAAAAAAAAACTTCATTAGTTTTCCTGAGCTACATCATCCCTTAATTACTTGAAACAAGTATTTTTATCTCTTTTAATACATGATTCAATTACCAAAACTATGAATATGGTGAAACATTATTTTTTCAAAAATATTACATGTCTTTTATTTTGCTGCTATTTCCCTCTAAAAGATATATAGGAAACCTCCAATTGAATTCATACCCATATCTTCTGGAAATAAAAAAAAAAACAAAACTGGAACTTACTCTGCAGGTGAAGAACATTAGAATTGTTACATCTCATGCAAAACTATAAACGATGAAACTAATGTCTTTGTGTCATTGTCGGCAGACCCTTTCAAGGAGATCACAGAAACCCTGCACTTTATGTCCATAAAAAAGAATATCAAACAATATAATTTGAAATAGAGATTGTATCATTTTGTTAGAAAGCACTTTTACTGAATGCTTGTTGTTCATAATAAATAGGCTCTTCTGGATGACCCGATTATGCATTTAAGCCCTTAGAAGCAGTGCATTAAAAGAACTTCCACCAAATGGCCCACTCAACTTGGTTGTGATGATTCACATTACTAGAAAAACAATTGTAAGTGAACACTCTGCCATGAGATGTACCAGTGACCCTTTAATCTGAATACATTTTTTAGGGCTGAAACATGACCTTATTCCAAGCTCATCTTCTCAAAAATTCTACATTTACAAGCACACAAACAGAGAAAGAGATAAACAGAGAGAGAGACAGAGAGAGAGAGCAAGTCAGAGGGAGAGAGAGAGAGAGAGAGAGAGAGAGAGAGAGAGAGAGAGAGAGAGAGGAAGGAGAGAGACACTCAAAGACATACACACTAACTGACACAGGTACACATATACATATATACCGGCATGGGGTGTGTGTTTGTATAACCATTTTACCATATCCACCCACTTAGGACAGCCGAATTAAGAACCTCATCTCATCAATACTATGCCTGGATCAGTAATCAGCCACAAAAGATCTGGGTTTGACACTGTTTTTGAAGTTTTGAGGCCAAATGCCTGTGCTTCATGGAACAGAGATGACTTTGGTCCTGGAGCCTCAGCATTGAAGAGGCAGAAGAATACAGTGGTACATGTCTACTCTAGTGCTCATATAGGTACTAATACTCATCAGTAACAGGAGAGATGCAGAGGGTCATAGGACCGTCACCTAAGATTCGAGTCAGTCCTTTCTTCTTTCTGCTTCCTGGCTGCACATGACTTCAGGAGATGCTACAGTGTAGTAGAAAATTAACTAAGGGTATGACTCCATGATGTGTTTAGCCTGAATTCAACCCCTATGATGTGGTATGACATGGTGATTTAATAGTTTTTGAGTCACTTGTGCATGTGTCAAATCACCCTTCTTCCATGTTGAGGTAAACAAGTCCAGTAAATGCATTGATTCACCACCTTGCATTGAGATGGCATCATTTCTTCTGCATGATGCAATACAAAGTAAACTGAAACCAGTTACCACAATGTTGCTACTCTATTAATCTAGTCTCTACTTGGAATAAAATACTGACCAATAAGACTGCTCTTTTTTTGCATTATGGGAATCTGATGGTTGGTCACACACCTGTATCCTCTTGTCTCATGTTATCAGTTCTGGTATTTCTAAGTGTGTCCCACTTTTGAAATGTGTTAAGCAAACTTAATGCATTCTATTTTGGTCTAGTGAATAAGTATTTTCAACAACCTGTGAATGCTCTGTGGAGATTCATGGTGAAATTTCTTCCATAAAGTGAAGCTAAAGAATACTGACAAATAAATAATAAATGAATACATAAATAAATACAAAAACATGATAAAGATAGTATCACGTTATCTTTCCATTGTTAAGTCATATGTTGAGAGAACTAGACAACAAGTGTTAAGATGATTGTCTATGTGGGCATTAGACAGGGTCTTTCATGTTGAATTTTATTAAGTAAATGGCAAAGCCTGGTGTGGTGTCACACAACTATAATCCCAGCATACAATGGCTGAGGCATCAGGATTTCCAAAACCTCAAGACCAGCCTAAGTTATACTGGGAGCTTCAGGCCAACCTTGTCTGGACGAATAAATGATATCCTATTTCAAATAAACAGCAGTAACAGCAATGACAGACCCTCAAGGTCAGACTTACAAAGTCCAAAATAATTTCCAATATGATGTTGTGGTTATATGGTCCTGTTCCTTGTGGGTTTGGAAAGAATTTACAGATGTAGAAACACTTGCTGCATGTCTTCCATATACTACACATACATTGAAACTAAAAGTGGATTTTATCTCTAAAGAACCCAAAATGTGTAGAAATAGGTGAACTTAACTACCTAACTAGGATCTCAGATTTGTGATTCATCATCATTTCTATAAGTCCTATGATGATGAAAGAATACAGAATGCTTTAGGAGTCTGTTCATAAAGCTCTGACATCACAACATCAGGAAGGTTTTAAGTAAGAGCTAATACTTTTTTTTTTCTTTTTTTTTTTTTTTTTGCAGCTAACAAAATCTAAACAAGATTAGTTGTTTTGTACCTGCAAATGAGGAAAAACAAGCAAGAGGGTTAGGCGGAACTGTGCCTACATGTGTGGACTTCCTGATTGAACACTTATGGTGATCATTTCTTTAAGTTGTAAGAAGGTTTATGCTGGTCACCTCACCATAACTTCCAATAAGCCACTTCTGAGATGATAGCTACCATATTTTATAAAGTGTCTATCTTCTGATATAAAAACAACTCATTTACATTCCATTCAGCTGTTAGGGATCTAATTTAGACATAAGTCAAAATAAACACACTTTTCTGAAACTTTCGTAAAAACATATGCCTGCTTTGATATTTTCATCTTTCCACTGAGTTTTCCAAAATAGTAACATACGGTGGGATTATCACAGAAGTCACTGGAACAAAAGACTCCCTTTATGAGTTGTTCACGTGCTCCTTAGTATAATAAACAAGACAGAACTTAAGCAAAGTGTCAAATTGTGTGATTTAAATGGATAAATATGTTCTCAAGATTCAGTGTTATTATTCATGGAGTGATTTCTTGAATGCAGATAAGCACTAGTTCAGACAATTAAATTTATGCCATTAAAATACATCTCAAAAAAATCACAGTACTAATTGTAAATTTTAAATAGTAAATTCTGTGCCATGATCATGGTGCTTCCTAGAAGTAAAAGGCAGTTGTGAAAGTAAATTCCATGCATCTCTCTCTCACACACACACACACACACACACACATACACATACACACTCAGAGCTAGAAAGACTCCTGTGTAATAGTTTCTCATTGCTGCTGTCTTCTTAGTCCTGTTCTTCCTTCTAAGTTTTTCAAATAATGAGACAATGGCAAGGTATATAAGGACATATTAGCTTTAATCAAACTGTAGTTTTGCAATGATGGGAAATAATTAAAAGCAACTAAAATGAAAACTATCTTATTGTTAAAAAACAATGATGTTTGATTATTTATTTGAATCAATATCAAGCCATAACCTTCAATATAGGAAAGCTGTCTTTTGATTTGTAAAAACATATCTACCTACTGTAGTATTTGTTTTGTTTTGTTTTTTAATGTAAGGAGTTGGTAAACCAAAAATGAAGATTCAATCGAGACTATGAATGATGCATTATTTCTGAAACAAACAAACAAACAAACAAACAAACAAAAAACGCAGAATGGAAATCAGTCGCTTGAGGGCTTGCTCACATATCTTAGTCATACTTGGAGTCATCTTTGGGCTTTGGCAGCTTTTAGATTCTCCCGGATATCTGAAAGAATGATGTGCTTTCATTTTTATCTGCAACCTAGAGTGTGTGGATTTGAAGGAAATATACTTACCTTCTCCAAAACTTCATTTACATTTGAAAAACATTTATTTGTGATTGGAAATATCAACCATGACTAATTATTAGAGCCATGTGGAAAGTGTTCAAGATGCGGAAACTCAGGGATATAGGGTATCCTTGACATACATACATACATACATATGTGATATATATATATACATATATATGTGATATATATATGTATATATATACATATATATATGTGTGTGTGTGCGTGTGTAGTATTTTCCAAGCTTTAATATAGCTTCACTGTGAATTTTGTAAGAAATAAACACATATTCCTTAGCCCAATATCTAATCAAGTAAACTTAAAAAAAATGTTTCCTAAAAGTATCCAAATTGAATGTCATATTTACTGAATAGAATATACCCATGGCAAATAAATTGTCTCTCTTGCTGATGTGAGGGTTTTAAAATCATAAATCATTTTATGAAAGCACTTGAATTTAGTATATATATCACAGGTGACATATTGTTCATGATTAATAATTTATGAATGAATTTGGAAAAACAATTTCTTAGTTATCAGTGATATTTTCCTCTTTTGATATTTAACCAAAGACAGACAATACTGGCCCAAGTGTTTATAGTATTGGATATGCATAGGTCAGCATGTATACATGGACTAAATATACATATGTTCACCAGAGAAATTTTTAAATTGTAGTATGCCAAAGCATCAGAATAGTACACAGGAAATACAAATACATGGTGATTAATCTCAGACTAAATTTATGTGATAGTTCAAAATAAACAAAGCATCATAGTTTAACTTCTAAGCCATATCTTGAAATAGAAATTAATCCAAGAAACTAACAAAACACAGATGAAGAAAAACATCACCAAGTGGATTGAATGCTTGACTTAGAAAAGTGAAATCAAAACAAAATATTCAATCAAACAAACAAACAAACAAATAAAGGAAAGAACAAAACAAAATTCTAAAGCATTTGGTTACTTTATTAGGTGATTAACTCCATTCAGGAGAAGATGTCAGACATGAGATTAAATCAAACAGGAGGATGTGACATCTGTCCTTGTGCACAAACTCAGTGAAGTTTTTTTTCTATCTCTGTCTGTCTGTCTCTCTCACGCTGTTTCTCTGTCTCTTTCTCTTTTTCTGTTTGTGTGTGTTAGCCTAAAATGAAAATGTATTAAAGATGATATCTCGCCAGCAAACAAAGCAATTAAATGAAGAAAGATCCTTTTAAAAGATCCAGAAATATGTAAGGTAGGTAAATTTTAAGATCCTTCAAAGGTAAAGATGATTTTGAATATGCAACAGTGGGTGTAATATTGAGTGACATAAGCATGCTCCCTTTATTCATATTCAGAATGGGAAGCCAAGGATAGTTGACACGAAATTTTGCATCACAAAGCACATTTTCACCCCTAGCATATTAGCCTTTGAAGAACATGCTGCTATTTTAAGGACAATATATTTAGCAAAATAAGTGTTAGTTGGACTAGATTATGCCTTGAAACATGGAAAAGACAATGGTAATTCCTGAATGCACACAGCTTCTCGCTGCTGGTATACTAGCCATGTGAGTGCCTTGAACACATCTGGGACATTAGAGAACACTATGAAGTTTGGTGCTACTTGCATTTAAATACCATAAAACTGTGAGGGATTGTTAGTATCAGGTTGGCTGATGTGCCCAATATGACTCTTCCCATGATCTTGAATCTGACAAATGGAATGGTACTTGGATGTCAGCCCTATCCACACAGGAAGGTCAGCTCCTGGGACATAACCACAGCTAGTGATAAATGAGTGTGTCTGGGCATGAGGAGAGCTGGCTGGAAGTCCAGGGAGGTGAAGGGCAAAAGCAGTTTGGGCTTGTTTGTTTTCTTTTCTTC
This sequence comes from Meriones unguiculatus, assembly GCF_030254825.1. Classification (NCBI taxonomy): domain Eukaryota; kingdom Metazoa; phylum Chordata; class Mammalia; order Rodentia; family Muridae; genus Meriones; species Meriones unguiculatus. Next base: position 29,486,052 of record NC_083358.1, read on the forward strand.
CTTTATTGATTTGATAGATATGAGGAAAGTGGGTGGCAATCAAATTTGCAGATGGGGTGACACAGGGATCAGTCTGAACAGCATCTGAACCAACATAGCCAGAAACTAGAGGTTCAGTCAAAATGAGATAATTAGAACACAACACTGTTAAGATAGACCTAAGGGTATTAAAATGGGTTAAACAATTAAGCTGGAAAGGAAAATGCCAGAGGATAGAGAAGTGCCCAGAGGCAACCAGAGTTCAAAGAGAAACCACTGGACCCTGTTATTGTAAAATGGGATTCCATGTTTAATTTTTTAAAGCATATGATTTTGTGACTTATTAGTACATATTGAAATATCCACTTTAACTTTTCAAGGAGGGGGACTTACATTCTCTGGAAGAGGAAAAAAATAAAACAAACCACCAGCATGATAAGTAGTTGGAAGATGTTAATACAAGAAAGCACTATGTCCAAACTTAGGGAATCCTTGACTACAGTTTTAAAATAAGTGCTTTATGCTTTTTTTTTAACAAAACGTGGGGGTTTTTGGACAATGAGCTCTGATTAGCTTAATTTAACAGTTTTTCTAGCCCAAAGCAAGCACATTCATATGCTTGCTAATTTGTGTGGCCAAATTGAAGTGAATAATTTGTGGTAGAATGGTGGAATATTAATTGACTAAGTTGTCCTCCCAGGAGGCCGCAAGCAATTCAAGGAGTGGTGAAGAGTTGCTTAGATCCTGATAGCCTGAATTTTGTATCTAATTGGTTCCACTGCCCAGTTTATTTACCAATCATAAATAAAATGACGAAAGTTTAAAATTAATTAATAAAGTTGATGGCTATAGTGGAGGACCTGAAGTTTGCCAGTCCTAAATACTCATTCTGCATATGAGTTAAGGTAAATAGAAAGGAAAAACAGACTAGACACAGCTCTCAGCTGTCTTTCTCTTTCTGCTGGAAACAGAATGAAAAGTCTGGCAGAGCTTTGTCAGACTAAGACCACACATATCCACAGCCTACGGCTTTAATTTTTCTGCACTCAAAAAAAAAAATTCAGGAAGCAGAAATTGGTAAAAGAAAAAGTCATTTGTTTATGGGCCTTGCTAAAAATTAGTGAGAATTCCTCATTTTTTCCCCCACTGCCTCTGTGGCAATCTTAAAGTTTCTAGACATCCATTAGACAAAGACAAGACAATAGGTAGATTTAGAAGCCAGGCAGTGTAGCTAGTTCTGTACTGTATGGGCCTAGGATTGTCTCCACTGTCATTCCAACAAGAGTTTTAGAAAGACCATTGTATCACAGAAAGAAAATAGCACCAAGAAAGCATCTATATGAACAAATCTTACTAACAAGGAACTGACAAATATTACTGACTGTATACCACTTTTGTAGGAGAGGCATTGATGGAGAAGCTAGAATGTTAAATGGGAACACAATGCACTCCTACCTCAGAAAACATGGGACAAAAAACAAACAAACAAAAAAAAAAAAAACAAACAAAACAAAACTGTGACTATGGTGATAACCCCAAACAGTGAAACAGCAAAATGAAATGACCAATCAAGATTAGTACACATAAAAAAATAAATAAATAAAAGATTAGTACACATGCAGTACCACAAAGATGCCTCATTTGCATCACAGGGGTTATTGGATTAATAATGGTATATAAAGTGGCCTACCCCAGTTGCTTAAGATTGGATACTACTCACTAATCAGAACTGCCCTCATCTGGGGATGCAAGTCACATGACGTCAGTTGTGAGGTTTCAGAGGACTTCCCCAGAAAGGAGTCCTCTACAGCCCACTGAAAGACACAGGTTCTTCTTCACTGCTAGGCCTTCTCTCTCTCTCTCTCTGTAAACCTTTTCTATGGATTCTGGCATAATCTATGAATTCTTTTAACAATGTCACAAGCTCTCCATCCACACATTTTCTCATAGTTGCCTTCCCATGATTATTGGCCCTAGAGGCTAAAATTTCAATTCTTAACATCTTAACACATTCCACCCTTGTGACCTCCCCCAAGGGGAAAAGCAAAAGCCAAAAAATAAAATTAAAAAAAATGTATATTTCAAGTCCTATTTGTGTTGTTTATGTACTTGAGAATGGACAATTTCCCAGTGGCAAACCCCTTATCATTTATCTTGTTATGATTATTTACAACTCAGGGAATCTATACTTAGAACCACAACGTTAATTTGCTATTACCATCTTTCTTTGTTTTCTTTTTTTTTCAGTAGTGTTATAGCCAATGCTTAAATAGTTTTTTTTTTAATTTTTTATTTAACTTTTATTAATTACACTTTATTCCTTTTGTATCCCCCCATAAGCCCCTCCCTCCTCCCCTCCTGGTCCCACCCTCCCCCCCTTTCTGCATGCATGCCTCTCCCCAAGTCCGAAAGCCAGCCCACAGCTTAAAATAGCCTCTGGGTAGCCAACCCCAGCGTGCTTCCTGGGCAATGCAGATAGGTCCACAGTATAATGATGTTTTTCCCGTATTTTCCACTTATTAAGCATGATGTTTGGCACACATGGATTTTGAAGTGTCTGCAACTAAAGATTCTAATTAGTATCATCTGAACCACAAACTACAACTCCATGGTCATATGAGGAAACAGCCTTTATAGTTTGACCTAATAGTGTCTGTCCTAAAATCCCATCTTTCTTTCTTTCTTTCTTTCTTTCTTTCTTTCTTTCTTTCTTTCTTTCTTTCTTTCTTTCTTTCTCTCTTTGGTTGATCTTTGTTTTTTAATTTTAAATAAGCATAGGTATACAAAAATTATGACATTTTAAAAACTAAATACATCTCTCTGTTCTTTTCACTGTATTTTAAAATTTTTTTTGATTATTACAATTTATTCACTTTGTATCCCAGCTATAGCCTTCTCCCACATCCCCTCCCAGTCTCACCCTTCCTTCCTCTTCTCCTCCCATGCCCCTCCCCCAGTCCACTGATAGTAGAAGACCTCCTTCCCTTCCATCTGACTCTAGCCTATCAGATCTCATCAGGACTGGCTGTATCATTTTCCTCTTCCTGTTGATTCCCGTTTCTCTTGGATTTAGCCTCATTATTCCCATTGCAAACTGAGAATCAGGCCCAGTTCTTCTGTATTTTTAACCTGTATTTTTAACACGTTCCGTTAATTATATGCTTTTAGCGATTTTGTTCATTCGGATTAAATTTGAAGAAAGTGGATGCACCGAGATGATGGCTGTGGTTTAGAAGGTGGTAGAACCTTCAGAGGGTGGACCGTCACGGGGGAAGTGAGTAGATACAGGCAAGTCTTGGCATTTTTACAGCTTGATTCAATATTCTTCCTGCCATATGCTTGTGATTGGAATTCAAGCATAAGCAGATGCTTGAAGCTCCTGAAGCCACTATGCCTTCTCTGCCACGAGAGACCGTGTCTGCCCTTAAACCGTGAGCCAAAATAAGCCTGTCCTCCCTCGAGTTGCTTGTTAGGTCATATATTTGGTCATATCAATAAGAACAGTAATAGACTAGGCAAGTTTTCCATGTAATAATCTGAAGGATCACAGATGTTTTCTGGGCTGGTTAGTTTTGTGTCAGCTTTTTTTTACACAGCTAACTTCAGAGACTATAAGGGTGGGGGTAGGGAAAACTTCAATTGAAAAAAAATTGCTTCAATCTCAAGACCTGGCTAGGCCATTCAAACCTATAGGGAATTTTCCTAACTAGTGATTGAGGTGGAAAGGCCCAGTGCATTGTGAGTTTGCAATCCCTATTCTGGTGGTCCTGCATTCTTATAACAGATGTTTAAACAAGACATTTGAAACAAATCAGTAAGCAATATTTCTCCATAACCTCTGCATCAATCCGTGCCTTGAAGTTCCTGCCCTTCTTGAGTTTCTGTCCTGAGTTCCTTCAGGTATGTACAAAAACATTGAAGTGCTTTTTTTTTAATTTTTATTTTTTTTTAATATTAGTTACAGTTTGCTAACTTTGTATCCTTGCTGTATCTCACTCCCTCTTTCCCTCCCAATCGCACCCTCCCACTCTCATCTCCTCCCTGCCCCTTTCCAAGTCTACTGATAAGGGAGAACCTCTTCCCCTTACATCTGATATTGGTTTATCAGGTGTCTTCAGGACTGGCTGCAAAGTCCTCCTCTGTGGCCTAGCAGGACTGCTCCTCCAGGGGAGGGGGTGTCAAAGAGCCCACCATCAAGTTCATGTCAGAAATAGTCTCTGTTCCCCTTATTAGGGTACCCACTTGGATACTTAGCTACCAAGGGCTACATCTGAGCAGGGGCTTTAGGTAGCATCCATACATGGTCCTTGTTTAGAGAAACAGTCTCATAAAAGACCCCTGTGACAAGATATATTTGGTCCTTGTGGAACTCCTGTCCTCTCCAGGTCATATTAACTCCCCCCTCCCACTCCTTTTTTTTTTTTTGATCCCCTGCATTCTGCTGGAGGTTTGGTTATGAGTCTTAACATCTGCTTTGATACACTGCTAGATAGTCTTTCAGAAGCCCTCTGTGGTAGGCTCCTGTCCTGTTATTTGTTTGCTCCTACATCCAATGTCCATCCCATTTGTCTTTCTAAGTGAGGATTGATCATCTTACCCTGCGACCTCTTTCTTGTTTATCTTCTTTAGGTGGAAAGATTTCAGTATATTTATCCTATCTTATAGTTCTATATAAGTGAGTATATACCATGTGTGTCTTTTTGCTTTGGGGATAACTCACGCAGGATGATCATTTCTAGGTCCCGCCATTTGCCTGCACATTTCATGATTTCCTTGTTTTTAATTGCTGAGTAGTATTCCATTGTGTAAAAGTACCACAATTTCTGTATCCATTCCTCAAATGATGGACATCTGGGTTGTTTCCAGGTTCTGGCTATTACAAATAAAGCTGCTACAAACATGACCAAATTGCTTTTTATTCATGGTGTTTCATTATAGCAATAGAAACCCCGACTAAAACAATTTCCAAGCTTGCTTCTTTGCTTCCTGTAGCTAGTAAATCTTTATGTTGCTTGAAAAACAAAGTGTATGTATTCACTCAGCTTCTGGAGAAAGTTTGTGAAACTAAATCTTTAAAATGGACTGATCATTTTCCTGATAGAAATTAGTCTTTTCATCACTTAGAAAAGTAGATTAACTGAGTTCTGAATCCTTTTGAAATATATTTCTCCAATTTTTAGAAACATAGGGAGTTTTTCAATTATATATGATAATATAAATTTATATATTGTATATGATAATATACAATATTAAAACAGAAATAAAGAAACTGGAAGACATGTACTTCTTTCTCTGGGAAGCAATGATTACAAAAGCATGAGTCATTGTTGCACTACTTGGAAAACAGCCTATAAACCACTCTATTAAATGCTATATAAGCTAGTGTGGCACTTGCCTTGAAAACAGCCCTTTGGAGGTAGAGACAGGTGGATCCTGTGAGTTTAAGGCTAGCCTGGTCTACAGAGCAAATTCCAGGACAGCTAAGGCTATGCAGAGAAATCCTGTCTTCAAACAAATCAACACACTCATACACACACACAAATATGTATTTATTTCCAAGTTGATTCTGTTCATAAAAAAATATATCTGAAAAGGATCCAAATAAATGGCAATAAACATATATAAATATAAATTTATATATAAATGTAATATATATATATGTATATATTCTATCAGTTCAGTTCCATAAAACCCCTGACTAGTACATTATCTAATCTATGGAATAATTCTCACTTATATTCACTTTTAATTCTTTCATTGGTCCTTGATTTATCCCAATGACATAATTTGGAATAAAAATTCAAATATTTGTATACATTGACAGATTGTCATAGCTGTAAAACGACAGTCTTCGTCAAAATCCCTGTGTTCATTCTGTACCCTACAGAATAAAGAAGTGATTCTAGAGCCCTAGTGCTGCCATTATCCTTTATCCCATTTATTTATTAAATTAGTCTCTTAACAGCCTGATCCCAGCCTCCTCTCCCCTCTCCTCCGGTCCCACCTACCTGCCCCTCACCCTGTTCTCACCTCCTCTTTTGCTCAGAGAAGGGGAAGCATCCAAGGGGTATCAACTCACCCAGCCACCTCTTGCCACAGCAGGGCTGAGAGCATCCTCTCCAGCTGGGCCTGACAAGGTAGCCCAGGTAACAGAAAGGATCCACTGGCAGGCAGCAGAGTCAGAGACAGTCCCTACTTCCATTGTTAGAGGACACACATGTAACAACGCTGCATATCTGCTACGTAAGTTTAAGGGGTCTAGGTCCAGTTCACGCACGCTCTTTGGTTGGTGTTTCAGCCTCTGTGAGGCCTCCACGGGCCCAGGTTAGTTGTCTCTGTAGGTCTTCTTGTGGCTGCCATCATCTCAATGTAAGAGATTCAGTCTGTGACCAGGGCTTACTAACTGTGAAAGACCACTTGAGACAGATGATTAGTAAGAATTACCCTCCACACGAAGACTAGTTTCGTTCAGTTGACTGTGTTTGAGACTGTTTTTGCCTTCCTTCATTTTCCTCCCAAGCCTCCTCTTCTGTTTCCTTATTTTTATTTTTTTCTTTCGATAGCATCATCAATTTTCTTTCTTTGATTACAGAGTGTACTTAAATTTCAACATACTGAGACATTATTCTTTCCCTTTGGCATTGAACGAAACTCCAAATGTAATATAAATATGTTTTATTTAATTTATTTGGTAATCATTATTCTATTTTGGTGTTAGCTTACAGAAAGTCATGACACATAGCCAAAATTTATCCCTCCACTTATTTGGTTTTTTTATGATAAACTATCTAAGAATAGAATTTGTCCTTTTCCTTCCTCTATCTTATGTTGTTTTAGTTTGTTTGTTTGGTTGGTTTTGTTTGTTTTTAATACAGAATATTAGAACTCTGGTCTGGTTGTCATGGTCACAACAGACTGGCAATGGCATGTTATTCTGCTGCCTCAGCCCCTTCTACTACCGTCACTGTTTATATTTTTTAATGGTCTATATTGGATGTCTAGGGTGTGCTGGCTAGTTTTATGGCAACTTGACAGAGGCTATAGTCATCTGAGAGGAGGGAATCTCAACTGAGAAACTGCATTCATAAGATCTGGCTGTAGAAAGGCATGTATGGCATTTTCATAATCCGTAATTTCTGAGAAAAGGCCCACCCCAATGTGAGTCATGCTTCTCCTAAGCTGGTGGTCATGAGTTCTATATGAAAGCAGGCTAGTTACTATTGCTCTGTAGTACAGCTTGAGATGGGGTTGGAGATACCTTTAGATGATCTGTTGTACAGAATCGTTTTGGGGATTCTGGGTTTTTTTTTCTCCATATGAAATTGAGAATCTTTCTTTCAAGGTCTGTAAGGAATTGAGTTGGTATTTTGATGGGAATTGTGTTGAATGTGTAGTTTGCTTTTGGCAGGATGGCCATTTTCACAATGTTAATCATACCAATCTATGAGCATGGGAGATGTTTCTATCTTCTGATATCTTCTTCAATTTCTTTCTTCAGAGACTTAAAGTTTTTTCAAACAGGTCTTTCACTTGTTTGGTTAGAGTCACACCAAGGGATTTTATTATTAATGGCTATTGTGAAGGCTTACATTTATGATTACTTGCCCACTCTTGGTGGCTGTGTTGTTTCCTTTATTTCTATGTGCCCGCCATCATTCCTGATCTAACAGTATAGTTTTTTGACTTTTTGTTTCTTTTCATAAAAATGTTGAAATTTTCTTCCTAAATGCTTATTCATCACTTAGATTAACTCACAACTGTAGGGTTATACTTTTTTTGTTGTTGTTGGAATTTCTAATAGCATATCTTTAAAATAACGTGTCAGTGCTCCAAAGTAATACCAATAATTATTTTTTTTTCTTAATGGATCCAAACACCTTTGTAAATTATCTCTTCAGTCCCAGTAAATTACAGTCACCTGGTTAAAGTAGTTGTAGGGTTGTAATAAAAAGAAAAAAAAAAAAAAAAAAGAAAACCAAAACAGCAAAAATCAGTAGAAGAAACCAAGTGGGTTATAGACATTTGTTATATAATTGAATTTTTGGTCTTTGCTGTAAATCTTAGTTCCACTTCCCTTACTCCTATTTTGCCTTGAGATGACCTGCCTATTCTTTGTTGTACAGAAACAGCAAGATTGCACCTGTTACTTATAGCAAAGGATAATATATATTTATATATACATATAATTTATATAATATATATATATACTCAACAAAGAAAATATATTGAATAATTTTACAGTTTCTTTCAGGTTGAAAGAAACTTTTAGTTCTGAAATTGCTGTCGCATGAAAAAGCATGTCAATTAATTTTGTCTTTTACCTTCAACAGGTAACATGAGAAATCACATACATAATTTCACATGATTCAAATCATGTTTGATTTTCTCTGAACTCAGAGTACTATCTCACAAAATAATAGAATTTTAAAACTACAGTAATGGATTTGGCTTCACAATTGAAGGGGAAACTTGTTTCTAAATTTCCTCTGTTTGTGCGTGTGTGTATGTCCAAAGTATTTTATGTAGAAACCAGGAGTCATTCTTAGGGTAGTGACCAGGTGACCAGTGACCTGTCTCCTCCTCCCCAGGACTAAAGCTGCAAGTGCCCAGTTAGCCCAACTTTTTTTCCCATTGGTTTTGGAGCCCAAATAGATGTGCTTATGTTTGTACAGCAAGCATCTTACTGATGGACACATTTCATCTGTCCCTCTCCCCACACTTCTAAATGAGGTAGTTGTTAAATTTTCCTAGATTCTGTCTTTAAAGAGGTTTGCAGAAGACAGTGATAAGTTCATTGCCATTTAAAATGTAAATATCACTAAGATAAACTCTTGTTTGATACATGTTAAGCAATTGTCTTTATGATGTATTTTTCAATTTTTTTTTCTGAAAACAAACAAGTAAATAAATATAAATGAGGCTCACAAAATTTGGGCTCAGGGTATTTGCTGGACTTAAATAAAATGCCACATGTTAAAATGCCCAAGGCCATGTTTGCACATTGGATGTCTGCTCTTGGTAGCTCATTTGTCCTTTCCTCTTGGTTGTGTGTTTTCAAAAGAACAAGCAAAGCCCTGGAATTCTCTTCTGTGACAACAGCTTAAAATAACCATCAAAACTGGAGTCAATGAATGTGTTTAATTTTCACTAAAAATGTTACTTGCTGCAGTATTACACAAAAAGTTTCTTTGCATACTCGCTCCCCAGACTAGAAGTCTATCCCAGATGGATTATTATTACTGAAGTACAACCAAGGTTATAGCAGAATATATGCTGAACTGTTTGGCTTCCTGTTTTCTCCTTTCTCTGGATTGTTGCAGCTCCAAGGTTGCAACACAGGGAAATTTAGGCAAAAGGCACTGTCTCTAGGAAAGACCAAAAAGCTGAGGGGAGTAGATGGAGGCCATCTCACAACTCCATTTTCCATTGACAAAGGTACTTGAAAAAATGACTTCATTCTTTTTTTGTTCGTTTTTTGAGACAACGTTTCTCTGTGTAGCCCTGGTTGTCCTGGACTCACTTTGTAGTTCAAGCTGACCTCAAACTCACAGAAATCTGCCCTACTGTCCAGCAACTCCAATCTTAAACTACAGATCTTGCACTGTCTTCGGGTATTCAATGGAAGTGTAATTGGTGTTTCTGATATTACAGTGGACCATTCTCTAACTCAAGGTAGATTGTAAATATTTTAGTCCATTCCCCCCACCTCTTTCTGTTTATATGGAGGAAATAAGAACAAAGACATATCAGAAAAAAAAAGAAATCTGGAAAACAGAAAAAAAAACTATTATGTTCACATAGAAGAAAATATTATATTCTGAGTAAAATTATATTTAATAGGATGGAAGTATATTGTAAAGCATTCAAGAAATATAAGACTTCTTATCAGGTTATTGTTTTAAATTGAGACAGAGGAAAGGTGGAAGAGGGAGGGAGGAGGGAGGAAAAGGAGAGAGACACAGAGAGAGAGAACAGGAAGAAAGAAATTATAGGCTGATAAATAGTGATTGTCTTTGAACATCTACAGGTGAAACTTGTGTCTGAGAAAGTACAAAAACAGTAATGAAATCATGCAGGATATCCTTCTAGATAGGATGTTTCTCGACCAATAAGTTATTCTTCGTTCTATCTGCCTCAGTGCAGAGGACTGTGCTGATTCGGTCTCCCCAGGACTACTCAAATATGTCCAAATATTGCTTTCTATTTTGTGAGTGAAAAAAAAAAAACAGGTTACAGAGACATTATTTAACCAAATTCTCCAAGAGCATTCAGTTAAAAAATACAGCTTGGGTTTTAATCCAACCTAGCTAAATTGTTAGGTTGTCATATATCCCTCCTGGGAAGCTAAGTGCATTGGCTCTTCCGTTTTTAAGACTATAAAAATGAGCCAGTCAAGAATAGGAATTGTACCTATGGGCCAGTAAAAGGATTTGAGAAGAGGATACTTATATGTTACAGAGAGCTGGGGAAACTGTAAATATTTATTGCAATATAAAATGAATAAAGTTTGATGCTATCAAAGGGAATTTTAATAAAAAGATGAAAATCTAATTTTACCAGGATGTTTTTTGTTTCACTGTTGTGCATTGTGGCATGTTGTCCTGTTTTATTTTGCGACAGTCCAGTGAACAGTGTAGATTGACTTGGCAGTGTATAGCATGGTGCTAATCACTAGGAATAAAATTCAAAATGATATTTGTTACCAAAATTTTTGCTGTTCCTGCAGATCTGTCAGAAGCTACAGATAGATGTTTAGAGATACATTATTTGTGTAACCTAAAACATTCATTCCCTTTGTCTCATTGACAGTATTTTAAAACCCATGCTAAAACAAAATTGCTAAAGTCACCTGTTTTATAGAGCAAGTCTATCATTCTAGAATAGTCTATTAAACAATCAATATGTCTTAAGAATAAGAGAATTATTCTTACATGTGACTCTAATGATACCAACAGTCTACCAGCAGGATCTAAAATGTTCAATACTCTACATTAGTATAAGGAAGAGCACAAAGACATGATGATGGACAAGGAGAATGAGGCTCAAAATACTTATTTATATAAAATTTATACAAGATTAGTAGGCTAGGTAATGATGGATACTAGACTCAAATATAGACATGACTGATAGCAGAGCCCAGGATTCCAAATTTTCTTAAAATATAGAGTGACAGGTGATAAGCTGAACTATGTTCAAGTTATGTAAGCAGGACAGAGAGCAGGGGGTTCAGGGACATCTCTGGCCTCTAGGCAAGGAAATGAAATGTGAATAAGAGTTGCTTGGACTGAGAAGTTGTGCAGAAAAAAATGTAAACTAGAGAGTAAATAAAGAAATATTTTTGTTGAATCTTCTTAAGCCAATTTCATTTTTGATCTTGTGATTGGTATTTTCAATGACATATAACAATTATTATTATCCTCATGATCTAGTACATTAATCACCATTGGTGATATTAAAATCAAGAGCTTTATGTGTTTTCCCTAAAGTAAATTTTTTTACACTTTATTCACTTTGTATCTCCCCATAAGCCCCTCCCTCCTCCCCTCCAAGTCCCACCCTCCCTCCCTCTTCTTCATGCATGCCCCTCCCCAAGTCCACTGATAAGGGAGGTCCTCCTCTCCTTCCTTCTGATCTTAGTCTATCAGATCACATCAGGAGTGGCTGCATTGTCATCTTCTGTGGCCTGGTAAGGCTGCTCCCCCCTCAGGGGCAGGTGATCAGAGAGCAGGCCAATCAGATTATGTGAGAGGCAGTCCCTCTTCCCATTACTATGTAACCCACTTAGACGCTAAACTGCCATGGTAAATATTTTTTTTTACAGTTTTTCATTTTAATTTTAGTTTTTATATTAATTACCGTTTATTCGCCTCGTATCTCAGCTGTAGCTTCCTCTGTCTTCCCTCACAATTTCACACTGCCTCCCTCATTTCCTCCCATTTACCTCTTCAAGTCCACTGATAGATAGGGGAGGTCCTGCTCCACTTCCATCTGACCCTAGCCTATCTGGTCTCTTCAGGACTGGCTGCATTATCTTCCTCTGTGGATTGGTAAGGCTGCTCCCCACTCAGGGGAGGTGATCAAAAAGCCAACCACTGAGTTCACACCAGAGACAGTCCCTGTTCCCCTTTCTAGGGTACCCACTGGGAGACTGAGCTGCCATGGTCTACATCTGAACAGGGATTCTAGATTATCTCTATGCATAGTCCTTGGTTGGAGTATCAGTCTCAGAAAAGATCCCTGTGCTCAGATTTTTTTGTTCTATTGCTCTCATTGTGGAGCCCTAGACCCTTCCTGGTCTTTCTAACTCTCCCTTCTTTCAAAAGATTCCCTGCATTCTGCCCAAAACTTGAATATGAGCCTCAACATCTGCTTTGATACCCTGCTGGGTAGATTCTTTCAAAGGCCCTCTGTGGTAGGCTCAAGTCCTGTTTCCTCTTTTCTCCCTCTTCTGATGTCTATCCCGTTTGTCTTTCTGAGTGAAGATTGATAATCTTGCCCAGGATCCTCCTTCTTGCTTAGCTTCTTTAGGTGTGCAGATTTTAGTATCTTTATCCTATATTATATGTCTAATATCTACTTACAAGTGAGTATTTATACAAAATTTTGTCCATAAATTTACTAGGACAGCTCTAGCATATGACTTATGCTACATTGTGTTCTTTCATTTATTGTCATACTAAGAATCTAATACAGTCAGTTTGGTGGGAATGTAAAGAAACATGACTCTATGGGAAAACACTCTTTATTTGCTCATTCTATCTCTTTGCCTTGATTGAACCAAGGAAGGGTTGATATAATTGTTAGCTTTACACTTGATAGAGTAAGTCTTAATGTGATTCTTTCTCTTTTGCATTTGCTATAGGCACAATTAGGAAAAAAAAAGACCTTTTCAAATATTTTCTCTAGCTATTAAAAAACAATATCAATATTGTAACCTGAGTGATAGAGTGAATCCTTCTTTAGGTCTTAATTATACACAGAGTGTCTGTTCCCTGTGGAAAAAATCAAGAAATAAAAGTGATGTCACTTCTACAGCACCTGGAAGTTCTCATTGCTAATCTCTTCTTATAATTGGCAATGAAGAATATTTTGTCTTATGGAAGCATTTCACATTTTATTCACACACACACACACACACACACACACACACACACACACACCACAACTGTAGTGCTGAAGTAAGATATCCTTTAGTAGTGAGCTCTCTCCTGCCAGGCAGATCTCAAAAATGAACTCAGGATGTCAGATATCATGGCCTGCCCTATTACCCACAAAGCCATCTCAAACATACCATGGACTATTTATTTTCTGGTTCTTAGTTCAGTATACTATCTCTTTTCTCAAAACTTCTACTTGGTTTTTAAAAATGTTGTATTATATCTCTGACAGTTTTAACATTTAATCTGAAGCAAAAGTTTAGAAGGGCCCTGTGTTACTTAGTAATCATTAAAATAAGCCTATTTGTAGTTTCTCTGTGCCCTTCTTGGCTTCACAGTCACCAAGTTATCTACCCACATTGCCTAGCAAAGGAGTGAACAAAATGAGAATTTTATGAATTTTCCCTTTCTGATAGGGAAATTCAGTGTTTTATACAGCCACACTGCTCTGCCATACTTTATCACAAAATATCCCATCTCTCCCCAATCCTGTCAGCTCTCCAGTACTTCTACATGAGTCTACAAGTAGACAACTGCATAAACATCCCAGTTCTTTCAAGAACCATGGTTTCTCATTCTTGGTGACCTTAAGCCTGGCCTGAATCAGTTTTACTTCTAAAAACCCAAGAGCTACGCATTTACTATCTTTAAAATTAGTCAGTAAAGCGAAATGTGATTTCTTTTTTTCCAGGCTTAATGTGGTTCCTTTAAACAACTACACCCTATCTGCTATTCCACACTTAGATTTCACGGCATTAAAGTTTTATGAGCTTGAGATTTTCATCAGTTTCCTAAATCCAGAGCAACAATTTCAGTAATGGTATATGTGCTTCATGAACAACAACTGAATATGCATATTGCTGTTTAATTAGAAAAACTTAAATGTTAAGTTTTCTGTGATCCTTTTTTTAAAAAGCAATTTTTCATAAGCTGGGATATTTTTAAGAATTTTGTTGAGTCTGGTGCTTTTCTTTTGCTTGTACTCTTCAATGATGTTACATTTAGATCAAATGATTAAAATAACTCAGTGCCAAATGACTTAGAAGATATTTCTGGAAATTACTTAAAATAATAATACACTTATACCTGTGGCTTGTACCAAGAAATTAGGCTAGGTGATGATGACTGATTCCTACTGAGAAGAGTAATCTGTACTATTGGTGATCTCATATTATTCAAAAGTATTTCTTAATTTAGTATATCTAGTTTGTTCTATTATTGACACTACGGGCACAAAACACAACATTGCTCTTTCATATTGTACCTGTTTTTCTTTTCTTTTTTTTTCTCAGAAGAAAGTTCTCTCTCAGAACAAATTGTGTACACTACTTTGTGAAAGATGGCACAATGACAGTGAATGTGCACAGAAAAAGAAAAAGTTCCTCTGAAAGACTCTACCTAGCAGTGTATCAAAGCAGATACTAAGACTCATAACCAAACCTTCAGCAGAGTGTAGGGAATCATATGAAGGGAGGGGGAGTTAATATGACCTGGAGAGGATAGGCGCTCCAAAAGGACCAAATATATTTGGGCACAGGGGTCTTTTCTGAGACTGACACTCCACCAAGGACCAGGAATGGATATAACCAAGAACCTCTGTTCAGATGAAGCCTATGGTAGCTCAGTAACCAATTGGTCTCCCACAGTAAGGGGAACAAGGACTATTTCTAACAGGAACTCAATGACTGGCTCTTTGGTCTCCCCACCCCCCAAGGGAGGAGCAGTCCTGTTAGGCCACAGAGGAGGGCTTTGCAGCCAGTCCTGAAGATACCTGATAAAACAGGATCAGATGAATGGGGAGGAGGTCCCCCCATCAGTGGACTTGGAAAGGGGCAGGAAGGAGATGAGGGAGGAATAGAGGGATTGGGAAGGCATGAGGGAGCGGGATACAGCTGGGATACAGAGTTAAAAAATGTAACTAATAATAAAAAATAAATAAAATAAAATTTTAAAAAAGAAAAAAGTTTTTTGAGACAAGGTATCATGTAAATCATATTGGCTTCATACTTGCTCGTGGAGCCAAGTTTACCCGTGATTTTCTAATTCTTCTGTTTCAGCCTCACAAATGCTGGGATTGTAGACTTAAGCCACTGTACCCAGTCCCCGCTATGCTGAAGATGAATTTTTCTTGCAGGCTTGGCAGGCATTCAACTAACCTTTTTGTAGCTTTTGGAGCTTTCATTGCTACAGAAAGGAACCCTCTAGAGTAACTGAGGTAAATTTGCCATACAGTGCCATCAAGTTCAAAAACATATAATCATTTATCCATTCATCATTTTCAACAACACTTTCTGTGAGTTTTTGCTTGAGGTTTGGAAGGATGTCTCAAGAGCTAAAGCAGCTGGCAGCTCAAGTTGGTGACCTTCATCAATAATCAGCAGCCACAGAGAGTGGAAAAAGAGCCTGATGCTTGAAATTCTTCTCTCATCTCCACATTTACACCATAGCATCTGTACTTCCCCTGATAGTTCTCTTCTGGCTCTCTCACACACACACATAAACACACTAATACTAAGAGTAAGTTTTATTTGAGAAACACAGATAATTCTGATGATAGATATCTTGGAACACAGGACTTATTCATTGTCTAAACAGAAAAGAAAAGGAAAAAGAAAAATGGGAATATTGCACCTGAGAAATTGAAGCCAGCCCTCACACTGATTTTAATTGTCTCTGTTGGGCAATGTTCTCAGGAATCCCTCACAAGGAATAAGTCTGCCTTTAGCCCCATTTCTAGTCAAAACATATGTCTAACTTAAAAGCACCAAAAATAAGTACATATTTTATTATCCATTGATATTGTTACAGTTCATTATAAGTTAAAGTTCTGCTTGCACACCAAAGTCAGGTTCTTTGGGTGGTTCAAAGCAGGAAGGTCTCCAGCTGGCTCATGACAGAAGCGGCCACCCCTTGGCCCAGGTTTTGGGACCTTCCCAGCTCTGAGTTCATCAATAATCTCTTCATTATCTTTGGGGGTCAGATCCTCATAGTGGTTGTCATTTTTTAAGAATTGTTTTAAATTTGAACACAGGGAACTTCCCAGAGACTCATACTCCAACCAAGGACTATTCATGGAGATAACCTAGAACTCCTGCACAGATGTAGCCCATGGCAGTTCAGTGTCCAAGTGGGTTACATAGTAATGGGAAGAGGGACTGCCTCTGACTTAATCTCATTGGCCTGCTCTTTGACCACCTCCCCCTGAGGGGGGAGCAGCCTTACCAGGCCACAGTAGAGTACAATTCAGCCACTTTTGATGAGAACTGATAGACTAAGATCAGAAAGGAGAGGAGAACCTCCCCTATCAGTGGACTTGGGG
This sequence comes from Meriones unguiculatus, assembly GCF_030254825.1. Taxonomy (NCBI): domain Eukaryota; kingdom Metazoa; phylum Chordata; class Mammalia; order Rodentia; family Muridae; genus Meriones; species Meriones unguiculatus. Next base: position 29,502,507 of record NC_083358.1, read on the forward strand.
AGGGGCATGCATGCAGAAAGGGGAGGGAGGGTGGGATTGGGAGGGGAGGAGGGAAGGGCTTATGGGGGGATACAAAATGAATAAAGTGTAATTAATAAATAAAAAAAAGGAATTGTTCTAAGATCAGAAGGAAGGAGAGGAGGACCTCCCCTATCAGTGGACTTGGGGAGGGGCATGCATGCAGAAAGGGGAGGAAGGGTAGGATCAGGAAGGGAGGAGGGAGGGGCTTATGGGGGGATACAAAATGAATAAAGTGTAATTAATAATAATAATAATAATAAAAGAAAGAAAAAAAGAATTGTTTATTTCTGGATTTTTTCATTTAATATATTTTTTTTCTTTATTAATTACACTTTATTCACTTAGTATCCCCCCTGTGGTTCTCTCCCTCCTCCCATCCCAATCCCTCCCTTCCTACACCCTATGCATGCATGCCCCTCCCCAAGTCCACTGATAGGGGAGGACTTCTTTTCCATCCTTCTGATCCTAGTCAATTAGGTGTCATCAGGAGTGGCTGCATTGTCTTCTTCTGTGGCCTGGTAATGCTTCTTCCCCCTCAGGGGGAGGTAATTAAAGAGCAGCCCAATCAGTTCATGTCAGAGACAGTCCCTGTTCCTATTACAATGTAACCCACTTGGATACTGAACTGCCATGGGCTACATCTGTGCAGGGGTCTTAGTTATCTCCATGCATAGTCCTTGGTTGGAATAGCAGTCTCAGGAAAGACATCTGTGCTCAGATTTTTTGGTTCTCTTGCTCTCCTTGTGGAGCTCTTGTCCTCTCCAGATCTTACTGTTTCCCGCTTCTTTCCTAAGATTCCCTGCACTCTGCCCAAAGGTGGCCCATAAGTCTCAGCATATACATTGAGAGTCTGCAGGGCAGACCTTTTCAGAGGTCCTCTGTGTCAGGCTCCTGACTTGTTCCCTCTTTTCTCCTTCTTCTAATGTCCATCCTCTTTGCCTTTCTGGATAAGAATTGAGCATTTCTGCAAGAGTCCTCCCTCTTGATTAGTTTCTTTAGGTGTACAGATTTTAGTAGGTTTATCCTATATTATACATCTATATGAGTGAGTATATACCGTGTGCATCTTTCTGCTTCTGGGATTGCTCACTCAGAATGATCTTTTCCAGATCCCACCATTTACCTGCAAATTTCATGATTTCCTTGTTTTTTATTGCTGAGTAATCCATTGTGTAGATATACCACAGTTCCTGCATCCATTCCTTCACTGAGGGGCATCTGGGCTGTTTCCAGCTTCTGGCTATTACAAATAAGGCTGTTACAAACATGGTTGAGCAAATGTCCTTATTGTGTACTTGAGAATCTTTTGGATATATGCCTAGGAGTGGTATAGTTGGATCTTGAGGAAGAGCTATTCCTAGTTGCCTGAGAAAGCACCAGCTTGCTTTTCAGAGTGGTTGTACAAGTTTACATTCCCACCAGCAGTGGAGGAGGGTTCCCCTTTCTCCACAACCTCTCCAGCATGTGTTGTCTCTTGAGTTTTTCATCTTAGCCTTTCTGATGGGTGTAAGGTGATATCTTAGGGTCATTTTGATTTGCATTTACCTGATGGCTAATGAGGTTGATCATTTCTTTAAGCGTTTCTCTGCCATTCAATATTCCTTTGCAGAGAATTCTCTGTTTGGCTCTGTACCCCATTTTTTAATTGGATTACTTGAATATACAGAAATCCATTAATGTGATCCACCACATAAACAAACTGAAGGAGAAAAATCACATGATCATCTCCTAAGATGCTGAAAAGTCATTTGACAAAATCCAGCATCCATTCATGTTTAAAGTATTGGAGAGATCAGGGATACAAGTAACATACCTGAACATAGTAAAGGTGATATAGAGCAAGCCTATAGCCAACATCACACTCTATAATAGAGAGAAACTTAAAGCAATCCCACTGAAATCAGGGACAAGGCATGGCTGTCCACTCTTTCCATATCTCTTCAACATTGTTCTTGAAGTCCTAGCTAGAGCAATAAGAAAATTGAAGTAGATCAAGGGGATACAAATTGGAAAGGAAGAAGTCAAAATATCACTGTTTGCAGATAATATGATAGTATACCTGAGTGTCCCCAAAAATTCTACCAGGGAACTCCTACACCTGATTAACACCTTCAGCAAAGTGGCTGGATACAAAATTAACTCAAAAAAATCAGTAGCCTTCCTGTATGCAAAGGACAAAAGGGCTGAGAAAGAAATTAGAGAAACAACACCCTTCACAATAGCCACAAAGGACATAAAGTATCTTTGTGTAACCCTAACCAAGCAAGTCAAAGTCTTGTATGAAAAAAAATTTCAAGTCGCTGAAGAAAGAAATAGAAGAAGATATCAGAAGATGGAAAGATCTCCCATGCTCATGACTTGGCAAGATTAATATAGTAAACATGGCCATCTTACCAAAAGCAATCTACAGATTCAATGCAATTCCCATAAAATTACCAACACAATTCTTTACAGACCTGGAAAGAAAAATTCTCACCTTCATATGGAACAACAAGAAACCCAGAATTGCTAAAACAATTCTCTACAGTAAAAGACCTTCAGGAGGTATCTCCATCCCTGATCTCAAGCTGTATTATAGAGCTACAATACTAAAAACTCCATGGTACTGGCACAAAAACATACTGGTGGATCAATGGAATCGAATAGAAGACCCAGAAATAAACCCACACACTTATGGACACCTGATTTTTGACAAATATGCCAAATCCATTCAATGGAAAAAAGACAGCATCTTGAACAAATGGTGCTGGTCTAACTGGAAGTCTATATGTAGAAAAATGCAAATAGATCCTTACTTATCACCCTGCACAAAACTAAAGTCCAACTGGATCAAAGACCTCAACATAAAACCAGATACACTAAACCGCTTAGAAGAAAAAGTGGGGAATACCCTAGAACTCATTGGTACAGGAGACAACTTCCTGAACAGAACACCAACAGCACAGGCTCTAAGAGCAACAATCAATAAATGGGTCCTCATGAAACTTAAAAGCTTCTGTAAAGCAAAGGATACTGTCCTCAGAACAAAACGACTGCCTACAGATTGGGAAAGGATCTTCACCAGCCCTATATCTGACAGTTGACTAATATCCAGTGATTGTCATTTATTTGAACCGTTGGTGCATTTACACAGGGCCCTAAACATTCCACTTCTATAAAAGTGAAAAGTTTGTCAGGTGTAGTCTCTCCAACCTTTATTATGAGCAGTCTCTGCAGGGTCACCAATATGCTGTTGGAATCTCAAAGAATGCAAGATAGAGAAATACAGACCTGAGTAAGGCACTTTCTGACTGGCTTTCCGTTATACTCTGTATCAAAAGTTGCCACTACATATACTCTCAATGGAGGTACTTTTAAAACTTCTGCCACCTTGTTCGTAGCAGTAATGGCCACCATCCATTCTGCCAGCCCTCATGGTCCTTACACCCCCATGGTGGTTTCCTTCCTCTCCCTTTATCTGCTGCTTCTTTCTCCTCCTCACGGTCCCCATCTGACCCCAAGCCTGGGAACCTAAGCTCTGCTTACTTCTCTTCTGCCCAGTTATAAGCTTCTAGATATTTTTTTCTTTTTTTTTCTTTTTTTAATTAACCAACTAACTTTAAATTGGGGAGCAAAGTTTACACACTGAGGTCTCTTGTACATGTGAGAATGCACTCCTCTGGGTGCCAACCACATCTTGGGGAGCAGTATTAAGCATCTGAATACAAAGCACCATCCCAACCCCCAACACTCATATGTTGATGCAGAGGGCCTTGCTCTGCTGGTGTCCTCCATTCCCTTTGCTTCTCACAAGCTTTATGCCTCCTTTTCACTAAGCTACAGAATGGGAAAAATGCTTCCCAACTCCATATAAGATAAAGGACTAATATCAAAATAAATAAAGAATGCAAGAATATAGATACAATTTCTAGGCGGTAGTGGCACATGCCTTTATCTCAACATTTGGGAAAGGAGGCAGAGGCAGGCAGATCTCTAAGTTCAAGGCCAAACTGAACTGAAGAGTGAGTTCTAGGACAACCAGGGCCACTCAGAATATCCCTGTCTCAAAAACCAATAATAATAATAATAATAATAAGTATAAGTATAAAATAGATAAACTAATTTAAAATTGTATACAAATCTAAACAGAATTCACAATGGAAAAATCTCAAATGACCAGGAAACACTTAAAAAATACGTTCAACAATCCTTAGACATTTGGGAAATGCAAATCAAAATCACTTTGAGATTTAATCTAAATACCTCTCAAAATGATTAAGATCAATAACACTAGTGACAGCTTATACTAGCAAGTATGTAGAGCAAGAGGAACATTCCTGCATTGCTGCTGGGAGTGCAAACCCACACAGCCACTACCAAAAACACTATGGTGTTTCCTCACAAATTTTAAATCATTATCTATTGAGACCCAGTTAGACCACTCCTGGGCATCTACTCAAAGGATGCTCCATTCTACCATGAGGACATTTGCTCAGCCATGTTCATAGGAGCTTTATTCATAATATCCAGAATCTGAAAACAGCCTAGGTGTCTCTCAACCAAAGAATGAATAAAGACAAGGTGGTATATTTATATAATAGAGAATTACTCAGCTGTTAAAAAAAAAATCTGGAAAATGGATGGAAGTAGAAAAAAATCATTTTGAGTGAGACAACCCAGACCTAGAAAGATAAATATGCTATATATATTCACTTATAAGTGAAAACTAGATATTATTATATGATATCCAAGATACTATCTGTAGAGCTGGAGAGTTTAAGTAAAGAGACAGGGTCTCCATGTGGGTCTCCATGAGGTCTCATTTATTGGTTGTTGATCTTAATATCTGTGCTATGGATGTTGTGTTCAAAACTCTGTGTGTTGTGCAATGAGTTCAAAGCTATTTATCAATGTGCCTGGTTTTATGTTGAGGTTTTTGATCCATTTGGACTTTAGTTCTGTGCAGTGTGATAAATATGGATCCATTTGCATTCTTCTACATGCAGACATCTAGTTAGACCAGCACGTTTTTTGAAGATGCTCTCTCTCTCTCTCTTTCTCTCTCTCTCTCTTTTTCAGTCTGTATTTGTGTCATATTTATAAAAAATTATCAAGTGTCCTTGGGTATGTGGATTTATGTGTGGTTCTTAATTTGGATGCCATTGACCGACATGTCTGTTTTTATGACCATACCATGCAGTTTTTGTTACTATGACTATGTAGCACAACCTGAAATCAGGAATGGTGGAAGATCCAACAGTAATTTTACTGTTAGGGATTGTTTTAGGTATCCTGGATCTTTATTTCTTCCATATGAATTTGAGGATTATCCTTTCATGGTCTATAAAGAATTGTCTTGGATGTGTGATGGTTATTGCATTGAATCTAAAGATAGTGGGATGACTCTAAGTTAATCCTATTAATCCATGAGCATGGGTGATATTCCCATATTTAAATAGTTCCTTTCTTCAGAGAAATATGGTTTTTATTGTATAAGTATTTCACTTGCTGAAGCTGTAAATTTTATTCCCAAAGCAGATAGAAGGGAGAACAGATGCTAAGGAACAACTAAAGAATTACTACGCATAACTTGATGATCCTATGTAAGAATTAAAGAGACAATGTATAAACATGATTGTCAGGGTTAGGATTATTGACACATTTAGAAAGAGTATCACTTTACAATAGTTTGACTATACAGTAAAGTTGTGAGACCAGCACAAATAATTCCACATATTCTAAGTTCAGTCTCTGTCTTTATTAACATCTTACATTAGTATGTCAGTTGTTAAATCAATGTAATTATCTTGACAAATTGATATGAGTTAAAGTCTAGGCTCATTTTACTTCATTCACTTAGAACCAATATCCCTTTCCAGTACCAGGATGCCAGACAAAATGTCGTATTATTTATTAATAGTTTCTATGTTTTGCTGGACTATTTTCAGACTTTCTTTGTCTCCATAACTTTCACAGTTTTGAAGATCAATCTATTTGTACAAACAGTTCACCGCTGGGATTTTTTCGATGCTCTTCCCATGATTGAACCAGAGAATGAGTTTTCAGGAGGAAGAACACAGAAGGGAGCAGCTCTCGGGAGACACAAGCTGAGAATGTATTCCATCGCTGGGCATTTTGACTTTGATCAGCTCATTGAGATGTTGTCTGCTTTATTTCTCCAAAGAGATGTTTTACTCTCCTCCAGGACTTTGGTATAGTATTATCCTTAAACTTACCTTGTTCCTGTCTCTGTGTCTAGACTGCTGAGGTTATGAGTATGTACTTGTACCTTTAGTAAGAAACTATACTGTTTAAAGGGAAGTGATTTGCAATATCTGTACTGACAGACTATGGAGTTAAGCTTCAACTCATGAGTTATCGGAGATCCTTCTGTCTGTTTCTTTTTGAGGAGACTTTGTCCACCTGCTATTTTATTTGCATTTGCCATTGCACTGAAGTTTCCTAACTCAGTAGCACACACTAGCTTTTTATAGTAATTTATGTTTTACACTCCTTCTCATATTTGGCATGAGAGTAGCAATGTCTCCAGTTCAGCATAGGTCTTTAGTTACTACTTGAGGTTCTCCATCTCAGGCCCCATCTCTCTCTCTCTCTCTCTCTCTCTCTCTCTCTCTCTCTCTCTTTTTATCCTATTGTTGTTGTGGCAAAGTTTATCAATTTTGTTAATCTTTCAAAAGGATGGTCTGTGTGTTATTATTTTATTAAGTTATGATTTGGTTTTTGTGAATTCCTTTATGTTTGTTGACGGATTTGCTATGCTTTACCCTGAACTTTCCTAAGATTAAAACTGAAATAGTCTATTTGATTTCTTTTTCTTTTTATCTTATTACCCTGTGTTTTTGTGTTATGCATCTTTTAAATGTTTTAAGTGCCTTATTAATATTTGGCAGCTATTGTCTTATTCTTCATTCTGTTTTATTTTTTTTTCTTCAGTACTCCAGGTCAAATCTCAAAATGTCTTTGAACTTACCATCCTCATGTCTATGCCTCCTAGGTTTAAGGGTTATTGGCATATGATTACATACGTCCTGGTATGAATTTGAAGTATTTTTGAGATCACCTAAAATATCTTGCGTGGCCAATATATCACACAGACTTATGTAGGCTACTCTTCAAACATCTGTGTATTTTATAGATATTGTTATGTGACTCTCACTGCTTATGTTTGAAAGACATATTTAGGATACTTGCCTCTTCTTTGCTATAGATCCCTCATGATTATGTGTCTTCTTCTTTACCATTATTCTTTTATAATTTATCTTTTATTCTTTTACAGCTTATCTGTCTGATGCATAGTGACCCATTGCTTTCTTCAACTCCAATTTAGAATGACATTTTCCCCATTCTTGCACTTTTATAACATCTAAATATTTGAACACAAAACTTGTTATCTTAGTGAAAGAATAACTTTGGGTTTTAATATTTTTATTAAAGCACATCCATTAAAATAAGCTTTGGGGATTCCCAACAGTTGAAAAGGACTCATGTCATAATGTACCTGTAGATGATGTCAAAGAACTTTTTTTTTTTTTTTTTGGAAATGTTTGTTTTGTCTCTACTGTTTAAATTTTCCTTCCAAGTTTGGAGACAAGAGACAAAGCACCCCTTCCAAAAAAGGGTTCCTTCTAGCTCTACTGGCGACAGTCACTATATATTGCATTCTTATGCTACTAGGCGTGCAGAAGGTGATTCCTATATAAAAGGAACCTCTTTTGTATTGTATGGATGCAACACCTGTCAATTAAAAAAAAACCTATGACCCATTATTTAGGCAGAAAATAGGTCGTGGAACAACCAGTAGGCAGACGGATTCTTGGCAAGAACAAGCACAGGAGATGGAGCCAACAAGATATGATGAAGGTGGATGCATGGTGCCTGAGCTCAGGTTATTTTAAGTTATGAGGTAGTCAGAGAAGAGCCTAACTCTATGGCTTAGGTACCTTTATAATATTTATTGAGTCTCATGAGTCATTATTCTGAGAACAAGAGATGGGAGGATACAACAACGCTGAGCTTAAAAACCATGGCTGCCTGTTAACATGGTCAATTCTCTACACTAGACATACAACTTTTTTTTTATCTTTTATTTTTTATCTTTTTTTAGGATAATTTTTTTTCATCAATTACACTTTATTCATTCTGCATTCCCCCATAAGCCCCTCCCTCCTCCCCTCCCAGTCCCACCCTCCCTCCTCCCTCTGCTTGCATGCCACTCCCCAAGTCCACTAATAGGGGAGGTTCTCTTCTCCTTTCTGATCTTAGTCTGTCAGTTCACATCAAAAGTGGCTGCATTGTCCTCTACTATGGCCTGGTAAGGCTCCTCCCCCCCAGAGGGAGGTGATCAAAGAGCAGGCCAATCAGATTATGTCAGAGGCAATCCCTCTTCACATTACTATGTAACCCAATTGGACTCTGAACTGCCCTGGGCTACATCTGTGCAGGGGTTCTGGGTTATCTCCATGAATAGTCCTTGGTTGGAGTATGAGTCTCTGGGAAGTTCCCTGTGTTCAAATTTTCTTGTTCTGTTGCTCTCCTTGTGGAGACCCTGTCCTCTCCAGCTCTTACTATTTCCCAGTTCTTACCTAAAATTCCGTTCACCTGCCCAACAGTTGCCCATCAGGCTCAGCATCTGCTTTGATAGTCTGAAGGGAAGAGGCTTTCAGAGGCCCTTTGTGGTAGGTTCCTAGGTTGTTTCCTGTTTTCTTCTTCTTCTGATGCCCATCCTTTTTGCCTTTCCGGATGGGGATTGGACATTTTAGTTAGGGTCCTCTCTCTTGCTTAGTTTCTTTAGATGCACAGGTTTTAGTGGGTTTGTCCTATGTTTTATGTCTATATGAGTGAGTATATACCATGTGTGTCTTTTTGCTTCTGGAACAACTCACTCAGGATGATCCTTTCCAGATCCCACCATTTACCTGCAAATTTCATGATTTCCTTATTTTTCATTGCTGAGTAATATTCCATTGTGTAGATGTACCACAATTTCTGCATCCATTCTTCAGTTGAGGGGCATCTGGGTTGTTTCCAGCTTCTGGCTATTACAAATAAAGCTGCTACAAACATGGTTGAGCAAATGTCCTTTTTGTGTACTTGAGCCTCTTTTGGATATATGCTCAGTAGTGGTATGGCTGGATCTTGAGGAAGCGCTATTCCTAGTTGTCTGAGAAAACGCCAGATTGATTTCCAGAGTGGTTGTACAAGTTTACATTCCCACCAGCAATGGAGAAGGGTTCCCCTTTCTCCACAACCTCTCCAGCATGTGTTGTCACTTGAGTTTTTGATCTTGGCCGTTCTCATGGGTGTAAGGTGAAATCTCAGGGTTGTTTTGATTTGCATTTCCCTAATGGCTAGTGAGGTTGAGCATTTCTTTAAGTGCTTCTCTGCCATTCGGTATTCCTCTACAGAGAATTCTCTGTTTAGCTCTGTTCCCCATTTTTTAAGACATACAACTTTTGTAACGTCTCCTGCTCCTGGGTGGGACAAGAGAGCCAGAGCAGGTGTACATAGAAAGAGAACTTTCTCCTACCCATATATGAATCAAGGATTGAGAAAGTCCTTTTAAATATCAAAAGCCATGGAGAATATCTTGTGGCTTGCAGAATACTGAGTGGGTTTCCCTAAGATTACTCTTCTACCAGCCTCTGTTTCTTTCTTGGTTCTAGGAAGGTGGTGATGTGCCTGGAGATAAAAGTAAGAAACATGTGGTAACCTTTCTAATACTAAAGTTGTTCACAATTAAGTGTATTTTTCTGCTTTTATTTGTTTGTTTGTTTGTTTGTTTTCTTTTGTTCTGTTACTCTCACTTGTTCTTGTCAGTGGTCTATAAGCTTCTGCATCAGGTAACTTGATTTACTTGATTCTCTCTCTCTCTTTAGACATTAAAAACAGATTTTTCTACATTATTGTTTTTTATATACCCAAGAAAAGTCATTGAAATTCCCATTGGTTGGATTTTTTTTCTAAAAGTGATGAATTCCCCCAAAAAATTATATGTCTATGTTGGAGATAAAATTAGGAAGTCCCTCATGAGTAAAGATTTCAAATAATGAAAAATAAATGTCTTATTTTGTGTTTTACGTGAAGCCAATCCAAAGAAAAAATGCTTCCCACAGCAATGCTTCCCACAGCTGGTGGATCTAGAAAGCAGTGATACGACTTCAGAAATAAGAGTCTCAGAAAGGCAGTAAACCATAACAAAGTATTGAGAAATAGATGGCAGCTACAGCAAATCCACTGTATTCTGGAGGAGTGAACAAATCTTCCTCAGTCTTTAGTATTACAGAAATGCTGAAGCAAAAAGTTTGGTTGTTCTGTATATCTCTTTCTCCTTCCTGAGACACAAACAGAAGTTGTTAGATCTCCAGAATCCCCAGGTATCAACAGAGAAATGTTCAGATAATCACTGTAAGATGCTGTTGCCAAAGGAATAGGTGTGGTACTGACAGTTTCTGCCATGACAAAGTTCTATAATGGCATACTACAATGCGTATGTAATACAGATTTTAACAGAATAGTAAGGGGAAAAACTCTGGCTTGTCCAATGCTAGTGCTCCTTTGTGTGTGCGTGTATGTGTGTGTGTGTATGTGTGTGTGTGTTTTCCTTTTAGCCTCTACCCACCAAATGCCACAAATGTGTAGCATTTGTACAATTCCTTTTAGCAAACAGTCTATTGAGAATTTGTAGTTCTAAAAATATATGAGAATCCTGCTGGTGTTATGGTCTTGACCTTGAAAAAGGGAATCTGCAGGAACTCTCCAGCTTGAAAACCTCTGATGTTAGACTCATGATTCAGAATATATCAACTTGTGATGGAGATGTTTCCAGAAATTTTGTGGTGTTTGATTCTACCTGTTTCCTAGTTCTTTCCCTGAAACTTCCTTCTTACCCAACCTTACAATTTAGACAGGATTTACATTTGTAAGCTTCACTGCTTTTCCATCTAAAGTTTTAAAAATAATTCAACTTTTACTTTTTCTAAGAAGTTCCATTAAAATACTTTCTATTTAAATTATCTTGAAATGCATTCTTTTGAATTTGGGAAGATTCAGTTTAATTTCAGACATTGTTCTACATTTGGGACAAATGGATGAGAAGATTTAATATTCATCATGTCCAGGGAGTCATTGAAATCCAGAAATCCTTTGTTCTTTATTTTCACCAATTGCACTGTCTAAAACACATGAAAAAACCTTGACTGTGTCTACTTGATTATTGCTACTTCTCTTTCAATTCAGAAAATAGCCTTCTTTTCTAATTGAAAGAACTGTGAACTAAAAGATGCTCACTTATACAATACTCTAATTATATTAATTGAAGTATATGTGAAGGATCCAATGAAATGCCCTTCTAATCAAGACATTTTCCTAGCTATGTGACAAGTTTGACCCTCAGGATATGCTTGTTTGTGTATAAAGTTGGGAAATTAATATATTTTAACAACATGTGATGTTCAGAAAAGTCTGGGATTTTTAGAAAGCTCCATTACTTGATTGTCAGAATTGGTGTTTGGTATTTAATTTGTATAGTTGTTTATATATTTTAGATATTAGATCCTTGTCTAAAAAGTAATTGGTAAAATATTTTTCCATGATATAGCTGTCTCTTAGAACCACCGATAGTTCCTTTTGCTATGAAAATTGTATTAGTTAATTTGATATAGTCTTTTTTGGAGCCTCTTGGAACCATTTGTCATGTTATTCAGAGGTTATACACATAGTTTTTGTCTCTGCCTTCATCATGAAGTGTGTTCCCCCATTTTCTCAGATCAGTCAACCATCAGGAAATGCAAATTAAAAATACTGTAAGAATCCACTCCACTTCAGCAAGAATGGCCATAATTAAGAAATCAAATGTCAACAGTTATTGGTTAGAATGTAGAGAAGGATAAGTTCTTATTCACGAGTGGAGGAAATGCATACTGGTGCAGACACTGGATATCAATGTGGAGTCTTAGAAAAACTAAAAACGTAACTACCAAATGCCTCAGTTTTCCCCAAAGAATGTTAGAGAAACATTTATAAATCTATGCTTATGGCTATTCTCTTCATGAAAGTAAGGAAACAGGACTAATAATGAACAAGCGATTTTATTCAACTATAAATAAAGATAAAAGTTGCAAGAAAATGAATCAAACTGTGTAACGTTAAGTTAGAGCTCAGAAAGCTAAATACTCTATACCTTCTTTCTCATATGTGGATCCTAGCTTCTAATTTTTGAATATTTACACAGCGGTAGGTGTGGGTAGAGTCATTAAAGGCCAGGAAATGAGAAAGCAGCACACAAGACAGGAAAACAGCCTTTAAGGGGGAAGGTCTGGAAAGAAAAAAGAAACACCAGATATAAAAATAGGAAAAGAAATTACATGTTACAACTGGGACAGAAACAAGTCAGGAGGGTAGGGGATGATAATGTGGCAAGAATGAACACAAACTCAGTATGTATGAAAATGACAAAAGGACACTGTTTTTATCTAAGTTAATTTAGAAGAAAGAAAGAGAGAAAGAAAGAAAAGAAAAAGAAAGAAAGAAGAAAGAGAAAAAAGAAGGAAGGAAGGAAGCGATAAAGCAGAAAGGAAGGAAGAAAATCCATTAACCTGGATGTATTAAACAATTAATATTCTCTTAGCACAATTTTAAAAATAATATTTAATATCACTAGAATGTACTCCTCAAACGTACAATGATTATTTTTAAAATTTATTTATTATGTATACAATATCTGCATATATGCCTTCACATCAGAAGAGGGCAACAGATCTCATTATAGATGGTTGTGAGCCACCATGTGGTTGCTGGGAATTGAACTCAGGACCTCTGGGAGAACAGCCAGTGCTCTTAACCCCTGAGCCATCTCTCCAGCCAGGGGAACAGAGCTAAACAAAGAATTCTCGACAGAGGAATATCAAATGGCAGAAAAACACTTAAAGAAATGCTCATCCTCATTAGCCATCAGGGAAATGCAAATCAAAACAACCCCGAGATATCACCTTACACGCATCAGAATGGCCAAGATGAAAAACTCAAGCGACAACACATGCTGGAGAGGTTGTGGAGAAAGGGGAACCCTCCTCCACTGCTGGTGGGAATGTAAACTGGTACAACCACTCTGGAAAGCTATCTGGAGCTTTCTAAGACAAATAGGAATAGTGCTTCCTCAAGACCCAGCTATACCGCTGCTAGGTATATACCCAAAGTTTGCTCAAGTACACAAAAGGGATACTTGCACAGCATGACAGGATCTCAAACAGGAAAGGAAACTGGAGTCAGGAGCCCATGCATTGCCCGTGGCGGGGTGCTTCTTACTGCCTTGCTTTCCCTGATCGGCTCGGCCTGCTTTATTACAGAACTCTGGGTTCTAGGATACCCCATTATCCCAGGGAAGGCACCACTCACAGGGATCTCAGCATTTCATCAACTGAGGCTTCTTCTCTGATGACTCTACCTTGTGTCAAGTTGACACAAAACCAGACAGTATAGTTTGTATCTGTATGGTGTGTGTGTGTGTGTGTGTGTGTGTGTGTGTGTGTTGTGATTGTGGCCACTTATGTACCATGCATACTTGTGGAGTTTAGAGGACAAATTTGGGTATTGGTCCTCACCTACACAGCTTGCTTGAGGCAGGCTCTCTGTTATATGTTGTCACACAAGTCGTTGAACTAATCCATCAGACTTTGTGATCTCCTGTCCATACTTTCCATCTCCGCTTTGGAGTGTTGGGGTGTGTACCACCAGGCACAGCTGTACCTGGTTTCTGGGAATTTTAATTCAGGTCCTTATACTCCCATGGCAATTTCTCTAAGCACTGAGATATCTGCCAAGACCTAAGATAGTTTTGGATTTCTCATTTAATCAATAAAATTAATAAATATTAATTTTAGATAAATGATCTCCATATACCCCAGATATCTGCTAAAACGTGGCTATAAACATTTTCAATGTTCTAAAAAATGCCCTAAATAGCATTATATCAGCTTTTGTCAGTAGCAACTGAGAGTAATGATGATAAAATTTAAAATCATATACTTCCCTGAAATCCCCAGAGTAAATCATTCAAAAAATAGACAGTTTTGCTCATTTATTTATTTATGCCTCCCCTATCATTGGCCTTAGAGAGGGACATGTGAGGAGATGAGGGAGTGAGGGAGGAGACTGCAGCTGGGAGGCAAAATGAATAAAGTGTAATTAATGTAAAAAATAAAAAAATTAATAAAAAAGAAAAAGCTTTAAAGTTAATTAATATTGTTACATAGCAATTAGTAAAACATAACAAATAAGTTAAAGCTTGCAATTATTGCAACCCTATTGTTCCTTATCTGTGTTTTTGGGGTGAGAGGGAGTTCAGAGAGTGTCTCATGTAGTCCTGCCCTGCTACATACCCAGTATATAGCTGACTGACCTTTCAGTCCCGTCATTCTTGCCTCCACATCCTAAGTGCTGGAATCACTGACTTACACCAGCATAGTCAGCTACTTAATCGCCTATACATTTAATGAACTTTGTTATAAATGAACATACATATTAAAATAGTAAGCCAGGTCAGAATATTACTCCATAAAATGGGTGTGCAAACATTTGATATCACCATACAATATCGTTTTCTTCTAAGTTAATTTTTATTTATTTTTTATTTTTATTTTTCAATGCAGTTTATTCAGGAACCTTGAACAATCCTCGGACCCTGGGGAAAGCCAGCCCACAGCTTAAATAGCCTCTGGGTAGCCAACCCCAGCATGCCACGTGGGCAATGCAGATAGGTCCACATACATGGAAGCAAGCCAGATCCTCAGCCTTAGCCAAATGTGGAGTTGTTCTTGACAGAGAGCACTCACCATCGGGAAGCTGGAAGGCAGAAACCAGCTCCATCTTTAAGGCATAGCATTCCACAGCTCTCTACAGTTCCCCCTTTTTGTTTTAGACGCATCAGGCAAGAGTAGAGGTCTGATCTCTGATATTAGAAATAAATTGGGACTTTGTACTGATGTTCATTTAGGTGTCATCAATCCAAAGAGCATCAGACCCGTCCGATACCTTTTTCTCAGAGGCGGGACCTGGGGCATCAACCCGCATGCAATCAGACATGCTCTTCTCTGCGTCCAAAGCGGCTGACCCTAAGTTAATATTTAAAAAAAAATTGGAAAAAAATTTCCAAAGATTTAGGTAAATGTACAATTTTAATATACATATATATATTAAATTTTTTATTAATTACACTTTGTTAACTTTGTATCCCCCCTGTAGCTCCCACCCTACTCCCCTCCCAATTACACCCTTCCTTCTCCTTCTCCACCCATGCCCCTCCCCAAGTCCACTGATAGGGAGGTCTTCTTTTCCTTCCTTCTGATCCTAGTCTATTAGGTCTCATCAGAAGTGGCTGCATTGTCTTCCTGAATCTTACGAAAGAAGTGGGAAATAGTAAGATCTGGAGAGGACAGGAGCTCCACAAGGAGAGCAACAGAACCAAAAAGAAAATCTAAGCACAGGGGTCTTTCCTGAGACTGATAATTTAACCAAGTACCATGCATGGAGATAACCTAGAACCTACCCTGCACAGATGTAGCCCATGGCAGTTCAGTGTCCAATGGGTTCCATAGTAATGGTAACAGGGACTATCTCTGACTTGAACTGATTGGCCTGCTCTTTGATCACTTCCCCCTGAGGGGGGAGCAGCCTTACCAGGCCACAGAAGAAATGTACAATTTTGTATTGGACTGCCTTCTAATTTACCTTGTGGTCCAAATAAAAATAGGTCACTGACTCAATATACTTAGATACCTGTATCTAAGCTGATACTGATGAGTATCCTAAAGAGAGGAGGTAAGAACACAGATACAATTTTAAAATATGGAGAAAAGATACAGGATGAAAATTACCATCTGTACACAGAACAAGATGTCTCAGAAGAAACCATCCTGACTTAATTTGGACACTTGCTTTTGGATGTTTACTAGACAGAATTATTTGTTATTTTGGCAGGGATAAAAATGAAAAAAGAAAAGACACAGGTGGATTGGAATTCCCCATCTGGAAGAACTCAAACGCCTGTAGGCACTTCAGTTCTGAAGCAAAGCAAACCTGCATCTCTATGTCACACTGTGCAATTACACCTGAAAATAGAGAAATGTGGGGAAATAGCTCATGATATCTTCTCCTATCATGATATCGATATTTCATGATAGGAGAAGGCTAGTTGAATGAAGCAGGGATACAGAAGAGGAAAACTGAAATGCAATCTGTACATTTATAAAATGGTGAAAGAACTACAATTTATAGAAGAGAAATAAATATTTCTTATTAAAATGCACCCCTCATGACCTAGTAACTTTTTTATAAAGTGGGAAGTAATATTACACCCAGTAAGAAAAGACCTGAAATATCAAAGGGAAAGCTTAAAATAAAATAATGTTTCATCTAGGCCATAGCGGGGCTTATCTTTTAGAGCAGCACTCAGGAGGCAGAGGCAGTTAACTCTCTGATTTCTATACCAGCTTGGTCTACAGAATTAGTTCCTGGACAGCCAGAGCTACACAGAGAAACGATGTCTCACAAAAGCAAGCATAAAAAGAAGCAAACAACAGCAAAGCTCCCAATGTTTCAAAACACCAATAATTTATAAAGTGGACATTTTATGAAATTATAGGTAAAATAATAATTTCCACTATCATAAACATATCAAAACAATAAAAATATCTTGAATTTTATATCAGGTTCAATTATAAATCTTACAAATTACTTTATAACAATAAAATGGAAAACCCATTAAAAATGAACAAAGCTATTTATAAAGTCACAATATAGAAACAACTGTGACCAATAAATACATAATTTCTTTTTTAATTCAAATAGACACTAACCAGGGATATCATTTTTATACTCTATAGTTGCAGAATTTAGTAACCCTAATATGTCTATACTTAGCAATGTAGCACAGCTACACACTTTCTCTCACACTTTTGGTAGGAGTGTAAAATGATTTAACCAATTTTGAAAGCAGTTGAACAATCAGATGAATTTAAAGATAGGGTGGTCAATATTACCTAGCAATATTACTTCCAAAGACATGCTCTGGTACATTCTCAAAAAGATAAAAATTGATATTTAAATATCAGGGAGAATGAAAAACAAAGGGAAATATTTCTGATGAGAAAAAGATAAATGAAAGATAAATGTCGAGATTAGTATCACTGCAGAGTTTAACAGAGGATACATTTTAAAGTGATTCATTCCCAAAGCAATGCAAGAAGCAGTAGTGAAAATTTGCTGACTGTAGAATTTATAAGAGCTTGGAGCCTTTTTGGTTTCATTGTGAAACTGAGGGAAGGCTACAGAGATCTGCAACATTGCTGCTCTTCAAACACACAGCCGGTGCGGTGCTGTTATCAGCATCTGCCACCAGAGTGGTCCATTTGTTGAGTTGATGGAACTACATTGACACATCATTATCACTCAAAGTCCGCAGTTCACATGGCGGCTCACCCTTTAGTGGTGTTCATTCTGTGTGTTTGAAAAAAATTTACGATGAATCTCTAGAGTTATAGGATCAATCATAAGGGTTTCACCATGCTGTATTAGATTTCATAAAAGAGAATACATGGTTTACAATCATTGGAAAAGGGAAAAATATACCTTTGTATAAAAGTAACTATGTTAAGTCTGCTTAAATGAAGAGTTTTTGTGAAATGTTCAGTTTCACTACATCACACAAAGACACACACATACAGGTACTTACTTATGCATGCCCAGGTGCACACTTGTAGACACACACACACACACACACACACCCCGAATATTATTCATCATACTCATCTTACTGTTAAGCACTAGGCTTAGGAAAACCCAGGAACTCGTGATGTACGTATTAAATTAATATCAACAACCCATTTAACCACACAACCAATACATCTTTCCTTGCATTCTGTTTTGCTAATAAATGAGCATGGTAACTGACAGAATTTAAGAGAATTTTTTTTGTTATTTTTTATTTTTTTTATCAGTTACATTTTATTAACTCTGTATCCCAGCCGTGTCCTGATCCCTCATTCCCTCCCAGTCCCTCCCTCCCTCCCTCATCTCCACCATGCCCCTTTCCAAGTCCACTGATAGGGGGGACCTCCTCCCCATTCATCTGATCCTGTTTTATCAGGTATCTTCAGGACTGGCTGCAAAGCCCTCCTCTGTGGCCTAACAGGACTGCTCCTCCCTTTCGGGGGTGGGGAGACCAAAGAGCCAGTCATTGAGTTCCTGTTAGAAATAGTCCCTGTTCCCCTCACTTTGGGAAACCAATTGGTTACTGAGCTACCACAGGCTACATCTGAGTGGAGGTTCTAGGTTATATCCATACATGGTCCTTGGTTGAATGTCAGTCTCAGAAAAGACCCTGTGCCCAGATATAATTGGTCCTTGTGGAGCTCCTATCCTTTCCCCATCAGACTAACTCCCCTTCTTTTTTATGATTCCCTGTACTCTGCCAAAGGTTTGGTCATGAGTCTTTGCTTTGAAAACACTGCTAGTTAGAGTCTTTCAGATGCGCTCAGTAGACTCCTGTCATACGTTCAATGCACATCCCATCTGTCTTTCTAAATGAGGATTGATCATCTTACCCCATGTCTGCTCAATTGCTTATCTTTTTTAGGTGTATAGATTTCATTATGTTTATCATATCTTATAGGTCTAGGCCTATCTCTCTTATGAACATTGACGCAAAAATACTCAATAAAATACTTGCAAACCGAATCCAAGAACATATCAAAGATATCATCCACCATGACCAAGTAGGCTTCATCCCAGGCATGCCAGGGTGGTTCAACATACGGAAATCCATCAATGTAATCCACTACATAAACAAACTGAAGGAGAAAAACCACATGATCATCTCCTTAGATGCCGAAAAAGCATTTGACAAAGTCCAACACCCATTCATGTTTAAAGTCTTGGAGAGATCAGGGATAGAAGGCACATACCTAAACATAGTAAAGGCAATATATAGCAAACCTATAGCTAACATCAAACTCAATGGAGAGAAACTTAAACCAATCCCACTGAAATCAGGGACAAGACAAGGCTGTCCATTGTCCCCATATCTCTTCAACATAGTACTTGAAGTCCTAGCCAGAGCAATAAGACAACTAAAGGAGATCAAGAGGATACAAATTGGAAAGGAAGAGGTCAAAGTGTCACTATTTGCAGATGATATGATAGTATACATGAGCGACCCCAAAAATTCAACCAGAGAACTCCTTCAGCTGATAAACACCTTCAGCAAAGTGGCAGGATACAAAATCAACTCAAAAAATCAGAAGCCCTCCTATATACCAAAGACAAAAAAAGCTGAGAAAGAAATTAGGGAAACAACACCCTTCACAATAGCCACTAATAACATAAAGTACCTTGGTGTGACTCTAACCAAGCAAGTGAAAGACCTGTTTAAGAGAATTTTTTGGAGAGAAGTCTGCTGAGATTAGGTTCTTAAAGAGCATACCAGTTACAAGGAGACAAATCTGGCAGGCTGTTTTTGTCCTCATTTGCCAGCATTCTCAGGTCTGGGGGATCTTTCTCAGTTACTAAAGTCAACACAAGCCAAACTCAATGACATTGGTTTGTCCTTTGTGTTTCTCTACGCAGCTATCACAGATTATCCAGTGTCCTCTGGGCTGAAGCTAGACACAGTGTATCTTGTCCTCTAAGGCAGTTTGTCAGGGTCCTTGCCATCAGAATCCAGAGTACTCACAGTGAAGCACAGAGGTTAGAGAACTCTGGCTTCAGACACTCATGGCTCTGTGAACAGTTTTCATCTGCAACAAAATCTAAAGGCCCGCCGGTGTAGTATTTAGCTTAAGCGGCACACAGGCATTTCTTGATCGAAAAATTCAAGTAAGATATCACCAAGAGAACTACCTCAGGAAAGTAAAACACAAACATTGCCTTAATAGGGAATTGAGAAACCATACAAATCTAAGCCAATCTCTGCCTCTCTTCTAGCCATTGCTTTTACATGAATAAGATGAAGGTTCGTTATTTTCTGTTCTGCGTGACCTGTGTATCTTCTGCCAAGTTACTTTTCTTCAAGAAAAAAATGCCATTTTTATATTACAGTTGTCTTCTAGTTATTTTCTTGATCCAATACTTATTGAAGTTTTTCTATTGTTTCCCAGGCTTGTCATCATATAATAAATGGATGTACATGTATATCATATACACATCAAACTTATATTTCATTTATACCTATAAATTGTGCTTATGTAAGTTTTGTCACAGAACTTATTTATATATAATTGCAAAATATGATGCATAGATTTATAGATGCGTACATATATGTTGAGTCATTCAACTGCTGTCCACAACTCACCTTTGAAGGAGTTTGCCTATTAGAGCAATTTCAATGTTGTGTTGCACACTGATTTGGGAAATACATTTTCTGGGTATTTTATCCTGTTTATTAGTGGCTCTCCAAATGTGAGAATAATCCCTCAAGCGCTGAAATTACATGAAGGGCCTTTGACTTGAGGTATTGACAGAAGCCAGAGGGGGGGGCCCACAGACACTTTTGCACTGGGAATAATGTTGTGACCCCCTGCCAGGAGAGTGCATTTTCCATTCTGAAACCTTTGTGTCTCCCCACAACCATTTTGCAGAAGCATATGTTTGTTGCTGGTGTGTGTTTAAAGGCTACTTGGGGATCCCACTATCACAGTAAGCCTTTAAAATAAAAAAAGAAAACAAAGGTAATACCACATGGGTCTTTCTCTGTGTTACTCGGGATTCCTGTAAAGGGTAATTCTTGTTTTACATTTCTGTCAGCTTTTCGCAGGGTGTAGAGTTTTGGACCACACTTGGCGCAGCTCGACCATACTTATAACTGAAGAACAAATGCTGGATCTTTTTTTTTTTTTTTTTTCACCAACAATGTAAAGCAGAAGATTGTGCTTTGCAGAGGTCATCAGTGTTAAGGAGGAACCTTTGCTATGCAGTGGCCCCTACTACGTGGTGAATATTCATCCAGTGTCTGCTACTACTCATCAGGCACCTTCTAATGAGCCTCCGTCCCCCATGTAATTATATCCCCACTTTGTCTGTAGGCCATAGAAGCTCTCTTCTAGGAGCAAGAAAAATGAGCTACGCAGAAATTAAATAATAAGCTCCAGGGTTGCACACCTAATATATTTCACCACTGGGATTAAAGAACAATGAACGCAGCAAAATCTCTTGTAAATATTGGCAGTGGGTTATTAAATATGGAATTGTAACACCTTTGTTTTTTACTCTTATGCTAAGGAGGGTATAGAAACAGGACAAACTTCAAATGGATAAAAGTCAGAATTATTTCCCTATAGGAATAATATCCCCGCCCCCAACACACACACAGGCACACACACAGGCACACACACAAGCACACACATATATACTTATGTGTATATGTGCATGTGTATACACATAACACAAGTCAAACCATATTATAGTGTGAAACCTCATATGTATAAGTGATGAAGATGAGCAGGGGTTATCAACCTTTATGAAAGAATGATGTGTTAAGACAGTTAAATACATAGAAGCAAAATTTCTTCTGTCATGCTTGAATCCACCATTACTATCAGAACAGAAACTGGGAAAATGAACATGTGAAGATACTTTGATGACGTATTTGATAGAAACTTATTTATGTATGTAAACATATATTGAAATTTGCCTTTGTTCAATTTGAATAAAGGTCTATATGCTTAGGTTTGTGTTATGTATTTTAATTCTGCTCTTGCGGGTTAAAGAAAGGAGAGGCTGTGCTTATTTTTCTTGAACTTCATTACTGAAAGCTAATGATCCTCCATTCTGTTTTATTACACCCTGCAGTTTTTTGAGAAACCCATAATTTTTAAGTAGCACCACTAATTAACTAGATGCTTTGTTTGCATACAAATAACAGTTACTGTAATTCTGCTCATCTTTATATTAGAAAGAGAGCACATTGCCATGATCAATTCCTTAGTCATGTGATAAAGCAGTGCACACAACTCCCCAGGTATAACCAACTCAATAAAGTACTAAGTGCTTATTTTCAAACATGGCCTTGAATTTTACCCAGAATGAGCTGTGAGTATTATGAGGTGGTGAGACTGAATGTTATTAAAACTTGAGCTTTGCATTTTTTGGGGTGTGTGTGTGCAAAGATGAAAGGTTCGTATGGTAAAAAACAGCATTCCTATGGAGTTCTTCTAACCTCATCGACAGGCTCAGCATTAATTGGCACCACTTTCTGCCTCCATAAATGCCATGGCTTGAGTGTAAATAAGAAAAGGAGGCCTTTAAAATTCCGATTTCAACTCATGACTTAGAATTTAATGAAACCGTTCAAGTTCAGCACTTTAATCTCACAAATTGGTTTATCACAGCCTAGTGGCCACTTCTTGTTTTATAATAAGCACAACAAAAAATATCTATGAATACTTAGAAAATTAAACCAAGGGAAGTGTATGTAATTCTGAGCTCATTAGAAGCAATTCATATTTTCATCTGTCTCATTAGAGTGGTGTTTTTATGAACTGAAAAGTGTACTTTGTGTCTGTGTTTCTTTTATATGTATTTTTCAGGCCAGCTGGTAGGAGAAAAGGTTTCAGGCAAATAATACATACACATATATATTTTAAAGTACATCTTTTGATTGCTGGAACAGAAAAGCAAGATAGTGAAGAATTCCCTAAAGAAGGCACAATTAAATAATAATTCAAGGATTCTGAGATACTTCTATGTATTTTTATATGTTATGACGGCATTTAAAAGTAACTGTGTGTGTATGTGTGTCCACGTTAGTGTGTGACACTCTGGTTTGTGTGTCTGCCAAAGCCAGGAGAGGTCAGTGGAGTCCCTAGTTCTTCAGTCACAGGCAGTTCTGAGCAACCTCATATGGATAGTGGGAACCAGGGGTCATCTCCTGCTAACTACAGAGTCATCTCCCAGCCCCATACCTTATAAAATTAAATTTGCATTTAAAGGAGATGTTTAATTAATTTAAAAATTATTTCTGAATTAAAATATTATTTCAACATCTGGAAGAAACAATATTCACATTTTACCGAACTCCTATAGGTCAAACTTACAAAAATAATATACCGTTGTTCAATGATGGTTGTTTCAGCCTACCCCTTTAGTCTCTGTTGGATTCAATATTTGACATTTAGTAGTGAGTATAGAAATCTTTTTTCTACATTTTCTCACCTAAAATAGAAAATTAATGCTTGTGTGTATATCAAAACACTTTGACATGAAGCTTATTGTCTGCCTGACCTGAGAAAGTAAACATAAAGTATGTATGTGTTTTTGTAGTTGCTAAACCTTCAAAATAAGCAATGTCACCTTTATACGGGTCAAGTGTAGGTCTTCAATTCTATTTGTAATACATAATATCATCCAGGGTACACCTGCTTATGTTTTGTCATGAGCTCCATTGAGTCAGAATAGTATTGAAAAACCTTAAAATCTATTAGAAGACTATAATATTTATTGATTTCAAACACTGTCTGGGACATGCTTTAGTTAAGTATAATGAATCAGACTGCCTTATTATCTTAGTTGCTCCCATGCTGCAGTGTCTCTCTCGGGACATTGCATTGTTGGGGGAGAAGAACTGTAACTCATGTGTGTGTTTTATGAACAGACTAGTGGACCAACTCTTCTTTACACGCACATTTAAAAAAAATTAAAATAGTTTTTATTTTTTTGCAAAAGTTTTTTATTATTATTACAACTTTTATTGTCATATATTACAATTTATTCAATTTGTATCCCAGCTGTGAAGCCTCCCTCATGTCCTCCCAATCCCACTCTTCCATCCTCATCTCCCACTATGCCTCTCCTCTAGTCCACTGATAGGGGAGATCTTCCCCTCTTCTATTGGACCCTAGTCTATCAGGTATCATCAAGACTGGTTGAATCCTCTTCCTCTGTAGCCTGGCAAGGCTGCACTCCCCAGGCAGAGGTGATCAGAGAGCCTGTCACTGAGTTCATGTCAGAGAGAGCCTCAGCCCTCCTTACTAGGGCCCCTCTTGGATACTGAGTCTATGAACTACATCTGAGCCTGGTTTTAAGTGCTCTCTATGCATTGTCCTTAGTTAAGATATCAGTCTCTGCAGGACCCACAGGGCTCAGTTATTTTTGGCTCTGTTGTTTTCATTTTGGAGCTCCTATTCCTTCCAAGTTTTTCTGCCCCCCCCCCTTTTTTTTCATGAGATTCTCTACAATCTGTTCAAAGGGAGACTATGAGTCTCATCCTCTGCTTCTATATCTCAATCAGTAGAGTCTTTTAGAGGCCATTTGTGGTAGGCTCCTGTCTTTTTCCCTGTCTTCACCTGCTTCCAATGTCTATCGTGTTTGTCCTTCTAAATGAGAATTGAGCATCTTCCCTAAGGTCTTTGTTGTTAGCTTCTTTAGGAGTTTAGATTTTATTATGTTTATCCTATATTGTGCGGATAATATCCACTTATGAGTAAATAAATACCATGTGTGTCTTTCTGCTTCTGGGTTACCTCACTCAAGATGATCTTTTCTAGTTCCCACCATTTGTCTGCAAATTTCATTATTTCCTTGTTTTTAATAGCTGAGCAGTATTCCATTTACACCCACCTTTTAAAACACCATCATTGGTATTGTCCCTAGGGTTTTAAGCAAGAAATGTTTCAATAATTCATACTAACTTGAATCTCTGAATGTGAAAGCCAGAAATATGGAAAGACCCCTCCCCATCTCTTTTACTCTCTATCCACTTAATTAAATAAAAAGTAAATGAATTTAGTTATAAACCATAGCTGCTTCCTTAGAAATTATCTATATATCAGTGGATTTCTTTTTTTAATTAAATTTTTATTTTTTATATTAATTACAGTTTATTCATTTTGTATCCCAGCTGTATCCCCATCCCTCTTTCCCTCTCAATTCTATCCTCATTCCCTCATCGTCTCCTATGCCCCTCTCCAAGTCCACTGATGGGGGAGGCCTTCCTCCCCTTCCACGAGACCCTAGTTCATCAGGTCTCATTGAGACTGCCTGCATGTTCTTCTCTGTAGACAGGCAAGGCTGCTCCCCGCTCAGGTGGAAGTGATCAAAGACCCAACCACTGAGTTCATGCCAGAGACAGTCCCTGTTTCCCTTACTAGGAAACCCACTTGGATACTGAGCTGCTATGGGCTACATCAGAGCAGGGGTTCTAGGTGTTAGGTCCTTGGTTGTATTATCAGTCTCAGAAAAGACCCCTGTGCCCAAAAATTTTGGTTCTGTTGCTCTTCTTGTGGAGCTCCTGTCCTTTCCAAGTCTTGTTATCTCTCCCTTCTTTCATAAGATTCCCTGCACTCTGCCCAAAGCTTGGTTATGAGAAGCAGCATCTGCTTTGATACACTGCTAGGTGGAGTATTTCAGAGTCCCTCTGTGTTAGACTCCTGTTATGTTTCATACAGGAGAGGATGTGGAGAAAGAAGGACTCTCCTCTATTGCTATTTGGAATGTAAACTTGTACAACCACCTTGGAAATCAGTCTGGCGCTTTCTCAGACAATTAGGAATAATGTTTCCTCAAGATCCAGCTATACCACTCCTAGGCATGTATCCAAAAGATGCTCAAGTACACAACAAGGACATTTGCTCAACCATGTTCATAGCAGCTTTATTTGTAATAGCTAGAACCTGGAAACAACCCAGATGTCCCTCAACGGAGGAATGGATACAGAAATTGTGGTATTTTTATACAATGGAATACTACTCAGCAATCAAAAACAAGGAAATCATGAAATTTGCAGTCAAATGATGGGATCTAGAGAAGATCATCCTTAGTGAGGTATCTCAGAAGCAGAAAGACACACATGGCATATACTCACTTAAAAGTGGATATTAGACATATAATATAGGATAAACATACTAAAATATGTACACCTAAAAAAGCTAAGCAAAAAGGAGGACCTTGGGTAAGATGATCAATCCTCACTCAGGAAGACAAACAGGATGGACATTGGAAGAAAGAGAAAACATCAGTGGATTTCTAAACTTCATTCCTTGTCTTTTATTCTGAACCATTTCTTTAAGATCAAATTTCTTTGCCAGATTCAAATAATCTAGTATACTGTATAATTAAGAAAATCAACTGAGTGTCTTATTTTTTTTTCCAAAATGATCCCAACACTTCATGAAGAAGGCAAAGATAACTTTTTAATTCACTTTACATTCAGATCATTTCCATCCCCTTCTCTCCTCCTTGTCCTATATTCTCTCCCTCTTCCACTTAGTTTCCTCCCCTATACCTCCAAAAAGGGTATTCCACACAAACTACTCATCCCAGCACATCAAGTTGCATGAAGACTGTGATCATCCTTTTCTACTAAGATCCAGCAAGGCAGCTTCATTCGGAATCATGATCATAAATCAGGCAACAGAGTCCAAGTCAGAGACAGCTCCTTTACCCTTTACTAGGAAACCCACATGAAGACTAGGCTGTCCATAAGCTATATTTGTGATGGGGGTCTAGGTTCAGTTCATGCATGGCCCTTCATTGGTGCTTCTGTCACCATAAAACCTGCTTGGCTGAGGTTATTTGACTCTGTTTGTATTCTATTCCTGTCCTCTCCAGGTCTGTCTATCCTTCCTCCACAAGGCTCCCTGTGCCCTACCTAATGTTGGACTGTGAGTTTCAGCATCTGGTTAGATTCACTTTTTCAATGCTATGAATAAATAATGTTTATAATATGTTCAATATGTAATGTGTTGAAGTGTTTGTCCCACATTCATTTCTTTCATCGAACCCCAGAATGTGACCTTATTTGTTTGCTGAGAAATAACTACAAAATATGAAATTTTTACTGGACTGGGGTGGAGTCTTGGTTCACTGTGGCTATATCTGTAAGCAAACAGAACAATGTACACAGTAGAAGAACACCACTGAAATTAGAGGTAGAGACTAAAGTTAACTGAAAGCCAAAAAATAAAAACAAAATATTGTCAGAAATTAAAATAAAATCTCTAGAAAGAATCTTCCCTAGACACTTCAGAGAAAGCATGACTACGTTATCTTCGTTTCAGGTGTTTGTGTTCAGAACTGTTTAAATCAGACATGTTTTAAGCCCCCAGTTCATGTCCCTTTGATATTGCCATCATATAAAATTGATAGAGTCTGTTTTCCTTTAGGCATGAACTTATTTCCTAACACATGGGTAAGGATTTTACTTACACAGGTCTGTATGTTCAACGATGAATTATGCAGAACTCTTGTCGGCAAGGATTCCCCATGAATTTTTTTTTGGATGAATGCGGGATGAAAAAAAAACAAAAACAAAAAACTGACAATACTAGACAATGACATAGTATCTTACAATGCTTAATAAATATTCCTCACTTGGGTATGTGGCAAATATTTGTTTATGAAAGGCATTAATGAATCAATAAACAAGACAATCAATGAGTAAAAGAAAACAAGGAGTAAATATGTATCACCAGTCTTCTCCCAATAGGATGAGATCTGAGCCCTGATGTTAAAAAGAGGTTAGAAATGGTGCAGATGGAACTGAGGATGGAGTTCAGTGATAGAGTGTGCTCATCCTTACCTGACTTTCACAGACAATGGGTTCAGTCATGATCTCCACAAATAGAAGAGAGATAGGTAAGACATGGAAAGAAAGAAGGAAGGAAAAAAGAAAAGAAGGGAGGGAGGGAAAGGAAGGAAGATAGAAATGAAAGGAAAGGGAGCTTGATTAATGAGAGTTCCAGATGAGAAAAGAGATGAGCATATGTGAAATGAGTACGAAGGCCTACAGCTAAGGAAATATGGATTTTTATTAGACCTGCAAACATTAAGTACCACTGTGTCATGATCCATGCAGTTTTATATGGGAGATGGGGAATATCTCGGGGGGGGGGAGCATGAAACACTATTGAAGAGGTTTAGGTTTTGCAAAAGAATGCAGATTTTTATAACAAAATCATCTGAATTACAAGATAATTCAACAGAAGTGGGATGCATATATTGGGGAAAAGCTATTTTCTTCCAACAAAGCTTTAAATATTCAGGGTAGAATTCACTCTATGGTTTGTATAAACCAGTGCCCATTTCAGCCTGAACCTATGTTGTATGATAGCGGCAGCCTCCCATTGTCTTGCATTTTGAAATTCAGAACACAGCTTCAAATTCCAAGCTCATGCTACCTGGAAACCTTCCATCTTTACCATTACTCAACTGCCCATTTCTGCCTCTTGGCTCTCACTTCTTGTCTATTTAAATCAAGTTTCCTGGCTCCTTGTCTATTTTATTCATC
Organism: Meriones unguiculatus; assembly: GCF_030254825.1. NCBI lineage: Eukaryota > Metazoa > Chordata > Mammalia > Rodentia > Muridae > Meriones > Meriones unguiculatus. The sequence goes on from NC_083358.1 coordinate 29,530,798, forward strand.
CTAAGATTGTTGGGAAAAGAGTGTGTGAGAAACACAGAAACTGGGTGTCTGTATATAAAGTTTTTTCCAGGCACATTATATTATATTAAATATATAATATTCAATTCTGAGAATTGTAATGTAAAGGAAAAGCTGATGTTTCATTATTGTTTACAATATAAGATAATGAACACTTTCAAACTGATTCCCTAGTGTAAACCTACTCTCTGCCAGTGTATAGAATATAGGTAAGAGCCTGCAGGATTTGTAGCATGGGAAGATAATGTGGGTGTGAGTTGGAAGTCAGCCCAGTATTGAAAGGCTGTCATTGCTCTAAGATGTCACCTGGGACCATGCCATCAATCTACCCACCTCTCCTGAATGGCTTTGATGCCGATCAGTCTGGTTTCCCTTAGTATTAAAGTAATGGGCTCCTGGCTCTATTTCAGCTCTGTCAAAATAGCTGCTGAGCCTCTGTATTGCCTTCCTACAAGGATTTAATCTACTCCAAGCTCCCTGACACATTATAAGGAGGAAATCTGTTTTCTCTGTCACTTTTCCTTTCTCAGCTGGGTCTGCAGCAGAACATCTTTTCTTTGGGTGATGCAGTACAGACTTGCTATGAAAGCCGGTGTTTTCCTCACTGCTCAGCTGTCTAACTTAATCGCATTGTTTCCCCACACCCTGGAGGCTTCCTGCATGTTCCTTCCTCTGGAAGGAGACCTTACACACATCTTTACATTACTTATGTTCTCTTTAGTGAAGTGTTTGTGCAAGGAGACAACATTATCACGCTCAGACTTGCAATATTATGCTGTTCAATGCCCTCACTACTGTGATATATTTTAGGGTACTTCTATTCCTGCTACTGGACAGGAAACAATAACGTCAGAAATTGTATGTAATGACAGAAATTGTATACTTGGGACTATATAGTTAATAAGAAAAAATTGTTTGAAAAAAACACACCAAGTATTTAAGTATTCATATAAAGTATACTTATATATGAGTGGTGTGTGGTGTGTGTGTGTGTGTGTGTGTGTGTGTGTGTGTGTGTGTACATACTCATGCTTACGTGTGTGTTGTAATGTATGGTAGAGAAATTAGGCATGTGTTCAAACCACGGTAATCAACATGTGATAGAGCCTGAACCTAATTTCAATACAATAAATTCTATAGTATTCCCTTCTAGAGTTCTATGTCTGCTGCCTGATATAATGTACATTCTTAATCATATTTTTACTGATTTAGAAGATAAAAGAATAAGAGTGAGAGTTGAATGCAATTCTAGGTACTAAAGAGACTACATTTACAGAATCAATAAAGACTAACAAACAAAAGAGACAGACAGACAGACAGACAGATACCCATAGAAAGGGGGATAGATACAAAGATACAGAGATGGAGACAAAGAGATAAAAGGAGGAAGGAGAGGGAGAGGAAGAAAGTGAGAAAGAGGTAGATGGGGGAGGAGCAGAGATTCGAGGTGTCTCATTGATTCAGTGAGCACTTCACTTACAAGAGGACTCATGTTTATTACTCAGCTCATATACAATGTCCCAGAACCTCCTGTTACTCCAGTTCCAGGTACTGCAATGCACAGTTTTTTACATTTATGGGTTTGTGCACATATGTGGCTTCATAATCTCAACAGGAAAGCACACATAAAACAAATTAAACAAATATTATTAGTAGTAATAAAACAAATAAAGTCATTCTATTCATAGTCAAAAGTCCAGGTAGCTGAAAAATTGTACTCCTATTTACTCTGTTATTTTAGACAGGGGTCTAGTCAAAGGACATAAAGAGGTAGATAACATTTGGTAAGTCAGTCAGATTCCTTGTTGTACACTTAGAAATAATTTAGAAACAAATATTTTTTTCAAGAAACATTTTAATAATAGGTTTTATCTGTTTCACTCTCCCTCTCTCTATTTCCCTCTCTCTCTCTCTCTGTGTGTGTATGTTTATGTATGTTTATATTTTTAGGCTTTATCACACTTCGCTATATCAAGACACTATAGGAGCTGTCAATGGACAATAATTTTTCCATTTTTGTTGAACATTACTTGAAAGCCAAGAGAAGCATTCTCTCTTCCTTGCTTGATATCATGTCCATAGACAAGTCTTAGAATCACATTGGCATAAACAAGAATCCTTGGCAACTCTCCATAGATAAAGGTAAAGGAGAAATGGGCTGATAATAAGAACAGGAACATATAGATTATAATATCACTTTCCCAGCCCTGAAATCCCAATGATGTGCTGTCCCATGTGCCTTATGATATTTATCCCGGGTTTCTATTTGACAAGAAAGCATCCTACTGACATTTTTGCAAATCTGTTACTAACACTGAGGCTCTGGCAGACATTCCTCAGAAGATTTGTCTTAACCAAACCGGATCCCTGCTTTTCACCGAAAGGGATGGCATCTCCGTCAAAATTGTCCACAGTAAGCACAAGAAAAACACTCATTCATTAATCTAAGTATCCAGAACCAAATTTTGGCTAATATTGACTATTTCGGTACTTATGTTATCTCCTCCCTCATCAAACCTAAGGGCTAAGGAGATGACTCAGTGGTTAAGAACATGTGATACTGTTACACTTTTTTATTGTTTAGTCCTTGCAACCATTCTGTGAGGGACCAAACTCAAGTTCCCCCAACAAAGAGGAGAGGGAAGTGCTCTCAGGCTCCTGCAGCTAAAGTGGTAAACTCTAAATTAGGCTTCAAGTATTGCTGGCCATCCCCCTGTGCCTCGTCACTATGGCATTTTATTAGAAAGGGAAAAATTTAAATGTTCAGTTTTATTTCTGTATCAATGTGAAAACTGTCACAGGGTCATGTGGACTACTCTTAGCCATTGTTAAAGAATGAACTCGCCCAAAGTAATTGGCTTGAACTTTCCAAATTGCTTCTTTGTCTAGACATGATAGCAGGGTTTCTGAAAGAAACTAAGGACTTAAGTTTCCCCTAGCAAAGTGACCTAGGCACCCTTCTGAGAGAACCCAGTCTGTTTAACATATCTCAGGGACTGCTGAATTATATGTGCTTTACTACAAGGTCGCTATAATTCCCCACTAGCTATCAATTGTATGACAAGAGGGTGTCATCCATCAGACTGTAACTTTCATTGCCAAGCGCATTCTATTTTTATATACCCATGAACTCACACATTTAGCAGAGACAGGAAGACGTCTTTCTCTATAGGATAAGCAATGAATTGTGTATTTCATCTGAAATACTTTATTTTACAATGTATTATTCAGAAATATTCTCTGAGACAGACAAAAAAAAACTTTGGGAAAAACACCATAATATATTCCTCCTTAAAAACTATTTTTTCTATAAAGGTTTGCTCAGAGAGCAGATTGAAAAAAATGTCTTCTATTCTGCCATTTTATAAAATATGTCTCAGCAAATAGTCATAAATCTGTCAGATATTGCAACCCAGTTTGGTATTATATACTAGGAAAATGAACTCAATAGCAATATAATCTTACTTTCCAATATAACTGAACTCAGGGAAAATATCTCAGGAAGAATGCAGGCATGGAAAGCAAATAAAATCTAAGTACCACAGATATAAAGAAGTTTATGATGGCATATACAACTTTGGATATTGGTGTTTTCCTTTTATTAATTCTAACACAAACTCTCAATCATATCTTTCTTTTTAATTTGCCTTATCTGTTTTTTTTTTTTCACTTTCCCTGAGAAGAGTGAAATTGCATTTTGTCTTTTTATCTCTATTTTGTTTAGCTTCATTTTCTTTTAAGAATATTATGGGATCCTTATATTTAGAAATTAGTCTATTCATACAAACAGCTCTTTAAGAATGTTATAGAAGACTTATTTAGAAATTTGTCTATTTAAACAAAATAATTTTTATAGTTCATTGTGTACATGTGTGTATATGTGTGTATGTAATAGAGATATATAAATAGAGATTTACTGGTTTTTATTGATTTCCTCTCGTACAGATCAGATATCCTGTCCTTATCAAAATGCATTTTCCAATGAAAGGAAGATTCACATTATTTTAGCAGAGTTTAGTATTTTGAAGAGTTTTCTTAATGGGAAAACAGAAAAAAAATATTTTAGCAAATACAGATAAAACAGTAGCCACATTTTAAAGAGATCATTCTTACTTGTTGTAGTGGTAACTGGCTTATCTTTGGGTATTATTTTTCCACCAAAGCCTTTGGAAAATGGTCACAAAATGGTTAACTGAAAAAAAAATGGAGTTGATTGAGCCTTTTTTGAATATCTCTGCCATTCATTTTAACTGTAACACCATCCAGCAAGTAATTATTGAAAAATATAGACCTCAGAAGGAGCAAAGGGCTGAGGAAAAGCAAATGAAGTAGTTAGTCTCTCAAAAAGAAAGACCTGCCTATGATATATGTTAATTAGCCAGTGGAAAAAAATGACTTCTCGTTGATCAGGAATACAAAGTCCTTAATTTGGTTCACTGTAGCTTTTATGAACTGTTGCTCATTTGCTTTCCAGCCTCAGTGCTTATGACTTCTCCACATTTTTCTCTCTCAAATGCTGTGCTACAGTCAGAATAAATTTCTTTCAATTTTGTGAAAAAGTTAAACTGCCTTTTTACTCAGTAAACCTTAAAAATGCTGAACTCTGTCACTGCCATTTTTGCTTCTCCCTCTCTAGCTCTTTTTTCAAAGAGATAAAAGTTGAATGTGGTCACCAAGAATCTTTGCTTAAGTTTCCTATTATTTTTGCAGGGGGAGTGGGGATTGATCGTGGTTGTCAGGGTGTTTGCCTAACATATAGAATACCCTGGATTTGATCACCACCACCGCATTAAACAAGCACGGTGGACTAGCCAGTAATACCAGCACTTAGGAGGTAGGGATTGGAGGTTCAGAAGCTTAAGGGCATAAGCAGTGAGCTGGCTAGCTTTTTGTTAACTTGATCCAAATTGTGCCAATTGGAAAAGGGGATTATTTCACTATATTAGACTGTGATGCATTTTATTGGTTGATGATTGATATTGGAGTGTCCAGTTGACTGTAGGCAGTGAAATTTCTGGTGTGGAAGTTATAAGTACTATAAGAAATCAGACTGAGTATGCCACAAGGTGCAAACCCATAAATTGCTTTCCTGTTCGTGGAAATGGCCTCTGTTCCTCCTCCTGCTACCAGGTTCCTGCCCAGTTTGGCTTTCTGCCCTGACTTCCCTCACTGATGGACCATGATGTGCAATAGTAAGTTGAAATAAAACCTGTTCTCTTCAAGTTGCTTTTGGTGTTTTAACAGAGCAATAAAAACTCTAAGGCACTCTTCTACATAGAAATCAAGAGGTTATAAAGGGTATTTGAAACCTGTGTACTGACTGGTTTTGTATCAACTTGACACAAGCTGGAGTCATCAGAGAGCAAAGAGCCTCAGTTGATAAAATACTTCCATGAGATACAGCTTGAAAGCATTTTCTCAATTATCGAACAATGGCGCAGGGCCCAGCCCCTTGTGGATGGTTTAATCCATGGGCTAATCATCCTGGAATCTATAAGAAAGTAGGTGGAGCAAGCCAGTAGGTAGCAGCCCTCCGTAGCCTCTACATCAACTCCTGCCTCCAGCATCCTGCTGGAGTTTGAGTTCCTGTAATGACTTTTGTCAGTGATGACCAGCAATATGGAAGTGGACACAGGATTAACACTTTCCTCCTTGACTCGTGTTTTGTTGAAACAATAAAAACCATAACTAAGACAGCTTGTTTCAAAAATAACAAAACGAAACAAAACTCATCCAATAACTGTACTTTCCTTATTCTGGCATCATGACATTATATATAATATATTTCTTACTTGAATCCCCCATTGACTCTAAGAAGGAAAAACCATTGCTTTGCTCAGTATTTTATTTAAAATAAAGCACATTTAAAACTTCAGCAAGAGGAAGCACTTAATAGAGAGAGGAAAAAATAAAAGACATGGATTTGGCAACTTATAGATATGCTGAAGGTTAAAAAAAATTGGGGACTCTGGAGAAAACAATTGTAAGAAATGACTTGTAAGATTTACATTACAATAACCTTGAGTGCTGGAAGACCCTGCTATTAAGGTTGCAATCCACCATGTCTGTATATCTCTCCAAGCTTGGAACAAAATGGAGGACTCCTTTTCTGAGCAAAACTTCCTCTTCTCTTTCTGGGCTTCTCTGGAGACTATCTCTAGGCACAGGTGTCGGACCATATGACTCTGCACAGAAGCTAGGTGACTCAATGTCAGCAAAGGGCCATTAGGATTTAGGACCTGGGGCAGCTTCCTCTGACATGACTTCAGGAGTATTCAGCCATGCAGAAAATATGTCACTGGTGACCTCACACTGGAGAGCCTGACCAGATACAAACAACCAATGACAGGTTCAGAGATGGTGTGAAGGAACCTGAGTGTTCACCCAAAGCTATATAACCTGCTCTCTCTTCCTGAATTAATGAGTCTGCAGTGCTCACTCTCGCCTTGCACTTACCCAGCTCCCTCGCAGTTTCTGTGTGATGACTCCGTGCCTAGCAGCCCCTCAGCCTGGAGCCCTGTCCTCACTCATGGGCTGAACCATTGGTGGGAGGACCAAAGACTCAAAACAGGAGTTCTGCTCCTTTGTCTGCCCATATGATAATTAGGTACCGTGTTCTAACCAATCAGCCTTTCCCACCTGTATGATAATTAAGTATTGTGTTATGACCAAATTGTACTTCCCACTTCAAGAACCTTTATATACCTCACTCCTAAAACAAGAAAATGGGCTGTTTCACTGAATCTAATCACGGAAGTCCCGTCCATTGTAGTCATAGCCTATCCAAATCCTATTCACTGATTCTGCTTTTTCTGTCCTCATGGGCCATATGGGCCAGTGGTCAAGGAATCTTAAGGAAAGGGAGGACCATAGCTATGGTGTACTTTTAATGAATATTTTTCACCTGGAATCTCCATATAATGCATATAATGATTGGCTAGTGAAGACATGAAGGCAATCAGAATATTGTCTTCAGGTATTCTGGAACTAAAAAAAAAAAAAATGTGTATTGGTCTATTATCTATCTCTATCTCTTGAAGTTAGCTTATTTTTATTTTTAAGTTATTTGTGTTATTTTTAAGATTATTATATAATTACCGCATTAATCTTTTCCATTTTCTCCCTCCAAGCTCTCTAAAATAACCCTTCTTGCTCTCTTCAAATTAATTGTGTTATTATTCATTAATTGTTCTTATGTACGTTACTGCATAATAATCTTAAGGGCGCAGTAGTGGCACATATTCCTTGCTGTTAATTAACAGCTATCTAATTGTACTTCAGGTCCTCTCAACAATATGGAAATCACACCTCTGTGAGACTAGTGGAATGAATTATGGAGGAGAACCTACTACCCCCACTTTACTAAAATGTATGTTTTATTGCAGATGTGGCTGTAAGTAGAAATAAAATGATGTATTGCAAATCTCCACCAGAATATTTGCACAAATATTAATATTGGAAAAGGGTACAATTTAGCTTTCCTGAAGAACTTTCTGTGTGTCAGAATCCTTGTCACCTACTATGTCGCTAATTCTATTACATAACTTTGAAGGCATAAAGGATGTCTTTTTAAATATATAAAAAAAAAAACTTAAGTTTGTATATACTATTGATAAATATCTTAAAATAATTTTTAAAATTATTATTAGGGGTCTAGAGCACACCTTGGAGATAGCAACAATAATCACTATATATGAGTCTATGTAATTTAATAGACACACATGAATCTATAATGTGATCTACACAAACCCTCAAGATAGATGACATTATTTTCCCTATGCAAAATGTGAAGAATATATGCCTTATTCAGATTGATCTACGCTAAGAAAAAAGCCATAAATAAGTTGACTTAAACCACAGGAATTGATTGTGTCAGACTTTGGAAACATGGGAGCCAATATACAGCAAGCCTATAGCCAACATCAAACTCAATGGAGAGAAACTTAAACCAATCCCACTGAAATCAGGGACAGGGCAAGGCTGCCCACTCTCTCCATATCTCTTCAACATAGTACTTGAAGTCCTAGCCAAAGCAATAAGACAACTAAAGGAGCTCAATGGGGTACAAAACAGAAAGGAAGAGGTCAAAGTATGACTTTTTGCAGATGATATGATAATATATATGAGTGACCCAAAAATATTCAACCAGAGAACTCCTTCAGCTGATAAACACCTTCAGCAAAGTGGCTGGATACAAAATCAACTCAAAAAAATCAGAAGCCCTTCTGTATACCAAAGACAAAAGAGCCAAGAAAGAAATCAGGGAAACAACACCCTTCACAATAGCCACTAATAACACAAAATACATTGGGGTGACTCTAACCAAACAAGTGAAAGGCCTGTTCGAAAAAAAACTTTAAGTCTCAGAAGAAAGAAATTGAAGAAGATATCAGAAGATAGAAACATCTCCCATGCTCGTGGATTGGTAGGATTAATATTTTGAAAATGGCCATCCTGCCAAAAGCAATCTACAAATTCAACACAATTTCCATGAAAATACCATCTCAGTTCTTTACAGACCTTGAAAGAAAGATTCTCAGCGTCATATAGAGAAACAAAAAACCCAGAATCTCCAAAATAATCCTGTACAACAATAGGTCATCTGGAGGTATCTCCATCCCTGATCTCAAGCTGTACTACAGAGCAATAGTAATAAAAACTGCATGGTACTGGCATAGAAATAGAATGGAGGATAAATGGAACTGAATAGAAGACCCAGAAATAAACCCACACACCTATGAATACTTGATTTTTAACAAAGAAGCCAAAACCATTCAATGGAAAAAAGACAGCATCTTCAACAAATGGTGCTGGTCCAACTGGATGTCTACATGCAGAAAAATGAAAATAGATCCATATCTATTACCCTGCAGAAAACTAAAGTCCAAGTGAATCAAAGACCTCAACATTAAAAACAGATTCTCTAAATCGGTTAGAAAAACATGTGGGGAACAGCCTAGAACTCATTGGCACAGGGGACAACTTCCTGAACAGAACACCAAAAGCACAGGCTATAAGAACAACAATCAATAAATGTAACTGAAAATCTTCTGTAAAGCAAAAGACACTCTCATCAGAATAAAACGACAGCCTACAGACTGGGAAAGGATCTTCACCAACCCTATATCTGACAGATGGCTGATATCCAGAATATACAAAGAACTAAAGAAGTTAAAAAGCAATAAATCGAGTAATCCAATTAAAAAATGGGGTACAGGAGGGGCAAGATGGCGGCGCCGGGAGGACTCTCATTCTGAGCAGCAGCACAGCAGGATCAGCACAGTGAACAGTAATCAGAACTCTCGTCCATAAAACACAGTCATTGTGTTTCCCAGGTGAGAGGATACCCCACGGTGGGGGATTCAATCAGCTTTTAACTCACCCGGCTAAACCGCGGAAGACATCCCGGTTCCGCCAGACGCTTGGCTGCCGGCCGCCAGCCCCAGCCCCAGCCCAGAGCCACAAGCCAGTGTCTCTGGTCACGGTCCCAGACTGAACCTTGGGCACCACACTATCAGAGACTGGAATTTTCAGTCGAGAGATAACCCCAGGGTACAGGAAACGATTGGGACCGGCCTTAGGTCACCCAGACATCCCCTGGAAAAGACTCGGGCGGGTTCCACGGGCACCCCAGGAGCCAGCCCGGAGCCAGAGCCGGGGACCCAGGTTCCCGCACAGAGCCCTGCCTGCCTGCACGCCTGATTCGCCGCCAGAGATAGAAACGGCGGGTCTGATCTCAGAGCACTCAGCTCACCCCCAACCTGAAAAGGTCCCCGGAAAATTACCCAGCTTAGGGAGCCACTCAGACTCCCAAAAGCCACAAAGGCAGACACAGGCAGTTTCTGCGCACCAGACAGCTGGCAGAGACTGAGCCGCCATCACACAGCTGTGCTCCAGGCACAGGCAAATTTCTGTGGCCAGCCAGCTGGCGGACACTGAGCACTGTGTACCAGGGCAAAAAAAGACACTAGGAGTCCGTGTCTCCAGAGAATCCACGGGGAAGGAAGGAAACTGTACTGATCTAAATCACCCAATCCTTCCCTAGAAAAAGTCTAGTAGTCTAGTGGGGCCGAGGCGCCAGCACTCAGCTGTGCTCCAGACACAAGCACAAACAGTTGAGGCGCGCCTGATGTCCAACTGGGTCACAGCAGCTGATCATTAAATTTGCAACAAGAAACCCAGAAACAGGGCAGCTGCCCTCAGGACTTCCCTGGGTGAGAGGAGAACCCTCTCGACTAACAAAGACCACAGTTACCACTCAGGTCTATATCCCTGAGGTGAGCAACTCCTGAAAAAACACCAGCCATCCAGGGACTATACCCAAAAAGCTGAGAAGACATCCTTCAGGAAAATCCAGCTTTCTGCAAAGGGGATTCTCTCCACCACAGGATCCCCAGGAACCACCAGAAAATAACCCCAAACTCCTAAGATAACACAATGGGTAGAGGCCAGCGTAAAAGCTCAAGCAACAAAAGACAGGGCAATATGGCATCTCCAGAACCCAGTTACCCAGGGGCAAGTAGCCCTGGACACCCCACCATAACTGAAATCCAAGAAGATGACCTAACAAGTATGCTCATGAAGATGATAACAGAGGAAACAAATAAGATTCGTAAAGACATAGAGGAAGATAAACTCAAACAGAATATTGCCATCCTTAAAGAAATAGAGGAAGCTGCAGCCAAACAGTTTATGGCCTTTAGAAAGGAAATGCTTAAAACACTAAATGAAATGAAAGAAACAGAGTTGAAGGAACTAAAAGAAAAACAGGAAAGTACAATCAGACAGGTGAAGGAAGTAAACAAAACAACTCAAGACCTGAAGATAGAATTGGAAAAATTAAAGAAAACACAAATGGAAGAAATAATGGAAAGGAAGAATCTAGGGAAGAAAACAGGAACTACAGAGGTAAGCATAACCAACAGACTACAAGAGATGGAAGAAAGAATCTCAGGTGTAGAAGATACAATGGAAGAAATCGATGTATCTGTCAAAGAAAATGTTAAATCTGAAAAATTCCTGACACAGACCGTCCAAGAAATGCAAGACAATATGAAAAGACAAAACCTAAGAATAATAGGTATAGAGGAAAAAGAAGATTCCCTTCTCCAAGGCCCAGAAAATATTTTCAACAAAATCATTGAAGAAAATTTCCCCAAGCTAAAGGAGAGGCCAATTAGAATACATGAGGCCTACAGAACACCCAGCAAATTTGACCAGAAAAGAAAATCCTCCCGCCACATAATAATCAAAACAGTAAGTATACAGAACAAAGAAAAAATACTAAAAGCTGCAAGGGAAAAAGGCCAAGTAACATATAATGGCAAACCCATTAGAATCACACCTGACTTTTCAACAGAGACTATGAAAGCCAGAAGGGCCTGGACGGATATCATGCAGACCCTAAGAGAACACAGATGTCAGCCCAGGCTACTATACCCAGCAAAACTCTCAGTCCTCATAGATGGAGAAAACAAGATATTCAATGACAAAAACAAATTTCAACAATACCTACAAACAAATCCAGCATTACAGAAGACACTGGAAGGGAAAATACAACCCAAGAAAGCTAGCTACATTCAAGAAAACACAGGAAATAAATAACCTCACTTCAGTAAAACAAAAAGCAACCAAGCACACAACCTGATGACCACAGCCAACATCAAAATCAAGAGATCTAACAGCCACTGGTCATTAATCTCTCTCAACATCAATGGACTCAACTCTCCAATAAAAAGACACAGATTATCAGAATGGATACGTAAACAAAACCCAGCAATCTGTTGCATACAAGAAACACACCTAAGACACAAAGATAGACATTACCTGAGGGTAAAGGGTTGGAAGACAACTTTCCAAGCAAACGGACCCAAGAAGCAAGCAGGAGTAGCCATTCTAATATCTGATAAAATAGACTTTCAACCAAAATTAATCAAAAGAGATGGGGAAGGACACTTCATACTCATCAAGGGAAAATTCCACCAGGAAGACATCACAATCCTGAACATATATGCCCCAAATACAAGGGCACCCACATTTGTGAAAGAAACATTGATAAAATTTAAAGCACATATAGATCCACACACATTAATAGTGGGAGACTTCAACAGCCCACTCTCAACAAAGGACAGGTCAACCAAACAGAAATTAAACAAAGAAACAATGTCTCTGACAGAGGTCATGAATCAAATGGACCTAACAGACATTTACAGAACTTTACACCCAAACACAAAAGAATTTACCTTCTTCTCAGCACCTCATGGAACCTTCTCCAAAATAGACCACATAGTGGGTCACAAAGCAAGCCTCAACAAATACAAGAAGATTGAAATAATCCCATGTATCTTGTCTGATCACCATGGAATAAAGCTGGACCTCAACAATAACAGAAATAACAAAAAGCCTACACACACATGGAAACTGAACAACTTGTTACTAAATGACAGCTGGGTCAGGGAAGAAATCAAGAAAGAAATTAAAGTCTTTCTAGAAATCAATGAAAATGAAGACACAACATACCCGAACTTGTGGGACACAATGAAAGCAGTGCTAAGAGGAAAGTTCATAGCACTAAGTGCCTTCAAAAAGAAATTCGAGACAGCTCATTCAAGCACCCTAATGGCTCACTTAAAAACCCTAGAAAAAGAAGAAGCAGACACACCAAGAAGGAGTAGACGGCTGGAAATAATCAAACTCAGGGCTGAAATCAATCAATTGGAAACAAATAAAACAATTCAAAGAATCAATGAAACCAAGAGCTGGTTCTTTGAGAAAATCAACAAGATCGACAAACCCTTAGCCAGGCTAACTAAAAGGCAGAGAGACACCACCCAAATCAACAAAATCAGAAATGAAAAGGGGGATATAACTACAGACACTGAGGAAATCCAAACAATCATTAGGACTTACTTCAAAAGTCTATATGCCACAAAATTTGAAAATCTAAATGAAATGGACAATTTTCTTGATCGATTTGACTTACCAAAGCTGAACCAGGACCAGGTAAATCAACTAAATAGACCTATATCCCCCAAAGAAATAGAAGCGGTCATCAAAAGTCTCCCATCCAAAAAAAGCCCAGGACCAGATGGCTTCAGTGCAGAATTCTACCAGACCTTCAAAGAAGAGCTAACACCAATTCTCTTCAAACTATTCCACAAAATAGAAACAGAAGGAATATTACCAAATTCATTCTATGAAGCCACAGTCACCTTGGTACCTAAACCTCACAAAGACTCAACAATGAAAGAGAATTTCCGGCCAATCTCCCTTATGAACATTGATGCAAAAATACTTAATAAAATACTTGCAAACCGAATCCAAGAACACATCAAAGATATTATCCACTATGACCAAGTAGGCTTCATCCCAGGTATGCAGGGGTGGTTCAATATACGGAAATCCATCAATGTGATCCACCATATTAACAAACTGAAAGAAAAAAACCACATGATAATCTCCCTAGATGCTGAAAAAGCCTTTGACAAAATCCAACATCCATTCATGTTCAAAGTACTGGAGAGATCAGGGATACAAGGCACATATCTAAACATAGTAAAGGCGATATACAGCAAGCCTATAGCCAACATCAAACTGAATGGAGAGAAACTTAAAGCAATCCCACTGAAATCAGGGACAAGACAAGGCTGCCCACTCTCTCCATATCTCTTCAACATAGTGTTGGAAGTCCTTGCTAGAGCAATAAGACAGTTGAAGGAGATCAAGGGGATACAAATTGGAAAGGAAGAAGTCAAATTATCACTATTTACAGATGATATGATAGTATACATGAGTGACCCCAAAAACTCTACCAGGGAACTCCTACAGCTGATAAACACCTTCAGCAAAGTGGCAGGATACAAAATTAACTCAAAAAAATCAGTAGCCCTCCTGTATACAAAAGACAAAAGGGCTGAGAAAGAAATTAAGGAAAGAACACCCTTCACAATAGCCACAAATGACATAAGGTACCTCGGAGTAACCCTAACCAAGGAAGTCAAAGACTTGTATGAAAAAAATTTCAAATCCCTGAAGAAAGAATTAGAAGAAGATATGAGAAGATGGAAAGATCTCCCATGCTCATGGCTTGGTAGGATTAACATAGTAAAAATGGCCATCTTACCAAAAGCAATCTACAGATTCAATGCAATGCCCATCAAATTACCAACACAATTCTTTAAAGACCTGGAAAGGAAAATTCTCAACTTCATATGGAATAACAAGAAACCCAGAATTGCTAAAACAATCCTCTACAATAAAAGATCTTCTGGAGGTATCTCCATCCCTGATCTTAAGTTGTACTATAGAGCAACAGTTTTAAAAACTGCATGGTACTGGCATAGAAACAGAATGGTGGATCAATGGAACCGAACAGAGGACCCAGAAATAAACCCACACACTTATGGACACCTGATCTTTGACAAAGACGCCAAAACCATACAATGGAAAAAAGATAGCATCTTCAACAAATGGTGCTGGTCTAACTGGATGTCTACATGTAGAAAAATGAAAATAGATCCATACTTGTCACCCTGCACAAAACTGAAGTCCAAGTGGATCAAAGACCTCAACATAAAACCAGACACATTAAATCGGCTTGAAAAAAAAGTGGGAAATACCCTAGAACTCATTGGTACAGGGGGAAACTTCCTGAACAGAACACCAACAGCACAGGCTCTAAGAGCAACAACCAATAAATGGGACCTCATGAAACTGAAAAGCTTCTGTAAAGCAAAGGACACCGTCATCAAAACAAAGCGACCACCTACAGATTGGGAAAGAATCTTCACCAACCCTTTATCTGACAGAGGACTCATATCCAGTATATATAAAGAACTAAAGAAGCTGAAAAGCAGCAAACCAAGTAATCCACTTAAAAAATGGGGAACAGAGCTAAACAGAGAATTCTCTGTAGAGGAATACCGAATGGCAGAGAAGCACTTAAAGAAATGCTCAACCTCATTAGCCATTAGGGAAATGCAAATCAAAACAACCCTGAGATTTCACCTTACACCCATGAGAATGGCCAAAATCAAAAACTCAAGTGACAACACATGCTGGAGAGGTTGTGGAGAAAGGGGAACCCTTCTCCACTGCTGGTGGGAATGTAAACTTGTACAACCACTCTGGAAATCAATCTGGCGCTTTCTCAGACAACTAGGAATAGCGCTTCCTCAAGATCCAGCCATACCACTCCTGGGCATATATCCAAAAGAGGCTCAAGTACACAAAAAGGACATTTGCTCAACCATGTTTGTAGCAGCTTTATTTGTAATAGCCAGAAGCTGGAAACAACCCAGATGCCCCTCAACTGAAGAATGGATGCAGAAATTGTGGTACATCTACACAATGGAATATTACTCAGCAATGAAAAATAAGGAAATCATGAAATTTGCAGGTAAATGGTGGGATCTGGAAAGGATCATCCTGAGTGAGTTGTCTCAGAAGCAAAAAGACACACATGGTATATACTCACTCATATAGACATACAACATAGGACAAACCCACTAAAACCTGTGCATCTAAAGAAACTAAGCAAGAGAGAGGACCCTAACTAAAACGTCCAAACCCCATCCAGAAAGGCAAAGAGGATGGACATCAGAAGAAGAAGAAAACAGGAAACAACCTAGGAACCTACCACAGAGGGCCTCTGAAAGCCTCTGCCCTTCAGACTATCAAAGCAGATGCTGAGCCTGGTGGGCAACTGTTGGGCAGAGTGAACGGAATTTTAGGTAAGAACTGGGAAATAGTAAGAGCTGGAGAGGACAGGGTCTCCACAAGGAGAGCAACAGAACAAGAAAATTTGAACATAGGGAACTTCCCAGAGACTCATACTCCAACCAAGGACTATTCATGGAGATAACCTAGAACCCCTGCACAGATGTAGCCCAGGGAAGTTCAGAGTCCAATTGGGTTACATAGTAATGTGAAGAGGGACTGCCTCTGACATAATCTGATTGGCCTGCTCTTTGATCACCTCCCCCTGAGGGGGGAGCAGCCTAACCAGGCCATAGTAGAGGACAATGCAGCCACTTTTGATGTGAACTGACAGACTAAGATCAGAAAGGAGAGGAGAACCTCCCCTATTAGTGGACTTGGGGAGTGGCATGCAAGCAGAGGGAGGAGGGAGGGTGGGATTGGGATGGGAGGAGGGAGGGGCTTATGGGGGGATGCAGAATGAATAAAGTGTAATTCATGAAAAATTTAAGAAAAAAGGGAAAAAAGTAATTTAAGAACCTTAAATGACTTTCAAAATTGGAGGAAAAGATGGAGTTAGTCAATTGGCATGGAGCACGTCTCGCCCCTGGGGGCAATGGTCTCCTGAACCTACTCAGACCTCGGACACCACCACTGCTAGTTCTAGAACTGACGCAGGATGTTCCAACGAGGGGTTAAGGCTTCTCATAATATTTCCTATAAGCCCACACCTGTTTGTCTATATCCCCCAGTTTTATTCATTATTAGCCAGATAGAGCCAAGTAATTGTGGTAATGATACTTGCTTTTTTGCCCAATGCTGGAATGCTAGTAAAGTTAGGTATGCCCTGGTTACTCGCATGCCTCACTGGGTGCCTATGCCCATTGATGCCCCTCACGCTATGACTCTCTTCAGACAGAAAAGGGATCTTGGAACTACAGCCACCATTGTTACTACCATCTCATTGACGGCTGTTGGAGCTACCACCAGGGCATTAGCCATGAGTCATACTGGGCAGACTGCTCAAACCCTGAATAATCATTTAGCCAATGTAGCTCATGCCTTAGTTGTACATAAAGGAATTAATGCTCAACTAAAAGGAAGCTTGATGGTGTTCAATCAGAGGATTGACCTCTTGCAGGAGCAAATTGATACCCTATGGCAAATCGCTCAACCTGGCTGTCAATGAAAGTATGCTAGACTTTGTGTCACTAGCATACAACATGAGAATTTTTCCTGCGCTGCAAATCTGTCTAAACAATTGTCGAGCTATATTTTAGGTAATTGGACTGGAGAATTCGATACTACGATGGAGCAGCTGAGAGTGGCCATTGTCACAGTAAATTCTACCGGAGTGGACGCAGGACTAGCCACAGGATTATCAACATGGATTGCTGCAGCCATGAATCATCTGAAGGAATGGGCGGGCATGGGAGAGTTAGCAGGCCTTCTAGTGTTGGTCTCCTTGGTTTGCCTGTGGTATATATGCAAGATTAGAGTCTCACAACAGTGTGATGCAGCCATGATCATTCAGGCCTTTACAGCCATTGAAGCAGGACATTCTCCCCAAGCATGGTTGGATACCATAAAAAGCTAAAATGATACGCTCAGGATGCGAGGCTAAGCACTGCACTCAGGGTCAGCCGCTTTGGACCCAGAGAAGAGCATGTCTGATTGCATGCGGGTTGATGCCCCAGGTCCCGCCTCTGAGAAAAAGGTATCGGACGGTCTGATGCTCTTTGGGTGGATGACACCTAAATGAACATCTGTACAAAGTCCCAATTTATTTCTAATATCAGAGATCAGACCTCTACTCTTGCCTGATGCGTCTAAAACAAAAAGGGGGAACTGTAGAGAGCTGCGGAATGCTATGCCTTAAAGATGGAGCTGGTTTCTGCCTTCCACCTTCCCGATGGTGAGTGCTCTCTGTCATGAACAACTCCACATTTGGCTAAGGCCGAGGATCTGGCTTGCTTCCATGTATGTGGACCTATCTGCATTGCCCCCGTGGCACGCCTGGGTTGGCTACCCAGAGGCTATTTAAGCTGTGGGCTGGCTTTCCCCGGGGTCCGAGGATTGTTCAATGTTCCTGAATAAACTGCATTGAAAAAAAAATAAAAAAAAAAATAAAAAAATGGGGTACAGAACTAAACACAGAATTCTCTGTAGAGGAATGTAGAATGGCAGAGAAACACTTAAAGAAATGCTCAACATCTTTAGCCATCAGAGAGATGCAAATCAAAACGACCCTGAGATTTCACCTTACACCCATCAGAATGGCTAAGATGAATAACTCTAGTGACAACACATGCTGGAGAGGTTGTGAAGAAAGGGGAACCCTCCTCCATTGCTGGTGGGAATGTAAACTTGTACAACCACTTTGGAAGTCAATCTAGTGCTTTCTCAGACAATTAGGAATAGTGCTTCCTCATGCCCAACTATACCACTGCTAGGCATATACCCCAAATTTGCTCAAGTACACACAAGAATATTTGCTCAACCATGTTTGTAGCAGCTTTATTTGTAATAGTTAGAACCTGGAAACAATCCAGATGTCCCTCAACTGAGGAATGGATACAGAAATTGTGGTATTTTTATACAATGGAATACTACTCAGCAATCAAAAAGGAGGAAATCATGAAATTTGCAGGCAAATGGTGGGATCTAGAAAAGATCATTCTGAGTGAGCTATCCCAGAAGGAGAAAGACACACATTGTATATACTCACTCATATAATCCTATAAGATATGATAAACATAATTTAATCTATACACCTAAAGAAGATAAACAAGAAAGAGGACCCCAGGTAAGATGATCAATCCTCACTTGGAAAAACAAATGGGAGGTACGTTGGACATAGGAGAAAACAAGTAACAGGACAGGAGCCTGAGAGACTCTACCTAGCAGTGTATCAAAGCAGATACTAAGACTCATAACCAAAACTTTGGCAGAGTGCAGAAAAACATATGAAAAAGGGGGAGTTTGTATGATGTGGAAAGGATAGGACCTCTAAAATGACCAAATATATCTGGGCACAGGGGTCTTTTCTGAGACTGACACTCAACCAAGTACCATGTATGGATATAACCTAGAAAATCTCTTCAGCTGAAGCCCGTGGTAGCTCAGTAACCAACTGGTTTCCCATAGTAAGGGGAACAGGGACTATTTCTGGCACGAACTCAATGGCAGGCTCTTTGACCTCCCTACCCCCCAAGGGAGGAGCAATCCTGCTAGGCCATAGAGGAGGACTTTGTAGCCAGTTCTGAAGATACCTGATTAAACAGGATCAGATGAAAGGGGAGGAGGTCCTCCCCAATCAGTGGACTTGGAAAGGGGCAGGGAGGAGATGAGGGAGGGAAGGATGGTTTGGGAGGGAATGAGGGAGTGGGATACAGCTGGGATACAGAGTTAATAAACTGTAACTAATAATAAAAAATAAAATAATAATATAAAATAAAATAAAGGAAACATGGGAGCTTGCAATCAGGTTGCCAGCACGGTTGGGGTTTAGTGAGAATCTCACCCTAGCTAACATATAAATTATTCCTTACTGAATACAGACTTGGTATTCTTCAGATTGGGACTATGGAGAGAGAATATATTCCCCCTTTATCTCTAAAGAAATAAAAATGGCTTCTAACATACTAGTAGCATCAATATCTGACTCTTATTGACATTATCTTAAATCAGTGGTTCTCAGCCTGTGTGTTGTGACCTTCTTCAGTGTCTCATATCAGAACCTTGCCTATGAAAATTTACATTGTAATTCACAAAAGAAGCAATATTGCAGTTATAAAGTAGCAATGAAATTTGCTTAGGGGTCACCACAACACAAGAAACTGTATTAAAATGTTGCAGCATAGGGCTGGAGAGAAGGATCAGAGATTAAAAGGAATTGGCTGTTCTTCCAAAGGTCCTGAATTCAATTCACAGGAACCACATGGTGGCTCATAACCATCTGTAATGAGATATGGTTCAGGCAGAATATGTATAAATAATAAATAAATAAATCTTTTTTAAAAAAGTGTTGCAGCATTAGGAAGGTTGAGAAACACTGCTCCAATCACTCCATTCCCAGTACCGCCACATTTGCAATTTGGACTTCAATTCAGGAACTTTATAAAGTGTAGAAACATTCACTCCGTGACAATGTATGAACCTGTAAGAGGCTTACCAGCCATCCAGTGCAGTACGAGTTTGAACACTTTCTTGCCAAAAATTCACATCTTTCTAGAACCTATCGGATGTTTGAAAATTAGGTTGTACATGTGGAATTAGTTCAGTATGTAAGATAATGGCTTATAGTCCAGAATATCTGATTTCTTTCTTAAGGTAAAAAGACACAGACATAGAAACAGAAAACTATGAAGGCAAAGTAGGGGTGGGTAATGGATCCACAAACTAAATACTGACAGCAAACTCTTCATTCAGCTAATATCAATCCCATTTTTATTTTCACTATTTTTATTTATCTACACATTGATTATAAATGAAATTTTGTACATAGTAGGTACCATTTGCATTGCTTTCTCTGGTGTTGGGTATTAGATCAAGAGTGAAAAAAAAAAGCTTCCTAAAATGGAGAAATGGTTAAACAGTTTAAAGTAGCAAATTAAACAATCTCTCTTATATGTTGAACTCCAGTGGCTATTTCTAAATTATGTGTCTTTCTTAAGCGAATTCAACTGCCACAGTAATTTCAGCAGTAGAAAAACATAAAATTATGAAAGTTAGGAGGCACCAAAAGTGTAAATTTATTTTATTCTTTGAATTACAAGCACTGGCTAGTATCTTGACATCTTTTATTTCTGGCTTGTGCCAGGAGTACATAAGTGGATTTCAGAGTCTCATTGACCTTTTCTCTAGAATTCTGTGTTTTGCCTGTAAGCACATGGCAATAACATTGGAAATTTCTTCAATTTTTACCCATAGATATTTTCAATCTTATGGACAGAATGGTAACATTCAGTTCTAATTTAAGAATCTCAAATTTATTTATGAGCACTATCCTCTAAAACAGTGTTTTTCAACCTTTCTAAAGCTGCACCTGTTTAATACAGTTCCTCATGATGTGGCGACCCCCAAACATAAGCTTATTTCTGTTGCTACTTCATAACTGTAATTTTGCTTCTAACAGCAGCAAATTAACAGTAATATGAAAGCAATTGGAGATAGAGGTTGGCCAAAGGGGTTGTGAGTACTGGTTGAGAACTACTTGTCTTAAATGATTAAAAAGTATTTGAATAGGGATTATTTGGAATATTTAAGAACTTTACTATCAACTTTTCTGTAAGCCCCAAGCTATCTGAAATAGAGATTATTAATTAATTCATTTTATGGACCACGAGTTTCCGGCGAATTGAACCATTCATAATTAAAGAAACTATGTTACATCTTTAGTTAAAGAATCAATACATATTATATTAAATATCTTGCTGTTGTTGAGACAAAGCCTTGTAAGTTTCACTGATTGATGTTGAATTTGCAATCCTCCTGTCCCAGCTTTTCAACAGCTGGGATTTTACACCACTACATATGACTCAATAGATAAGATTTTAATGCTTTCTGTGGTATTCTTCTGTGCTGTTATGTACTTTTGATAGATTTTTGGTGGAGGAATGCCACATATCACCCATGTAAACGTGAAGGTATTTAAGATATTCTGCTTCTGTTTTTGTGAGGCACACAAATCCTCTTTCTGTTTGTCTAGGACCTGGCTTACATATAGGTGGCCCACATGTCTGAATACATTGGCATGCTCTATACTCTGTGAAAATCATTTTGGATAATAAACTACTTAAAAAAAAAAAAAACATGTACCTATTCTTCCACGGGATGAAGAATTTTTAACCTAGGTTGAAATTTTAGGTGGGTATCATGCCAAGGAGCCTTAACAGTACTCACTATACTGAAGAAAAGCAAATTCAACACTGGAGATCCAGCAATACACAGGATGAGGCAAGAGGGCAGGGACTCCAAAGTCAACCTCAACCACAAAGTTCAAGGCCAGTCTGGGCTACATGACAGTCTGTATGAAGGATCTATCTCTCCACACAATTTTTTTTTTCCCATTTAGACTAAGAAGTGCTGTGGGGGAAGCCTGGCAGATGACTGAATAAGTGGAATCATAGCTTGCCAATGACATAAAATTCATATAAAAAACATAACTGTTGTTTTTGAAATATTATACTTCAATAACCAAAATGAAAGCTTGTTTAAAAAAACAAAACCTTTTTACCTGGTAAAATTCAAAGGTTGTGTAAAAGGATTTCACCTAGATATATAAACAATCAAAAGCCCAAAATATAAAACTAGTATCACATTTAATTAAAGTTAATGACCTGATTCCCCCAAATAAAACAAGTCTTTATGAAGCAATATAAAAGGTCAACATAATTTCATTGAAACGACATCGTGTGATTCTAAATGTGAAGCACTGTATTATAAACCTATCACAACTTCCCATATTATACTCTCAAATACAAAATGCCCTTCAAGATGGAAAACAGTTTGTTCTGAACAATTTCTAAATAGTCCTTTAGTTAACCTGAAATATAAAACTGATGCATCTAATCAATAGAATATGCTGACAGTATTACGAGTATAATCATTGCAAATTCTCTCTAGGTATCATAGGACGGGGGCTCCCAGGTCACCCAAAAATAAAATCAGTACACACTCATGCAATCATGTATCTCATATAAAATAATATTGGCATGTGACATATTTGTATGTATACATATATACATATATGCATATATACTTTTTTAATTTTATTTTTCTCATTAGTTACATTTTGTTAATTCTGTATCCCAGCTGTAGCCCTCATTCCCTCCCCAATCCTACCCTCCCTCCCTCATCTCCTCCCTGCCCCTTTCCAAGTCCACTGACCATTGCAAATTTTTAAAATATTCAGTAGTTGTACATACTGTATCGAGAATTGTTACGCTATATTGTTTCAGGAAAGGCACTTTTAACATTTTAAGCACAGATACAATTTTTTTAAATTTTATTTTATTAATTACACTTTATTCACTTTGTATCCCCTCCATAAGCCCCTCCCTCCCAGTCCCACCCTCCCTTCCCTTTCTTCACACATGCCCCTCCCCAAGTCCACTGATAGGGGAGGTCCTCCTCTCCTTCCTTCTGATCTTAGTCGATGAAATAACATCAGGAGTGGCTGCATTGTCATCTTCTGTGGCCTGGTAAGGCTGCTCCCCCCTCATGCTGAGGTGATCAAAGAGCAGGGCAATCAGATTATGTCAGAGGCAGTTCCTCTTCCCATTACTATGTAACCCACTTGGACACTAAATTGCCATCGGCTACATTTGTGCAGGGGTTCTAGGTTATCTCCATGCATGGTATTTGGTTGGAGTATGAGTCTCTGGGAAGACCCCTATGTTCAAATTTTCTGGTTCTGTTGCTCTCCTTGTGGGGTTCCTGTCCTCTCCAGATCTTACTATTTCCCACTTCTTACATAAGATTCCATACACTCTGCCCAACAGTTGGCCATAAGTCTCAGCGTCTGCTTTGATAGTCTGCAGGGCAGAGCCTTTCAGAGGCCCTCTGTGGCAGGTTTCTACGTTGCTTCCTGTTTTCTTCTTCTTCTGATGTCCATCCTCTTTGCCTTTTGGGATCGGGATTGAGCATTTTACAATTGTTTAATGCTTTGGTCTGTGACTGTTTGAATATCCCAATCCAATCAGATAGACAGCATGTCCAGGTGAACACTTTCAAAACATTTTTTGTTTAAGGAACGAGAATTATCATACATATACAATACGAGGTAAAATTTCGTTTACTACATTGTGTTGTTTATTATTTCCAGTTACAAATAAAATTCTACAAACCTTATTGAATGTAAAAAAAAATACCGTAGAAAGAAAAATAACTATTGCTGAGATCCTAATATTCAGAGGGAAAAATAAAACCATAACATTTGTAAAGCTAACTAGTAGAAGCACAGCCTACATACCTCATAATATAGCCTTTTATTCTGTGTTTTCATCATTATATTTTGGGGGTGTGCTTTGCCTCCCCCCCTTTATTTTTCTTTCAGCAAATGCACAGAAATGTTGACAAAGTTTGAGAAATTAAATTAAAAGGAAAGCAAAAGCCCTCCATTCTTTCTCACCTCTTGAAATCCTATTGTGTTCCTGTTCTTTCTCTCTATTATCTGTAGCTACAGATACATGAGTTATAATACACATCTGTTTCATCTTAAATGATATAGTCATCTCCTTTAAAATGGACTCAGAGAGAAAGGAAATGACACTTAACTCCATCTAACTTCACCTTACGCAGTTTTTGAAACACATTTCATAGTTCCCACAAAGACAAAGCATGAAATTTATATGATAGTTCTATATATGTCTGTTACCTTTTTTCAAATTTGTAAAAACAATCTACTTGAACATGATTAGAGAGAAAGTGATATGTAATGCATATCACTGGAAAAGATATAAAATTACCAAAGCACTAATGCATTAATAAAATTGATTTTTCTGGGAACTGCGACAATAGGTGCAGATAGCAAACATCCCACAAGTGTTGTGACTTATTGATAATAAATGCATGGAATACAGGAACACAGTATTCTAAGAGTTAGGAACTCCAGGGCTATTGAGTGTTTGCTCAGGTTGTAGTTTGGGCCCTTGTTGTGGAAATGGTTTAAATTTGTGGGTTTATTGACTCTGGCTTCCAAATAAGACGGAGACTTCTTGGATTTAGGAAATAATAGGCTGCTATCATCCCTCTGAGCTATTTAGTTATTTCTTAGCCACACACTCCATGTTATTTGCCTTAACCGTTCCTGTCTGAGATGCCTATGCTTTATCAAGACAGCTCTCATTACCCTGTCCTCATCTGCTCATATGCTCATGTGCTCCTGGTCCATACTGCCTCACGGTGACTTTCTTACCCAGTATCGTGTTTGCCTGCTACTTGAGCTTCTTCTTTCCTGTCCCCCTCAGGTTCTTGGCCCTCTCAGACCCCCTAGCCAGGGAACTTCAACTCTGCCTGCTTCTCTTCTTCCCAGTCATTGGCTTCAGCAACCTTATTAACCAATCAACTTTAAATTAGCTAGAGCAAGGTTAACAACAAAGACGGGTATATGTGAGAAAGTGCTCCTCTGGGCAGCAACCAGATCTTGGGGGGCCAATAATCAGCATTAAAATACATACCACCAGACCAACTCCCAACAACCCTTCTCATCTCAATTTCATGTTCCAGGTGTAAAGAAAATTGGCATTTAAATGATATGCACTTTCAAATGACATAGAAAAATAGAACATATTTATCTATTTTCCTCCTTTCTTTACTGCACTGAACTCCTTTATAAAGTATTATTATAATGGCACCATATCTTTGCAACCTACACTGTTTCTTTATCCATTTTCTGTTTTATTACTCAAAATTTTATTCACTTAATTTTGAGATAAGATATCCAGGCTTGCCTTGAACTTTTGTTCCTCCTGCCTCTACCTCCCATGTATTAGGATTACAGTCATGACCCACCCTAACTTGCTATCTCCTTATGCTCCTCTAAAACACCTCCTTAAGCCATTTATATTTACAATGGTACTTGTAAAGTTTTACAAAGAAACACCGATATAGAGTTTTGCCTGTATAGAATAACTTTCTAAGATTCAAAAAAGAGCAAAGAAACAACAAAAGAATCAGGCTATGAATGGTGGTTTAAATCTATAATCCTAGCAGTCAGGAACAGATCAACACCTAATTCTTTACAGAGCAAGTGTTATTGGAATGGTAGAAAAATACATTTTGAAGCTCATAAATGTAAATAAATCAGAAAGTAAGCCATCCTGGGCTACACTGTCAGTTCTAAGTTAATCTCGGCTACAGTCAGACACACTGTCTCAACTAATGAAGAAGGGGAGATTGGAAGGAAGGGAGGAAGGTTTTGGTTTTGATTAGAAATTAATATCTTCATGGCAATAGCTTTCTCCAAAAGAGTCAAAGTTAGATGTAAAGGCAAAGGCCTTTAATCCCAGCATTTGGAAGGCAGAGGCAGGTTGATTTCTGTAATTTCTTTCTTTCTTTCTTTTTTTTTGATCCCACAGTTATTTTATTAACAAAAGAAACATACAAATGCTATATACATATACATACAGAAGTGTTAACACATATTTATAGACATACAAACACATTTGTATATGATTTATTCTACTTTTGTCTCTGTTACCAGCTTTTTCTCCTCTGTCAATAATTTTAAGCAATGAGGTCAGGAGTTACTACATCTAGGACTTCACTAATTGGGACCAGAGCCACCCGTGGTTGGGGAGACACCAAGCACTTGAAATGGGACCATGTTGAAATATTCTATGGCCCAATAAATTTCTCATTGTATTTCACATTGAAAACTACAGAAAAATGATTTTTAAACAGCAGAGAAAATGATGTATACTATTTTTTTGTGCTAAAGGCAAGAATCCAGTGGCTTATTATATATATATATATATATATATATATATATATATATATATGAACAAGTTTTACATGTACAGAATATTTTTTCTTTATTAATTACACTTTATTCACTTTGTATCCCCCCCTCGTGTGGTTCCCTCCCTCCTCCCGTCCCAATCCCTCCCTTCCTCCACCCTCTGCATACATGCCCCTCCCCAAGTCCCCTGATAGGGGAGGACTTCTTTTCCTTCCTTCTGATCCTAGTCAATTAGGTCTCATCAGGAGTGGCTGCATTGTCTCCTTCTGTGGCCTGGTAATGCTGCTTCCCCCTCAGGGGGAGGTAATTAAAGAGCAGGCCAATCAGTTCATGTCAGAGATAGTCCCTGTTCCTATTACAATGGAACCGGCTTGAATACTGAACTGCCATGAACTACATCTGTGCAGGGGTTTGAGGTTATCTCCATGCATAGTCCTTGGTTGGAGTATCAGTCTCAGGAAAGACCTCTGTGCTCAGAATTTTTGGTTCTGTTGTTCTCCTTGTGGAGTTCCTATTCTCTCCAGATCTTACTGTTTCCCACTTCTTTCATGATTACCTGCACTCTGCCATCTCTGTAATTTTGAAGCTAGCCTGTTTTAGAAAGTGAAGTCTAGATTAGCTAGAACTACACAGTGAAATCTTTTGCTGAGAAAAAAAAATAGAAAAGATAAAGAAAAATAAAATAATGTAGAAAAAAAAAGTAAGACAGCTCATTTTCAGTTAGCTTATACACATGCAAAACCAGTCACACTGACATTGGTAATGTAGGTGTTACAAAAATTAATAAAAGAAAGGAGTAATGTGGTCCTAGCCCTTGAATATGTTTAGACCACTCCAGAAATGACTAAAGTGAAGAGAAACACACAGCTGCTGAATTATTTGGGAAAAGCTGCCTTGAAAGCCTTCCTTCATTTTCCTATGAAGAACACAGGGAACTTGAAAGCCCTTATTAATGTTTCAGGCTGAATTTGGTTTTGCTGTATGGGAAGGGATAAGTATTTCTTCTCTATTAGCACAGAAAGAACAATGAGTCATGAACACCCACAAGACGTCTACTCACATTGGTGAATAAAACAAAGTCTCAAATCTATCATTATTTTAGTCCTAACTCTTATTACTTGAGTGACTCCCCCTCAGCCCCTCTTTTCTGTCTTACATATTCTCCCTCATTACTTTCCTTGGCTTCTTCACATTCTGGTAGCTTACAAGTTTATTAGTATTTCTAAACGCTTTGAGTAGGGTACATCAAATCACCACAATGCAGTTGATAGATGAGTGTCATATTGTATTTCTATTACATGTTTTCAAAATTATTGCCTTGTACCTATTTGTAAAATGCAAAAAAAAAAAAAAATAAAAGGCCATGCAATTTTTTAAGAGAACTTAATTATCCTTGTATATAACCTAGTTATCTCCAAAGGCACTAGAAGAAATAATCTTCTGCATATTAATTACTTTTTAATTGGTTCTTTGTTGAATATTTATTAAATTTTGGTGAGTGTGAGTTGGTACATGTTGGTATTGTAGATGTGTGTGCAGTGTATGCATTTGTGAGTGTAGGTGTATGCATGTGAGAAATCTGGACGACGCTACCCATGTGTTCATATGTCTTTGGAAGTCCAAGAGAGGTGCAGCATTTATCCTCCATTGCTTTCCACCTTCAGTTTCCTTGAATATGTCTCTCATCAAACTTGAAACTAATGCATTAGGCTAGGCACGTGGGCCAGTGCGCTTCAGGAATCCACTTAAGTTGCTCACCACTCTCTTCCTTGCATGCCACCTTGCTCAGTTGCTTGTATGAGGCCTGGGGTTCTAATCTCAGCTTCCTATGCTTGTGAAGATGATAATTTACTGATGGGACTATTGCTGTTTTTAAACTTTCATTGGAGAGTTTGTTATTTTAAATGCACGCAAGAAGACACAGGCACATGTCTACAGAAATATTTTAAAGCAATTATCAACTTAGTCCAAAGACTGCTTTGATATTTGTATCATGTTCAGTGATTATCTAAATATTTACTCACTATCTAATAATATTAGGTTAGGGTCACCTTATTTAAGAATATGTAATTCTTATTGACCTTACATATATTATGCAAAGTATTAGCCTATATTTATTTATTTATCTATTTATATATTCTTCTTTCTAATTTTTATTATTATCATTTATTATAATTTATTCAATTTGTATCCCAGGTGTGGCCCCCTCCCTCATCTCCTCCCAGTTCCACCCACCCTCCCTCTCCTCCCCTATGTCCCTCCCCTAGTCCACTGATAGGAGAGGTTCTCCTCCCCTTCTATTTGACCCCAGCCTATCAGGTCTCATCAGGACTGGTTGCATTGTCTTCTTCTGTTGCCTTGCATTAGCCTATTTTTAAATCTCTTCCAAATAATTGGCAATTTTCTAAAAACTGTTTAATGAATTAACCCACTTCCTAAAGGATAAGAATAAAAAACAACTTATAATATATTCTCTTCTTGCCTTTTTTTTTTCTTTTAGAGACAGTGTCTCACTGAAACCTAATTTGTAAAACAGACTTGCTGCTGGTAGTTTTTTTTGTTGTTGTTGTTTTGGTTTGGTTTTCTTTTTTTTCTGTTTTTTGTTTGTTTGTTTGTTTGTTTGTTTGTTTTTTTCATTTTGAGACAGGGGTCTCATTATGTATCCCTGGCTGGTCTAGACCACATTATACAGCCCAGGCTTCTCTGAAACTCACAGAAATCCTCTCCAATATTTGGGTTACAGGTGTGGTCCAGTGTGCCTGCATCTTTCTCCTTTATTTGGAGTCTATTCCTCTCATCCCATCAATGTCATGTGGCTTCACATATAATAATTTTATGCTGAAGTACAGAATTCTAGAAAACAGTTTCCTGTTGAGCTCTTCTCAGTGCCTGTTCCTCTGGACTGATTTTTAGATTGTCACATATCCCATCTGTGATTTCAATGGTAATGGTACAAGGTTAGTGACAGTGGGTTTTTTTCTTATATTTTAAATTTCTCTACATCCTACTAAAAACGAAGATATATCTCTTACCAAAGGCATTCTGGTATCACATCAGAAAGAGCTTCTTCGCTGAGCTATCATTTTCTATTCCACTTCCAGATGAACTTAGAATTCTAAGTACAGAGCCTGTCATATACTTCCCCAAGCTAAATTCCTCAATGACTATTCACTGAAGATATTGTAGGGTAGGATGGAATCTTTAGGCTGTGACATTTTGATCAAGGTCTTCTCTATCTCTGTTTGTTATCTAGTAATTAATTTGGGAGGATTGAGTTCAGTCTCAGTACTTCCCATAGAGCATGCACACGTAGTTACTGAGTGACATTAACTGAGGAATTGAACACACCGTGAGTTCACATTAGCTGAGCTGCACTGTGAAGGGTGGTAGATGACAATTGTTCATGATTTACTGTGTACATTGTTATAGTGTCTTTCTATTTCACAGAGCACCTGCCAAACTAAATATAATGCAAGAGGTATTTTGTGAGTAAATTAAAATAGTGACTTTTAATTCATATTGCAGCAGACAGAGCATGGTGTTCTAGAAAGGTGTTCTCCTTTTAAATGTCTTTATTGTCAATATATTTTTTTTAAACAAAGCTAAAACAAGAAGTTTCTCCTTGAGGAAAAACATGATCAGTTATAAAATATTCCATTTTCCCTGACCTTGTGGTTCATATTTTCATGGGAGAGGGGAAAAAGTAGGGTTGCTAGGGTTGCTATTCGTCTTGGCATAAAATGAACTTTGAAATACTTTTGATACAACCTAGTGCTGGAGGAAGCTGACCGCCTTTTCTTGAGAATTGATCATACTCTGCAAGGGGATCTGGGCCAGTAAAGAGACAAGAGTCATCTATCAGGGTCCCCAGACCATCACTCAGCTCTGACCCTGTGCAGCGGCAATGACACTGATAGTAATTAAGAGCAGATGTTTCTGTCTAAGTTGCTTTTGGTAGACAGTGGATTCCAACTTTGAACAGAGCAAGTGTTGGGAGTTAAGGATAGTTTAAATTCGAGGAGTCCAAAGAGAGGGAAACTGATTTTCCTGTTAGTAAGCCATGAAAGGAATTTCTTCTTACTTGAACAATAAGAATTTTGGTTTTACTTTTTGATTCCATAACACATATATTGCCAGCAATAACTGTATTAAATATATCTAGCAACTGTATTAAATATATCTAGAAACTGTTTAAGCAGTTTCACTTCCATCTAACCACTGACTATTTAGTATGTGGGAGTCCTTCAGTCATTCTAGTCCAAAAGGTGCAATTCTTTGTACTTGAAGCAAAGCCATAACTATCTTTTTACTTTAAGCTTCTTCTTGTCAAGTATAAAAATCCATACCTGCTTATGATGTCCACAAACAGTAGCATACTACCCAGCTCCCAGTAAATGCAAGTTATTGTTATTTATTATTACTGAGGCTTTTTCCATATTCCAGTCATCTTGCTGTCAGACTATTATTTCTCTCATTGCTATCATGTCTTCTCTTTTCATATTACTTTAAAAAGCACTGCAACATTGATCCAAACTAAACAAGTACATATTAATGCTTACAGAGATGATTAAAACACAAAGGTCATGTTCATCCTGATACATGACAGTCCTGACCAAGTGTCAGACAAATAAGTTTTTGGATATTTTAAATGAAGAGAATGTGATGGTGGGGACACACCAGAAACAAACAAATTAACCTTAATCAAAAGAAGAGACGTTTTAAATTACCATTTATTTCCCTCTCCTCTTAATTCAAGTTTTCACATCTTGAGTTTCTATATTTTAAAATGACTTAAAAAATTTAAAAAAAAATGAAAAAGTTTAGGTAGTCAAAGAGCCTGTCACTGAATTTATGTCAGAGACAATCTCTGTTCCCCTTACTGTGGTACAGACTTGGATACTGAGATGCAATATGCTACATCTGTGCAGGGGTTCTAGGTTATATATATAAATGGTTGGAGTATCAGTCTCAGAAAAGACCCCTGTGCCCAGATATTTTGGTTCTGTTGCTCTCCTTGTGGAGCTACTGTCTTCTCCAGGTCTTACTATCTCTCCCTTCTTTCATAAGATTCCCTGCACTCTGCCCAAAGTTTAGCTCAGCATCTGCTTTGCTTCACTGTTGGGTAGAGTCTTTCAGAGGCTACAGAGAAGAACAATACAGCCAGTCCTGATAGACTTAATAAGCTAGAATCAGATGGAAGGGGAGGAGGACCTTCCCTATCAGTGGACTTGAAGAGGGGCATGTGAGGAGATGAGGGAGGTAGGGTATGGTTGGCAGGGAATGAGGGAGGGGGCTACAGCTGGTATACAAAGTGAATAAACTGCAATTAATGTAAAAAAATTAAAATTTTAATTAAAAATGCTAGGTACGCTCTAAAAATAATACAAAGAAGAGATATTCATACATTCTTTATAATTAGCAAAATGCATCAAGTGGACTGACTGTAAGGGAAGAAAAGGTGACTTGACTGATGACACCCTTGGGAGCTTCTGATAAAGGAATCCACACACCAAACCCACCAGTACCTGCCACTTTTAGACTGCAGGCAGCTGACTTGCAGATGGACTCTTCCATCCTGAATGTTTGCTCCTTTTCATCTTATAGAACTCTGAGACTCACATACCAATTGCTCTCAGTGCCACTTCCACAAAAAGATTGTGACCTTTCAGTTTTTTTGATTAAAAGAAGAGTTCTGCTTCTGAAGATATCTTCCTTTTCCACGTCTCCTTCATTATTCCAAACGTATCACTTACAGAAAGATTTTACTGCTTTCAAAGTGGCCTTGACAAGAAGAACGAGGCCAGGATTCCCATCTCAGTGGACATCTGACTTACACATTACAAGAAGGTTTATTGAAATGAATGTTTGATACTTGACATCTCTTTGCCATGGAGAAGCCCCACATTAAGAAAGAGATGAAGACATGTGACTTGCCTGAAGGCTTAAGTGTTTAATATAGAAGTCATTATTCTATGGAGAGGGAAATATTCTATTCAACCAGTTCATCAAATTTATGTATCCAAAGGACACATTGTGTTGGCACCCAAGGGCAAAGCAGAATCTCTGTTGTAAAAGAGTAAAAAATGCCACTACGATTTGTAAAAGATAAATCAAGCAAATAGTTCTAGTGTCTAGTTTAAATTGGAGAATAATTCAGAATATTTAAAAGGATATAGAAGCATAACCCCTTTGCCCTTCTATTCTATTTACCACTATTATAGCTGGTGTAGCTCAGAAAAGACCTTAAATAGTATCTCAGAAATTTTGACAGTGCAGGTCAAAGAACCCCAAAGATGAGTTTTATTATCCTACCATGATGACTCATTCCCTGTTGACATAATTGTTTAAAAGATGGAATTTTGAGTGATAAATTTTAAAACAAGATTCTTACTGCTTGAATTTGAATAGCTAACTTAATTTCTAAAACTACCTTACCAGGTTCAGCATTCAGTCCGGAGTCTACCACTGAAAGGGAAAGCAAACATGGTAATGTTTGCCAAGTATGGTGGCCCATGCCTTTAATCCTACTGTGGATGCTGAGCTACCAAGGGCTACTTCTGAGCAGGGGTTCTAGGTTGCATCCATTCATGGTCCTTGTTTGGAGAAACAGTCTCATAAAAGACCCCTGTGCCCAGATATATTTGGTCCTTGTGGAACTCCTGTCCTCTCCAGGTCATATTAAGGGACTGTTTCTGACATGAACTCGATGGCAGGCTCTTTGACCTCCCCCCTCACCCCCCTTGCTAGGCCACAGAGGAGGACTTTGCAGCCAGTCCTGAAGACACCTGATAAACCAGTATCAGATGTAAGAGGAGGAGGTTCTCCCTTATCAGTGGACTTGGAAAGGGGCAGGGAGGAGATGAGTGTGGGATTGGGAGGGAAAGAGGGAGTGGGAAGTGGGATACAGTGGGGATACAAAGTTAACAAACTGTAACTAATATTAAAAAAAATAAAAATTAAAAAAAAGGAAAAAAAAATCCTACTTTGGAGTCAGAGACAAGATGATCTGTGAGTTTGAAGTCAGCCTGGTCTAAATAGTAAAGTACAAGGAAGCCAGAGCTACATGGAGAGACTTTACCCTAGAAAACAAACAAACAAATAAGTAAGAAAAGAAAGAATGAAATAGGTGGTGTTTGTTGGTTTTCCTTCTTTCCTTATTAATTGCTTTTTAAATTCTTTTCACTCTGCTCCATCCCTCTTACCCAGTTCTATATCTGTTTGCTTCCAGTCAACAAGTGAAAGATGAAAGAATGAACCATCACATACTTCCTTGAACTGTCATAATTCATTTTGTAAACATTTTTGAAAAATATTTCAGTCACCCATTAATAGCTGCAGTATATGCTGTAAACTTTTTTTACTTGAAAAATATCTGTACTGTATTCACTGTAAGGTGAATTACTTTAGGTTCTCTATTATTCAGCTTAGAACTGCTGCTGAAGCTCAGAGGATGCACTTGGACTTGCTGCTAGTCTCACATAGATGTTCTGTCACAGTCAGAGGGCGGCACAGTCGCAAGTAGTTCGATATCAGTGAGAGGCAGACTTAGTCCAGAGGAAGCTCAGCGATCATGAGGCAAACTTAGCATGGAAGGGTGCTCCCAGTAGCTTTATTTCCTTTTTCACCTACAAGGTATTCAGTGTGCTAGCTTCTCTTCTGCTACTGTCATTTCTTTCCCCACAGATACTTGATTGCAGAGTATACCTTCCACATTCCATATCTTCCTGTTGATTTCCAGGGATCCAGTGACGTTTTTGTCAGAGAATATTCTCTAATGTATGTTCTGTGTAATGTCTACATTTTCTTTGTGCATATAAATAGCAGCTAATACTTACCTGGATGAATTTTCCAAGAGTCTTTGCTTTGGTTAAGGAAACTACATAAACTGACTTATGCAATACTTGTAATAAAGTCATAAATTAACTTGTCAATTCACTCATTCTAAAAGTGTCAAAAGTGATTCTGCAAATTTGAGTAAATTGACAATGATCCCTAACCTAATAGAAAGGGTTTTTGGGAAATAGAGCTGTCTGTCCTCAAAGACTTTGTTTATAACCACCATTGTTGATGATTATAATCTTGTCATTACTGTTCTGCACTCCAAAGAGACTAGCAACTACCTAGTGAAAGTCTGCATTTCAGAAGTACTCCTGCTAAATATATCACCTTTTCTTTCATCACCAGAAAATGAGACTAAACATCATCATTAGAATTTTTAATTTATACTTAAGAAACAAAGGGCCAGAGAAATTGAAAAGCTTAAATAAATGACACTCAGCATGTAGGGAACCCCAGGCTTGCAACCAGAGTTCCTTATCATGATTCTGCATTCCCTTCCCTTAGGACACTGAGAATTTGCTAATTTCACGCAGTAGATAGGACTCGCTTTTCTGCTGGGGCTAAGGAAATTTAAGAGTGTATTAAGATGTAGTGAATATTTCAGTTTTATTTCAAGCTTTAGTTCAATTATGTGAGAGCAGGTTATATAAGAAATAGAGATCTTTATTGGACTACCGAGGACAAGGTGAAAAATATATATCAGCTTATCATCCTCCCATATATATGTCTACATGATTAAGCGGTTTAATAAGTTTTATAATAATCATTATTGTAACACGTGGCATCATCTTATATCATATGATGGAAAGTTATGGTAGAATACTTTATGTTACTGCAGCTAACTCTTCCAGAACAA
Source organism: Meriones unguiculatus (assembly GCF_030254825.1). Lineage (NCBI taxonomy): Eukaryota > Metazoa > Chordata > Mammalia > Rodentia > Muridae > Meriones > Meriones unguiculatus. The sequence continues at coordinate 29,565,672 of NC_083358.1, forward strand.
CAGGACACCATATTAGCATGCAAATTAAAGCTGCACTAATTGTTGAGCAAATGCTTGCAACTTACAGAGCAACAGATAAGAAGTAATTTAGATATATTAACTTCACTGCCGTGGTAACCTTGCAAAATGTAGGTCCAAGCAGAATATGACTTTGTGGTATATCATTTTGGCTTTCTACTCAATAGCCATTTCCCTCTTTATTTCTTGTCAAAAGACTCAAAGATGAATTAGTCACAAATTTGAAGCAATGTTCTAAGAAAGGGTATGTATGTATAATGAAAATTATGACCTGTATACATATAACATTACTGTCTCTGACATCTTTACCATTCTACCTTGCAAATAAGGATGGTTTATTAACGTTGTTTGGGTCAACATAATGAACATAATATCCTCCATGGGCATTTCTGGAAGAAATATGTGAAAACAGAATACTTGTGCTGCTTTTCTTTTCTTCCTTTAGAACACATTCATACAAAGTTGTACTTACAGGGGAGGCAAGATTCTTATGGTTTACAGGCAAGGACCCCAAATAAGGTCTTCACATCTGAGTATGCTGTAGTGAAAACAGAATACAGGGTCCTTTCTAGCAACCATGAAACAGTGCATGGATTTAAATTTCTTTGGCTCTATTCCTATTTGATTATCTTTATACATGAAGGTACTAGGACATTTAATCTTTAAGGATAGTTTTGGGTTCAAGAGCACGCATTTTTTGGATTATTGTTGCACTTTTACAGTTGCTGACTTTCAAGAAAGTGCATAATCCCTATGTCTCTGTTTCTTCAATCATAAAATATTTTGTTGTTATGTGATGGTTGGAAGAATTATTTATCTATGGTGGTGATGGGTGTAAAGCAGCTTGAAAATCTAAACTCTATGGCAGAGTTTCTATTAAATTGTACTTTGAATTTCCTTCTTAAAACAATTATCAGCACTTTTACCTAATTAGATAATGAATAAGTGGTCATTATATAAACAAATAGGAAGAGGATTATTTTGGCTCACAGTTAGATGTAAACCTGACTAACTCCCTAGATAATTCTCATATAATATGGGTTTCTATATCATATCCATTACAAGAAAGAAAGACATAAAGAAGGAAGGAAAGGAGAAGCAAATACATGAACAGATGTCTTCCAGTGCTCTATTTTGAGTTCATTGGGCTTTAACATTGAGTCATCTTGAAAAGGCAAAACATCAATGCAGATTATTGCTAACATGAGAGACAAAGGGCTTCCCTTTGGAAGGGGCTTACATTGAATTTACATTCACATTCTTTTTTTTTTTTTTAATTTTGCTTCATAAGATTTTGCTTCTGTTTTGATTACTTTGTTTTTCTCTCTTTGTGATTTTGTATATTGTATTTATTTTTCCCTGGGTTTTTATTTCCCTTCCTAGTCTGATGTCACTTTTACATTGCTATTCAAAATAATCACAATAATTTTGATTAGCTGTAAAACACTTTTAAATGTACTCTGAGAAAAATTATGGAAAATGGAAGACAGTGAATCAGCAATTTTGAGTTTCCAGAAACCTTGTTTCTTCGTTTGTGGTGACTTGCAAATTTGCTGAAACAGTCATGTCTTTCTACATTTTTCTATAGCAAACAATGAGCCAGACCCTAAGAATACTTTTGTGTTTCAGATGTTATGTTTCTCTCCAAAGTACTAAAGAAGCTAGGCCTCAAGGTCCAGAACAACCCTAAAGACAAGTAAAATGAATCATCCCTCGAGCTACTTGCAAGGGAAGAGTGGATTGGGAAATGGGAGACCTCAGCTCCTCAGTCCTCCTAGCCTCCCACTAATTAACCTCATACTAATTAGAAATGCCATTTTTAATTACCATCATTTCCCTCTTTAAATGTGGTGAAAGCTATCTCTGTAAGGCTCTGGGGTTCCATTATGTTTCAACAGCTGTAAATTACCTAAGTGATTAATATGGCCTCTCTTGATGCCCCTGGAGGCCTGTTCTCCCTGGGGAACAACGATGTCAAACACAGAGCTCAGATCATGGGATGGAGCACATGTTTTCATGATCTAACTTAATAAAATGATCTGAAATGCAAGACCTTGCCCTGAATCTAGTATACCAGATGGTTTCCAGTGAAAGGCTGAGACTCAGCTATCATGGAGAACAAGAGATTTTTCTCCCACACACCTCTTAGGAGTGAAATCACCTTGCATTGAGATGTCCCTGTTCCTGCTCCTGCCCTTACACACACATGTGCTGAATACAAATCTGTCTTCTCAATGTTAAACTTTGATCACCCAGGTGGGAAGTGTTCTGCAGCCTGCACAATATATTATATTTACTTTTCAGGCCATCTTACCTGGTATGTAGTGAATTCATAGCTCTTCATGCCTTCAAATCCATACTCCCCTTATATGTGCAGAAAACTATAGGCTCATGTCTCAGTCTGCTCCTAGCTAGCTGTGTTGGATAGTTTTGTGTCAGTGCAACACGAGCTATAGTCTTAGAGCTGGAAATCTCAATTGAGAAAAAAATGCCTCTATAAAATCAGGCTGAGGACAAGCCTGTAGGGCATTTTATTAACTAGTGATTTATATGGGAGGACTTCAGTCCATTGTGAATTAGGACCCTCTTGGGCTGGTGGTCCTTGATTCTGTAAAATCAGGCTGTGCAAGCCAGCACAAGAAAGCTGGTAAGCAATAGTCTTTCATGGCCTCTGTATTATCTCTTGCCTGTAAGAACATTTCATGCTTGAGTTCCTTTCCTAACTTTCTTCCACAGTGAACACTGATGTAGAAGTGTAAGCCAAATAAACCCTTTCCTCTCCAAGTTGTTTTGGTCATGCTGTTTCATCATAGCAATATGTTTTGATACCCTGCTGGGTAGAGGCCCTTTGTGATAGGCTCCTGTCCTGTTCCCTGTTTTCCCCCTCTTCCAATGTCTGTCTCATTTGCCTTTCTGAATGAAGATTAAGCATGTTACCCAGAGTCCTCCTTCTTGCTTAGCTTCCTTTGGTGTAGAGAGTTTAGTATGATTATACTATATTATATATCTAATATCCACTTATAAGTGAGTATATAGCATGTGTGTCTTTCTGCTTCTGGGATACCTCAGTCAGGATCATCTTTTCTAGATCTCCCCATTTGCCTGCAAATTCATCATAGCAATAATAACCCTAAGATTCTAGCTTTCTCCTTGTGGGGTTCCTGTCCTTTCCAGATCTTACTATTTCCCACTTCTAACATAAGATTCCATGCACTCTGTCCAACAGTTGGCCAAAAGTCTCAGCGTCTGCTTTGATAGTCTGCAGGGCAGATCCTTTCAGAGGCCCTCTGTGGCATGTTCCCAACTTGTTTCCTGTCCAAGTGGGTTCCATAGTAATGGGAAGAGGGACTGCCTCTGACCTAATCTGATTGGTCTGCTCTCTGATCACCAACCCCTGAGGGGGGAGCAGCCTTACCAGGCCACAGTAGATGACAATGCATCCACTCCTGATGTGATCTGATAGACGGAAGGAAGGAGAGGAGGACCTCCCTCATCAGTGGACTTGGGGCATGCTTGAAGAAGGGGGAGGGAGGGTGGGACCAGGAAGAGAGGAGGAAGGAGCTTATAAGGAGATGCAAAGTGAATAAAGGGTAATAAATAAAATAAAATAAAAAGATTCTTGCTTTTCTGTTTCACTTCTAATAAACCATTTCTATAAGACTACTGGCAACTGTAAAAGATTTTTCCCTATATTGTAGGGTTTTTTTAAATATATCTCATCACAACATGTATCTTAATTCCAAGTTAATGTGTGTTTATTTTTACATTTGGACGATATCAGTTTTTCATTTCTAGGCAATAGAAATGTCAAGAACAGGAAAGCTTTGACCCACAAACTGTGCTTACATATCAGTTGTAGAGTGTGGTACATAGTTAATACTTAGTAAATGTGTATATTTTCTAAAGTCCCTATATGAATACTATGATCATCCCAAAGTCAAGATCTTTCTGCATCAGCCTCATGAGTACAGATATTTCAGATGAATTCTTCCTCTAAGCAGTGATGGTGTAAAACTGCATGTTTATGTACTTTGGCCTGAACAGTACTATATATTACCTGTGTGTTTTGGTGTATAAATTTGGAAATTTTTGTTTGTAACAGAGTGATGGTTATTTATAGATTGATAGTAATAAAAAACTGAGTGCTACTTTAATATTTTATGTTTTGATGGTATGCCTTCTAAAATTATTATTACTAGCACACCAGTTTGCAATAGATTTTTCCAAATTGTCACAAATTTTAAAAAGCAAGAAAGAAACTCCAAGTGTGATTCAAAATTGTGTTGTTCAAGGTGTTATGGGTTCAGGAATAGCCACTCACCACTCAGATGCCATAATGAACTCAGCAGGTTTATTGAATGCTAAACAGGAACTGCCTGGCAAGGGCCATAATTTGGATTCAGAATCTGGTCTGCTCTTAAGGCAGGATTTTATTAAAAAAAAATCATAATGACTAGGTAATGACAGGTAATGACTAGGTAATGACAGGTAATGACTAGGTAATGACAGGTAATGACTAGGTAACAAAATTGTAACCAGGTGTAGGAAACAAAGCACAACTAGGCAACCATGAGGTAACAAAAAACTCAACCAGTTACCCAGGTGTAGGAAGCAACATTACATCATTTTGGGTAGCTAGACAAAGTGTTTCTAACCGACCTTTAATTTGATTGGTTCTGCAGTTAGGGATCTCGTAGAGTGTCCAGGTACAAAGTTTGAGACATGCAACCATAGAGGCATACTTGGAGGCAAAAATGGCTTCTGATATGCTAAAGACTACAACAGGTGTTAACAGAGGAGCCACAGCTATGCTAAGAAATAAAGTAGGTCTCCACTGAAGGGCGATAGAGTTTAAGCAGGTTACAACAAAATTTCAACACTTGTTTCTTATGGCACAGGCTTATAACCCTAGCTACCCACAATACTGAGGCAGGGGTATGGAAAGTTCAAGGCCACGAGGGTAACTTATACTGTTTCAACATTAAAAAGGATAATCTGACTGGTTTATTTTTTTACATATTTGCCTTATATATATGAGGCTCTGGGTTTAAACCCTGGTGTCAATAAAGGAAACAGTTCTTAACTTTATTCATAAATATATAAATATGAAATTTAATAATGCATATATAATATCACAATGCAATGAAATGTTTCAGTTTCAATCCAACTGGACCATGGTTTCATTGATGTTAGGGACAGACTCTTCTCTCTTACTGAATGCCTCCTATAGCCCAAACACACGCCACTATAATTAGTCTCCCGAATTGTGGCAGTAATTTTATGGTGGGATTGCTTTCACATTATCAGCCTCATTCCTTTCACCAGAAGGGGCTTCCTTTCACCTTCAAAGTGTGTCTCAGCTGCGGCAAGTGCCCTTCGTAAGGGAAGGGCCATTGAGAGCAGAAGGGGGACTCTATTAGCTGGACACATCTGCTTTCCAGGTGGCGGTAAATTCTATGTTTGGCTCGTAGGTGAAAAGTTACATGTGCCATCAGTGAATAAATAGACCGGAGAGAATTAAATAGAGTTGATACTAGCTAGGCGTCAGACTCCTGTTAGAGAAGATTAAAAAATTAATATTAGACAGAAGAGACTGTACTGCTCAGTCTTATTGAATAATCCCTTTCTTCTGTTGGTTCCCCAAGGATTTTCAGCATGATTCAGAGTCTGAAGGACAAAGTGGGTGAAACACACTATGTGGCAACAATGAAGTTCAAATGTGTGTGTGTGTGTGTGTGTGTGTGTGTGTGTGTGTGTGTATGCGGAAAACTACTCAACGCACAAAAGATGATGAATGTCTTCTATTCCCAATTGGTTTCTATATTTCTTTTTAATGCAGTTTATTCAGGAACCTTGAACAATCATCTGACCCTGGGGAAAGCCAGCCCACAGCTTAAATAGCCTCTGGGTAGCCAACCCCAGCATGCCACGTGGGCAATGCAGATAGGTCCACATACATGGAAGCAAGCCAGATCCTCAGCCTTAGCCAAATGTGGAATTGTTCGTGACAGAGAGCACTCACCATCGAGAAGGTGGAAGGCAGAAACCAGCTCCTTCTTTAAGGCGCGGCATTACACAGCTCTCTACAGTTTCCCCTTTTTTTTTTAGACACATCAGGCAAAAGTAGAGGTCTGATCTCTGATATTAGAAATAAATTGGGACTTTGTACTGATGTTCATTTAGGTGTCATCCACCCAAAGAGCATCCGACCTGTCCAATACCTTTTTCTCAGAGGCGGGACCTGGGGCATAAACCCGCATGCAATCAGACATGCTCTTCTCTGGGTCGAAAGCGGCTGACCCTGAGTGCAGTGCTTAGCCTCGCATCCTGAGTGTAAGATTTTAGCTTTTTATGGTAGCCAAAGGAATTAATGCTCAACTAAAAGGAGGCTTGATGGTGTTCAATCAGAGGATTGACCTCGTGCGGGAGCAAATTGATACCCTATGGCAAATCGCTCAACTTGGCTGCCAATGAAAGTATGCTGGACTTTGAGTCACTAGCACACAACATGAGAATTTTCCCTGTGCTGCAAATCTGTTTAAACAATTGTCTAGTTATATTTTAGGTAATTGGACTGGAGAATTCGATACTACGATGGAGCAGCTGAGAGTGGCCATTGTCACAGTAAATTCTACCAGAGTGGACGCAGGACTAGCCACAGGATTATCATCATGGATTGCTGCAGCCATGAATCATCTGAAGGAATGGGCGGGCATGGGAGTGTTAGCAGGCCTTCTGGTGTTGGTCTCCTTGGTTTGCCTGTGGTATATATGCAAGATTAGAGTCTCACAACAGCGTAATGCAGCCATGACCATTCAGGCCTTAACAGCCATTGAAGCAGGACAGTCTCCCCAAGCATGGTTTCTATATTTTATGGATATTATTTTACCATGAAATTTAATAAATGAGATGTTATTGCTTTATTTTTTAATTTAATTTTATATGAGCTGGAGAGATCACCCAGTAGTTAAAACACTTCCTTTAAATGGAAGTATTGCTTTCTTTACATACTCAGTTATGTTATGTAAATATGTTTTTGTATTAATCCCAAGTGTGGGGATTTTATTTCTGGCTTTAGTTTGTCCATAGCTGATAATTGCCACCTGTGGGGCATGGTCTTTGCCAACTGTTAATGGCCCCTCTCCTACAGCATTGAGAGTGGCATGGTCTAGGACTCTGAGGGATATAAATATGAGAGGGCAGAGACAGTGTGGCAGGTTGGAGAGATCAGAAATGGACAGACTATGTGGTGGTTTGGAGATACAGCAGAGATGCTTCTCAGCGCAGTGGCTTGGAAGAGATAGACAGGAGACTGCTTGCTTTTATGCTGTTAATAAAGATTGATATAAAACCGCCCCCCCCAAGAAAAAAAAACCCTGACTCTAAACAGTGAGGTCTGTGCCCCCATTCTCCACTAACCTTCTCTTTCCTAGGATTAAGGGGTTAGTGGAAGAGAAGTAGAGGCGTAAACATTCCAAATGAAATAGAGTTTAAAAAGACAGCATAACAGAATAATATTGCAAGACTCCTAACAACCAGTCACCCAGTAATTACATCTCCAGGGTAGCTGACACTTTTTTTGTCCTCTAAAGGTATCCACAAATGGCATACACACACACACATAACCACACACATGCACATCCATACACACACACACATACACAAAGTAATAAATCTTTTAAAATACTTTTATATGATGTTTCTTGGTGTGGCAAACAAAAAACAACATTTATTCTTAAACATGCTTTCTGAAATCCAGAGATCTTTCATGACAAATTCGTTTCTAAACAATAATTTATTCCTTAGAATGTCTAGACTTCACTATAACAGCACTTGAATGTGGCTTTTATTTTCTAAAATCATGCTTCCTCACTCTAAGCACATAATGTTTTTTTTTCAAAAAAGAAAAAAAAAAGTAAATAAAGAAACAGTAAGATTCCATACACTCATCATTCTGACTGATGATTTGCTTTTATTATGTTTTCTTGAATTGCATTTATGTTTTTCGCAGTGTCTGTATAATAAGAAAAGTTTCACTTATTTTGTTTTTAATGATTTTAGAAAAAATATCAAACATAAATTAAAATTGAGAGAATACTTTGTTGAACACATGTGTACTAGTGCACCTGGATTCTATTAATATTTAATTGTACTTGCTTTCTACATTACTATCCACTTATCTAACGATTACACACATTAGGTTGCTCTAATATATAGTATTTTTTTCTTCTCGTTTTCCTATGGCCCCATATAGCTTCGGTTTCATATTAACTCTCATTTATAATGTTTCCATAGCACTAGCTCCTTTTGATAACCAAAGTGAAATTTTCTTTTAAAATATAATCATAAATAGTATATTGAATTTTAAAATGACTAAATTTGTGAATAGAATTTACTTTCCAATTATAGTTAGCAGACACTCATTGAGAACCAATTACAGACCAATCATTGGTACTTTCACTGGCTAATAAAGTGAATAAAACACCTCTCTTGTTCATAAGGAGTTCACTTACGGTGGGGAGACTCCTATTTAATTTTGTTTTGTGAAATGTGGAAACATAATTGTAATGCCGAAGGCATGAACAAGCTCCTAAAAAGCCACTTCCTCCTCTGGCCTCCAAACCATAGCATGCACGCAAGGCAAACAGATATGTGCAGGTTTAGATATAATGCATAGGGAAACTGTTAACCATGTTTGGCCCAACCAGAGAATTGAATATATTCACTTAATATTTGAGAATTTAGAGAAAAGAACTTTGGTTTCCTACCCAAAATATGAGCTTGAATCCCCATTCAGTTCTTCCAATACTGTGGGTTTTTTTTGTTTGTTTGTTTGTTTTTTTTCTATTGCCCCATATCTGGTCGGTGAACTCAAATCACTCTGAAACCATCAGAAAAGAAGATCATTTCATGATCAATGACAGACTGTACAAGAAAGCATTTTGGACAAAGACACACATGTGAAGGGTCACTAAGAGACTGTGAGGATTCCTTACTCTTTAAATGTGCAATCTCAATCAGCAGTTTCTTGGCTTTAGGAATGGATCATCTGTTAAAAGCAGTAGGCTCTCTTCCAGAGGAGATGGCCTGCATTCCCAGGATGCACAGGGCACCTAACTACCATCTATGACTCCAGGTCCAGAGGAGCCACTCCTTCTTTGGACCTCCACAGCCACTGCGTGCACACTGGGCAAAGATGTATGTCCAGCTAAACACAGACACACTCACAAAATAAGAATAAACAAAATCTCCAAAAAATTGAAAAGAAATGGTTTCTTGGCCAGCCTTCTGTTAGAAAAGTATAATTCTGGCCAGTTAGGAGCCTGAGGCAGAAGGATTGCAAGTGAAAGACTACTTGGGTTGCAGACTGACTTCAAGACCCATCTTACTCAACTTAGCAAGATCTGTCTAATATAGAAGTCTTGCTTTTTAGGCCAGTAGAACAAACAGTGTCATTATATGCATAAGTCACAGCACTATAAATAAGTAAATAAGCAAATAAATAAATAAATCCAAAAGAAAATAAAATAAAAATTATTTATTTAAAATATTTTCATAATTTATTTTATTTGAATTAAAATTAAATTATTTCATTCTTCTCCTTGAAATTCTCCCATTCTACAACCCATTCCCTGTCAAATTCATGGCCTCTTTTTCTACATTATTATTATTACTATTATAATTTTTATCATCATCATTATTATATCTATTAATAAATTAAATAAATACATATTTAAGCACAACTTAAGAAGTCTATTTAAAGCTACTTGATTGGGTATGATTTTAGGACTGACAGTTGGTATTGAATAAGCAACTAGAGGTCTTGTACTTAGAAAAGACTTTTTCCTCCTCTTAATAGCCATCAGTTGCCTTTTGCTCTTCATCTGGGGCTCAGAGGCCTTTAAAATCTCTTTCATTTATGTTGGCGTGTTAACTAATGCTGTCTCTGTTCTGGACTTGTTTACAGCATCATAGCATTGAGATTTCATGGGTGCAGATTTCCTGTCATATCTAAAATATGTACTTTCACAGTGAAATTCCTGGGATTCAAGATTTCTGCCTCCTGTTTCTTTATTGTTCTGTGTTCTTTATGTGTAGAAGTGGCATTGAAGATGGTTCAACTGGGACTTGTCATGATCAGTTGCTCTTTGAATTTGATCAGGTACAGTTTTGTTTCTATCTGCTTCAAGAAAAGATTCCTTGGCAAGAGTTAGAAGCTACAAGTATCTGCAGGTATATGAACAAGAATTTTGGATGTACTTAGTAACCACACAGATTTAGTAAAGTGATTTAGTAAACCCATTCACCTTTCTGGCCATGGGCTGTTGGCTAGGTTTACAGTGCCAGGCATAATTTTTCTCCTCTTGAATGTCTTAAGTCCAATTAGACAACTGTTGGTTACCAACAAAACATAAGTGTCACAATTGTACTTTTAGAAATATCTTGTCATGTTGGAAATTGTCCTAGGTTATAGACACTGCAGCTGGGTAGGATGAGCCATTGCTTTCTCCCCATTGGCAGCTTGTGTATCAGCCTTTGACACTACGAAAGATAGTAGTCAGGGAGGAGAACTTCAGGTCAGTTTCAGCTGCAGTCCTTAAATTACCACTTCCAAACTTCAAAGAGTAATCAACAATGGAGAGTTACCTTCAAGTTCTGTGAGAAAATCAAATGCAACAGTAAAACCTTACATTGTTTTGGGGACCTCTTCTACTTTCCTGACTAATAACTCAAAAGGTTCCTCATGTCTGATAATTGGGTTTTGGTTAGATAGTCTATGGTCTTTGGTGGGTAGTGGAGCATTATCACCTCAAGTGGTGTGTGTGTGTGTGTGTGTGTGTGTGTGTGTGTGTGTGTGTGTTATAACTCTGTATATGAATATACATCAAATAATTTCTTATCTTTAGTATAAGGCATTTTCAAATGGAATCATCAACCTTAAAACCTACAAAATCAATGCTGCCTTCAATACTTTCTCCTGAGGAATCATGGACAAGGGCCACTTTGGAACTTGAGGACATATACTGAGCCCAAGTTTTTAAACAACTTTGTTACTACTACATTTCAAATGCTTAAACTTTTGACATATTTTATGTTTGGGGCCATGTGTAGGTGTGTGGTTGTGTGTGCACATGTGTGTGTGAACTAAGAGGATACCTTGCAGGAGTAAGTTCTCTCCTTCTATCATGTGTTAACTAGAGACCAGAATCAGTTCTTAGGCTTCTCAGCAGTTGATTTTACTTCCTAAGCATCTCCCCAGAAATTAGTATACACACACACACACACTCACACACATTTGAGTGTCTGTGTCTGTATATATATATATATATATATATATATATATATATATATTATACATATATCTATAATAGTATATATATATATATATATAATAGTTCTCGGGTGTAATACATTTACTTTGGCTGTAATTAAACTGCATTTAAAAAACCAGTGTTTAGCTATGTCTGACATGAACTCAGTGTGGGCTCTTTAACCTCCCTCCCTCCGACTCCAAGGGAGGAGCAGCCCTCCTAGGCCAGAGAGGAGGACATTGCAGACAGTCCTGATGAGAATTTATAAACTAGGGTCAGATGGAAGGGGAGGATGACCTCCCCTATCAGTGGACTTAGAGAGGGGCAGGGAGGAGATGAGGGAGGGAAGGTGGGATTGAGAGGGAATGAGGGAGGGGTCTACAGCTGGGATACAAAGTAAATAACATGTAATAAAAAAATAATAGAATTTACTGTGACAATGGCCACTCTCAGCTGCTCCATCATAGTATCGAATTCTCCAGTCCAATTACCTAAAATATAGCTCGACAATTGTTTAGACAGATTTGCAGCACAGGAAAGATTCTCATGTTGTATGCTAGTGACACAAAGTCCAGAGATCAGACCTCTACTCTTGCCTGATGCATCTAAAACAAAAAGGGGGAACTGTCTCTACAGTTATTTCGGAATGCTATGCCTTAAAGATGGAGCTGGTTTCTGCCTTCCACCTTCCCAATGGTGAGTGCTCTCTGTCACGAACAACTCCACATTTGGCTAAGGCCGAGGATCTGGCTTGCTTCCATGTATGTGGACCTATCTGCATTGCCCCCATGGCACGCCTGGGTTGGCTACCCAGAGGCTATTTAAGCTGTGGGCTGGCTTTCCCTGGGGTCCGAGGATTGTTCAATGTTCCTGAATAAACTGCATTGAAAAAAAATAATAGAAAGAAAAAAAAAACAGTCCCTAGAGCTAACATAGTTGTTTTTTTTTTTAAATTCTTTATTAATTACACTTTATTCACTTTGTATTCCCCCTGTGGTTCCCTGCCTCCTCCTTTCTCAATCCCTCCCTTCCTCCACCCTCTGCATGCATGCCCCTCCCCAAGTCTACTGATAGGGGAGGTCTTCTTCTTCTTCCTTCTGATCCTAGTCAATTAGGTCTCATCAGGAGTGGCTGCATTGTCTTCTACTGTGGCCTGGTAATGCTGCTTCCCCCTCAGGGGGAGGTAGTTAAAGAGCAGGCCAATTAGTTTCTGTCAGAGACAGTCCCTGTTCTTATTACAATGGAACCCACTTGAATACTGAACTGCCATGGGCTATATCTGTGCAGGGGTCTTAGGTTATCTCCATGCATAGTCATTGGTTGGAGTATCAGTCTCAGGAAATAGCCCTGTGCTCAGAATTTTTGGTTTGGTTCTGTTGCTCTCCTTATGGAGTGCCTGTCTTCTCCAGATCTTACTGTTTCCCACTTCTTCAATAAGATTCCCTTCACTCTGCCCAAAGGTTGCCCATAAGTCTCAGTATCTCCTTTGATAGTCTGTAGGAAAGAGCCTTTCAGAGGTCCTCTGTGTCAGGCTCCTGACTTGTTCCCTCTTTTTGCCTTCTTCTCATGTCCATCCTCTTTGCCTTTCAGGGTAGGGGTTGAACATTTTAGCCAGAGTTCTCCCTCTTGATTAGTTTCTTTAGGTGTACAGATTTTAATACTTTTATCCTATATTATTTGTCTATATGAGTGAGTATATACCATGTGTGTCTTGCTGCTTCTGGGATAGCTCACTCAGGATGATCTTTTCTAGATCCCATCATTTACCTGCAAATTTCTTTATTTCCTTTTATTTTATTGCTGAATAATATTCCATTGTGTAGATGTACAACAATTTCTGTATCCATTCTTCATTTGAGAGGCATCTGGGCTATTTTCAGCTTCTGGCCATTACAAATAAGGCTGCTAACAAACATGGTTGAGCAAATGTCTTTATTGTGTACTTGAGCCTCTTTTGGGAATATGCCTAGGAGTGGTATAGCTGGATCTTGAGGAAGCACTATTCCTAGTTAAGGAAGCACCAGACTGATTTTCAGAGTGGTTGTACAAGTTTACATTCCCACCAGCAGTGGAGAAGGGTTCCCCTTTCTCTACAACCTCTTAAGCATGTGTTGTTATTTCAGTTTTTAATCTTAGCCATTCTGATGTGTGTAAGGTGAAATCTTAGGGTTATTTTGATTTACATTTCCCTTATGACATTGAACATTTTTTTAAGTGTTTCTTTGCCAATCGATATTCCTCTATTGAGAATTCTCTGTGTAGCTTTGTACCATTTTTTAAATGGATTACTTGATTTGTTGTTGTTTATCTTCTTGAGTTCTTTATATATACTAGATATTAGCCCTCTGTCAGATATAGGGTTGGTGACAATCCTTTCCCAATCTGTAGGCAGTGGTTTTGCCTGACAACAGTGTCCTTTGCTTTACAGAAACTTTTCAGTTTCATGAGGTCCCATTTCTTGATTGTTGCTTTTAGAGCCTGTGCTGTTGGTGGTCTGTTCAGGAAGTTGTCTCCTGTGCCATTGAGTTCAAGACTCTTCCCCACTTTTTCTTCTAAGCAGTTTAGTGTGCTGGTTTTATATTGAGGTCTTCAATCCAATTGGACTTTAGTTTTGTGCAGGGTGATAAGTATGGATCTATTTGTATCTTTGTACATGTAGACATCCAGTTAGACCAGCACCATTTGTTGAAGATGCTGTCTTTTTTCCATTGAATGGTTTTGGCATCTTTGTCAAAAATCGGGTGTTCTTAAGTATGTGGATTTATGTCACGGTATTCTGTTCGATTCCATTGATCCACCAGTCTGTTTCTATGCCAGTACTCTGCCGTTTTTAATATTGTTCCTCTATATTACAGCTTGAGATCAGGGATGGAGATACCTCCTGAAGATCTTTTACTGTAGAGAATTTTTTTAGCAATTCTGGGTTTCTTGTTATTCGATAAGAAGGTGAGAATTTTTCTTTCAAGATCTGTAAAGAATTGTGTTGGTAATTTGATGGGAATTGCATTGAATCTGTAGATCGCTTTTGTTAAGATGGCCATTTTTACTATATTAGTCTTGCCAAGTCATGAGCATGGGAGATCTTTCCATCTTCTGATATCTTCTTCTATTTCTTTCTTCAGCGACTTGAAATTTTTTTCATACAAGTCTTTGACTTGCTTGGTTAGGGTTACACAAAGGTACTTTATGTCCTTTGTGGCTATTGTGAAGGGTGTTGTTTCCCTAATTTCTTTCTCAGCCCATTTGTCTTTTGTATACTGGAGGGCTACTGATATTTTGGAGTTAATTTTGTATCCAGCCACTTTGCTGAAGGTGTTAATCAGCTGGAGGAGTTCCCTGGTAGAAATTTTGAAGTCACTCAGGTAAACTATCATGTCATCTGCAAATAGTGATACTTTGGCTTCTTCCTTTCCAATTTGTATCCCCTTGATCTCCTTCAATTGTCTTGTTGATCTAGCAAGGACTTCAAGATCAATGTTGAAGAGATACAAAGAGAGTGGGCAGCGTTGCCTTGTTTCTGATTTCAGTGGGATTGATTTAAGTTTCTCTCCATTGAGTTTGATTTTGGCTATATGCTTGCTGTATATTGCCTTTACTTTGCTCAAGTATTTGCCTTATATACTTGATCTCTCCAAGACTTTAGACATAAATGGATGTTAGGTTGTGTTAAATGCCTTTGCAGCATCTAAGGAGATGATCATGTGGTTTTTCTCCTTCAGTTTGTTTATGTGGTGGACCACATTGCTGGATTTCTGTATACTGAACCCCCCCCCCCCCGCATGCCTGGGATGAAGTCTACTTGGTCATAGTGGATGATAACGTCGATGTGTTCTTGGATTCGGTTTGCAAGGATTTTGTTGAGTATTTTTGCATCGATGTTCATGAGGGAGGTTGGCCTGAAATTCTCTTTCTTTGTTGGGTCTTTCTGAGGTTTAGGTACCAAGGCGACTGTGACTTCATAGAGTGAGTTTGGTAGTGTTCCTCCTGTTTATGTTTTGTGGAATATTTTGAAAAGTATTGGTGTTAGCTCTTCTTTGAAGGTGTGGTAGAATTCTGCGCTGAAATCATCTGGCCCTGGGCTTTTTTTGGATGGGAGACTTTTGATGACAGCTTCTATTTCTTTAGGGGATATAGGGCTATTTAATTGATTTACCTGGTCTTTATTCAGCTTTGGCATGTGGAATCAGTTAAGAAAATTGTCTGTTTCATTCAGAAATTTCAAATTTTGTGGCATATAGGCTTTTAAAGTAAGACCTAATTATTGTTTCGATTTCTTCATTGTCTTTGGTTATAGCCCCCTTTTTCGTTTCTGATTTTGTTGATTTGGATAGTGTCTCTCTGCATTTTAGTTAGTTTGGCTAAGGGTTTGTCTATTTTGTTGATTTTCTCAAAGAACCAGCCCTTGGTTTCATTGATTCTTTGAATTGTTCTATTTATTTATTTATTTAATTTATTGATTTCAGCCCTGAGTTTGATTATTTCCAGCGGTCTACTCCTCTTTAGAGTGTCTGCTTCTGTTAGAACTAACATGTCTGGTTTTAATGATCAAAAAGGAGGCTGCTGGTGGTGTCCTTAACAAAAGGACAAATGAAACAAAGACACATAGTAATTGGAGAAATGTTTAATAGCAGTGAACTAATATTCTAATATAAAAAAAAGAGAGAGGGATTTTTTGTTTTTCCATATGAAGTCGAGAATCGCTCTTTCAGGGTCTGTAAAAAAATGTGTTGGTATTTTGATGGGAATTGCATTGGATCTGTAGCTTGCTCTTGGCAGGATGGCCATTTTCACTATGTTAATACTAATGATCCATGAGCATGGGAGATCTTTCCATCTATCGATATCTTCTTCAATTTCTTTCTTCAGAGACTTGAATTTTGTTTTTTCAAACAGGACTTTCAATTGCTTGGTTAGAGTCACTTCAAGGTACTTTCTGTTATTAGTAGCTATTTTGGAGGTAATAGTTTCCCTAATTTCTTTCTCATCCCTTTTGTCTTTTGTATACAGGAGGGCTATGATTTTTTGAGTTAATTTTGTATCTACCCCTTTTGCTGAAGGTGTTTATCAGCTGAAGGACCTAATATGCTAGGGTCAGAGGGAAGGGGAGAACCTCCCCTATCAGTGTACTGGGGGAGCGGCATGGGAGAAGATGAGCAAGGGAGGGTAGGATTGGGAAGGGATAAAGGAAGGGACTACAGCTGGATACAAAGTAAACAAACTGTAATTAATAAAAATAAATTTAAAAATAAACATAAAAACAAGGAAATAACAAAATCTAACTATATTTTGTGTAATTAATGTCTTCATATATAAATAAAAATATTCTAAGGCAAAAAAAGAGGGAGAGTTGGTATTTGAGAGAGAGAAAATGTTTTCTTGGACAAAACTGGAGTAAAATTTTCCAGAGACTGATTATATAATCAAAGTAAAGGCCATATAGCTTAGAGCTTTTGAAATATCTTACCATCTTGGAAATAACACAGTTTTTGCCCTATGACTTTACTTTGGCCTAAAAAATTTTTGTTGTCATAACTCTAACACCAAGTCATATAATTTTAAATTAGTAAGTCAGTAATTTCTTCTTATCGAATCAGCCTTACAAAATCTGCACAATGTCTACTTACATAATTTATCAGCATGGCATGATAACTGAATACTACATTTCCTAAAAAAAAATAGTGCTGAATAATCAAAAGCAACATTTAAAAATACAGATATTGTCAGAAATGTATGGGAGCCTGATTTCTTGATCTCTCGTGTGTTTCCTACTTGTATTATATTAATAAGCACTTCCAAATTCTAAATTTTACTTTTTCATCTGAGAAAAGAGAGGTATTAAAAACGTGTTACTAAATAAACAAAATTCTAGAAATAATAGAACATATAATTTAGGAGGTATGGCTGGCCGTTCCACTTCCTGTGGCTCTTTGGTATTGTTTTGTTTTGCTGTTGCTATTTCCTTTTGTTGTTTGTTTGTATGTTTGTTTGCTTGGTCCTCAATGAAAAGTATTAGAATGAAATTCAAAGGAACACACTGTCTGTAGCATAAAACGAAAGCTATGGTCTGAAGATATAAAAGCTGTTCTTGTCTGGTAGAGACTAGTGTGATTTTCAATGATGGTAGCATCTTTGTATAATTCATGTCCCCTACTCACTTTTGATGGTCCCTGGGTAGTGCAGAAAACCAGGTGTGCATGTGTGACACCAACACAGACAGATATGAATCAGAATTCAGGATAGAACTTTTAGAAACAAGAGGAAATAAATCTCAGCCTCAGTAAAACCTAATTCAAAGCATGATGTTCTTGGAGTAGAAATATGAACACAAATGACAAGTTCCTTGAACATCTAGATGTTCCCAGAAAAGAACTGGTTGTTGCAGCAATTGTTTCTCTTAGTGTTTATGAGTAGTGAGCAGCCAAAATTGGCAAGTGGACACAGCACTATGCAGTACTCTCTAGGGTTAAAAGTTCTCTAGCAACTTTTAACCCTAGAGCCCATTGTCTTAGAAGTTGGGGTACTTGTATTTGAATGGGTCAGGGTATCATAAGTTATTCACCTTTTGACAGCAGGAACTCTTATCCATCTTGGTTCTGAGGGTTGCTCTATTTTTTTTTCCTATGACCTTACTCCCTTTCATGTTTTAGCATCAGGCCTTTGCTCACTCAATCTCTATTGTTGCTTCTCCTGCCTTCTTTCTGCTGGCTCCTCTGAACTGCTTCTGCTGCTCCTTCAGCTGCTTTAAGACCTGCACAGCTTGATCTATGGACTACTGCCTACTGTTGGCTTCCACCATGCTCCCTTGTTTGTGCATGGCAATCTGTTGCCTCTGCTTTGCCATTCTCAAGTCACCTCTTCCTGCTGCAGTACTGGAAGAAGACAACTTAAGAGAAGCCCTTGACTAAACTGAAGCTGCCTTACAAGACAGTACAGAAAGAACCCAGCCCTCTGGCTCACCATGTGAACCTAAGCCACCTATTTTTCTAGACTCTGCAAGGTCTGTACCAATCACAACCATTTGTTATGGACCAATCACATCTTTAATTCTTTAGCACCCATCATAGCAGGCCATCTGCTATGCATTGAAGACAGATGTTCTTGGTCTGACCTCAGGTGGATATGTATGGTTAGAGGGTCACCAAGATTCATTATTGCTTGTGATGCAGAACAATGTAACAGTCCTGGTTGTGCCAGGAGTTTCTAGGGCTCAGCAGTCACCTATGATCCATGTGTGGTTCACTTAATATGTTCCAGATGATTGGTGCAGCTTGCATAAAGGTTGTGAGGTTGGATGTTAGATGGACTGGGAGTTTCTTCCAGACAGCCAGGTTAAGTAAGCAAAAGTCCAATAGCTTCAAGGAAGCCAGGACAGCAAGGGAAAGTTCAATTTGTTAGGGTGTGGTCAGTTTGCCACACTCTCACTCTCTTTTCTTTATTAAGGAAAAATGAACATAAAAGGACTTTTTCAAACACAAACTTGAAGAATTTATTATTAATACTAATGAGAGCTTTGACAGTTCTTAGCAGGAAGAGGTGGGCTCCTTAATCAACCAACCAACCAGTCCTATTTGACATTATCTGTTTTCAGAAATGATTTATACACTTACTGTTTCAGCAAAGAAACATAATATAGAATATTCACGTGACTTGACTATGTTAATCAAAATAAGGAGCTATTTAAGAAACACAGAGAGAGAGACAGGCAGACAAACAGAGAGACAGAGAGAGAGAGAGAGATAGAGAGAGAGAGAGAGAGAGAGAGAGACTGCTAATATGCTAATATGCAAGTCCATTTGTGGAGACAGTCTTTACACTTAGCTTTTTCTGGAATTTGAATGTACTCATCATGTAAAGGAGAAAAAATACGCAAATTTCAAGGCATGCTTCAAACTCAGCTGCAGAAGAAAACTGAATGGCAGTTTTTGTTTCACTGAGCATAAAGAATTCAAGTCATGCCTAGTTGCATATCCACTAATGTGCACAAATTGGTGGTCTCAAGTAGCTGTTTTAAGCTATGTGTGCTTGGGGGGGGGGGGTTGTATATACAGTGTACAAATTCTACAACAGAGATAGCTAAAAAAACAGTGGGAAATTATACTTGTTCCTAGGATAGAATAGTGTGGCAATTGTGAAAGCTGTGTAAAGTAAGCAGGAGGTCTCCATTTCCTTTTATTGTATTTCTATTTATAGTAACATGCAATCCACCATGCAGGAGCCAGGAGCATCCTGGTGTGTTCTCCACTGTCAATAAACTTAACCTTCAAAGTATTGATCCAGGTAATATTCTCTCTTTCTCTCCCTTCCTCCCTCCTTCCCTTCCTCTCCTCTCTTCCTCTCTCTCTCTCTCTCTCTCTCTCTCTCTCTTTCTCATCAATTACCCATAAAACTTCATTAAAACACAAGAAATTCCTTGACCTTCCTTTACAGCAACTAGATACCTCTCAGAATGAAACCTCATTCTAATCCAAGAAACAAATTTCTGTCTTTCTCAATTCTCAGAGAAATTCTCTCTTGACATGACTTTTCATGTCAATCTGATTTTATGCATCTCAAGATTTTGATGAAGATGAAAGATGGATTTTGCGCCTGTTTTCCTTTCTTAAGTCCATAAAACATTTTTATAAGCATAACCTTATATATTCAAAGATAAGCTTTTATGTTCTCATTATTTTCTTCTTTCCTTTTCTTTTTTTTGATTTTATTATTATTTTTTTTATCAGTTACATTTTATTAACTCTGTATCCCTGCCGTGTCCCGTACCTCATTCCCTCCCAGTCCCTCCCTCCCTCCCTCATCTCCACCATGCCCCTTTCCAAGTCCACTGATGGGGGGACCTCCTCCCCATTCATCTGATCCTGTTTTATCAGGTATCTTCAGGACTGGCTGCAAAGCCCTCCTCTGTGGCCTAACAGGACTGCTCCTCCCTTCGAGGGTGGGGAGACCAAAGAGCCAGTCATTGAGTTCCTGTTAGAAATAGTCCTTGTTCCCCTCACTTTGGGAAACCAATTGGTTACTGAGCTACCACAGGCTACATCTGAGTGGAGGTTCTAGGTTATATCCATACATGGTCCTTGTTTGAATGTCAGTCTCAGAAAAGACCCTGTGCCCAGATAGCCATCAGGGAAATGCAAATCAAAACGACCCTGAGATATCACCTTACACCCATCAGAATGGCCAAGATGAAAAACTCAAGCGATAACACATGCTGGAGAGGTTGTGGAGAAAGGGGAACCCTCCTCCACTGCTGGTGGGAATGTAAACTGGTACAACCACTCTGGAAAGCTATCTGGCACTTTCTAAAACAATTAGGAATAGTGCTTCCTCAAGACCCAGCTATACCACTGCTAGGTTTATACCCAAAGTTTGCTCAAGTACACAAAAGGGATACTTGCTCAACCATGTTTATAGCAGCTTTATTTGTAATAGCCAGAACCTGGAAACAACCCAGATGTCCATCAATGGAAGAATGGGTACAGAAATTGTGGTATTTTTACACAATGGAATACTACTCAGCAATCAAAAAGGAGGAAATCATGAAATTTGCAGGCAAATGGTGGGATCTAGAAAAGATCATTCTGAGTGAAATATCCCAGAAGGAGAAAGACAAACATGGGATATACTCACTTATATAAACCTATAAGATATGATAAACATAGTGAAACCTATACACCTAAAAAAATAATCAATTGAGCAGACATGGGGTAAGATGATCAATCCTCATTTAGAAAGACAGACGGGATGTGCATTGAACGTATGACAGGAGTCTACTGAGCGCATCTGAAAGACTCTAACTAGCAGTGTTTTCAAAGCAAAGACTCATGACCAAACCTTTGGCAGAGTACAGGGAATCATAAGAAAGAAGGGGAGTTAGTCTGATGGGGAAAGGATAGGATCTCCACAAGGACCAAATATATCTTCTTTCCTTTTCAACATAATATTTTTTATTGATTCTTTGGGAGTATCGTAAAATACACTCCAATCACAGTCTGCAGTCCTTCTTTGCCCCCTGCTTGTGACCCCCCCTACGACAAAAAACATGGCAAAAATGTCAATTTGTATTACCTCCATATTCACTGTAGCATGGTCAAATTCTCAGTGGCCTTTCCCTCTCGGTTCGTCCTCTCCTGTACCTCATTGGAAGACATCATTTGTGGGTAGCTACACTTTGGCATCCTCATCACATTTATTTATTAAGAGTTCTTTTAAATGGCTTACTGTTAAGGCTGTGACTTTTTGGCAGGCAAGGGGTGAAGGTAGGGGCTGTTACAGAAGCCTTCCTTGTCTCTCTCAACTAATTCTGCAGTCTTTAGTCATCTATGTCACTACCAAAATAGCTTCCTTGCTCTTTACAGTCAGTGGAAGCACAGATCCTTGGCTGCCATAGTTTTTGTCCACAGCATAGACCATGAAGAAGACTCCTGGCTGCAGGAGGTCGATGAACTCAGAGAAGGCCCTCAGAGGCAGCCTGGACCACAGACATTGACATAGCATCAGCTGGCAGTGCAGGCCACTCACATCAATGAAACCTTCAGCAGAAAAAAAAATGGCCATAGAAATATTTTTTATATGATATTTTTTTTCATGGAAATCAGAGAGTTTTCCTTAGGAATTTGTTGCTGTGTTTGTGTTCTACCTACACTCTTTCTCCCTGTTTCCTGCCATAACTAAATCTCCAGAAATATTATTATAGAAATCTGTTTATTGTTATTCAATGTGTTTCCTGTTTTCCATAGAAGATTTGAAATGGCTTTTGGATTATTTGAGAAAAGGAAAATCATTTGACTCTAGGTGAATGGTTGTTTCTGTGAAAGGTGCTGAACACAGTTTATTATCTTAATATTCAACATTTTCTCCAAACACCTTTAAGAGTTAGTAATGTTCCATTCAAACTGTAGTCACTGGTAAGTACTGAGGTTCTCAGTGCCAGTAATACACAGTAATCTGTGTGTTATTTACCACATTTGGATACTTACAACAAATATTTAATCTAGGTGCACTCAAATGCAGCAAATTACGCATTTATTACCCTTTGCAAAGGAAAAGAATTCTTGAAAGAGAGATTTTATGTAAGTGCACCAAGTCTGTTCTTCGAAGAGGCAAACATACTTGTCCAAGGTCAAAACATGATAAAACAGAATCTAGACCTAGGCTTACTGAACCAGAGCCCATGCTCTAAAACAATGTGTTAAAGTCCCTAATGGGAATTCAAAAATAGACCCTGTCAAACCAGTTAGATACCCACAGACAAATGAAATAAATGTACTCATCACCCAGTATTCAAGATAACCAAGATATGTCTGAAGCAAATAATTGTTGCCGTAGATTGTATCACAGAGAACTTCAATTCATCCTTAGATTATGTTTATCAATCATCTGTGTATCTATCATCTATCAAACTATTAAACTATGTATCATCTAATGTTACAGTTTTTGTTGGTTTCTATTGTTTGCTTTGTTTTTGACAGAAAGTCCTTTTATTTGACCAGACCGATGTTGAACTTATGATTTTGCATCTTAAGCCTTCTTAACATACAGAATCAAACCCAGTTCATAAGGTAAACATAAGGTAAACTCTAGTGTCTCACTTTCTCTCAAAGTATACTTTACAAGTCACGTGTTCCAATAGGAGCTGGGCTCAGGTTGCTTTCCTTTGATGTAGTTACTGAAATGTAATTTCAAGTAAAGGATAATCATGTAGTACAGACCCAAAGAAGCTAAGTAACAAGGAGGGTCCAAGAGTGGGTACCGGAATATCACTCAGAAGGAGAAATAGAATTGACAACAAAAGTGGATGAAGAGAGGGAACTTAGTAAGAGATGGAATGGGGACGGAAACAAGATGATGTTCTGCTATGCTTGCAGACAGGAGACTATCTGTCCTTTGAGAGGCTCCAGCTAGCAAGAGATCTAGACAGATTCTGAGACTTGCAGCCAAGCATAGGGTGAGCTCCAGGGGTCCTGTGGAAGTATTTGGGAAAATATGGAAGGAACCGGAGGGGACAGAAACCTCACAAGAAGACCAACAGAAACAACTAATACAGTCTCATGGGAGCTTACAGAGACTGAGACATCAACTAAGGAACATGCATGGTCTGGACCTAGGCCCCCTGAACACATGTGGCAAATGGGTGGTTTGGTCTTCATATGGGATGCATGGAGAGTGGAGGGTGGAGAGGTTGTTTCTAACAGAGACTCTATTGCCTGCTTTTGGATCATTTCTCCCTTGGCCGTGCTGCCTTGCCTGGCCTCAGTGGATGAGGATATTCTCAGTTCTGATGTGAGCTGATGTGCTGGGGAGGGTTGATATGGGAGAGGCAGGCTCCCCTTTTCTGGGGGAAAAGGAAGAGAGGGAAAAAGAATGAGGAGAAGGGAAACAGGAAGGTGAAAAGGGAAGGAGCACCCTTGGGATGTAAAGTAAATAAAGCAAAAAATAAAAAAAGAAAATTTGAAAAATTAACAGCAGTTAAAATATTATGAAAGAAAAAAAAATTTAAAATTCAGGTTATATATTTTATAAGAAGATGGCATTCAGGAATATCAAAGATGTATACAGAACTATTTAAAAGGAATGTTACGATACAAACCATGTGATGGCATCCTTCAAACCATGGAGTATTTTTACAAAATGTTGTCAAATAAACCCAGAGGATGAACAATAAACAATTACTGTGCTGAACAAGGACACTTTATCAACAAAATGATGGCAGGAAACAGGAAAATAGGAAGCTCATTTGGAACTCCTGGTGGGGTGTGAAGGAAGTGAAGTATATGTAGTCACTTAAAAGTGAAGTTTAGCTTTTAAGATGCTTTAAGGTAAGACCTGTTAAAGATTAATGTCTATTTTAATAGGTAATAACTTTAAACATACAAATGCCCAGCCCTTTCCACCAAGTCACATTCATACTCACTAAGTCTGGGCAGAGCTTATGAATACACCCTGTTCATATGCACTCCAAGATGACTGACCGCAACTGGGCCATTTGTGGTTTGAACAAAGAGAATATAAAGTAAATAATTGTGGTTTTTACAGTTACCTGTGACTATAACCAAATGTATGCTGTTTCCTGTAAGACAAGATACATGTCACGTGGTTAAAATTCCTTCAAAAGCAAAATCAGAGAAAGAACTTGCGACTAGATAACTTGCTGGGAGAAGCAAGCTGTGAGGAAGCATATAGAAAATGATTAAGAGAAATTACAGGCTGAATTGTGCTGTGGATGGATGAGTCCATATGAAATTTCTAATTTTTTTTATTTTTTACTTTGTTAAAATAGCTGTAAGATGACCACTCCTCACTAAGAAAGACAAAGGGGATGGTCATTAGAAAAAGGAGAAAACAGGAAACAGTACAGGAGCTTACCACAGAGGGCCTCTGAAACACTCTATCCAGCAGTGTATCAAAGCAGATGCTAAAACTCTTAACCAAACTTTGGGCAGAGTGCAGAGAATCTTATGAAAGAAGGGGGGTGGTATAGTAAGACCTGGAGGAGACCAGAGCTCCACAAGAAGAAGAACAGAACCAAAAATTCTGGGCACAGGGGTCTTTTTTGAGACTGATACTCCAACTAAGGACCATTTATAGCTATAACATAGAACCCCTGCCCAGATTTAGTCCATGACAGCTCAGTATCCAAGTGGGTTCCCTAATAAGGTGAATAGGAGCTGTCTTTGACATGAAATCAATGGCTCTTTGATCACCTCTCCCTGACGGGAGAGCTGCCTTGCCAGGCCACAGAGGAGGACAATGCAGCCAGTCCTGATGAGACCTGATAAGGTAGGGTCAGATGGCAGGGGAAGAGGACCTCCCCTATCAGCGGACTTGGAGAGGGGCATGAGAGAAGGAGGGAGTGTGGGATTGGGAGGGAATGTGGGAGGGGGCTGCAGCTGGGATACAAAGTGAATAAATTTTAATTAATATGAAAACATAAAAGTTAAATAATAGCTGATGTATGTTGGGGGTACAGAGATCTTAATAAGAGGTAGTAAAGAATCTAATAAATGTGTTTGTCAAGTCATGACCTTGCATGACATATATATTCATATGTTCATATAAATTTTCATTTGTCAATTATAGCACAACAAAGAGGAAAATTCATCTTATAAAAGAAAAATGACTAGCTTAAAAAGAAAATGTACAATGTACAATGTGTTTCACATATGAATGGAAAAATTAAAAGTATTAATAAATATAAGGAGAAAAGATCAGATCTAGAAGGTACAATTATAGAAACGAAAAATTGTGAAACTTTTGCATAAACAAAGTAGAGGATTGACAAAAAGTTAATGAAAACTGCCAAAAGCAGTGGGAAAAATCTGGAAATCAATCACAAATCACCAATGTGGGTAAATTAATATGAATAAATAATCTACAATATTAATTTTTGTGTGGGAGAATGGGAATCTTGCAGAAAGTTTCTTTTGCTTTGACATTTGACCAAAGTTCAAGAGAATTATAAACACTAAAAGTGGTAGAAGGAAAGGATATATTTCACTTTTCTAGAGGAGCCAGAGACCCTAATTTGTAAATAATACTGAGAAGCAATCTCAAACAAGTATTGCCATGTTGGTTTTTCTAACTTCATAGGTGAGTGGTCTACAAAGAGGCATCATGCTCCTGGAGCCAGCCTATCTCACAGGAGGCAGGAACCAGTCATCTTGGCCAACATCAGATCAAGGCATCTACACCACTATCCTAGAAAAAAAAAGTAGAAACTTTAAGTCTGTTTGTACAGAGGACAAATCACTGGCAAAGGCTGTCCCATGAATGCTGCAGGTGAAGAAGTGTGATCTGGATATACAACCATGTGTGAATCTAGAAAAACTTAATTTTTAAGTGACCTGATAGCCCTTTAGGTAACAGGAAGAACACAGAACAATGAATCTGTTTCTGAAACTAATAAGAAAAATTTAGCTTTTAAAAATCACCATTTGAGTTGATTTTCATTGTTTTGTTTGTGTTTCTTTTTAACCCTGACTTTGACATGAAGCTTGGCTAACTGCAGATTAAACTGAGAATGTGAAGGCATTCCGTGAGTGATGGATGCCTTCTGTAAAATAAGTAACCAAAGAATAATATACCACAGGGGGTTTATAGCCATCATTTTTCAGGTGTCTAAAAAAAAAGAAGCTAGAACTCTAGGAAACACTAACCTCTGACTTACTCACTCCTGCTACAGAATTAGAACCGAATAGTGCACAGGACTTGAGTAAATCCTAGTCAAAATATTCTCTTACTTGTCTTGAACTATCGGAAAAGGTGATTTATAGGTTAAGTAATTTTGTGACTAACACTTGCTTTCACCCACAATGATAGTACCTCACTAAGTGTCTGATAATCAACAAAGTATTTAATATCATTAATATTCTACTTTTACCTTTTCATAAGAAATGACAACAACATATTTCTATTCAAGAATTATAGAAGACAGGGTTTCTTTTTGAAGCCTTGGCTGTCCTGGACTTGCTTTGTAGACCAGGCTGCCCTCCACCTCACACAGAACTGCTTCCCTCTGCCTCCTGATGGTTGAGATTACAGTCACGAGTCACATGACCTATCTTAGAAAGTAGTTTTTAATTTGAGTCATTAAAGGCATCCATATTCTCTGAAACAATTTCTTATCAAAGGATACAAATTCAACAATACAACATAGTCTTACTATTGGACAACAGATATCTTTCCATAGTTAGTTTATCATAGAGAATTGTATTTTTTAAATAACTCAAGCATAGTTTAAAATTTTTACCATGGCTTCTGATAGAACTATTACAGTTATGCATGAGATAATAAAATAATAATAATGACACACTATCATTTTCAATCTTAATCTTCTAGACTTAATTGTTCTGACATTGATAGTATCTTTCATAGTACTCTGTTAAGCTAGAAAAGAAATTCTCCTGCTCTTCAGAATGGTACAATATACGGTTTATAATATTATTCAGAGTTTGGGAAGAGGTATATTAACTTTAATTGTAAGTATACGGCGAAGGAAATTGGAACCATTTGAAAAGTTATTTGTTGGGTAAATAAATGTTAAAAGCTTTTCTCTTCTGCTTTTCTGTATGATGGAGTTCTAAGTACAAGGCTGTGAATTTGTCACATTCACTGAGGGCTAATTCCATTAGAAGTTTGTGTTCTGATTTGGCAGAATTTGGTGTTGTTGATCCTATTCTCTTTGTGCTAGTCATCAGTATAGCTAGAGGAGCAGCATCATAATGAACTGGAACCTCTCCTCATTCCATGGCTCTGGTACTTCTTCCAGAGAACCTCACATTTGACAATAGAATGAAACTTTTGAAATATATAATTTTATGCTACAGAAAGGCAAGTGATGATTTCCTCCTTATATCTTCTAGACGTGGAAATTTTTCTTACATAACATGTTTGTGGTATATTTGAAATTAAGAGTGGTAAGTAGAAAAAGATTTAGAGCCATATGTGCTTTCCAATTAAACACATTAATCCTCTAATTCAGAATATTTGTCTCCAAATTTATGAAGTGAGATAATGCTGAGCACACTAACACTCTAGCACATAGCTTGTACTCAAATTCATAAGGTGAGATAATAATGTGCTTCCAGTCTCTATTTTCTTGATGTATATTTATATATTTATTACTATATATATATTTATAACATGTGTGTGTACTCATTAATAGTGTGTGCACACTCATTTCTACCTGTGTGCATATGTATGTGATGAGAGCTCAAAAAGTTTTAAGGTAGTCTTTAATGATAGACACTGCTTAATTCCTCAAATGTCTAGACTCTGAAAAAATCTTATTAATCATAGTATTTTAAAACTGTTACAACAGGAAAACAACTAATGGGCTATATGGTAGATTCATTAGCAATTTCTGCCTGTTATTGATTATCCTTCAGAATTCTGCCATACTTACTCAGCTTACTCTTAGGTACTAAGTGGATGCATGCAAATGGAAAATAATATATCTATGTGTCCATTAAATATAATTACTGACCAATCATAAATCACTACCCAAAACTTTGAAGCTCTATGAAGGCATATTTCACTAGTCTGAGAAAACAAGTTTTAACTTCTGAGTAAGCTATATTTTACATGTGAGAAAACTAAGGCAAAGTAGAGAAACAGAATTTCTATGGTTATAGTAGCACATGGTATCATAAGGAAGAGCACAATGAAAATGCCCATTTCTTTTTCTCAGAGGCGGGACCTGGGGCATCAACCCGCATGCAATCAGACATGCTCTTCTCTGGGTCGAAAGCTGCTGACCCTGAGTGCAGTGCTTAGCCTCGCATCCTGAGAAAAAGGTATCGGACGGGTCTGATGCTCTTTGGGTGGATGACACCTAAATGAACATCAGTACAAAGTCCCAAATTTATTTCTAATATCAGAGATCAGACCTCTACTCTTGCCTGATGCGTCTAAAACAAAAAGGGGGAACTGTAGAGAGCTGCGGAATGCTATGCCTTAAAGATGGAGCTGGTTTCTGCCTTCCACCTTCCCGATGGTGAGTGCTCTCTCTCACGAACAACTCCACATTTGGCTAAGGCTGAGGATCTGGCTTGCTTCCATGTATGTGGACCTATCTGCATTGCCCCCGTGGCACACCTGGGTTGGCTACCCAGAGGCTATTTAAGCTGTGGGCTGGCTTTCCCCAGGGTCCGAGGATTGTTCAAGGTTCCTGAATAAACTGCATTGAAAAAAAAAAAAATGCCCATTTCTTTTCTAAAATTTTTAAATTATTTTGTATTTATTAAAATTTATTCACATTGTATCTCAGCTGTAGCTCCCTCCCTCATCACCTCCCAAACCTGCCCTCCCTCCCTCTTCTCCTCCTATGCTCCTCCCCCAGTCCACTGATAGGGGAGGTCCTTCTCCCCTTCCATCTAACCCTAGCCTACCAGGTCTCATCAGGATTATCTGCAAAGACTCATGACCAAACCTTTGGCAGAGTACAGGGAATCATAAGAAAGAAGGGGAGTTAGTCTGATGGGGATAGGATAGGAGCTCCACAAGGACCAAATATATCTGGGCACAGGGTCTTTTCTGAGTCTGACATTCAACCAAGGACCATGTATGGATATAACCTAGAACCTCCACTCATATGTAGCCTGTGGTAGCTCAGTAACCAATTGGTTTCCCAAAGTGAGGGGAACAGGGACTATTTCTAACAGGAACTCAATGACTGGCTCTTTGGTCTCCCCACCCCCGAAGGGAGGAGCAGTCCTGTTAGGCCACAGAGGAGGGCTTTGCAGCCAGTCCTGAAGATACCTGATAAAACAGGATCAGATGAATGGGGAGGAGGTCCCCCCTATCAGTGGACTTGGAAAGGGGCATGGTGGAGATGAGGGAGGGAGGGAGGGACTGGGAGGGAATGAGGGATCGGGACACGGCTGGGATACAGAGTTAATAAAATGTAACTGATAAAAAAAAAAAAAAAAGAAAAGAAAAGACCCCTGTGCCCAAACTTTTTGGATCTGCTGCTCTCCTTGTGGTGCTCCTGTCCTCTCAAGGTCTTACTATCTCACCCTTCTTTCATAAGAGTCCCTGCACCCTAACTAACGTTTGGCTATGAGTCTCAGCATCTGCATTGATACCCTGCAGGGTAGAGCCTTTCAGAGGCCCTCTGTGGTAGGCTCCTGTCCAGTTCCCTGTTTTCTTCCTCCTCTGAAGTCCATCCTCTTTGCCTTTCTGAATGGGGACTGAGCATTTTAGTCAGAGTCCTCCTTCTTGATTAGCTTCTGTAGGTGTACATATTTTAGTATGTTTATCCTATATTATATGTCTAATATCCACTTATGAGTGAGTATATACCCTGTGTGTCTTTCTGCTTCTGGGATACCTCATTCAGGATGCTCTTTTTCGGTTCCTACCATTTATCTGCAAATTTCTCTTGTCCCCATTTCTTTCTTTCTGTTTTTTTTTTGTTTTGTTTTGTTTTTGTTTTTGTTGTTTATATATATATATATATTCAGGGGAATGATTTTAAGTAGAATTTGCCTCTATTTGAGCACATTTCCTATTCTTTTTTATTTTTATTAATTACAGTTTATTCACTTTGTTTCACCCCTGTAGCTCCCTCCCTCCCTCTTCTCCATGCATGCCCCTCCCCAAGTCCACTGAGAGGGGAAGTCTTCCTTTCCTTCCTTCTGATCCTAATCTATTAGGTCTCATCAGGAGTGGCTGCATTGTCTTCCTCTGTGGCCTGATAAGGCTGCTCCCTCCTCAGGGGCAGGTGATCAAAGAGCAGGCCAATCAGTTCATGTCAGAGACAGTCCCTGTCTCTATTACTATGGAACAAACTTGGACACTGAACTGCCATCGGCTACATCTGTTCAGGGGTTCTAGGTTATCTCCATGCATGGTCCTTGTTTGGAGTATCAGTCTCAGTAAAGACCCCTGTGCCTAGATATTTTGGATCTGTTGCTCTCCTTGTGGAGCTCCTGACCTCTCAAGTTCTTATTGTTTCCCACTTCTTTTATAAGATTTCCTGCACTCTGCCCAAAGGTTAGCCGTAAGTCTCAGCATTTGCTTTGATACCTTGCAGGGTAGAGCCTTTCAGAGGCCCTCTGTGGCAGGCTTCTGTCCTTTTCCCTGTTTTCTACTAGTTCTGATATCCATCCTCTTTTCCTTTCTGAGTGGGGATTGAACATTTTAGCCAGGGTCCTCCTTCTTGATTAGTTTCTTTAGGTGTACAGATTTTAGTATGTTTATCCTATATTATATATCTAATATCCACTTGTGAGTGAGTATATACCTGTGTGTCTTTCTGTTTCTGGGATACCTCACTCAGTATGATCTTTTCCAGTTCCCACCATTTGCTTGCAAACTTCATGATTTCCTTGTTTTTTATTGGTGAGTAATATTCCATTGTGTGATATACCACAATTTCTGTATCCATTCCTCAGTTGAGGGGCATCTGGGTTGTTTCCAGTTTCTGGCTATTACAAATAAAGCAGCTACAAATATGTTTCTGTATTTCTACAATGAAAGCCAGTTATGGTGGTGCAGGAGGTATTTCAGTGACTATAAATACTTGATATTATACCTGATAACTTAAGTTTGATCCCTAGTACTGACATATTTAGATAGGAACACTCTATCCTTTCTTTAAGCTTCAGCCTGAAAGCTTCTAGGCTCAATACAATCTAATCTTCTGCAAACCTGAACCTTGACAGCCTCTGTCTGCTAACCTAGTCCTAGAATGTCTTTCAGCTTCTGAGACTCACTGCTGAATAAGCTGACCCTTTCTGGTTCTTTCTAAACTCTGGCTGCCTGGTTCAATTTAGCTGTTCTGGCTCCAAATACCTCTCCAAGCTGACAGATTCTAATTGGATTCTCGCTGCTTCTCACTAAATAGCTCTGCTTGGAACAAACTGCCTCTGAAGTCCATGAACCGAACTGCACTAACTCAGCACCACTCAACTGAACTGCACTAGGCTGCGCTGAGTTGTACTGAACTCCTGAGCACTATTATCATCCTGTTCCCATGTACTCTGTGTGGTGCTTTTAAGAATCTTCTCTTTCCTGTCCTGAGAGTTGGGCATGTGCTGACTCATTCTGCCAAATCTTTCTCTGATTCATCACTTTTTCCTTAATTTTACCCTCTTTGTTTAGGATTAAATGTGTGTACTAGGGATTAAAGTTTGTATTCCAGCCAAAGGAATTAAAGGTGTATATCAAAGGTCTGTCTGTATTCTGTTCAGATCATACAGAACTAGGTCTTTGGATATGATCACTTTAAAATTCCTCTACATTACTGATATGGGAATGGTGGAGCAAAAGCCATGTGTTTTCATCGATAATCAGAAAATATTTATAAGTTAAATATAAAATAAATGACAAAGATATACCATTTATATCATTCGTAGATATGCAATGCCATTAACTTTAACTGTACATACACTAGTTTGCTTTTATTGATGAGTATATTTATTTGGTGTCTTCATTCTGGTTTTTATTGCTGTGAAAAGACACCATCACCACAGCATCATTTTTAAAGGAAAACATTCAATTTTGTCTGCCTTACATTTTAGAGGTTTATCCCATCATCATCATGGAGGGAAGCATGACAGCAAGCAGGCAGACTGGGTGCTAGAGATATAGTAGAGAGTTATATATCTTCTATATCTACATCTAGGCAGCAGATGAACTTGGCTTGAGCTTCTGAAACCTCAAAGCCTACCTGTGGTGAAACACTTTCTGCAATAACGCCACACCTTCTTAAACAAGGCCACAGCTCTTAATAGTTTCACCTCCTATAAGGTTAAGGTGGCCATTTTCATCGAAATCATCAGTTTTTGTTTAGCTAATGAAAAGGTAGTCTGTAGAAATTTTAGGAATTTACCTACAACTCAAACCACAATTTCTATTACTCACATACTTTCTCAAAAACACACACACGTGAATATGGAAAGTTTTATAAGTAAGAAAGAATTCAAATTATGAAATTGGAATGCTCATGGGAAATTTTTAAGATATAATATATTTCTTCTTCAAACATCTTTTTAAGACTAAATGTTAATTAGATTATTTATGAAAATATAAAAACTCTTAATACCTCAAGTAATACAGTAAAGCAAAAACAGAAAATGTTATTTAATAGGTTTAAATATTAATTGAATTGTGCACTTATAAACAGTTTCAATTTCATTGATTTGCAAAATAAAGTCTATGCTTTGCAAGAGGAAATTGGTTTATTATTTACTATATAAATATTTGAAGAACTCAACAATACATATAAATACAAAATTGTTTTTGATACTGAAAGATTTCCAATTGCAAATGTACTTTAAGACAGAATTATTGAAATAAATGTCATGATTTCAGGGTTGGCTGAAAATAAAATAGGTTTTTAATAATTGCCACTATAGTTTTTTTGACAAATTGACAAAGACAGTCCAGTTAATTTTGTGTCTAGAGTTTAAATTTTTCCAGAGATGAAAATCCACTCACATCTAAATAACTCCACACCAGTAGACTACATCTTGAAATTATTTAATCTATTTTATAATTTATAGGTTGCTATGTGTCATATTTCATCAGTTCTACTTGCAGGTTATAGTCTGAAGATGCAGATGGAAAATAATGAAGGATGGATGCAAGTTCTTAAAAGACTGGAGCATGATTATTATTATGAGTTAATAATAAAATTCAAATATACCTTAAGCAGGTGTCAGTCTAAATGAAGCCCTCAATGAAAACTGGGTTTGCTTATCAGATAGCAATGAAAGTCATAAGCATCTCCATCTTTCTTTTTAATCAAGTAATGGCATTTAGTGTAAAGATAATCATAAATATATATAAATAATACATATGTAATATATATATATATATATATATATATATATATATATATATATATAATCAGTAACTCAATATGCTGTATAGGAATTTTTAAACACCATTAATGCTGGGGCAAATTGTAGTACATACTTTGAAAGCAGATAATCTGGAATATTTTAAAATTACTTTATTATTTTAAAGTTCATGCCTATATGTGCAGTGTGTGCATATGACTTCTGGTCCCTGCAGAGGCCAGAAGTGTTGGATATTCCCAGGGCTGAAATTCCATGTGGGTATGAGTCATATGAAAAGGTTCTGGAAATCAAATTCAAATCCTTTGGAAAAGTCCTAAGTGCACTTAGCCTCTTAGCCATCTTTATAGCCATATAATACTTTTTTTTATTTTTATTAATTACTCTTTAATCACCTTTAACCCCCATAAGCCCCTCCCTCCTCCCCTCCCGATCCCACCCTTCCACCCCTTCTTCACGTATGCCCCTCCCCAAGTCCACTGATAGGGGAGGTTCTCCTCTCCTTCCTTCTGATCCTAGTCTATCAGATCTCATCAGGAATGGCTGCATTGTCATCTTCTGTGGCCTGGTAAGGCTGCTCCCCCCTCAGGGAGATGATCAAAGAGCAGACCAATCAGATTATGTGAGAGGCAGTCCCTCTTCCCATTACTATGTAACCCACTTGGACACTAAACTGCCATGGGCTACATCTGTGCAGGGGTTCTAGCTTATCTCCATGCATGGCACTTGGTTGGTGTATGCGTCTCTGGGAAGACCCCTGTGTTCAAATTTCTGGTTCTGTTGCTCTCCTTGTGTAGTTCCTGTCCTCTCCAGATCTTACTATTGCCCACTTCTTACATAAGATTCCATGCACTCTGCCCAACATTTGGCCATAAGTCTCAGCATCTGATTTGATAGTCTGCAGGACAGAGCCTTTCAGAGGTCTTCCGTGATGGGTTTCTAGCTTGCTTCCTGTTTTCTTCTTCTGATGTCCTTCCTCTTTGTCTTTCAGTATGGGGATTGAACAATTTAGTCAGGGTCCTCTCTCTTGATTAATTTCTTTAGATATACAGATTTTAGTAGGTTTATCCTATATTACATGTCTATATGAGTGAGTACATACCCTGTGTATCTTTCTGCTTCTGGGACAGCTCACTCAGGATGACCATTTCCAGGTTCCACCATTATACCTGCATATAATACTTTTCAATTAGACAAATGTCTATTTACATTGTCTGTATCTTATTTTTAAGTACAATTTGTGCATAAGAATTAAAAAAATTCTGTTTGCCTTTCTGAGTGAGGCTTGAGCATCTTCCATAGGGTCCTCTTTGTTGTTTAGCTTCTTTTTTTTTTTGAAACTATTTTTTTTTAAATTTTATTTTTCTCATTAGTAACATTTTGTTAATTCTGTATCCCAGCTGTATCCCTCATTCCCTCCCCAATCCCACCCTCCCTCCCTCATCTCCTCCCTGCCCCTTTCCAAGTCCACTGATAGGGGAGGACCTCCTCCCCTTTCATGACTCAGTTTTGTCAGGTATTTTCAGGACTGGCTGCAAAGTCCTCCTCTGTGGCCTAACAGTACTGCTCCTCCCTTAGGAGGTGGGGAGGTCAAAGAGCCAGTCATTGCATTCCTGTTAGAAATAGTCCTTGTTCCCCTTACTATGGGAAACCAATTGATTACTGAGCTATCACGGGTCACATCCCAGCAGAGGTTCTAGGTTTTATCCTCTCATGGAATTTGGTTGAGTGTCCATCTCAGAAAAGACACTGTGCCCAGATATGTTTGGTCCTTGTGGAGCTCCTATCCTTTCCACATTAAACTCCCCTTCTTTCATATGATTCCATGCACTCTGCCGAAGGTTTGCTTATGAGTCTTAGTATCTACTTTGGAACACTGCTAGGTAGAGTCTTTCCGATGCTTTCTGTGGTAGACTCCTGTCATATGATCAATGCATATCCCATTTGTCTTTCTAAATGAGGATTGATCATCATACCCCGCGTCCCCTTTCTTGATTATCTTCTTTAAGTGTATAGATTTCCTTATGTTTATCATATCTTTTAGGTCTATATAAACGAGTATATTCCATGTTTAGCTTCTTTAGGACTATAGATTTTAGTATGTTTATCCTATATTATATGGCTAATATCCACTTATATGTGAGTATATACTACATGTGTCTTTCTGTTTCTGGGTTACCTCACTCTAGATGATATTTTCTAGTTCCCACTATATACATGGGACTTCTGAAATAATCTGCCCATCAGGATATGAAAGGAGATAATGAGACTCTTAGCCAAACTTTGGGCAGAGTGCAGGAAACCTTATGGAAGAAGAGAAAGATAGAGAGACCTAGAGGTGACAGGAACTGCAAGAAGAGACCAACAGAGCCAAATACCCTCGACCCAGCGGGTCTGCAGAGAACCATACTCCAGCAAAGGACCATGTATAGTGAGCCTCTGCTCAATTTCCAAGTGGGTTCCCTAGTAATGGGGCAGGGGCTGTCTAAGACATGAACTCAGTGACTGACTGTTTAATCACTTCCCCCTGGGGGGTGCAGCCTTGCCAGTCCACAGAGAAAGATGATGAAACTTGATAGGCTAGAGTCATATAGAAGGGAAGGAGGTCCTCCTCTAGCAGTTGATTAGGGAAGGGGCATAGGGGGAGAAAAGGGAGGGTAGGTTGGGCTGCAAGGGGATGGAAGGGTTCTACAGAAAGGATACAAAGTGAATAAATAGTAATCAATCAATAAATATAACAAACTATAAAAAATCAGAAATTAAAAAGAAATTAATAAAATTCCCCACTGAAAGGTAACTGTTGAGAAAAATAAATCAGTACACCTATGAAATTATAGTATTACTGGTCCAAAATATGTATTAGTAAGGAATTGGTTCTTTGCTCTAGGAGTTCAAGGTAAGGTGCCAGATTAGAAGCTACATCTTTCTGTTCAACATGAAGGGAAGAACAAAGCTAACAAAGAAAGCAAACAAACAAACAAACAAATAAATGAGATAACTTTGTGAAATAAAGATATGAAGAAACATTTCTCCGTTGAGAAGCAGACATCATCTCTGTGAAATACATTGTGCTGCTCATACTTAGCTCCCAGGGAGAAGCTTTTCCTTCCTGAGTTTGGGCACTTAAAAACAAACTGGAGAGAACTGCTTGGCCACTGAGATATAACCAGAAAATGGAGAGCCATGGACTCAGAGGTACTTGTACCCATGTCGGCTGAAGCAGTTTGATGTTGAAAGACTCCAAGAGTCACAAAACATTGCCTTGGTAAGAGACAGCACAGGGATGTGAAAATGATCAGGACTTACTGCAGTATTGCAAACAGGTGTGAGTATCCTTGGCCAAGAACCAGGGAACAGCAGATAATTAAGCAGCCAAAATCGAGGCAAGAAGGTAAAACTAAAGGTGCTAGAGCCTTCTATATTCCTTCAGAGACATGATCACAGCAATTTGTGTGAGGAGTATAATTTCAACCATATAAGAAACAGAACATGAAATATTGAGATAAGGAGGAGGAAGATGATGGTCTCTGACTACAAAATTTTGTTATACATGTTAACACTAGAGCTACTCCCAAGTCATCTTTGTTTGTCACTGCAGAAGGATTTCTCCTTCTAACAGCTAAGAGCACAAACTGAAGTAACAACAACTCAATAGGAAACCTGATAAAAAATAAAATAAACCATAATAGTGTGAATAGAGAAAAAAAATGGATTGGGAAGGGAGGAGGGAGGGGCATATAGGGGGATGCAGAATGAATAAAGTGTAATTGAGGAAAAATTAAAAAAAGGGGGAAAATTAAAAAAAAAGGGGGGAAATAATTTAAGAACCTTAAATGACTTTCAAAAGTGGAGCAAAACATGGAGTTAGTCAATTTACATGGAGCATGTCTCTCCCCTGGGGGCAATGGTCTCCTGAACCTACTCAGACCTCGGACACCACCACTGCTAGTTCTAGAACTGATGCAAGATGTTCCAACGAGGGGGTTAAGGCTTCTCATAATATTTCCTATGAGCCCACACCTGTTTGTTTATATCCCCCATTTTTATTCATTATTAGCCAGATAGAGCCAAGTAATTGTGGTGACGATACTTGCTTTTTTGCCCAATGCTGGAATGCTAGTAAATTTACTAGCTGGTTACTCGCATGCCCCACTGGGTGCCTGTGCCCGTTGATGCCCCTCATGCTATGACTCTCTTCAGACAGAAAAGGGATCTTGGAACTACAGACGCCACTGTTACTGCCATCTCATTGGCGGCTGTTGGAGCTACCACCGTGGCATTAGCCAGGAGTCATACTGGGCAGACTGCTCAGAACCTGAATAATCTTTTAGCCAATGTAGCTCATGCCTTAGATGTACAAAAAGGAATTAATGCTCAACTAAAAGGAGGCTTGATGGTGTTCAATCAGAGGATTGACCTCGTGCAGGAGCAAATTGATACCCTATGGCAAATGGCTCAACCGGGCTGTCAATGAAAGTATGCTGGACTTTGTGTCACTAGCATACAACATGAGAATTTTTCCTGGGCTGCAAATCTGTCTAAACAATTGTCTAGCTATATTTTAGGTAATTGGACTGGAGAATTCGATACTACGATGGAGCAGCTGAGAGTGGCCATTATCACAGTAAATTCTACCAGAGTGGACGCAGGACTAGCCACAGGATTATCACCATGGATTGCAGCAGCCATGAATCATCTGAAGGAATGGGCGGGCATGGGAGCGTTAGCAGGCCTTCTGGTGTTGGTCTCCTTGGTTTGCCTGTGGTGAATATGCAAGATTAGAGTCTCACAACAGCGTAATGCAGCCATGACCATTCAGGCCTTTACTGCCATTGAAGCAGGACAGTCTCCCCAAGCATGGTTGGCTACCATAAAAAGCCAAAATGTTATGCTCAGGATGCGAGGCTAAGCACTGCACTCAGGGTCAGCCGCTTTTGACCCAGAGAAGAGCAAGTCTGATTGAATGCGGGTTGATGCCCCAGGTCCCGCCTCTGAGAAAAAGGTATAGGACGGGTCTGATGCTCTTTGGGTGGATGACACCTAAATGAACATCGGTACAAAGTCCCCATTTATTTCTAATATCAGAGATCAGACCTCTACTCTTGCCTGATGCATCTAAAACAAAAAGGGGGAACTGTAGAGAGCTGCGGAATGCCGCTCCTTAAAGATGGAGCTGGTTTCTGCCTTCCACCTTCCCGATGGTGAGTGCTCTCTGTCACACACAATTCCACATTTGGCTAAGGCTGAGGATCTGGCTTGCTTCCATGTATGTGGACCTATCTGCATTGCCCACGTGGCACGCTGGGGTTGGCTACCCAGAGGCTATTTAAGCTGTGGGCTGGCTTTCCCCAGGGTGTGATGATTGTTCAAGGTTCCTGAATAAACTGCATTGAAAAAAACAATGGACACCTCAAATCAAAAAGTTACAAAAATCTCAAAAAATACTCACAGAAATTATGAGCAAACATGTCGTTATGAACCCTTAACAAACTAACAACGCTTCAACATACATAAAATAAAATTAAATATTTTATTTGTATTTAAAAATTATTTGTATATGTCTGTTTCTGTATGTAGGTTTGTGCATATGTGAGTGACATACTCACAGAGGTCAGCATGTTTTAACCAGCTTAAATTTTCTAGCCCCTCTGTTGAGACATACTTTATTTCTTAGCCTAACTATGGCTCCTCTGTTAACACTTGGGGAAGCCTTTAGCATATCAGAAGCCATTTTGCCTCTAAGAGTACATTTTGATTATGTCTACACAGTTTAATTTCCCAAACTTTTTATACTTTGTTTTCTGGACACTTTTGGAAGACCCCCAACAGGGGAACCAACCAAATTAAAGGTCAGCTAGAAATGATTTGTGTAGCTAGCCAGATATAATATTGCTTCCTACACCTGGATACCTGGTTGCTTTTTTGTTACCTGGTTGTTAACTAGTTGCAATTTGTTTCTTACAGCTTGTTACGATTTTGCTACCTGGTTATTTCTGTTTGTTTGTATAAAATAAATAAATAAATAATTAAATAAAAAAATTTTAAAAACTGCCTAAGAAGCAGACTGGTGTCATAGTCTGGCTCCCTAGTCTAGATGATGCCCTGACTGGGCCAATTCTGTTTAGCATACAATAAGCCCCTGTTGAGTTGAGTCTGGTATCTGCATGGTCAGTGTCTTTCCTGAACCTGTAGCAAGAAGAGAAATCCAGTGCCCTGTGGTTAGAGGAACAGAAGGTTGTGAGGTACAAAAGGAAGAAAAATATGCTTTCTTTCTTTCTTTCTTTCTTTCTTTCTTTCTTTCTTTCTTTCTTATTTTTTATTTTTTACAAATTTTTATTTTGTACAAATTTTTATTTTTTACAAATTTTTATTTTTTTTAATATTAATTACATTTTATTTACTTTGTATACCAGCTGTAGGCCCCTCTTCATTCCCTTCCAATCACACCCTACCTCCCTCATCTTCTTCCTGCTCCTCTCTAAGTCCACTGATACAAAAAGTCCTCCTCCCCTTCCATCTGACCCTAGTTTATCAAGACTCATCAGGACTGGCTGCATTGTCCTCCTCTGTGGCCTAGCAAGGCTACTCCTACCTCAGGGTGGGGGAGGTCAAAGAGCCCACCAC
This sequence comes from Meriones unguiculatus, assembly GCF_030254825.1. NCBI lineage: Eukaryota > Metazoa > Chordata > Mammalia > Rodentia > Muridae > Meriones > Meriones unguiculatus. The sequence continues at coordinate 29,605,924 of NC_083358.1, forward strand.
TGAGTTCATGTCAGAGACAGTCCCTGTTCCCCTTACTAGGAAAACCCACTTGGATATTAAGCTGCCATGGGCTACCTCTGAGCAGAGGTTCTAGGTTATCTCCATGCATGGTCCTTGGTTGGAGAATCAGTCTCAGAAAAGACCCCTGTGCCCAGATATAATTGGTCCTTGTGGAGCTCCTGTCCTCTCCAGGTCTTACTAACTCCCTCTTCTTTTATATGATTCTCTGCACTCTTAACTACTAAGTAGTTTCACAAACGAAGAGTCCTACCCTCAAAAGGATAAATGACTACACAGGTGACAAAAATAAATTGGTGATATTAAGAAAGTTTATGGAACCTGGATAAGAAATGTAGCAAAGTAAATGGAACAGTCAGCAGTTGGGACAAGTAATTCAAAATAAAAAATCAAAATTCCAGAAAGAAATTATGTAATTGAAACCATCAGTTAACTTAATAAAAAGCACAGTGGAAATATCATCATCAACAGACAGAGTGGAAGAATTTCATGGCAAAGAGAGGAATATACAGCCATAATAAGGAAAAAAAATATAAAACTTCTTAGAATTAAGATACATCAAGAAAAATAAACCCATAGGAGAGAGGAAAGATGAGGAAATATCTAAGAACATAGAAAATATATTCAATAAAAGTATGGCATAAAGTTTCCCCTAAACCTAGGGGAAGAAATAGACATGTATATAAAAGAGTGTTTAGAATTTTCAAATAATAATATGAGGACAGAACTGTTCAACCCAATTCTCATAGTCACAATGTCAAAATAAGAAAGACTGAAGAACACTTCTCTTGCTGGCTAAGCATAACAGTGCTGAAAAGTGCTATGCAGGCTCTCGGGCGAGGCAGGGGGAGACATCCTATCCAGTACTGGCTCCTTGATGTTGCCATGCCTACCTGTGAGGCTAGACGTGTCCTTCAGTGTAGCCATGACATTACTGCTGATGAATATAACCAACTTCTCTCCTGATTGGATTTGAGCTCTGTTGGACAGGATTCTTCTTGGTAACGTAAACATGGCTAGGAAGGTCATAAGCCCAAGGAGAAGAAGCTATTGATGTTGTTTTGCTAAGTGGTCACACTACTAAACCTCACTCTAAATGTTTTGTTTATGTACACAGATTTGTGCAGCAATCAACATTGTTTAGGAAAGCTTCATACTGCATTGGGCAATGGTTAAGTCAGAGATTTATAACTGTAAAAAGGGTTGATAATAAATAACTATGAATGCTACTTTGTAGGTGAGACATCTATGTCCCTCCCCACCACCAAAAACAAAGAACCTCAGGGAGCATTGATGAATTTTAGGCAAAAGGAAGGTAACTGTTAGAGGAGAGGCAGAAGTTGTATGAAATGCTGTCTTTGTATGTGACATACATACTGCAGATATGAATTCACAAGAAAAAAGAAAACGCGTGCATAAGAAATGGAAAAAATAAAATTGATAGAGAAATACATGTGTTTCATGATGAGCACAAACTAAGGTAACTCATGAATACTTTGTACTACTGCAATAAAGTGATAGGTATAGAGAGTAATAGATACAGGTAGATTGTAGATATAAGTAGATGATAGATACATAGAGAGATACATAGATATATAGATAGATTAACGGATAGCTAGATACTTAGGTACAAAGAAAGATTTATAGATAGAGAGGTAGATAGATAAGGAGATAGGCAGAAAGGAGAAAGTCTCATTCATGAGAGAATAGGAAGGAATAAATATCATAAGATGAAAGGATGAATGAATGACCTCTAGAAAGGAATTTATCGTGCCCAATACTAATAAATCTCCAAAAATAACTGGGGGAATGCAAAAAACAAACAAACAAACAAACAAAAAAGCAATGATTCAATCAACTGTAACAAGTTACAAAACCATGGGCAACTATCTCAATAATAACCTTAGAGGTTAATGAAGTCAGATAAATATGTGGATTATCTTCCTATATTAATAAAGAAGATCTGAACATTTTTTTTACAAGAAAAACACCTCAAGAATGAAATCACATGTTGGGCATGGTGGTGCATACCATTAATCCAGCACTCAGGGAGGCAGAGGCAGGCAGATTGCTGTGAGTTCGAGGCCAGCCTGGTCTACAAATTGAGTCCAGGACAGCCAAGAATACACAGAGAAACCCTGTATCAAAAAAAGTAGATAAATAAATAAATGCACCCAATAACGGATAATAAATGCATGAAAAAATTCCAAGAAAAAAATATCGTAGTTATTCTGTTAACAGATAATTAAACCTCAAATCAAACTTAATCAGAAGAGACAAATATGTCCAACACATATTTAAAGAGAAAAAAATCATTGATATGGTATAATATTAATATATATAAACACAGAAAGTGTTGGGATTTCCAATTTCATTAACAACCCAAATTACAAAGGTCAGATAGATACTGAAATAAAAACAATGGGTGAGTCAAAATTCCACTTATACCTTCACATAGTTCTTTCAAACTGAAATTTAAGAAAACCTATCAAAAGTTATACTACATCATAGATCAGGCAAATTTAAAAATTATATATAAAATATTTCATTTGAAAGTTTTAGAACACACAGTCTCAGAAATCCATGGAACCTACTCTAAGATGATCACTAACAAAATCTTAACAAATACAAATGGGTTGAAGTCATTCCTGTATCTGATCAGGTCCTAGTCGTGTGAAAAAGTAAACAACAGCATGAGAAATCACAGAAATTTCATATGCATATGGATATTGAATAATACTCTTGAAATACAGTGAGGCACTGAAGAAATCAGGGAGTCTACTTAGAAATCATGAAATTTGCAGGTAAATGGTGGGACCTGGAAAGGATCATCCTGAGTGAGTTGTCCCAGAAGCAAAAAGACACACATGGTATAAACTCACTCATATAAACATACAACATAGGATAAACCCACTAAAATCGGTAGATCTAAACAAACTAAGCAAAAGAGAGGACCCTAACTAAAATGCTCAATCCCCATCCTGAAAGGCAAAGAGGATGGACATCAGAAGAAGAAGAAAACAGGAAACAACCTAGGAACCTGCCACAGAGGGCCTCTGAAAGCCAGAAGAAGAAAACAGGAAACAACCTAGGAACCTGCCAAAGAGGGCTTCTGAAAGCCTCTGCCCTACAGACTATCAAAGCAGATGCTGAGCCTGATGGCCAACCGATGGGCAGAGTGAATGGAATTTTATGTAAGAAGTGGGAAATAGCAAGAGCTGGAGAGGACAGGAACTCCACAAGGAGAGCAACAGAACAAGAAAATTTGAATACAGGGAACTTACCAGAGACTCAAACTCCAACCAAGGACTATTCATGGAGATAACCTAGAACCCCTGCACAGATGTTGCCCATGGCAATTTAGTGTCCAAGTGGGTTACATAGTGTTGGGAAGAGGGACTGCCTTTGACATATACTGATTGGCCTGCTCTTTGATCACCTCCCCCTGAGGGGGGAGCAGCCTTACCAGGCCACAGAAGAAGACAATGCAGCCATTCCTGATGAGATCTGATAGACTAAGATCAGAAGGAAGGAGAGGAGAACCTCCCCTATCAGTGGACTTGGGGAGCAGCATGCGTGCACAAAGGGGAGGAAGGTTGGGATCAGGAGGGGAGGGGGGAGGGGCTTATGGGGGGATACAAAATGAATAAAGTGTAATTAATAATAAAAAAAAGAAAAAAAAAGAAAAAAATGATCCCACAACTTACCAGTACCTCTGGGGACAATTAAGGTGCTTCTTCAGGAAAATTATTTGTTGAAAGTACTTACATAAACAAAAGCAAAGAAGCAAACAAATCCTAAGAGTTCTTAATTGAATAACTCAATAATGCATTTCACTGTGCTAGAACACAGGGGTCAATTAAGCCAAGCACAGAAGGATTATAAGTAGCACAGAGAAAAGTTTCCTGGAGAAATTAATGAAATAGATCATCATTTCCACCTATTTCTGTTTGCCTAGAGAAGGGTGTCTCTCTTTTACTGTTGAGATGACCATGACAAATAAAAGCAGAACTGTGTATCATAGAGTTTTTTTTTTCCTCTGTGGTAGTTTACTTGTAATGATTCCATTAGTATTCTAGATGTTCAAATGGTCTAGATTTACCAGAAATTCTGGAGATTAAGATTATCTGCCAAGGCACATTTCTTATGAATGTTTACTTTTCTACTAAAAGGTTTTTTTTTTTTTTTTGGTGTTTAGTGGCATTTTATTTATTTTTTTCTTTATTAATTACACTTTATTCACTTTGTATCCCCCCCCTCGCGTGGTTCCCTCCCTCCTCCCTTCCCAATTCCTCCCTTCATCCACCCTCTGCATGCATGCCCCTCCCCAAGTACACTGATAGGGGAGGTCTTCTTTTCCTTCCTTCTGATCCTAGTCAATTAGGTCTCATCAGGAGTGGCTGCCTTGTCCCCTTCTGTGGCCTGGTAATGCTGCTTCCCCCTCAGGGGGAGGTAATTAAAGAGCAGCCCAATCAGTTCATGTCAGAGACAGTCCCTGTTCCTATTACAATGGAATTCACTTGGATACTGAACTGCCATGGGCTACATCTGTGCAGGGGTCTTAGGTTATCTCCATGCATAGTCCTTGGTTGGAATAGAAGTCTCAGAAAAGACCCCTGTGCATAGTTTTTTTTTTTTTTTTTTTTTTTTTTTTTGGTTCTGTTGCTCTCCTTGTGGAGTTCCTGTCCTTTCCAGATCTTACTGTTAAAAGTTTTACAAAATGTATTCTTTCATAATTTTGAATGGAAATCTATCCCTTGGCAAAATGAGAGGAGTTGGAACTTCATTATTTCAATAATCAGTGGCAAGACTGTTGGAATCTTTTAAGAATTTAGATTTTTTTTTCCCATATCTTCCTTTCCAAGTTTCAGAGAATTTCAAAGAAAAAGAAATGGAAAGAATATAAGATCCAGAAGATGGGGAGGATATCTTTAAAATACTCTTTTCTAGGCATAACATGGCAATTGCACTCAGGAACTCACGGGAACAAGGGCTGACAGAACAGGGCCTGGAGAACACTGGGTCTGTCAACATGAATTGTACTATGAAGCCAATGGAGCGCTGCATCCTCCCTCAGTCAGGAGAGCTAGTGCAGCTGCCAGCTCTCTGCCGAATTACTCTTGCTCCAACTGATAGCTCTAGACCTAGCTCCATGCAGAAGGACCTGGTGACACTGAACTCATTAAAACAAACAAACAAACAAACAAACAACAACAACAAAAAGAATAGTCATGAAATATATGGAAAGGAATACCAGAGAGTTTTCAAGCATACTGAGGTTTGGCCAGCATCCAAAGACAATGACAACAAAGGGGAAATGAATAGTTTTATAGTTGTGTGCTTCTGAATCAGAACACAGAAAAATAAACAGTCCCAGCTGAACTTTATGATGGCTCATCAGCTCTAAGATATTTGATATCTGGCAAGAAAAAATACATTACCTTAGATGAACAAATCTACCTAAGGTAGAGCCTTTAGTCAGGACCTTGTCTGGTTCTGCTGGATTAACTCTTAAGAGAGGAGATATCTCAATCTAAAAGTGGAGTTTGTTGCTTGATGTAACAGTAGGGAGGAGGACCTCACTATCAGTAGACTAGGGAGGGGAGGGACATGGGGCGGGGGAAGAAGAAGGAAGGGTAAGATTGGGAGGAAATGAGTGAGGAAGCTACAGCTGGGATACAAAGTGAATAAATTGTGATTAATAATAATAACTTAAAAAAACATTAGGAGATAAAGCCTTGGGGCTGGTAGACTGGCCTTCCATTCTATTAACTTCTTCCTGATGGCTGATGTAATGACTAGCTGCCCATTTGCTCCTGTTCCCATGCCTTTACTGCCATGGTGGAATATATCCTGTCAAACTGTAAGGTAGAATAAACTTTTTTTCCCAATTGCTTTTGTTCAGCTATTTTGTCACAGCAATGAGAAACTATTACAAGGATCTTCATCTCATATAAGTAAAAGCTTTGTTGACAAACCAGGTTCTATTTAAAAGAGTGTAATTACATAGGTGGGACTGAAATCAGCTTTACCCTTTAGAATTTCCACAAGTCTTTACGAAAAATTTGAATGATCAATTTCAACTTGTAGCTTTCAAACACAGATACAGAAATCAAACTTTTCATGCCTACAACTGAGTGCTTTAAAATTATACATAAAATGTATGAATTCTTTGTTCTGAACTCCATTGAAGCTCTTATGCTACTCTTCATATTAAGATATTAATATGATGCACATATGAAAATAGTTGTGTTGTTATAATTTATTACAAATACACAGAAACAGATGCCATATAACCAAAGATGGTGCAAAAATACCAGCAAGTTTATGACAAACTATTATAGTTTAGGCTATAAGTACAAGGATGGTGGAGAATAAACAAGGCACTATAATGAATGATTGAAAGTCTAAGTCTTGAACATTTTTTTCATTAGATGAAAACTTATAATGTTTTAAGCATTTATTAATTTATTTTTATTTTAAATTTTATTTTATAATCCTATCAAAATAATATTTCAATAGGAGACAAACTTCACTTCAAAATGGCTGTAAAATATTAATTGAAAAAAAAAACTAATATCAACCCTCATTTCTCTCTTACTTTTATCTCTCTTCACCCACTTCCACTGTCTATTCTATTTTTCCTCTGAGTTTGAGTTAAGCATCCTCCCTTGTGTCATCCTTGTTATTTATCTTCTTTGGGTCTGTGAGTTGTTATATGATTGTCCTGAACTATATGGCTAAAATCCACTTAAAAAAGAGTACCTACCATGTGTGTTTTTCTGGGTCAGGGTTACATCACTCAGATAACCTTTTCTAGTTCCCTGACAGGATTAATGACACTCTGTTATGCTTACAGATGGAAGCCTAGCATAGCTGCACTCTGAGTTGCAGCACCCAGCAGCTGAAGAAGGAAACAGATGTAGAGACCCACAACCCATCATTGGGTGGAGCTCGGGGAGCCCTGTGGAAGGGGCGGATAGAAGGACTCAGAGAGGATCTGAGCCCTACGAGAAGACCAACAGAGTCAACTGGCCAGAACCCAGGGGGGCTATGGAGACTAAACGAAGGACCATGCATGGACTGGAAGTAAGCTCCCTCAACAGATGTAGTTGATGGGCAGTTCAGGTCTTCATATAGGAACCCTAATAAAAAAATCATGGGAGCTGAATCTAACATGGAATCTGTTGCCTGCGTTTCCAACACTTCCTTCTAGCGGGGCTACCAGGACAGACCACAGGGAAAGAGGATGTGCTCAATCCTGATTCAACTTGATATGCTGGGGTGGATGGGTGGAGGAGATTCCCCTTCTCTGAGGAGTAGGAGGGCGGATAGGGAAAACAGGGAGGGAGGGAGGGAGAGGGAATAGAAGAAGGAGGGGGCTATGAACAGGATATAAAATGAATAAATGAAAATTTTTAAAAGAACAATTATTATCTTCAAAGGATAACTATCAAAACCTATAGATTAATAATAGTAGTAGTTTTGACAGATTTAGATGAAATTATGCCTGCAGACATGATGGCTCAGTGTGTGAAGGCATTTGCTACCAATCTTGTCAGCCTAAGTTTAACCCTAGGGAATCATGTGTGGAAAGAAAAAAATTACTACTACAAGCTGTTCTCTGACTTACACAGATTTGCTTTTGCATTCATGGCCAATGTGCTTGCCTGTACACCTAACTCACCCACACACTCATATACATACACACACACGCGCACACACACACACACACACACACACAGACACACACTAAATAAGTGCAATAAATATTGAAAGCAAGGGATGTCAAGATGGATCAGTGGATAAGGGCACTTACAACAAACACTGACAACCTGAATTCCGAGTTTCATATCCAAGACCCACAGAACTGATTCCTACAAGGTGTTTTCTGAACTCCGTGGGTACTTGATGGTATACAGGTGTTCACAAGGACAAAAAAGAAACAAGTAAAAACTATGATATATTTTTTAAAATAACCTAAAAATTAAAATGAGACCATGTATACATTTGGCAGTTTTGCATAAAAGAACATTTTTTTCTAATGTACAGGTCAAGCCAGTTCTTAGATTTGTTTTGTTTTTGTTGTTGTTATTGTTTTTGTCTTCGGTTTTTGTTTTATTGAAGTTACCATTTGGCCAATTTATTTATACTTATCTTGACAGGGAAAAACTGGGGCAAAGATGCGTAAAAATGTCTACCACAGATCTTTGTGATTCTATTTGAATTAAAGTTTAGTAGTCTCAGGTGATGAAAATATTTTCACTAGACACCATCTCCTCTCATCTCCTCCAGAAACAGCCTTAACTGCCAAGAAGTGTTGAGGTCAAGGTGACAGGTATCCCTCCATTAATACAGGCATAACTCTGCAAAGTGTCTCCCTGTGAATTGTGTTGTTACCATGCCTGTTCCTTCTGCTTGACCACAGCTGCCTTTGCTTCTTTCACTCCTTCCCTCCCCTCCCACAGGCCCCTATCCTAGGACTTTAGGGTCATCTGTGCCCCCATTCCTCTTTCTCATCCCTTCTGAGAGTATTTTACAAAGAAAGAAGATTTATTTAGGTTGGGATGCCGAAAGATTTGGTGCTGCCATCAGGAACCCTTTGGTAAAGGTTTCAAAGCAACGACATCATGAGGGTGGCAACAGCAGCAAGATTATCACACAGTAAAAAAGGAAGACAGAGAGGGGAAAGGGCATCATAACAACTATCTCTTTCACTAAAGAACTGGGGTCCCACATGAACTGTATTGAACCCAGGATTCTAAGATTGTCCCTTTAATGATTTAATCAAGAGTCACCTATGGTTGCATAAGAGTCTTTTGTAAGAGCTAATTTAAGATAAAGCTTTTATTTTGAATAATGATTAGTAAAGCCTTGTACATAGGTGTGAACCATATGTGGAAAGCAGATGTTCCAGTGTTGAAGAACAAGAATATTTAGGTTGAAAGATATGTTGAAAGAGAATAGATCTGATGTTATAAAATAAATGCAATTATGGGTGATAAGAAATATTTACTGGATTAGGTTTATAGAAAAAGGCATGGTGAAAGTTCAGAACAACAAAAAACAAATAAATGGGTCCCTTAAGGGAACAAAGAATGGATATAACATTGGATTATTAATTGCTTTCAGAGAGCACTCCCCATGAAATAATGTTAAACAACTATATACAGATGGTTTAGTCCTGTGATATTAGGTAGGATCTTGTCTAATGTAAACCAGGTCTTATCTGATAATTCCCTGGACGCTGTAAGAACAAGGTACAATTGAGCTTGTGCATAGATTTACACCTGGACTTACCTGGTTGTTCTGTCACTCAGTGTCCAAAGTGTGAGCTCAAAGGCAAACATTATCTCTCCTATATCACAGTATAGGATACTAAAGTTCCTTGATAACTAGTTGGGATCCTTCTCTTTTTCCTTCGCAAGAGAACCAATATTTACTGGCTTTTTATCACAGTTCTTTTTAATCATTTATTATTTAATTTTCTTTTTTTTAATCTTAACATTGCTTTTCATTTTGATAATAAAGCATATTCTGAGCATCAGTTTATCTTTCTGACCTAAAGAGGCACAGTAAGCATCAGCCTTCAGAGCTTTCAGAACATCTTTTCCTCTGCATAGAATTTTCTATAACAAGGTATCCACAGAACAGAGACATATATGTATTAGTAAATGAAAATGGCATGAGAGAAATTCCTTAGTCAAAGAATTTATGGTTTTGGATGCTTTTTATACATATTAAGAAGTATAACGAGGACTAAATTTTAACTTTTCTATTACCAGCTGGTCAATTTACCAATCCTCATTTTGAAGGGGAGAAACTAAAGTATCAATTACTATCCATTACTAGTGACAAGCCTTAGATCAACTTATATAGCTCCAAAAGAAGAGGGATAAGAAAGACACAATTTAGAGACAATGCTTTCAAAAGAGTGATCCACATATGCCTAAATTCAGTATATAACATAAAGTTGTGTTCATTTTTACTATTGTATTTCTGTCATTTACCATCTCCCTTTCTTCTGTCCAACAACTCCCATGTCGCTCCTACTCTCTCTCAATTTTATGACATGTTAAAATATTATGTAATTATGTATTATATATGTATGTATCCATGTATGTATACAACCTTTAGTACCTGTATTTGGGCTTGCACATTTGGGATTGTATAATGTGGAGGCTCATTCCTAGAAAAAAAACTGATTATTCTTCACTCAGTGGTAATTAATGGCTTGTAGGTCTTCATATACCAGGTGGGTCTGTGAGATTTCATCCACCCAAGATGAAAAGTCTCTCTCTCTCTCTCTCTCTCTCTCTCTCTCTCACACACACACACACACACACACAAGCACACACATACACAAAAAGAGAGAGAGAGAGAAAGTGATGTCTTAATATATAAAAATTAGGTGATAGAATCAATATTTTGAAACAGAATATAACTCTTGTGAATATGTATTTGCTGTCATTTTAAATATTGGACCTGAAATAAGAATTTCTATAAGGCCAATATGTTGTTGTTGTTTCTCATAAATATTCACTAAAATATTTAGTGAATATTTTACTATCTCATAAATATTCACTAAAATATTTAGACTCTGTAGAGCTGTATCACAAATTATACTTCTCTAAATACATTAAGTAGTCTAACTCTGATTTCCCATAATGTAATTTTACTTGAGGGAGGCATTTTAATAGAGGAAGGATGTCACTGGGATGAACTTTAGTCCAACAGGACTGCAAAAGAAAATTAACACACAGAAGATTGCATTAATAAGAAGCAACCAAGACCAGAACCCAACAAGCACATTTGTTCCAGATGCGGAGAGTTTTCTACTTATACTCATCACTTCCTGTCTCTATAGTGAGTGTTCTGCTAACAAAGTTATCATAGTATCACACTGTTTCTCAAGCTGACATAAGTCTATAACATGTAACAGCCCATTTTGGCCCATAAGAGGATACCAGGGGAGTCATTTTTATTCTAGAGGTTTTGTTAAGGTGAGCAGTAATAGTCCCATGTATTCTTATCCTAAGATTTCTCAGATATAGGGTTGGTAAAGATCCTCTCCCAACAGGTAGGCAGTAGTTTTGTTTTGAGGACAATGTCCTTTACTTTACAGAAGCTTTTCAGTCTCATGAGGAACCATTTATTGATTGTTGATCTTAGAGCCTGTGCTGTTGATATTCTTTTCATGAAGTTGTCTCCTGTGCCAATGAGTTCTAGGACCTTCATACTTTTTCTTCTAACGGGTTTAGTGTTTCTGGTTTTATGTTGAGGTCTTTGATGCACTTGGACTTTACTTATTTTTTTTATAGGTTAACAGTATGGATCTATTTGTATTTTTCTACATGTAGACATCCAGTTAGACCAGCACCATTTGTTGAAGATGCTATCTTTTTCCATTGTATCGTTTTGGCATCTTTGTCAAAATCAGGTGTCCATAGGTCTATGGGTATATTTCTGGGTCTTCTATTTGGTTCAGTTCATCCACCAGTCTGTTTCTATGCCAATATCATGCAGTTTTTTTATACTTAAAATAATTTTTATAATTTATAATATAATTTAGCACTAAGAACATGGTAACTTATATTCTCGTCATAAATTTTTAATATAATCTTTTATTTATTATAATTTACTCACTTTGTACCCCAGCTATAGCTCCACATTCATCCCCACCCAATCCCTCTCTCCCTCCCTAATCTCCTCCAATGCCCGTTCTACAGTCCACTGATAGGGGAGGAGAGAATCATATGAAAGAAGTGGAAGATAGAAAGACCTAACCAGATGTCCACCAACTGAGGAGTAGATACAGAAATTGAGGTACTTTTACACAATGGAATACTACTCAGCAATTAAAAGCAAGGAAATTTGCCACCAAATGGGATCTAGAAAAGATCATTCTGAGTGAGGTGTCCCAGGACCAGAAAGACACACACAATATATACTCATTTAAAAGTGGATACAAGACCTAAAAGATAGGATAAACATACTGAAATCTGTATGCTAAGGAGATTAAACAAGGAGAACCTGGGGTAAGATGATCAATCCTCACTTAGAAAGACAAATGGGATGGACATTGGAAGTAGGAGAAAACAAGTAACAGGACAGGAACTTACCACAGAGGGCCTCTGCATGACTCTACCTAGCAGTTTATCAAAGCAGATGTTCAGACTCATAACCAAATCTTCGGCAGAGTACAGGGAATCATATGAAAGAAGGGGGAGTTACTGAGACCTGAAGAGGACAGGAACCCCATAAGGTCCATATAGACCAGGACACAGGGTTCTTCTATGAGACTGTTTCTCTACCCAAGGACCATATATGGATATAATCTAGAACCCCTGCTCAGATGTAGCCCATGTTAGCTCAGTATCCAAGTGGGAACTCTAGTAAGGGGAACAAGGACTATTTCTGACATGAACTCAATGGCTGGCTCTTTGACCTCCCACACACCCCATCCCCCCAAGGGAGGAGCAGCCTTGCTAGGCCACAGAGGAAGACATTGCAACCAGTCATGAAGATACCTGACAGGCTAGGGTTAGATGGAAAGGGAGGAGAACCTCGCCTATCAGTGCACTTGGAAAGGGGCAGGAAGGAGATGAGGGAGGGAGGATGGGATTAGGAAGGAATGAGGGAGGGGGTAGGGCTGGGATACAAAGTAAATAACCTATGATTAATATAAAAAATAAAAATTATATTAAAAAAGTAAGAAAGATCTGGAAGGGTCTGGAGCTCTGTAAGGAGAACCAGAGAACCAAAACACCTGGGCCAAAGAGTCTTTTGTGAGATTGATACTCCAACCAAGGACCATTCATGGAGATAAACTAGACCCCCTGCACATAGGTAGCCCATGGCAGATCAGCCTCTAAATGAGCAACCTAGTAAGGGGAACAAGGACTGTCTCTGACATGAACTCAGTCATGATCAACTCCCCCTGAGGGGGGAGCAGCCTGAACAGGACACAGAAAAAAAGTATATGAAAGACAGTCCCAGTGAGACCTGATAAGCTGGGATAAGATGGAAGGGGAGGAGGTCCATGCAGTTTTTAATTACTGTTATTCTATAGTACAGCTTGAGATCAGTGATGGAGATATCTGCAGAAGTTCTTTTAAGGTACAGGGTTGTTTTAGCTATTCTGGGTTGGTTTTGTTTTTTTGTTTTTGTTTTGTTTTTGTTTTTGTTTTTGTTTTTGTTTTTGTCCATATGAAGTTGAGAATTTTTCTTTCAAGATCTGTAAAGTATTGTGTTGGTAATTTGATGAAAATTGCATTGAATCTGTAGGTTATTTTGGTAAGATGGTCATTTAGATGACCTTCAACTGAGTAATGGATAGAGAAAATGTGGTACATTTACACAGTGGAATACTACTCAGCTATTAAAAATAAGGACACCATGAAGTCTGTGGGCAAATGATAGAAACTAGAAAAGATCATCCTTAGTGAGTTATCCCAGAAGCAGAAAGACACGCATGGTATATACTCAGTTATAAATGGATATTAGACATATCATATAGGATAATCATACTAAAATCTATACACCTAAAGAATCTTAGCAAGAAAGAGGACCCGTGGTAAGATGATCAGTCTTCAATCAGAAAGGCAAACTGGATAGATGTCAGAAGGGTGTGAAAAAACAGGAAACAAGACAGGAGTCTACCACAGAGGGCTTCTGAAAGACTCTGCCTAGCAGGATATCAAAGCAGATGTTAAGACTCATAGCCAAACTTTAGACAGGGTGATGGGAATCTTATGAAAGAAGGGGGAGATGGAAAGACCTGGATGGGATAGGAGCTCCACAAGGAGAGCAACAGAACCAAGAAACCTGAGCTCAGGGAACTTTTCTGAGACTTATATACCAACCAAGGACGGTGCATGAATATAAAGTAAAAGGCCTACACAATGTAGCCCATGACAGCTCAGTGTCCAAGTGGGTGTGTGTCCTAGTAAGGTGGATAAGGGCTGTTCTCTGAAATGAACTCAGTAGCTGGCTTTTTGATCACCTCCCATTTAAGGAGGGGCAGCCTAATCAGGTTACAGAGAAAGACAATGCTCCTGATGAGACCTGATAGGCTAGAGTCAGATGAAAGGGAAGGAGGACCTCCCCTATCAGTGGTCTGGGGGAAGGGCTGGGGAAGTGAAGAGAAAAGGTGGGCATGATTGGGAGGGGATGGGGAGGGGGCTACAGCTGGTGAATAAATTCTAATAAAAAGTTTTAAAGTGCTGGGAAAACCAAAAGAGGCTCAAGTACACAACAAGGACATTTGCTCAACCATGTTTATAGCAGCTTTATTTGTAAAAGCCAGAAGCTGGAGACAACTCAAATGCCCCTCAACTGAGGAATGGATACAGAAATTGTGGTAAATCTACACAATGGATTATTACTCAGCAATAAAAAATACAGAAATCATGAAATTTTCAGGCAAATGGCAGGAACTGGAAAAGATCATCCTGAGTGAGCTATCCCATAAGCAGAAAGACACACATGGTATATACTCACTCATATAGACATATAATATAGGATGAACCTACTAAAATCTGTACACCTAAAGAAACTAATCAAGAGAGAGAATTCTGGCTAAAATGCTCAATCCCCATCCTGAAAGGCAAAGAGGATAGACATCAGAAGAAGGAGAAAACAGGGAACAAGATAGTCTGCCACAGAGGGCCTCTGAAAGGCTCTGCCCTGCAGACTATCAAAGCAGATGCTGAGACTTATGACTAACCTTTGGGCACAATGCAGGGAATCTTATGAAAGAAGTGGTAAATAGTAAGATCTGGAGAGGACAGGAGCTCCACAAGGAGAGCAACAGAACCAAAAAATCTGAGCATAGGGGTCTTTCCTGAGACTGAGCACCATGCATGGAGATAACCTAGAACCCATGCACTGATGTAGCCCATGGCAGTTCAGTGTCCAAGTGGGTTCCATAGTAATGGGAAGAGGATCTGCCTCTGACAGGAACTGATTGGCCTGGTCTTTGATCACTTCCCCCTGAGGGGCGAGCAGCCTTACCAGGCCACAGTGGAAGACAATGCAGCCATTCCTGATGAGACCTAATAGACTAGGATCAGAAAGAAGGAAAAGAAGACTTCCCTTATCAGTGGACTTGGGGAGGGGCATGGGTGGAGAAGGGAGACAAAGGGAAGGAGTGGGAGGGGAGGGAGGAGGGAGCTACAGGGGGGGATGCAAAGTGAATGAAGTGTAATTAATAAAAAAATTTCAAAATAAGAATGCTGAAAAAAATGCTGAGAAAAAAAGATTTGACAAATCTTTATACTTCTTATGGTAATTTAGAGAGAAGACTAGTGTTCACATCAAATTAATTGTTTGTGTACAACTTTTTTGTGTGCTTCTTTTTAATTAAATTTTTATTTTTTGTATTAATTGCAGTTTATTCACTTTGTATCCCAGTTGTAGCCCCTCTGTCATTCCCGTCCAATCTCACCAACCATCCAGCATCTCCTCCCATGCCCCTCTCCAAGTCTACTGATAAGGGAGGAACTCTTCCCCTTCCATCTGACCCTAGCTTATCAGGTCTCATCAGGACTGGCTGCATTGTCCTCCTCTGTAGCCTGGCAAGGCTGCTCCCCTCTCCAGGGAAGGGGTGGAATTCTTATCCAAGATAGTTCCTGTTCCCCTTACTAGGATACCTACTTGGATACTCTGCTGCCATTGTCTACATCTGAGCAGGGGTTCTAGGTGATATCCACGAATGGTGTTTGGTTGGAGTATCAGTCTCAGAAAAGACCACTGTGCCCAGATACTTTGGTTCTGTTGATCTCCTTGTGGTGCTTCTGTCTTCTCCAAGTCTTACTATCTCTCCCTTCTTTCATATTGTTCCCTGCACTCTGCCCAAAGTTTGGCTATGAATCTCGGCATCTGTTTTGATACACTGCTGGGTAGAGCCTTTCAGAGGCCCTTTGTGCTAGGCCTCTGTCCTTTTCCCTGTTTTCTCCCTCTTCAGATTTCCTTCCCATTTGCCTTTCTGAGCAAGGATTGATCATCTTACCCAGGGTCCTCCTTCATGCTCATCTTCTTTATGTGTACAGATATTAGTATGTTTATCCTATATTATAGATCTGGTGCTTTCTCAGACAATTAGGAATAGCGCTTCCTCAAGACCCAGTTATACCACTCCTGGGCATATATCCAAAATTTGCTCAAATACACAGCAAGGACATTTGTCTGAAAAAGCACCAGAATGATTTCCAAAGTGGTTGTACAAGTTTACATTCCCACCAGCAATGGAGGAGTGTTCCCCTTTCTCCACATCCTCTCCAGCATGCTTTGTCACTTGAGTTTTTGATCTTAGCCATTCTGATGGGTGGAAGGTGAATTCTCAGGGTCTTTTTGATTTGCATCTCCTTGATGACTAAGGACATTGAACATTTTTTAAAGTGTTTCTTTTCCATTCTACATTCCTCTACAGATAATTCTCTATTTAACTCTATATCCCATTTTTAATTGGATTACTTCATTTGCTGCTTTTTAACTTCTTTAGTTCTTTATATATTCTGGATATTAGCCCTCTTTCAGACACAGGGTTGGTAAAGATCCTTTCCCAGTGTGTAGACTGTCATTTTGTTCTATGGACAGTGTCCTTTGCTTTAGAGAAGCTTTTAAGTTTCATGATAAACTATTTATTGATTGTTGATCTTAGAGCCTTTGCTGTTGGTGTTCTCTTTAGGAAGTTGTCTCCTGTGCCAATGAGTTTAAGGCTCCTCCCCACTTTTTCTTCTAACAGGTTTAGTGTGTCTGGTTTTATATTGACATATTGATATCCTTGATCCACTTGGAATTTAGGTTTGTGCACGGTGATAGTTTCTATTTGCATTTTTCTGCATGTAGACATCCAGTTAGATCAGCACCATTTGTTGAAGATGCTGTCTTTTTTCCATTGTATGGTTTTGGCTTCTTTGTCAAAATCAGGTATCTGTAGGTGTGTGTTTATTTCTGGGTCTTCAATTCGATTCCATTGATTCCCCAGCCTGTTTCTATGCCAGTACCATGCAGTTTTTCTTACTATTGCTCTTTAGTACAGCTTGAGACCAGGGATGAAAATACCTCCAGATGATCTGTTATACAGGATCATTTTGACAATTCTTGTTTTTTTTTTTTCTTTTTTTTGTAAATTAAAAAAAATAACATGTGGAGCAAAGTATTAGGAAGAGGTAATAATAACTGCTATGATGCACAATTCTAAACATTAAGATATCACACTTGGTGTAGCAGTGAATCGCTGTAATCTTAGCACCTGAGAAGCTCAGGTAGGAGGATTGGCTTGAATGTGAGTTCGATTTTTGTTACATAGTGAAATACGTCATATAAATGCCGAAAAACAATTAATCATAGGGATTCTCTTCTATATGAATGAATGTGGGTCTCAAAGAAAACTCATGATAGTTGTCACCATAGAGACCAACTATTAATGTTACATTTCGGAATGTATTGTTTATATCATCTCAGACTGATTTTACTTTCTTTTCCTTTGCCTCCAATGTGATTTACATTGTGTGTGTGTTTGCATTTATATGTACTGTCAAATGGCCCTTGCAAATTATGTTTGAAGGTGTTTGTATTAGACATTTAGGAAATTTTAATAATTTTTGATCTGAAAACTCAGCTTAAATACAGCTATTCAAAAAATTGTAAGTAAAAGAAGTTGTATGAGTTGGAGATGATATCGATTTTATTTTTCTTATTTCAAAATGAATCATCCAAAATGCTCAAACTGAGATTGCAATATTTGACGCTGCTCTTTCTGATCTTGCTAGTGTCACTGCAGAAAAATCTAAATGACTCAACACTAGAAATTTTATGCAGAGGGATGCTTCTGGCTCTACTGTAATTTCAGGACAGACATGATGCTTACATTATTACTGAAACAGCACATTAATTTTAGTTTACTGCAGCAGACAAATGATAACATTCCCTAAAACTCAAGCTGTTTATTTCCTTATATTATTTTTGCTGGCTGTCTGGAGACAGTGCCTATTCTTGTACAAAGGGAGGATTCAATAACTGAGATGATGATGTTGCAAAGTTATTTTCTTTTTAACTCTGCAGCCTATGCTTATCATGCATCTATTCCTTGCATGGAAGGACCTCTGAATTCCTCCAAATCGGAGCTCATACTTCGCTGTTCCTTTCTATTTATTCTGTTTTATTTGTGCCTTCTCTTAGTATGTTAAAGCAATTTTGCAAAGAAAACTTAAATCTGTTGAGGTCAATCCGTTTTGGAGCACAGTAGTTTTCAGTATTTGAGACAAGGGACAGACTCTGGGGATACCTACTCCTCTACTGTTGCATGCTGCTGTTAGATTGAGTTAAAGGCAGAGAGAGTCCCCTTACTGCTCTCCAGCTTTGAACAACTTGGAAGAGCAATCAGACATGATCAAGAGAGGGAAGACTCATCCATAGTTCAACAACAGTTCTCTCCTTTGGTTTCTTGAATCTACTCTTTTCTGCAATTAACGTGTTCAGACCTCTAGCATGCTGGAGAACTATCATATTTGGGAAAACATAGAAGAGTTGTGTTTGTGGGTTAACCAGTATCTAACCTGTGGCCACCAATAATTGCTGCAATTTCTCTATCTCACTGTTGAAATGTCATCCACTTTACCTTTGGTTAGTTCCCCTACTGAGCTACTGGGCTCAGTAGCTTAGATTATTATCGTGACCACACTCCAGGCCTGGATAAATAGTCACCAAAATGATGCAGGATGATAATTTTTAAAGGGAAGATCCATAGCAACTATGACAGAAAACATGTGCTTTAATCAGACATTAAACCCCTTTGAAGGGATGCGATTTAAATCTATATTTGTGCTCACTAAATAAAGCATGTTTCTCTCTATAGTTTCTATGGAGGTGGGTTGGGAGGCTGAAGGTCTAATGAGAACAAAACACCCACTATTTGAGATTTAAAAAAAAATTATCCAGCATACTGCCTTTGAAAATGATCTGCATTTTCTGCTCTCCGGGATCTCTAGAAATGTAAGTCAACTATAGTGTTTTGTTGTTGTTTATTGTTTTTTTGTTGTTGTTTTTGTTGTTGTTAATTTTCTAGTGTTTACAATCATTTAAGTTGACATATTCGTATTGCTTCTGGTTATTTGGACAAATATTGCTAACGTAAGTGGTATCATGCTATAAGTTTGTCTGCTCTCTTCTGTACTACTGCTGCCTGTCTTTGCAATGAAGAGCTCATTGTAGGCACAAACTATTAACAGATGAAAATGAGAAAGAGACGTTATCTTGGAAGGTAATAAATCCTAAACTAACCCTATTAGAGAAAAGAAGGATCATTATTTTAATAGATGTAAAAGAATTACTCAGTATAGGGTTGAATGATGTCTTAATTAAAACTTTTTTTTCTTTTTTCTTTTTTTTTATTAATTACACTTTATTCACTTTGTATCCCCTCCATAAGCCCCTCCCTCCTCCCCTCCTGATCCCACCCTCCTGCTCCCTACTTCACACATGCCCCTCCCCAACTCTACTAATAGGGGACATCCTCCTCTCCTTCCTTCTGAACTTAATCTATCAGATCTCAACAGGAGTGGCTGCATTGTCATCTTCTTTGGCCTGGTAAGGCTGCTCCCCTGTCAGAGGGAGGTGATCAAAGAGCAGGCCAATCAGATTATGTCAGAGGCAGTCCCTCTTCCCATCACTATGGAACACAATTGGACACTAAACTGTGATGAGCTACATCTGTGCAGAGGTTCTAGGTTCTCTCCATGCATGGTACTTGGTGGAGTATGAGTCTCTGGGAAGATCCCTGTGTTCAAATTTCTGTTGCTTTCCTTGTGGAGTTCCTGTCCTCTCCAGATCTTACTATTTCCCAGTTCTTACATAAGATTCCATGCACACTGCCCAACAGTTGGCCATAAGTCTCAGCATTTGCTTTGATAGTGTGAAGGGCAGAGCCTTTCAGAAGCCCCCTGTGGCAGGTTTATAGCTTGTTTCCTGTTTTCTTCTTCTTCTGATGCCCATCTTTTTTGCCTTTTTGGGATGGGGATTGAGCATTTTAGTCAGGGTCCTCTCTCTTGATTAGTTTCTTTAGATGTACAGATTTTAGTAGGTTTCTCCTATATTACATGTCTACATGAGTGAGTATATACTCTGTGTCTTTCTGCTTCTGGGACAGCTCACTCAGAATGAACCTTTCTAGGTCCCACCATTTACCAGCAAATTTCATGATTTCCTTATTTTTCATTGCTGAGTAATATATGGAACCAAACAGAAGACCCAGAAATAAACCCACTAACTTATGGACACCTGATCTTTGACAAAGATGCCAAAATCATACAATGGAAAAAAGATAGCATCTTCAACAAATGGTGCTGGTATAACTGGATATCTACATGTAGAAAAATACAAATAGATCCATACTTATCACCCTGCACAAAACTAAAGTCTAATTGGATCAAAGAACTCAACATAAAACCAGACACATTAAATCAGTTAGAAGAAAAAAAGTGGGGAAGACCCTAGAACTCATTGGTACAGGAGACAACTTCCTGAATAGAACACCAACAGCACAGATTCTAAGAGCAACAATCAATAAATGGGACCTCATGAAACCAAAAATCTTCTATAAAGCAAAGGACACCATCATCAAAACAAAACAACTGCCTACAGATTGGGAAAGAATCTTCACCAACCCTTTATCTGACAGAGGGCTAATATCCAGTATATATAAAGAATTAAAGAAGCTGAAAAACAGCAAACCAAGTAATCCAATTAAAAAATGGGGACCAGAGCTAAACAGAGAATTCTCTGTAGAGGACTATTGAATGGCAGAGAAACACTTAAAAACATGCTCAACATCATTAGCCATTAGGGAAATGCAAATCAAAATGACCCTGAGATTTCACCTTACACCCATCAGAATGGCCAAGATAAAAAACTCAAGTGACAACACATGCTGGAGAGGTTGTGGAGAAAGGGGAACCCTTCTCCACTGCTGGTGGGAATGGAAACTTGTACAAACACTCTGGAAATCAATCTGGCGCTTTCTCAGACAACTAGGAAGAGTGCTTCCTCAAGATCCAGTCATACCACCACTCCTAGGCATATATCCAGAAGAGGCTCAAGTACACAATAAGGACATTTGCTCAACCATGTTTGTAGCAGCTTTATTTGTAATAGCCAGAAGCTGGAAACAGCCCAGATGCCCTTCAACTGAAGAATGATGCAGAAATTGTGGTACATCTACACAAAGGAATATTTAAAACTTTTATGAAACATTTGAACTTGGGCATTTATTTCCTCTAATGGATAGAGAACAGATTGAGTCCTAGTTTTCTGCACAACAAAAACAAAAATCTTTTTCTGTGTTTAATATATTTAAAGAAACAGTAGGACATAAAACAAAAGTAGAGGGTTTTTTTTATTGCCTTCAAGTTTCTTTTGATTACTAGAATTGTATTTTACATAGATTAGTGCATTGAAGCATGATAAGGTACTGAATATTGTTTCACTGGCTGATTATGCAGGTAGAGGCATAATTAAGGGAGAAGCTTCAAGCTCGGTGTTGTTGTGTGAAATGTGTGAAGGATATCAAGGTGGAACTTTTTCAAAAACTTTATATACATATATTGTTTCATCTTTTAGAAACAATTCATAATCATCTTTATTACTTTTTTCCTCAGGAAATGTCTACATTTTTGATATACCTAAAATATGAAGCCCAGATAATGGAATAAGGAAAAATTTTAAAACTGTTGGTTGTGCTTTTCTTTGTGTTTCCTCATGGCATAAATTTTAGAATTTTTTTTTTTTGCAGTTGAAACAAAACCTATTAGAGAAACAAGTAAATATGAAGGATCTGTTATTAAATGACCTAATAAATAATGAATAAGAAATACCAAATCCTATTCAATGGGACTAAAAAAAGAGAAAGAGAAAATCACCACAAAATTAGCATTTATTGATATTTTAATTTATCTATTTGCATTGCTATAATTTGCTTGGCCCATTGTTGTTTTACTTCATCGACCAAAACAGAAAATAGCTATTAAATAATGTTTACAGTTTCTGTTATGAATTTGGTTTGTAAACAGGTCAATGACTGATAAATTGTTTTCCCTGTATCTATAATGATTATCTTTTGTCTCAAGGATTTCTTTTCATCCATTCTTTAATAATGTGTTCTGAATATTTCTGTGTAATACTGTTCTTTTAAATTTGCTAGCATATTTACTGAGGTATAATTATATACAATATTTAAGAAATACACAGTTTTTTCTGTGTATTGCTTTCTGAGTTTGTACGATGAAGATGTCAATCATTCTAAATATTTCCTGGTATCCTTTCCTTCTACTTCTGTTCATAGAAGTTTTGTCTTTAACTCTTTTGCATGTTTTCTGTCACAATAGATGGTATAAAACCTGAGCTTCAAGTATAAAACTTTACTATAAGGTAGCTGAAGATGTGGTAGCTAAGAGCACTGGTTACTCTTACAGAGGGCTTGGATTCAGTTTCCAACACGCATATAATGGCTCACAGCTGTCTGTAACTGCAGTTCAAGGGCCTCTGGTAGCCTCTTCTGTGCCAGGTGTCTGGTGTTCTGCACACATCATACATTTGGTTAAGGTTGTCTGGTCATTGTTGGTCTCTCTTTTAAGGTAAAATATGTTTAAAAAATAATAAATCAGTAGAGCTCCAGAGAAAGTTGATTTCACAGACCTATCAGCTTTTTTTCTGACATTATGAGATCTATGGTTGGTAAAAACTGAGATCTGGAGGTTGAGAAGGGCATACACAAATCCATGAAATCGATGTACTCAAAGTTCATGATCTCCAGATTTACCAGGGCACTCTGGATCTGCGGAGGTCATTTTGCCTGAATTACAGGAGTCTGCACACTCTGGCCTTTGCTTAAAGATTAAGAAGCACCTTCTGCCATACAAGATGACATGCCTTCCCTGAGGATGTACCCTTGACATTGTTCTCAGCCACCAGACAGATAACTAAACTCAAATGTCAACATTGCTGAGCTGGGAAGTCACTGTTTCTGCAGGACATGGAGAAGCTTCATGATCAATCAACGAACATATGCTGCCTAGAGGTTGAATAATAGTTACAGAAGTGGATTTAAGGTTTCCAGGTAAAAGGTAGTTATCTACCTGGGAGATTCTCCAGGAATTCACGCAGCAAGTACACTCAGATAACATATTAATGGTTTTTATTTTTAACATTTTTAAAATTTTTATTAATTACAGTTTATTCACTTTGTATGCCCCTGTACCTTGCTCTCTCCTCCCATCCCAATCCCACTATCTCTCTTTTCCACCCTTGTCCCTCTCCCAGTCCA
The DNA here is from genome assembly GCF_030254825.1 of Meriones unguiculatus. Classification (NCBI taxonomy): domain Eukaryota; kingdom Metazoa; phylum Chordata; class Mammalia; order Rodentia; family Muridae; genus Meriones; species Meriones unguiculatus. The sequence continues at coordinate 29,629,265 of NC_083358.1, forward strand.
CTGATAAGGGAGGTCCTCCTCCTTTTCCCTCTGATCCTAGTCTATCAGGTTTCATCAGGAGTGGCTGCATTGTCTTCTTCTGTGGCCTGGTAAGGCTGCTCCCCCTTCAGGGGGAGGTAATCAAAGAGCAGGCCAATCAACTCCTGTCAGAGATAGTCCCTGTCTACACTACTATGGAACCCACTTGGATACTGAACTCTATAGGCTGCCTCTGTGCAGGGGTTCCAGGCCATCTCTATGAGTGGTCCTTGGCTGGAGTATCAGTCTCAGAAAAGACCCCTGTGCCCAGACTTTTTGGATGTGTTGCTCTCCTTGTGGATGTGTCCTTTGGATGTGTCCTCTCCAGGTTTTACAATCTCCCACTTCTTTCATAAGATTCCCTGCACTTTGCCCAAAGTTTAGCTAAGAGTCTCAGCATATGTCTTGATACCCTGCAGGGTAGAGCCTTTCAGAGGTCCTCTGTGGTAGGCTCCCTTCCAGTTGAACATCTTTCATTGTCAGGGAAACACAAGTCAAAATGATCCTGAGATTTCACCTTATACGCATCAAAATGGCTAAGATGAATAACTCAAGTGACAACACATGCTGGAGAGGATGTGGAGAAAGGGGAACCCTCCTCCATTGCTGGTGGGAATGTAAACTTATACAACCACTTTAGAAAACAATCTGGCGCTTTCTCAGACAATTAGGAATAGCGCTTTCTCAAGATCCAGATATACCACTCTTAGGCATGTATCCAAAAGATGCTCAAGTATACAACATGGATATCTGCTCTACCATGTTTGTAGCAGCTTTATTTGCAATAGCCAGAAGCTGGAAACAGTCCAGATGCCCCTCAGTTGAGGAATGGATACAGAAATTGTGTTACTTCTGCACAATGGAATATTACTCAGCAATAAAAAACAAGGAAATCATGAAATTTTCAGGTAAATTGTGGGAACTGGAAAAGATCATCCTGAGTGAGGTATCCCAGAAGCAGAAAGACACACAGGGTATAGACTCACTCATAAGTGGATATTAGACATATAATATAGGATAAACAAACTAAAATCTGCACACCTAATTAGGAAGCTAATCAGGAAGGAGGGCTCTGGCTAAAATGCTCAATCCCCATTCAGAAAGGCAAAGAGGATGGACATCAGAAGAGGGAGAAAACATATTAACATGTTACCAAGATGACTCTTGGTATTTGGGGAAAGACTTCCTGGAATATCCATGGAAAGAAGAAGAAAATAAATTAAAAAATAATAAAAAATTTCAGAGAAACCCATTGCTCTATATCAAAAATTATATATGATAAAGAGTCCTTTCATATTTCTGACTGAAAGAGCTGGAAGGCACCTTTCTGATGTGATGAGGAACATACTGCAGAAGGCAGAATCAGCATCATTAAACAACCCATGGTGTATGCTCTTCTGCACTACATGCATGGGAAAAAGAGTTGCCGTTGGAGACCTGTCATTATTTACCTTAGCAGAATGATAAAATCTAGAAAGGAACATATATATGATGTTATTACCTGACCACATGGCAAAATCCAGTTACAAGATCATCATGCATGTAGTAAATGCCTCTAGTAACCAGGAGGACAAGATTCAATCAAGTTATTAATATGTTTATTAGAGCACAGTATCTCTAGGAGCAAGACCGGTAGAAATGCAAAACAAGTGCTCTTTAACATATGAAGTCGAAAACAATCCTTTTCAGATAATCAGGAGTCTATCAGGTCTCTCCCAAGTAGAAGCCATGGTTCCTTACTGAAATTTCAAATAGGATCCCAGACTCCTATATGGAAAAGACTTAAAGATTTTTCTCCCCTATTCTTACCTTTCCACCTCTCATTTCTCTTCCTACTTTTCCCCCATCCACATCACTCTGTTTTTCCTTGTCTCCTTACCCTGGTTATTTTTGATCTGTAAATGTTTTTAATTACTCAGGTGAGAGAATGAGATGAACACCATACTCAAGCTTTAAAAATACATGGCTTGGTCTGAGGGCAGAGCATTTATATCTCTGTTGTATCTATCCCTAGGCCTAGGCTTAGAAACTTTCATCCTCAGTGCAATCTAATCTTCTGTAAGCCCGGACCTTGAAGGCTTCAGTTTCTGGTCTCTATCTGCTAATCTAGACCTAGACTGTTTTCAGCCTATGAGACTTACTGCTGAATTAGTTCACCTTTTCTAGCTCTATCTGAAGTCTGGCTGACTGGTTCAATTAGGATTATTCTGGCTCTCTCCAAGCTGACTGATTCATTCCAGCTTTTATCAACTTCTGACTGAATTGCTCTGCTTGGAAATACTGCCTCTGAGCTGTTATCCTTCCTGCTGCTCTATAGCTCTGAGTAGAGAAGTTATCCCAATGGCAGGCAATCCTTTGTCATGGGAGTCACACATATGTGTGTTAGGAAACACACAGCTCTGAGAGGAATCCTCCTCAGCAGAGGCATTGCAGCTCCTAGGGGAGGGAATCCTCAGTTGTGCTGAGGTTCTCAGGAGCCTCAGTCTTGCTCCTTCTTCAGTGTTGCAGCACAACCGAAGAAGAGTATCCTCAGCTAAGCTTAGGAGCTCAGGAGCCTCAGCTCTGCTCTTCTTTGCTTCTTCTCTTCTTTGCTTCTCGGCTTCTTCTGATGAGTCAGACAGGACAGCGCATCTCTTGAAAGACACCCATTGGATGGCTCTAGGGAGAGGAGAGACAAATCCAGGGGTGCCTGCCATTGATCACTGGAGAAGGCAGCATGGAATCGAACAAAGGGCAGGGCTTATGTGTGATTTCTTAGGGGGTGGAGCTTTTCAGGAAAGATTCCCAGAATGAGGGTTGGTGGGATTTCAAGTACTGAGCTTGGGGAGCTCAGTGATGGGAGGGTTTTCCTGTTCAAGGATTGGTGTTTATTTCGGGGGGGGATGGGGAAAAGCTCAAGGATTGGTAGCTTTTCCTGCTCAGGGATTGGTGGCATTTTTTCATCTCCCTTTCCCTGCATCAGGCCCATGGGGGTTAGGATATAGGAAGACTTTCCCAGTTGCAGGAGGCTTTAGCTGAGGTGACAATGGTAAGGGACTTCCTTAGGAGGCTGGAAAGGAGATGCTGGCACTATGGACAGCTCCTGTGCTGCTATCTCTTGTCAGGGTGAGGAGATATTGCTATCTTGATAGATGTGGCCATTTTGACAGATGCGGCCATTTTGACACCTCTAGTGGCAGTGCAGGATGGGGCAGGAAGGAGGAGTAGCAGTGTTGACAGGTCTTGTGGAGTGCTGTCCAGGGAATAAGTGAACTCCACGAAATCTACGTCACTAACTTAGATGACTGCACATACTAAATAGAACTTCCTGAACTGGATTGCACACAACTGAACTGCAATCAACGCAACTGAATTCAACTGAATTGAGCTGAACTGAAATCAACTCAACTCAACTCAACTCAACTCAACTAATTCAACTCAACTCTCTCCCTGCCCTACTCTGCTCTTAGATAGCCTCTCCTTCCTGTATTCTCTCATGAGAGGGGTATATCCTATCTCTTGACTCATTCTGTCAAATCTTTCTCTGATTCACTATTTTATCTGCCTTTCAGTTAGATGCCATTGTTTCAAATCAAAGGTGTGCATTAAGGGTGTGTCTGTATTTCAATCAGAAGGATTAAAGGTTTATTTCTGTATTGCAGCCACGGGGATTCAAAGTTTGTGTATTCCAGCTGGATCACACAGACCTAGAAGGTCTTTGGATGTGATCCCTTGCCAGAAAAGCCATGTGTCTGGATTAAAATTCTTCTACATTGAACTTATAAAATTTTTGCTAGATTTATCCCAAGTCTAAATTTTTTTTCCAGTTTCTGTGCCTATGTAGAATTTCTCAGCATCTCTGTCTGGATTTTGTATGTATTACCCTCAGACATCCATTGGTTTCCTATTCATCAATTATCTTTTCTCCTTCATAGTTTAATTGCTGCTATCCATGGTGACTTATTGATAATGGCCTTAGCCTCAAGGTGTTTTCCACCAAAATTTTATCAAATATTTTAGCCATATGGCTAGTATACACAGAAAGCCTCCTCAATGACTCTCAATAGTTTTTCTTTACATATGAAATAATTGTGTAACACTAGAAGAAGTGCATAAGAAATAAACATTTTGGAAGAAAGGCCTAGAAGTTACCATATTTTATAATATAGATGAATTTATCTTTAGTAGTAAATATAACTGAGTAAATATAGTCTGTTACACATTAATGTGCACAGATATGCAAAATTCCTCACTTCCTAGACAGGCAGAATAATTAAGAGTTCAAAGATAGAAGAACAAAGTTGTTATTTCAGAACATATTTGTGTCCATTAATTCTAACAGCAAGTAAACATGTAGCTCCCAGCAAAATGTTTTCCATTTAAACACAATGTAGTCTTATTATATTTAAAAGACAATCACCTAGTGTTATAATTGCTACTTGTGAAAATTTCCTATGGTATTTAATTGCAAAAGAAAGAAGAGTACTTTGGATATTCCATTGCTACTGTTTTATAGGATGAGAGGCATATAAAAGTAACTTCACTGTGGGTATAGGCAACCTTGTAGAGTTTTCTATGAAATTCCTTAGTCTGCTAAAGAAAAATACAAATGAAAAATGTATCAGAGTAGAAGTTAATAAAACAGTCTAGATTTTGAATTAGACATCTCCCTGAATACCTACGAAAGGGCTTGCCCTTAAACATCTGGGATTTGGATAACAAATCCATGAATCCCCAAGCCTTTATATAAAATGGCATGCTATTTGCATATAACCTACATAAATCTCTCTGTAGATTCTACAACATCTTTAAATTGCATATAATACACACCACAATTCAAATGATATAAATAGCATTTATGCTGTATTCTTGTAGCAATAAACAAATGAAGTGTCTACATATTAAATACAGGAGTAATTTTTTCTGCCTATTTTTAATACAAGGTGGTTCAATCAGTTGCCCATCATACACACTTAACAGTCTTAGTGCAGTTAGTGATTTGGATTTAAATTTTCTTAATAAAAATCTTGTGAGTGCTACTGTGGATAGCAATTATTCTTTAAGGGTTATGTGATTTACATGGGAGGTGCACAAAGAGGTCAACAACCAATAGCATTTCTTTTCCTTGTGGTCATTCAAAGATGGACTCAACCTGTTAATGCAGTATTTGAATTTCTGTAAGAAATTTTACACCCCGGCAATATTTTTTATTCATACTTATCTGTCAAATAGTGGAGTGTTAGAAAACAAGTTATCTACAGTTGTAATAAAACTGCTCTTAAGAAAATCTGAAATCTACGCTGCTTTTCCACTCTTCTGTTTCTGATATAAATGGCATCTATTTGTGTTCAGCCTTAAGCCAAAAATCATGGTTGTCAGTACTCTGAAAGAAAACAGCCAGGTTCTCAAAACTAACACTGGTGAGTAACATTTTATTTGAGTAATAAATAGCAACATGGCTGCTGGATAAATGATGTGTTCTAGTCTCAAGTATGTGAATATAATAAGCAATAAGTATTCAAAACCACAGTTTCATCAAAACGGTGAGAGAAACAAGCTGGAATCACACATGCCAACCAGGCAAAGGAAACTCTGAAAAATCTTTGTATGGATAAAATAATATAGGTGCACGTGGGTGGTTTTGATTTGTTATACACTCCCAGTAAAGACCTTGTCGTAAGATGTGAATTCTAGCAATTAGATTAGTAGTGCATTATAGGATATTTGTATTTATTTAAAAAAACTCCTTTCATAAAAACTCAATCTTTCTGCTATTTCTCTATTATATAAGTCAGCTAGAGTAGACTGCAATAATTTTTAATAAAAATATTTACATTAGTGTTTGAAAAGAGATTTGGTACTGTTTCTGACTTCAGATGTAGAAAGCATATTCCTACTTATCTTTAGTTCCTATGACTTCTACAAACATTAAGCTTCATTGAATCTCATGTTGTAGTGTAGACAAATGAATTAATAGGCAAAAGCATGTTAATGTGAAACAAAAATGACTGCATACATTGCAGCATTTCCTTGTACATTTAGGCTAGTAACATCTGACTTTAAGTTAGAAATTCTTGAAGCAACAAAACCCACAAGGTAATATTGTTTGCTTACTTGTTTGTTTGAGACAGAAGCTTATTTTATAGCCATGGTTGGCCCAGTACATAGTATGGAGACCATGCTGGCCTTGAATTCAGGGAGAACCACCTGCCTTAACCTCCTGAATTCTGCAGTCAAAGGCATGCAGCAACACACTTGGCTACCAGGCAATTTGGTAAAAAAACAAAACAAAACCTTTAGAGAACAGCCACACAGTAAAGTATTATTATACATTTACATTTGCAATTAGCATTTTGGTTTGGTTTGGTTTGGTTTTGGTATTTCTTCTTCTTTTTCTTCTTCTTCTTCTTCTTCTTCTTCTTCTTCTTCTTCTTCTTCTTCTTCTTCTTCTTCTTCTTTTTTATAAATGTACCATACATATGATTATTACCATAAACCAGAATATTTTTGTCCTGTAGTTACACCAAGGAACAGTCAATTTTGGAGACTTTGCTTGTAAGTGACTAAAATGAAAATATGAATCTATTTGTCTAAACATCTGAAGAAGAATGGTAAAAAGAACTGACAATGTTCAGCTGGGCACAGTGGCACATACCTGTAATCCCAGCAATCAGGGAGGCAGAGTCAGATGGATCTCTATGAGTTAGAGGCAGCCTGATCTACAAAGGGAGTCCAAGACAGCTAGGGCTAACAGAGAAACCCTGTCTCCAAAAAATGAAAAGAAAAAAAAATCCACAACGTTCAAGAGATACTTTTAGGAATAGTAAGAGATTTTAACTTGTGAATTGCTAATAAGTCAATATAATACAGGTTAAGCTTTCCTGGGTCACACTCTAGCAGGCAAGATGATATTTATCATTCACAATATGCCTAAAAATAAAGTATATCCAGGAATAAACACAATGAGGAATGCACAAATTCTTTCTGAAAATAAAAAAAATAGTGTTAAGCCTCACTGAATGACGTAAAAGACAAGTAAATGGAGATTAGTTGATTAATAGGAAATGCCATGTAGTATAACATAACGATTCTATAAGTTCAATCAATGTTACCTCTAAAATAATCCCTAGGTTGTCATTCCTATTGTTTAGTGTGTTTTGTCTATATACATTTATAATGTTGTAAGAATAAGAAAAAACTAAGTAAAATAGCATGAAATGTCAATGTTCGGTTTTATTTATCAATTCTCAATCTATGCGATTAAAAATAATTACAGATATAATATCCAGAATTGAAAATAATTATTATTTTAAATGCCAATATATATATATATTTAGTATATTTCAAATTAGCTTTGAAAATCAGGTAGGAAAACATAGGATGTTTATTTAATTAACATTATTTATAAATTAAAAATAATACCCTACAGCCGGGCATGTTAGCTCAGGACTTTAATCTCAGTGCTCCAGGGGCAAAGGCAGGTGGATCTCTGTGAGCTCAAGGCTAGCCTGGTCTACAAAGCGAGTGCAGGACAGCCAGGGTTCTGTTAAACAGAGAAACCGTATCTTGAAACAAAACAGAACAAAAAACAATTATAACTTTGGTGAATAAGTCAATAACTTATTATATAATTATTACATATTTCAATGAATAAAGAACTAAATAAAAGAATATGAACTCAATTAAACTGAAATTGCAAATTAAAAAGCTAATAACAACACAAATGATGCACATATGACACATTCTTATGAAAGAGTATTTATATTTAACAAAACAATTATAATTCTGCCTTTTAAAAAGTGGAGAACCATACGTCAGGGTTGTGGTGTGCCTTTTCTTTCATGTTTTAGACTCTCCAGCCAGGAAAGGTTCTCAGACTGTAAGAATCCACAGATTAAGATAAATTGGAACAATGGTGACCACAAGTGTGGTGGCAAACACAGACAAAGACTTTCTAAATCTTCCAGTGTAAATATCTGAAATGGGGTTCATGGAGCAGAATTCAAGCTGTAGGAAGAATGATTCTTTTTTTTCACATTTTAATATAATCTATTCTTTTTTACATTTTTATTTATTTATTTAATTTATTGACTACAATTTATTCACTTTGTATCCCAGTTGTAGCCTCCTCCCTCATCCTTTCCCAAACCTGCTTTTCCTCCTTTCTCTCCTCCCATGCCGCTCCCCCAGACCACAAATAGGGAAGGTCCTTCTCCCTTCCCATCTGACCCTAGGCTATCAGGTTTCTTAATGTAATTAATAAATTAGACCTCACCTCAAAAATATGCACATTTGTGTGTGGGGGGGTCAAAAACATGTCATTAAACTCCAATATGGAAATATTTAAACTAAGATGTTTAGGTCTTCTTTGATATGAACCAGTGTCTCCAGTTTACTTCATCTGTAGTATTATACATGTGATTACACTTGTAGCCTTGTATTACTTATCCTTAACCATTTTACACTGCATTTTAGAGCTTACCTTGTTATCTAAAACCAAGTCCCTTATTTGAAAATTCAGTTGATTTGCTTCCAACTCTTCAGAGGTATTTTTCAGGTTTTAGTGTGTAAAGACATCACTGCCATTATATAAACACTAATATTTCCACTTACTTATTTTTTAATTTTTAATTTATTATTTATTACAATTTATTCATTTTATGTTTTCCTGTGGCCCCCTCCTAGTCACTTCCTCCCAATGCTTTTAATAAAAACTTCCCAAAATGCAGTGTGATAATTCAATATATTCATATAATGTGTAAAGGAACGCTTCTTTTTGAAGTCTTTAGAAAAAGGTCTCTCTCTTGTCCCTTTTCAGCTGGTAAAGGTCACTTTTCTCCTTTGTTCATGAGAGAATGAAGGGCGTGTTCACAAATAGTAGCATCTATTAACAACTCCTTCTCACTGAATTCTTTCCTTCAAAATTCTTTCATTTCAAATGATTAAATGACCTTGTTGTTATTCCTTGACATATATATATATATATGAAAGTGAAAGTTTTTTCATATATATATATATGAAAGAGTTCTCTCTCATGTGTGAGTGTTCCAATCCTTCCCTTTTCCCCAAAAGAGCATACAGAACATTTTAGTTCTGTAACTCTACAAAAGAAATTAAAAACAATTTTTAAAAACACATACATTAAGTTTAGAGTGTATATAATTCTTATTATTGCCCATTCAGTTAACATATTTTATTCCTGTGAATGGGCAACTTTAACAATCTACTGTTAAATGTGTTTAAGTGAAATAAAGGAATCTGAACAGTAAAGACTCTCAGCTCTCAGCTATGTGTTGGAAACTTGGACCAGGACCCTCTGGCTTTATGAGCTTGTTCTGACTGGAATGCCAGTGTAGGCAGAAAAGAGAAGTAATGTTCTCCAGAAGGACACTAAAGTCACATTTAAAGTTGTTTCCAATCCTTCCGGGTGTTATTTGGAATGCTTTCTCTGCAATTCCTGTGTTCACTTGCACTGTGGATAATTAAAATTCACATATAATATGAAATTCATTTACTCAGACGGCACTTATATAGCATCTACTTTACATTAGACATGATGTTAGGAGATGGCTTCCATAACATAAGCAATATGAATGGAGAAAATGCATAATGGTAGGAGATCAATTCTGAAATCAACAGGAATATTTTGTTCCCCACAAAGAACTTGAACTTGGTTGAGGAAATAAAATGAAGAGAAATATTCTTATTTGGCTCCATAAATACAGTTCATTACAATATGTAACCTCGATCACTTCCCTTGGCCTTAAAGAACATGATTCTTTTTTAAGTTCTTAGTTAGCACTGGTCTTAGCAGTCTGCTTAGCACATTATACATCAATGTATAAGATGCAGCTATAATATCAAGTCTAAAATTTATTATTCATCTTGATTGTCTCTTCATGATGTCCTCTTCTTGCATTTCTAATTTTACTAAATTATACCTTTTTCATTCTTCCTAAATAGACATTGTCAATCTTCATAATTAATCTTCTTTAGCCACCCACTCAACCAGCTAAGGTATGACAAGAAAACAGAGGGTAGACTTTCATATTTAAATAATTCTAGAAAGTATGAATGATGGAAAGTCTCTCTTTTTTTCTCACTGTGTGTGCCCACACATGTGCATGCCTGTGAGTGTGTGTGAGTGAGAGAGAGATATGAAGCTGTTTTAAAGGGACAGCAATAGAGAGACAGGTTGTAGAGAAAGAATTTAGGTGAGGACCAAATGAACGAGAGAATGAGAAGGAGCCAGATGAGTAGAAAAGACTGCTGGAAGCCAAGAGGAGCACTTCTTGGGCCAGTAGAGAAGCCAGATTGAATCAGTCAGCTGGGAGAGGAGTTTGAGCCAGAGTAGCTGAGTTGACTCAGCAGACTCAGAGATCAGTAGGAACAAGTATGAGCTTATTCATCAGTAAGTCTCAGAGGGTGAAAACATTCTAGACATAGGTTAAAGAGTACAGAGGCTAAGAGCTCCCAGGACTAGGGCCTAGGTTAGCAGACAGAGCCAGCAAGCTCCTGAAACAACAACTGAAACAAGGGAAGTTCTTTTTACAGTCTTTACTACCACAGATGTAAAAACTAGGTTTTATATTGTTCTATAGAAACAAGAGCTTTGATTCAGTATATAAACATTTTAGGTGCTATCACAGGTAGGTAGCCAAGGTATTCAATAGCCAGACTCTACTATTCCATTGAAGAACATTAGCTCAATTCAATCAGAAGCCAAAGATAGGAAGTCATTGGTAAAAGTAATGGTGAAGGTGCAGAAGGAAGAAGAGCCAGAAAGTCATGTGAGAACACAGGCACTTTTCCCCTGCCACCAAGGCATGTCAGTGTCTATACCCAATCCTCCAAATTCCTGTTGTCTTCCAGAGTCTCCACCATGGCACTTCCATGACCACTGTAATGGAACTTTACCTTTTTAAAATTCCACTACATGGTTACCATTTCAAAAGGTGTGTGTGATCATCCCCCCTCTACTATAGAAAAGACATCACGATTTTCATATTTTTGTTGGTATAAATATCAGAATCCTTAACATGCTCCATCCTTGGTGTAATTTTCTGTTTCCTCATCTTACCTTACTAAAACTGCATACTTTCTGTCAGGATTTTAGTCAATCATTCTTGATTGTTACATTAATTTCCTCTCTGTAAAAAGTTGCTTTGTAAGCAGAGTCTAAGCAGCTTGTTTGATACATAATCGAAAGTGTAGTCAGGCTTATTGAAGGAAGAAGAGAACAAACCAAACTCCACCTCTCTTTGAATTTCAGTGTTTGTGTTCCACAGTGTGAAACATCTGTGATTAACTGGCCTTAAAGAGTGTCCATAGGGGCATTTCCTGTATTAGTCATGTTGTTTATTTTTTGTTTGTTTGTTTTTATTTTTTTAATTACATTTTATTCACTTTGTATCCCCCCTGTGGTTCTCCCCTCCTCCCATCTCAATTCCCCCTTCCTCCACCCTCTGCATGCATGACCCTCCCCAAGTACACTGATAGGGGAGGTCTTCTTTTCCTTCCTTCTGATCCTAGTCAATTAGGTCTCATCAGGAGTGGCTGCCTTGTCCTCTTCTGTGGCCTGGTAATGCTGCTTCCCCCTCAGGGGAAGGTAATTAAAGAGCAGGCCAATCAGTTCATGTCAAAAACAGTCTCTGTTCCTATTACAATGGAACCCACTTGGATACTGAACTGTCATGGGCTACATCTGTGCAGGGGTCTTAGGTTGTCTCCATGCATAGTCCTTGGTTGGAGTATCAGTCTCAGGAAAGACCCCTGTGCTCATATTTTCTGGTTCTGTTGCTCTCCTTGTGGAGTTCCTGTCCTCTCCAGATCTTACTGTTTCCCACTTCTTTCATAAGATTCCCTGCACTCTGCCCAAAGGTTGCCCATAAGTCTCAGCATCTCCTTTGATAGTCTGCAGGGCAGAGCCTTTCAGAGGTCTTCTGTGTCAAGCTACTGACTTGTTCACTCTTGTTCCATCTTCAAGAAGATGACCTTACATCTATGCTTATGAAGAGGTTAATGGAGGAAGTAAATAAAATATGTAAAGATTTAGGGGAAGATATAATAAAACAGATTATGGTCATCCATAAAGAAATACAGGAAAATGCAGCCAAACAGCTTGTGGCTTTCAGAGAGGAAATGATTGAATCACTGAAAGAAATAAAAGAAACAGAGGAATGTTCAAACAAACAGCTGAAGGAATTGAAGGAAAAACAGGAAAATAAAGTCAGACAGGTGAAGAAAATCGACAAAACAGTTCAAGATCTGAAGACAGAATTAGAAGAATTGAAGAAAACACAAATGGAGAAAAGCATGGAAGGGGAGAACCTAGGAAAGAAAACAGGAACTACAGAGGTAAGCATAACCAACAGACTACAAGAGATGGCAGAAAGAATCTCAGGTGTGGAAGATACAATGGAAGAAATCGATGTATCTATCAAAGAAAATAATAAATCTAAAAAATTCCTGACACAAACCATCCAAGAAATCCAAGAAAACATGAAAAGACAAAACCTAAGAATAATGGGAACAGAGGAAAAAGAAGATTCTTTCCTCCAAGGCCCAGAAAATATTTTCAACAAAATCATTAAAGAAAATTTCCCCAACTTAAAGGGGAGGCCTATAAGAATACAAGAGGCCTACAGAACAGCTAATAAATTAGACCAGAAAAGAAAATCCCCGTCACATAATAATCAAAACAGTAAGTATACATAACAAAGAAAAAAAATACTAAGACCTGCAAACCTGCAAGGGAAAAAGGCCAAGTAATATATAATGGCAAACCCATCAGAATCACACCTGACTTCTCAGCAGAGATTATGAAAGCCAGAAGAGCCTGGACGGATATCATGCAGACCCTAAGAGAACACAGATGTCAGCCTAGCCTAGGCTACTGTTTTTATTTCTTTGTCCATTATTTGAAAAAAAAAAAAAAAAAAAAAAACCAAGAAGGATTATCTCTGGCATTAACTAAGTAGCAGGCTCTCTGTTCACCTCTCTGCAGTCTTGACAGGCCACAGAGGAAAACAATCCTAATGAGCCAGTCCTAATGAGCCCTGATAGGCTTGGGTCAGATAGAAGGGAGGAGGCTCACTCATCAGTGGACTAGGGGAGGGGCATAGGGGGAGAAGAGGGAGGGAGGTGGGATTGATAAGAGATGAGGGAGAGGGCCACAGCCAGGATAGAAAATGAATAAATTGTAATAAAAATAATAATTAATAAAAATGCAAAAACAGGTGAATTTATTTTTATTCATGAGTTCATATGTTTCAGCTTGAGGTCAAATTGGTTCCAATTACTTGTCCTTAGAGGAGGGAGAGTATCATAACAATGGGACTTATATAAACAGAATCAGCTCACCTCATGAGGCTAGCAGAAGAGGCAGACAGCAACACAGCAACACATTTCCCAACTATACATTAGGCAACTAATTTCAATGGGAGAGTTATATTGAGATACTGTGAATCAATCAGTGGACAAATCTAATGATCAGGTGAGGATCCAATCATTTTCCCAAATCGATTTAGGTAGTTCCCAAACCCATATAATATGGGCCTTAACAAGACATTGTAAATTCATCGTGAACCTTCATTTTGTTTCTAAAGAAACTTTCTTCGTTCCTGACGCTGGTATCTGGTAAGAAAAATACATCAGTAATAATGTCTCCCCGGAGCCCCATTCAAATACACCACTGAATAGGTTCCACTGTTCCCAGAGTTGAAAATCTTCTTACAGATGTCTTCCTTATTCCTGTTTTACAAACAGAAATGAACACATCTAAAATGCAAACAATCCAGGAGGCAAGGGCAACTTGCCTGAGTTACTGAAAAATGGCCAGGAAGACCTCTAGGAAGGTCGAGTGGTAACTGAGTATAGAAAAGTACACAGAAGGCTACAACAGAATGGCTACAAAAGAATAGCAAAGCATTTGGCTAGTGGATACATGGTTGTGCTTTGTAGAGATGTTGTGGCAAAGAAACAAATATCTGTGTGACTATCTCTGCATGATGGCAAGCCCTGGGTAAGAGTAGCTAGCCTGTGAATTTCCTTGAAGACCAGATTTTATTTTCTTTGTAACTTCTAGGTGTTTAATGTCTCATAAGTGAGTGAAGATGAGGTTTAGGAAGGAGAGGTGAATTGAAGACTGTGATTAAGACATTAATATCCTGCCTGCTATCAAAATTTGTTCAAACCACACAGGAATAGCTGATGACAACTCTTTCTTTTTCTACACATCTCACTTTTAATTGCTCTCGAATCCTTCAGATAAATGCATTTCTATTTCTATATTGTGCAACAAATGTATGGCTATACTTAACTCACAGACCCAAGGAATATAAATAACAAGAAGGACCCAAGGAAAAATGCTTAATTCCCACTCAGAAGTCGAAGTAGAAGAATAGAAAGTAGAAGTGTTTGATGAGAAGGAAAAGGTAAGAAGGGAACACAGAGAGAAATGAGGGTGGAGACCAGACCTGGGGAGAATGAGAGCAGGGAAATAGAGGGCTTAGAGAGAGAGGAGAAACCTTGAGCAAGGACTTCTCTGTGACAAGCTGGAGACATAAAACATGGGAGACTCCTAGGAGGACATGAGGGAGACTCTAGCTGAGACTCCTACTAAAAGGGATCATGGAGGCTAAGCACTGCACTCAGGGTCAGCCGCTTTGTAACCAGAGAAGAGCATGTCTGATTGCATGCGGGTTGATGCCCCAGGTCCCGCCTCTGAGAAAAAGGTATTGGACGGGTCTGATGCTCTTTGGGTGGATGACACCTAAATGAACATCGGTACAAAGTCCCAATTTATTTCTAATATCAGAGATCAGACCTCTACTCTTGCCTGATGCATCTAAAACAAAAAGGGGGAACTGTAGAGAGCTGCGGAATGCTGTGCCTTAAAGATGGAGCTGGTTTCCGCCTTCCACCTTCCCGATGGTGAGTGCTCTCTGTCAAGAACAACTCCACATTTGGCTAAGGCTGAGGATCTGGCTTGCTTCCATGTATGTGGACCTATCTGCATTGCCCACGTGGCATGCTGGGGTTGGCTTCCCAGAGGCTATTTAAGTTGTGGGCTGGCTTTCCCCAGGGTCAGATGATTGTTCAAGGTTCCTGAATAAACTGCATTGAAAAAAAAATGTTATTTCTTTGATGTATTTTTTTCATTAGAAATATCATTGCTTCTTTAGGATAAATAAATGTTTTTAAATAACTTCATTTATATACATCATTATTTTATGGGATACTAAATATAATATATTTACTAACTATAACATATACTAATACTGTATATATATATAGTATTTAATAACATTTAATAACATATCCTGATTATTTGTTGTGAATTTATTGTAAAACTACATTCATTTACCTTCTACTTATTTGTATAAGTTAGAGGACATCTTGCAGAAATTATTTCTCTACTTTCAACCTCATAGGGTCTGGGGATTAAACTCAGGTTACTGGCTTGTCAATGAGTGTCTTTACTGCTGAGTCATCTCACCAGCCTTAAAAAAAAAAAAAGAAAAAAAAACTCATAATAATTAATATGCTAGTGATTTTAAAAGTAAAAACCGGTATAAGAGATTTTGCAGTTTTTAAAACAATAAATATACTATTCTCATTTAAAATATTTTCTAAATAATATTTTCAGTTCTTTCAAAGTGCATACCCTACTTTCATCTTTTTCCCTTTCAGAGCTGACACAAATACTTGTGAGAGTACAAATTTTTTTAAATAAGTTGAATTGTATGAAATGTTACTAATGAATGACAGTATTTTTATTCCATTTGAGAATTCTTGAAGATAAAAGGAACCCTTTTGGCATCAGAACTGTTATTGTCTAAAAAGTATGTATTGTGGAAATGGATTTTTAAAAAGTCTTTGATATGTCTTTCCATATGTATACTTAAGAGGCAAAGACTGCCAATATAAGAATGTCTGCTGCAGCTACAGGACCAGCATCTCATAAAGAAATGGAAATCAAAAAGACATGCATTAGAATATTTGACTTAATGTTCACTATGACAACCCAGGACAGTGTCCTTTTCCTCTTTAAACATTTTTGAGTTATAAATTTCTTTTAAAAAATTATACTTGCCAGAGACAGTCCCTGTTCCCCTTACTAGGGTACCCACTTGGATACTGAGCTGCCATGGGCTATGTCCATGAAGGGGTTCTAGGTTATATCCATGCATGGTCCTTGGTTGGAGAGTCAGTCTCAGACAAGCCCCTGTACCCAGATATATTTGGTCCTTGTGGGAGCTCCTGTTCTCTCCAGGTCTTACTAACTCTCTCTTATTCATATGATTCCCTACACCCCGCGGGAGGAGCAGCATAGCTAGGCCACAGATGAGGACATTGCAGCCAGTCCTATAGAGACCTGATAAGCTAGGGTCAGATGGAAGAATGGAAGGACCTCACCTATCAGTGGACTTAAAGAGGAGTAAGGAGATGAGGGAGGGAAGGTGGGATTGAGAGGGAAGCAGGGAGGGGACTACAGCTGGGGTACAAAATAAACAAACTGTAATTAATATAGAAAATAAAAATTTAATAAAAAAGAAAAGAAAAAAATCATACATGTCATGTGTATTTTATGATGGTGGAAAAACGGGTGAAATGCAGACAGTGCTCATAGAGGTCCAAGAGGAAAGGTGGGGGACAATGAATAAATGTGTGCTGCATCGCCATTCAAAGAGGCAGAGGCAGATGGTTCTCTGTGAGTTCAAGGCCAGCCTGGTCTACAAAGTGAGTCCAGGACAGCCATGGCTACATAGAAAAACCCTGTCTATAATACCAGATATATTGACAGGTAGAGAAATAGATAGACAGACATAAATCAGAATTTTGTAAGGCAAGGAGAATTTTCTGTATTTGGCCCATTTCATCTTTGAGCTACAATGTTATTATAGCTATTGGAGCCCAAAGCACTTGTGCATAAATGAGAAAGCAATTTACTGCTTACTGGTTGTACCACAAATGAACAATTTCTATTGGCTATGGATTATGCTTGAGCCACTTTTCTGTTCTTTTGGTACAATGCTAGGATCTGAAACTTGCACATCATAGGCTATAACTTTGTCCATGAACAAATACATAACCAGTTTCTTCTTAAAGGGTTCTTACAGAGTAACAATAAATTATTTCTCTTGTCTTTGGGGGTTTGCTGTATGTAATAGCGATGTAGGAAACAGCAATACTGAACTAGATGTTAGAGTAAAGAAAGGCACACTCAGTGCTGGGTATAGCCAAGACATCTTCTGAGAATCCAAACAATGCCCTAACATAAATAAAAATAAACTTAATTCTGTCCCTGATATCTTCCTGAGTTAAAAACAATAAACATATATAACACATAAGGTAAATTTGAGTTCTAACTTCATAGCAACACTTATACTTAATTTACAAGTGAATAAATAAAAGCTTTTAAAAATAGCTACTCAAAGTCACATACATAATTACACATAGACAATCCTAATAAAGGAAGTTAACATTTGAAAAAAGCCATTTCCTTCTACAAAGTGTGTTGTCTTGTTATGCCAATCGTTTTGGAGGTTACAGTTTCTACAAAATAGCCCTATCACATTTAATATAGCGGTTATTGTAGCTAATTGCAAGTTCTAGTCCCCTTTATTACTATATAAAGCATAACAGGAAACAGAGTTGGAAATAATATCTTAGAAATTATCTATCATTGTTAAAACAAGAAGGTCTGTGATAGACTTTTTATATTTTCTTTAATATTTTTTCAAAAAATAATCAAATATTCCATTATAATTTCAGAAAGAGATAGAAATCCAGAATAATTCTCCTTCACTTGAACTCTGAATAATAACTCTTTTTTTTTTCCAGGCCTTATATTGGAATGTTCTGCATCATAAACCTTGATGATAGATGATGCTAAGATGACACAAAAAATTTAACTTTCCATGTTATCAAAGCATAAATGAATTCATTTTCTTAATTCAGATATTTTGATATATTTAATCATGTTTCTGCCTTTCCCAGTTCTTTTATATATTCTCAGCACTTCCCTGCCCAAGCAACTTCTTGTTCCTTCTCTCTCTCAAAAACAAGAACAACAAAACTAAACTAAACACAAAACAAACAAAAAATCAAATAAAAAAAATAAATCAATTGGAAAAACGAGGCAAAAAAGGCAGAACAAATTGAAAAAGAAACAAGCTAAGAAACAAACTTGGAATTTGTGTTGGGCTTCCACTCTAAGCTCTGGGGCCTGCTCTGGGTATGTGATGGATACTGTTACTACATTGTATAGAATGTTGATTTCCCTTTCAAAGCAGGTTCAGTTGAAAATAGTTTCTTGATAGAGGTGAAACTTTGTGTTTGCTTCCCTTTTCCAGTGCTATTAGTTTGTCTTATTTGTGTATCAGTCCTGGGCTGATGCTCTTTTCTTTACTTTTTTTTCATATGGACTTTATTTATGCTAAACTGCATAGGGTAAGAACAGTTGAGCAACCATCAGGAAAGCTACATGTGAAAATTACATTCAAAGTGTTTAGCTCATTTGTATTTGCCAACCTTGAGGAAAATACTACCTATCCTATCTAAGTGAGTCTAAAGTTTTGTATCTAAATCATTCTTCTGTCATATATATTTTGATAATGTATTTCTTTTTCTCCAGTTCTTCGAAGATTTTCCCCAATCTCCCTAATCACCAAATTTTAACAAACAAGCAAAATACCAAAAAGAAAAAACAATAACACTAGAAATCCTGTTCTCAGGATTTATCCAGCAACAGTTATCTAGACAGTCAGGTCTTATTGAAAAGTTATGCATAAAAGCCATACCAACAAAGCATAGAGTTAAGGGATATGTGGAAATTATATAATAAGTTAATTTTGAGAATGACATCAAAGTAAATTAGCAATGAACAATAATGTTTCAACAAATGATAATGTGAAAGTTGATCTCCACCTAAAATATATAAATTTTGGCGGTTCGTATTGTCTTAGGGTTTTTATTGCTGTGACAAAACACCATGAGGAAAAGGTTTATTTGTCTTACAATTCCATGTCACTGTTCATCATCAAAGCAAGTTGGGACAGGAACTTAATCAGGGCAGGAACCTAGAAGGAGGAGCTGATGCAGAGGGCATGGTGGGTGCTGCCTACTGGCTTGCTTGATCTGTCTTGCTTAGTCTGATTTCTTATAGAAACGAGAACAAACAGTTCAGGGATGGTAACACCAACAATGGGTGGACCCACCTCCATTGATCATTAATTGAGAATATGCTCTACAATGGGATCTCATGGGGGCATTTCCTCAACTGATGCTCCTTTCTTTGTGATGGCTCTAGCTTGTGTCAAACTGATACACAAAATCAGCTAGTAAAATAATATGCTGTATTTGTGATGGGGGAGGTAGTTTGACATTTAAAAAAATTGCCAGGTGAGCAAGAGTTCAGAGCTCAGATATCTAGAACATACATAAGTGCTGGATGGAGGAACTATGTGCCTTAAATCTACTTTGGAAAGCAGAGTACAGATCCACAGAGCAAAATGCAGAGGCAAACTAGGTGTATTTGTGAGTTCTGCATTTGGTTGAAAGATGCTGTCTCCTACAGTAAAACAGTGGAGGAAAATTTTTAATGTCAACCATGGGACTCCACATGCAGACACACTCAAACCTGCGGAATGAATAAAAGTTACTTCTAGATGATAAGAGGAGTAAAGTCTTACTGGTGTTTATTTCAGTAAGGATTTAATAAATGGACAAAAAAGTAAAGAAAAATTAAGCAATCATAAATTATAGATCAAAATTCAAACTTTCTTTTCTTTGTAAAATTTTTAAATGGCTTGATATTATAATACAATTATATTATGTCCCTGTTGTTCCTTCCTACTCTTCAATACCTTCCACTTAACCCATCTTCTTTAATTTCTTTCAAAATTTTAGTTGCTTTTTAATTGTTGTTTTTTGTGTGGTTATGTGTGTGTCCCTGTGTATGTCCACATGTATGTGTGTGTGTATGAGAGATAGAGACAGAAAGAAGGGGGGAGGGACAAACATTCCTAAATATAAAAACAGAACATCTTCAGTCCCTGTTATGTTACTTGAATGTAAACATTTTGGTGCTCACCATTTGGTATTGGATAACCAGCTGGTGTTCTTTTCCCTAGGGAGGACTACTTCTCTTGCTCTTAGCATTTCATAGTCTACAGTAATTAGTTGTGTGGGATTGAAATATCATGAAGGTAAACTTTCCATGCGAGCAAGTCTATTGATGTCATTTTGGGGAAAGTTGTCCTGTTGGCAGACAGGTTAGTGTGACTCCCTGGGAGTAGATTCCCAAATATTTTTAGGAGACCCAATCTAACAATTACTTAGTTTTCTGGACCTCACACTCATTCTGTTACCTCTTCTGCCCTAGGTGCAAGACTTGAGTTATGGATGTATCTGTTGGAACTAAACCTCAGAACTCTGCATTTTAATGGGTGTAATCATCTCGATACATTACAAAAAGAAGTTTTCTTTATGAAGGATGAGAACAACACCTATCTGTGGGCATAACAATAAATATTTACAGTGTAGTTAGGGGTTATGCTGGTTTCAGAACATGGCAGTTGTAGTTTCTTCTCCACGATCTGTGTTTTCATTAGCCTCAGATAGTTAGGTCTCTGGCAACAGATATGATTTTTCCCTTCTTGATCTAGCGCAAAGTCTAATTATAGTGGTATTGGTTGCTTTCAAAGTGTGCATTACCACTATTATACATTTAGTGTTATCAGACCATGCTATTTGTTTGTGAGCCAATGACTTCATTAAATGACATCAATAAGAATATTAAAATGATTCCCTGCACTCTGCCAAAGGTTTGGTTATGAGTCTTAGTATCTGCTTTGATACACTGCTAGGTAGAGTCTTTCAGAGGCCCTCTGCAGTAGGCTCCTGTCCTGTTACTTGTTTTCTCCTACATCCAATGCACCTCCCATTTGTCTTTCTAAGTGAGGATTGATCATCTTACCCAGGTCCTCTTTCTTGTTTATCTTCTTTAGGTGTACAGATTTCAGTATGTTTATTATATCTTATAGGTCTGTATAAGTGCGTATATACCATTTACCATTTCTTCTTCTGGGATACCTCACTCAGAATGACCTTTTCTAGATCCCACCATTTGCCTGCAAATTCCATGATTGCCTCATTTTTTTATTGCTGAGCAGAATGCAGGGAATCATATGAAAGAAGGGGGAGTTAGTATGATGTGGAAAGGATAGGAGCTCTACAAGGACCAAATATATCTGGGCACAGGGGTCTTTTCTGAGACTGATACTCCACCAAGAACCACCTATGGCTATAACCTAGAACCTCTGCTCGGATGAAGCCCATGGTAGCTTAGTAACCAATTGGTTTCCCATAGTAAGGGCAACAGGGACTATTTCTGACAAGAACTCAATGGCAGGCT
Organism: Meriones unguiculatus; assembly: GCF_030254825.1. Taxonomy (NCBI): domain Eukaryota; kingdom Metazoa; phylum Chordata; class Mammalia; order Rodentia; family Muridae; genus Meriones; species Meriones unguiculatus. Next base: position 29,650,683 of record NC_083358.1, read on the forward strand.
CTTTGACCTCCCCACTCCTCAAAGGAGGGGAATTCCTGCTAGGCCACAGAAGAAGACTTTGTAGCCAGTCCTAAAGATACCTGATAAAACAGGGTCAGATGAAAGGGGAGGAGGTTCTCCCCAATCAGTGGACTTGGAAAGGGGCAGGGAGGAGATGAGGGAAGGAGGGTGGGATTGGGAGGGAATGAGGGAACGGGATACAGCTGGGATACAGTGTTAATAAAATGTAACTAATAATAAAAATTTAAAAAAGGAATATTAAAATGAATACCATAGGGCATGTTGGATGTTTTTGACATGAATATATTAACATATTTTTTTCATCATCATCATCATTATTATTATTATTTACAATTTATTTGCTTTGTATCCCAGTTGTGGCTTCCTACCTCATCTCCTCCTTCTCCCACCCTGCCTTCCTCTTCCTCCCCTATCCCTCTTCCCTAAAAATGAGAAGTCCTCAACTTCTACTGTCTGACCCTAGCTTATCATGTCCCATCAGGAATGTCTGGGTTCCTCTTCCTCTGAGGGCTTGTTAGTTTGCCTCATAAGGGAGAAGTGATCAAGGAGCAGGCAGCTTAGTTCATGTCAGAGACAGTCTCTTCTCCCCTTACTAGAAGACTATGTCCAAAGCAGATTCATTCTAATACTAGCCAGAATCTGGAAACAACCCAGATGTCTCTCAACTGAAGAATGGATTAAAAAAAAATGTGTTATATTTACACAACAGCATACTACTCAGCTATTAAAAACAAAGACATCATGCAATTTGGAGGCAAATGGATGGAACTAGAAAAGATCATCCAGAGTGCGGTAACCCAGAAGCAGAAAGACACTCATGGTATATACTCACTTATAAGTGGATATTAGCCATATCATATAGGATAAACATATTAATATCTACAGGCCTAAAGAAGCTGTGTGTGTGTGTGTGTGAAATATAGGTGAAATGTAGTTAGAGATTATGCTGGTTTAGGAGAGTGGCAATTGCAGTTTCTCTTCCAAGACCTAGGACTTCAACCTCACTAGCCTCCGCTACTTGGTTAGGTCTCCAGTACCAGACATAATTTTCCTCCTGTTGAGCCAGCCCTAATTTTTATATATTATATATATAAGGTATATATAACTATATTAAAATATATAATATATACAGTTAAACATATAGTAAAATAAATAATAAATGGATAAATATAAATACAAATATATAAGTACATATAAAAATAAATAAAACATTTAAATGTAATATAAATTCATATGTAAATATATATATTTCACAATAAATCATGAAAAAAGAGGCCATGAATTTAAATGTGGGCAAGCAGGGGTATGTGGGTGTGTTTAGAGAGTAGAAAGAAATGGCAAATTATCAATTATATTATGATCTCAAAAAATAAAGGAATATATATCTATAATATATATATAAACAATATATGTATATTTTAAAATTTCTGGCAGAGTGGGTACCTTCATTTGCTCCTCAGGTTATTCATTAATTTCCAAGTGAATTCACTAACAGAGAATGAACAGCACAGACATTTGGATTTGAAAGACATTTGACAACTGTGTGGATCAAGTTAAAGGTCTAGTAATTTGAGACTGCTACTCCAACCAAGGACTATGCATGGAGATAACCTAGAACCCCTGCACAGATGTTGGCCATGGCAGTTCAATGTCCAAGTGGGTTCCATTGTAGTAGGAAGAGGGACTGCCTCTGACATGAACTGATTGGCCTGCTCTTTAATTACCTCCTCCTGAGGGGGAAGCGATATTACCAGGCCACAGAAGAAGACAAAGCAGCCACTCCTGATGAGACCTAATTGATTAGGATCAGAAGGAAGGAAAAGAAGTCCTCCCCTATCAGTGGACTTGGGGAAGGGCATGCAGGCAGAGGATGGAGGAAGGGAGGGATTGGGACAGGAGAAGGGAGGGAACCACAGGGGGGATACAAAGTGAATAAAGTATAATTAATAAAGAAAAGAAAGGTCTAGTAATTTGAAAGGACTTAGCCAAAGTGACACACATGACATGTGACTCCCAGCTTCATGCTTACAGGTTGTTTTCTCATTTTCTTCACTTAATTTCTTTTTCCTTATTTATATACAGTTTTAAGAGTCTTAGGGTTTTCACATTCACAATTGTTTCTACATAAAATATCTGCATTAATAAAATTTGTAATGTATAATTTTATTTAATATTTAAGATAGTACATATGTGATGATGGCATATATTAAATCTAAAAGGAATATTTATTATCATAAATTTCATTGTGTATATCACCTCATTTTTCTTTACTTTTATTATATCTGTTCTTCAACTGGTATAAGTAAGCCTTCATGCAATCTCATTCACATTGCTTATAGTTTTAAACCTACCACATGCATTTTGGTAAGTCAGTTCAATCTTTGTAGTTTTCAAATTCAATTAAGTTGAAAGCTTTGTCTATTTTGATAAGAGACAAGTGCTGAAAACTAATGCTATATAGGAGAAAAATGTTACAAGGATAAAATATCATTTAACAGAGAAAGAGAAAACATATCTTTATTTAACAGTTATGAGTTTTTAATAATATTTTATCAATTATATAAGAGCTATTATTTTATATCCTATTTAGCATCAAATGTTTCCATTTAACATAGTTTGAGAAACATATTTTACTTAAACACTACAAACTACATTTTCTTCAGAAACATATTAATGTTCAGTAATTCTAGAAATGTCTTTCGCTTTATACTTTATAAGTTTTATTTGCATTCATAGACTGATAAACTAAAGTATGACCTTTACTGATTTGTTTTCAAAATAAGGTCACCATTCTTGGTATGAAAACCTTCTCAGATTATGTGTTTCCAAATTCCCTAGTTTTCTCCTATCTATAGAGAAAAGTTTGCTTGAACCTTGCTTAGCTAATATTTCATTGCAACAAATATTATAAAAATAATAAATAAATTAAAACAACTATACCATAGGTCAAACATTCTGAAGCATATCACAGACTGGCTTATAACTACGGTCACAATGCCAAAGGAATTCATAGCTGGAGAAGGCCAATAGGTTCATAAGTAGCTAAAATACAAGGAAGAATAAAAAGTATATTTTTGCAAAGTAGAGAAATCAGTGGATTGCTGCCATGGTAATAGAAAAAGTTTTAACAGGGCTGTCCAGTAAGAGTTAACTTGGAAGGTAGTAGGATGATCTTTCAAGTTCAGAGGACTTGCATGAATGAAGCACAGAGGCAAGGTTTATGGAACTGAATCAATACTGTGATTAGAGAACCGATATGGGTGCTGCAGATCAAACATGAGGAGCATAAATGGCTTTTGTATATTTCAAAACTTCTTGCATGCTACATTTTGCATTATGTGCAGTCAGGGAGCCTTGGGACATGGAAAGCCTCATAGAGCAACAGTGGGGTCAAAGCATGTCCAAACCCTGGAAATCACTTTCTGTAATCAGCAGGAACAAGATTGCTCTTCCCTTGAACCAGGTATCCAGATTAAACTTCCTTTTTCCTAATAAGGTAATGTTCAGCAGCTCCAGGAATTTCTCTTTAAGCAAGTGAGGCAGCCTCAGCATTACAGTCTGTACAGCCTTTATTCCTCCCACAAGGCTTTTGTTCCCTAAATTAAGTGTGCTGTTTCACTGAAGCCTGTCTACAGAAAAGTCTGTTTTTCATCACCTCCTTCCCTCTCTTGGGATCCCCTGATTGTGATTCCTGGCATTATGGGTGGGGTTCAGGCTAGGAAAGACAGTATTAGATGTTGATACTATAGCTCTTAGTATGTTTTTCCTATATCACAATATCAATATCCTTCTATAAGTGAGCATATACCATGTGTGTCTCTCTGTTCTTGGGTTACCTCACACAGGATGATCTTTTCTAGTTCCATCCATTTACCTATAAATTTCTTGATTTCCTTGTTTGTTTTTTATTTGTTTATTTTTGTTGTTATTTAGAAAGATTTTTCACATAAATCATTTGTAGTCATAAACATACTAAAATCTTCCTAAGGAAGCTAAACGAAAGGAGGTTGCTAGGGAAGATTATTAATCCTCATTCAAAAGAGCAAACACTGACAAGGGAAATGGGAGAAGACAGGAAACAGGACAGGAGCCTACCACAGAGGATCTCTGAAAGACTCTACCCATCCAGGTATTAAAGCAGATGCTGAGCAGATGCTCATTAAAGCAGATGCTCATGGTCAAACTTTGGGCAGAATGCAGGGAATCTTATGGAGAAGGGGGAGATAGAAAGACCTGGAGGGGACAGGAGCTCTATAAGGAGACCAAGAGAGCCAGAAATCTTGGCCCAGTGGGGCCTGCAGAGACTGATGAATCAACCATGGACTGTGCATGGAGAAGACCTGGATCCTCTGATCAAATGTAGCCCATGGACAGCTCATTCTCCATGGGAGTTCTTTAGTAAGGAGAGCACGTGCTGTCACTGACATGATGCGGTTGCTTCCTCTTTGATCACTTCCCCCTGACAAGGTATCCTTACTAGGCCACAGAGAAAGAAGATCCAGACAGTCCTGATGAGATGTGATAAGCAAGGGTCAGATATTAGGGGAGGAGGACCACCCTATCAAGACTAGGGGAGGGACGTAGGGAGGATGAGGGAGGGTGGGTGTAACTGGGAGAAGATGAGGGAATGGGCTACCATCAGGATACAAAGTAAATACATTGTAATAAATAATAATAATAATAGTAATAGAAAAAATTTATACCACATACCATACACCATTTCTGTATCATTATAAATTAGAATAAAAAATTCCATTCTATTTAATTCAGTGAAATGTATATTGTTAACTGCAAAATAAAGCAATAATAGGTTTGCTGACATAGAAATAGGCAGTTAAGAGAAAATTAACAGAATATACTTTATTTTTTCCCAGTTGATTACTTTATTGTATGTAGAGGGTTTATACGTGCACAGTGTCCCACAGTTGAGCTCATAGGACAAGCTGGTGGATTAGACTCTGTCCTCCCATGTGACTTCTGGAAATCAATCCAGCTCCTCAATATGAGTTGCAGATATGATTGTCTACTTAGCCATCCTCTGAAACCCCAGGAACTACAACTTTGGTTGGCCTTTTACCCATCAGAAAGTCTGATCTTAGACTGGAAGATGTGAAGAACTAAGAATGTTGTAGTTATTATGTGTTTTATATATTGATCCTACTTATTTAGTGTTTAATATTTTCAACTGTCTTATTACTCTTGAGTTCACCTGATAAATTCTAAATTGTGATGTCTTTGTAATTGCTTTGTTTTAATTTATATTTATCTCCTGTTTCCTTGCATGAAAATAATTTTCCCTCATCTACTTGTTTTTGGGTCAAAATGCCAGCTATCTTAAAAGCAGTAACTATTGTCTGACCTGTTGAATGCTCAAAATGCTATCTTAATGTGGCTGACTTATAGGAAACTCAGCTACATGCATACACACACATACATACTTTTGTTCACATTAAAACACTCAAAATAAAAATATTTTTTTTTCAATGCACTTTATTCAGGAACCTTGAACAATCATCTGACCCTGGGGAAAGCCAGCCCACAGCTTAAATAGCCTCTGGGTAGCCAACTCCAGTATGCCACGTGGGCGATGCAGATAGGTCCACACACATGGAAGCAAGCCAGATCCTCAGCCTTAGCCAAATATGGAGTTGTTTGTGACAGAGAGCACTCACCATCGGGAAGGTGGAAGGCGGGAAAACAGCTCCATCTTAAAGGCACGGCATTACACAGCTCTCTACAGTTCCCCCTTTTTGTTTTAGACGCATCAGGCAAGAGTAGAGGTCTGATCTCTGATATTAGAAATAAATTTAAGACTAGTTACAATTTATTTATTGAGAAGGTAAAAAACTAATAACAAATTATTGAAGTTCATACTGATGACTATTAGAAAAAATATCTTTTGAGGCTGTCTGTCTCCCATTTATTGAGTACCTAATATTCAATAGAACTAACTAAAGATGTTTTTTTCTAAAGTCTACTTTTAATCATTTTTTTGTTCTGTGTTAATTTAGATCCTGAAACTCAGAAAAGAAATACGGATATGATTTAGAGTATGACATGTATCTCTAGTCTGTGCAAAATTTACCCTATGAAGGAAAAATAAAGTCTCCAAATTCCCCAAGATCACTTTTAAAGATCCCTTTTGTCTATAATTACAGTATGATTTTACTTTTTTTCCAAAATAGAACATTGTAAAATCATGCATGCTAGTGCTCCATTTGGATTTGATCCTTTAATCGGCAGCCATATTTATTCCCTAAATTAGTTCTCAAAGGTCAACAATCAATCAATTATCTACTGCTTTCCTGTGTTAATTGGTAGTATATGTTTGAAAAGGCTTTAAACATCAATGTTTGCATTCTGACTCTAAAATCTAAAAGGTTCCAGGAGGAAAAGAAGGTTATTTCAGAAGGTATAATGTGTTCAATTTCTAAAGGTGAATGGATTTATTTAATTGCCTTGATATCTCTGGCTTTTTAATGAAGTGGTATACATTCCACATCACTACTTACTTATTTCAAAAGCAAAATTAGATCTTTTAAAACTTTAATACACTATAAGAGATGACTGGAAACAAAGAAATACTAAAAATGATATCCTTAATCAAAAATTTTATAGAAAGGTAAAGTTTGAAATTTTTACAAAAATTCTAGATATAATGTTATAGTTGGTTCCTGTTTTCAAGATATTAAGGAAGCAAATATAAAAAGCAATAAAGAAGAGGTTGCGCATTTTGATATCTACTTTTAAAATCTGGTTTAAGTTTTCATGGAAAAATCTATACAATGACTTCCCAGCCTCAATTCACGGGTGAAAATATGAGAATAATCTTTTTTTTAATTATTTGCTTTAAACTTTAAATGTAATGAAAGTTTAATTCAATTCTTTGTCCCATACAAAGTATAAGTTTATTTCTCAGTGACTGGAGTTGGACAGTAAGCTGAGTATACTGTGATCTAAAACTGCTAGAATTATTTTTATTTGCGATGCTAAATTTTGCATTACCTGTAATGTCCCCATCTTAGTAGATCAGAACTAACTATCAATTCATACCAGTTTGCTTTGGATTTTCCTGCTTTTAGATAGGAGCTTCCTGCCTTCTGAGTATGCTTCTAGTCAGAAACAGAACAATGTTACTTCCTGGGGACAATGCAGATTCTAAAACTGGAGTATGCTATTCATTCTAGGATTTAAACATAGTGTATCAATCTAAGTAATCCTGTTTGTGGCATTATCTTCCTTACAGCCTTAAACCTGGGTAAGTTGCTTGTCTCTGCAATGTCCTACATGGGAAGGTTTCTGCTGCTGAAAATATTGCCATATGACATTACTATTTTGTCAGATGGACAAGTCAGGTTCCATCCTTAAGGATACTGAATACTAGTTCACTCAATGGAAGTTAAGTAGTATCATTTTAATGAGATAAAGCCTATTTAGTACCTAAACATTTTATCCCCTCCCCCAAATCATAGTGGGCATTTGAAGTTTTAAATATTCCAATATTCCATGTTTTAAATAAGTTTTAAATAAGTTCCAATATTCCATGTGGAAACACAGTGGTGGCATGGGGATGGGAAAATGGGAAATGGGGGGGGGTTTACGCCGCTAAAATATATGGAGAAACAAATATATTTTTACTGTTTATTTTAAGTTTCCTTTTCTAATTCAGTATTTGTCTTTTTTTTCTTTCTCTCTTTAATAAGATGAGTGGGGGAATGAGAACATAACTGTTTTTACCTTGCAAAATGTTTCAGGGAAAACAATTCTTACAATGAAGTTAGAAATTTTGAAATGTATTAAAGAATTGCACCCTCAATGAAGCCATCAATAGCTGAACATTTCAAAACCATTGAACAATCATAATGTGCCATGCATGACTCAGAAAAAGATTTCTTTTGATTTTTTTAAATTAAATTATTTTTATATTAGTTACAGTTTATTTACTTACTACCCCAGCTGTAGCCCTCTCCCTCCCTCCTTACCTCCCTTCCAACCCCACCTTCCCTCCCTCATCTCCTCCCTGTCCCTCTCTAAGAAAAGAAATTTTATAAGAAAAATTATTTGAATAAAGTCCTTTAAAAGTACATTCCTCTAAATATTTTTTTTTATTTGATACATGGTTCTTATATAATATCTAAATTAAGATTTGCATTAAAATGTCCAATCTACAAATTGTTTCCCCACTGGTAAGGGCAATATATTTACAGAGACATCTCTGTTCCTTCTAACTGGAGCAAATGTATAGGTATTTAGTATTATACTTCAAGAATAGACACTAGGCATGGGTAGGTCAGAAAATATATTATCTAAGAAGTTAAACCATTTAATGGATGGCAATATTTGATAAAATAACATCATTGTTGTTTTAAACAGAATTAATAATTAGATGATGCAACCTTACACTTATAAGTCATAATGACTTTCATAGTGAATTTTAAACAATTTTCTTTACTATCCTGAGTTTCAATTATTTATTTATTTATTTATTTATTTTACACTTTATTCACTTTGTATCCCCCAAAAGTCCCTCCCCCTCCCCTCCCCATTCCACCCTCCCTCCACCCTTCTTCAGGCATGCCCCTCCCCAAGTCCACTGATAGGGGAGGTCCTCCTCTCCTTCCTTCTGATCTTAGTCTATCAGATCACATCAGGAATGGCTGCATTGTCATCTTCTGTGGCCTGGTAAGACTGCTCCCCCCTCAGGAGGAGGTGATCAAAGAGCAGGCCAATCAGACTGTGTTGCAGACCGTCCCTCTTATGTAACCCACTTGGACACTGAACTGCCATGGACAACATCTGCGCTGGGGTTCTAGGTTATCTCCATGCCTTGTACTTGGTTGGAGTATGGGTCTCTGGGAAGACCTCTGTGTTCAAATTTTCTGGTTCTGTTGCTCTCCTTCTGGGGTTCCTGTCTTCTCCATAACCTACTATTTCCCACTTTTTACGTAAGAGCCCATGCACTCTGCCCAACAGTTGGCCTTAAAGTCTCAGCATCTGCTTTGATATCTGCAGGGCAGTCTTTCAGAGGTCCTCTGTGGTAGGTTCCTAGGTTGTTTCCTGCTTTCTCCTTCTTCTGATGTCTATCCTCTTTGCCTTTGGGATAGGGATTAAGCGTTTTAGTCAGGGTCCTCTCTCTTAATTACTTTCTTTAGATGTACAGATTTTAGTAGGTTTAAAGTTAAGCTAACATACAGTAGGGGAGGATAGAGAAGGAAGAAGGAGGAAGGGGAGACCAGGAGAAGATGAGGGAGGGGGCTACAACTGGGACACAAAGTGAATAAATTGTAAATAATAATAATAATAATAATAATAATGTAATTAAAATAAGATAAGCTAAATTGTACAATTTTCAACTTTGTCATGTTAAATATATAATTTTGTAAAGTTGAGAGATGAAGGGACTAAATTCATTAATAGCAAAATTTCTGAATTTAGTTATTATGTATTATTTTTAAAGAAATTTATAATGGGGTAATTTTTAACAAGCATTTTGATTCTAACTTTAATTTGGAAATAAAAAAACCCATAGTAAATATTTATTACAAATACTATATTTTTGTTTAACTTCATTTTTTTCTTCTTTTGAACGTATTTGTCTGTATGGCATTTATTCAGGAAGCCAATATTCTGTGTACAATTTGACTATACAGTAGCCCTTGTACAGTCTCCAATGAAAACGGTGTTGAAAATTAGGGGTTTGGAGAAGTCAGTGTGGGATGAACACTCTAGCTTTGTGGGTGGGTTGCTCTATGATAGAGTCCTAATGTGATAACATTACTAGGAAGCAAAAATGATATTCAGAGATGTGAGCAAAGAGAGAAGGCCACTGGGGAAATGATCTTGGTGGCTGCATCACATCCAGAGACTATCAAGCTCTCCTTGCAGAGCTGTTCTAATTTGTGCAGTCCAGAACCAGGAGTTAGTTGACTTTGAGCCAAAACCTCTGAATTATTATCTTTCTTCTTTTAAATACCCTAAAATACCTATTCAACACAGGTCTTTAGTTGAGAATCATGAGGATTTCACAGTGAAACCGATTACTTGATACAATTAACAAATATATATATTTGGTGATAGCTCATGCCTTTTTTTCCCCCCAACATACTTAAAGACAAACAAACAAGCAAAAAGAGGAGTGATACATCTAGAAATAGACTTGAGATTTCTGACAGCAGTGGGAAAGGCAACCAAGATTCTGGGGTATTCACTTTACTGATCTGTATTGACATGAATTCTGGGAAATTATACCACAAAGCAAAGAATGGGCTCTTTCCTAACAAACTGCTGAAGCATTATATTGTCATTGGGAATAAAACAACAGCTGTTTCAGTACAAACAGCGCCATTTGGTAGACTTCTATGAACATTAAACAAAGAATAACCCATTTGATTTCTTCATATTTCCAGACAAGTTTTGAATTTCAACTTTAAGCCACATTTATATCCAATAAAATAAACTGGGGTGGGGAGGTTGTTCTTTGAAAAATGTACACCAGAATTTTATGTCATTCTAAATACTTCTTTCTCTTCATCTTAGAAAAAAAATAATAAAACGTGCCAGTTAATTAATGGTGTACAACATAGTTCATTCATTCAAGAAATATGTTATTCATAAACCTTATATAAACTACTACAAATGAGGCTGTAAACGTGACATGCTTTGTGAATTCAGAGCTGAAATTTAGATCAAGCTGATGCAAATCAAGGTCAATAAATCTTGGAGAGATTATCTAATTATTCAAGGATATCCAGCTAATGTGTGGTGAATTCTGTCTTTGGTTCTAGTCTCATGGTTCCTGAATTAATGTCTTCTCTATCCTAGATGAGTATACACTTCTCAGAATCAGCATCTGGGGGTAAATTATCCTGATAGCTGTTCTTTGAAAAATTCGAAAAATTGAGAAAAATGCAGTGTGTCTGTATTTTAACCAGGAAATATATTTCCAACATAAGCACTAGAAATATCAAATATCCTATTGTGCACAAGTTCCGTCAGTATTATTGGGATTTACTCATGTGCATCGAACAAAGACCACACTGGAATAGAAGCCAAGTGACAGCTGGCAGGCAATTTTTAGAGTCATTTTCAAATCGAAATTTCTACTAAATAAGAATATAAAATTAAATTACAATTAGAACTGCTCATTCCCTTATAGCAACTCAGTCACATAAACTCCTGGAAGAAGTTAAGGTTGAAAATGAAGCATATTCTAGCCACATAACTTGGTTGGGTGATTACACTTTGGGTTATAATTTATATTTTCCTATTTGGTGTTCAGGACTTAGTCTCTTTAGAAGTATTCATTTGCTTGTAATCTTCTTGCACAATTGTCACTCTCTTTCATTTGGAGGTCTAAATAAAGATAAAATACCTTATTCTCATGTAGAATAACTGCTGCTTTCAATCTTCTATATGTGCTGTAGCATAACTGTTCAATATTAAGCTTGGCATTTAAAGTCTTTAGGATTGACTAAAAGTGTTCAGAAAGGATAAAAGCTTAAAATCATATTTATCGGAGCCAATTTCTTTAGCTTGACATTTTATGATTTACTTCTAAGCTGCTAAAAAAAAGCTTAAGAAACCTTTACTCCTGGTCTGGCTGATGATCGTTGCATTCTGCCTAATCCTGCCTGAAATTTCTGCAATTAATATCGAGGCAGGCATCAAATACACTGACAACGATCACCAGGAATTATTTTTGATTAGGAAGAGTCTTATACTTAACAAGTCTTTTAGGTTTGTGATAATTGCTCTGGAGAGTTCTGGAAGCCGGAGATACTAGTAAATTCCTTGCATGTAATCAAATTTATACAGGAAATGGTTCTTCCTCCACAGGACACTTTCCAAATCAGATTCTTGTTTCAAAGGTGCTTACCTGAAATACTTCTAACAGAAAATTTTAAGAAATGTTCACTTTTCAGAGTAGGGGTGGGGGGAAAAAGGAATTAACAGCTTTGACTTGAAAATACTTGAATAACTTGTCAAGTCTTTATAGAACTCACATTTGAGACAAATTACAAGAGTTATTCTGATAGGAGAGCTGATCCAGTTAGAAGGGTTAACATGGAACTTCCCCCAGCATCACCTGATCCTCCTTGACCTTAATACTGCTCATAAGGAACAATCAGCATCAAATTGTTTCACAAATTTTGTAATTTCTAGGATCCCTTAACAAGTAAGTATACTAAAAATCAAAATATTTGTTTTTTGTGCTCATTCTAATATGTATACTGCAATAATAAATGGAGGTGAGAGTCATATTTCTTAGAAGAGTACTTGTATCTAAGTTTAATTTCTCAGTTATTTTCTGGTTCATCTAACATTCATTTGCTTATGCCTATGTGTACACATTATCTCACATGAACACATGTGTGCAGGTATATGGGTGCATGTGTGTGGCCTTAATACACCACCATCAGGGTAACCTTTAGAAGAAAAGTGGTTTTGTTGTCTTACAGTTAAACAGGGAGAGTCCATGACCATCATGATTGTGAAGACATCAGCGGGTATACAGGAAGGCAGTAAAGTAGGTGCTGAGATCTTACTTCTAGATCCAGAAGCATAAGGCAAAACTTGCTGAGTGGGAATTGTATGGGCTTTTGAAACTTCAAAAATCAACCTCCAGTAACATATCTCTTTCAACAAGGCCTAATTCTTCCCAAATAGTTTTGCCAACTGGGAACAAAGTATTCAAATAGCCTATGGGGGGCAATCTCACCCAAATCACCACATTCTACTTCGTAGCTTCCATAGGCTCATGGCCATATTAAAATGCCAAATGCATTTAGCACAACTTCAAAAGCCGCCTTAGTCTTTCACTGTTTCAACATAGTGTCTTCTATGGCACTCAAGTCAATCTCTTAATTGTAACATCTTGTAAAGTAAAAATGTAAATTATATACTTCCATCATATAATGGTGACACAGAATATACACTTAACCATTTCACAACGAAGGAATGGGAACTTAGTGAGAAAATATTGAGCCAAAGTAGGAGTGAGGCACACACAAAAAAAGAAAATTCCAAGTCCTGTACTTCTGTGTATAGAAGAAATATCTTGGTATTGTATAGATGAAGAACCTGTCAATAATCAATCTCATGGTCAATAGCTTAGGCAAAAGTAGAAGGTGGAACATCTGGGAGGCAGATAGAATTCTGGGATAAAAACTGGTAAGTGAGATTCAACCTTCAGGATGTGAAGAGGACAGATGCATACCTGAGCTCAGATAACCAGGCACATGAGAGAATGTACATTAGTATAGTGGGTCATTTGAAGCTAAGAACTAGTCAGAGAAGAGCCTAGCTATATAGTCTAGATGTCTGTATAATATTTAAAGAGTCTCATGAGTCATTATTCTGGGAGCTAGGTTGGGAGGAAAACATCCTACCACATGTATGTATGTATACATACATACCACATGTATGTCTGCTATGAAAGGGCTAAGATAGCTCAGCGCTTATAGCCTTGGTAATCACAACCCACTTCTCTGTCTTAGGCTGGTTCTACTTTCTATGTGCAACTTACTCCTAGAAAATGTCTCAGGGCTCTGACACCTCTAACGTGGACTCTCCAGTGCAATCCCAGCTTCACTTTCACAGTCTCATTCTTAGGGCTTCTATGCAGGAGCATCTCACCCCCTCCCAGGTGCTTTATAGGTTCTCTCCCTAACCACGGAGGAAGATTTTACGACCTCTTTAGTTTTTGTACCCATTGTAAGTCTAAATGCAGAATCATGCAGCAGATGCTGCTAAGTTCATCTGCTCTCTTGGGATCTAACCATGTCCGCTCCTTAAACTACATTCATATATGCTTTGATTGGTTGTTTTTTTTTTTTGTTTGTTTGTTTGTTTTTTAGGAGCATAAAACTTCTTAAGTCTTTTATTTTTAATTTTTTTAACATGTTGCAGCATTAGTTGGGTGGGTCTTGCCCTGAGGCTCTCCTTTTACACCATTTTGCATCAAGACTTTCATCTCCTGGTTAGATGCTTGAATCATACTCAGAAGGAGAAATAATATACACATCTGAGTAGATGGAGGGAGGGAACTGGTTGTGAAAGGAGTAAGAGGAGGAACAGGGGTAGGGATCAGGAGTCAGAGGGATAAAGACTCAGAGAAAAAGAACAGAGCATAGTGTTGGGGCACATCTCTGGGATAGGGGAAGCTTCTGGGAGTCTATGGGGTTGACCCTAGCTGAAACTCCCAGCAGAGGGAGATAAGGAGCCCACCTCCTATAGCCAGGCAGGACTTTCTACAAAACCTTCCACCCAAAATTTGTCCTGCCTATGAGAAGTACAGGGATAAAAATGGAGCAGAGATCGATTAAGGGAATAGCCAAACAATGACTGTCCCAACTTGAGAACCACCACCATTGGAGAGAGGCAACCCTTGATACTTATTAATACTACTTTGCTGTGCTTGCAGACAGAAGCATCATATAAATATCTTCTGAAAGGCTCCATCCAGGAGATGATGGAAACAGTTGTAAATACCCATAGGCAAACCATAGATAGAACTTAGGGAGTCTTGTGGAAGAGTGGTGAGGAAGCATTGAAGAGATGGACCAAGGACATCACAAGAAGTCCTACAGAGTAAACTAACCTGGGCCCATGTGGTATCACAGAGAGTGAACCACCAACCAAAGAGCATACATGGGCTTCACCTAGCAGATGTACAGCTTGATCATCAGGTGCATCCCCCAACAATGGGAGTAGGGGCTGTTTCTGACTGTGGTGCGTGCCTTTGGATTACTTTTCTCCAGCTGGGATGACTTGAGCATTCTCAGCTAGAGAGGATGCACTTAATATACAAGGGTGGGGTGGTACTCATGAAAAAAAGAAGACAGAGATGGATGGGAGAAATTGGGCATGGGTGTAGAACTGGGAGGAAAGGAGAGTGGGGGCTGTGGTCAGGCTGTGACTTGATTAAATAAACATATTAAAGAAAAGAGGTAAACAACAACAACAGCAACAACAAAAGATTTTCATCTGTTTCAACACCAGCCTTAGCTCTAACACTATATTTCCTGATGCCGTTTTTCTCCTCAAGCTGGATATTTTGTTTTGTTTTTCTTTTTGCTTTTTCCTCTTTTTCACTGCAAACCTGTATAATAGTGATGAATGATAACCACATGAACTTACATTAAGCCATCTTGAAAATTCTTCAGCCAAGAAAATTAATCCAAAAATTTTCAGTTCAGCCTCAGACAGATTCACAGACAGAAAAAAAAAAAAAAAAACAAAAAAAAAACAAAACAAAAAAAAACATATTCTACACCAAAATACCACAAGAATGAACTTTATACCAGGCGTTAATATTATTTTCCTCTGAACATCTTGAGGTGGGCCTCCATAGTCCACATTGCTCTCAGCGTTGTTTCCAAGCTCCTACTAGGATGCCCCAACAATTCCTACTTACAACATTATACTGTTTTCATAGTCCCAATTCCCAAAGTCTTCTGTATTCCTCCAAAGAAACCAGCATGGCAGGCCTGTCTCAGCAATAACCCACTCCTTGGAGGTAATTTCTATCTTAGTGACATTTCTGTTTGTGCCATGACTAAGGCAACTGCAAAAGGAATGAGTTTTTAGGTGCTTACAGTTTGAGAATGAGAATCCATGGCTAGCATGACTATATGCATGGTAACACTCAGGCAGGCAAGCCTGCAGGCAGGTAGGCAGGTAGACAGGCATGGTGTTAAGGAATTAGCTGAGAGATTATACCTTGACCCACAAGAATAAGGCAAAGAAAGTTAACTGAGAATCCTATGGGTGGACTCACCCAGTGACACAAACTCTTCAACAAATCCACACCTCTTAATCTTTCTCAAAGTGTTATACCAACAGTGAAAACATATGAACCTATGGGGGCCATTTTTATTTAATCACTGTAGGTGTCTTGATCAATCATTTTTTTCTTATTTCCCACCATATATACATATACATATATATGAATTTTCCACAATATATCCATGTGTATATATATATGTATATATAACCCATATACATATACATGTATATACCATATGTATAAATATACACATATATATACCAAATACATTTATATATCATACATACCATATATATACCATTTGTCATATATATGTATATATATATGGTATATACATGTATGGTATATGTTTGTATATGTATATATATATGTCTATATGGTGGAAAATACATGTTTATGAACATGTATATGTATATGTATATATATGTAAATATATATATATGTTGTAGATCTGATATAGAAGGCTCAGTGCTTGCTCTCATGACCTTATTTCCCATTGGGCCCCACAGCCTGCCCAAATCGTACCCTCAACATGGAAACAAACTCATCAGGTCATCACAAATATGGAAGCGTATCCTATAGGTTTCAAATCTTGTCTATTGTGTTCTCTGATTTTTTTATCCCTTAGGTTGAATCAAATCCCAGTAGGTGAGAGAAAACAGGTTTATGTAATAGCACATTTTTAAGCTAGGTTACACAAGATCTATACATTCGATATTCAGAACAGTTTCCTTTATTAAAAGGGAATATCCCATACTTTGTAAGCAACACAATTGTGCAGGAAATACATGTGCTCAGTACACTACTTGCCAGGACAAAAATCTGTGAAATTATACATGATAGTATTTTCATTGATGATAGAGATAGCACCTTGAATGTACTGCCAAGTTTGTTTCTAACAATTAATTTTATCCATACTTAAAAAAAAATCTTCTTTTGAGCACAATGTTGAAGTGCCAGAAAAGATAGAGTAATGAGAACGCCGCAAAGATTAATTCCACATCAATCACTTATGTTCTTTATACCATAATTTTAGTTCCCTCCTCTGTTTTTCTGTCCTTGAGTCTCCTTTTCTCTTACTCTCATTGATAATATGGCAAGGGAAATGTAAATTAATACTATTTATTTTCTTGTTGATAAAACCAAGAACCAAAGAAACAACATCTAGCATGTAAGGCACATTTTCAGATATTCTCCTAAATGTTTATGTAAATTCATTCTATCTCCATAATAATATGATAAAATGAGCACTATGAAGATATCTACTTTTAGAGACAAATTGAAATTTTACTCAAAGTCACTCACACACATACTTAATTTGAATGACATCATCTGACCTAAGATTCATGTTCTTAAATTCAGTATAGTGGCCAATACGGCCCAGGTTTCTGCTGTCTTTCTATGAATAATTGTCAGCCTCTGGTACAAAGCAGTATTGAACTGTTGCTAACTGTCTTGGAAATTGATTTTCGCTAATGCAGTTCTAAACTGTTTAAAGTTGTGTTCTCCCTGAATATATCATAGAACCAAGGGATAATAAATACTACAGAAAAGAGAAATTGATATTAAGAAAAATATGATAGGCCATAAATGTATGTATATATGCCTATGCATATATATATGCATATATATATATGTAGATCATCTGAGTATGGCTTTATACAAAGGAAAAATTTTCAAACCCTTCAATCTCATAGAACTCATGAGATATTATCCATTTCCCCACCAACCATTCTCTAGCATGTCCCTGTGGTACATAGACTCAGATAGGGTAACTACAAGCTGTTGGGGGTTGGAATAGTACTTTGTGTACAAATGCTAATTTTTGGGCCCCGAGATCTGGTTGCAGTCGAGACATGTACGTTCTCAAACACACCAAATGATGTTGTGTAAATTTTGCTCCCCAATATTTTCTGATTGGTTAATTAGGAGTCTAGATAGCCTGAAACTGTGCAGAATAGATTTAGGTGGGTTTCAGTTCCAGGTCTTGAGGTCTCGGGTAAGGACCATTGTGGGAGCCCATCAGCAGAGCTGAACCGTTTCTGAGTGGGAAGGGACGTTTGAAATAAAACAACAGGAAACACATGGGATGAACTTGAGAAGGCTGTCAGTAAAAACTGCAGCAGCTTGGTTTATTTCACAATTCCTTTTTTAGTCCAAGCAAAGCATCTCAATACAATGAAGGTGTTCTTCAAGAAGTAAAACTTGTTTACCTCAAAAACCTCTCTGGGTGATCTTCACACAAACAAAAAGAAAGAAGGAGATTGGCCAAACATACTACTTATGTCAGTCTCAAGGCGAAGGCTATGGTGAAAACTTTTTTTTTTCTTAAAGCTGAATAACAAACAAATAGCTCTCCTTGAAGAAGGAGGAAGAAGAAGATGAAAAGAAAGAATGCAGCTTAAAGGGGCAGATCCAGCCCAGACAGGATGATATATTGGCAAGTAATTTGGGAATGCAGATGGGAGGAAACCAGACTATCTTAGAAAATTAGTTTAAATTGTACCTGCCCATTTATCGTACTTATTGTTTGTTTAAATACATCAATAGGTCTTGGTCTCAATTACTGGGGAACTACCCAGGTCATGGCAAAACCCAACAGAATTTAACAATTATTTAACAACAACATTCTTCTCCTAGCTTCCTTCCATTTGGACTTATCAAGCCTTCTGGCTCATTTTCAGGGCCTACCACTTCCTTTTGGCACCCTGTTTGTTTGTTTGTTTTGTTCTGAAATTTCCTAGATTCCATATTACCACCTACAAGGTACTTTTCAGATACCACAGGTGATCTGGCAGGTACTTAGCTTTGGAACTCACTAGTTGCACTATCTGGCTATGATACCTGGACCAGTTCACACTGTCAAGAGAACATTTTGCATGTTGCTAGAACATGACACTCAATGCACTAAGATTATAGCTAACAAACAAATGTTCTGTGATGGAAGCTGTCAACCAAAATACAAGACATAGGAATCCACATCCCAACACTGCTATAATTTTGGTCCTAGGACACTGTAAACTCCTCTTCATAAACATAAAGAAAATAAAAGCAAACCTAATTCTTGATGTGTAAATCCCAATGAAGAAATAAATAGTATCAATGACACACAATCATTCAAACAAATAAACAAATAAACCCAATAAAAATACTTCTTCAAAAAGTAAAAATCCCTTTTTACTCTTTTTATTGTTCCCTTGTTTTCTCATTTGCCAATTCATATTATTTGTATCCTAGTATATTTATTTTTTAATCTAGGAGCACCTTATTACCCATGAACCCTTTTTTACCTTCCTGGTTTCTGCAATACCTTCTCATTGTTTCTTTACATCTAAAGGTTTGAAATGAAAATGACAAATGAGAAAGAACATGGTGAATTTGTTTTCTAAGTACTGACTATTATCCCTCAGTGTGTATGTACCACATTTTTACTATCTAGTCATCAATGTAAGAGTATTTAGATTGTGTTCATTTCTCAGCTGTTGTGGACACAGCAAGGAATATGGCTAAGATAGAATATCTTAGTAGTAGAATATCATGTGCAGTAGAATATCATGTTCTTTGGACATGTGTCTACCTAATTTTTGACATAAAGATCAACAATACATTCAAAGAAATTGATGATATAGTCAATAAATAGTTTTGGAAACTGAACATCTATGAATGAAAAGTCCTGATATTTCATTCGCACAAAGCTCGATACAAAATAGATCAAGGACCTCACCATAAAACCTGATATCCTGAATCAAACAAAAGCAAAAGTAAGGAATATGAGTGAGTTCATTGGTACAAGAAAGAACTTTCTGAACAGGACCTCAAGAGCACTAGCATTAAGACCAACATTCAATGTGACTTCTTAAAACTTAAGACTTTCTGTACTGTTAAGGCACTATCTTTTAGCTGAAGAAGAAGTCTGATGCTCTTTGGGTGGATGACACCTAAACGAACATCGGTACAAAGTCCCAATTTATTTCTAATATCAGATATCAGACCTCTACTCTTGCCTGATGCGTCTAAAACAAAAAGGGGGAACTGTAGAGAGCTGCGGAATGCTATGCCTTAAAGATGGAGCTGGTTTCCGCCTTCCACCTTCCCAATGGTGAGTGCTCTCTGTCAGGAACAATTCCACATTTGGCTAAGGCTGAGGATCTGGCTTGCTTCCATGTATGTGGACCTATCTGCATTGCCCACGTGGCACGCCTGGGTTGGCTACCCAGAGGCTATTTAAGCTGTGGGATGGCTTTCCCCAGGGTCTGAGGATTGTTCAAGGTTCCTGAATAAACTGCATTGAAAAAAAAAAAAAAAAAAAAGAATGGGAAAATATCTTTACTGGATAATTAGCTAGAACAAGGTTAGTCTTTAGAATATAGAACGAATGCAATATATCTCTCTCTATATATATTTATATATGAACGATTCCATTAAAATCGGATAAAAATACTAACATTTGAAAAATATTTTAAAAAAATGCTTTACCTCTTTAGTCTTCTGAGAAATAAATATTAAAGCTAAAGTGAGATTTCAATTTACTCCAGGCAGAATGACAAAAGAAAAATCCTCCCCCCAAAAAGAAGACAAATCAAAACAAAAACAACAAAAAAGACAAGCTACAAATTATGCTGTGGATAAGAGGAAATATCAACACTTATCCATGGGTGGATACAACGCAAACTTGTACACCCAATGTGGAAATGAGTATGAGTGTTCTTTAAAAAATTAGAACTTCATACACTCAAAGAATTCTATATTCTCTTATAGAGGTACATGTTAAACTACATTCAGTGTTTCACTATTCATATTATCTAGGCAATGGAAACAATCTATATGTCTGTCTACTGAGGAAGGGCTGTTATGCATTCATATATATATATATTTATTCCAGTATCATGCAGTTTTTATTTTTTTCATATTTTTATGCATTCATATATTAAAGACTACTCAACTATTAAGAAACATGAAATTATGAAATACTCACAAAAATGGATGGAATTTGAAGGAACCAAAAAATAAAATCATAACAAGATTTTCCACATCTGTGGATAACAGTTTTTGAGTAAACAAATATCTGTGGTTGGTGTTGATTATCCACATGGCTCAAGAAATTAACAAAGGGGCATGATGGGTGGTAAGATTTGAATGTAGTGGAGGCATAAAGGACTAAAGAAAAATAATGTAATAACGAGAGTTAAACAAGACAGGGGAGAAGTTAAAATATACATAGCAATATTTAACACTGAAGACTTTTGAAAAGGTCATATGGAAACCCACTACTGTAGAATCTCCTGAAAATATGTGTGTCCTCTTACCAAAAGTAGCTTAAATGGAGGTCTGTTTTAGTGAATAAAAAAGAGTGTTGGGCTGCCTAATGTTTATTATTATTATCCCTATGTTTATCATGGTGGCATTATCTAATCCACTATCACAAATAATAAAACACAGACACCTGTTAGATTTGTAATTGCCTTATTTGCCTTTGGCAGGACACATATTCCTACCTACACTGTCTGAATCACTTCAGCACCCATCTCCCACCCTCTATCCAGTGCCAACCTCCTTCCATCCATAATCTTATAAATAACTGTTTTTATTCTTCATTTGAGCCTTTTCATGCCACTATTGGAGTACTTCCTCCAATGACCCATCCTCCTTTTCCTTCTTCCTTTTTTCCTCTCTATTTGTCTTGTGATTCTCATGATTCTTACTTCCTCAAAAGCCTGGGAATGTAGCCATGCCTACTCTATTATGTCCTGCCCAGGTATAGGACATTTAAAAAACCAGTCAGATATAATGTTTTAGGCAGGTGTACACAAGCAAGGTTGAGTGTATCCTGTGGGCAGTAACCAGATCTTGAGCATGAGTAATTAGCGTCACACCAACCTTCAACAGAGTACCCTATAATTGGAATTGCCAGACATGCTCACTGGTGAAATAGTGACTTGCTCGTGAAATAGGGGCATTAACATTATGGGAGTAACCAACTAGCACTTGATTTAAATTAAGGCCTGTTCTATAAAATAAAAACCATACCTGTATTCTTTATTGGTGTCAAAACACCTATTACTGGATCTACAAGGAGATGGGAGAATATAGGTAAATATGAAAGATTATTGTACAAAATTCTCAAAGAATAAATAAAAATAGCAGACACATGCATATATATATATATAATATCCATATATATATATATATATATATATATATATATCTCGAAATCTTTTTATATTGAAGCTGTCTACCTTCTAGAACTAATCTGAACTGAGAACATTAAGGGAGAGGGTTTCCTTTTTTAAAGAGCTCTGTTTAGAGAAAAAGGATCACAATTTCCTATGACAGAAATTTTTCTTTTTGGTAGATTTAGAGACAACAAGTGAAGAGAATAACCCTATATACTATATTCACTGTTAATGGATGACACGTTTTTATTCTTTCCGGTTTGGTCTGCATGCCATTAGCTACCAGCCTTGAACAACTGTCTCAAGGAGAATATCAATAAAATAAAACAATGAAAAGTTAACTTCTTCCCCCTAGACCTAATCCAAATTTCTCATTTTACCACCAAGTTTATTGTTCAGAAAGAAGATACCTTATTTACTTAATGCCATTAGCTTGACAGAAATGTCCTAGTGAAGTGTTTTTAAAAGTAAGTTCTTATCTGGTCTCAATATTTGCATTTTATTGGTAAGAGACAAATGTTAAGTGAGAATGGAGTAATTTCCCCTCACCTTGTGTTTTAATTCTTTTCAGCAAAGAGAGAGCAGTGTTTTTGTTAAAGGTGAGCTGTGAATCACATTTTCCAGGTTGAATTTACAATTGATCATGAGATCACTTACCCTGATCTTCTCATGGATGTGCACCTAGAGACATGATGTCTCTGACATAACTTGAAGTTGTTTCCTTTTATAATTTCAACTATAATCTTCATATGGGATACTATGGCAAATATGTCTTAATTTGTTTCAATCCTTATAGCACCTAGGCTTAGAATAGAGTTACAGTTTTAGAATTGATTTGAACAGCAAATAGTAGCTCATCTTGAAGTTCACTTCTGAAGTTCAACCTGTGATCTAAATGGCCCAATCTCTTTAGTGATCTGAGACATGTATCTTTTAATTCCTCCTGTGGATCTTGTCTTGAGTCATGTTTGCAAAATACTCAGTAATTAGAGAACATTTAATAAGTCAAGAATAATTCTATATTTATTTGACAATAGAAATTCCCAAATATTCTAAGTTGAGCTCCAAAACTGAGACATGTATTTGCTTTTCTTCTCTTATAATAGGACAATTGGAAAGCTTAAAGATTTGACATCAAGTCCAATCACTCTACCCCCATGACCATACAAAGCTCTGCTAAAGATTTATATTATTTTTCTATCTAGCGTGGACTATGTAGTAGATAATTTTTGATATATCACATAAAAACATTAGCCAGATATATTTATCTAAATGATATACAAGTGCCTACAGTTGGCTCTTATCATAACCTCTCTTCATTCTCTTTACGCAGCTTTTCAATTACTTTCAGACTCAAATCCAGAAATGACCCTGTGAATTTGTGAACAGTGACCTAATCTTTGTCTGATATTTTATTTACAAAGTGTTCAATGACTCCCCTGAGCTGCTGTGGTTGATTTGATCAATAATATGAATTTTAAGTAATCTCTTAATATGCATTTATATTTGAATCACAAGTCACTGAAATACTTTAGTGTCTTTTACATCAATAATCTTTCCTCTTAAAAGCTTAAAATATGTTAAAGTAATACTTGTATTTAAATGTCCACAGTTATTTCTCTCCAAAAATCAATCATAATAATATCACAGATTCTGTTTTCTTTTAACTTTGAGCCTCTTTTCTATATTGTCTCTAAAACACTTATTTCTAATATAATTTTCCCAGCATCTGTTGATAATGGATGTTTCTTGAGATTGGAAAAAGCCTAACTAGATTCCCATTAGCCTGAGTGGTCCAGGTTTATTCCTGAAAAAAGTCTATTCTTTTTGTTACAGTAAGCTAGATGAGAATGCCAAGAATTTATTCAACAGCCACATGATTATAGAGGCCTTCGGTATGCTAGGCGGACCCTTAAAACCTTAATGCATTCAATTATGCAGTCTTTTTGGATGACTTAAATAGAAACGTTGGAAAGTATTCTTTGGTTTCCTAGTCTCCAAATGTCATTGGTTTGCTATTGAAAATTAATTTAAATTGAAAATGAATGAAAGCTAATTCCATAATGATGCCAGACCTCAAGCCAAGGGATTTGAGTGAATTAAGTTATGACTAACTAAAAAGAGTATCACTGTTTAAACATGAGATATTCCATCTGGACACCAAAATTGAATTGGTTGAGCATCTATAATGAGAACATGATACTGCTAGGGATGGTGAGGGTGAATGTAGAGATCATTAAAATTCATCCTTTGCCCATAAACATCTTACAATCTTTTTCTTTTAATACTCAGATATGGGAATATGCATGCTAGAGGTTATGTACAACAACACATTTGGGGGCAAAAATGATAGAATTAGTCAAAACAGTATTGGAAAAAAATATGTGTATTCCATTCTTCATACTCCTGACATCTTGGAAACCAGGGGTTGCTTGGTGGACAATTCCCGGATGAACTAATTACTTCCTACCTCAACTGTTTGCGTGCCATACTTGCCTCATTTTCTGAGATTTTTGTGACTGCAGAAGCAGGTTTTGCCTGTAAATGAAATCAGTTTCTAATGTCATTTTGTTAATGCTCTCAAGACAAAACTGGACCAATAAGAGGTCGGAATCCTCATATGAATAACCAAATACTCTTGAAGCTACTGAGGCGTACTTGCACAAGTCTGTCAGATATTTGGAGGAACTAACCCCGGCTACCTATCCTTTATCTTGCTCATTAGTTACTTTTGTTGACTTTCTTCTTTTTGTTACATCAAGTTTCTTCATCATATTTTTAGAGTTACCAAAAAATGTTATTTTTAACAAACTTTGCTGGTATTTTGCAAATCTATGCATAAGAACAACATTGTTTAGTATGCCTATGCATTCTATTTTACTAAACTAATATGTAGAAATAATATATCTACCATAGGTGGAGCACTTTGTTATATTTTTCTCAGGTTAGCATACGAAATAGTAATTGTCATTTTTACAATCAGTGAGGACCACCTGGACATTTCTAATAGACATTGCTTTTAAATATGAGATCCAGAAAATATTACCTACTGTTGATGGCATAAGCTCTTCCAATAATATTTGCACAGTGAACGTTTCCCTAAGAAAGTCTACTTTTAATTTTTATTAGTTCCTTATATATTTACTTATGTGCCACTTACAAATCAAGAGGTGAAATATTTTTTTCCAAATGAAATTACTGTTCCTTTTGTTCTCCTTCTCTACTTATCTTTCTCTCTATCTCCTTCTCTTTCCACCACCTTCCCCATATATAATCAGGTAGATGTCTCAGAAAAAGAATACCTGAGTGGGAAGGAGTCAAGAGAAGATAAAGGTAAGTAAATACAATAAAAATACAATAAAAACATATCATATACACATTTTTGCTATGAAAATATTATGGCAAAACCTCGTTATTTTGATAAAGAATTAATATGTTGATCTAACTTTAATTAAACGGCCTAGCCAAGCAATTTATTCTGGACTAGATTCTGCAAAATAAAATACCACAGACATAATATTAAATTTAGCCATTAACGTAAAATCAGTTCTTCTTTCTTGGAAAACTGTGATAGTTTTGAAAAGTTTATGTCACAGGAAAGACTTGTTATGGGATAGCTTGCATCACATGGCAGAACAGAAATCCCACCAGGAGGTGAATCAGAAACCCAGTCTCAACCCAGAACAGACATAAGTTGTTTCTAGGTCATTGCTAAATTATGATAATAACTGTGGACTCAGTCAGCTTCTAAATTCTTTAAACATTACATAATGGAGTAGGATGAAATGGTTGCTTCAAGTCACTATAATCCAGGTGGAGTTCTTCATGTAACAATAGGTGGCAGAACTCTGATCTTCTTGAAACTATGTTGCAAGGAATGGCAACCCACAAGGTAAAGGGTTCTAACATTAATCAAATCTTAATCACATTAGACAGCAAAGTAAACCCAAGTACCTAGCAAAAGTCTGTGAATTTGTCAGGCAGTAGTCTCAGTCAAAGCTTTGTCTCTTCCTGACTTCCTGACACTGGGTGACACATTTTACCTGTCAATTTTCTTTTATATGTATTGAATGACATTAATATTTTTCACTTGCTTCTTGTGGCTGCTTTATTAAAATGAGAGAAATTTGATAGCTGAAAACATTAGAAAGGTATTCTCCTATTGTTCTGAAAGTCAGAAATGCAAAAACAAAGACATCAACAGGAAACTACATTCTCTTCACAGGGTCTGCAAGAGTTCTTCCTTAAGTCAGCTTTGTATCATATTTGTTCTGAGATTCTTCTCAGTTTTGTCTGTTTTTCCTATGGCTTCCCTTATTTTTTTTCATTGAATCTGCCTCATTTTTCTCTTAAAACATCACTTGTCCTTGGTATTAAGATTCATATTAATAGTTAATATAATTCATTCAATTTGATATCATTAATTACATTCATAGACATTGTAAATTACAAATTAAGTGCCAATCAATGACATATCATATTATGGTGTTATTATAAGGTTCCATGGATTAGAATCATGGAATATATTAGTTACATCACCATTCAACCTACCATAGAGTCTAATATGTATAAATGTACAAATAATAATAAAAATGTACTGGTTCACTCTTTGTTGCTATGATAGGTACCGTGACCAGCAACAACTAAGGGAGGATGGGTCTATTTATTTATCATAAAATTTATAGTCCGTCATAGAAGCAAGTCAAGCAGGAACTCAGGGCAGAAACCAGAAGATAAGATTTGAAACACATTCGATGAAGTAAGGCTGCTTACTCACTCAGGGCACTGACTTCCTTATACAGCCCAGACCCAGGGATGTCATTACCCACAGAGTTCTGGCCCTTCCTACATAAATTTGTGAGCAAGACAATACTCCCACAAACATGCACCTATGGCAATGTCATCAAGACAGTTTCTCATTATGTGTCATGAAAATGCTTCCAAGTCACTGCATTGAATCTCAAATTGCTAAGAGTGAATAACTATGTGTATGTAGACTCTCCTGTGTGTGCATAGGTATACAGTATTCGTGCTGAACATAGAGAGCAACCACTTCTTCATTATTGAGTATGGTTTGACAGCAATATTGTACAGCTCACAATAATTTGGGAGCAAATATTTTGGTATTTAATTAACTATTAAGAAGTATCTAAGATGGAGCTGGTTTCCGCCTTCCACCTTCCTGATGGTGAGTGCTCTCTGTCACGAACA
The DNA here is from genome assembly GCF_030254825.1 of Meriones unguiculatus. Lineage (NCBI taxonomy): Eukaryota > Metazoa > Chordata > Mammalia > Rodentia > Muridae > Meriones > Meriones unguiculatus. The sequence continues at coordinate 29,677,875 of NC_083358.1, forward strand.
ACTCCACATTTGGCTAAGGCCGAGGATCTGGCTTGCTTCCATGTATGTGGACCTATCTGCATTGCCCACGTGGCACGCCTGGGTTGGCTACCCAGAGGCTATTTAAGCTGTGGGCTGGCTTTCCCCAGGGTCCGAGGATTGTTCAAGGTTTCTGAATAAACTGCATTGAAAAAAAAAAAAAAAAAAAAAGAAGTATCTAACTGTCCAAAAGTACATTTTTTCAATAAGTTTTTATTTTATTTCCCTTACACTTAAAATACAGTCAATAGAACAGTCTCATTTTAAAAATACACTGACGAAAATAAACAAGCCTCACTGACCCTGTGTTCTTCATTTTAAATGGAAAAAAAAATTATTTTGTCATGTTCACATGTGAAGAAAAAGATATTTCTGTTTGCCCAAGAAGTTTGTAGTTTACATAAACATTTGTCTTTTATATAAGTTCAAGGAAGATTCCCATTGACTTTTTTGCTATTTCAAAGAAAATAATTATTCTTGCATTTGATATATACTAGAAATTAATGTACAGTGAAATGCCTGTAGCTGTAAGTGAGATCATGTTGCAACCACACAATGAGGACCCAAAGGGCAAAATAATGGCTAGGGTTATATGTTCATGTGACAGGATCTGACTCACCTAGAAGAAGTGCTTCTAGCCACTACTCTCAGGAATTATTACCTGATAAAGAAGAAGGATCATGTTGATGTGGGCAGATCCAAATTGGAAGTGAGTAGCACCGTTCCCTGGGCTGCATCCTCAACCATGTAAGAGAGAGAAAACTAGATTTTTTTAAATTTTCTTGTTTTCCTTGTGGAGCTCCAGACCCTTCTTCTTTCTTTCTCACTCTTCTTTCATAAGATTCCCTGCATTTTGCCCAAAGTTCGGTTATGAGTCTCAGCATCCGCTTTAATACCCTGTTGGGTAGAATCTTTCAGAGGCCCTCTGTGGTAGGCTCCTATCTTGTTCTTTGTTTTCACCTTCTTCCAATGTCTGTCCTGTTTTTCTTTGTTTTTTTTTTTTTTTTTTTTTTTTTTTTTTTTTTTGTGAGACTCATACTTCAACCAAGGACCATTCATGGAGATAACCCAGAACCCCTGCAAAGTGGCAACCCATGATAGCTTAGTCTCCAAATGGGTTCCCTACTAAGGAGAACAGGAGCTGTCTTTGACATGAACTGAGTGGCTGGACCTTTGATCACCTCCCCCTGAGGGGGGAAAGCCTTGCCAGGCCACAGAGGAAGACTATGAAAGACAGTCCTGATGAGGCCTGATAGGCTAGGGTCATAAGGAAGGGGATTAGGTCCTCCACTATCAATGGACTGGGGAAAGAGCACAGGAGGAGATAAGAGAAGGAGGGAGGGCAGGTTTAGGAGGGGACAAGAGTGGGGCTACAGCTGGGAAACAAAGTGAATAAATTGCAATAAATAAAATTATATTAATTTTTTAAAGTTGTAAGCAAAGTAAAAGAGAGAGAGAGAGAGAAAGAGAGAGAGAGAGAGAGAACTAGTTGAGCATAGGCCCTCATCAACTTCTCCCTTCTGATTGTAAATTTTCACTTCAGGAGCTGTTAAACTCTTGCTGCTTTGATATCCTTATCTTCAGTTTTGAGCTAAAATAATATTAATAATAATAAAAATCCCTGTAGTTGCTTTGGCCTGGGCATTTTATTAAAGCAATAGGAAAGGAGACTCAGACAGATAATAAACAATAAAAATAATCAAAACTATTTAAATGTCAGTTATATCCAAATGCACAAGCATAATAAAGGCACTTTCGTAGAGTTTCTTAAATATACTCTGCCTTCAAGATTTAACTTCCTTGATATAAACCTTATGAATTTTTAATATAATTTATAATTGAGAATTTATTTGTTGTTTAATTTTATTTTAAGGATAAATTATTTCCCACTCTAAAAAAGTAAAAATACATACATTACAGCACAGTGTACTAATTAATTTTGATTTGGCATATCACAGACATGAACTGAAACCTTAAATCATATTGCCAGTAGTTCTTTTTAAAGTAGTTCTTGGCCTTAATGTATATTTGCATTTCATTTGAGATATTACTACTATTTTAAATAGCTAGATTTGTAAGAGTAGGTTGTTAGTTTTATAAGCCAGATAATGTTCTGTGACTGGATAAACAAACACTCCCAATATTTTTTCCAAGAATTATTACTGTTCATTGCAAGATCTGGATAGTAGACTTCATGTTTAGCCAAACTTTTACCTAACAAACTCAAGGCATTTTTTACTTTGGAGGGATAAAGATAAATAATCTAATGTCTGGAATTGTCAATCATTTTTGTCTATAAAACATCATTCCTGTTTCACAATTTATTTTTATTTATATCCTACAGTGCATCGATGTCTCAGTAGAGAACACAATGGTGAATTTCAGGTCTTCAAAGAGAAATAGATAGGGGTCTCCACAGCTGTTAGCAGACCTGCTGTTTCCTCTCAAACAAATAAGACTCCATTTGAGTAATTTCAAATTGGGTTGATAATGGAGTGAGAAATGCTGTTTGACATACAGAATATTAAAAATAAACAAAACAAAAAACAAAAACCACAACAATCCCTCTCCCGTCTCTCTCCAATTGATTGACTCATATTTCTCCAGTTAAAGCATTATTGGATGTATTATTTGGTCCTACTGAATCTGAAGTCTGTTTCCTCTGAGCAAGTGATCTGACACATAATAGTAAAACTTTTGACTTGACTGGTCATTTTATTAAAATCCCAGGAGTCACTAGATACACAGATACATTTACTTGGTAAATATGGTGTCCCAAACTAAGACTAGGGGAAGGACATGTTTAATTTCTGGAAGCTACTGAGAATAGGTTTGTGGCATATGTCACCATTCAAGGTGTTTTTCTCCTTTTCTTTTTGTACACTATATATGGTTCTTTATTGATCAACTAAAAGTATTTTCCTAATGTTAATTGGTTTTTTGTTAGAATTTCAGACAGATTACATTTTGGATTCTCTACTTAGTAAGTGGAGGAGAGAGGAGGCTAAAGAGGGCTGAAGAGCACATTTATTTTCTTTCTTACCTTAGTTTTCTTAAATCTATAATGATGGACCTGCTACACAGAAGAGAATATTTCAGGAAGAAAAATATTTCACTGTTAAGATGAAAGCATAGATAACTAGTAGAAAATGGAATGCACTGTGGAGAAAATTTTCTGACATGTGGATACAGTTTTAAATTTAGAAATAAAGAAGCCATCACAAAGCAACACATCAACAAAAAGCTATAAAAAGTTGACTTCAAAAAGGGCTGCCAAAAGTGTTTCCAGCAAATGTGACAAACTGACAAAGTCTTTATTAATATAGAAAAGTTATATAAATCAATAAGAAAATACTCAGAATTCAGGAAGTAAAACAGGAAAAAAGATGCCTGAGCAGACACTTTGAGAGGGAGAAAGACTAAAATCCTCTCATGTATTCAGAAAACATTTCTATTTTGATTATAAAACAGCTAAGACATATAAATAACTTATAATCTATCCTTTATATTCCTTTTATATTCATGGTTTTTAAGTGTTATATATGTTTAATGAATTTTTTCTTTGATACATATATGTAAAAATCCATTTGCACAACCATTAAGTAACATTGACAAATATAAGAGAGACGTAAGTTGTGTTTGCTAAGGTAGTGTTACAGAAACTTAAAGATAAAGTTTTATGCACTAGTGCTGTTTCACAGCATTGACAACGGAATTAAACTAGTCATTGTTTAATTGTATATAAACAGTAAAACATATAACTGATATATAATATGTTGTTTACAAAAGCATATATTGAATACTATGTGCTAAGTTGAAAATATATGTTTTACAAGGTACTTAAAATGACTGATGGTATGGTACAAAGGTTAGGAATACCTGCTGTTCTTGCAAAGAATGGGAGTCTGGTTCCCAGCACCATTGTTTGGCTCATATGTATGAACTCCAGTTTCATGACATCTGACCCACTGTTCTGACCACCATGAACACTATATGCAGGCACATATATACATAAAAATCAATATTGTAAAAACTGTTTAAGAGGTATAAATTTTAAAATCATTGTTCTTTTACTAGGAAGTATTTGTAAATTCTGGTATATTTAATAGAAATTCTCTCTCATGTAAATACTTTCCCTCTGCCTCTTTGTGTATGTGTGTGGGTTTGTGTGTGCAGCACAAAACCTTGGAAGCTTCTAATTATCGACTGTTTTCCATAAATCATATGCAATCATAAAGACTATTTTCTCATTATCACTTCAGTCTATACCCAGAATCTGAGATCTTCTTACATCCACTGATACACTCTTCATTACTTTATCTATGTTTTTCTTTAGTGCTCGATCCATCAGGAATTCTCAAAGACGTAGGGTCATCTATTTTCTCGGCCTTCATTTTTTTTTTCAATTATGATTAATAAACATATAGCACTTGCCATAAACCCTTATTATATTTTACTTTGCTGTATGCAATTTCCCTTCAATAAATACACAGTACTTTCGCATCACTTGATAAAATTTTCTTGTAATTTTGGTACTCCCCTGTCTATATGTTTTAGATACTATAGGTTCAGTCATGGGAGGATTGCTGCTAATGCCTCTAAATAGATAAAACACTGTAGTCTATGATCTATTGAATGACGGTGCAGTCATTTGAAGAGTTGTTATCAGAGCCATTGTCAGTGATTCTGTCTGGACATCGACAACCATCATACTGTAGACTGTACTGCACAACATTACAGCTTTCTGGGTTAGAATTTATGGCCTGGCTCCAGAAATACAGGGCTTTAACTTGCAATTTTGCTAAATGGACATTTAAACAAAAATGCCATATGCTATCATTGTCTTGGAGAAGTAGAAACTTTGTGTGGGCAAAATACAGTTCAAGGAAATCCGCAGATTTGAATCTTCTCGTGATTCAGCATTTACATTTCTCATCCACTTCTCATGGTCCCAGACACTCTCTTTCAACATTATGATTTTTCCATAGTAGAATAGTTTGAGCTATGAAGCTAGAAACTCTAAGAGCACCTACAATTAAAATTAAACTTATAGTCAACTTGTTCTAAACTCAGATCCTAGAGCAGCAAATCTCAAGCTGTGGGTCACAATGTCTTTGAAGCCACATATCAGGTATCATTCATATCAAATGTTATACATTAAGATTCAAAACAGTAGCAAATTTAAAGACATGAAGGAGCAAAATAATAATAATAATAATTTTATGGTGGCAGACACCACAACATGAGAAATGGCATTAAAAGGTGGCAGCATTAGGAAGGTTGAGAATCACTGTTCTAGAGGATGGCATTCTCTTTAATATGATACCATTAACTCTCAGATATATGTATCCATCCATAAAGGCCAGAAGAGGGTATCAAAACTGGAGTAGATTTACAGCAACCTGTGGGGTCATGAGGGTGCCAGAAGTGAAATTTTAGCTTTTATTTGTTGACATACTCTTTGCTAGCAGATTTTATGCAATATATTTAAAACATACGAGAAAATGTATATAATTATTTTCTATTTATTTTAGGAAAGTTCTACAGCCCCTCAAACGACTAAGGTATTATACCCGACTATTTCCTTTTACTTAAATATATGTGATAGTTTTCTCACTTTGTACCCCTATTGTATGCTGGATGTTGTCAAACACTTTTTAAATTTTACTTTGTGGATAGCTAGGTAGCATGTAATATAGTCTAGATGTGTGAAAACAAACAAATAACAAGAAAAGTAACCAAAGTCCCAAAACAAGACAACCACAACAAAAATCTCTTAAAAAATAGCCACAGGATGAAAAAATGCCCACATACAATATGAACAAAGACCCACATATCTTACATAAATAATAAAAACAGTGAAAAATCAGCAGCCAGTAAGCAAATAGGATTCTTAAGAAGTATGAGATACTATGTCACTTTCAGGAGGATAATCATTAAAGTGCTGGCAGTAAGTGGTGGGAGTAACTGTTACATATTGCTCATGGCAGCTCATGATATTATTAGCGTAGAGGACATTTGGACAATTTCTCAATTAGAATTAAAGGTAGATTAACTACATGACTCAGAAACACCATGTGCTCATATATACTTAAACGGACAGGGAAAAGTTCTAGTAGAATTTTGCTTAGGAATATTTATCACAGTGCTATTCTTACAAGCCAAAGGTAGATATGTATAAACAGTAAGTCCTAGATCCATATAACAGAATGTTGTTTAGTCAGAAAAAATAGAAAATATGACAGTAGATGTTGCTTTTAAAAAGTGATGGCAACTTTTGTAATACATGTATTTAAGGATGGTAAAAAATAAAATGGGGTTCGGTATTTATTTTCCTGTCCATTTAACAAGACATGTGACAAAAGCAGTGCAAAGGGAAGAAGGGTATTTTGGCTTGCATCAGTCAGGTAGGAAAGCCCTAGCAACAGGAGCTTTGCAGCATCTGTTCCTGTCACATCCTCAGTCAGAAAGCAGGCAGCAATGAATATGTAATACAGTATACATAGTATAATAATTGAAACATGCCATTGTTGATATGGCTGTTCTCCCTTTACCAGTCTAGCGACCACTGCCCATGGAATACTGCTGGTCGTAGTTAGGGTAGGTTCTCACCTCAATAAACCTAATCTACAAAATTCACCACAGACCCAATCAGAGGTTTATTATTTTTCATGATGACTCCAAAATGCCATCATATTGAAACTGACATTACGCCTCACACTCGGTTTTCAATGTGCCAGATATTTTTCCATCAGTTTTCTCAGCAAACTGTCCACACAGCTCTGCTCTATGAGTAGAAGTTTGTTGGCAGTCTACATTGTAACAGCACCAAGAAGGAAGAGAGGCTGAAAAGTTAAAAAAATTATGCAGTCCCAAATGAGGACTTAACCTGTCCTTCAAATTCCTCTAGAGATGGGCTCACTCTTCATTACTTCCAAATGAAAGCAACTGGATAATTCATACTATAATTCCTAAAAGAAGTAGTTCTGTTTTGTTTTGTTTTGTTTTGTTTTTTCCAGAGAGGGGAACTAGTTTTGAAGAAGGCTGCACACTATGGCCAAATACAAGTTCCTGGCTATAGGATTCACCAGTGAAATTCTAATCTCTGCATCGCCATCAGTGGAAATATGTACCTCAGCCTTGAAGGGCAGAGTCACATGTGAAGAGCACTCTATCCTTTGAATTCCATAGCACAGAACGTGTTTAGCATCTTCATATCCCAAACAGTTGTTTTGAAATAAAATTGAAATTATAATTCCACTATGAGACTTATCTCAAAGATATTTCATGAGAACCCACCACCATATGTAATGAAAATAACCACTACCCCAGTCTTTTTAAACATCTCTATAAATCAAGCTCTTTGAAATTGGTGTTACCAATTACCACAGTTACCAAGCATATATGGCATAAATTTTAAGGACAACCTTGATAACATTCTATCAGTGCTGAACTTTTAATCAAGCTGAATTTATGATTCCATTATCCAACTAAATAATAGACTGTCTAAATAATTTCTTTGAACTGGAAAGTTTTGATATGCTTATTTTTATTCATGTATTAACTGCTTTATGCTGTTTTTACTATGCCCATTTTATTATAAAATTTGATATTTGTAGACATGTTCTTTGAGGTCATTTCAGGCTAATAGTGTTGGAACAAAGGGGAAGAAAGAATTTTGGGATATAAGCTCCTTTAGGAGGCTGAGTCAGTGATTGACAGATTTTATAGTAGGAAGTTTTCAATCAAGCCATGGCATCATATAAGCCTAATTTATACTATTGCACTCTTCTGGAGACCAGGTTGAAGCTATTTTCTGTAGGAATAACAGGAGAATGTGAAAGTGATCAGGTCATGAAGAAGCTAAACATCTTTTTTAAAGCACATATCTCAGGCACACAGACAGATTCATTGTCCATTTTCTTTTACCCAGGGGTCTCTTCTGAGACTCTGAAACTAGAAATCTACCATATGACATGCAATGTGCAAGTGGTATTTTGAATAATAATAATAATAATAATAATAATAATAAATCATCCATTGTCTCAGGTATTTCAACACATGGTCCTCAGGTTGTGGCATTGTTTGGGAAGTGGCACAGCCTTGCTGGAGGAAGCCTGTCTGAGAAGGGAGTTTTCATAGTTCTTAGACTTACTCTACTCCCAGTTTGCTCCATTCAACAACGTGTGATTGAAGAAATGAACTCCCAGACCATTGCTTCAGTTGCCTGGCATGAAGATCCCACAATTATGAACTCTTAACTCTGAAAACATAAACAAGAATAAATCATCTCCTTGAATAATTTCTGATTATGATATTTTATTGCAGCTGCAGAAAAGTAAGTAACACATTGGGTAATATTACCCCACTCTTTCTTACATTTTGGGCTATTTAATGTGAATTTACTCCTGAGCAAGGAGTAAACATAAGAACAATCTTCAATCCAACTTAAAGATCCTGTAGTTTGGTTAAAAGCAGTTCAATGATTCCTTGACTAAATAATAGAAGGCTTCTTTAAGATTATCACAAGTGAAAAGTATGATTTAATTTTGAACAAATAACATGCAGACTGCAACAATTTGTGTGGGTGGGCAGGGAGATTTCTTCTGACACTTATGTCATTAACTCTTGTGCCCCCAAAAGCAACATGGTCCAGCTTGTCAAATGTTTGACTTGGATCTTAATTGTCTGTCTCTAATATTGTCCTCAAGAGCACCTTCTGACTCAGGGCTGTAATACCAAGGTCTCCTGAGTCATTGGCCAAGGAAACATGCTGAATCTGAGAAACTTTCTGACGGGTGGCTACTGCTTTATTCAATGTTCAGGAATAAAGACTGAAGGTGATTGGCAATCTCTGTGTGCTGTGGAATGCAACTCGTTTGTTTTGCTGAAGCCCAAATTCAACTTCTGGCTGTGTAAGGAAAATAAACAGAGACAATGGCTTTTTCACTCTCCTAAGCAGTTTATCTAGATCAATATGGGAAAGATTGCTGCTTCGCTCTGGCTGATCTGAGCCGTAATTAAGGATTTTGCTCTCTAAGGTTGACACACAAGCCACCTTGGCAACTGCTAGAATATTGAGCTTCTCTTTTTAAATTTTTAAGACAATATCAGTACTTCAAAACACAACCAAAGATGATTTTTAATTAATAAAGTAGTTTTAAAAAATTCTATTTAAGAACTGTCAGCCGAGAAAACATATACACAGGTAACATTATAAAGAATAAAAGGTTATACATATGTTTTTAGAAATATGTGTAGTATAATAATTAAAATATTAGTAAAGATATACCTACTATTTTCTCATGCCTACTGACAAACTCCCAAAGCCATAGCATAATAAAGTAAAGAAGTCCTGTTTTAATCTTGCTGCTAATCATTGTTTTTCTTTTTTGTTTTCTTATTTCTTGTTACTGTTATGATCTGGACATGAAAAGAACAGTCTCGGCTCAACTACCAAGAAGCTGGTCACCAGCTGAAGGTATTGTTCTGGAAGGTAATGGAGACTTTGAAGAAAAGGGCCATAGTGAAGGATGTTCACCAACATTTTGAAAGTTATCTTCCATCATTGTCTTGCTTTCTCTGAGACAACCATCCTCTTTTACCCCATCCTTCTGCTACCCCAATGCTCTGCCATACCTCAGCCTAGAACCATGAACTGACATCAGTGTTTTCCAGGAATGGGATCACTAATGTGTTATTTAATCCCAACTGATAAGTCCTAAACACATAGACATGTGAACAATGATTTTTGTTGTCCTTTCTATCTGTTGCAAAGAAACGTTTTCTTGATGAGAAGTAACGACTACACTTACCTATTGGTAAAATAATAAATGATTCCAAATAGAAGACGAACAAGGATAACAAAGTTGGACATGAGAAAATGGATCAGAGAAAGCATATAAGGCCTTAAGCAAAAAACTCTAGGAAACTGAAGAAAACTAGGAATAAGAGAGATGGTCCTCCCCAGGGAAAAGCACAACAGTTGATATCCAGTGCCAAATGAACAGCCATAAAAACATACATACTAATACATTATGAAGACTGCAAAGGCTGCATTAAAGAATACATATACGGCTTTTAGGACAAGATGGCGGCGCCAGGAGGACACTGCCTCTGAGGAGCAGGGCAACATTTTCAGTACAGCAACCAAGAGACTGAACTCTGGGCCATAAAACAACAGCGATCCTGTTTCCCAGGTGAGAGGAAACTGCACAGTGTGGGAATCGGTCGGGTCACTCTCAGGTCACCCGGCCAGAACCCGGAAGAGATCCCAGGTTGTGCAGGCACTCCCCAGACCAGAGCCACATGCCTGCATGTCCTGATCACCTTCCCAGGCTGAAGGTGGGCACAAAAACAACAGAGACTGGGAGTCCCAGTCACGAGAAAACCCCACAAGGAAGGAAGCAAACGGGGACTGATTTAGGTCACCCAGTCTATCCCTGGAAAAGGTCCCGCAGACCAGTGTGCACCACCAGCCCAGAGACCTGCCATGCACCAACTACCCATCACAGACAGAATTGTGCGCCCCAAGGCACCAGACTGAGAGTCCCTGTTGGTAGAAAACCCCACAGGAAGGGAGAAAGCTTAGAGCACTCAGCCAGCCCGCCCCCCCCAAAAAAAAAAACCCCAAGCACACATGCGAAAGTTCCCCGGAAAAGGTCTCAGGTTCCTGCCCAGTAACCAGCTTGGAGCCACCACCCGCCAGCGCCTGCATACTCTATGTGCCAACCCAAACACCATGGACTGGGCCTTCCTTTTGGGAGAAAACCCTACAGTAAGAGAAACAACTGGCCCTACCCCAGGACACCTAGCTCCAGAAAAGTTTCTGGCTCTCCACAGGCTCCTGACTCTAGCCTCCAGCTGCACACATGAGAGGAGGGCTCACCTGCCACTGACCACTTCAGTACTGGGGCACAGAGCCCCAACATCAGACCTACAGAAGCCTGGGATCCCGGAGATCAACTCCCAGAACTGATCCAAGGGACAACCAGTTATCCTTAATTAAACTGACCAAACCACGGGGCACCTAGGTTACAGCAGTAGCTCACTAAATTTATATCAAGAAACCCAGAAGCAAGGCAGCTGTCTTCAGGACTACTCCAGGTGAGAGGAGAGCCTTCTTGACTAACAAAGACCACAGTTACCACTCAGGTCTGCACGCCGGAGGTGAGCTGTAGGAATTCCTAAGAAACACTGGCAATTCAGTGACCATACCCAAAAAGCTGAGGAGGCTTCCTTCAGAAAAATCCATTTTCCTGCCAAGGAGATTCTGTCCACCACAGGATTCCAGGAACCACCAGAAACTAACACCCAACACCCAAGATAGCCCAATGGGTAGAAGCCAGCATAAAAGCTCAACCAACAAAAGACAGAGCAATATGGCATCTCCAGAACCAGTTATCCAGGAGCAAGCAGACTTGGACACCCCAGGATAATTGAAATTCAAGAAGATGACCTAACATCTATGGTTATGAAGAGGATAATAAAGGAAACAAGTAAAATGTGTAAAGAACTAGAGGAAGATAAAGACAAACAGCTTATGGCCATCTGTAAAGAACTAGAGAAAGATAAAGACAAACAGATTATGGCCATCCATAAAGAAACACAAGAAGTTGAAGCCAAACAGTTTGTGGCCTTTACAAAGGAAATACTTCAATCACTGAAGAAATAAAAGAAACAGAGGAATGTTCAAACAAACAGCTGAAGGAACTGAAGAAAAATACAGTCAGACAGGTGAAGTAAATCAACGAAATTGCTCAAGACCTGAAGATAGAATTGGAAAAATTAAAGAAAAAACAGGTGGAGCAACTTGTGGAGAGAAAGAACTTAGGGAAACAGGAACTACAGAGGTAAGCATAACCAATAGACTACAAGAGATGGAAGAAAGAATCTCAGGTGTGGAAAATACAATGGAAGAAATCTATGTATCTGTAAAAGAAAATGTTAAATCTAAAAAATTCCTGACACAGACTGTCCAATAAATTCAAAACAACATAAAAAAAAAAAACTAAGAATAATAGGAATAGAGAAAAAAGAAGATTCTCTCCTCCAAGGCCCAGAAAATATTTTCAACAAAATCATTGAAGAAAAGTTCCCCAACTTAAAAGAGAGCCCCCTAAGAGTAGAAGAGGCCTTCAGAATACCCAATAAATTAGACCAGAAAAGAAGATCCTCCTGCCACATAATAATCAAAACAGTAAGTATACAGAACAAAGAAAAAAAATACTAAAAGCTGCAAGGGAAAAAGGCCCAGTAATATATTAATGGCAAACCCATCAGAATCACACCTGACTTCTCAACAGAGAATATGAAAGCCAGAAGGGCCTGGACAGATATCATGCAGACCCTAAGAGAACACAGATGTCAGCCCAGGCTACTATATCCAGCAAAACTCTCAGTCCTCATATATGGAGAAAACAAGATATTCAAAGACAAAAAACAAATTTCAACAATACCTACACACAAATCCAGTATTATGGAAGACACTAAAAGTAAAAATACAACCCAAGAAAACTAACTACTTTCAAGAAAACACAGGAAATAATTAACCTCACCTCAGTAAAACAAATGTAACCAAGCACACAAACTTACTACCACAGCCAACATCAATATCAAAGGATCTAACAGCAACTGTTAGATCATTAATCTCTCTCAACATCAATGGACTCAATTCTCCAATAAAAAGACACAGACTAACAGAATGGATGCATAAACAAGATCCAGCAATCTGTTGCATACAAGAAACACACCTATGTCACAAAGATAGACAATGCCTGAGGGTAAAGGGATGGAAGACAGTTTTCCAAGCAAATAGACCCAATCATGCTAATATTGTATAAATTAAACTTTCAACCAAAGTTAATAAAAAGAGATGGGGAAGGACACTTTATACTCACAAGGGAAAATTCCATCAGGAAGAAATCACAATCCTGAACATCTATGCCCCAGGTACAAGGGCACCCACATATGTAAAAGAAACATTGCTAAAACTGAAACCACACATAGATCCCCACAAATTAATAGTGGGAGAGACTTCAACACCCCACTCTCAACAAAGGACAGGTCAACAAAACAGAAATTAAACAATGAAACAATTTCTCTGAGAGAAGTCATGAATCAAATGGACCTAACAGACATGTAAAGAACCTTACACCCAAACACAAAAATTTTACCTTCTTCTCAGTACCTCATGGAACCTTCTTCAAAATAGACTATATGGTTGGTCACAAAGTGAGTCTCAGCAGATACAAGAAGATTGAAATAATGCCTTGCTATATCTGATCACCATGGACTAAAGCTGGACCTCAAAAATAACAGAAATAGCCAAAAGCCTACACACACATGGAAACTGAACAACGTGCTACTATGTGACAGCTGGGTCAGGGAAGAAATAAAGAAGGAAATTAAAGTCTTCCTAGAATTCAAAGAAAATGAAGACACAGCATATCCAAACTTATGGGACACAATGAAAGCAGTGCTAAGAGGAAAGTTCATAGCACTAAGTGTCTTCAAGAAGAAATTCGAGAGAGTTCATTCAAGCAACTTAATGGCTCACCTAAAAGCCCTAGAAAAAAAAGAAGCAGACACACCAAAAAGGAATAGATGCCTGGAAATAATCAAACTCAGGGCTGAAATCAATCAACTAGAAACAAACAAAACAATTCAAAGAATCAATGAAACCAAGAGCTGGTTCTTTGAGAAAATCAACCAGACAGACAAACCATTAGCAAAACTAACTAAAAGGCAGAGAAACACCATCCAAATTAGCAAAATCAGAAATGAAAAGGGGACATAACTACAGACAGTGAGGAAATCCAAACAATCATTAGGACTTACTTCAAAAGTCTATATGCCACAAATTTGAAAATATAAATGAAATGGAAAAATTTCTGGATTGATTCCACTTACCAAAGCTGAATCAAGACCAAGTAAATCAATTAAGATTAAGTAGTCCTATATCCCCTAAGGAAATAGAAGCAGTCATCAAAAGTCTCCCATCCAAAAACAAAAACAAAACAAAACAAAACAAAAAAACGGGACTAGATGGTTTCAGCACAGAATTCTACCAGACCTTCAAAGAAGAGATAACTACAGTCCTCTTCAAACTATTCCACAAAATAGAAGCAGAAGGAGCACTACCAAACTCATTCTATGAAGCCACAGTCACCTTAGTACCTAAGTCTCATGAAGACCCAACAAAGGAAGAATTTCTGGCCAATCTCCCTTATGAACATTGATGCAAAAATACTCAACAAAATACTTTCAAACCGAATCTAAGAACACATCAAATATATCATCCATTACAACCAAGTAGGCTTCATTTCATGTATGCAGAGGTGGTTCAATATATGGAAATCCATCAAGGTGATCCACCATATTAAAAAACTGAAAGACAAAAAGCACATGGTAATCTCCTTAGATGCTGAAAAATCATTTGACAAAATCCAACTTCCATTCATGTTTAAAATACTGAAGAGATCAGGGATAAAAGGCACATATCTAAACATAATAAAGGCAATATACAGCAAGCCTATAGCCAACATCAAACTAAATGGGGAGAAACTTAAAGCCATCCCACTGAAATCATGGTCAAGAGCACTCTCTCCATATCTCTTCAAATTGTTTGGGAAGTCCTTGCTAGAGCAATAAGAAAATTTAAAGAGATCAAGGGGATACAAATTGGAAATGAAGAAGTCAAAGTATCACTATTTGTACATGATATGATAGTATACCTGAGTGACCCCAAAAATTCTACCAGGGAACTCCTACAGCTGATTAACACCTTCAGCAAAGTGGCTAGATACAAAAGTAACTGAAAAAAATCAGTAGCCCTCATGCATACAAAAGACCGAAAAAGAAATTAGGGAAACAACACCCTTCACAATAGTCACAAAGGACATAAAGTACCTTGGTGTGAACCTAACCAAGTGAGTCAAAAACTTGTATGAAAAAAAATTTCCAGTCTCTGAAGAAAGAATTAGAAGAAGATATCAAAAAATGGAAAGATCTCCCATACTCATGGCTTGGAAGATTAAAATAGTAAAAATGGCCATCTTCCCAAAAGCAATCTACAGATTCAATGCAATTCCCATCAAGTTACCAACACAATTTTTTTACAGACCTTGAAAGAAAAATTCACAAATTCATATGGAATAACAAGAAACCCAGAATTGCTAAAATAATCCTCTACAGTAAAACATCTTCTGGAGGTATCTCCATCTCTGATCTTAAGCTGTACTATAGAGCAACAGTTATAAAAACTGCATGGTACTGGCATAGAAACAGAATGGTGGATCAATGGAATCAAATAGAAGACCCAGAAATAAACCAACATACTTATGGACACCTGATTTTTGACAAAGACGCCAAAAACATACAATGGAAAAAAAAAGATAGCATCTTCAACAAATGGTGCTGGTCTAACTGAATGTCTACATGGAGAAAAATGAAAATAAATCCATACTTATCACCCTGCACAAAACCAAAGTCCCAGTTTGTCAAAGATCTCAAAATAAAACCAAACACATTAAATCAGTTAGAATAAAAAGTGGGGAATACCCTAGAACTCATTGGTACAGGAGACAACTTCCTGAACAGAACACCAACAGCACAAGCTCTAAGAGCAAAAATCAATAAATGGTACTTCAGGAAACTGAAAAGCGTCTGTAAAGCAAAGGACACTGTCATCAAAACTAAATGACAGCCTACAGACTGGGAAGAAATCTTCAACAAACCTTTTTCTGACAGAGGGCTAATTTCCAGTATACATAAAGAACTAAAGAATTTAAACAGCAACAAATCAAGTAACCCAATTTAAAAAAGGGGGTTCAGAACTAAACAGATATTTCTCAATAGAAGAACACTGAATGGCAGAGAAACACTTACAGAAATGCTCATTGTCCTTAGTCATCAGGGAAATGAAAATCAAAGTGTCCCTGAGATTTCACCGTACACCGATCAGAATGGCCAAGATCAAAAACTCAAGTGACAACACATGTTGGAGAGCACATGGAGAAAGGGGAACCCTTCCCCACTGCTGGTGGGAATGTAAACTTGTACAATCACGCTGGAAATCAATCTGGTGCTTTCTTAGACAACTAGGAATAGTGCTTCCTCAAGATCCAGCCATAGCACTCCTAGGCATAAATCCAAAAGAGGCTCAAGTACACACCAAGGACATCTGCTCAACCATGTTTGTAGCAGCTTTATTTGAAATAGTCAGAACCTGGAAACAACCCAGATGCCCCTCAACTGAGGAAGGTATAGAGAAATTTTGGTACATCTACACAATGGAATATTACTCAGTAATAAAAAAGAAGGAAATCATGAAATTTGCCGGTAAATGGTGGGAACTGGAAAGGATCCTCCTGAGTGAGCTATCCCAGAAGCAGAAAGATGCACACGGTATATACTCATTCATAGAGACATGTACGATAAACTTACTAAAATCTGTACACCTAAGGAAACTAATCAAGAGGGAGGATTGTGGCTAAAATGTTCAATCGCCGTCCTGAAATGCGAACAGGATGGACATCAGAAGAAGAAGAAAACAGGAAACAAGTTAGGAGCCTACCACAGAGGGCCTCTGAGAGGCTCTGCCCTGCAGACTATCAAAGCAGACCCTGAGACTTCTGGCCAACTGTTGGGCAGTGTGCATGGAATCTTATGAAAGAAGTGGGAAATACTAAGATCTGGAGAGGACAGGAGCTCCAAAAGGAGAGCAACAGAACCAAAAAATCTGAGCATAGGGGTCTTTCTTGGGATTCGTACTCCAACCAAGTATCATGGAGATAATCTAGAAACCCTACACAGATGTAGCCCATGGTAGTTCAGTGTCCAAGTGGGTTCCATAGTAATGGGAACAGGGACTGCCTTTGATATGAACTGATTGGCCTGCTCTTTTATCACCTCACCCTGAGGGGGGAGCTGCTGTACCAGGCCACAGAGGAAGACAATGCAGCCACTCCTAATGAGATCTGATAGCCTAAGATCAGAATGAAGTAGAGGAAGACCTCCCCTATCAGTACACTTAGGGAGGGGCATACGTAGAGAAGGAAGAGGGAAGGTGGGATTGGGAGCGGAGGAGGGAGAAGTTTATGGGGGGATACAAAGTTAATAAAATGTAATTAATAAAAATTAAAATAAAAAATATTTAAAAAATAATATATATGCATATGTATAAATCTATGTATATATATATATGTACACACACATACAATATCAATTATTGAAAAACGAATCATATATTTGAAGCAGAGTTATATAGCAATTATATGACAGTGTTTTTGGTGGTAAAATGGACATAAAAATATAATATCAAAAACTCAGAGATAAAATTAAATGAACAAAGAAAGGGTCATAAATTACAGGAGTTCGGAGTCATGAGAAGACTTGAAATTTGGATAGGAAGTAGGGATAGAAGGAACATAGCACACCTTATGAAATTCTCAAAAGATATTTTAATTAAACAAAATTAATACATAACTCAAAAACTAAAAGTTTATACTTCAGTAACAATCACTCATCTGAAAGGCAAGTAACTTGCAAGTACATTCTCCAAAATATGGTTTTTCATTGAATGAATCCAATGGCTTGCCTGAGAAAGATTTTTTTCCTGAAAAAAATAACACTTAAATTGATTCTTTTGGAAATCAAAATGCAAAACCATTTCTTCCTAGAGTGTAACATCCACATGATTAAGAGAAACCAACATTTCTAGAATCCTCTTACCTGGTTTTCATAATTATTGGTGCTTGGAATTTTATCTCAGTCTTTACAAAGATTGCATTAGCATAAAATGTTGTGTTCTCTGATTTAATATATTCTTTGAGGAGGGAGACATTCACTATCACTGAGAACTAGGGTAGGGAATTATCACCTGCCAGGTGACAGACACTACTTTAACCTGATGAGAAACATATTTTATTAAAAAATGCAAATTACTGAATTTGAGTTGATACTCAACACTTTTAGAAAAAATTGCAAAATTCAAGCTGAATATTCACTATTAAAGTAATAGAGGTTATTGAGTTTTAGTAAATTGCACATCTAAATTGCGTGTTGGTGTGTGTGTGTGTGTGTGTGTGTGTGTGTGTGTGTGTGTTTGAGTGTGTATGTGATCTTTACTTGAAACATTACTTTTTGTCAAATCATATCCCTGTATGCATGGTTCAGGACAATTTAAGGCTCTTTATGTGAGAGCGAGATGATAATTTTTTACAAGTTAGCAGTGATGTTTTTGGAATAGTGAGCTGAAACCTAGGTCAACCAAAACCTACTTCCTAACCATAGCAAGGAACTCATGATTTATAGCACAGCAGATCTTTATCCTGAAGGTGTTTCACCTCCTCGACCCACACAGAATTCCTAGGAATTATTCTGCTAGCTCTTCCCATCAAATAATTCCATTTACAAACTACCCCAAAGATGCTTAGCCTTGAAGATAGAAAATTCTATTGAAGTACTAATAGCCAATTCCTATGACAAGTCTCTTCTTTCAAATATTTGTGTAACTTATTTGCCTCTCACTTCTCTCCTGAACAAATGTGTTTTCAAGAAGTGTCAGGATTGCCATTTTCGGGGTGCAATAATGCCAGACTCTGAATTATGATTAGAAACACTGAACCTCTTCAGAAATATTCTGTTCTGAGTAAAGAGAAGGAAGACTTTTGTGAATGCCATTAATTCAATGTGTTCATATTGTTACTATTCCAATGAAATGCACTAACTTACTTGTATGTCTTATGTCATTTGGTGAACCCCACCTCATGCTTCCCCCTTACCTTCTTTGTGCACAAACATCATCACTGCCTCTGCTCTTTTCTGCACACATGCTGCAGTCTTCCCCTGTGCCTGTGTGTGTGTGGGGGGGATATTTAATACACAGTAATCTTCATTTCTGTCACCCATGAATGTTTCAGTCTTCAACCTTCTCATTCCAATGTGAACAGTAGTTCCCTGAGCAAGAAACACTTTTTTTCTGATAACGTTTCTTCTAATTTGCCACCAATTTTATAACAAGTTTCTTTATTTAAAGGATATATTATTGTTTTTAAGGGTGTGCCTTAATTACTTTACTATTAATTTCTTAATCTTTCACATGCTGTTTTAAATAAGGTGTTTCCTATTGTTCATGATAAACTTTCTAGTCAGAGAGTAAGGATGCCTGGCTCAAAGCCTGACAACTTGAATTCAATCCCAGGACCCATATAGTAGACAGCAAGTATCATATAATAAAAGCTGTTTCTGGCCTCTACATGCATGTATTGAGACAAATATACCTTAACATATAGAGGCCACAGAAACACAAGTATAATTTTTAGGTAGAGTTCTGTTGCTTTGAAAAGACACTATCCTGGAGGGATTGCCTAGAAGGACTAATTTGACATTGCAGTTTCAGAGGAATCAGAGTCAAAAAAATCTATTGTAGAATAAAAGCACGGAAACAACTGCAGGCATGGTAGCAGAAGCAGGAAGCTGAGGGTTCATGCCTTAAACCACAAGCATGAAAGAGGGAGATACAATACTTAGATCTCAAAATGGCAGTAATAAGAGGTGATCAACACTGCATCTTTGGTCAGCCATGTAACCCTGGTTGTGTGATTTTTTTTCTTAGGAGCTTTAAGACCCTAAGATCACTTGCCAGTGAGCTTGCAACTGAGACTACGGATTCTGAGGAGGCTAAACATCAGAGATTAAGGAACAAACGAGATTATACTAACACCATGCAGAGCTCCAGATCCTTTCTACATGGAGCTGCTTCTTTATCTGCATAGCATGGTAGATTTCTTACAAAGTGTAATACAAGATGCCAGAGTAGACTGGACTGTCTAATTCTTCATGTCCCTATTTTAGCAGTATGCACCATCATTCTGCAACGTGTGCTTAGTCACCAAAACAACACTGACTCATGGGATGAAGTCACCAACTATAATAACCATAATTTGGTCAACTTGGAAATCCTAGAGTCAATTGGGAGCATAGTCTTGATGAAATATTATATTTAGTTGCAGGTAGGCATATCTATGGAGGTTGTTTTGATTAAATTAATTGAAATGGGAATACTAATCTCACAATGGATAGCAGCAATTTCTAGATAGGATTTCCAGGAATATAAAATTTTAAGAGTAGGGCATTTAATCAGAACACAAATAAGCATTCAAACAAGCAGGTGAACATGCATGATTTCATTTCTCTCTGCTCTTGACTGTGGAGTCACATGACTAACTGTTTGAAGTTCTTGCCTCCATGTCCCGAGAATGGTGTACTGGTACCTAGAAGTGTAAACTGAAGTAAAGCTCTTTCTTCATTAAGTGTTTTGTGTTAGGTGTTTTTATCACAGCAATAGAATGAAACAAGGGTATAACCCAAGAGACTGCATGTTAGGAAAATTAGGTGAAGACCTCTAGTAGGCTCCCTGCCACAAACACCTTGGTTTACTTCCAGTTCTCAAAAGTTCTGAATATTGGATTACTTGGTTTGTTGGTGTTTAACTTCAGTTCTTTATATATTCTGGATATTAGCCCTCTGTCAGATGTAGGGTTTGTGAAGATCTTTTCCTAGTCTGTAGGCTGTCATTTTGTTCTGAAGATAGTGTCCTTTGCTTTACAGAAGATTTTAGTTTCATGAGGTTCCATTTATTAATTGTTGATCTTAGAGCCTAAGCCATTGGTGTTCTGTTTAGGAAATTGTCTTCTGTGCCAATGAGTTCTAGACTCTTCTCCACTTTTTCTTCTAACAGATTTAATGTGTCTGGTTTTATGTTGAGGTCTTTGATACACTTGGGCTTTAACTTTGTGCAGAGTGATCAATATGGGTTTATTTGCATTTTTCTAAATGTAGATATCCAGTTAGACCAGCACCATTTGTTGAAGATGCTATCTTCTTTCATTGTATGGTTTTGGCTTCTTTGTCAAACATTAAGTTTCCATAGGTGTATGGATTTAATTCTGGGTCTTCAACTTGATTTCATTGATCCACCATTCTGTTTCTATGCCAGTACCATGCCATTTTTAATACTGTTGCTCTATACTACAGATTGAGATTAGGGATGAAGATGCCTCCAGAGACCTTTTATTGTACAGAATTATTTTAGCTATTTTGGCTTTTTTGTTTTACCATATTAAATTGAGAATTGTTCTTTCAAGGTCTGTTAACAATGTGTTGGTACTTTGATGGAAATTGCATTGAATCTGTAGATTGCTCTTTGTAGGATAGTCATTTTCACAATGTTAATTCTACTGACCCATGAGCATGGGCTATCTTTCCATCTTTTGATATCACCTTCAAACAAACCAAGTAATCCAATTAACAAATGGGGTATAGAGCTAAAAAGGGAATCCTCAACAGAGGAATATTGAATGGCTGAGAAACAGTTAAACAAATGCTCAAAGTCCTTAGTCGTTTGGGACTAAGTGAGTCACTAATAGTGACTCAAAATGACTCTATTTCACTTCACACCCATCAGAAAGGCTTAGAACAAAAACTCAAGGGATGATACTTGTTTGAAAGGTTGTGAAGAAAGGTAATCCTCTTCCATTGCTGGTGGAAATATAACCTTATACAACCACTTTGGAAACCAATCTCGCACTTTCTCAGAAAATTAGGAATAGAGCTACCTCAAGATCCAGTTATGCCACACTTGGGCTTATACCCAAAAGATTCTCCACCATTAAATAATACATTTGCCCAACTATGTTCACAGCAGCTTTATTTGTAATAGCCAGAATCTGGTAAAACCTAGATGTTCCTCAACTGAGGAATGGATACAGAAAGTGTGGTACATTTACACAATGGAATACTACTCAGCAATTAAAAACAAGGATATCATGATATCTGTAAGCAAATGGTGGGAACTAGAAAAGATCATCCTGAGTGAGATAACCCAGAAGCAGAAAGACACATATGGTATATAAGTGTATATATATTAGCCACTTAACACAGGATGAACATGCTAAAATCTTGACTCCTAAAGATGCTAAACTACAAGGAGGACCCTAGGGAAGATACTTAGTCCTCACTCAAAAGGGAAAACAAGATAGACATTGGAAGAAGGAAAAGACAAGGAACAGGACAAACACCTTCCACAGAGGACCTCTGAAAGATCCTATCCATTAGGGTATCGAAGGAGAAGCTGAGACTCATAGCCAAAATTTGGGCAAAGTGCTGGAAATTTTATGGAAAAAGAGGGAGCTAAAAAGACCAGGAGGGGACAGGAACTCCACAAGGAGAATAACAAAGCCAAAAAGCCTAGGTCCAAGGGTCCTGCCAAAGCCAATACTCCAACCAAGAACCTTGCATTAAGAGGACCTAGACCCCCTTTTCAGAGGATGCCCATAGGTTGCTCAGTTTCCAAGTGAATTCACTAGTATGGGGTATAAGGAGTGTCTCTGATATAAACTAAGTGTCAGACTCTTTGATCACCTACCCCTGGGCATGCAGCCTTGCCAGGACACAGAGGAAGAAGATGCAGCCATTCCTAATGAGACCTGATAGGCTAGGGTGAGATGGAAGGGGAGGAGGTCCTTCCCATTCAGGGGACTAGGGAAAGGGCATAGGGGGAGAAAGGGGAGGGTAGGTCAGACTGGAAGGAGATAAAGCATGGGGCTACAGTAGGGATATAAAGTGAATATATTGTAATAAATAAATAGGTAAATAAATGAATGAAATTTTAAAAATAGTTCTGAAAATCCTTTGTTCTGTCTTATTTTCATCCTTTCTTACATTTTCTCCTCATGCCCTCCAAATTTGGCTCTGTACTCTTTGCAATGGACAATCCTGAACCATTCTCGTGTCTTAATATTTCCCAGTTTTTAAGATACCATCATTCTAAAAGTCTGTTTTCTTCAACCTTAAATATGGCAAAAACAGCCCATCCTTGTGCCTTGTCCTCTGTCAGTCTTTTTCTAACTAGCTTTAACTTCCACTTTCTCAGCCAAGCAATTTCACAAATAGATTTTTATTTAAATAATCTCTAACTAAGAAAAATCATGGTCTAAGATTATAAAATCCCTTAGCAACAGTAAACAAAATTATTTGGATGCAAATGGTCTAAGTGTTAATGTATAGAAATTATTTTCTCTAATAATCATTTTTGTTCCATCTACATTTCCTTGAACTCTATTATTAAATATTCACTCACAAGCCAAACATTCTTATTCTCCATCAATTTTCTCAAAGGGTGAGACAGCTTATTTTAAGCAAGTTTAAAATTCAT
This sequence comes from Meriones unguiculatus, assembly GCF_030254825.1. NCBI lineage: Eukaryota > Metazoa > Chordata > Mammalia > Rodentia > Muridae > Meriones > Meriones unguiculatus. The sequence continues at coordinate 29,701,111 of NC_083358.1, forward strand.
TTAAAATTCATGTATGCTGAGTTCTAGACAAAACACTAACCTTTTGGTGTTTGGCCTTAACTTTGTCAAACACAACTTCCTGCCTTAAAAAAAAAAGTTTTAAATGTTAATTAAAAACACTCAAAGAGTTTTAGTCAAAAAATAGGCCTGAACTTAGACCTGTTCTCGCCTACAAAATGATGAGTTACAGTAAGAAGCATATGGATTAAATGTCTCTGCAAACTGAATGTGAATTTGAAAAATAGTCAGTGTTTTGAAAACATATCTGCATTTTGATGAATTAACTAGCATTTTGATGAATTAACTAGTGAAATCTTGAGCATAGTGCAATATAAATTACAGTTATGTCTAATATCTTTGTTTAAATTATATTTCCATGGTTTTACTTTCCTTTTTTTTTTTTTTTTATTCAGGGTCTCCCTAACTTGACCTGAAACTCAATGTGTACCTCAGAGTAACCTTGGACTCATGTGCCACCTACTTCTAGCTCTGAGATACTAGGATTAACAGTGTGAGTTATCACAGCCAGGTTGATTTTTATTTTTCCCTAAGTTCACAAGTTTAATGAGAATCAAATAAACCATATAGTCAGAGCTTCTATTAGTAACAATTACTTGCAACTTTACTCGTACCACTTTATAAGTGAATGTTGGATGCAAATAGAAATCCCAATTTATTAGTCATGGAGATTAGAGAGATGGCTGAAATAGAGAGCACTTAGTTTCCTAAGGAAACATTGTTCCATAAAACAAAATGCTATTCCTTAATTTATATTTTATATTATGCATTTTTCCAGAAAGATATTTTTTATTTTTTTATATTAATCACAGGTTATTTACTTTGTATCCCAGCAGTAGCCCCCTCCCTCATTCCCTCCCAATCCCACCCTCCCTTCTTCATCTCCTCGCTGCCCCTTTCCAAGTCCACTGATAGAGGAGGTCCTCCTCCCCTTCCATCTGACCTTAGCTTATTAGAATTGGATTAAAAAAAATTTAGTTGGACTCAAGCAATCCAATATAATTAGTGCATTAATATCTGTCTTTCTAACGTAAGAACAGAAGTTTTCAGGCATTTATTAAACACACAGTGATGTTTATCACACCTTGTGCTCAGAAGCATATTAGGACATGAATTTGGAGAGTGGCCGGAAGAGAAGGAAAACATAAGTAAAGAAACTCTTCCATAATTCCTTGGGAAACCCACAAAGTAGATATAGATTATGTTTTTACTACATGTAACTACTTTATATAATAAGATGCCATAGGTTTTATATGAATATGAGAGGTAATAGAGTTTTAAATAAAAATATTCAGCAGTTCTGGGAAAGAACAGAAAATAAAGCAAACAAATTGCTCCAGAGCTCAATATAATTTGACTACACACTCATTTTTCATCTGAAACAAACCATTTGAGCTCTATGCTGATGGGTAAGTCTTCTGTGAATAAATATCCTTTTTCCTAAACATGCTCATGAGATATTAGAGGTCAATATGGAGTCATTTTGGCCTCATGGTGAGAAATACTAATGATATTCCATGACTGCGTACCAGCATAGGATGGAGGAGTCAGCTATCATTCTCACTCTCACACATAAATTTCAAATCCCCTTCATTCCTTTGACAAGTGCACTAAAGACACCCAATTTATTTACACTGGACCTAATGCAAATGGTTTGCATTTAGCAAGAGAGCCCAAATCCTTTTACTAAGAAACTTAGCCTTAACAGGCTAGAGCAGTACAGGATTAGTGAATCTCAGCAGAGGTGTAAAAATTAATCTCACTCAAGGTATTATTATGAGCATATGTACTGGAGGGATAAGAAATGAATTCATGATAGTTAATTCTTCCATGACTATGTTAAATTTCCCCTTCACATTCTCATCTCACATTCTGGCTCCTGGCTCCTTCCTTTTAACCCCTTGACTTGTTCCTTGTTTGCTAATAGTGACCCTTAATGAAGGGAAGAATTGTCCCCATAAGACTGGATTGATGTGTTAAGGTCCACTTAGTGCCTTGTTATTGAGTCTACTACTAGATACTACTCACTCAATACTCTAATGTAAAATCATCTCTTTTTCTGAAAATACTTGTCTCCCTCTTCATGAGGTATTTCCAAATTCTCCAGCGTTGCCCTGAAATTCATGGAAAATATTTTTACATAATTTTGGAACCCAAATTCTCTTCCTTTGAAATTGTCACAATGACATTTCTACACATCAACAACTGGCTATGTTGATCAGTCTTAAAACCTTCATAAGCTAATCCTGGATTATAATGATGGACAGGATCTTAGACTATTGTTAAGAAATGACACAGTTCATAGAGATGTAAGTGGTGGAAAATTTTAGAAGGGGTCATTTGTTTATAATCTTTGCAATGAAACCGATTTAAATGAGTTGTGAAAGAGAATGGAAAAGTTTCTTGTTCTAATTTACATTATTGTTGTTTTTGTTTTCTAAATATTCTTCTTAAACTCTATTCTGAAATCATGTGATTCAATTTCATATGACATCAAGTTGTTAGATGTTTACTATGTCTTTACCAAAGGATGATCCTGAGAAATTTATCTCTAATCTTGCACTCTAATCTTTGTCAAGACACTATCTTTTAGAATAACATGGTGTAATAACGAAGAGAAATTTGGGGTTCTTACTTATTATAAGAAGAAACAAAACCCCACCATATAAAGATGTCTACAATGGTTCTTTAAAATCACTGAACTCATGATGTACTGATAAGGTTGGATTTTAGGCTCTTATGAATATTTTACTTTTTATCCTAATTAACCACATATTTCCATCCTGTTACACATACTTCAAAACTAAAATTTTAAAAGGAAATAATAATCACCATTGTTTAATATGGGAATCATTTTGTTTTACATTTGAATGCCTTAGGCATTTCAAAGCCATTCTACCTGCCCAGTCCTGTTGCACTCTGTGTTGTGTCATTACTGATAAGCATTATTATTGCTAACGCCCAAAAGAAAATTTGTGAATTGATATCTGCATTATTTTTGATAAATATTTTTATGTGTGTGTGTGCTCACACATGTGTTCATTGCATGCATGTGTGTACTCATGTTTGTGGGCTCCTGTGAATGTGCATATAGTACCCAGAGGTGGGTGTTGGGTATCTAGCTCTCTCTAATCACGTCATCTTTTTGAGTCAGGATCTGTCACTGAACCTAGAGCTTGGCTTGCTGTGAGCAAGCCTTGGTGATCCTCCTATTCTGCTCCCTAAAATCTTGGTTTACAGCACAAATGCAACTATGCCACACTCATTCCCCAACAGATGATGGGGATCCAAGCCCAAGGACACATGCTTGCTGACCATGTACATTTACCCTCTGAAACATTTCACTAGACTCCATAAAGAAAGTTTTAAAGAAGCTCTACATGTAATGCTATCATTTTGTGTATGCTGAAGAGCAGTTATCAAAATCCACTTGATTATCTTTATCAGCTAAGAGTGTGTAAGGAGAGCCAGTGCTATCCTTCAAGTTCTTTAAAGGCAGGAAGCAGATATTTTATCTTCATTGTGCATCAATAAAATGAAACAAACAAACAAAACACAACCAAATAACCAATTAACGAACAACAACACAGGTGCCATATAACTCTGTCTTCTGGTGTATGTGCACATTTATATGCAGGTGTATCACATGTGGGCACGTGTAGAGAGCAGGTAGAGTGTCTAGTTCTACCACTATCCACCATATTACACTGAGAAAGAATTTCGCACTGAACCTGGAGACAGATTCATGGCCTGCAATCCTCCTGTCATCATCACCATTCACAGATGTGGAGATACAGGTGAATATGGCCAACCTGTTTTTGTTTGTTTCTTTGTTTGTGTCTTTATGGGATTTAACTATTTGAATTTAGGTCATCAGGCTGAAGAAAGGAAATCAGAAGCTTCAACTTATTTTTTTTTTCTGTTGTGTAAATGTACCATAATTTCTCTACCCATTCCTCCACTGAGGGATATTTAGGTTGTTTCCAGATTCTGGCTATTACGAATAAAGCTGCTACAAACATGGTTGAACAAATGTCCTTGTTGTATAGTTGAGCATATTTCAGATATATGCCTTGGAGTGGTATAGCTGGATCTTGAGATAACACTATTCCTAGTTTCCTGAGAAAACGCCAGATTTACATGTCCTGCTCAAACAAGCTTTGCTTTTGTATGAAATGAACCAACTTACTTGGCTTCAGATCCATGTCAGCAAAGTTGAAATCTAGCAGGTGCTACGTGATAGGATTCCATGGAGGACACAGAAGATACAGCCAAGGTGTTTTGGTTATGGAAATTTAAATCTCGGATGTTTTATGAAGCTATATATAGAATTTTTGAGAAAGCAAAAGTTATACTTCCATCAAATAATGCAAATGAGGATGGCTAGTTGGCAAAGGAAGTTGTTAGATGTTTACTATGAAGACCTCACTCATTTAACTCATTCACCAGCTGTTTCTACTCAAAATTACCAAAAAAGTATCGATTCCCCACTTCAAAAGATGGTTTTACCACCTGTCTTCTCTCTTTTAGTAATTAAATATTCCTGTCTTCAGTTGTCTGACTAATGTTCTTAACTTCATCTTCAGTTTATTTTATGACCCCAGTGAACACTGACTGTTGAGTGTATTTTGAGACTGACCAGTTTTCTGCTTTCCACCACCCATTTTTCGCAAACCTCCTTCACTTGCTATTGACTCCGCTTCGACCATGTCTTCTTTTCCTTAAACATTTTGGAACATATTTTTCTCCAAAAATAAAAAAAGAGGATCACAGTAACTCATTCAGACCTCAAATTATAGTATAGTACTCTTCCTCTTAGCTCAATCACCTCATTGTCCATCTTCCCGTCTTCAGAACTAAGCATTTTGACCCTTAATTCACTTAAAATGCCCTGCATGATTTTTTATTTTGACCTCTAACCCTGTAATTCTCATCTTGTTTTACAGGCTTCTTTTTAAAATATGTCGAGTTCATTGCAGTTTCAAGGTCTTTGGCCAGTCTTCTTCTTTTTTTTTTTTTTTTCTTTAATTCTTTATATGCTTTTTATTAATTAAACTTTATTCACTTTGTATCCCCCCATAAGTCCCTCCCTCTTCCCCTCCTATTCCCACCCTCCTTCCCCCTTAAACAGGCACCCTCTCCAAGTCCACTGATAGAGGAGGTCCTCCTCTCCTTCCTTCTGATCTTAGTCTATCACATCACATCAGGAGTGGCTGCATTGTCATCTTCTGTGGCCTGGTAAGGCTGCTCCCCCCCTCAGGGGGAGTTGATCAAAGAGCAGGCCAATCAGTTTATGTCAGAGGCAGTCCCTGTTCTCATTACTATGTAACCCACTTGGACAGTAAACTGCCATGGACTACATCTGTGCAGGGGTTCTAGGTTACCTCCATGCCTGTTACTTGGTTGGAGTATGAGTCTCTGGGAATACCCCTGTGTTCAAATTTTCTGGTTCTGTTGCTCTCCTTGTGGGGTTCCTTTCCTCTCCAGCTCTTACTATTTCCCGCTTCTTACATAAGATTCCATGGACTCTGCCCAACCTTTGGCCATAAGTCTCAGGGTCTGCTTTGATAGTCTGCAGGGCAGAGCCTTTCAGAGGGCCTCTGTGGCAGGTTCCTAGGTTGTTTCCTGTTTTCTTCTTCTTCTGATGTCTGTCCTCTTTGCCTTTTGGGATGGAGATTGAGCATTTTAGTCAGGGTCCTCTCTCTTGATTAGTTTCTTTAGATATACTGATTTTCTGACACATGTAAAGTTCTAGCTTCATTGGCTCTAAGTTTGATCTTTAACTTTATTTAGTTTTGTCTTCAAATACTTCCAGCGATAGTAGATTTTATATACAGAAAGGGCAGATAACAACCCATCTCTAGAACAATAATCTAATACAACAAAATCTATCCATTCTACATCCAGACATCCATTTTTCAATAAATCCCACAACATTTTCATATTCTCTGTTATTAGCATTTCATATTTTAAAACATTATCTCCCACCTGAATGTAAATTCAAGAGACCTGAAATTGTAATTTTATATCAGTTTTAGTTGGCGTAGCTTAAAATTAATCCCACCACACCGTACAATGAACATGGTGTACACAGAGATTTAATATAAGTCGTAGCCCTGTGAAATACGTCATCTAACTATGGGTCCAGTGACCCAGAGTCAACATGAGTCTTGATCCTTTAACCATAAACAAGAACCCAGGCTTACCAAGTGTAGAGATGCCTTAGCATATATAAAATTTTAATATGTATACTAGTCATTGTCCACTTTACACAGAATTTATATTTGTATTTCCTTTTGCCACATTTCATCACTTGCATACTCCATATGTTTATGTTATGTGTCTAGTAGTTTTTCTTTTCAGAGCTTAATACCAAGCAAAGAGAGAAAAAAAGTTCTAAGAAAACATGAGAGATTTGGATTAAAGGAGATTTTGGAAGGAAGGGGTTTGTAAATTATTTCAGTGAGAAATCAACCCAAAGCTCTCTAGTAATCTATATGTATTTATGGCATGACTAATATTAGTGTTACTATTTGGAAAAGATATTACACCTTCATGTGCATTGGTGCAAATACATAGGTGTGAAACCATTTCTTTCCCAGGAAAGACCAATTCATTTCCACAGACATTCACTGGATCTCCAGTCTGTAAGAGTTCTGTAGTCCTCAGTCTGGTCATAAATCCTTTCTAAGCTCATGCATGAAATCCTAAGCACTGCTGCAATGTATTTTAAATTTTATGACTCATTTGAACCTGTCTCATGAGACATTTTAGCTTCTACTGTCCTGTGCTTGCTAGATGGATGTTTGCCTCACCCACCATAGCTTGCAGAAATAGCTGATATTATAGCAGGCTTTACAACGGAAATAACTTACTTGAAAGTTATTGCATTATAAAATAATTTTCAAACACCACTATTAAAACTTTCAAATGTACTTTGTTGTAAATGAATATAGATTAAAATAAAGAAGAAATTTTATTATGCCATATATGTGGATAAGTTGGTTAAAAATTAATTGGAGTAAAAATGTTTCTGCCTTTTTGTTTTCTTATTGAATTTATCCCCAAAGGCCTTTGTATTAGCCTACACTTTAATGTGTTACACCCTTGGTCCTTATATATTATGTAATCGTTTTTCTCTAATCATGTTAAGTGTTAAAGTAGATGGACAGAATATTTTGAGGGAGGATATATACAATCCTTTTTATCAAGTATTCCAAATTGTAAGTTAGCTGGTTCTAGAGTAGAAGGTAAAACTAATAAGTCTGTAAAGGACTATGTATATGTATATTTTTTCAAGAGATGAATTTCTAGACATACTAAACAATGAAAGTTAAACTAGGAAGTGTTCAATGCTTAAACAGACTCATAACAAACAAGTTGAAATGGTAATGAGAAAAAAATTCCAGCTTAAAAAAAGTACAAGTCCAGATGAACTCACTACAGAGTTCTGCCACACGCTCGGTGAAGACCCATAACTAATAAGGCTCAAATTATTCTAAAATTTCAAACAGAAAATTTAAAACTTTCAAACTGATTCTATTGAGTTAGTATTATTCTAATAACAAAGTCATATATAAACAAACAAAATAGAGAACTACATTCTAATATCCCCTATAATAGGTACAAAAATTTCCAGGAAAATATTTGCAAACTGAAAAGATGCATATATCAAAAAGACAATGTACTACGAAATATTTACATCTGTGCAGGGGTGATCATCACATCTTAGCCAATAAGTATAATAAGCAATATAAATGGACATGCAGGCAAAAAAAAAATCAGATCATGATAACCTCAATGGTGCAGGAAAAGCCTTCGGAAAATTTAGTATATCTTTATGTAAGGGTTCTGGAGAGAATAAGATTGAAAGGAACACTCTACAAACTAATAAAGGCTATAAAACACATCAACTTTTTTTACTGTAGTAAAATACTCACAAACATTCTCCCTTAAAGGTGAAAAACTCAAAGCTAACCCACTAATATTAGTATGGGGCAAGGCTGTCTCATTTCAATATACAGCTTTTCAATATATTACTTGAGGAACTAGCATCTATCAATGAGATCCACCATATAAACAAACTGAAAGAAAAAACCGATGATAATCTCCTTAGATGCTGAAAAAGTATTTGACAAAATCCAACATCCATTCATGTTTAAAGTATTGGAGAGATCAGAGATACAAGGCACATATCTAAACATAGTAAAAGCATTATGCAGCAAGGCTATAGCCATTGTCAAACTAAACAGAGAGAAACTTAAAGCAATCCCACCAAAATCAGGGACAAGACAAGGCTGCCCACTCTCTCCATATCTCTTCAACATTGTTCTGGAAGTCCTTGCTAGAGCAATAAGACAATTGAAGGATATCAAGGGGATACAAATTAGAAAGGAAGAAGTCAAAGTATCACTATTTGCAGATGACATGATAGTATACCTGAGTGACCCCAAAAATTCTACCAGTGAACTCCTAGGCTGATAAACACCTTCAGCAAAGTGGCTAGATACAAAATTAACTGAAAAAAATCAGTAGCCCTCCTGTATACAAAAGACAAAAGGGCTGAGAAAGAAATTAGGGAAACAAAACCCTTCACAATAGCCACAAAAGACATAAAGTACCTTGGTGTCAACCTAAAAAAGCAAGTCAAAGACTTGTATGAAAAAATTCAAGTCTATGAAGAAATAAATTGAAGAAGATAAGAGAAGATGGAAAGATCTCCCATGCTCATGGCTTGGCAGGATTAACATAGTAAAAAAATGACCATCTTCCTAAAAGCAATCTCCATATTCAATGCAATTCCCATCAAATTACCAACACAATTTTTTTTACAGAATTTAAAAGAAAAATTCTTAACTTCATATGGAATAAGAAGAAACCCAGATTTGCTAAAACAATCCTCTACATTAAAAGATCTTCTGGAGGTATCTCCATCCCTGATCTCAAGCTGTATTACAGAGCAATATTAACAAAAACTGCATGGTACTAGCATAGAAACAGAATGGTAGATCAATGGAATCAAAGAGAAGACCCAGAAATAAACCCACACATTTACGGACACCTGATTTTTTACTAAGATGCCAAAACTGGTCTAACTGGATGGCTACATTTAGAAAAATGCAAATAGATCCATACTTATCACCCTGCACAAAACTAAAGTGTATCAAAGACCTCTATGTAAAACCAGACACACTAAACCTGTTAGAAGAAAAAGTGGGAAGAGCCTGGAACTCATTGGCACAGGAGACAACTTCTTAGAGCACAGGCTCTAAGAACAACAATCAATAAATGGGACCTCATGAAACTGAAAAGCTTCTGTAAAGCAAAGGATACTGTTCTCAGAACAAAATGACTGCCTAAAGATTGGGAAAGGATTTTGACCAATTCTATATCTGACAGATGGCTAATATACAGAATACATAAAGAACTCGAGAAGTTAAACAGCAACAAATTAGTTAATCCAATTAAAAAAGTGTAGTACAGAGATAAACAGAAAATTCTCAATAAAGCAATTGTCAAAGGGCAGAGAAACACTTAAAAGAAATGTTCAGTGTCCTTAGTCATCAGGGAAATGAAAATCAAAACGACCCTGAGATTTCACCTTACACCCATCAGAATTGCTAAGATAAATAACTCAAGTGACAACACATTCTAGAGAGGATATGGACAAAAGGGAACCCTACTCCACTGCTGGTGGGAATTTTAATGTGTATAAGCACTTTGAAAATCAATCTGGCGCCTTCTCAGACAATTAAGAATAGTGCTTCCTCAAGACCCAACTATACTATAACTCCTAGGCATATATCCAAAAGATGCTCAAGTATATAACAAGGATATCTGCTCAACCATATTTGTAATATCAGAAGCTGGAAACAGCCCAGATGCCCCTCAATTGAGGAAGGGATACAGAAATTGTGGTACATCTACACAATGGAATATTACTCAGCAATAAAAAAACAAGGAAATCATGAAAATTTCAGGTAAATGTTGGGAACTGGAAAAGATCATCCTGAGTGAGGTGTTCCAGAAGCAGAAAGACACACATGGTATATACTCACTCTTAAGTGAATATTAGATATATAATATAGGATAAACCTACTTTAGTAGGTTTATCTAAAGAAACTAATCAAGAAAGACGACTCTGGCTAAGATGTTCCATCCCCATTCAGAAAGGCAAAGAGGATGGCCATCAGAGGAGGGAGAAAACAGGGAACAGGAGAGGAGCCTACCACAGAGGGCCTGTGAAAGGCTCTACCTTGCAGGGTATCGAGCCAGATACTGAGACTCGTAGACAACCTTTGGGCATAGTGCAGGGAATCTTATGAAAGCAGTGGGAGATAGTACGACCTGCAGAGGACAGGAGCTCCACAAGAACAGTAATAGATGCAAAATGTCTGGGCACAGGGGTCTTTTCTGAAACTGATATTCTAGCCAAAGACCACTTGTGGAGATGGCCTGGAACCCCTGCACAGATGTAACCCATGGCAATTCATTGTCCAATTGGTTTGATAGTAATGAGGACAGGGACTGTCTCTGACATGAATTGATTGGCCTGCTCTTTGATCACCTCTCCCTAAGGGGGGAGCAGCCTTACCAGGCCACAGAGGAAGACACTGCAGCTACTCCTGATAAGACCTGATATGCTAGGGTCAGATGGAAGGGGATGAGAGTCCCTTATCAGTGGACTGGGAGAGGGACACAGGTGGGAAGAGGGAGAGTGGGGATTGGGAGGGGTGGAGGGAGGGAGTTACAAGGAGGATACAAAGTGAATAAACTGTAATTAATAAAAATAAAAATAATTAAGAAAAGGAATTTCAGTCAGAGTGGTTAAGATTAAGCACATGAATTTAACAAATTCTTCCTGTTCATACACTATGTAACTATTTTACAAGATACAGGGCTTTATTTTCTCCATTCAATTTTTTAATATATATTTTATTTATTTATTTATTTATCATTACATTTTATTCACTTTATATCACAACTGTAGCCCCCCTTGTCTCTTCCCAGTCCCACCCACCATCCCTTTTCTCCTCCTATCTAGTCCACTGACAGGGGAGGACCTCCTCCTATCTATCTGACCCTAGCTTATAGGGTCTCATCAGGACTAGCTGCATCATCTTCCTTGTGGCCTAGCTAGACTGCACCCCCATTCAATTTTTCTTTTGCACTTTTAGGAGTTAAATGTTTGCTTTTGAATGACTCATTTGATTCTTTCAAAATGCTTAGGTTGGTGCTGCCTTGAAAAAATCTATTGTCATTCAAATTTGGACATTTCCTATGATTTGCTGTCTTTTGAATCAACTTTGCAGATTGATGGATGCAACTTTAATGAGGGGATAAACTTGCTGTCTTGATTTATATCTGTGTATTCATTTTGTACTTCAGACTCTCCCATGTGGCACCGAATACATATGGAGCTCAGTAATATGTACAAAACAAATGAATGAGGTCTAGTGCACGCTGGGGTGGATTTTCAGTAAATTCCTATTTCTCAGAGAACTGGATATAACCTCAGGCCATAAGTGCCTATAGAGAACTTGAATGTAAGAATGGGTTTGCTTAGAGCCAGGAATAAAAATTTGAGTGGAATTATTAAAAAATTTAAAATAATTCTATGAGTCCTTTGAACATCAGAAACATTGAACCCTTTCTGATATTAAAATTCAGTTTATAAAATTATGTTCATATTTAAACTCTTTCACAATATACTTCCTATAATCTTGTCCCCTAAAATTTTTATAACCTATTGATTATGTGTTCTTTCTTCTCTAACAGTTTCAAATTTTGAAAAAAAATGTAATTCAAACACTGCTCAAGAAATTGCCTAAGCTATATATTTTTAAGTTATAAATCAAGAAAGGGCCAATCAAATATAATCTATATGTTAATTTGTTAAACTTTAATTACTGAAGGGAGTCCAAAATGTGTGTTCATTTCCATTTAACTAAAATCATTACTGTAATTTTTTGGTTAAAATGAAGCTTATACTTTCTTTTCACTTTTGCAATGAGGTTTCCTTGTGTAACTTTGATGCAAGACTAAAACTCACAGCCACCCTTGTGTCTTAGTCCTTCAAATGTTGGACTTGCAATCTTGCCCTCTGTCACCTGGGTGAGCTCATTTTTTTTCATATAATCATTTCACAGTTCATTTTTGTCATGTCCTTTTTATACAGTGATTCCATAATAACCATAAGGAGGAAGGTGCCACATACTTTTGAAGAAAAATGATTATTGTACATTTAATGAGTATTAAAAACTCAGACATCTAATTTTCCATGTGAAATCACTATGTCCCTACTCTCCTCTATTCTTTGCTTCCATAACTAGTAAAACACTGCACCAGATACTTTCTACTTGATCTTTGACCCTCCTGTTGCCCAGTATAACCAGGGCCTCAGTAGCTGTTTCTACCTGAGGATAACAGAGGTTGGTGTGATGCGACTTTTGTACAGTTAAAATGGCTAATCAGACATTAAGATGCTGAGCTCCTGCATCTCTCACCACTTTTTTTATTTTGACTAGGGTCATGTCTTAAAGAGGGTTTAAATAGAAATGGGAACAGGGACTGTCTCTGATATGAACTCAGTGGCTGGCTTTTTGATCACCTCCCCCTGAGTTGGGGTGAGGGGCAGCCTTACCAGGCCACAGAGGAAGACAATACAGCTAGTCCAGATGAGACCTGATAGACTAGGAACAGATGGAAGGGGAGGAGGACCATCCCTAACAGTGGACTTGGAAAGAGGCATAGGAGAAGAAGATGGAACAAGGGTGGGGTTGGGAGGGGACAAGGGAGGGGGCTACAGCTGGGATACAAAGTGAATAAACTGTAATTAATATAAAAATTTTTAAAATTTTTAAATAAATAAATAAATATAGCCTAAAATACAATTTTAAAAATAGGATTAAATTCTATTACAATCTCTCAGAAACATAACAGAAAGTGTTTTTTTTTTTGTTTGTTTGTTTTGTTTTGTTTTGTTTTTCTCAGAAGGAATGGATTGAGAGAGTGTGTCAAGGACACATACTCTCTTAAGGAAGGTGATGCAGGAGACCCAGAGCAAAAACAAACAAACAAACAAACAAACATTTAATAATTTATAAAAATAACTTGAATAATTGTTAGTCAAAGTTTCTTCCTTTGAATTGCTTAAGAAACAGTCAAGAGGACTGGAGATGTAGTTCAGTTGGTAGAATTCTTTCCTATGGTATACAAGGCCCTACTATAGATCCCAGCACAGGACACACTTAGTATGATGCATGCAGCTCTGTGATCCCACCACTGATGGTACGGGAAGGAAGATCCCAAGTTTAAGAACATCTTCAGCCACATAGGTAGTTTAAGGCCACCTGGCTACCCTTATCCCTATCTTTTAAAAAAGGAGGGGGGAACAATATTAAAATAATCTTGTCAACTCTTTGCTGCCACAGGTCAAGGAATGGAATGGATTGCAAAAGTAGAATTATTAAAGGTTTGGGAACTTGTTTTAAGTGACACAGGCTTAACAAGGGAAACACATTATTAAGGCAAACTAGTTAATCATAAAGTGTTTTTTGTCCTTGCATTAGATGTGATAAAATTTCATTGGACAAGAAATCAAAATAAGCAAATAAATAAATAGCAATAAAGTAATATACATTAGCTACATTAGCTAGAGATAGCTTCTGCTAATCCTTGCTTGTTAAGTACTTCAGTAATTCTTCACTGAGTGAGCTTGTAATGATGTATTCTACATTCTACATCTGCTTTTTTGCATACTTAACGTTCCTTCGCAATACAATTAATCTATTATAGCTGTGCTATTATAGTCAACATAGTATCCCTCCTTTTAAATATGCATTAATTTGTCAAACTAATCATGTACTGTTGGGCATTTAAGATGGCCTCAATTTTTCATTAATGCAAAAATGTAACAAAGAGCCTTGTAAAATATATAGATTTACAGTGTTGTGATTAGTTTTCAGAAGGGTAGCTCTTTCAGTGTTTGTGACAGCAATTTTTATTTTTGTTTTTATAAAAGCAATATACTCAAAGAGCAGGCCAATCAGTTCATGTCAGAGGCAGTCCCTATTCCCATTACTATGGAACCAACTTGGACTCTGAACTGCCATGGGCTACATCTGTGCAGGGGTCCTAGGTTATCTCCATGCATGGTACTTGTTTGGAGTATGAGTTTCTGGAAAGACACCTCCCCCTAAGGGGAGCGGGGAACAGCCTTACCAGGCCACAGAAGATGACAATGCAGCCACTCCTGATGAAATCTGATAGACTAGGATCAGAAGGAAGGAGAGAAGGACCTCTCCTATCAGTGGACTTTGGGAGGGGCATCTGTGAAGAAGGGGGAGGGAAGGTGGGATTGGGAGGGAGGGAGGGAGGGAGGAGTTTATGGGGGGATACAAAGTGAATAAAGTATAAATAAAAGTTAAAAATTAAAAAAATGCTGTTACCTAAAAATAAATAAATAAATAAATAGATAGATAGATAAATAAAGCAATATACTAGGATAGTGATATTTTAAAAAACAGCATTCATTCTAGCAGAATGACTATTAATTTTGCACATCATCTTCTAGATTATGTGCCTTTTCACATGGCTATCCTTTTAAGGCAAGCCATTTATGGCCTGAATTTTAAAATTAAATTCTTCCTTATATGCAGTTCTAGTGTTTCAAGAAGTACTTAGTTGTCACTATTTTGTTTTCCAGAATACCAATCCCTGGGCCTTGAAGGGCAGGACAAGCATTCTTGGCCACTGATTTATTATAGCTTTATTATCACAATTTTATTTATGAACATGCATCTGTTTATCTATCATCTTTATATATCATCTATTTCCTACGTATTATATTTTTATAATGTGTATGTATGTGTATGCAGCTCAGAGGAAAATTTCCAAAAGTCAGTTTGATTGTTCTGCTATACATTCTACAGATCAGACTCAGGTAAGTCAGGCATAGTGGCCCTTGCCTTTACTGATCAGTCTTCTCAAACCTGATTAGCACTGTTGTTAATGTATACATCATAGTCATGTTTATGTTGAATTACTGATAAGATAATTGGTCTCCTCTATATCCTTACTCTACTTAGCTATAAACATTTACAATTTTATTGTGCATTGTATATATGGATACATATTTTATTCTTTAAAATTTTCACACATGAATACAATGTGCGTTTATCATATTAACTACCCATTCCCACTCCAGCTCCTCCTAGCCTCACCTTTGCTAGCCATATCCCTTTTCCACCTTCAGGGCATCTTTCCATACTCCATTGAGCAAAGTTAGAGCTGCCTTTTTGCATAAGAATGCAGACTCATGCTATACTTTTTTTTTTTCCCTGTTGCTATGACAGAAACAATTGAGAAGGAATGAGTATAGTTCCAAATCACAATCCAATAACTCAAGTGTTGGTCTGGTGCTATGTATTCTAATGCTACATACTGGCCTCCAAGATCTGGTTGTAGCTGAGAGGAGTACATCCTCATATAAACCAGTCTTTGCTGTATAAACTTTGCTCTACATATTTTTTCATTTTGTATTTCCCTGTACAAGTCTTTATTATCTTTATAATTATTATTTTATCTTTAAAATTCTATTTATTTAATCTCTTTAGAGGCTGATTCCAACCTCTGCCTCTTTTCCTTCCAGCCTACCCCCCTTCCGCCCCTCCCCACTCCTCCCCACACTTTTGACTCTCCTTCTTGGAAAAGAGGAGGTGCCCTAATGGATACCAACCCATCCTGGCACAGCAGGACCAAGTGCATCCTCTCCCACTGAAGCCAGACTAGGCAGTGAGCTAGAGAAAAGGGATCCAGAGGCAGGCAACAGAGTCAGAGACAACCCTACTACCATCATTCTTCGTGGAGCCACACTATGACCATGCTGCGCATCTGTTACGTGTGTGTAGGGGATCTAGGATTTACAGTCAGTCGGTGAATAAATTTATTGCAATTGGGTAAACAGCAGTAGGTGGGTCTTAGGTTCTCAGGCTTGGGGTTTCAGGGGAACCAAGAGGCTGGGAAGAGGAGAGAGAGGAAGCAGAATATGTAGCAGAAAGAGAGGAATCCAGAGAAAAAGAGGTCATGATGGGACAGGATAGACCATGAGCACATGGCCATGAGGGCTGACCTGATGGAACAGAAGCAGACCAAATGGAGCATATGGCAAGTAATATGGGTGTATAGCTGGGAAACAACAATATAACTTAGAGCGTTGATACCTGCCCAGTTATGGTGCTTTAAACATAGTCAAATCTAAAAATTCTCTGGCTCGATTATTTGGGAACTAGCTTGAATAAAGAAGCCATCTAAGTGTAGTAACCATTCAAAAACAGCCAGGAACACAGGAAAAGAACTCAAAGCAGTAACCTGAAGGTTGACTATGGATGCATGCCAATCGCAGGCTTCTTTAGCTTTCTCATATACACAGGACTACCCACATAAGGATGGTACCAATCACAGTGGCCTGGCAATCCTGAATTGGTTAATAATACAGACAATGCCACCAGAGAAAGATATGCACACAGGCTAGTGTGATCTAGGCAATTTCTCAATTAAAAACCTTACAGATATGGCTAATGCCCCGGTGGTAGCTCCAACAGCCGTCAATGAGATGGTAGTAACAATGGTGGCTGTAGTTCCAAGATCCCTTTTCTGTCTGAAGAGAGTCATAGCGTGAGGGGCATCAAGGGGCACAGGCACCCAGTGAGGCATACGAGTAACCAGGGCATACCTAAATTTACTAGCATTCCAGCATTGGGCAAAAAAGCAAGTATCATTACCACAATTACTTGGCTCTATCTGGCTAATAATGAATAAAAATGGGGGATATAAACAAACAGGTGTGGGCTTATAGGAAATATTATGAGAAGCCTTAACTCCCTCGTTGGAACATCCTGCGTCAGTTCTAGAACTAGCAGTGGTGGTGTCCGAGGTCTGAGTAGGTTCAGGAGACCATTGCCCCCAGGGGCGAGACGTGCTCCATGCCAATTGGCTAACTCCATGTTTTCCTCCACTTTTGAAAGTCATTTAAGGTTCTTAAATTATTTTTTCCCTTTTTTTTAAATTTTTCATCAATTACACTTTATTCATTCTGCATCCCCCCATAAGCCTCTCCCTCCTCCCCTCCCAATCCCACCCTCCCTCCTCCCTTTGCTTGCATGCCACTCCCCAAGTCCACTAATAGGGAAGGTTCTCCTCTCCTTTCTGACCTTAGTCTGTCAGTTCACATCAAAAGTGGCTGCATTGTCCTCTACTATGGCCTGGTAAGGCTGCTCCCCCCAGAGGGAGGTGATCAAAGAGCAGGCCATTCAGACACTGGGGCATTAGCCATGAGTCATACTGGGCAGACTGCTCAGACCCTGAAAAATCATTTAGCCAATGTAGCTCATGCCTTAGTTGTACATAAAAGAATTAATGCTCAACTAAAAGGAAGCTTGATGGTGTTCAATCAGAGGATTGACCTCGTGCAGGAGCAAATTGATACCCTATGGCAAATCACTCAACTTGGCTGTCACTGAAAATATGCTGGACTTTGAGTCACTAGCATATAACATGAGAATTTTTCCTGTGCTGCAAATCTGTCTAAACAATTGTCGAGCTATATTTTAGGTAATTGGACTGGAGAATTCGATACTACGATGGAGCAGCTGAGAGTGGCCATTGTCATAGTAAATTCTACCAGAGTGGACGCAGGACTAGCCACAAGATTATCATCATGGATTGCTGCAAACATGAATCATCTGAAGGAATGGGCGGGCATGGGAGCGTTAGCAGGCCTTCTGGTGTTGGTCTCCTTGGTTTGCCTGTGGTATATATGCAAGATTAGAGTCTCACAACAGTGTGATGCAGCCATGATCATTCAGGCCTTTACAGCCATTGAAGCAGGACATTCTCCCCAAGCATGGTTGGATACCATAAAAAGATATAAAAAGATAAAATGTTACGCTCAGGATGCGAGGCTAAGCACTGCACTCAGGGTCAGCCGCTTTGGACCCAGAGAAGAGCATGTCTGGTTGCATGCGGGTTGATGCCCCAGGTCCCGCCTCTGAGAAAAGGATATAGGACGGGTCTGATGCTCTTTGGGTGGATGACACCTAAATGAACATCGGTACAAAGTCCCAATTTATTTCTAATATCAGAGATCAGACCTCTACTCTTGCCTGATGCGTCTAAAACAAAAAGGGGAAACTGTAGAGAGCTGCGGAATGCCGCTCCTTAAAGATGGACCTGGTTTCTGCCTTCCACCTTCCCGATGGGGAGTGCTCTCTGTCATGAACAATTCCACATTTGGCTAAGGCTGAGGATCTGGCTTGCTTCCATGTATGTGGACCTATCTGCATTGCCCACGTGGCATGCCTGGGTTGGCTACCCAGAGGCTATTTAAGCTGTGGGCTGGCTTTCCCCAGGGTCCGAGGATTGTTCAAGGTTCCTGAATAAACTGCATTGAAAAAAAAAAAAAATAAAATAAATAAATAAATAAATAAATAAATAAATAAATAAAATAAAAACCTTACAGATAACCCTTGGCTGTGTAAAGTTTACAATGAAGGCTCAGACATCTACTGGAGCATGACCAAATTAAGAAAGAACACTTCCCTGAGGAAAACAAACTGACTTTCCCTACCACATCAGCTCTCAAACTTCAAAGCTCTCAGCTAGGCCTTGATGAGCTCCTCCCTGATCTATGCTTGAATTTTGACTGTTTTAGTCTGTATAGGTCTTGTGCAGACAACCACCGTCATTGTGAATTAATGAGTATAACGACCTTGTTATGTCCAACAGACAGTGTTCAGTATACTCTTGCACATTCTTAAATTTTTCCTCCTTATCTTTGACAATCTTTGTTGAGCCATGTGAGGTGAGGATAACAATCAGTAGCAAAAAACAGAAACAACAAAAATGAACAATCAAAGCCAAAGGGTACTTAAAGATAAATAAGAAAAAAAATAATTAAAAATTTATTTTTAGCCCCTGACAAAAGCCCCACCTAATCTCATTCCATCCCAGTCTTTCCCCACTCTTCTTCCTCCTCCGTCCACTCCTCCTCCTGCTTCCCTTCAGAAAACGGGAGGCCTCTCATGGATATCAACCAAACATGGCATCTCAAGTTACAGTAAATACTAAGCATTTTTGCCTCATATTACAGCTTGATAAAGAAAACCAGTAGGAAAAAAAGGGTCTCAAAGAAAGGCAAAAGAATCAGAGACAGTGTCCACTCTCACTGTTAGGAATCCTGCAAAAAAAAAAAAAAAAAAAAAAAAACCAAGCTACACAACTTTAACATATATGCAGTGGGCATATGTCAGTCTTTCTTATCCCCTGTGAGTACAGGTCAGGGTTCTTTCTTTTTCTTTTTCTTTTTTTTTCTTTTTTTTTGTATTCTTGACCCTCTGACTCCATAATCCTTACTTCTTCTCTTCAGCAGGATTTACCTATTTCTGCCTAATGTTTGGCTGGTAGTGTCTGCATCTGTTTCCATCAGTTGTTGGATAAAGCCTCTCTGATGACAATTGGGCTAGGCAAAAAAAAAAAAAAAAAATTATCTGACAACACTGAAGTAAGGGCAAATGAATATAATAATAAATAATCAGAAGCAAGTAAGTCATATATAAAATATAAGTAAAATATAAAATACGAGAAATCAGATCCTCTCAGTGTAAGCGTTTTACAAATAAATGTATCAACACCCCCTCCTAGAAAACACCAAAGATAGGCAGAACAAATAAAAACAGAAGACTTTTCTGTGTGCTATGAATAAAAATCATGCTAGAAACAACTATTCAACAGCTAGAATGTGTAAAAAAAGTATAATTCATGTAAATAAAATGAGCATAAAATATTCAGTTTGAATATAGCAGAAAATATAAAATTTATGACATTTACAGACATAATAATAAACAATAAAATTCTTTGAAACAAAACTTAGAGTATGAAGAAATAGACACTATGCTAATAATTGGAAATTTTAATACCTTGTTCTGAATAATGCATAGAACCACTAGACAGATGGTAAGATAAAAGCAGGCCTTAAGCAAAGTGGTGAGCCATCTAGATTAGGAAACGATGCATGATTCTTCCAAAGAATCCAAACACCAAATATGTCATCGCTCTTGTGTGCTTGCACTTGTGACACTTTTCAGGTAGACTATCTATTACACTCAGTAGAGTTTAAAAGATGTTAAATAAGTTAAGTCCTCTGACATACAGAGGGTAAAGTTACACATCAATAACAGAAAACTGAAAAATTTATGAAATGGAGCAAACGAAACAACTTGCTTTTCAACAGCCAATGGATCAAAGAAAAATGACAAAAATTGGAAAAAAACTTCAAATGAATGCAAATTAAATTGCAAACTACACACACACACACACACACACACACACACACACACACACAAAGTAGGATAAAGCCAATGCTGCTTTAAACAGGAATTGATAACTAGAAATGTTTATATTGTGATAAGTAAACACCCAAACTTTAAGTCATATGATATAGGAATAGCAGAATATATTAGCCAGTGGTATACAGCAAATCCTTAAAGAACTTGTGACAACTTTACACTGGAGAATTTCCCAATTTTTGAAGCTTTTAGAATACTTTCTTAACTCAGGCTATATAAGCTATAATTAACTTAATCAAGAAAATACAGACCAATATTACATGCTTAGGGAATTGAGGACAAAGAAATTTGACAAAAAAAACTATCAGTTGAATTTAGCAAAAAAGTAAGGAATTTATATATAAGATATATATATACATATGTATATATATGTATATGTATGTACATATATGTAAATATATCTATATATATATATCTTATAAAAAACAGGAATTATTTAGAGTCTGCATTGATGCCTAACATATGAAATTTATCACTTCAATCCACCAATTTATAAAAATAAAATAAATGCATAATTATATTTTATAAAATGTATGATAATTATCATACATTAATGTTTTATTATTGTGCATATATATATTATGCAATTATATGCTATCAAAGATGATGATAAAATCACTTTACAAGTTATAAGTTGGAAGAAAGCACATGTTTGTAGGATAAATTTATTGTTTATTATATGGATGCAAAACCTGTCAATTAAAAAAAAAAAAAACTATGGCCCATGGCTGAGGCAGGAAATAGGTGGGACATATCGCAGTCAGAAGGGATTACGGGCTACAGCCAGACATGTGGGATTCAATAGTCAGGATGTAAAGATGACAGGATGCATGGTGCCTGAGCTCAGGTAACCGGCCATGTGGCAGAATCTAAATTAGCATAACTAGGCTATTTTAAGTTATAAACTAGTCAGAAAAGAACCTAACTATATGGCCTGGGTATTTGTAAAATAATAATTGAATCTCATGAGTCATTATTCTGGGAGCTAAGGGTCAGGTATAAAAAACCACTATAACATATGTTTGCATAGCATATAGTCTTCTATTTGGAAAACTCTAATGGTTATATGGAAGTCAGATAAAGTTAATAAATAAATTCATCAAAGTATAAGGTCCAGAGTCAAACATAAAAACCAGATACACATTTATATGCTAACATCAAAAACTCTAAAAAGAAATTATAAGAACAATTCTATTTACAAGATCTTTAAAATAATAAAACACTGAGATTGCAACTTTAATTTTTGTTATTTTAATTTTAAAATGTTTTTGTTTATAAGGACTGAATCTGGTTTAATGATATGTGACATTGTTTCTTAGAAGAAGTAAATAAATATCAACTCACTCCAGATATGGTATCAATGAGATACCAAAGTAATAGTATCACCTGAGTCCAAATGATGAATCTGAGTCTTACAAAGTTAATTAAAGGATTTGGTGTGCTAAGATGTAGCTCCCAGACTCAGTCTCCAAGTAGGATTCCCTAGTAAGGGGAGCAGAAACTGTCTCTGGCAGGCTTCCTGATCACTTCCCCATGGGGGTGCAGCCTTGCCACACAAAAACAATTCAGCCAGTCCTGATGAAACCTGATGGGTTCAGGTCAGGTAGAATGGGAGGAGGTCTTCCCCTATCAGTGGTCTAGGGGAAGGGTATAGGTGGGGGGAGAAAAGAGAGGGACACAAAGTGAATAAATTGTAATAAATAATAATAATTAAAATTAAAATAATATAAAAAAGAAAAAAGGCATGGTACAGACATAGAAACAGAGTGGTGGATCAATGGAATCAAATCTAAGATCTATAAATTAACACACATTACTACAGATACTTGATATTTTACAAAGAAACCAAAACCATACAAGGAACAAAATGATAGCATCTTCAACAAATGGTGATGATCTAACTGGATGTCTGCATGTAGAACAATGCAAATAGATCTATATTAATCACCCTGCACAAAACTAAAGTCCAAGTAGATCAAAGACCTCAACAGAAAACCAGACACACTAAATTTGTTAGAAGAAAAAATGGGGAAGAACATTGACCTCACTGGCACAGGAGACAACTTCCCAAACAGAACACCAACAGCTCAGGTTTTAAGATCTACAATTAATAAATGGAACCTCATGAAACTGAAAAGCTTCTGTAAAGCAAAGGACACTGTCAACAGAAAAAAAAAAGGCCACCTACAGAATAGGAATATACTTTCACCAATCCTACATCTGACAGGAGGCTAAAATCCAGACTATATAAAGGACTCCAGAAGTTAAACACCAATAGACGAAGTAATCCAATTAAAAAGTGGGGTACAGAGCTAAACAGAGAATTCTCAACAAAGGAATATAGAATGGCAGTGAAACACTTAAATAATTAATTAAAAATAACAGAAAACAGAACAAACAAAAAAAGAAATACTCAATATTCTTAATCATCCTGGAAATGCAAATCAAAATAACTCTGAGTTTTTGCCTCACACCAGTCAGAATGGCTAAGATCAAAAACTTAAGGGATGATGCATGCTGTAGAGGCTGTGGAGAAAGGGGAACCCTCCTCCATTGTTAGTGGGAATGTAAACTTGTACAACAACTTTGAAAATCAATTTGGCTCTTTCTTAGAAAATTAAGCATATTGATTAGAATACTGATAAGATGCTGGAAATATATCCAAGTATACAACAAGGACATTTGCTCAACTATGTTCAAAGCAGCTTTATTCATAATATCCAGAATCTGGAAACAACCTAGATGTCCTTCGACTAAAAAATGGATACAGAGAGTTTGGCACAGTTACACAATGGAATACTACTCAGCAATTTAAAACAAGCAAATCATGAAATTTGCAGGCAAATGGATAGAATTAGAAAAGATCATCCTGAGTGAGGTAACCCAGAAGCAGAAAGACACACATGGTACATACTCATTTATTAGTGGAAATTAGCCATATAACATAGGATAAATATACTAAAATCTAGTGTCCTAAAGAAGTTAAACAACAGGCAGTACCCTAAGGAAGATGCTTAAAACTCATTCAGAAGGGAAACTGGATAGACATAAGAAATAGGAGAAGACAGGAAATAGGACAGGAGCCTTCTACAGATGACCTCTGAAAGACTCTACCCAGCAGGGTATCAAAGTAGATGCTGAGACTCATCGCCAAACTTTGGACTGAGGGCAGGGGATTTAATAGAAAAAGGGGGAAATAGAAAGACTTGGAGGGAACAGGAGCTCCACAAGGAGAACAACAGAGCCAAATATCTGCGCTCAGGAGATCCTGCAGAGACTGATGAGTCAACCAAGGACCATGCATGGAGAAGACCTAGGCCCACTGCTCAGATGTAGCTCAGGGGCTGCTCAGTCTCCATGTGGTTTTCCCTAGTAAGAGGAACAGGGGCAGTTACTGTCATGAACTTGGATGCCTGCTCTTTGATCACCTCCCCCTGGTGACGTGGCCTAACTAGGCCACAGAGAAAGAGATTCCAGATAGTCCTGATGAGACCTGATAGACTAGGGTCAGATAGTAGGTCAGGAGGACTTTCCCAATCCGTGGATTAAGAGAGGCATGGGGGAGGCTGAGGGAATGATGGTGGGACTGGGAGAAGATGAGGGGTAGACTATAGTCAGGATGGAAAGTGAACAAATTGTAATTAAGAATAAAAATGGTAATAATAGTAATAATAATGAAAAATTTAAAAATGTCTTTTTATATGATCAAGTTCCTTTACCTACTGGTAGTAAACCTAATTGTACCCAAAGAAATTAAATTTGGAAAATGGATATCTCCCTTTGCTGAACTCTGTAAGCTAAAATTTGTACATCAGACCTTAATAGATATTGAAGATTTCAATGGGCTTTAGCTTTGAGTTCTGAAAAGACTGACTCTATAATTGCACATTTGTTGTAAGTAATGGTTATCATGTGGGTACCCTTACAAGTTAAGAATGATAATTCATACACATGTTTTTATTAGAATGAAGTTATTTTTGCATATTACAACATAAAACATTATAGGTTTACCATACATGTCAATAGGTCAAGCAGTAATAGAAATAACTAATTGTTCCTTACAGGAGGTGCTTAATGAATAGAGAGGGTGAATAAGAAATTACAGAACATTGGAAGTAGGAGAAAATAAGTAACAGAACAGGAGCCTACTACAGAAGGCCTCTGAAAGACTCTACCTAGCAGTGTATCAAAGCAAATGCTGAGACTCATAACCAAACCTTGAGCAGAGTGCAGTGAATCATAAGAAAGAAGGGGGAGTTAGTATGACCTGGAGAGGACAGGAGCTCCACAAGGACCTAATATATCTGGGCACAGGGTCTTTTGTGATACTGTATCTCCAACCAAGGACCATGTATGGGTATAACCTAGAATCCCTGCTTGGATGTAGCCCATGGTTGCTCACTATCCTAGTAAGGAGAACAAGGACTATTTCTGACATGAACTCAATGGCTGGCTCTTTGACCTCTCCCCTCCCCATGAGAGAGGAACAGCCTTGCTAGGCCACACGGGTGGACATTGCAGACAGTCCCAAAGAAACCTGATAAGCTAGGGTCAGATGGAAGGGGAGGAGACCTCCCTATTCCTGTGGACTTAGAATGGGGCAAGGAGGAGATGAGGGAGGTAGGGTGAGATTGGGAGGGAATGAGGGAGTGGGCCACAGCTGGGACACAAAGTTAATAAACTGTAACTAATATTTAAAAAAGAAAAGAAAAGGAGTTACAGAAGTAAACCAAATAATACTTTATTAACTTTAAATTTTTTGGATGCTAGTGAGACATGAACAAGAGCTACTGAAAGACACTGGATGGTAGAAAAAAAATACTGTATTAGATCAACCTGTATACTTTAAAGATGATTTAATATTAGAAGGGAAATCAGGGAATGTGTTGTCTTGGGTAAGGGGTTTAGCCTACATTTCCACAGGTGATGAAAAATTATGGGTTCTATCAGTATTGTTAAAGATTCGATCTGAATAAGAGAAGCTTCAACCTGAAAGGCTCAATTCAATGAGGCAGAAACCGATTCCCCTTGCATGTGAACAACTCTACAAACTGGTTGAAAAAAAGGAAAAATCATTCAAGAGTCTGGTAGACAGAAATGGACATATGCTGAAGAACAGATGACCAGGACCACAGTTATGAAGGATCACCACATCAACATATTTGTAAGGACATTAGGCCTGCTAAGTTTATGGGACTGATAATTGTTCTTGTTGTAATAGTTATACTGTGTACAAAAGTCTTAGCTTAATCAAAAACTGTGAAGACATAGAAGAATTTTAATGCAGCACCATGGCTGCCCTGGAAAGGGGTCATATCTAAAGTTATTCTAGATCTTTATGATCCAGCTGGAATGCACACACATCCTGGATTAGGCAGGCTTAGATTTTACGAACACCTACTTTATTTATAGTTCTTAAACATTTCTATCTACCTTCAACACCCCAACCTTATGGGAAGAATAGTAAGGAAAGGGGCTATAGACCTCTTTGAGATACTTCCTGTTGATAAAGGTTATTGGGTTCTTTGAGGATTACCAAACTCAGTGGTCAGGATAACAGCAGTTCAGTTAAACAGCAAAGCAGAAGCAGCATCAATATGCCTCAGTAGCAACAAAAGAATTCAGTAGAAGTGGTAGCACTGCCGAATGGGCACAGGACCACTGAAGAGGCAAAACTCTGCCAAATTTACCTGTAGCTATTCTCTCCTCGAAGACCAGGGAATTTCAGAACCTTGCAAAGCTTAGCAATATAAAAGCATCGTCTCCCTGTCTGTGAGCTTTTATATCTCCCTTCTCAACAAGGATGTTTTCCAGCTGACAAAACCACGCCTCCTGCACAAGGTGGTTTTAAGCTGACAAATATCACATGCCTTTCCATGAGTGCTGTTTCAATGGAGAGAAAAAAACATTCCCACATCCCACACTTGGGATCACAACAAAAAACATATCCACATGACACAGTTGAGTTTCCAAAAAAGCTTCCACTTTGGGATTACAGCATGACCTGGCTGGAATGCAGACATACCCCTTACTACACAGCTTTAATCTCAAACAATGAAGGTAGGATTAGTTTATAGAAGGAAGCAACCAGTTTTGAAAGTGATGTTTAATTGAGGGGCAGACCAAGTGATGAATCAGAGAAAGGTTTAATAGAATGAGTTAGAGATAGGATATACTCAACTCTCAAACTCATATGAGTACAGGACAGGAAGAAGGGGCTATTGAAGAGCAGCACAGGGAGAAAGATGTTTTATTTATTTTTTTTTTCTGAGAGTTTATTACAGAAACAGTTTTAGAGACAGGTTGTAGAGAGAACAAGCTAGACACAGGTAAAGACAGTATGAGTCATAAAATGAGAAGGAGCCAGAAGATTAAACGTATTGCCAGAGTTAGTTTGATGTCAGGAAAAATAGTTCAGTCAGAATCCATGAGAAGCCAGTTTGAATCAGTCAGCTTGGAGAGGAGTTAAGTCCAGAACAGCTGAGTGAACTAGCTAATGGGAGTTCAGAAAGAGCTAGAAAGTCTTTTGAATAGCTTACTTCTCATCCTTTCGTTTGAGGATATAAAAAAAATCTACAAAAGAGAGCTACCTCACTCAAAGCCCAATCCAACATAGGTAACAGCTCACGAATTCTGAAAACCTAATACTCACTATACATTATTTTAATTTATTCCTTTTCTATACCAGTTAAAACTCCCTCGCTCATCTCTTCCTTATCCTACCTTCCCTCCCATTTCCCCCATCTCCCTCCAATAGAGGAAGTCCTCCTCCCCTATGATCTGACCTTAACCTATCAGATCTCATCAGGACTGCCTGGAACCTCTTCTTCTGAGGCCTGGTAAGGCCACCCTGCCAGGGGAAGGTGATTAAGGAGCAGGCTTGTCAGAGTCTGTCTTTTCTCCTCTTACTAGAAAACCTACGTGGAGACTGAGCTCTCTGGGCTACCTCTGAGTAGGGGGTCTAGTTCCTCTCTATGCATGGTTCTTGGTTGATGCACTGATGCATCAGTCTCTGCAGTCGTCCTGAGCACTGTTGTTTGTTTGTTTGTTTGGCTTTATTGGTTTTCTTATATGGCTCCAGTCCCCTCCGGGTCCTTTTATATCCCCCTTCTTCTAGAAAATTCCCTGCACTCTGTCCAAAGTTTGGTGGCGACTTTCTGCATCTGCTTCAATCGATCCCCTGCTGGTTTTAATCTTTTAGAGAACATCTGTGGTAGACTCCCAATGATTTGCCCCTTTATCAGAAAATTTGGAATAGTACTAACTCAAGACACTGTATCTGTGTGTTTATAGATCCAGTGAAGGAAAATTCAAAAAGAGCACCGTTTCTAAAACTAACAGATAACTCTTACAATGTCTCTCACTTCTAAAGTAGGGGACTGGAATATAAACAATGTGGCCACATAGGCCTCCACTTCTATGGAAGAAAGCACTTTCTCTCAAATGACTCTTACTCTGTTCCAGGTATTACTGGAACTTCCCTCTGACCAAAGTTTCATTGCAAGGCCTTGCCTGATTCTCTATCAGTTCTATAGAGAGAGGACCCATGCTTAGCCTTTCCTTTCAAATGCTATTTCTTTCTTAGGGAATTAAAACTGTTCCTTCAAAAACATTCAGAACAAAATACTGCAGTACATGGAGTGAAAGGGTCTTCATTTTTTTCTCCTTCATGTAGAGAACAATTAAATATTAGTAAGAAATCTAGTAAGGAAGATAAATGTTATGCTTTATTATTATTAGAAGAAGCTTATCAAATATTAACCTTTGAAGTAAACATTTTAGACAAAGAAGAAAAGTATAAATCTTGAGTATCTTTTATGTCATGAACATTCACATAGGTCAACTTTATTTGAACTTGCATTTTTCTATCCCTTAGTTCTCTTGGTGTATGAAATTATCATGAGGCCCAAATGAAAGAATGTATACCATTTAATCAAGGCAACTTAGAAAAATGGGTTAACATAAGCTTGAGTCATCTGTGGAATCTCATTTTTGCATTTATTATATTCATTAATATATGCACAATTAACACTCTTTCCTAGGAAATTATTATCACGTGTTTAAGAACTCACTCTTCACTTACCATCAAACTAAAACATTAGAGATATTTTAACTGAACACATATATATTTAATGACATAAGAAATTCTTTTGACTTGAGTTGTATTAATTTTTTCAAGTCACAAAATTATCTCTAAGTTCTCAAAAATAGCATATGACGTGCTTATTGTTTTTCCATTGAATTTAAAATGTGAAGGAAAGGGGTGCCAATTTAAATTTTTCTTCCAAGTACTGAGATAAAATATTAAAAGCATTTGAATTAGTAATTTTCCAGTACAAACTTTTTTGCTGGAATTGTGGCATGGGTTACCAGTGAGCAGGCACACCATGTGTAAAAGGTCATCACTGTGTGAATCTTTGGCAGAGACAAGTAAGCTGTGTTACACTTGAACACAGATGCATGCTGCTAAACTGAAATTCTGCTAAAGATTAAGAATCCTCTATTTAGGAACCCCCAAATCCTCAGTAGGCAGTATTCTACAATCTCTGGTCCAGTTTCATCTTTCTCTGTCAAGTCTCTCACTGTCTGAATTATGAAATAGAAACAATAATATCAGAACCGGAGAACCAAATCTGTCCTCAAGAGAATGACACACAGAATGAATGATCAGAAAAGAATAGATACAGGGCAGTATTGGAATCTGAGGGGTAGCCTACTCTTTTCTTTGTTTGCTATATCCTCATACTTTGTCATTTCAAAATAATCTACCATAAAAATCTACACTAGTTTCCAAATTCAGTCAAATTTATATTCAGCATTTTTTTTTTTTTTTTTTTACTTTGAGCTGGAAGAATGTTTCATCAGCTGTAGAAATGCATCTTATGCCATTCCTTTCAGTTTGGAAACATTTGAAGAAATGCCTGATAACTAGTGTGTCACACGCATCACTTCTGTTACTCATCAGGTAAAAATGCTACAACACAGTGATTTCTCTGTGGTCACATAATGTTTGCACGATCTGTGACCCAGACTCCAACTTGACACTAAAACTTACTCTATTTCCTCCAGGAACTGGTTTCATTTATTTTGTACTAAAAAAGTATCAATATAATCATCTTGCTTTGCCAATGGTACAGACAAAATCCAGTGAAATCATAAGAGAATAATAGAATGCTTTAGTCACATCAGAGAAAGAGAAGCTAGCTAATTGTAATTTTAAGACTGATTAAATTATTTTCCTAATGGCATTCTAGATGAGCGAAGCCAGATTGCCCCATGTTTAAATGCATTAATGATCTGATTTAATGTTTCCTTGAGATGTCAAAAGTAAACAGATGGATATTTAAAAGGGTTTCTCAAATATGAGCATCATAGGCATGAATTTTAAGCCAGACTCTGTTTCTTTGTTTGTTCTAATCCTTATTCATATGCAGAAAAGGATTTTGAGACAGCAGAGAAATTCAAAGATGTGCAGCAATGCTTAGAGAGCATTCCATGAAACCAGCCATGACTCTCTGAAGAAACATCTTAAAGAGAAACAATTTACAGAAGTGCCTGTTAACAGAAAGTCAAACTTATAAAAGTCACTTTCTCATTTTTCCTGATATAGTGAGCTTTCATTTAAGAGTTATGTCAAAACAATTTCTGAATTCTAACTTCAGTGAAACACTTTACATCTTTCACATACATTCTGTGATAAAAAGAAAAATTAGAGCCTGGTGATTCATATGAGAATTAATATCATTTTAAACATTTCATTTGTCTACCATTTATTCTTTTAAAAATGAATGATAAAGATGCAAGGTTTTTCTAAATATAAAATATTACTGGGGCCCCTAAGAGAGACGGACATACTAACACATATTGCAACAAATTGTGAGTGCTTGAAAGAGATGTCTGTGACCTTAATGATATGAAAGTATTTAGAAATGGATTCAGGGAAGATTCACCCACATTTTGAGTGTTTATTTAAGATCCATGAATAGAATTTTTTCTTTGTTAATCACATTTGATTATTAAATGCATGCTGATTATTAACTCTGAGAAAAGAATAATGTAAATATGCATTTACACATAATAATTATTATGCATAAATACATAATTGCCTATATAAGTATGAGAAGCTTTGAGGGGCTTGAATTTACATATGGCTGACACTAAGGAGATAGTTTGTACTCTTGATTGTAATCCAATGTGCAGGAAATAAAAGAATTATTAAATATTATGAGGTGATAAAATCCGATTACCTGAGTGGGTAAAATGCTGCTTTAATTTTTTTCTTTGGAACTTTATGTTGATTACAAAGTTTTCCAGAATTGCTGCTGAATGAGAAGATACATCCTAAAGTTTGAGTATCAAATTGACTTTTTCAAGAACAGTTTTATATATTGGCTGTACAAGGCTGTTGCAGAGCATTTGATACTACAAATGGTACAACAGAAGAAATGCATATTACAAAAGCATCAAACTCATTATAAACCTTACCGTCTTGAAGTTGATTGATGAAGATGATGGAAATGTTAACATTAGGAACACTTTTTCTGGCTAGAGGTATCTCATCTGTTATCCTTAGTAATACTGTCACAATCACAAGTTCATTCAAAGGATAATTTTTGTGTTTATCTCTAGCAATGTATTGATATTTGTTGGAGTTACATCCAAAATTAAAGACTAAAATTACATTATTATTGTCTATATACTTAAAAAACAAGACAATGAGTGGTATATGAAGAAAATATTTATATTTTAATGGATAATTTAGTTTTCATATAACAGAAGATTAGTGGATTGATTGAGAAGAATTTTATTTAATCAAAATTTTATTAATCTTATTTGGAAATAAGAATAAATAGGACTTGCAAATATTCATCACATCATGTAATTTTATTCATCAAGATAAAATGCACAGGTGGAGGACAGCTGATGCCCCCAAGTCCTGAAGAGTTGAAACCTGTAATCATAAGGTCCATAATTAATCCGTGTAGTCATAGCAACTCAGTATGCAACCACAGGTAGAGAAAATAAAGTGCCGGTTCCATGTTCTGAAATCACTCAGATCATCTACATCCATTTAGTTATTTGAGTATTTGTGTATGTTAGCATCAGAGCATGTATATTTCTTAGTGATATACCAACGGGTATATAATTATAGTATTTGTTCTCTGAAACTTTTTCCTGGAAAGCTAGAGTAAACGAGCCACTGTTTCTTCATATTAGACTCTTAAGGCTCTGAAGTAAGCAACACGATGTAGGGTTTTACTAATTTAACATATACGTGTATACATATATATATACATATTTATATTAAATATTAATAAATTTCAAGAAAATTTCTATGCAGCTGTGACTTCACACCTAAACTTCACATTTAAAATAAGTTGATTTTCCAGGTCTTCTTCTCACTACATGATTGGGGATTTAAGCACAGAAATGACTGTTTGGTGCCTATTGTTGTCCAAGTATATAATCTTGACTTTGGACACTCCCGGTGTAAGGAAGGAGCTCCATTATATTACTGATACTAGAAACAGTAAACACCATTACAAGACACTTGGGAGATATACTTATTGACTGCTTTACTGATATTGAATATATGATCATGCATTTTGTGAAATTCATTTATCATAGAAGATAGTGAAACAGCAATGCATATCATCAATGCCAAGGAAGAAGTAGAGGATTTCCTTTCACCTATTCATTCAGATAGTTACTAAGGAACTTCTATGTCTCATTTATCATTCTAAGAGAAAAATCGTGAGTAAAATGAGGCTGACTGCCAATTTTAGAGAGTATACTCTGGTGAGAAAGATTGATAATAAAATGCACATGACAGTGTGTTAATTGTGTGAAGAAAAGGACAGCGCTATATTAGTTTATGTTTATAAATCTCAGCTGTCACCAACAGGTCCCAGGAAGTAGACAGGTAATTTTAAAATGTGAAAGGAGTCAGAAAAATGTTCAGAAATGCAGTGAAGAAAGTTGGATGATAAACAGTCCCTGTACACAGCCTGTGTCAAGAGGACAAAGGAACAGCTTTGGCATTTGGAAGGGGAAGACATTACTCAGCCTCAGCCAAGGTATTGTCTTTCCAGAACAGTAGTGTCCTCACATTCCTCTTAAAGACTCAGAAATAAATGTGGAATTGTGAATTCTCTTCCTTTCAGTCATTGGAAACCCATTATTTTTATTATTTTTCCTCACTAGAAACCTTTTATATAAACAAAGCCTGGTATAATGTCTCATCATTTTTTCATCTATCTGCGACTCAATGATTGTTCCAGGTAAAAGTTTGAAGTATACTAGATAGGTAGAGTGGAGGCTCA
This sequence comes from Meriones unguiculatus, assembly GCF_030254825.1. Classification (NCBI taxonomy): domain Eukaryota; kingdom Metazoa; phylum Chordata; class Mammalia; order Rodentia; family Muridae; genus Meriones; species Meriones unguiculatus. The sequence goes on from NC_083358.1 coordinate 29,733,857, forward strand.
GTACTTCCTACAATGGACACGAAAACCTGTTCACTGAAAACTATTTTCTTGGCCCCAAGGAGGCAGGTATCATTACTGTCAATTCATTGGAAGAGTGCTGGTGTTAAACGAATGCCAAATGCCTACCTAGGGTAGAGAGCACATAGTGATTTTATTTATTAGTTGTTTGATTGGTTTATTTTTGAGACAGGATCTCACCAGTTTCCTCAGACTGTATAGAAACTTGAGATATATCAAAAGTTGTCCAGAACCTTCCTCCACATTACATATTCGCTTTTTGGGACCCACTGAACACTCTGAAACATAAGGAGTACAGTAATCACAAAGGACAAAGGTCTCAGGGAAGAAGAGTTGAGCAGAGCCAAAGAATATGGTGGATTTGGTTTCCAGTTGCAAGGGAGTGAAGGTGGAAAGAAACCACAAAATGACAAATATTGTTTCTTGCTGATTTTGATAATTTGTTGGTTATAAGTTTAATTTGATTAGAAACAATAAGAGCATACATCATGAAATATCTTCAAACAATTCTTCCTACTTGAATGTATTTTAGATAAAGTAATACTGAAAAACAAATTGAAAGATATTATGTGTCTTTAATACTGCACATGTGAAGATTAACATTAAAATTTTTTATGGCCAGAATCACAACATAAGTACACATTATATTTGTATCTGATTAACAAAACTTACATCTCAGACACCAACATTATTTGTCCTAAAATCCAGAAAGCAGGCTGTTTAAATCGTGCAATGGCAGACATATATATGTTTGCACAGAGATTGCTCTTTGTCACTCTTGGATAATTCAGAGCATATTTTCAAGTATAAGTCTGATACAGTATCAAAGTTTAAAAATGTTTTAAGTACAAAGTATCAGAGAGCACAACACATTATTATAATTGGTAATACCAATATAACTTTTAAACTCGTAGGTTACATAAAAATTTAATTTTTCATCAGAGAAGAGAAAGGTATTTAAAACACAATTGTGTCCCAAATGTCCAGAAGAAAGCCAAGAGGGTGGAGTGAGTGCTATCTGCATTAACACTGAATGTGTGAGAACAGCAAGTTCCACTGTTTAAGTGCTCTGTGTTAAATCCCCAATGCTGTACATCGCATGAGGAAGTGAGTTGCAATTTAAATGGAAATCAACTTATCTTAAAAATCATGTCATACAGCTGAAGTCACAGCTTCACAGAATTTTTCTGTAAATTTACCATGTATGCAAATCCTATTCTGAATTTTCATTGATATGATAAAGATCACATTCAGCAGGAACTATTACTAACAATAAGACAAAATAGAGAGTCTTTTTCCTTTTTTTTTTTTTTCAGTCATCGTATTTTATGTTTGAATAAAGTATAAAACTGTGATAAAATTTGATAATAAGATGAGCAGGTCATGCCAAGGTGAATATATAGTAGTTGATACTCCTTTCAATTAAATCCCATTCACCATTTCAGTCACTTTCTTTTATTTTTATTTTTCTTCATCCATCCTGGTTCACACCTATTTACTACCATTCAGAGTCACAGGCAAGCCTTACGAGAAAAACAAAGTTGTCTGTGAATTGATCCACTGCATGAATATAAGCATATAAGCATATAGTTAAACTCACTACATAAAAGAAATGCAAATTGGAGGAAAAGACTCTTTAAATTATCTAAAAACCACCTGTCATATCTAAGATGATGTTAATTAAAAAGAAGTTAAACAACAAAAAACCAAGTAATCCAATTAAAAAAAAATGGGTACAGAGCTAAACAGAGAATTCTCAATAGAGGAACACTGAATGGCAGAGAAACACTTAAAGAAATGCTCAATACCCTTTGTCATCAGGGAAATGCAAATCAAAGCTACCCTGAGATAACATCTTTACACACATCAGGGTGGCTAAAGTAAAAAACTCAAGTGACAGCACATACTGGAAAGGATGTGGAGAAAGGAGAAACCTCCTCCATTGCTGGTGGAAATGTAAATTTGTACAACTTTGGAAATCATTCTGGCACTTTCTCAGACAATTAGGAATATTGCTACCTCAATATCTAACTATACCACTCCTGGGCATATATTCAAAAGATGCTCAACCATACAACAAAGAAATTTGCTCAACTACATTCATAGTAGCTTTTTTTTTTTACAATATCCAGAAACTGCAAATAACCCTCACAAAGGAATGGATAAAGAAATTCTGGTACATTTACACAATGGAATACTACTCAGCAATTAAAAACAAGTACATCATGAAATTTGCAGGCAAAGGGATAGAATTAGAAAAGATCATCCTATGTGAGGCAACCCAGAAGCAGACAGGTACATATGGTACATACTCACTTATAAGTGGATATTAGCCATATAATATAGGATAACATACTAAAATATAGAGTCCTAAAGGAGCTAAACAAAAAGGAGGACCCTAGGGAAATTACTTAAACCTCATTCAGAAGGGTAAACTTGATAGACATCAGAAAAAGGAGAAGACAGGGAACAGGACAGAAATCTTCCACAGATGACCTCTGAAAGACTCTACCCAGCAGGGTATCAAAGCATATGCTGAGACTCATAGCTAAACTTTGGACAGAGGACAGGGGATCATATGGAAGAAGGGGGAAATAGAAAGATGTAGAGGCAACAGGAGCTCCACAAGAAGATCCACAGAGCCAAAAATCTGAGCTCAGTAGATCCTGCAGAGACTGATGAATCGACCAAGGACCATGCATGGAGAAGACCTAGGCCCACTGCTCAGATGTAGCTCAGGGGCAGCTCCTGGTGAGGACCAGGGCCTCTGCTCAGATGTAGTCCATGGACACCTCAGTATCTAAGTGGTTTCCCTAGTGAGAGTTGCAGGTGTTGAGACTAATGGCCAAACTTTGGGCAGAGTGCAGGGAATCTTATGAAAGAAGTGGGAAATATTAAGAACTGGAGAGGACAGGAGCTCCACAAGAAGAGCAACTGAACCAAAAAATCTGGGCACAGGGTCTTTCTCAGACTGATAAGCCAACCAAGGGCCATGCATGGAGATAACCTAGAACCCGTGAACAGATGTATGTAGCCCATGACAGTTAAGTGTCCAAATGGGTTCCATACTAATGGGAACAGGAACTGTCTCTGACATGAACTGATTGGCCTGCTCTTTAATTACCTCCCCCTGAGGGGGGCGCAGCCTTACCAGGCCACAGAAGAAGACAATGCAGCCACTTCTGATGAGACCTAACAGACTAGGATCTGAAAGAAGGAGAGGAAGACCACCATTATCAGTGGACTTGGGGAGGGGCATGTGTGGAGAAGGATGAGGGAGGGTGGGATTGGGAGGGAAGGAGGAAGGGAGCGATAGGGGGGACACAAAGTGAATAAAATGTAATTAAAAATTAAAATTAAAAAACAAACAAAAAAGAGTTGCAGGGGCAGTTACTGTCATGACCTTGGTTGCCTGTTCTTTGAGCACCTCGCCCTGGCGAGGTGGACTTACTAGGCCACAGTAAAAGAGGATCCAGACAGTCCTGATGAGACCTGATAGGCTAGGGACAGATAGTAGGGCATGTGACCCTCATCTAACAGTGGATTAGGAGAGGGATATAGGGGAACCAGGAAGGGAGGGAGAGAATGAATGGAGATGAGGGAAAGGGCTACAACGGGATAAAAAGTAAGTAAATTGTAATAATAATAATAATAAATAAATAAATAAATAAAATAACAAAAAAGAAAATTATGCATGAATCAAAAAATCCTACTGATTGGGTAAACTTCCAGAATCTCTTTTCCATATTTATTCATTCATATCCTTACTATTTAATATCTCATCATTTGAAATCCTTGCTAAAATGTGTGTGTTTTCAGTTTCTAGGAGGCATCTTGGGAATCTCTGTGTGACTGACCATATGCGGAAAGGGACTATGAGAATACACAGTCACTACTGAGGTAACTGAAAATGAAATCCACACATTCAACTTGCAAATACTTATTGAGATGTCCTAGATATTCAATCCATGCTTGACATAATTCTAGCAGCCCAATATGAAGCAAGACATTTCTTATTTATATCATATGAGCCTCTCCAGCAGCTTCTTCTAAAAATTCACACATAAAATTTGAAGACTTCCTGTCAGATGAGTTTTCAAAATAAATGTCTTATTTTTATGTCTCCAACCTAAAAGTTATAGCACTGTAAAGAACCTGGAAGACGTCCGAATATGAAAGTTAATAGCATAATAAATGCTATGCGAAATGGTTATAATTCTGAGAGTGCAAAGAAGCAAAAATTTCCTCAGAAATTGTTTTCCCTACCAAAGATGGGGTGGAAAAGATAATGATTTAGGGGTAGAAAAACAGAACCAACCAACCAAAATCAGGATTCCTTCTTTAATCCCTGGTGCTTAGGGTTGACAGCAGGGACTACATTTTCTGTTCTAATTTGCAATTGCCTCAATAAAATAGTTTGCAAATATTTAAGTGCAAAAGAATGTGGTTAAAAATAATTGTATCCACTTGATGACACTTTTTGGCTCAATATGCCAGTAAGATCTCAGCAAAAATTAAAGTCCTAACTACTTATATCACTTATAAATTTTACCGATACATAGTTTTTCAATATCCCCCTATCTTTCCGGTGCAATTGCAACTGCTTACTTATAGTTACTATCACAATTTAGTATGCATTTTCTATGAATGAAATTCTTTCTTTGCTTCCTTTACTCAGCATGAACATCTCAAAACAGTTGCCTACAGTAAAGATTCAGCAGTTCAAATTGTCTATTATGTTCCTTTTGGTTGCTGAGCTGTATTCAGATATCTTGATAGCAAGTAGATACTTTTTGCTTTTGCTTGCTCTTCTGCCTGCTGATGGACACCTGGATTTCCTAATTCATGCTGAGTTTTGAGAATGAACTTGTTCTCAAAATTTAGGTATAAGTTTTTGAGTGAACATGTTTACTTTTCACCTGGGTTAATGATAATGTTGGAGCATTTGATAATTTAATTTCTATTTATAATTAATATTTTAACTCATTTTTCAAATTTTTCTTTGGATGTAATAGGGAAAACTGTTCTGAAATAATGGGTGAAAATGGGCTAACCCGGTATTATGATATTTTGTAAAATCTGGCCAACAAGTTGCTCACAATTTCTGAGCCAAGTGTGTCATCATAGAGCTTGTCATCACATTTCTCATGTTCAAGAATGAATGTGTTGTTCTTACAAAGGCTTTATGATTCAGGACATCTCTCCTTATGTCTTCTACATTTTCTTGGTAAAAGGTCTTTTATTTTTATTTTCAATAATGGTCAGAGCATTTTCTACGGAATAATCATGTTCTGATTTTCCTGTTATATCAAACTGTTCTCATTATGAGGTAAAATCACTCTGGCATGTGCAGCTGTGACCAGCTCTGAATCCTCTGTTGAACTCAAGTCTGTGAATTTTTAAAATAAAAAACTCAGGCTGGTAAAATATAGTATTACTCATCCTTATGTGAAAAGGTATTTTATTAGGTAAAGGGGTTGCTTCCACAGGCAGTGATGCCAGCCTCTAATTTTCTTTTGTAAGATGATTGGAATAAAATTCATCAGATGGCTTTGTTAAAATCAAAAGAGAAAAAAAAAGTCACTTACATTTCTCTGCTATCTTAGTTCATTTTTGGGAAGGGAATAGAAGTGGTAATCAAGCCTGAACAGCATATGAAAGCAACCATGTCACTGCTTAGACAACGTTTCTATTTGATGGTTGGTGCCAGTTTTTTTTTTTTTAATTTTCTAAGACCAATAGATGCATTTGAACAATTTATTTAAACTATATATGATCATCATTAGCTCCTCATATTAGTAATCAAAATATGCTTTTGTTTAGCCTGTATTATATGGCTTAAATTCATGTATAAGTGAGTATATATGCCATGTGTGTCTTTCTGCTTCTGAGTTACCTCACTCAGGATGATCATTTCCAGTTCCATCCATTTGCCTGCAAATTTTATGATTTTTTTGTTTTTATTGGCTGAATAGTATTCCATTGTGTAAATGTATCACTGTCTCTTTATCCAATCTTTGGTTGAAGGACATCTAGGTTGTTTCCAGTTTCTGGATATCATGAATAAAAGTGTAATAAACATGGTTGAGCAAATATCCTTGTTGTGTGATGGAGTATCTTTTGGGTGTATGCCCAGGAGTGGTATAGTTGGGTATAGTTGGCCATTCCCATTTTTTTCTTTCTTCTTTTCTTTGTTAATTATACTTTATTCACTTCGTATCCACCCTGTGGTTCTCTCCCTCCTCCTGTCCCAATCCCTCCCTTCCTCCACCCTCTGCATGCATGCCCCTCGCCATTTCCACTGATAAGGGAGGACTTCTTTTCCTTCCTTCTGATCCTAGTCAATCAGGTCTCATCAAGAGTGGCTGCAGTGTCTTCTTCTGTGGCCTGGTAATGTTGATTCCCCCTCAGGGGGAGGTAATTAAAAAGCAGACCAATCAGTTCATGTCAGAGACAGTCCCTGTTCCTATTACAATGGAACCCATTTGGATACTGAACTGCCATGGGCTACATCTGTGCAGGGGTCTTAGGTTATCTCCATGCATAGTCTTTGGGCAGAGTGTAGGGAATCTTATCAAAGAAGTGGGAAACGGTAAGATCTGGAGAGGACAGGAACTCCACAAGGAGAGCAACAGAACCAAAAAATCTGAGCACAGGGGTCTTTCCTGAGACTGATACTCCAACCATTCTCATTTTTTAAGAAAGCACCAGATTGTTTTCCAAAGTAGTTGTACAAGTTTGTACTCCCACCAGTAATAGAGGAGTGTTCCCTTTTCTCCACATCCTCACCATCATACACCGCACAGACCCCAAGATGATAAGTCAGATGGGCATTGTAGGCTTAACATCGGTCCATTAGTTACCGGAGTAGTGGAATATCTCTGACATGGTCTATTTCGCCTACTTTTTGATCACTTCCCCCTTATCAGACTTTCCTGCAAGGCCACAGGGCAGGAAGATGAACTAAGTCATCCTGTGAATAGAGGTGCTTGGGTGTTTGGGAATTGGGGATCCTCTATTCTAAGGAATAGGGAGAAGACATGTGGGAGGTAGGAGAAGACAGGAGAAAAGATACTATGGCAGAGATGTAAACTGAACTAATTAATAAAAGATAAAAAAAGAAAACTGCATTTATTCTTCTATCAATCTGAGAGAAAAAATGGGGACTAAAGTGTGTCTCTATAAATGGAGTTAGTACTATAGGGCATCTATAAAGAAAAAATATAAAGAAACTCATAGATGAAAGCATATCAGTTCACATTACAATCAAAACCCTGTTGCCTCCATACTCCACATACTTCAGTGGGGTACCTCTACTTTTCAGGCTGCTCCACCTCATGACAATTGCTCTCACTCTCTTTCATTTTATCATTTTTCTTTTACAATTTAATCACTTATATTCCAATTGTAGCCCCCTCCCTTATCTGCTCTCACTCTGAATTAGTACTTCTCCACTTCCTCTCTCATCCATCAAATTCATCTTCTAAGAATTTTCTATCAATTTGCTCATTTGTTCATAATGTTTATCTTCATAGACAATGTCCCCATGGTTGAGTACTAGAATATGCACAGGTTCTTCCTTTTATTGTGATATGATAAGGCTGGTAGATTCAGGAATTCAGCCATTGAAAACTCAGGTTGAAATCCCCACTTTCCAAGAGGAAGGCATGAGCCTGGTCACACGGGGATGCACAAGGAAATGCCAGGGGATGAACAAGACAAGGGTGATCTGTCTAGGAGCAAGTCTGGAACTAGGTGGTATATACTGAGTAGTCAGGCTCCAGAATGTAAGGATGCTCTTGAGATACTTTGAATATAGTCCTGTGTGCAAGGCATGGCCACAGCATTCCAGGACTGCAGAAGCCTACCAAAAGAACATTCATCAGGGTAGCAACATGATGTTAGTTGGTTTGTAAATACACATCTCATTCACAGAAAATGATTTTTTGATAATTTCTGGAAATTTGTTAACTCAACAGAAACTCTGCCTTGTTCAGAAAGGCATCAAACCATCATAACATACAAAGATGAAACTCGCAATTAAAATATCTCTCCCTCCACTGCTCATCACGTTGTATGGAAAAAATATCAGAGTGTCTGTGTGGTGGGAATTAATTCAAAACATTGTCACAATCAAGTTTTTTAATATTATTATTATTCAATAATAATAATTATTATTGTATTCTTATTATTATTATGTTATTTTAGCAATTTATTCTAAATTTCATAAAAAGGGTTGTGAAATCAGTTTTCGAGCTCTAGTCCGAAGAGAAGGGGAGACTAATTATTTTCATAGCTGTTTGAGTCTTGTCCAATTCAAAGGACAGTGAGGAGAGGATGTGCTACACCCTAGATCTGTTCTCATCCTCTACAAGAGCCTCAAGCACAAATTGCATCTTACATGGTTTTAAGAAAAAGGAGAACAGCTGGAGGAATTTTTAGGACAAGCGAGGCTTGATTTCATTATATAGTGTAAAATCTTTAACTTTTGCCTATACCTGCTAATGCTCAGAATGGCAGAATTAAAGACATATGCCCCACAGCTAATTTATTCAGTGCTTGGTTTTGAACGCATGGCTCATGATTCCTAGATAAAGAATGTACCAAATGAGTCAAATCTCTTATTCTACATTCTTAATTTAGACAAGCTTCTGTAAATAAATGTATCCACATTTTCTGTATGAAAGAATAGCTTATGAAGTAATATAACTAATCTGTTTTCTATAAGTTAAACACATAAACACTTAGATTTAAAATCAAAATTATCACCAGTTTTATTCTTTAAGATAGTATATTTAATAATACATAACATTTTGCAATATAAACTGCATGAAAATATCTTTGAAATATCATGTTTTGTTCCTCTAGCTCCTAGTACAGTTTAGCATTAAGTAAACATTTTAGGAATGCCAATGAATATATATTGCAATTATAATGATGGAGGCTTTCCATAAAAATTAAAAAATATATGCTTCATCTGCATAGGCCATTTTCTCCAAAAGTTGGGTGACGGACTCAACTGAACTCTTTTTTTTTTTTCTAAGTGAAAAGTATCTGTAATGGAGATTCGGAGTCTGTTTAGAGAGGCATAACTGCCTTCTTCGAACTCTGTCACTTGAAATTGCTTCACTCCTCTCAATACAGGCTTCTCCAATCTCATTTTAAATTCAGTGGCTAAGAAATGAAATAGGGTTTAACATTCTTGCAGAGCTAAGCTTTTGTGCCCACTGTAAGACTCAGGTTTCTTTCTTCCTTTCCTCCTTTCTTTTCTTTCTAAGTTTTATTGGTTTGTTTGTTTTGTTTTCAGCCAGACCCAGCTTTCCTCCACTGTGAGCATGCACAAGCTCTTGCTGCCTTTCAATCAAGCACATAAATGAGCCCTGAGCCTTTGAATGAAGACACAAAGGAATAATGTCACCACGGCACAATCTCCACACAAAAGATGCAGAGGCTGATTGTGCTCACATGTGGGTAATCCTCACCTCCCCCACAAGTACTTAAGTGGCATTAGGAAAAGAACTGTGACCCTCATTTTCCGGACACTCAAAGTCCTCATTCATTCTTCACCACCGCATTTACTGTGTTTAATATGACTGACACAAGTTTATGGATGCTTCTCCACTATCCTCTATGATCCTGTGTAAATCACAGTCAACGCACAATTCAACAAACAAGTATTTAACAGCAATTATTGCCTCAATCAGGATAAAGGTCTACACACTGTTATTTGTCATGAAAGTCTAAGCATGCTTTAAAACATGGGAGAAGGGCATATGAGGATGGGAATGGAGGGAGAGTGGTGATCAGGGTGTAAAAGTGATTTAAAAAATAAATTAATGCAAAAAAACATGCTAGTGAGAAAAGTTTACATAAAACAGACTCCAAGAGTTGGTCCAATAGGCCACATTTTCTGCTATTGTTTTTTGTTTTTGTTTGTTTGATTAGTTGGTTGATAGTCTTCCAGAGAAGTTCATTCCGTGGAAGATTTCACAGTTCATTCGACAGTGGTAATTTGTCAACAAACAATATATCACAAGACAGATATGCTGTATGAAAAACAATTTTCTTCTCTAGGTTTACCGTCTTGTTTTTGGTGTTAGTTAAACAAAGTTATTAGGCTTAATAATGAAAAACGTTGCTGTTTTTCTGTCTAGATGTAAGAAGTGTTCTGCTTTATATATTACAGACACACACACACACACACACACACACACACACACACACACACCTCTTTAATGGCCTGAAGCAAACATCTGCGGGACTACAACTGTAAAATGCAAACAATTTAGAAAGAATATTGTATCATAGCTCACTCCTTTGCAGTGGATCTTTTCTCCTCTTTCCTGAGGTAATTTTAGAAACGAGTGTCAAGTTTGAAATTAGATTTGCTAAGTTGGTGTTTTGCTGCTGAATTCTGCACTGGGTCCTCAGACAAACCAATGTGAATGTAGTTCCCACCCACTGTCTGAAGGAGCAGCTGTACCTCCCAACAGACTAGGAGGAAAGGTGTAGACCTATTTCACGTTTTATTTTTTGTACATGAAAATCAATAATGATAAATTAAACCAAAATGTATTTTTCTTAGAGTTGTTCCAACATACTAGGCCATGAAAAGAACACTTGGAGAAATTTCAAAAGAACTGTGATGAAATTATTGGGGGAGGTGGGGAGTGAGAGTGAAATATTGTTGGTGGTCTCTTTTCTGACTGTACACTAAAATATGTTTGATATTTATATTCTAAATAGGAAGAGAATAGATATGAACCACCGTTTCAGTTGGGACTTAGAAAGTCTACTATTCCTCCCGACATTGTGGTGGCTACTGTTGTTAACTTCAAAGAATTACTCTCACCAGTATTTCAGTTAATATCAGAAATTCAAGCTTGTTATTGCTCTTTGTTTTGTTTGCTTATTTGTTGCTTTGATTTTGAGTTACTGCCTTGCTGTGTTTCTCAGAATTAGCCCCAATTCATGAGCTAACAGGTCCTTCCAGATAGTCCACTGTAGCAGCTGGAAACAGAGGCAGCCATCACATGTGGCTTGGTAATTGTCTCAGCCTCCTAAAGCATTTGATCAAACTATCCAAAGCTATGCCTCACAATGATATGTGCAGAAACATGACGTGAATAATTCACCCCCCAGTGAAGAGGAAGATATGGTAGGTTAGAGAATCCTGGAAAAATTCTGGTGCTGTGTCAAGGAATTCCACGGAAACTATCTCCTCTCAGCAGTCACAGCTTCATAAAGATCACTGTTGATTCATCATTTACTCAGCACGTTTTTTACTCAGAACCATCATGCCTCACACTTCAGAAAGCATAGACTTTGAGGAAACTAAGCGGTGGTTTCTACCGTGAATGTGAACTGTTAAGTGAACCTGTCTAACCCTTTCTCTGTCCAAGGATTTCAAGTGGTATGAGCAACTTTGAGGGGGGGTATCCCATATTGACACGGACAATTAGCAACGTCCTTGCTGATTATTGCAGTTGAAATCAATCTTACTGAAGATCCACAAAGATGGCAATGCCGAAACCATTTAAAATATAAGACAAATACACAAACCAAGGTGATGAATATGTATGAATGGAAAAATGTACAAAAACAAAAGTAAAGATTAACTTTGGGGGATATGAAATAAAAATGCAGTTTGATTTACCTGCCTTTTGAAAGTGGTCAAAAGTGTCACTTGAACCTGGAACACCCTTTTCCATGTGTTTTTGTAAAATTAATTTTCTTCTAAAAAATTGAGAATGGATGCAATATTCAGAGTTGTAGTTCAGTTATGTTACATTGCTCATGTTTGTGATTTACATTGGCTTATTTAAACAATGACTGGGGCTATTTCAAAGTGCAGTACACTGTGTATGTAAATGCACACTGGATTTTAAAGATTCATTACTAAAGTAATGCAGTCTATGAAGTTTCTCCATTGCTTTGGACTGGTGGTATGCTTTCTTGACAATCTTTTGTCTTCCACTTGACAAAGACTAGTGTCACATGATAAGAGTTTCTTCAGCAGAGGAAGTTTCCAGAGTTCACTGTCCAGTTTTTGGCCCTTCAGTATATTATCTTGGGCAGCACTGGCAACTATGCAGGTGAGACTGGACTCCATAGCAAAAGTGGACAGGCAAGAATCTGTGAGGAAAGCTGCATTCTCTTCTGTTGTTTTTCCTCCACTTTCTGCCAGGAGTTCATGCCCTGACATATTTCAGTGGTGTATTATTGCCTGGGAGGTAAGTGTGAAAAACAAACAAACAAACAAACCAAAAAAAAAAAAAAAACAAAAAACAAAGCCTTTTCCCCTTAAGTGGCTTTTGGCTACAGAGTCTATCACAGTAATAAAACAAAACAAAATCCCTAAGGCAGAGATTGGGATTATGAGAAGTAGAATTTTGCTGTGATGGACCCGACTAAGTAATTTTGGAAAAGGGTTGTAGAGGCATTTGGATATGGGAGATAATTGAGCAATACTGTGGGAATTTGCATAATCCAAATATTGATAGAAATGTGGACAAAGAAAAGATGGTACCATGTGGCAGGGCAGATTCACAGAAGGCACCAGGGGAGAACATTGGTAAAGAAAGCCTTAGCTGTAGTGAAGACAGTATTTGAGGTTACAAACCACATAACGTCCATCAAGGATAGTGGGAGGTGTGGAGTGGAGCTGGCCTAAGTGTTGCAGATATGTTATGGTAGGTGTTGTGGATAACAGAGACAGAGAAGTAGACTGCAGAGCAAAGGAACAGCCAAAGGCTCACATCTTGATGACAACCACCAGCATAGAGGAGGCCCATGGGGAAAGGCAGGACACTCTTAGAACCTCAAAGGTTGCTACTCATGCTCTGCTTTGACACACCTCTTCCAACAAAGCTGTACTTCTTAGTTCTTCTCAGGTAGTTCTACCAGATGGGGACCAAGTATTCAATCCTATAAGCTATTTCCATCAAGCCACTACAACAATCATTTAAAAGCCAGAAGGTAATGAATGAGTTACAGATGCTGGATAGTGAGGCACAGAATTTAGATTTTTACCTCTAAATTTGGTCTTGCTTTGTTCTGATTCTAAATATGGTCTGGTCTTACCACTTAGAGTAAGAAATAGTTATCATTAAAGAGAATTTTAATGAATTTTAAAAGATGAGGTTTTTTGAAAACTCAGGAACTTTTTAAGTTTTCCTGTATATATATTATGCCATTAGCCTGTGATCTTGGCAACAAATTATAAATGAAGAATTATATAGTTTAACAGTGTTATATCTGTGTATTGAGTTGAAAGAGGTCAATTGTCCTAGTTCATTTTTATTGTCAATTTGATACAGCCAGGAATAAGGAACCTCAATTGGAGATTGCTTTAATCAGATTGACCTTAGAAATATCGTCAAGAGATTATCTAGATTTCTGACTGATACTTCCTCCTTCCAGGTATTTCCTGGCTCTCTCAGAGATGTACTGTGGTGCAGAATAAAGGAATAATAAATATTTCCTCCCTGACACGGTTTGGTCAAGGTATTGCCACAGCAACAGAGAGCAAATAAAACAAAGTGCCAACTTGATAATCTTCACAAAATGTTGTGTTTAGCAAAAGCACATTGTCACATGGAAACTATTTGACATGTCTGTTTTACTGCTTAAAATTTGACTGTTAAGATAGTGGAAGTTACATTTGTAATTTGTACTCTCTATCCTTCATATTGGGCAACAGATACTTACTTCATTTGAAAAACACTGGAACAAAAACATTTATAAGAAAAATCTCCTTACAAATAGAATTCTCTTTTGCTTAAAAATGACTTTAAGGTACAGGAAAATTCAGAAAACCTTGATAGTTATTGAATATTTTCTATATTCATTTTTCCTAGGAGCAGAGTAACTATGTTTTAGAGACTTGAGGTAACACATGATTTTTTTAAACCACTTCTCCTTCCAAGTGACAAAATGTACAAAAAAATAGATGCTTTAAATTATGGTGATTTTCATCTTCCTGTTTTAAAAAGCTGCTCATTAACTGGGTTTTTAATTAATTTCATTAAAAGATCTCCTTGACTTCCTCTGACCTCCTTGATGCTCATTACCAACTAGTTTAAAGGCTGAAGTCTGAGAGCACTAACTTCAGGATCCTATCATCTATGAGAAAAAATAATCTTTGGAAATTAAAATGATTGTCTAAGGTAAGGAAAGATATATGTCTATGATGATACTTATATAATTGTGCTCATATTAATTTTATGATTGTCAGAATAATGTAATAAATTTTCTTCATTGTACACTAATCTAGCTTTCAAATCCTGACGGAAAATATTTAACTTAACTAGTAATATATTCATTCTCAATTGTAAAAATTCAATGTAAAAAATAGAAGAAATATAAAAGTCAATAAATCCACCATCAGACAATACTCTATTTCATGTCATTATTTTTCAATGAATAAATACTCATATTGCTTTTAATACACTATTTCAGCAAAGGATATTATAATCAAAAGTATATTTTATGTTTAATCTATTACCTTTGGTTAGAAAATACAAGGCTACATTATAATGTATGGGTGTTATAAATTAAGAATAATATATCATAATTAATGTTAATACTTTCTTATTTAAACACTTGCTTAATGGATAAAAATGAGATTAAAAAGTTAAAGTGATTCTCATAAGGTCACATAAATGTATGCCTAGAAATTGAATTTGTTTTATTCAATAATTTAAAGAGAAGTTTAATGTTCCTTTCTAACTACTATGAAAGGTTATAATTAAATTTGACCCTATTTCTTCTTAAGCAAGTAGCAATTTAAGCTAACTTGAAAGTTAAACCAATATATGAGAAAAATTAGGAGAGCATCTACACATGTCTACACTGAAAGAACTACACAGACATTAATGTAATTATTAATATGTATCTCATGCCATTACAAGACACTAATAACTCATAATTTACCAAAAGTGTAATTGAATTACAAAATTGTAAAATATGATTGTAAGATATTATAAGAATTTTTTCTGGTGTCATGAGCAAAATTTATTACAATTTTTATGCCTTAGCATTGCTCTTTTGCCTTTATCAAAAAGAGATTATTCTCTCCTTCTTCTGATGTCCATTCTTTTTGCCTTTCAGGATGGGGATTGAGCATTTTTGTTAGGGTCCTCTCTTTTGCTTAGTTTGTTTAGATGTACAGATTTTAGTGGGTTTATCCTATGTTGTATGTTTATATGAGTGAGTATATACCCTGTGTGTCTTTTTGCTTCTGGGACAACTGACTCAAAATGATCCTTTCAGGTCCCACCATTTACCTGAAAATTTCATGATTTCCTTATTTTTCATTGTTGAGTAATACACCATTGTATAGATGTACCACAATTTCTGCATCCATTCTTCAGTTGAGGGGCATCTGGGTTGTTTCCAGCTTCTGGCTATTAGAAATAAAGCTGATACAAACATGGTTGAGCAAATGTCCTTTTTGTGTACTTGAGCAAATTTTGGGTATATACCTAGCAGTGGTATGGCTGGATCTTGAGGAAGCACTATTCCTAGTTGTCTGAGAAAGCGCCAGATTGATTTCCAGAGTGGTTGTACAAGCTTACATTCCCACCAGCAGTGGAGAAGGGTTCCCCTTTCTCCACAACCTCTCCAGCATGTGTTGTCACTTGAGTTTTTGATCTTGGCCATTCTGATGGGTGTAAGGTGATATCTCAGGGTTGTTTTGATTTGCATTTCCCTAATGGCTAATGAGGTTGAGCATTTCTTTAAATGCTTCTCTGCCATTTGGTATTCCTCTACAGAGAGTTCTCTGTCTAGCTCTGTTCCCCATTTTTTAAGTGGATTACTTGGTTTGCTGCTTTTCAGCTTCTTTAGTTCTTTATATATACTGGATATGTCAGATAAAGGGTTGGTGAAGATTCTTTCCCAATCTGTAGGCAGTCACTTTGTTTTGATGACTGTGTCCTTTGCTTTACAGAAGCTTTTCAATTTCATGAGGTTCCATTTATTGATTGTTGCTCTTAGAGCCTGTGCTGTTGGTGTTCTGTTCAGGAAGTTATCTCCTGTACCAATGAGTTCTAGGGTATTCCCCAATTTTTTTTTTCTAGCCAATTTAATGTGTCTGGTTTTATGTTGAGGTCTTTGATCCACTTGGACTTCAGTTTTGTGCAGGGTGATAAGTATGGATCTATTTTCATTTTTCTACATGTAGACATCCAGTTGGACCAGCACCATTTGTTGAAGATGCTATATTTTTTTCATTGTCTGGTTTTGGCATCTTTGTCAAAAATCAGGTGTCAGGAAGTGTGTGGGTTTATTTCTGGGTCTTCTGTTTGGTTCCATTGATCCACCATTCTGTTTTTATGCCAGTACCATGCAGTTTTTATAACTGTTGCTCTATAGTACAGCTTGAGATCAGGGATGGAGATACCTCCAGAAGATCTTTTATTGTAAAGGATCCAACCTAGGAACCTGCTACAGAGGGCCTCTGAAAGCCAGAAAAAGCAAACAGGAAACAACCTAGGAACCTGCCACAGAGGGCGTCTGAATGTCTCTGCCCTGTATACTATCAAAGCAAATGCTGAGCCTGATGGCCAACTGTCGGGCAGAGTGAATGGAATTTTAGGTAAGAAGTGGGAAATAGCAAGAGTTGGAGAGGACAGGAACTCCACAAGGAGAGCAACAGAACCAGAAAATTTGAACACAGGGAACTTCCCAGAGACTCCAACCAAGGACTATTCATGGAGATAACCTAGAACCTGCACAGATGTAGCCCATGGCAGTTCAGTGTCCAAGTGGGTTACATAATAATGGGAAGCGGGACTGCCTCTGACATAATCTGATTGGTCTGCTCTTTGATCACTTCCCCCTGAGGGGAGAGCAGCCTTACTAGGCCACAATGCATCCACTTCTGATGAGAATTGATAGACTAAGATCAGAAAGAAGGAGAGGAGGACCTCTCCTATCAGTGGACTTGGGAGGGGCATGCATGCAGAAAGGGAGGGTGGGATAGGGAGGGGAGCAGGGAGGGTCTTTTGGGGGGGATACAAAATGAATAAAGTGTAATTAATAAAAGTTAAATAAAAGTTTTAAAAAATAGATTATTCTCTCAAACACTATGTCTTGATTACAGTTTTTCCTCCAGCTATTCCTCCCAGTTACTCCTCCTCTACCACCTCTCTAGATCCACTCTCTTTCACTCTTTCATTAGAAAAGAACAGGTTTCTAAGAGATAACAAACAAAAAAAAAATACTGATAAGATTAAACAAAAACCATCACATTGAGGCTGGACAAACCAACCCAAGAGAAGAAAAAGAGCCACAAAGAACAAGCACATAATCACATAATCAGAGACTGACTCATTCATATACTTGGTGCCACATAAACATACTAAGCTGAAAGCTGTATTCCTTGCACAAAGGGCCTGGTACAGTCCCATGCAGGCCCTGGACTTCCTCCTTCAGTCTCTGTGAGTACGTATGAATCTTGCTTAGTTGATTCGGGGGGATTTGTTTTCCTGGATTCTTCCACCCCATCTGGATCCTAAACTTTTTCCTCCTCCTCTTCTGCAGGGAAAGAATTTGATAAATACATCCCATTTAGAGCTGTTTGTTTCAAGGCTCTCTGTATAGGTGATGTCTGACTGTGGATCTCTGCATCTGTTGCCCTCTGCTGCAGGAGAAAGCTAACTTATAACAGTTTACTAAGGTACTGTGAGCATTACATAATATCATTAAGACTCACTTACGGATTTTTAATTTTAGAGTAGTAGTGTTTGGTTTTACCCTTGGCATCTGGATTATCTGGTCTATATTTCTTGGTCATCCAAGCCGTGTAGGGTATGAGATTCATCTTCTGGAGTAGGGATTAAGTACAATCTTTGGCTACTTCCACCACTTCTATGCCACTGTTCTCCTGTCAGAGAACGCCTGACACATCACAGATAGCTTTGTGACCAGGTTGATGTCTATGTTGTTCTGGTGATAGCCTCATGAGTAACTTCCCACAACAAAACACTAGGCGTAGAACATTGGCCTGAAGGCTCCATATGGGCATCGACTTGATTTTTCCATGTTTAATGAGTTGTGTGGCTATTTTTTTTGGCAATGTTGCCACAGTGTCAGTTTTCAGGCAGCAACCCATTTTCTTAACAAGAGCAAGGTTTTGGTTGTTTATTTATTTATTTAATTTTCATGGGAACCAGTAAACCAACAACTCAATTAAATACAACCCCGTCCTGCTGCTGTAAGCCTCAAATGAAAATTTTCAGCGGCCATTTTTCAAAAAGAGAGGCTTCTAAGAGTAATTACTGTATTGTTTTTGAACCTCTTCTTTGTAAATTTGGAATATGGTTCGCCACGTAGAACACACTTTGAAGCAGTGAGGAGATAAAATGTTCTTTAATCACAGACTAGTGAGATGAGTCAGTTGGCAAAGAGCTTGATGAAAAAAAAAAAAAAAAAAAGGAAATTCTGAGTTTGATGCCCAGATCCCGTGACAACAGCTAACCAAAGCAGTGCATGTAACCCCAGCACTGGGCCAAGGCAGGAGGCTCCCTCAGCCTTAATGCTTAGCCATTCCAGCAGATCTGGTAAGGTCCGTGTTAAGAGAAAGGCCCTGTCTCTGAAAATAAAGTGGAAAGTAAATGAAGAGGACTGTACTCAGACTTCTTGCCCACACACTCATGTAAACACACATGCACGCGTGCACACACACACACACACACACACACAATTTTTTTGGTTTGTATCAGGCTTGACCACATGTCTGAGCAGATGTTCACTCCCCTCTTTAGAGTATTTGAATCAATTAGCTAAGCGAAGGGCAGTGTTAGGGTTTGGGTAGGTATGTGCTGGGCTAAAAACCATTGCTTTGCATTCTATGTAAGCCCTTCTAGGCCCAGGTAAGTTGACTCTGGTGGTCTTCTTGGGGAGTTCTTGTCCCTTCAGCGATCTGCTGTCCTTCCTATCACTCTTCCCACAAGACTCCCCAAATGCTGCCTCATGCTTGACTGTGGGTCTCAGCATCTGTTTTGATCCATTTCTGGGTGGAGCCTCACAGAGGACAGTTATGCTAGGCTCCTGTCTGCAAGCATAGGAGGGTATCATTAATCCTGTCGGGGGTTGGGCTCTCCTATGGGGTTGGTCTCAGGAGACTGAAGCACCAACCATAGAGCATGCATGGACTTGACCTAGGCCTCCAACTTATATGTAATTGATGTGGATAGTGGTCTTCATCTGGGTCCCCTAGCATGTGGAGTGAGGATTGTCTTTGACTTAGACTCTGTTGCCTGGGGTGGTTTGTACAAGGTGTGGGTGGCTCTTCTTTTCTGAGGAGAACAGGAGGAGGGAAAGAAGGAAGAGTGTGGAAGTGTGGGACTAGGGAGAGGAGGGAGGAGGCTACAATCTGTAAAATGAATATTTACATAAATTAAAAAAAAACAGTGTCTTACAAGTAAATAGTGGCCACCATAAAACCATACTTTGATGCATAGAGAGTGTGGAAACATAAGCTAATTCCTGCCCACCCACTGAAGCTCTCAGAAAGCCTTTAAGTTACAGACCAAGCATCAGAGTCAGTGAATTGTGATAGGTGGAAAACAGATAATACATTTAGCACAAGAATAATTTAGCTTTATCACCTTGAATGATCAGTTTTTCAATTATGAATGCTTTATATTAGAGGCCAAAAACAGTCTAAAATCATCAGGCACAGACACAAGCGCACATACAAACACAATGCTTGGCATAGACTTTTTGATAGCAGATGGTCCATAAAAAGTGTTAATATACATTTCTGTGTCTTGTGTTCTTTAAGAATAGGTAGTTAGAATTAAACAGAAACAATTTGAAATCATGAATATTTCATACTGTTCACATCAATAAAATAATTATTGATTGTATTTGTTCTTCACTATCTACTTCAATAAAGTTACTTAAATTATAACAGTGTCATAGGGTGGATTTTCTAAATTTTCCAAAGTACATTGATTCCTAGAGGATGAAAAAAAAATGTTTGGTGGACTGAACATTTCTCAAAGCTTCATTTATTTTTATGCAAGGATTTTAGACTTACATACTTTAAAAATAATTATACCTATATATATATATACTATTTATATAAATATTTATAGCATATATATGTATTCCAGACATAATCAAGCCAAATAGATGTCTTCTTTCATAATTAGATATTTTTGCAATACATCCCAAACATAATTTTTATCATTATATGTATGCTCACTTAAATATATATATATATATATATATATATATATATATAACATATTTAAATACATAAAAATAAGCAACTCTTCAGTGGTTGTAAAATACAAACACTACAGAATTCACACTGTTACTTATTTTTCATTTTATTTATTAAGTTACTTATTATTTTATGTATTTATTTATATATTAATGATTTATTAAATTATTAGGTATATCAAAGAAAAGCAAGGTGCATTTATTGAATAATTCAAGAGAATATATAACAATATATCTCCAAGAAATATGTAAAAGTTAACACAAAAACTGCACAAATAGCTACACTGTATATTTTATAATATATCTATGACAATCAAATGTCAATATTACCAACATATAGAGTTTAACATAGATTGTATAATCAATTTTAATTACTACAGACAATAAATAGCATATTATATTTAAGAATTAAATTTTTTGCTTTACAGAAGCTTTTCAGAACAAAATAACAGCCTACAGACTGGGAAAGGATATTCACCAACCCTATATCTGACAGAGAGCTAATATCCAGAATATATAAAGAACTAAAGAAATTAAAAAGCAACAAACCATGTAATCCAATTGAAAAATGAGGTACAGAGATAAACAGGATTCTCTGTAGAGGAATGTAGAATGGCAGAGAAATACTTAAAGAAATGCTCAAAGTCCATCAGGGAGATGCAAATCAAAACGACCCTGAGATTTTTATCTTACACCCATCAGAATGGCTAACATAAAAAACTCAAGTGACAACACATGCTGGAGAGGATGTGGAGAAAGAGGAACCCTTCTCCACTGCTGTTGGGAAAGTAAACGTGTACAACCACTTTGGAAATCAATCTGGTGTTTTCTCAGACAATTAGGAATAGAGCTTCCTCAAGATCCAGCCATACCACTCCTAGGCATATAGCCAAAATATGCTCAAGTACACAACAAAGATATTTGCTCAACCATGTTTGTAGCAGCTTTATTAGTAACAGCCAGAACCTGGAAAAAACCCAGATGTCCCTCAATGGAGGAATGGATACAGATCTTGGTGCTACATTTACACAATGGAATACTACTCAGCTATTATAAACGATTAAATCATGAAAATTGCAGGCAATTGGTTAGAACTAGAAAAGGTCATCCTGAGTGAGGTATTCTAGAAACAGAAAGACACACATGGTATATACTCACTTATAAGTGGATACTAAGCATATAATATAGGCTAAACATACTAAAATCTGTACACTTAAAGAAGGTGAGCTAGAAGGAGGACCCTGGTTAGACAATCAATCCTTACTCAGAAAGACAAATGGAACAGACATTGCAAGAAGGAGAAAACAGGACACAGGTCAGTAGCCTACCATAGATGGCCTTTGAAAGACTCTACCTTTCATTGTATCAAAGCAGGTACTGAGACTCATGAACAAACTTTGGGCAGAGTGCAGGGGAAAGAAGGGGGACAAAGTAAGACATGAATAAGACAGGAGCTCCACAAGGAGAGAAACAGAGCCAATATATCTGGGCACAGGGGTCTTTTCTGAGACTGATAATCCAACCAAGGACCATTCATGTATATAACCTAGAACCCCTGCTCAGATGTAACCCATGGCAGCTCAGTCTCCAAGTGTGTACACTAGTAAGGGGCACAGGGACTGTCTCTGACATGGACTCAATATCTAACTCTTTGACTGCCTCTGCTGGATGGTAGAGCATCCTTGCCAGGCCACAGAGGAGGACAATGCAGCCATTTCTGATGAGACCAGATAAGCTAGGGTCAGATAGAAAGAGAGCAGGACCTCCCCTATCTTTGGACTTGGAGAGGGGCATAGGAGGAGATAAGGGAGGGAGGGTGCGATTTGAAGGGGGAGGCAGGAGAGGACTACAGCTAGGATACAAAGTGAATAAACTGTAATTAATATAAAAAATAAAAATTTAATTAAAAAAACAAAAAAGCAAAAAAGAATTAAATTTCTTAAATAATTTCCTGGTAATAACTCTATTGCTGTTTTGAATGGTTTTTACACAATATTTAAAGAGAATTCTAAGACAATTATTTTACAATTTTACTTAGTATATACTCTCTGGATATTTCATCCACATTGTTTTATTGGTATCTGTGTGCTTAAATTGTGTATCTATATACTTTAAAAATGTAAGTATAACACAAATGTACATATAACACAGAACACATCCATGTTTTATTTAACAGATGTGGTGTCTCTATGGTATTATTTGGGGAAAAACAATTATTAAATGCACAAGGATTCAAATACATGGTCCACCATCTTGGTAATTACTGTGAAGAAATATAAAACTTTCCTTATAAAGTACATATTAAGCATACCTGGAAAAAGCAGTATACAGTGATCCTAGGCATTGTAAGGTAACTCTACACGAAGAAGGAAAGTCATTACCATTCAAACTCTGCACTATAGCTCATTACAGATTTGTGTGCTATTTCAAGCAATGAACAAATTCAACATGTGGAAACACTTAAGAGTTCTCAAAAAATCAAGTTGGCATTAATAGGAATATTAACAATATCAAACATCACTACTGAAGTATGGAGCACTTTTTGTTTTCTTAGTTTTATTGGGAAGTGAAGAAACCAAAGTGTTGAAGAAGAATATTCACATGTAGGGTAATATTTTCCCATTCACAAAATTGTATGTTTTGCTTATGTCTTTCATAAGCAGACTAGCGTTAATTCTCTAATTGCATGAAATAAATCCCTACTTAATTATTTTTAGAGCTTTGTGCTGAACTAATGATTTGAATGTGAGACTCTTTTGTTATTAATTCACTAACCTGGGTTTTATATATCATTGGGTTTTCTTCAATTTTATTTCAAGCAGCTATTAACTTTTCAGAGTCAAGATTTTCTTTTGTAGGTTTGTAGTCAATAAGCTGATTTCTCACTGTAGAATTATCTGGATGGATTTGTTTAGGTTTTGTTTGTCATTCTTGAATATTTCATATTTATTTTGCCTCTCTGACCAGTTGGATAATTTTTCCCATTTGAATACGGGATTTTTTTTTTAATTTAAAAACTATTACAGAAACAAACTCAAAGGTGCTCAATTATTTTTAAGAAAGTAAAAAAATAAAACTTGCTAATTTTTTTTGAAACTGAAAAACATTTTAATATAAAGCAATCTCTGGAGTAAAGATGCAATTTAAAGAATGGGGAAAATATTGTTGATTATAGATTCTATTGGTCTATATCTAGAATATATAGAGTTGCAGAAAATATACATTAATAAAACAAATCATCCTTTCAATAAATGGGCTAATGAACTAAACACAGATCTGCAAAAATGATATACAAATATTCAAAAAAGTATCTGAAAGCAGGTTCAGTATCCTAACCAACAGGGAAATGCAAATTAAAATTGAATTCAGATTCCCTCTCAATCTAGACAGAAAGGCCTTCAACAAAACAACAAATGACCACAAAAACCAGTGAGGGTGTATGTAAAAAGGAACCCTTGTACACTGGTGATAGAATTTGAATAGTATTACCATTAATGTGGAGTGTTTTATGAAAAGGACTGACATATCGCCCAAATATACCGCTTCTGAGTATATGAATAAAATACTCTGAAGAAATACTTGTGCTGTTTATTAATATTTTTCTTTGTTTATTTAACTGTAATATTGTCCTTAAGTAATAAACATTCTAAAGGCCCAAGTAAAATGTAAATAAATAAATAAATAAATAAATGGGTTTTTTAAGGAGTAGTGATTAGATCCAGTGCCTGTTTGTTTAACAGAAAGTTAGTATTTGGAGCCTCTTAGGGTAAGAATATGAAATGTCCCCTCAACCTCCTGTTTTGAAAGCTTCATCTCTAGCTGGTGATACTGTTCTACAGATTCAAAACACTTTAGATATGAAACTTTCTCAAAAATATTGGCTACTTTTGCTGTGTCTATCTACATCTGTTTCTCTCTCTCTCTGTCTTTCTGTCTCTGTGTCTCTCTGTCTTTGCCTCTCTCTATGTCTCTGTCTCTACTCACCTTTGGTCCATCTTCCATCTCCCTTCTTTCCCCTCCATTCTTCTATCTCTCCCCTCACTCTGATTATTCTCTTGTTTTATAATTTCATTTTTATAATTTATTCACATTATATCCAGATTGTAGCTCCCTCCCTTGTCTCTTCCATGTCCCATTCTCCTTCTCTCCCCTATTTTCCTCCCCTAGTCCAAAGAAAGGAGGAGTCCTCCTCCCCTAACATCTGACTCTAGCCTAACAATTCTCATCAAGACTGCCTGCATCCTCTTCCTCTGTGGCTTAGCAAGGCTGTCCCACCAAGGGGAAGTGATCAAAAAGCAGGTAACAGAGTCCTGAGTGAGATATCCCAGAACCAGAAAGACATCTATGGTATATACTCACTTATAAGTGGATATTAGCCAAACAATATAGGATAAACATACTAAAATCCACTGGCCTAAAGAAGCTAAATAACAAAGAGAACCCTAAGAAGGATGTTTAACTCTCATTCAGAAGGGCAAGTAGAATAGATATCGGACTTAGCTGAAGAGAGGGAACAGGAAGGGGGCCTTCCATAGATGCTAATCACTATTATGAACAATCTCATGGAGAGACCAAATATAGTCAATTGACATGGCAGATTTAGCTTAGTTCTCAGACAACAGCCAATGTGATTTGCTAGATGTCATTGAATAAGAATTCAGATAATTCCAAAGTGTAGACCAGACATGAACTTAATTACTCCTTCTTTGTGTCTTCTGCTGATGTTTTACAAGTAGAGAATTAGAATGGAATTCTCTATCTTGTACCGTTTTGGCACACAGGATAATTCTTAATATTTATTTTATGCTATGTATATGAGTGTTTTGCCCTTATGCTTGCATGTGTACCATATATGAGTGGAGTTCAGGGAGGTGAGAAAAGGCCCTAAGATTCCCAAGAACTGAAGTTACAAACAAGACTGTCAGCTGCCATGTGTGTTTTTTTTTTTTTTTTTTTCATGAGCACCATGTGCCCTTAACCACTGAAGCATCTCCTAAGGCCATGATATTCAGAATCTTAATGGGGTTATGTCATGTCTTGAGTACATAGACTTGGTTATTTGATTTGAAACAATTTTCTTTTTCTTTTTCTTTTCTTTTTTGTCTTTTTGTTGTTGTAAACATGTTGCTTTTTATAGGGTCTGGAGTATATTGAGGTAGCATAACTACAAAATAAATATTGTCATTACACTTTAAGCTTTATGCTGTTATTTGTTAGGCAGACCTTAATAAACTAACAGCAGAGGTAAATGCACGTGGATAGACAGGCAGCTTTGCAATTACACAAAAAGTATACTTCCTTAGCAAGGGTATTGCTAAGACAATGCAGTCTCAATGAAGTGAAGATATTATCTGTGTTAGAATGTGGGAGTCATCATAGCTGTAAATAGAGTTTGTGAAAGTGCTATGGCATGAAGCACTGTGGAAATAAATATAAGGAATGAAAACAGAAATACAGAAACAAACAAACAAAAAAGGGGGTCACAGGGCAAGGAACATCTAGTTGGCTGCTCACTCCAACTCACATATGGCCTTTAAGACACACAGAGGCCATCCCCTGGAAAATAAGCAGTTTAGCAGCCATGCATATACAAATAACTCACCTTAGATTTACAATCTGATGTAATGCTCAATCTGAGCATTAAAGATGCTGATTAAAAATGTTGTTTTTAATATGTCATCTTATTTGTGCTGGTAGCATTATAAGAATAGGTAAAGCATATGAAGAAGTTTAAGTAAAACATTAAAGTAAAAATGAAAAAAAATAAGTGGTTTTAGAGATAAGAATAAATGACTTAACTCTTAAATCACTTAAATCACTCTGCAGAAAGTGATTTCTGCAGAAACAGGAAAACATCAGGCCAGGGTCTATTTGTCCATCTGTTGAATCAGAGTCTCTCTCTGGCTTTTAAAGGCTGACACTCAAAACATTTGCATGAATCCAGATTTTTTTCAAGCAAAGCTTGACAGATGCAAACCGGGTTTGTGTGACTGTCAAGACTCCATGAGTAGAGGGCTTGATCGGACCGAGTTGCTGAGAATAATTCGAGCAGAAGGAGGGAGAGCAGAGGGCGGAACAGGCAGGAGTCTGTGCGTGATGTGAAGTCCTCAAATGCAAACACTGAGAGCAGTTTAGCATATTGATTTTTCTCACTTCTCAGACTACTGGTTTGGATTACTAATTATGGGATGTGTCCTGGTTTCAGGGGAGACATAGTGGAGATTCAAACAAAAAAATTTCTGTACTCCATCTACCACCCATGAATATACACAATGGAGACAAGGATACATATACACACAGACCTGCACACTGACACACAGGTACACACACACACACACACACACACACACACACAAGCAAACACATGTATGTACAGACACACAAATATACTTGAAAACACAGAATGAAGTGCCTGATCTTGGAACAAAATACACTACTGTAGCTATATTTCATTAGACTTTTAATTATTAATGTCTAAGATTCTGTAGGAAAATTTCTATCATGGGCCCTATCTACAGGGTAACACTACTCTATTGGGGTTGACCATTGTTAAGTATGTATAAAATTATTACAGGTGTTTGGGGTGTTTTTACTTCATATAATACCGAAGCAAATATTCTGTTCCTTTCTTTACATACGACTATGTATTGTGCAGCTAAACTGTATCACTTCTAATGAAGTAATACCACCTTATAAGTCTAAACATTAAATTATTCATTTACTGTTATTAGTTAACACAGAAATTTTACATTATTCTTGTTTTGTTATTTTTTTCTAAATTTTAACTTTATGCTTTTAGTATTCCCTCTGTAGGTTACTAAGGTGTTGCATGGCTGTTGTTTCAACCTCATTACTTTAGTCCTTTTGTATAATTTTTAAAATGTTTTCTCATAGAAACACATTGTATCTGGGTTAAAAGAAAAACTCCAGACAGTTTATAACCCTAATTAGTGATTCTATTTAAATATTCTAATCTAACACTGCTGAAACCATTCTGCCATATAATTGCTTGTGTATTTGAACTTACCATACACAATGGAATTGTCTGGTTACCGTGTTTCACCTTAACTTTTTCTAGTTTATCTTATATTGGTTTCAAAGTTTTAAGGATCTGAGATTACAGCTATACTTCTACATATAAAGTCTTTGTTTTTTTTTTTTTTTTCCCCTTTGAGACACTGTCTCACTGTGTAGCACCACCCAATGTCCTCATACTTAATAGAGTTCTCATGCCTCCACCTCCCAAAGACGGAGATTACAATTGTACACAATTCCATCTGGCTTAGATTGCTTTTCTTCAATGAATATCACGTTTTATGAAAACACACTATATGTTAACGTATTTTCACAAACCCGGACATTTATCACTTCTGATTCTCATCTATACAAGACAGGCACTTCAACATGTTTAATTTTTTTTTTCCTTTTACCAGTTCTAACCGTAAAAAGGTAGTTTGATATGGAAGGTTCTCCTTTGTGTCTTGTGTGCAAACATTTGGTCTCAGCTAGTAGTAACATTTTAAAAAGTTTTAGAATTTCTTGAAGATCCAGTGCTCACTAGAAATGGGGGGTTAGGCTTTATGGTTTACAGCTGTTCCCCACCTTCTCTGTACCTTCTTTTTTGGGACTGTTTTGTGTATGTGAATGGCCAGGCTCCTGCCGCCAAACCTTTCTTCCATGACAGACTCTTTCCCTTTGAACAATAAGCCAAATAACTGTTTCCCCTTGAACAATAAGCAAAAAATAAATACATCCTCTCTTAAGTAGTGCCTTGACGGTTATGTGATCCCAATAAGGGGAAAAAATGAATCTCATGTGGAGAATGTTACTCTGTTCAGCTATGGCTAAGATTTTTTTCCCTTACCTTCTTGTAACTCCTATTGAATTTCATTTCATTCTGTATTTTGTTTTGCATTATAATGTGAGTTTTTTAGGATTTCTGAATGGAACTTTTCTACTAATCTCTAAAAATATGATTAAACTTTTCCAAAGAAAGAGAAAACAAACTAGCTCATTGTCTTCTAGTTTTCTAGCTCTCTAAAGGAGAAGTATTCTTGCCTAAAATTGTGTATTGTGGATGGGAAGTCTGTTATTAGTCAACTTGATTTTACTTTGTGGAGACTATTTTTCTTTTATTGTAAATTTAATTCTTTTTCCATATTTTCAACAAGAACTTTTAAGCTTTGAGGGATCCATTCGCTCTAGCTTTTATAATTTTTCTGCTTCTTCTCCCTCATAGCTCCCTGAGCCCTGAGGGGAGGCATTTAATGAAAACATCCCATTTAGAACTGAGAGTTAAATTTTTTTCTCATTTTCTTTATATAGTCCAATTGTGGGTCTCTGTGTAGTTACTAACTAATGAAAGAGGAAGTTTCTCTGATGATGCCTGAACAAGGCACTAATATTTGGGTATAGCCGAATGTCATTATTAGCCAAGTTATTGATATATATTTTTTAAGAGTAGAACAATACTACTTAGTTTTCCCCTAGGTTTATGACCTATCTACTCTCAGTTTTTTTTTTTTTTTTTTTTTTTTTTTTTGGCCATTCAAAGGTTATTCTCATGCCCACAGGTGGATGGCCAACACAAAATAAAATCAATGTTAATTTTTTATATTTTGTTTCATATTGCTTTGTTTGGGCATTTTTGATTCTTGTGTTGTGGTATTATTTCTTTGGTGTTGTTTTTGTTGTTTGGGCTTTTGTTTGTTTTGCTACTTCCATTGTTTCAGACAAAGTTTCTCTGTGTATCCCTGGCTATCCTGGAACATACTTTGTAGAGCAGGGTGGCTTTGAATACACAGAGGACCACCTGTTTCTGTCTCCCAAGTGCTGAGAAAAAGGTATGCACCACCACCCCATAGATGGTCTTACTGTTTACCTGTGTATTTCTGATTTGAACTGGGCGTTTTGGCACACACCTGTAATCCCTGCACTCAGGGAGGTAGAAGTAGGTAGATCTCTGTGAGTTCAAGGCCAGCCTGGTTTAAAAAGCAGTTCAGAAGAGTCAAGGTTACAAAAGGAAAACCCTGTCTCAAACAATAAAGAAAAAAAGTTGTTTATTTTTGTTTTTTTTTAATGTGTGTGTGTGTATGTGTGTGTGTGTATGTGTGTGTGTGTGTGTGTGTGTGTGTGTGTGTGTGACTCCTATGCTTTTTTGGTTTTGTTTTTAGAATATTCTGGTTTGTTTGATTGTATTTATTTGCATGTATTATTTCTTTTATTTTTCTGGAACCAAAATATTTATTTTAATTTATGTAAAGCATGAATTAAATGTTTATTCTTTTTTCCTTTCCAATTATTTTATTCTTTTTTTATAATTTTTAATTATACTTTATTTACTTTCTATCCCCCCTCTAGTTCCCTTCCTCCTTCCCTCCCAATTCTTCCCCCTTCTCCACACACTCCTCTCCCCAAGCCCACTGGTAGGATATAGTTTCTTTTTCTTCCTTCTGATCCTAGTCTGTTAGGTCTCATCAGGAGTGGCTGCATTGTCTAGCAGATGTTGAGACTATGGCCAAACTTTGGGTAGAATGCAGGGAATCTTATGAAAAGAGTGGGAAATAATAGTAAGAGCTGGAAAGGACAGGAGGTCCACAAGGAGAGCAACAGAACCAAAAAATTTGAGCCCAAGGATCTTTCCTGAGACTCCTACTCCAACCAAGTACCATGCAAGGAGATAACCTAGAACCCTTGCACAGATGTAGCCCATGGCAATTCACTGTCCAACTGGGTTACATAGTACAGGGACTGCTTCTGACATGAACTGATTGGCCTGCTTGTTGATCACCTCCCCCTGAGAGGGGGGCAACCTTACCAGGACATAGAGGAAGGCAATGCAGCATGTATTATTTATAAAGAGAAAGAAAAAGAATAGATGCATAGATTTGGTATGTGTGCAGTTGTAGGGTCTGCGATAATCTTGATGAGGAAATCCATGATTAAAATTCATTGTAAAATCATTTTAAGTACATATATATTTGTATACATATACATAAGCTAGAATTAGTTTTTATTAATTTTTCATGATACTCACTAAAAATACTCTGTGTCTAAAAGCACTATACTCCATCATTTATGAAATTAAATATTTAAATCAAGTTTTAAATCTTAGGTTATACATCTTTTCTCCCATTTTCAATTTCTAAATTATAACAAGATCAATCTGAAATTTTCCATTAGTCTTCTATCGCTCCAAAATTTGTATTTTAAAAACAATCCCTTGTCTCTTTGTGTTTTTGTTCTGTATAAATTATTTATTATGCTCCTTATGAGCATTGAGTTTATTAATAATTATTTAAGTCAGAATTATTTGACATATACAATTTATTACATGCATAATTATGTATAATATACACAGGACAACACGACATTTTGAAAGATATTTGATTACTTATTTTCATATTCTTGTATCTTCTACTTCTTGTTTTATTTCTGCCCTTTATTTTAAAATTATGATGCTATTTATATTTCTTCTCTCCATTCATTTATTTAAACACATCTTATGCATTATCCTTTTTCTCTTCAGTAAAAGGATACTGGCCTCTGGTGTTATTTAGAAATACTGCTTTCCACTTACTGACAGTTATATGTAGTCATAGAGTATTTCTAAGGAAGGTAATATGAAATCATTAATTGTGAAAAGTCATTTGTATTTCATCTACTTATTTTTATGGATAACCATGTCTAATTAGAGAAAGTGTATTTACATTAATTCAAGATATAAGTGAGAGGAAAAAAAATTACTGTCTTTGTCTTTTCTATTTACATAAACTCTTTCATAACTGCCTAACCATGAATAGTCAGGTAATATCTCTCAGCTTCGTTTTCTTCTTAATATGATGGAAATATAAATATATTCTTAGCCAGGCATGGTGGTGCATGCCTGTAATCCCAGCACTCAGGGAGGCAGAGGCAGGCGGATCTCTGTGAGTTTTAGGCCAACCTGATCTACAAAGGAAGTCTAGAATAGTCACGGCTACACACATACACACACACACACACACACACACATATATATATAAATATATGTATACATATATACATACAAACATATCTGTATGTAAACATATATGCATGTATGTATATATATAGTGTATATATATATACACTATATATATATATATATATGTCTTTCTTACAAGATTCTTTAAAAAGCTGAATATTATTTTTACACCAAATAAAGACATATCTGAAATGTGGCTTTTTTAATTTCAAATTCTTGTTTACTTTTCTGAGAAATATAATCAAAATGTAGAAGAAAAACTAAAGGAGTCATATCATTGTGCCAAGTCAGCAGAAATTTAACAGTCTAACAAATTATATGAGAGTGCTTCTAAGTCCTATTATTTCTATGATTCTCCCACTATCTTGCCAGAAGTATAGAGACAGAAATCTTTGTATGTATTTCACATAACCATCTGTGCATCTGCAAAAATGAGAAGAGAATGCGACAAATGCCTTTCTTATTTTCTTATAGTGTTTGAATAGCTTACGGAATTTGCAAACATGAAAGACAGAGTACTGCATTCCTTCAGTGATTCACTTAGCAAATGGTTCTTTAACCTTTCACTGGCTGGGTGTTTCTCAAGATGCTGGAGATACAGATGCAAACAAAAACATTTGCTATTATAAATGTGAAAGACACTTGTTCACCTCCTAATTGTCATCCAGAATGCTCCTGGAAAAGCAAATCCCCAGGGATTTTGTTGAAGCAAGTGCAATGTTAAATAGCAGTTTGTTCTTACTAAATTGGATAATATGCTACATTTGGGCACCATCAGTAAGAGCATATGGTGTGTCTGAAGGCAAACTTTTTCTCCTTGTAGTCTTTACTGGCCATATCTCACACACAAACACACAAAATCATGATATATTTTTGGCACCATGTTTAAACATACTTTAAATAAACAATGGCACTCTCAAAATAGTAAGTGGTCTTATTTAGGTGAAGCATATATTTGCTAGATAATTTATATATAGTGTACTTCAACAGAAATTACTATCTAAAAAGTAATATTGACTTATAACATTTATTAACTATTCATTATCTGAGTTTTCCCATAATAGATAACAAGATAAACCCTTGAATTCAAGCTGAGTGTTTGAGAAATGCTAACGAGAAACACTAGTGGGGAAGTTGGGTGTTTAGTCACTAATTCCCATCAAACCATTAATTGGAGGTTGTTTTCTGGAAACAATATTTTAGGGGAGAGGGAAAGACTTTAGAAGATTTTATATCATCAGCAACCGTGAGCAATGAAGAATGTTATGGCTGAGGCTTAAACATCTAACAAGTATTAGCTGCTATGAATAGAGATACATATTTTATGAAAATCTTTAATAAGTATTCCTCAGCCTTACATGTTAGACACCATCACTACAAACTTATCATTTCCCATTTACAAATAAAAACCTGAAATTAAGAGATCTAAAAATTGTCTAAGTCGGTATACATAACCAATGAGTGTTGACTTTTCAGCCAACCTGTGCAGATCTTGTCTGCTGGACTTGAGATCCAAGGACCTGAAAAAATAAAATAAAATGGAGCAGACTATACTCTAATGCTGCAGACAACCTTACTTCAGTTTCAGTTTACTTTAATACATGGGTGTAACACAGAAAGAAATGATCTAAAGTAGATTGTTTGCGTTTAGAAGAACATAATCTGAAAAAAAAAACCATGCAAATAAATGCCAGTAATCACATGATAAATATAAACATAGCAGTTCTTCCGCAGCACTTTCTCAACACAGTTCAATTTAAACACAATTTCCGGGCACATACTGTATATTAACCTGGAAAAGCACGAAAGCAAGGCAGAAGACCATATGCAAGTTTAGGGTACTGTGGCCAGTTTGGGTTTATAGCTATGGTCTCACATTAAACAAGAAAAACATGTCTTATAAATTAAGTGTAACTATTTGTCATAGTATACATGAAATCATGTCCAAGAACAATCAAGGGAATAAAAGGCACCTTAAGGTCTTATCTTTTTATCCAGAGCCTCTCACAGTTCCCCCAAGGCATTCTTTTTTCTTTTTTCCCCCATTATTTATTTATTGATTTTTACAATTTATTCATTACATTTCCTGATTGAGGCTCTTTCCCTCAACTCCTTCCAGTTCTACCCTCTCTCCCTCTGTTCCTCTATCATGTTTTCCAAATGACTTCTAAGTTTATATCTGGCTGGACATCAATTCAATGAAGATTCTCAAGTCTCAAATATTTGCACTTATTTGTAAATATATCTGTTTCTAATAACTTATCATTTTGTTCTCAGAATCCATATGTACTTCAAATGTTTAAATATCTACCAGATATCACCTTAAAAATCATAACATCTATTTCCTTGGAGCATATAACACTATTCAAACTATTTACCTAATATTGATTTAATTTTGGTAAATGGAATCTATCAAGAAAATTGTCCATTTCATTTAGATTTTTAAATTTTGTGGGGTATAGGCTTTTGTAGTAAGACCTAGTGATTGTTTGGATTTCCTTAGTATCTGCTGTTATGTCCCCTTTTCCTTTCTGATTTTGCCGATTTGGATAGTTTCTCTCTGCCTTTTAGTTAGTTTGGCTAAGGGTTTGTCATCTAGACTATTGTTGACTCTTTCAAGGAACCAGCTCTTGTTTTCATTGATTCTTTGAATTGTTTTATTCATTTATAATTTATTGATTTCAGCTCTGAGCTTGAATATTTCTACCTGTCTACTCCTGTTGGGTGTGTC
Source organism: Meriones unguiculatus (assembly GCF_030254825.1). Taxonomy (NCBI): domain Eukaryota; kingdom Metazoa; phylum Chordata; class Mammalia; order Rodentia; family Muridae; genus Meriones; species Meriones unguiculatus. The sequence continues at coordinate 29,767,849 of NC_083358.1, forward strand.
TCTTTTTTTCCCCAGGGCTTTCAGGTGAGCCATTAAGTTGCTTGAATGAAGATGTTTCAAGTTTCTTCTTGACAGCACTTACTGCTATGAATTTTCTTCTTAGCACTGCTTTCATTATGTCCCATAAGTTTGGGTATGTTGTGCCTTCATTTTCATTTAATTCTAGGAATTCTTTTATTTCTTTATTTCTTCCATGCTCAGCTGTCTTTGAGTAGCAAGTTGTTCAGTTTCCATGTGTGTGATGTGTGTGTAGGCATTTTGCTATTTCTGTTGTTGTTGAGGTCCAGCTTTAGCCCATGGAAACTCTACCCAGCAGTGTATCAAAGCAGATGCTGAGATCTTAACCAAACTTTGGGCAGAGTGCAGGGAATCCTTTGTAAGAAGGGGGATATAGTGGGACTTGGAGATGTCAGGAACTCCACAAGAAGAACAACAGAACCAAAATATCTGGGCACAGGGGTCTTTTCTGAGACTGATACTATAACCAAGAACCATTCATGGATATGACATAGAACCTCTGCACACATGTTGCCCATGGCAGCTCAGTGTCCAAGTGGGTACCCTAGTAAGGGGAGCAGGGACTGTCTCTGACATGAATTCAGTGGCGGGCTCTTTGACCACCACCTCCTGAGGCGGGAACAGCCTTGCTGGTCCACAGAGGAGGACAATGCAGTCAGTTCAGATGAGACCTGATATATTAGAGTCAGATGGAAGAGGAGGAGGAGGACCTCTCTTATCAGTGGACTTGGAGAGGGGAATGGAAGAAGATGAAGTACAGAAGGAGGGATTGGGAGGAGGTGAGGGAGAGGGCTACAGCTGGGATAGAAAGTGAATAAACTGTAATAAATATGAAAATAAAAATTTAATTAAAAAGCTCTGTTACAAAGTCAATTAAAAGAAAAAATACCACTAAAAAAGAGTCATAACATCTTCAATTAATCACCCCTATGAACTTATTTTTATCCAATAAACTGTACCTCAAGTAATATCCTGTTTTTAAAATATTTACATTATGTAAATTTTTCTTCATGTATCAAAAGTTGAGTAATTGGGGTATCACTGTGATGAGCTAGAAATCTAACATGATGGCACTCCCAGGAATCTATTAGGGTGACATTACCTAACTATCAGTGGGAAATACGGAGCCTGAACTGGCCATCCCCTGGAGTTAGGCAACACTTCCAATAGAGAGATGTGGACACCAATCCAGACAAAAAACTTTAAACCCAGAAGTTGTGTTGACTACAAAATTTATGAGAAAAGAAAGACACTCATGACACTATGAATGATATTCTCCTATGCTCCCAGACAGGTGCCTAGCATAAATGTTATCAGAGAGGCCTCACTCACTCAGAAACTGATGAAAACTGATACAAAGACCCACAACCAAACATTAAGCGATGCTTGGTGGAATCCTATGGAAGATGGGGAGGAGGGATTGAAGGAGTCAGAGGAGAGAAGAACACCACAAGAAAACCTACAGAATCAACTAACCTAGGCCTATAGAGGATGATAAACACCAAACTGCAAATCTAAAACCTTGAATGGGATGGACCAAGGCACTATGCACATATGTAACAGTTATGCAACTGTATCTTCTTGTGGGACTCCTAAAGCAAAAGCAGGGGCTAGCTTTGACTACACTGTCTGAATTTGGATCCGTTTTCCCTAACTGGGCTGCCTTGTCTAGCTAGCCTCAAGAGAAAAATATGGGCTTTGTATTTTTGGTTGTGAGCCTAGCCTTTAATGGCTAAGCCACTAGTGTGGAAAAGCCTAGAATTTATTGGCACAGGAAGCAACTTTTTTTTTCAGTTGTTCAGTTTCATTTTTTTTTCATCAATTACACTTTATTCATTCTGCATCCCCCCCAAGGAAGCAACTTTTTGAACAGAACACCAACAGCTCGTTCCAAGATCAACAATTAATAAATGGGACCTCATATGAAACTGAAAAGCTTCTATAATTAAAAGAACACTGTCAAGAAAACAAAATGGCAGCCTACAGATTGGGAAAATGACTCACCAAACCTCTATCTGACAGAGGGATAATATCCAAAGTATATAAAGACCTCAAGAAATTAAATACCACCAAAACAAATAACCCAATTAAAAAGTGGGGTACAGAACAAAATAGGGAATTTCAACAGAGGAAACTCTAATGGCTGGGGATATGAGAAAAAAAAAGAAAATTTTTAAGAATAATTGTGGAAGAGCCATGAACTCATTGGCACAGGAGAAAACTTCCTGAATAGAACAGTTGAGGTTCTAAGATCAACAATCAATAAATGGGACCACATGAAATTAAAAAGCTTCTGCAAAACAAAGGACACTGTCAAAAGAACAAAATGACAACCTACAGACATGGAAAATATCTTTACCAACCCTACATCTAATAATGAGCTAATATTCAGAATATATATAAAAAAACCCACAAGAAATTAAACACTAACAAACCAAATAATCCAATCAATAAATGGGGTACAGACCTAAACAGAGAATTCTCAACAAAGGAATATCAAATGGCAGAGAAACACTTAAAGAAATGCCCAGCTCCCTTAGTTATCAGGGAATTAAAAATCAAAAAGACTCTTAGATTCCATCTCACAACCATCAGAAGGGCTAAGATTAATAACAGTTGAATAACATCATATGTAATATATACAGTACATTTCAATTAACACAGGTTTCTGTAAATCAATCAATGCTGTTTTTGATGGACAGTTCTGATTTTATATATGGATGTGGGGGGGTTGCCTGTGTGTGCATATAGTGACTTTAAAATATACTTTTACCTTCAAAAAAAATTCAAGTGACAACACATGCTGCAGAGGATGTGGAGAAAGGGGAACTCTCCTCCACTGCTGGTGGGAATGTAAATTTTGCAACCACTTTGGAAATCAATCTGGTGCTTTCTCCAACAATTAGGAATAGTGCTTCCTCAAGTTCGAGCTATACCACTCCTAGGCATATATCCAAAAGATGCTCAAGTACACAACAAAGACATCTGCTCACCATGTTTGTAGCAGCTCTATTTGTAATAGCCAGAACCTGGAAAAAAATCCAGATGTCCCTCAACTGAAGAATGGATACAGAAAGTGTGGTACATTTACACAATGAAATACTACTCAGCTATAAAAATTAAGGAAATCATGAAATTTGCAGGCAAATGGTGGAAACTAGAAAATATTATCCTGACTGAGGTATCCCAGGAACAGAAAGACACACATGTTTTATAATCACTATAAGTGGATATTAGCCATATAATATAGGATAAACATACTAAAATCTATACACCTAAAGAAGCTAAACAAGGAGGACCCTGGGGAAGATGCTTAATTTTCATTCAGAAGGGAAAACAGGATAGGTACCCGAAGCAGCAGAAGAGAGAAAACAGAATGGGAGCCTACCACAGATGTCCTGTAAAAGATTCCACCCAGCAGGGGACTGAAGCAGATGCAGAGACTCATAGCCAAACATTGGACAGAACACAGGGAGTCCTATGGAAGAATGGAGACATTAAAGTACTCAGAGGGGAAAGAAGCCACAGAAGGAGACAAACAAAGCCAAAATTTCTGGGCCCAGCGGGGACTGCAGAGATTGATGTTTCAACCAAAGACCATGAAGAGAGAAGATAGAGATTCCCTGCTCAGCTGTAGCCTATAATTTCCATTTGTGTTCCCTAGTAGGGGGAGAAAAGACAGAAAACCTGCTAGGAGCTAGTTTGCTTGCTCCCTGATCACTTCTCCATGTTGAGGAGGGCCCAAGAGAGAATTGTTGAATCCCAATCAGAAAGGGAAATACAATGGATGTGGAAAGTGGATGAAGAGAAGGAACTGGATGGGGGGGAATCTGTAGGGAAAACGTCAAGGATGGGGGTCAGATGTGGGGAGATAAGCAATGGGATGCTAGAGGGCAAGGAGAGAGAAATGAAACTGAGGAAGGAGGACGCTTCTGTAACAAACTGGAGACCAACAAGAGAGTAGCCTCATGGGAGGACATGGAGGTAACTCTGGCTGAGACTCTCAGCTGAGGGGAGACATGGAGACATTAAAGTGCTGCCTCCTAACCAGGTGGAACTTTCAGTAGAGGGAGTTGCCACTAATCCATCCACAAATCCCTGGACGCAAAATCTACCCTGCCTAAAGGATGTGCAGGAGCAAAGATGGAGCAGAGAAATCAATGACTGGCCCAACCCAAGACTCATCCCATAGCAGAAAACTAACCCCGGACACCATTAATGATACTCTGCTATGCTCACAGAACTGTCCTCTGAGAGGATGCACCCAGCTAGGGAACAAAACAGATGTTTGGCTACAATCAAACATTAGGCAAATTTAAAGGAGTCTGGTGGAGGAGTGAGGGGGAGGAGAGAAGGTCCCAGGGGGAGAAGTACTGGTTCAGTGTCTAAGTGGGTTCCATAGTAATGGGAAGAGGGGCTGTTGGATATTTCTAGAATACTCTTTTTTTGAAGAAAAGGGAAAGAGGAGAAGTAAGAGTGAAGGCCTGGGAAGAAAGGAGAGAGGGGCATATTCAACCGACTTGAAAAATAAATAAATAACTTAATTAAAAAGTTGAGTAATTATTTTATAAATCACTCTTTTCTTAGGGATCACCCATGGTGAGCCCGTTTGTTTTCAGGTATAATCTAAAGTATACCTCTTTATTTCCCATCAACAAGGTTAGAGCTAGAGTAGAGAGCAATAAAGAAGCACAACTGAGACTTTTACTGAAAAAGATAAAGGGAAATTAATCATGAGACTCTCAGCAAAGAAAATGGATCAAACAACAGGCCATCTCTTACTTTTTCTCTTACTCTCCTAAGGAAACGTTGCACTATTTTCACTGTTTTCTATACAGTATTCTTCTGTTAAACCCTGAAATATTTCGCTAGACAACTGTGTGTTCTACGTGCTCTCATAGTTTATCAAATCACTTACCAGTCAACTCTACCAAATAAAGGAATGCTTGATTACTGTGTCAAATCAGTGAAATAGAAGTCTCTGTGGAGCAGTCACAGAGTGCGGTGGATCAGTCTTGTAACTGGGATCTGAGCCACAGATATCCATGATCTCATTTTTTCATTTTTTCAGGTTAAGTCTCTCACTCTGTTACCACCACTATTAGCATATTTCATATCGATAGCCGAGGGCAAATGATAAGTTTTCTGAATCTAATTTAATTTGTTTTTACTGAAACCGGACATCTGTATACTGTTTAAAATTTTTATTTAAAATCTTCCTTTGTTTCACATGTCACTTAAAATGTATATTGATCATCATAATTTGGTTTTAAACTCCATTTCCATCCATACACTCACAGTGACCATAAATAATTTCCTAAATGCATCAATTTGTTTTATTTTTTATATGAATGTGGATAATGGTAATATGCCTGCATGTGTTTCTCTGTACTCTGTTTCCAGGTGCTCATGAAAGATAGAAGAGCGAATCAGTCCCCCTGGGACAGAGCTACAGATGGTTCTGAGTCTCCATGAGTGTACTGAGATAAGACCTCACATCCTCTGGAAGACCTGTCAGTGCTTTGAACCTCTGAGCTGTCTCTCTATTCCTGAATACTCTCAAAAAATACTCTGAAATAACAGGACACAAAGGGGAGGCTATCAGCTTCAGGGGGACATGGTAGGGATTCAAGAGAGACTGGGTGAGAGGGGCTAGAGAGATTAAAGGTAGAGGAAAATGGAATAATTCCATTATCAGTTAAATAGTTTTGAAAAATCGACACAGTAGATGTTTTCATTTAAAAGAAATACATTTCAAAGATTTAGATTTAAAACGTTAAAGATAAGTTATAAAATAGACACTAATATACTATGCCTTATCAAGAGACATGAACACTTAAACTATATCATATTATTAACAGACAAAAGATAAATACTCTCAGTGAACAAGAAAAACTTTAACCTGATAAGGAACCTCTACAAATTATGTATAGCTAGAATCCTATTCAGTGATAAGAAACTCAAAACTTTCCAATACAGATCAGAATCCAGCCAAGAATACGCATAAATGTCATATGAGCTCTACCTAGTTAAAGCAATGAGAAAGAAAAGGTAGATGAACTGTGAAGGAATAAATGAGATGACAGAATATCATAAATTGAGGGAGATTCCATGATACTTTCCCCTAATTGATGTATTTAATGCAATACCAATCTAAATCTCTCCAACTTATTTTGTGGACAGTGAAAAAGTAACTCTAAGGTTTATTCAAGAAAATAATCCCCGGAAGAGTAACCACAATACTGAGAAAGCTGGAGAACTAACACAATCTGAGTTCAAGATCACTACAAAGATACAGTAGACAATATACAGTTAGAGTAATCACCTAAAATGCTTGTTGATCAATACAATATAATATTTGTTAAAGTACAGTTGAAGCCAGGCCACAGAGGAAGACAGTGCAGCCACTCCTGATGAGACCTGATAGGCTAGGATCAAAAGGAAGGAGAGGAAGACCTCCCCTATCAGTGAACTTGGGGAGGGGTATGCGTGAAGAGGAAGGGAGGGTGGAATTGCCAGGGGAGGAGTGAGGGGGTCATGGAGGGATACAAAGTGAATGAAGTGCAATTAATAAAAATGAAAATAAAAAATTGGAAACAAAGAAAATAATACAAATCCTAGGAACAGACATAAATAAAGAGTTGAATAACTTACAACAAATCCTCAGAGGCACTGAATGAAGTAAACAATGTTCTTCAAGTAAATGACACATACATACATACATATATACATACATACTTACATACATCCATATATCCCCACAAATCTAGACAATGATGATGGACACTTCACAAAAAGATAATTAAATTTGGCAAGAGAAAATTAGAATTTAATAAAAGTAGACAGATTAGAAAATATGTATTACCGTGTCTACTTTCCATAGATAACAAATACAAGATGGGTGATGAAACAAAGAATTTATCAGAGATAAAATGTTTTGTCTCTAAGTTATACGGATATTTGAAAGAACTAAACATGATAAAATATTTATATACAAAGATATCATAGAGTACAATAATAAAAAAGAAAAATAGTGTGATTACAACATAGAAAGGCACAACCTGACCCCACCATGGATACTTCATGAAAGAAAATATTCTGATGCAAAGAGACCTGAAACATTTTCTCACCTTATCTTCAAAAAAATAAATAAATAAACATCAGCATGCTCACCTCCCCCTAAGCGGGGAGCAGCCTTACCAGGCCACAGAGAAAGACAATGCAGCCACTCCTGACAATGCACCTTCCCCTACAAGAGGGCTTGGGGAGGGGAGTGTGTGGATAAGGGGGAAGAAGGGAGGGATTGGGTGGGGAGGAGGGAGGAAACTAGAGGGGGGATATAAAGTAAATAAAGTATAATTAAAAATAAAAAATATAAAAAACATCAGAATAAACGATACTTGGGTACTTCTACAGAGATATTAAAAGTACTCAAAATTAAGAGCACTGTCAATACAAAAGTAAGAGTACTACATTTATAACACAATAATGTAATAGCAACAAGATTTCTCATTCATTCAATGAAAAATAAAATATTGCACAGCTCTTTTGAAAAGCAGTATGGTACTTTCTGATAAAAATGGACATACTGTTACCTTAACTGCTCACAATCATGTGCTTTGCTTCAACAAATGGTGCTGATCCAACTGGATGCCTACATGTAGAAAAATGAAAACAGATACATATTTATCACCCCGCACAAAACTAAAGTCCAAGTGGATCAAAGAAACACTTAAAGAGTTGCTCAACATCCTTAGCCATCAGGGAGATGTAAATCAAAATGACCAAGATTTCACCTTACACCCATCAAAATGGCTAAAATAAAAAACTCAAATGACAACACATGCTGGAGAGGTTGTGGAGAAAGGGGAACCCTCCTCCATTGCTGGTGGGAATGTAAACTGGTACAACCACTTTGGAAGTCAATCTGGTGCTTACTCAGACAATTAGGAATAGTGCTTCCTCAAGATCCAGCTATACCACTGCTAGGCATATACCCCAAATTTGCTCAAGTACACAACAAGGATATTCACTCAACCATGTTTGTAGCAGCGTTATTTGTAATAGCAAGAACCTGAAAACAATCCAGATGTCCAACAATGGAGGAATGGATACAGAAAGCGTGGTATTTTTAAACATTGGAATACTACTCAGCAATCAAATTGGAGGAAATCATGAAATTTGCAGGCAAATGGTGGGATCTAGAAAAGATCATTCCGAGTGAAGTATCTCAGAAGGAGAAAGACACACATGGTATATACTCACTTATATAGACCTATAAGATATGATAAACATAATGAAATCTATACACCTAAAGAAGAAACAAGAAAGAGGACCCAGAGTAAGATGATCAATCCTCACTTAGAAAGACAAATGGGATGTGCATTGGATGTAGGAGAAAACCAGTTACAGGACAGAAGCCTACCGAAGAGGGCCTCTGAAATACTCTCCCTAGCAGTGTATCAAAGCAGATACTAAAACATAACCAAACCTTCGGTAGAGTGCAGGGAATCATATGAAAGAAGGGAGAGATAGTATGATGTGGAAAGGATAGGAGCTCCACAAGGACCAAATATATCTGGACACAGGGGTCTTTTCTGAGACTGACACTCCACCAAGGACCATGTATGCATATAACTTAGAACCCCTGCTCGGATGTAGTCCATGGAAGCTCAGTAACCAATTGGTTTCCCATAGTAAGGGCAACAGGGACTATTTCTGACAGGAACTCAAAGGCAGGCTTTTTGACCTTCCCACCCTGCAAGGGAGGAGAAGTCCTGCTAGGCCACAGAGGAGGACTTTGCAGCCAGTCCTGAAGATACTTGATAAAATAGGTTCAGATGAAAGGGGAGGATGTCCTCCCCAATCAGTGGACTTGGAAAGGGGCAAGGAGGAGATGAGGGAGGGAGGTTGGGATTGGGAGGGAATGAGAGAGCGGGATATAGCTGGGATATAGAGTTAATAAAATGTAACTAATAATAATAAAAAAATCCTGCATATGTTCTTACAAAAGTTCTATTCCAAATTTCCAAAACTTGGATACAATCAAGATGTTCAGACAAATAAACTTGTAATACACACACAGAAATATTATTCAGCACTAAACAGCTGCACTTCTAAGACACAAAAAACATATGGAAGTGTTTTGAATGCATATTAAGAAAAGGACACCAAACTGGAAACAATCTACATGCTGTAATGATTTCCACAATATGACACTGTAGAAAAGGAGACAATACTACCAATCCAAACCAATGTATGGTTACACAGTATTAGGTAGTAGGAGGAAATCAATGTGTGGGTCCCATATAAACATTAAAGATGTGACCACACTCTCTGTAATATGGTAGTGTTAGAAGCGTATCTTTAGAGTTTCCCCAAGCCCGGGGAAGGCATAGCACCAAGTGTCTGTGCTAATGCACACAACACAGACATTGGGTAACGATCGCATGTCAGGGTGGGTTCACTTACTGGCTTCCGTAGGACATATCCACTTCAACTCTTCAAATTTACAGTGTGAATAAATGAATCTCCTCCCAAAAAATAAAGTGTATTACAAATCAAATTACAGAAGACTGGAAAGAGTGCCTGACATAAATTTTAGAAAGGTTTAACAGTCCAGGTAGATTCATTTAGAAAAGGCATAGTTTATCTGAAATTGGTTGTGTGAATAGGAGCTCATCTAACAGAGAAAAGTCCAGGCTGGGGGAAATAACCTTATCATGGCATATTGAAATATGAGGCAGGCTGCTGGGGCCTGAGAGAATTTTATGCGGAAGTTTGGGAGAATTTGATATATATGTCCCTTTAAATCATAAACTAATGGCTTATTTTAAGTGAAAAAATAAAATCAAGAGCACTATAAAATGTTGAAATAGGCCAAAAATAAGAAATTAATTTCAGTGCTAAGATTTCTATTTTGATATGTCATATACACTCCTTTGCTGAACTCTTTCTTCTGGTCTCTTCCAACATTAGCATCAAGCTGTTCACAGTTCACACTAGGAGGTAAATTGTTTCCTTCATTAAAAGTGTTGAGCATTTCTGTGCCATGACATAAAAATTTATATTATAGTATTCTTATTATTTTATTTTTAATAAATAGTTCTTCAGTTAAAATGTATAATGTATTTTCATTTTGAGAAAGTATCTCAATGTGTAGATAAAGATAGCCTTTAATGTTCTTCAGTTCTTCTGCCTATACATTCTAGTTCTGGAATTACCGAAATGATCAGCCACTTTTAACTTGAGTTTTATTCTTAAGTTTCTTTTAGTACAGAGCAGACAGGGTCTAATACACTAAAGTTCTTTCAGAGGGAGAACAACTCCACCTGGGGGAAAAAGGGAATTGAAGAGACACCTGGGAAGGTACCCAATGTACATTTTCTTAATAATTAGCACATCACATATCTACTTAGCATCTCATAAATAATCATAGGCTGTGTACTGAATGAATCATTTTACTTTGCACTGTCAGAGGTTAACAAGAAAGCAAAATGGTTTGCTTATTTTAAAAATGAGATGCATTTGTTCTTAGGGTATGGCATGACTAAAAAAAATGGAATGCAAGCAATAGACAGACACCATGTCAGCTTTTAAAACACTGATAGGAATAGATATATGTATGTATGTATGTGTCACATCTGTCAAAACATCGTATATTTATACAGTTAGAATATAACTATCTATATACGTTTATGATATGGCAAGAAAATGAATATGCATGATTCATGTAATTGTACATTTACTTTTTAATGAAAATCTTTCTGTCAAAATCTTGTCCCAAGTTTCATTTGGCAGTATCCACTTTTATCTCATCTCTAAGAAAGAGGCTTCTAAAACCTAGAAGCAAAAACATTTTTATCAACAACTTGCCCTTTACAGTTCCATCAATCTTGTCTGTGTCTTAAGATATTCTGTTTATTAATTGAGTTAATTTTGAAGATGACTTTCATTCCCCTTAGTGAGATAAGCCCGTTTCAATGCTAAATGGATAAAACTACCAGAAATTCTAGATCCCCATCAACTGAAGAAAGACTGGAAAGTTGTACTGATGGTCTCGCAGGTTCTCATTCATGTCATTCATTCAAGTCCTTTTTTATTATTTTTTTATTTTTTTATTATTAGTGACATTTTATTAACTCTGTATCCCAGCTGTATCCCCCTCCCTCATTCCCTCTCAACCCCTCCCTCCTTCATCTCCTCCCTGTCTCTTTCCAAGTCCACAGATTTCTTGGCTGGAGCAGAACATACTAAGATTGTTTGTGACACAAGGTTTACATGTCAACTGTGAGAGGGAGAATGGCTAAGATTGTAGAGCCTTGTCTGGACATGGTCTTTTGTCTTAGTCCTATTCATAGAGTAATAATCATGAAGAGAAAACTTCACAATTTTTTTAATTTTTTAATTTATTTTTAACAACTTATTCATTATATATTGAAGCTCCCTCCCTCAACTTCTCCTAGTCCCACCCTCCTACTCTCTTTCCTCTATCTCCTTACCCTAGTCCACTGAACGGAGGAGTTCTCCACTACTGCAATCTAAGAGAGATGTATCTTTGAATAAATCTCATCTACAATATTCAAAGTAAACCACAAGACCATCTCAGACAGAAGACAAGAAGAGATATATCTGATGTACTGGCAGATATGCTAAAAGTATACAGTGTTATTCTATTTGCCATGCTATTATGTTAGAACAAAAATCAATAATCAACGTTGTTTTTTTCTAAACATTTTTTTCTTTTTTATATTTAAATTTATTCTTTTTAAATTAATTACAGTTTGTTCACTTTGTAACGCAGGTGTAACCCCCTCCCTTCTTCCATTCCAACTCCACCCTTCCTTCCTTCTCTCTTCCCATACCCCACTGCAAGTCCATTGATAGGGGAGGTCCTCCTTCCCTTACATCTAAACCTAGCATATCAAGTTTCATCAAAACTGGCTACATTGTCTTCCTCTGTGGCCTGGTAAGATTGCTAACTCTTGGGGGAGGTGTTCAAAGAGACAGCCTCTGAGTTCATGTTAGAGATAGTCCCAGTAAACATTACTCTCCAAGTTCCCCACTTGGAGACTGAACTGCCATGGGCTGCATGTATGCAGGGGTTCTAGGTTATCTCCCTGAATGGTACTTGGTTGGAGTATCAGTCTCAGAAAGGACTGCTGGAGCCAAATTTCTTGGTTCTGTTGTTCTCCTTGTGTAGCTCCTGTTACCTCCACATCTTTCTATCTCCCCCTTCTCTCATAAGAGTCCCTGAACTCTGCTCAAAGTTTCGCTATGAGCCTCAATATCTGCTTTGATAGCCTTCTGGGTAGAGACTCATCATCCTGCACAAAACTAAAGTCCAAGTGAATCAAAGACCTCAACATAAAACAAGACAAACTAAATCTGTTAGAAGAAAAAGTGGAGAAATCCTTGAACTCATTGGCACAGGAGACAATTTCCTGAACAGAATATTAAAAGCACAGGCTCTAAGAGCAACAATCAATAAATAAGATCTCATGAAACTGAAAAGCTTCTGTAAAGCAAAGGACACTGTCATCAGAACAAAAAGACAGCCTACAGACTGTGAAAGGATCTTCACCAACCCTATATCTGACAGAGGGCTAATATCCAGAATATATAAAGATCTCAAGAAGTTAAACAGCAACAAATCAGTCATTCCAATTAAAACATGAGGTTCTAAGTTGGCTGAACAAGTCTAGAGTAAAATAGTGAAGCGTTTAAGTAATGTGAAGATCTTTCTAAAGTTTAAATAAATGTTCAGCTATCCTTATATGAGCAGATCATAAAGAAAATGGAAAGACTATATCAAACTGGCTAAATACATTCCACATTCATGGTTTACTCTCAATAAAAAAAACATGAGGTACAGAACTAAACAGAGAATTCTCAGTAGAGGAATATCGAATGGCAGAGAAACACTTAAAAAAATGCTCAGTGTCTTTAGTCATCAGTGAAATGAAAATCAAAACGACCCTGAGATGTCCACTTACACCCATCAGAATGGCTAAGATCAATAGCTCAAGTGACAACACATGCTGGAAAGGATGTGGAGAAAGGGGAATCCTCCTCAACTGCTGGTGAGAATGTAAACTTATACAACCACTTTGGAAATCAATCTGGTGCTTTTTCAGACAATTAGAAACAGTGCTACCTCAAGATCCAGCTATACCACTCCTAGGCATGTATCCAAAGATGCTCAAGTACACAACCATGACATTTGCTCAGCCATGTTTGTAGCAGCTTTATTTGTAATAGCTAGAAGTTGGAAACAACCCAGATGCCCCTCAGTTGAGGAAAGGATACAGAAATTGTGGTTCATCTACACAATGGAATATTACTCTTTTTTGAGACTGATACTCCAAACAAGGACTATTCTTGGAGATAACCTAGAACTCCTGCATAGAGGTAGCCCATGGCATTTCAGTGTCCAAGTGGATTTCATAGTAATGGGAACAGGGACTCTCTCTGACATGAACTGGTTGGCCTGTCCATTGATCACCTCCCCCTGAGGGGGTAGCAGTCTTACCAGGACACAGAGAAAGACAATTCAGCCACTCCTGATGAGACTTGATAGACTAGGATTAGAAGGAAGGAGAGGAGGACCTCCCCTATCAGTGGATGTGGGGAGTGACATGGGTAGAGAAGGGAGGGGAGTATTGGGAGGGGAGAAAGGAGGGAGCTACAGGGGAGATACAATAAACTCTAATTAATAAAAAATATAGAGCTAAAAAAAAAAACCCAATAACCTGAACTTTTTAGTTTGAAAACTAGTTTTGTTTTGTTTTGTTTTTTTTCTATAGAACGGAATAAATTTTTTGACATCTGAACAACAACAACAAAAAACTCAAGTGACAATGTATGATGGAGAGGATGTAGAGAAAGGGGAACCCTCTTCCATTGCTTATGGGAAAGTAAACTTGGTCAACCACTTTGGAAATTAATCTGGTACTTTCTCAGACAATTAGGAATAGAGTTTCCTCAAGATACACCTTTACCACTCCTAGGCATATATCCAAACTATGCTCAAGTACAAAACAGAATTTCTGATTGCTGAACACCCATGTTGCTTGGTCCTGGATTAGAGGCAGTGAGTGCTGTGCTTTCAAGAGATGGAATAGCTCACCTGACTCCAAGATATAGAATTATAAAATTCAAGCTATAAAGTCATAAATGTCTCTAAGAGTAACTTTATTATGTGCAAACAGAACAAAATGGTACCTTTTTACAACAATTTGATCTTCACAAAAGCTCCTCTCTCTCCTAAATATTTTGTTTTAATTCCAAAATGAGAACTTTTGTTTTGAAATGCTTTGTTTGCTCCCATAAAAATGGCATTGCAACAATAATTCAGGTGTGTCATCTTCATGCTTAATTTTTATCATCTATTTTCAAGACCATCTTTCTTTTAAAAGGTCATAGAAAGTATCATGAGGTGCTCTGACAGTCACATGATACCAATGGCACCATTGCCTTCCTGTATTTCTTTCTCGTTCTTTACCATAAACTTTTTAAAAAGCATAATACTTATGCTTTTTCTATTATGATTTTGGAATCTAAAAAGTAATTTCCGTAGTATTTACTTTAATTGCTAATCCTATGACCTCCTCGTTCCAAATATTTAATTTCATTTTAGGAGAGAATAAATTCAGCACTCCAACTTTTGAAATAATGGAGCAACAGTTTTGAATTTTTGAACTTTTCTTTGTAATATGTGGCATATAATTATGAAAAAGACAGAGAACAACAACAGAGGGAGAGAGACAAAGACAGAGAAAAATAGACAGACAGTGCGGGATCCTACTAAAGATTTGAGAAAAAGAAGATATGAACAAATGATTGCACAAAGATATCAAAGGCCTTGTTGGTGGCCAGAACTAGAACAGATCACCTATGCGCATTTCATAATACTAAGAAGGAATGGTTCTTGTATTACAGATGCTACCTTGCAATAATTACTCATTTAGTAAATCCATTTAAACACAATAATTAATTGAGTTAATTAAGGAATAAAAACAAATAATTAATGAATAAAAACAAATAATTCAAAGAGGGATATGTCTTGTAATAATTACTGATAACAAGTACATTTAAACACAAGAATCACGTTTAAACATGCATTTTTTTTCTCTTCAACTGTAAGCTTTCTCCAAAGCCTGGAATAATATCAAATATGCATTTATAAAAGGCAAGTTTTCTCTGATGTTTAATGCCACCCACATCGGACAGTGGAACTCTTCCTTTGATCCAGCCACGGCCATGTGGATATCATGACTATGCCCTACTTTCAGGAAGTAAGCTTTTCTCAAGGGCCTTAGAACTTGACAGGTGTGTATCCACATGTCCACTTGGAATGCACACTGCACATCTTGAGAAGCACATGATGTCACTACTGCTGAAACATTCACAGGTGTGACATGGAAAACTCAGGATGGATGCTGCAGTGTTGTTAATGATCTTCACCTTGGGTGGGTGTCAAGCTGGCTTTGTTCCTGGCCTTGGGGAACATTCTGGCTGACTAAAATGGGGACTGAAAGAACAATTGTTTTCTTTAGTCTGAGTGAGTGTTAGCAACTATGCTAAATACTTTATGTGACCATCTCTATGCTCTTTCTCCCCAACTTAAATGGAACTTCCCCTATCAAAGCTTTGCTGAGTTTTAATGAAATACAGTCTGGTTGTCTCTTCCACAAAGATTTTTTAATGTAGAAAAATTTGTGTCATAATGACACCATTGTCCTTCCACATTGTTTATGGAAGCATAATTTGGAGGTCTGTTTTTTGTTTGTTTGTTTGTTTGTGGTTTTGTTTTCTTATTGTTTTTCATCTGATATTATTTTTTGTATTTGACTGGGCCCTCAGGACTCAGACCTTCTCAGTATATTAATTCCAGAAATTAAATATAATAATATGACAAAATTATTTGGACTTGGAGGATGGTATAGATTGTGCCTTAATTAGAGAACATAGATCTCTTGTTACATACCCTGAAATTTGTATTCTGTGTTCACTTCCTTTCCTCTGTTATGTTCTCGAGTTCACAAGGTGAGCAGCTTTCTCTTCCGTGCCCTTCCACTCATGATGCTCTGTGTCACTATGACTAAGAAACCATGCACAATGTTCATGATGGAGTGACACTGTTTTAGACATGATATGTCCAGAAAAACCCAACATTTTATGAAATGCTTTTTCCAGGTGTTCCAGTGTTCCAGGTGTTACTTTGTTACAGTGATGATGAATTTGACACATATGACTAAATAGTCTTCTCTACGTATTAGACGAAAACCAGAAATCTAAATAGTTTGCCAAGTAGCCATATAGTTCTGATGAGCAAGCTGTGTACTTTGGACCTCAGCCTGGTATCTTTTCTATGCTCATTCCTCATCTTCATGAATTTGGAGGACCTGTTCTTTAGTAACTTAATATTTCTTCTAAAGAATAAAGTATATGTTTGTCAGTGTATTTCCTCCTACAAGACAATATACATTTTTATTTCATAAAAGGGTCACTTGAATATTACTAATATTAATATTGCTTATAGTTAGTGAAAAGCAAGAGCATTGATCATTATTATTTATAAGATGGAATATAATAACATGCTTCCTGAAAATGGAAATCAACTTAATCACATTAAAATCCTAAGAGATCATAGAAGATGAATCTCGGCAATTGTCAGTGTTACACACCACCTAGGCATATTTTCTAAGATATTGTCAAAGGCACATAAAAGTGCCAATCATAATAACAACTAACTTCTTCTAAAAGCCATCCAACTGACTTTAATTATGACTAAGTACATTTGAATTGAAAGAGCACTGAAGACTTGTGCCTCTTAGCAGACTCTTTAGTGTCTAAGTTGAAAACAGCATCCAGGCAATAGGAAGAAACAATTTAAAGTATTCACCCAAGTAATACATAATGAATCAATATTCAAATTTATTTGCGTTTGAAGAAGAGAGTTTTTAAATTTTGTGGGAGAAAAATACCAAAGGAAATATACATTCCTTAAGGTTCAAGCAAGCTGACAAATAGCACTGTTGTTGCCCAAAGCTAGGACTTGCAAAGATAACTGTTTATGCTTTCCAGCCACTGAAGACACTTAGGTTGAAATGAACTAAAATTTAAAAAATTACATATGCATTTTGCATGAACATCTTTTTTACTCCTGGGGCTACTGGAATTTTGTTAGACTTGACACATGATGCAAGCATCTTTACATAACTTTGGGTTCTTCTGTTTTTGTTTGTTTGTTTCCTTGTTTTTTTTTTGTGGTTTTTTTTTTTTTTTTTTTTTTTTTTTTTTTTTTTTTTTTTTTTTTTTGGGACAAGGATTCCCTGGCTGTTCTGAAACTTCCTCTGCAGACCACAAAATTTTAGCACAGTTTTTTTCTGCAGGGTGAGTGCAGAGGGTAAATTCTTCTCTGAAGAAGCCTAGTGAATTTGAGGATCTGATTCTGAGATGTTTAGCACTCTTGTACAGTGATGATGTTGAATGGAAAGGAGCTGGTGACCTCCAGAAGGGAAATGAAAGAACCTCCAAATAAGAATCACAACAGAAATCTCATTATCTTCTCCTAAAGCAGTTCTTTATTCTTTATTTATTTTTTCTTTTTTTCTATTAATCACAGGTTATTTATTTTGTATCTCAGCCACAGCCCCCTCCTTCATTCCCTCTCAATTCCACCCTCCCTCCCTCATCTCCTCCCTGCCCCTTTCCAAATCCACTGACAGGGGAAGACCTCCTGTCTTCTCCAGGTCTTACTAACTCTCCCTTCTTTCATATGATTCCCTGCACTCTGCCAAAGTTTTGGTTATGAGTCTTAATATCTACTTTGATACACTGCTAAGTAGAGTCTTTCAGAGGCCCTCTGTGGTAGGCTCCTGTCTTATTACCTGTTTTCTCCTACATCCAATGTCCATCCCATTTGTCTTTCTAAGTGAGGATTGATCATCTTATCCCAAGTCCTCTTTCTTGTTTATTTTCTTTAGGTGTATAGATTTCAGTATGTTTATCCTATCATATAGATCTATATAAGTGAGTATATACTATGTGTGTCCTTCTGATTCTGGGATTGGTTCTTCAAACTTTTTCCTGCTGTGATTGCTACCCATCATGTGCCCATTACAAATTTCTGTAGTGTTATTTATACCTTCTACAAATATTTGCCAGTGTTCCTCATTCTACCAGTAAACAGTATTTTTAGTATTTTTAAATGATTATTTTTGTGTGTGTGTCATGTGCATTGGTGTTTTGCCTGCATGTTTGTCTGTGTGAGGGTGCCAGATACCCTGAAACTGGACTCACAGACAGTTTTGAGCTTCCAGGTCTCCTGGAAGTGCAGCCAGTTTTTTTATCTGCTAAGCCAACTCTCCAGCACCGAGAAAATTCACTCTCTTAATAAGCTTAGAATTTTAAGCTTTCTTACGCACATATATGATATACATATTTTTTTTCTTACAAAAAAATAATTTTGGGGTAAACTGAAAGACTTCAACTACATTAAGCAGCAAATCAGATTAAAATCCAGTTACTGAAAATAAGAACTCAGTGCAAGCAGAAGAGCTAGAAAGTAGATGGATTAGGGAAGACAAGGAAAATCCAAGGATGGTAACTCTGCTGTAAAGGAGTCTGTGATGGTCCTTTGCTATGGCATCTCTGTGACAAAACTGGAACCCAGGGAAAGATTTAAGGAAACTTCTTAGGTTGCACTTTGAACTGAGTGTTTTTATTGCATGAATTTCCAGTAACTATATTTTCTTCTCAGAAAAATAAAACCATGCTTTCTATCCTTTTGACTAAGTAGTCCAAAGGGCACAACAACTGAAAATATAATCACATGAAATAAAATGCCCATGGATAATTTCAGAGCACATATTCAGGGTCTTTGCTAAGTGCTTATCTAGGTCAAAACTAGCTTAATTTCTTAGAAATTTAAAATGTGTTCCCATGTAATTTTTATTTGTAAAAGTGATTGTACACCAGTTTTAGTTGGAATTAATCTGATTGGCCTGCTCTTTGATTCTTAGAAATTTAAAACGTGTTCCCATGTAATTTTTATTTGTAAAAGTGATTGTATACCAGTTTTAGTTGGAATTAATCTGATTGGCCTGCTCTTTGATCACCTCCCCCTGAGAGGGGAGCAGCCTTACCAGGCCACAGAAGATGACAATGCAGCCACTTCTGATGAGAACTGATAGACTAAGATCAGAAAGAAAGGGAGGAGGACCTCCCCTATCAGTGGACTTGGGGAGGGGCATGCAAGCAGAAAGTGGAGAGAGGGTGGGATCGGGAGGGGAGGAGAGAGGGGCTTATGGGGGGGATACAAAATGAATAAAGTATAATTAATAAAAGTTAAATAAAAATTAAAAAAAAAGATTTTAATTCCTTGCCCTGAAAAAAAAAGTGATTGTACACCAGTTTTAGTTGGAATTAACTATTTAAAATAACTGGTTAAATAATTGTCCATTGGTTTTCCTTAGTACTTACAAATGATCTTTTAAACCCAGAATTTTTTAAAAGAAATAATAATCTGTAATTTTAGGAAAAAAATAACACATTATAATTCTCCACTCTGTGAAAGGCAGTAGCTTCCAGGAAATTTAATAACTCACTGGTGGTGAGTGTAATCTTTTTTTCTTACCTTAAAAGCACCAACGGGAATAATAAGAATCATTGGTTCACTGATTAGAGCAAGCAATGTATCTGCATTACACCTCAAATATGTTCTCTGCAGAGCTTTTACTGGTGGTCATTATTTGTGTGTAGATGAATGTTGTCACTATTTGGTATTGTTAGCTACCATAAAATAGGACAGACATGGATGGCCAAAGCTACTTCAGAGTGGAAACAAGAAAAGATACTGTCTGGAGATAATGCAATCTGTGAGGAGGTATCAGGATGAGGGTACTCACTATAGGCCTTATACACAGCCTTTGATTTACTCACTATAACACACTCAGATTCAAAGATGTCATCTTAATGGATGGATAAGCAGAATATTTACTTATACTTGTAGGCATACTTTATTTCCACTGAAGTTTTCTCATTGCTGCGAAGAAGAAAATTTTTTTTTCATCTAATGATTTTTTTTATTTTATTAATTACACTTTATTCGCTTTGTATCCCCCCCATAAGCCCCTCCCTACTTTCCTCCCAGTCTAACCCTTCCTCCCTAATCTTCACAAATGCCCCTCCCCAAGTCCACTGATAAGGGAGGTCCTCCTCTCCTTCCTTCTGATCTTAGTCTATCAGATTACATCAGGAGTGGTTGCATTGTCATCTTCTGTGGCCTGGTAAGGCTGCTCCCCCCCTCAGGGGAAGGGATCAAAGAGCAGGCCAATCAGATTATGTCAGAGGCAGTCCTTCTTCCCATTACTATGTAACCCACTTGGACACTAAACTGCCATGGGATACATCTGTGCTGAGGTTCTAGGTTACCGCCATGCTTGGTACTTGGTTGGAGTATGAGTCTCTGGGAAGACCCCTGTGTTCAAATTTTCTGGTTCTGTTGCTCTCCTTGTGGGGTTCTTGTCCTCTCTAGATTTTACTATTTCCCACTTCTTACATAAGATTCCAAGGGAGGAACAGTCCTGCTAGGCCACAGAGAAGGACTTTGTAGCCAATTCTGAAGATACCTGATAAAACAAGTACTCCCAGTGGACTTGGAAAGGGGCAGGGAGGAGATGAGGGAGGGAAGGAGCAATTGGGAGGGAATGAGGGAGCAGATACAGCTGGGATACAAAGTTAATAAAATGTAACTAATAATAAAAAATTTAAAAAGAGGCACAAATTGGAAAGAAAAAAAAAAAAGATTCCATGCACTCTGCCCAACAGTTGGCCATAAGTCTCAGCTTCTGCTTTGATAGTCTGCAGGGCAGAGCCTTTCAGAGGCCCTCTGTGGCAGGTTTCTAGGTTGTTTCCTGTTTTCTTCTTATGTCCATCCTCTTTGCCTTTTCTGATGGGGATTGAGCATTTTAGTCAGGGTCTTCTCTCTTAATTAGTTTCTTTAGATGTACAGATTTTAGTAGGTTTATCATATAACACAAGAAGATTTTTATAGTTCTAAACGTTTTCACTTTCCAGGTGATGGGGCACTGTATCATTAACCATAGATGCTATATTATTTTATTTCTATGTTGCTTTGATACAACACAGAGCAGAAGTAACTTGGAAAGTAAAGGGTTTATTCCATATTACACTTATAGTTCATCATCAAGAGGAGCCAATTGAGGAACTCTGTCTTTATCTAATGAGTAAGATGCCTTCAGCCATAGATTGTTACCATCTAGTTATGATCAGCAATGGAACATTTTGGTGTGACAAGTTTTGATAGTTTTCTGACCATTTTTTTTTAAATTTTAGTTTCTGAAAACTGGCAGCAGTCCTCGATTTCACTGGATTGTAATTAATAATACACTGAGAGCTCTGACCTGAATGTTGCATCAAGGGAAAAGAAATCTGCTGGATAGATTAGTGATGCCTGTCACTGGGAAAAGGCAGGAAATAGAAGAACGATGTTGGCTGCTCATAATCTATGATCTGATGCATAAGTAAACAGACCATTTATTTTATGTGAACAACATTTTCCATGGTTAAAAGCATGAATATATTAGAAAAGAAATCCTGTTTTATCCATATTTATTGTAACCAAAACTATTTGTGCTATGAATTAAGTTAATACAAGGACTTTGAGAACTTGGAGGAGATGATTTTATATCTGCCATAAGGAGTCTAAGGACAAATATCAGAATTCAAGGAACTTTGAATATCTCCGGATGACATAAAATGTAAATACAGATAGTGAAATCAGTATGTGAAAAATCACGAAGCTCAGAATAAAAGCACACACATATGTGTGTATGCGTGTGTGTGTGTGTGTGTGTGTGTGTGTAAGTAGCAGACAAATTAAGTTGTACAAGACAGGATAACACTGATGCTGGACAGAGAAACACCATTGTATGTGTCATAAAATAAAGTGTCAACTATGCTCCTAGTCTTAACTTGTATCTTGTAACATTTTTGTACCAAGAAAATGTTACACTTTCAGATTTCATGGGCTTCTCATCCCACACTCTTTGATGCCTGCTTCCTTACAGGCTTACATTCTTCACTGGTATTCTGCTCCTGCTTCCCATTTCTATTCTTTTTTTTTTTTTTTATGCTACGGTTTTTCATATCTGTATGAATCTTGGTTACACCCCCAAATCACCCCTTAAAGCTCAAAGGAAAATGTCCTCTTCACACTAGTCTATTGACATTAAACAAACTAGCCCAGAAAGTTCTTCCATCAGGCTAAGTATCCTTATCCCTCTCCTTCGGCCTTCTACAGTTTTACCTTGCTTGTTTGGTTTTCAGAAACATTGTTATAAATAGGGTAGGTCTCTATTCAAATAACATCTTTGCCATAGAGGATTCTAAAAAGCTTTCTAGGCAGGGCAAATAGTGAAAAATAAGACTAGACAGAACCATTAAGGGAGGAACCCAGAGACTGCACTGCACAAATCAATTTTGTGCCTTCATTTCTCTTCCAATGTGTCTTTATTTTTATTTCAATATCTTGTCTCAGCTTAATTTTAGTGAATGTGTTTTCACATCAAAATCCTTTGAGAACGACCCGAATAAATGCAAATGTAGATTGCTGTTGCCATGCAGTTTTACATATAGATGATTTTAAACTTAATCAGTATTTAAAGACCCTTTTTGTCCTTCTTATTGGGAACAAGAACTATAAGCAATCAAAATTTGAGTTTGGGGATGCAGTTACACATTCTAAACTATAGTTTTCACGTCATATATTTTAAAAAAATTATCTATTTATTTATTTTGATATATTTCTTTTCTGTTTATTTTTTATTAATTACAGTTAATTCACTTTGTATCCCCCCTGTACCTCCCTTCCTCCTCCCCTCCCAGCCCCACTCTTCCTTTTCCCTACTGGTTTCCCTCTCTCAGTCCACTGATAAGGGAGGTCCTCCTCCCTTTCCCTCTGATCCTAGCCTATCAGGTCTCATCAGGAGTGGCTTTATTGTCTTCTTCTGTGGCCTGGCAAGGCTCCTCCCCTCTCAGGGGAAGGTGATCAAAGAGCAGGCCAATCAGTTCTTGTCAGAGACAGTCTCAGTCCCCATTATGAAGGGGCATGGGAGGAGAAAATGGAGGGAGGGTAAGATTGGGAAAGGATGAGAGGGGGATACAGCTGAGATACAAAATGAATTAATATTAATAAATAAAAATAAATACTGGCCTGGAACCCCTGCACAGAGGTAGCCTATGGAAGTTCAGTATTTATTTATTTAATTAATTTTATTAATTACTATTAATTCACTTTTTATTCCATCTGTAACCCCCTCTCAACTCCTCCCAATCCTGCCTTCCCTTCCTCTTCTCCTCCCTTGCCCCTTCCACAGTCCACTAATAGCGGAGGTCCTCCTCCCTTTCCATTTGACCTTAGCCTATTGGGCATCATTAAGACTGTCTTTTTCTGTGCCCTGGTAAGGCTGCTTCCCACTCAGGGGGAGGTGATCAAAGGGCCAGCTATTGAGTTCATGTCAGAGACAGCCTCTGTTTCCCTTACTAGGGAACCCACCTGGAGATTGAGCTACCGTGGGTTACATCTCTGCAAGGGTTCTAGGTTATCTCCATGCATGGTTGGAATATCAGTCTCAGAAAAGACCCCTGGGCCCAGTTATTTTGGTTTTGTTGCTCTCCTTGTGGAACTTCTGTCCTCTCTAAGTCTTTCCATCTCCCCTTCTTTCATCTCTGCCCAAAGTTTGGCTATGAGTCTCAGCATCTGCTTTGATACCCTGCTAGGTAGAGTCTTTCTGAAGCCCCCAGTGATGGCTCCTGTTCTCTTCCCCTGTTTTCTCCCTCTTCAGGAATACTACTCAGCTATTAAAAACAAAGAAATCATGAAATTTGCAGAGAAATGGTGTGATTTAGAAAAGATCATCTTGAGTGAGGTATCCCAGAAGCAGAAAGACACACATGATATACACTCACTCATAAGTGGATATTGGACATATGATATAGAATAAACATACTAAAATCTGTACACCTAAAGAAGCTAAGCAAGAAAGTGGACACTGGGTAACATGATCAATCCTCATTCAGAAAGACAAATGGGATACACTTCATATTTTTTAACCTTGGGTTACTATTAACAGAATTGTTGGAGGTGCCATAGGGGCAGAACTTTCTCTTATTAAATGTGACATTTTGTAGTTTGTTTATTTTAAGCCTGATATTACCTAATATTAAAATCAAGCTTACAATTTATCTTATCTAAGTATCATTATTGTATGGTTTCAACCAGAGCATAGTCAATTAAACTAGTTAAAATTTGTTTGAAATCTGGGTATTTAATTGTTTATGTTTATATTTTATAAAGCCAAGGCTGCCAGCCATGCAATCTGATAATAGTTTTCCAGTTCTGAGCCAAATTTTAGAGCTCCTGTTTAAGACAGTTGTAAAGAGGTGGAATCTATCATGAGCACAGAGCTCTTCTCCTGTCTAATTTTTGTCAGCTTTATAAAATCTACTGTCATTTGGGAAGAGAAAACCTCAGATCAAGAATTGTTTCAAATGAAGATTGACCTGTGGGTATGGTTTGGGGGGTATTTTCTTTATAATAGGGTTGGAGCCCTCAGCTCCATGTGGTTACTGCTGCCCTTGAACAGGTGGCTCTGATAGCCATACATGAAAAAGCTGACTGACAATTCAGTTAGCAGCATTCTTTTCAAAGTCTCTACCTCAGTTCTCTTTCACATTCCTGCCTTGAGTGCTATCCCTGGCTCCCATTCATGATGGGGAATTACCCTCCCCCCACCACAAGTCCATAATGGACATGATGTTTATCATAGCAACAGAAGGCTAACTAGGACCAAACTGTACCTGTGAATCCTAGAGACGTAATCATGCTGGGTAAACACAGTAAAGCCAACTTAATTCATTTTATATAAAATTTATTATATCTATCAGATGTCCAGTTAGTTGATAAATGTCTGGATAGAAAATATGAGCAAAAAATTCAAAACAAAAAGAGTGAAAAAACAGCGAGGCAAAAGTTTGTTGACATTAGGATACTCCTGTGATATTCATTTGCTGGGCTGCACTTGAAAAAGAAAAATGTCTTGCAGTTTGCTACAACTTAAGCTGAGCCTGTGTATCTAATGTTACCCTTATCACAACAAAGTACATATCCTCCAACACCAAAGGATTGGCTTCTGTTTTTTTTCCCCCACTCCAATGAGGCATTTTGGAAATGTTTTCTCAAATAACTTCAGGAAAAAATTTATATGTTTTCTTTCATTTTAGAAATGAATGGAAACCTTTCCAGGTCAGGTGAGTTCCCTGGGGACAGACAGTGCTAATGGAAACACTTGTGTGCATCTGTCTTTGTAAATATTTGTTTTTGTAGTTTATGATGTGTTTAGGGTTCTGAGGCTATATGAAATCAAATTATAATTTAAAATGTGTCTCCATAAAAAATTCTGTCCTTAAGTTATAATAAATTATCAGAAACTTGTTTATGTGAAAATGTAATTTTCTCCATTCCTATGTATGATTAGATATTGATTTATATTCTCTTGTTTGATGAAACCAAAGGTGATATAGACATGATGTTGTTGGGTGACCACTATGGAACTATATTGCACACTCCTAGTATTTTTTTTTCTGTGAATCAAAGGTATTATTGGTTTTTTCTTAATTCCTTATTAATTATACTTTATTCACTTCATATCCTCTCTGTGTCTCCCTCCCTCCACCCATCTCAATCCCTCCCTTCCTCCACCCTCTGCATGCAAGCCCCTCCCCAAGTCCACTGATAGGGGAGGTCTTCTTTTCCTTCCTTCTGATCCTAGTCAACTAGGTCTCATCAGGAGTGGCTGCCTTGTCTTCTTCTGTGGCCTGGTAATGTTGCTTCCCCCTCAGGGGTTGGGGTAATTAAAGAGCAGGCCAATCAGTTCATGTCAGAGACAGTCCCTGTTCCCATTATTATGGAACCCACTTGGATACTGAACTGCCATTGGCTATATCTATGTAGGGGTCTTAGGTTATCTCCATGCATGGTCCTTGGTTGGGGTATCAGTCTCAGGAAAGACCCCTGTGCCCATAGTTCTTATGCTTATATGCTGTCTTTCTATAAGTTCTTGGACCAATTGTGGTGACAGGTATGAGTTTTATGACTATGAAATAAATGTTCTATGATTCAAACATGCGGTGCCTTCAGCAAAAGGGTCTTACAGCTCATTTATGTAGGATAACAGACATAAATGACAATAACCTATTCTTTTTGGAGGAAGGTTGTCTGTGGGATTTCATTGCCAACATGTCCAAAAGTAATAATTCTATTTAGCTATTATTACGTTGGGGACAAAGTCTCACTGTGTTTGAAAATCAGACTGGCTTCAAACTCACATGCATCTTTTTTTCTAGATAATGTAATCAGAAGTGTGTATCACGAAAAAAATAAATATTTATTTTGCCCTTAATTGGTTCAATCAATATTACCAAACCATTAAAACCATTTGTGTTGGCAAAAAAAAATATGAATTATAGTAAACCTTATATCCTGTAATGGTGCCCTCTTCTTGGAATATCAGCACCTAAGAGACTGATGCCGGAAGATAACAATAAAGTCAGACTAGGCTTCATATTAAGTTTTAGACCATGCTAGGCTATACAGTGTAATCCCATGTCAAAGCCAAACCAATGAAGTAAGCAAGCAAAATCTAGGTAAAGGACAGTATGCGTGTGTGTGTGTGTGTGTGTGTGTGTGTGTGTGTGTGTGTGTGTGTCAGGCAGGGGGGTGCACAAAAAAGACTTGACTTTAAGAGTCTGTTATAGTACCACAGAAAATAGTTTTTTTGTAGGTTCTTGTGATTGCTAATCTATACAACACTACTTTATTAAGTATGTGGATTAGTTAATTAACAGTTTACTGGTAAACAAGCATGAAACTTCCTTTGACATAAAATCCAGGCATCCACTCTCATAATTATATTTTATGAGATATTGTATTTGGTATAACATGAGCCTGTATAATAAAACATTTTGGGTTTATATGAAATCAACAGCTTGAATCTGTCCCATGTATCATTAAAGCCATTCTGCTGGCAGGCAATGAAGAGGATAAGGGCAAGGGACAGCATTGTGTTCACACTGCCTTGTTAGCAGTCTTTCCGTTTCTTCCACAGGGGGAGGCTGAAGACCTAGAGCCAAGTGTTTGTGTCCTCTGCTGAGTACCTCGGTTTGTTAACTCAACTTGCTTATCACTGTCTCCAGGAGGCCATCTCCTCCCTTCTTTCAAAGGTCTCCTCTACCTTTGTCTCCTCTATTTTTCAAGTTACCTAGACAAAAAGAAACATCTTACATGTTACAAAGAATAGAAAAATCTCTATCATGGAAGCCTCTATGACACCATATCTTCGGCCCACTCCTAACTTTATTGCCACAGGTGCCTTGCAGCCATAGTAACATCAAATCATAAGGCTAATGATAACACAAAATTGCCTAATAAAGCAATTTAAATAAAAGGAATTTTTAAAAACAACTTTCAGTGAGTAGTGAGTATAAGAAAAAAAATTAAACCTACTTATAAATGCTAGCCAATGTTAACATTAGAATCAATAAAATATTATTTACTTCCCAAATGTAGCTCTCTTTATTACTTTCCCTGCATCTTGGATTGCATGTCATCTCATTTTCAGTGGCTTACCATCTGCATTAGATTTTCTGGTCCCAACCATCGCAGAAAGTGAGTGCTCTTCCTCATTAATATTCTTAACTTACTCAGAATAAAATAAAATTGTCGTGTTATTATTATACTTATTTGTTGTTGATTTGTTTCACATTCCTCACTATGATAAGTGCAATGAGGAGGGAAAAAGAAAGAAAAAAATGGCCATCTAATTTGCATGTCACAGCAATTTCATATTAAGAAAGCATTATGCCACTCTGTGTTAGTGAGACAGAAAAAAAAAAAAGGCTAAGGAACAGTTGTTATAAACTGAATTGTGTTCCCGATATATAAATTTATATATTAGCATTCTAACAATCATTATCTCAGATAATGACGATTTTTGGACACCGAATATTCAAATTGTTAATTAATATCATATAAAGTCACTATTTTGGAAGAATTGATGCTCCGTACGAAAAGATTCAAACACAGAGACATAACTTGAAGATGATGTGAAGATGGTTAGTGAAAATAGGACTCAAAACAAAACAAAACAAAACAAAACAAAACAAAACAAAAAACAGCCTAACTTCATCTTGGATGCTTAGTCTTCAAAATTCTAGAAAAAGATTCTTGTTTACCTGTACAATCCATGACATGTTGTTATGGTTGTTCTGAAAACCAACACACTGTGATACATACTTTTCAATATTACTCACTGTTATAGTGATAAATGTCTGAGTTTAAAATTCAATAATCCATTTCATAGTATTATTTACTATACCAATATAAATTGCCAAATTCACACTCTCTTAACAACTAGCACCTAGTTCAATTCTATACTAACTGTGGTAATGCCCTGTAAAACAGGGACAATTTATATTTGATGATGTATCTTGGAATGATATGTTCATCTGGGTGAATGAACTTTCCTTCTGTGTCTCATCCAGACAGGTTGTGCAGAGGCAAATAAGTGAGTAGATAATAAAGGATACTAATTTATACTAACCTAGAATATGAACTTTTCTCCTGTAATTGCTGTCACACTTTTTTATAGATTATGACTTGTTCTTTTCTGTTTTGATATTGATATACCTGCATATTAATAGATTTTATCCAAGGACAACAAATGAACAGTTTGGTGATCCTTGGTGACATTTGTCATTTCTACAAATGAGGGATAGTTACTTGCATTTATTATGAAGAAATCACTTCTGCTACACACATATTAAAATGTAACAGGCAGCCCCTCCCATAAAAAATTATATTTCATTAAATATCAATCATTTTAAATAGTAAGAAGCTAGTTGTGATGGCGAGTGTCTATGGTATAAGCTGTTATTCAGTAGAATATTTCCTGAAGACAACATATATTGAGTAATCTAAAAACCATTGAGTTCTGATCCTCAGCTGAAAAATAACAGCCCACGTTGATAATATAATGGCTTTCCTGTTAGAAGTCATTGTGTTGAAGTACATTATATGTAAGCATACATACATCATGAGATGAATGGTAGTTGCATCAGATTTGGTTTGAAAGTTATTCTCACATGATTCTGTGTAGAATAAGGCTTTTTGTGTAACGGTGTCCAAATTCTGTGGGAGGTGAAAACTCCCTCTTCTAGGGAAGCCATCTGCTTCCCCCCATGAAATGACTAATGATCAGAAGTTCCTGGATGTTCTACTCATGTTCCAGCAATCTGTGAAATTCACACGGGGACTGGCTCATAGCATCAATTATGGCTCCAGACAGAGGGGATTTTATATGTGTCTAAGAACCTTGAATAAAACTATATTAGCAATTATCTGAATACCGTCTTATTTTCAGTGCAGTGTTTTAGAGGGTTAATGTTTGGTACTGGTAATGACTGCCGTGATTCTACAGTAAGTATATCACCTTAAAAAATAGACACTGTAGAAAAATGACATGGCTTACACTAATAAACATATTTTAGAAGGAACATTTCAAAGAAAACAGAAATCAAAGAGGTTCTTTGTACCCACTGTATGGTGTGCATGGGATTAGTCTTCAAGACCAGTTTTGGAAACTAAAACCAATAAGACTTCGTGTTCATTAAACAAATAGGAGACGTATCGTCATATACTTTACATGTTTTAATCATATTTAGATTATTTATATCACATAAAATAGTGTAAATGATATATAAATAATATACAATGTCATGAAGATAAATGATAGAATGCACATTGGTACATGGGGAGTATGTATGAAACCTTTTAAAATGTATTTTATCTGTACACCTCAGCCAAGTGAAAAGAAAATGTTTCTTGGGAAGTTGAGCAGAGATTTATATCAATTACATACTTTATTCTATTTCTAGAAAGATATAAGAAAACATGTTAAGATAACTAGATTTCATTTCTGTGAAGATATTTAGATTTTTTCAGTCATGTTTCTCTTCTCACAGAAGGTTGCTACAAGTATCTTGACCAACCTAAGGATTGCCTTGCTCTCTACATATGTAAGTCCCTCATAGAAACAAACCAACAAGCTAACTAACAGAATTCTAGTAGTATTACAATCCTCTGATCACTGTATTTAACACATTAAAACAAGTTCTTAAAAACCAAAGATATTAAATGGCAAATATTAAAAAATAATTTTACTTCTTTTGTTAATTTTAATTTTTCATATTGATTTGTTTATTCACTTTGTATCCCACTTGTAGCTTTCTTCCTTATCCCTCCCAATGCCACCTTCATACCCTCATCTCCTCCCATGCCCCTCTCCAAGTCCACTTATATGGGAGGTCCTCCTCCTGTTCTGTCTGACTCTAGTCTATCAAGTTTTATCTGGACTGGCTGCATTGTCTTCCTCTGTGGCCTGATAAGGCTGCTCCTTCCTCAGGGGAAGGTGATCAAAGAGCCAACCACTGAGTTTATGTCAGAGACAGTCCCTGTTCCCCTAACTAGGGAACCCACTTGGACACTGAGCTGCCATGGGCTGCATCTTTGCAGGGGTTCTAGGTTATCTCCATGCATGGTCCTTGGTTGGAGAATCAGTCTCAGAAAAGAACTCTGTGCACAGATTTCTTAGTTTTGTTGCACTGCTGTGTAGCCCCTGTCCCCTCCAGGTATTTCTACCCCCCCTTCTTTCATAAGATTCCCTGCACTCTACCCAAAGTTTGGATATGAGCCTCAGCCTCTGCTTTGATACCCTTCTGAGTAGAGTCTTTGAGAGACCCTCTGTGGTAGGATCCTGTCATGTTTCCTGTTTTATTCCTCTTCCAATGTCCATCCCATTTGCCTTTCTGAGTGAGGATTGATCATCTTACCCAGGGTCCTCCTTCTTGCCTAGCTTCTTTAGATGTGCAGATTTTAGTATGTTTATCCTATCTTATACGTCTAATATTCACTTATAAGTGATTATATACCATGTGTATCTTTCTGCTTCAGGGATACCTCACTCAGGATGATCTTTTCTAGATCCCACCATTTGCCTGCAAATTTCATAATTTCCTTGTTTTTAACTGCTGAGTAGTATTCAATTGTGTAAATGTACCACAATTTCTGTATCCGTTCTTCCTTTGAGGGACATCTGTGTTGTTTCCAGATTCTGGCTATTAAATAAGAATAAAGCTGCTATAAACATGGTTGAGCAAATGTCCTTGTTGTGTACTTGAGCATCTTTGGATATATGCCTAGGAGTGGTTTAGCTGGATCTTGAGGAAGCATTATTCCTAATTTTCTGAGAAAACGCCAGATTGATTTCCAAATTGGATGTACAAGTTTTCATTCCCACTAGTAGTGGAGGAGGGTTCCCCTTTCTCCACATCCTCTCCAACGTATGTTGCCTCTTTAGTTTTTGACCTTAGCCATTCTGATGGGTGTAAGGTAAAATATCAGTGTTGTTTTGATTTGCATCTCCCTGTTGACTAAGGAAGTTGAGCATTTCTTTAAGTGTTTCCCTGCCATTTGATATTCCTCTTTAGAGAATTCTCTGTTTAGCTCTGTACCCCGATTTTTAATTGGATTACTTGATTAGTTGCTTTTTAATTTTTTGAGTTCTTTGTATATTCAGAATATTAGCCCTCTGCCAGAAATTGGCTTGGTGAGGAACCTTTCCCAGTCTAGGGTGTCATTTTGTTTGAATGAAAGTATCCTTTGCTTTACAGAACCTGTTCAGTTTCATGAGGTATTGATTGTTGATCTTAGAGCCTGTGCTGTTGGTATTCTGTTCAGGAAACTGTCTCCTGTACCAATAAGTTCAAGACTCTTCCCCACTCTTTCTTCTAACAGATTTAGTTCGTCTGGTTTTATGTTGAGGTCTTTGATCCATTTGGACTTTAGTTTTGTGCAGGGTGATAAATATGGATCTATTTGCATTTTGCTACATGTAGATATCCAGTTAGACCATTTGTTGAATATGCTGTCTTTTTTTCCATAATATGGTTTTGGCTACTTTGTCAAAAATCAAATGTCCGTAGGTGTATGGGTTTGTTTCTGAGTCTATTCAATTCCCTTGATCCATCATTCTGTTTCGATGCCAATACCATGCAGTTTTTAGTACTATTATTTTGCAGTACAGCTTGAGTTCAGGGGTGGAGATACTGCCAGATGATCTGTTGTTGTACAGGATCTTTTTGGCAAGTCTGTTTTTGAGAATTGTTCTTTCAAGGTCTGTAAGTTCTTAATAAAATGCAGTTCAGTTGCACAGAAATGAGAAAAAAATATACGGAGGAGATGGACTGAGAGAGCTTTTGCTAATAATCAGTCATAAGAAGCAGCATGTAAATACATTCATCCAAGTTTTTTTTTTTTTTTTCATCAGCGTTAACAGATTAGTTTTTCAACTACAGGGTCATCTTTCTGATTATTTGATAAACTAGACAGAACAAGAATATTCTGATTTTAAAAATAGATTTTTATTCTTGAATTAAGAATATTGAACAAATAGATACAAATAATTTTTGGTCCCGAGCCAAAAATAATTGGCATAATATGAGACATTGCAGTAAGGATAGGAAATTTCAGAAGTACTGACTGAAAAAGCTGTATTATTTAAGAAAAAAAAATAAACAGCTGGTGATCAGATATGCCATGCATATTTGGTCTGGACTATGGGATTTCCTGAGCATGTGGGAACCAAATTTTCCCAATAAATGTGGCTAACTTCGTGCGCATTTACAGTTCAGTTGTGAACTGCCTTGTCTCACCTGTGTGCCACTGTGGTTCAGAGTCAGTATTGAGATAGAAAAACAGCCAGTAACTGCATCGAAACCAAAAATTCAGCAAAAAAAAAAAAAAAAAAAAAAAAAAAAAAAAAAAAAAATTCTATTGATTGTTTTATTGTTTTTCCTTCTTGATTACAAAAATTTTCCTCCTGTTATGAGAAAGCTGGATGTGTGGTCAACTGAAAGAGGAAAGAAAATGAAAATGTGTTCTAACACCTCCTTAACATTTAGTTTCAAAGGCTGTTGGCAGGGAAGTAAAACATCCCCATTCTCCTTTATCATCTAATTCTTTTTAAAGTATCCATCATTATCACATTATTCATACAGTGAATGAAAGTTAAGCAGTTAAGGTGTGCCTCCCCTTACACAAGATATTCCATCTCTTTCTCTCTTTTTCCTTTTTTCTCTCTCTCTTGCACCACACCACATGAAATTGGGTTTTGTAAATCTTTAATAAGACTCAAACATGCTTACGTTTATCTTAATCTAGGTCCAGAGAAAAGTAAATTTAAAGCTTTCAAATACTTAAAGCCATATCATTTATATTGTATTTATATCTATATGTATAGCATTACAACTTTATCTCTATCATTTATCTCGTATGTGTATGAATATATGATTTCAAACAGCAGTCAAGAAAAATCTTTGCATTTTCATAAAATTAGTAAAGTTACTTTTTTAGGACATTCTAACAAAAGCAAATAAATTCTTGAAATGAAAAGAACTTCATAGATACATAAATCATATGCATTTAAAACAATGTTCAAAGGTTTTCAGTTATAAAGTTTGACTCACTATAGATGTTTTCTGTTTTTGAATTTGGGGTTAAATAAGGTGTTTTTGGTTTTGCCTTTTTGCAGTCATTTTTGTTGTTGTTGTTGTAACAAGTGAAATGTTCCTCTCTGTCCACATATAATAGGGACTTAAGGGTTGGGACAACTGGGATAACGCATAGACCTGGAGATTCCAAGGGTAGAGTTGAAGGAGATGTGGACATTTCATGGACTGTGGACACTTCTTCATTAAAATCATGAAGCTAACTATAGTATTTCTTTTTTGGTCCCATGGCACCCCCAAAACACTGAAAGGTCATGCAAAAACCTCAGGACCCAGAAAACCCTACAATGAGGGATTGTAGGAAGTTTCTTCCCAGACGCTCAGGTCAAATCCCCTGATCCTTAATAAATGTGCAATTTTTTTTAATGTTTGTTTCTTTTTTAATTTAAAAAAATTAATTTCTTTTTTATACTTTTTATTTTTATATTAATTACAGGTTATTTACTTTCATGATTTCATTTTTAATTCAATTTTTGTTTTTTTAATATTACTTACAGTTTATTAACTTTGTTTCCCAGCTGTAGCCTGCTCCCTCATTCCCACACAATCCCACCCCTTTTCCCTCAACTCCTCTCTGCATTTTTAAATTTTTATTTTTATATTAATTGCAATTTATTCACTTTGTATCCCAGCTGTAGCTCCCTCCCTCATTCCTTTCCAAAACCACTCTCCCTCCCTCATCACCTCCCATGCTACTCCCCTAAGTCTACTGGTAAGGGAGGTCCTCCTCCCCTTCCATCTGACAGTAGCTTATTAGGTCTCATCAGGACTGGTTGCATTTTCTTCCTCTGTGGCTTAGTAAGGCTGCTCCCGCCCTCAGGGGGAGGTGATCACGTTTTCTTTAAGAAGTATTTATCTGTAATAGTAGAAAAAGAGAAACAAAGTACTGAACACAGTACATGATATACTTCTTTAGAAGTAAAATTTAGATCCAGGCTCCTCACAGTTTAATAATAGTTGCAGAGGAACATGACTTAATACAATTACAATAAAAAAATTTGTATAAAAATGAGAAGTTTGGGAGAAGAAAAAGAATGGGATAAAAATATAAAATTGTGTTTTAACCTGAAAAATTGAAAATAAGAAAAACAAACAAACAAAAATGTCAAATGAGTATCTCCTAATAAGACAGGGATCTCAGTAAAGAGGAGTCAGAGTATGAGGAGGCAGGGTGTGGCAATTCCCTTCTCTGGAGCCCTGTGATGACACAGCTCCTCAGATGTTTCTGTATGCAAACATGTTTGCTGCTGTCTTAGTCTATTCCATATAAGGGTTTTTTTTACCTCTCTTTCTCAGGATCTTTCTCATCAAATTTCACTCTAAATGAAATGAGATCAAAGTAATAAAAAAAATAAGAAACAAGAGTAACTTCAGAGATTATTGGATTGATTAATACCAATGCATAATATTATCTCTTCATTCTTTACTGGCCCAGATTAGTAAAAATTATTTTCTCCTGGGAAATCAGACTAGCTCTATTGAAATTTTTGCAATGATTGACTTTAACAGTTTCTTTGGATAAAGTCATTCAAGTAAATTCAGGTAAATATTGTTTTTTGTCTTCGCTGAGATTACATTTTAAGCTATCTGATAACTTGGTGCTGTCAGAACTTTAATTAAATTGTAAATTGGCTATGGGTTGAATGAGGGTTATTTCTGTGGCATTTTCATATAATAAATTTGGGACTAACAGAAGAAATCTCCAGTGGTGTCACACAAGTTTTTTTTTTATAGACACAGATCACTTGATGGCATGTTTACCAATGACACTATTTTCAAAAAATTTAAAAACAAAGCGAAATAATTAAAAAATGATGGATAAGCTACAGCTTTCTTTAAAAATATCTAATAAGGTGAAGAGGGAGAAAATAGAGAAGAGACAGAAAAAAATATAGGGAACATCCAGTGTTTAGCATCATTATTTTCAGTGGTGTTGATTCCATTACTGTTGATCACTTCTTCCCCAAGCCATCTTAATTCTTGTGCTGTTCTAAATTTGATAGCCAAGGACCATGTATGGTTATAACCTAGAACCTCCACTCAGATGTAGCCTGTGGTAGCTCAGTAACCAATTGGTTTCCCAAAGTGAGGGGAACAAGGACTATTTCTAACAGGAACTCAATGACTGGCTCTTTGGTCTCCCCACCCCCGAAGGGAGGAGCAGTCCTGTTAGGCCACAGAGGAGGGCTTTGCAGCCAGTCCTGAAGATACCTGATAAAACAGGATCAGATGAATGGGGAGGAGGTCTCCCCTATCAGTGGACTTGGAAAGGGGCATGGTGGAGATGAGGGAGGGAGGGAGGGACTGGGAGGGAATGAGGGATCGGGACACGGCTGGGATACAGAGTTGATAAAATGTAACTGATAAAAAAATAATAATAATAAAATAAAAAAAGAAAAAAATAAATTTGATAGCTTAGGTATTTATATAAATTATCTTAAATAAGAGCTGGATGTTAAATAAAAAAATAATAAACCAACAAGGTATCAGACAATTCAAATGAAAACAATATTGTACAATGGCTAACTAGGGTGCACTGTTGAGTATTAATGCGTATAAACATGAGGTGAAAAAAAAGACAATGTTAGTGATATATCAAAGTGGACAGAAAAAAAGCCCACTAGACCTCCAGCCTAGAGAGCAGCGGTAATGGTCTTAGCAAACTCCAGTTGGTTATCAAATAACAAATGGTCATCCCTGAATTAGATGATCATTTATAATAAAGGGAATTTCAAATTTGGAATAAAAGTTAAGTTATGGGCCATTAGTGCACATAAATTTTTGAGGAATTTACAATGAGAAACTCTGATTTTGTTTTCTTTTCCTCTTAATGGATGTATATTTTTAAAAATATAATGTATCCTGATTATAGTTTCTCCTTCTTCCCTTCCCCTAATCTTCCCCATCTCTCCTTCAATCTTGATCTAAAGGATAATATTTTATT
The DNA here is from genome assembly GCF_030254825.1 of Meriones unguiculatus. Lineage (NCBI taxonomy): Eukaryota > Metazoa > Chordata > Mammalia > Rodentia > Muridae > Meriones > Meriones unguiculatus. Next base: position 29,804,522 of record NC_083358.1, read on the forward strand.
ATTTTGTTTTATTTTAAGCCAAAAACTAACACATCAGAGAAGGACAAAACAACAAACCAAAGAAAAAGAGCCCAGAAAAGAAAGAAGAAAAAGATATTGATACAAAGACTCACTCATTTCCATTTTTTTTTTTAAAGAAAAGCTCTAGTATAACGTTATGATATAAGGAACCTCCAAAGATGCTGTTGTGGTCATTTTTCATTGGCCATCTACTGCTGGCCTTGCAGCCTACCATTAAGAGTAGTTTCTTTAGTGAGAATCACTTGGAAGAGCTGAATTTTCATTTATCGTTATCAACTACAGAATGATTCTGGGTTATGGATGGGATCATTTGTCTTCTCCTTTCCACCCAATTCATCACCTGATGCAAATCCATATAGGCCCTGTGCATACTGACACTGTCTCTGTTTATATGTGTGTAAATACTGCTCTGTTTAGAAGGCCTTGTTTCCACGGTGTCCTCCATCCCCTTTGGCTCTTACAATCTTTCTGCCTCCTTTTCATCAGTATTTCCTGAGCCCCAAATGGATGGATTTGATGGAGACATATATTGTAATGCTGTGAGTTCCAAAGTCTCTCACTCTCTGCATAATATCTGTATAGGTCTATGTATTTGTTCCCATCTGCTGTAGGAGGAAGCTTCTCTGTTGATAGCTGAGCAATGCAAGTCTCTATGAATGTAGCACAGTGTCCTTAGGAGTTACTTTGTTGCTCCTATGTTTTGTTTTGGTTTGCTTTTTAATAACAGTAGCATTTGGTTTTACCCTAGGTCCCTCAGCTATCTAGTCTCAGGTTCTTGGTCACCCAAGTAGTAGAGTTCTAACTTGTAGAGTGATCCTTTAGTCAAATCACTTACTGTTTGTTTTTTATTTTTTTTCCTTCTACAAGCAGTGTGCCACCATTTCCCTAGCACATCTTGTGGGCAGGACACCATTGTAGATCAAAAGGATTGTGACTAGGTTGGTGTTCATATTATGCAGAGTACCTCCTATACAAAAGATACTACTAGTGCATATGGGTGAACTCCATGCAGGAACCAGGTTGACTTCTACATGATCATTGAATTGTGTAGGTTTCTGCATGAACCAGACCTTGCAGCCAGTTTATATAATAAAACCTTCATAGTCTTGACAACAGCCAAGGTAGTTTGGATGTTTCCATGGACATCTTTGGAAAACACCTGAATAGTATATAACCCAATCTCAGTATACTAAGCTTAATTTCTCACCAAGAGATGCCCAGTTGGGGCTCTCTCTCCCCCATTATTTTGTGTTTCCATTTATACTGCCCTTATATATGTGTATATTTTAGAAAGCTCATACTTAATTAGGTTTCTATGCTAACTTTCAAATAGCCTTTAATTTTGGCTTTCTGACCCAATAATATTCCCTTCTTCCCCATCCTTTCCTTTCTAACTTGATGCTATTATTCACGTGCCCCTACCCCTCCATCCCTAACTATTTATTTTATTTCCCTTTCTCATTGAGATCTATCTGCTCAATTCCCTAGCCCCTTACTCTATACCTAAATTCTCTGACTGCAAAGTCATAGCTTGGTTATCTTTCACTTAGTGAACCAACATTTTACTGCCTCAAATGAAAATGAATTTCTTTTAAAAACATTACAGGCGACTGAATTGTGTTTTCCCCAGAAACCAGGATGTCTAGCATAAAAATTATTGTCCCCTATAGTAGAAATTGCTGATTTTTTTTTCTTAATAAAAGAATAAAACTGTAGTTTGAAAACCTCTGGCTTTTGATTTTGGAAGTTGTGAGGCAGTGACTCTGATTTAAGATCCATCTAATAATTTATAAAAAATACTCAGCTTCTTAATTTATTTATTTTTTATACTTAATCTTCTTAAAAGCACTCTTAAATTCAGTAAGCATTGAAACCAACAGTACTGTATTATCCATTGCATACATTATTATTTAATATTATAAACTTTTTATTATTTTAATTTATTACTATTTATTTACATTGTATGCTATCTGTAGCCACCTCCCTAGTCCTCTCCCAGTCTCATCCTCCCTCTTCTCTTCCCATACCCTCCTCCAGTCCGCTGACTTGGGAGAGTGGGTTCCTCCTCTCCTTCCATCTGAACCTAGCCTATCAGGTTTCATCAGGACTAGCTGCATTGTCTTCCTCTTTGCCTGGTAAGGCTGCACTCCTATCAGGGGGAGGTGATCAAAGAGACAGCCACTGAGTTCATATCAGAGACAGTCCCTGTTCCCCTTACTAGGGTACACACTTGGACAATGAGCTGCCATGGGCTACATATGTGCAGGAGTTCTAGGTTATCTCCATGCATGGTCCTTGGTTTGAATAACAGTATCAGAAAAGTTCCTTGTGCCCAGTTGTTTGGTTCTGTTGCTTTCCTTGTGGAACTCATGTACCCTCAAGGCCTTCTCTCTCCCCTTTCTTTTATAAGATTCCCTGCACTCTGCCCAAAGATTGGCTATGAGTCTCAGCATCTGCTTCAATACCCTGCTGGGAAGAGTCCTTTAGTGGACCTCTGTGATGGCTCCTGTCCTGTTCCCTGTTTTCTCACTCTTCTGATGTCTACCCCATTTGTCTTTCTGAGTGAGGATTGATCATCTTACCCAGGGTCTTCCTTCTTGATTAGCTTCTTTAGGTGTACAGATTGTAATATGTTTATCCTATACTGTAGGTATAATGTCTATTTATAAGTGAGTATGTACCATGAGTATCTTTCTGTTTCTTGGGACACCTCACTCAGGAATATCTTTTCTAGTTCACATCACCTGCCCACAAATTTCATGATTTAATTGTTTTTAATTGTTGAGTATTATTCCATTGTATAAATGTACCACAATTCCTGTATCCTTTCCTCCTTTGAGGGACATCTGGGTTGATTCCAGACTCTGGCTATTACAAATAAAGTTGCTATAAACATGGCTGAGCAAATGTCCTTTTTTTGTATAGTTGAGCATATTTTAGACATATGCCTACGAGTGATATAGCTGGATCTTGCTTAATTGTCTGAGAAAGCACCAGATTGATTTCCAAAGTAGATGTACAAGTTTACATTCCCACCAGCAATGGACAAGGGTTCCCCTTTCTCCACATCCTCTCCAGCCTGTGTTGTCTCTTGAGTTTTGATCTTAGCCATTCTGTTGGGTTTAAGGTGAGCTTTCAAGGTCATTTTGATTTGCATTTCCCTGATGACTTAGGACATTAAACATTTTTTTAAGTGTGTCTCTGCCATTCAATATTCCTCTTTTATATTGGAATGGAAATAATTCTATTTGGAAGTAAGAACAGACTATTGCCTAAACATTTGAATAGACTATATTAAAAGAAATAGTAGTCTTCAGTGCTGAATATATTATTTGAAGTATAAGTAAAGATATAAGAGTCTAAAACCAGAAAGAGAAGAGAAAAAGATTGATAAAAACTGCATATTCTTAACCACTCAAATGAATATTGCTATAGCAGTTCCAAATAAATATTCAATCAAAGTCCTCATAGATGAGGAGTTCTTCATCAGATCTATTTGCTTTCTCCAAAAATACATTCATTTTACCATAGGACTGAAACAAAACATCTTATTTTCATGTTTGGCAATATTATAAATATTTATAACTACACATCTGTCCTAAGGAGAACCATGAAAAGTATTTATGACGATGAGTGAAAGTTCCTTTGAGTGGTCCTTGAAGAAATCACAATGTGTGTTCCAGCCAATTGTTTACCACTTGAGCTAAGAGTCCTGACCTTCAATAAATAAAAAGCCTTTATCTAATGGAAAAAAATTCAGAGAAGAACAAAACATTGGTTTTCATTTGTTTTGTTTTGTTTGTTTGTTTGTTTTTAAATGAAAAGTGTGGTTGGGCTTCTTTTCTGGAAACAGTTTCTGACTGTAGCATCATTTGATCTAGGTTTTGTATATTTCCCATTATTTTTTTTTATTTTTCTTTTATTGTAAACCACTTTCAAATGCCAAGTTTTTTGTTTTTAAATTATTGCCATTTTCCAACCCCTCTATTTCTATCGTTAGCAAATGATTTAGAAATATTTATTAGAATATTATCCTCACCTACTTAAATGACCTTGAGAATTTAGGATGAGTGATAAGCGAATCTGTCAATCAATGCATGCTCATAACAGAGATGCAGGACCTACACTGTGAAGTTTGAATTATAATTCTGCAGGCACACTATCACGGAGCTCATGACAACTGAAATAGAATGAAAAACCTTGGGCTCTACACGGAAAATTAAAGCGTAATCTCAAACTTTTTGTTTTTATTAAGAGCTCAGCTGACCTTTTCTTGGAGATCTTGTATTTTATGACTTGCTTTTCTGGAGTTATAAACTATGTATAATTTTCCTAGTATACCAAGGTTGAAAAGGCTCAGGAATCTCCCAATCAAAACAGAGCATTTAACTAAGGTCTTGAAATTTGAGGCAAACTGCCCACAAAAGCACTCTTACTAAGATTTTCTTTTCCTTTAGACCACTTTTAAAGTTGCCTTCATTCTTAAATACAAGAAATGTTTCCTTGAAACATCTGGAGTTTTCTTTAATGGTATTTAAATTATACGTCTGCAACCAGGAGTCTTGAATCATAATCTTGAAACCAAACATGATTTGTAAAGAGCTCATGATTACAAGATCAAAAAGACTACATTAATATGACATCAGCTCATTAATTTGTACCTTCATCTGTGCCCTCCTGCAATTTAAAAATAGCTTCACTGATTACAGCAAGGTTTTCTTCCTTTTGGGGCAAAAAAAAAAAAGATAGTAGCATAATTGAATTTTTTGATGTTATCTTTGATGAACATTTAGAAGCTCAGAGCCAAACCTTATCTTGGAAAATTTTAAATTTATCTGTACGAAAGAGGAGAAGAACATAGATCTGAGGAGGAATGTGAATTGGATGTGCTGCTGCACATTTAAAAAAAATAAGTGCGGTCTAGGAGTTCTGTAGCAGCAAGAGGAGGAAAGAGATAAGACATGTGTGGGTTCCCTGTTAACGTGTGTGTGTGTGTGTGTGTGTGCACTTTTAATCTTCCTGAGACTTTACTGTCATTTAAAACAAGTAAATCTAAATCACTGAGCAAGCTCCTAGACATTCTTATAAGTACAAGATTCCTGTATGTTTGATAATACTCTTTTCCTTTCCCCTTCTTCATTTTTCCAAAAGTAAAAATTCAAACAGCTGTAAAGTAATTGAGTTTCTTTGTTCCTTTGTTTTAATGTAAGTCCATTTTTTTTAATTTATAAATCAGAAAAATCTAGAGCTCAAAGAACACCAACAATAAAAAAAAAGTCATTCTGTAGGTCAGTAAGCTCTAGAGAATTAAAGGTTTCTTATTTTGTTAATTTATTATTTTTCTGACAAGACAAATTAATAACCCCCAAACATAATAACTGTTTATTACTATTAATACTATTATTATTATTTAGAATTTATTTAGCTATTTTGTCCTGGATGTAGCCCCCTCTGTCATCTCCCACCCCCACTTCCACCCTCCTTCTTTTCCTCCCCAATTCCTCTCCTCCAGACCATTGATAGGGGAAGTCCTCTTCCCCTACTGTCTCATCCTTGCCTAGGAGGTACCATCAGAACAGTCTGGATTTTTTTCCTCTGTGGACTGGCTTAGTCACCCCACCTGGGAGAAGTGATCAAGGAGCAGGCAACCGATTAATGTCAGAGACTGTCTCTTCTCTCCTTACTAGGAAACTCACATGGAGACTGAGCTATCTATGAGCTACATCAGAGCATGGGGTCTATGTCCTCTCTATGTATGGTCTTTGGCTGTTTTTGTTTGTTTGTTTTTAATTTTTATTTAACTTTTATTAATTATACTTTATTCATTTTGTATCCCCCCATAAACCCCTCCCTCCTCCCCTCCTGGTCCTCCCCTCCCCTCCCTTTTCTGCATGCATGCCCCTCCCCAAGTCCACTGATAGGGGAGGTCCTCCTCTCCTTCTTTCTGATTAGTCTATCAGTTCTCATCAGAAGTGGCTGCAAAAGCCCTCATATTGATCTTTTTGTTAAGAGTTTCTTCCTACTCTTCTGCCATAACTGAGGAACCACTTTTTCACAGATGCCTTGGCTAACTACTATCCTCATTGTCCACCATTTCACTCTTAGTTATTCAAGGAGATGTCAAGGGCCTCATAGCTTTTCTTCTGTTTATTTGTGACTCCCATATTAGAATTTCTAAAAATTTTGTTTGCTTAGTTTCTTACTGGATTTCTAGTGCCTAGACGTGTTTCTAGGTATGTAGAAATTGGTGTGTGGATATTGAATACTGCAAGTTTTGATTAAACTGACTGATAATGGGTGTTCTGCAGGATGGAAGGAGGGAAACAGCGGAGGAGGCATACAGTCACTTGCTTTTGTGTGGAAGGAAGTTAAGAATCAAGAAATAAAACCTTCTCTTTTGTGCATCCTCAGGAATACAGCAGAGCATTTAATAAATATTGTAACAAAAACATTGTCATCTGTTTCTTATTTTATATTTTACATGGGTTAACTCAATGTCCGAAATAATTTTCAGTAATGTAGAATACCCTGTTTTTACCGAGTGAAGTGTTCGGAATTAGACACTATCTTCATAGCAATGCATGATGCCAAACAAACAAAAAGTACTAATACAACTTTTACAGGAGCCTACCACAGAGGGCCTCCGAAAGACTCTACCTAGCAGTGTATGAAAGCAGATATTAAGATTCATAACCAAACCTTCGGCAGAATGCAGGGAATCATATGAAAGAAGGGGGAGTTAGTAAGACCTGGAGAGGACAGGAGCTCCACAAGGACCAAATATATTAGGGCACAGGGGTCTTTCATCAGACTGTTTCTCCAACCAAGGACCATGTAGCGATCTAACCTAGAACCCCTGCTCAGATATAGCCCATGGTAGCTCAGTATCCAAGTGGGTTCTCTAGTAAGGGGAACAGGGACTATTTCTGATATGAACTCAATGGTGAGCTCTTCAATCCCCCTCCTCCATCCCTCCCCACCCCCCCCGCCGAGGGAGGAGCAGAGGAGTAGTCTTGCTAGGCTAAAGAAGAGGTCATTGCACCCAGTCCTCAAGAGTCCTGATAAGCTAGGGTCACATGGAAGGGGAGGGGGTCTTTCCCTATCAGGGGACTTGGAAAGGGGCAGGGAAGAGATGTGGGAGGGAGGGTGGATTGGAATGTAATGAGGGAGGGGGCTATGGCTGGGATACAAAGTAAACAACCAGGGGGCAGAGCCAAGATGGCGACTAGCACACACAGTTTCTGAGCAGTGGGATACCTGATCTTATGAGTTGGAGAATGGAAGGACCCCCAACCCAGGAAAACCAAGGTGAGGCGTTCTGAACAACAGGGACCATCGCAGGAGGTGAAAACTTTGGTCTCCGGTCACCCAGAGACTTGCTTGGGGAAAGAGAGAAACGATCCTTTGTTCTTGCGGCACTCCCTTCCCCCAGACCTCCTTCCTCCTCGGCACAGAGGCACAGCGGACTCATCTTTCTCAGCACAGACCTAACTGCCTGGGGTATACAGCCGCTGGAGCCCCAAGCACTTTAGCAGCAGACAAAAGCCAGCAGTACGTGTCCTGGAGTCCCAGATTTGCGCAGTGGCTGCACCATCCTCCCAGGGCGCGAATCTGCTAGACACCATACTAGCTTCGCAGGATAGCCATCACTGACGGTACGGCCCGCCCAATCCCACAGTGACAGAGAATACGCTATATACTCACCGAAACCAGGCAGAAACGTCATACAACCTGGACACACCAGGCGCTGGGACTCCCAAGCTTGGAAATCACAGCGAAGAGACCCCAGAACTTCCCAGAAAGCATTGGGACTAGCAACCCAGTCTCCAGTTACAGTGGGACGTGGCTGCGGGGCAGCACTGAACTGGTGGGGCACCACAGCCCTCCAGTTTAAGACTAACCAGGGCCAAACCAGAGAACAGAGAGCCTGGTTACCCCATCCCTGCTGAAGTGACCACCCTGAAATCTCCAGCTGCAGCAAGACCTCAGAACCTGGCAGTGACAGCAGCACAGAACTGGCGGAGCACATCAAAGAAGCAGGGCCAAACCAGAGAGCAGAGAGCCCCAGATACCACGATCTCTGCCAAGAGACCTGCCTGTAAGTGAGTGCACCCTTGAGAATCTGCAGTTCCCCAGATCCTGGGTCCTTCTAAATCAGAAGCCAGGCATCGAACCCACCTCCCACCCACATACCCACTTTGGGAAACAGAGGGGCACTAGGGACATTGAAGTTCCTGCCCTGTGGGCCTGATTGAGGAGTTAAGACAGTTAATGCCAGAAATTGCGCTGCGATCATCATTAGCACCTGCGACATATACAGTGCAGAGCCCCTCCCACACACTCAAGGGTTCAACATTAGTCATCACTCTGTCCCTCGAGAAACTCATCCACGCACACTTACACACACAGACACACACACGTGCGTGCACACACACACGCTTGCATTTGCCCCGTTTGCGCCTGCGTACTTTCCTCCCACAGGTACAGCTAGTCCTCAGCACACGCTGAGAGTGCTCAGCTTCCTGAAGAACTCTCCAGATACCAGAGAGAGACAGCACCAGTCTGATCTGCAGAATCCAAAAACAAACAGGGAAGGTTTCAGATAAGCCAATGGCCAGGGGTAGGTGAAAGAACACTTGCAACATAAATCAGGACATCATGACTTCACCAGAAAAACCCCAAAATCGATGGATACTCCAATTCAGCAGAAGCACAGGAAAATGATTTTAAAGCCATGCTTGCCCAATTATTTGAGGCTCATAAGGAGGAAATGAACAAGTCTTTCAAAGAGATGGCCAGTCAAATGGAGGCAAAGAAAGAAGAAATAGGCAATATCCTTAAAGAAACACAGGCAAACATAGCCAAACAAATAGATACACAAGTAGAGGAAAAATTAGTGGCATATAAGAAGGAAATGAAAAAAGAAATAGAGGCCATCGTAGAGAGACAGGAATCCAAATTCAAACACATGAATGAAATGGTGCAAGGCATGAAAACAGAATTAGAATCAATAAAGAAAACACAAAATGAGAAAACCCTTGAGCTGGAGAACTTGGAGAAAAGATCAGGAACCACAAAAGTAAGCATCACCAGCAGAATACAAGAGATGGAAGAGAGAATCTCTGGAGCTGAAGACACACTTGCAGAAATGGATACTTCTCTCAAAGAAAAAGTAAAATCAGAAAAAGTTCCAATCACAAAATATCCAAGAAATCAAGGATGCTATGAAAAGACAAAATCTAAGAATAATAGGAATTCATGAAAAAGAAGACTCCAGACTCCAAGGTCCAGAAAATATTTTCAAGAAAATCATAGAAGAAAATTTTCCCAACTTAAAGAAAGAGATGTCCATAAATATACAAGAGGCCTACAGAACTCCAAATAGACTAGACCAGAAAAGAAACACATCACGTCACATCATAGTCAAAACACTAAATCTACAGAACAAAGAAAAGATATTAAAAGCAGCAAGGGAAAAAGGCCAAGTAACATATGAAGGTAGACCTATCAGAATCACACCAGATTTCTCATCAGAAACTATGAAAGCCAGAAGGGCCTGGGCAGGTATCATGGAGACTCTAAGAGATCACAAATGTCAACCCAGACTACTATACCCTGCAAAACTTTCAATCAACATAGATGGAGAAAAAAAAATATTCCATGACAAAACTAAATTTACACAATATCTACACAGCAAACCATCCCTGCAAAAGATACTAGAAGGAAAACTCCAATCCAATGAAAACAAATTCACCCAAGAAAACAGGGCATACAGATAAGATCCCAACAAAAATGAAAAGAAAACAAGCAATGAAACAGGGTTAGATCACCGACTCCATTACAAAAGGAACTAACATGCATTGGTCACTATTATCTATCAATATCAATGGACTCAACTCACCAATAAAAAGACACATGCTAATAGAATGGTTAAAGAAACAGGATCCAACATTCTGTTGATTCCAAGAAACACACCTATGCAACAAAGATAAACACTACCTCAGAGTAAAGGGCTGGAAAACTGTTTTTCAAGCAAATGGTTCCAGAAAACAAGCTGGAGTAGCCATCCTAATATCTAATAAAATAGACTTTCAACCCAAGTGAATCAAAAAAGATAAGGAGGGCCACTATATTCTCATCAAAGGAAAAATCCACCAAGAGGACATCACAATCTTGAATATCTATGCCCCAAATACAAGAGCACCGACATTCGTAAATGAAACATTATTAAAGCTTAAATCATACATGGATTCTAATACCTTAATAGTGGGAGACTTCAACACTCCACTCTCACCAAGGGACAGATCAACTAGACAGACACCAAATAGGGAAATAAAAGCACTCACAGAATCCCTAAATCAAATGGACCTAATAGACGTCTACAGATCGTTGCACCCAAACTCAAAAGAGTACACCTTCTTTTCAGCACCGCATGGAACCTTTTCCAAAATAGACCATATAGTGGGTCACAAAGCAAGCCTCAACAGATACAAAAGGATTGAAATAATCCCTTGTATACTATCTGACCAACATGGACTAAACTAGACATCAACAACAACAGAAACAACAAAAAGCCGACACGCACATGGTAACTGAACAACTTACTACTCAATGACAGCTGGGTTAAGGAAGAAATAAAGAAAGAAATTAAAGACTTACTAGAATTCAATGAAAAGGAAGGCACAACATACCCAAATTTATGGGACACATTGAAAGCAGTGCTCAGAGGAAAATTTATAGCACTAATTGCCTGTAAGAAGAAATTTGTAACATCACATACAAACAACTTAATGGCCCAACTGAAAACCTTAGAAAAAAAAGAAGCAGATACACCCAAGAGGAGCAGACGGCTGGAAATAATCAAACTAAGGGCTGAAATCAATCAACTAGAAACAAATAAAACTATCCAAAGAATCAATGAAACAAAAAGCTGGTTCTTTGAGAAAATCAACAAGATAGACAAACCCTTAGCCAAACTAACTAAAAAGCAGAGAGAAACTATCCAGATCAGCAAAATCAGAAATGAAAATGGGGACATAACCACAGACACTGAGGAAATCCAAACAATTATTAGGTCATACTACAAAAGCCTATATGCCACAAAATTTGAAAATCTAAATGAAATGGATAATTTTCTTGAAAGATTCCATCTACCAAAACTAAGTCAAGATCAGGTAGAAAGACTGAATAGCCCTATATCTCCCAAGGAAATCGAAGCAGTCATTAACAGTCTCCCCTCCAAAAAAAGCCCTGGACCAGATGGCTTCAGCGCAGAATTCTACAAGACCTTCAAAGAAGTGCTAACTCCAATTCTCCTCAAGCTATTCCATAAAATAGAAACAAAAGGAACACTACCAAACTCATTCTATGAAGCCACAGTCACCTTAATACCTAAACCACAGAAAGACCCAACAAAAAAAAGAGAACTTCAGGCCTATCTCTCTTATGAACATTGACGCAAAAATACTCAATAAAATACTTGCAAACCGAATCCAAGAACATATCAAAGATATCATCCACCATGACCAAGTAGGCTTCATCCCAGGCATGCAAGGGTGGTTCAACATACAGAAATCAATCAATGTAATCCACTACATAAACAAACTGAAGGAGAAAAACCACATGATCATCTCCTTAGATGCCGAAAAAGCATTTAACAAAGTCCAACACCCATTCATGTTTAAAGTCTTGGAGAGATCAGGGATACAAGGCACATACCTAAAGATAGTAAAGGCAATATACAGCAAGCCTATAGCTAACATCAAACTCAATGGAGAGAAACTTAAATCAATCCCACTGAAATCAGGGACAAGACAAGGCTGTCCATTGTCCCCATATCTCTTCAACATAGTACTTGAAGTCCTAGCCAGAGCAATAAGACAACTAAAGGAGATCAAGGGGATACAAATGGGAAAGGAAGAGGTCAGTGGCACTATTTGCAGATGATATGATAGTATACATGAGCGACCCCAAAAATTCAACCAGAGAACTCCTTCAGCTGATAAACACCTTCAGCAAAGTGGCAGGATACAAAATCAACTCAAAAAAATCAGAAGCCCTCCTATATACCAAAGACACAAAGGCTGAGAAAGAAATTAGGGAAACAACACCCTTCACAATAGCCACTAATAACATAAAGTACCTTGGTGTGACTCTAACCAAGCAAGTGAAAGACCTGTTTGAGAAAAACTTCAAGTCTCTGAAGAAAGAAATCGAAGAAGATATCAGAAGATGGAAAGATCTCCCGTGCTCATGGATTGGTAGGATTAACATTGTAAAAATGGCCATACTGCCAAAAGCAATCTACAGATTCAATGCAATTCCCATCAAAATACCAACTCAATTCTTTACAGACCTTGAAAAAAAGATTCTCAGCTTCATATGGAGAAACAAAAAACCCAGAATCTCCAAAACGATCCTGTACAACAACAGATCATCTGGAGGTATCTCCATTCCTGATCTCAAGCTGTACTACAGGGCAACAGTAATAAAAACTGCATGGTATTGGCATAGAAACAGAAAGGAGGATCAATGGAACCGCATAGAAGACCCAGAAATAAATCCACACACCTATGAATACTTGCTATTTGACAAAGAAATCAAATCCATTCAATGGAAAAAAGACAGCATCTTCAACAAATGGTGCTGGACCAACTGGATGTCTACATGCAGAAAAATGAAAATAGATCCATATTTATCACCCTGCACAAAACTAAAGTCAAAGTGGATCAAGGACCTCAACATAAAACCAGATACCCTAAATCAATTGGAAAAAAAAAAGTGGGGAACAGCCTAGAACTCATTGGCACAGGAGACAACTTCCTGAACAGAACACCAACAGCACAGGCTCTAAGAGCAACAATCAATAAATGGGACCTCATGAAACTGAAAAGTTTCTGTAAATCAAAGGATACCGTCATCAAAACAAATCAACTGCCTACAGATTGGGAAAGAATCTTCACTAACCCTTTATCTGACAGAGGACTAATATCCAGTATATACAAAGAACTAAAGAAGCTGAAAAGCAGCAAACCAAATAATCCAATTAAAAAATCGGGAACAGAGCTAAACAGAGAATTCTCGACAGAGGAATATTGAATGGCAGAAAAACATTTAAAGAAATGCTCATCCTCAGTAGCCATCAGGGAAATGCAAATCAAGACGACCCTGAGATATCACCTTACACCCATCAGAATGGCCAAGATGGAAAACTCATGCGATAACACATGCTGGAGAGGTTGTGGAGAAAGGGGAACCCTCCTCCACTGCTGGTGGGAATGTAAACTGGTACAACCACTCTGGAAAGCTATCTGGCGCTTTCTAAGACAAATAGGAATAGCGCTTCCTCAAAACCCAGCCATACCACTGCTAGGTATATACCCAAAGTTCGTTCAAGTACACAAAAGGGATACTTGCTCAACCATGTTTATAGCAGCTCTATTTGTAATAGCCAGAACCTGGAAACAACCCAGATGTCCATCAACGGAGGAATGGGTACATAAATTGTGGTATTTTTATACAATGGAATATTACTCAGCAATCAAAAAGGAGGAAATCATGAAATTTGCAGGCAAATGGTGGGATCTAGAAAAGATCATTCTGAGTGAAATATCCCAGAAGGAGAAAGACAAACATGGGATATACTCACTTATATAGACCTATAAGATATGATAAACATAATGAAATCTATACACCTAAAAAAGATAATCAGTAGAGCGGACATGGGGTAAGATGATCAATCCTCATTTAGAAAGACAGATGGGATGTGCATTGAACATATGACAAGAGTCTACTGAGCGCATCTGAAAGACTCTAACTAGCAGTGTTTTCAAAGCAAAGACTCATGACCAAACCTTTGGCAGAGTACAGGGAATCATAAGAAAGAAGGGGAGTTAATCTGATGGGGATATCATAGGAGCTCCACAAGGACCAAATATATCAGGGCACAGGGTCTTTTCTGAGACTGACATTCAACCAAGGACCATGTATGGATATAACCTAGAACCTCTGCTCAGATGTAGCCTGTGGTAGCTCAGTAACCAATTGGTTTCCCAAAGTGAGGGGAACAAGGACTATTTCTAACAGGAACTCAATGACTGGCTCTTTGGTCTCCCCACCCCCGAAGGGAGGAGCAGTCCTGTTAGGCCACAGAGGAGGGCTTTGCAGCCAGTCCTGAAGATACCTGATAAAACAGTATTGCATGAATGGGGAGGAGGTCCCCCCCATCAGTGGACTTGGAAAGGGGCATGGTGGAGATGAGGGAGGGAGGGAGGGACTGGGAGGGAATGAGGGATCGGGACACGGCTGGGATACAGAGTTAATAAAATGTAACTGATAAAAAACAATAATAATAAAATTTAAAAAAAGAGAAAATAGATAGGAAGGTGAGGAAGATCTATATATAATTGGATGAAGGGAAATAGGATTAAAATATATTGTATGAAATGTAAAAAATTTAAACAATAACAACAGGATTTAATACACTTAGATGAAATTAACCATAACAAGGAGTTAATTGATTTACTTGTACTGGTATTGGAGTGTAGATCTGACCTACTTTGGCAGCCTTCTCTTCTATGACATTTGAGGAAAAAGCAAAGATTGATCTATGACCATTTGCTTGAAATGACGGTTGTAGATGTGGTGTGGCTCCAACCTTCATCACGCATCTTTTTCTTTAAACTTATTCTCTTTGGGCCTTTTATCTTCACTGGCTTATAACTACTAAAAGAGAGGTTGCTATTTAGCTTAACAGCATTCACACGTTGAGGAATAGCCACACACTGATCACCCGGACACCAGACACATAGATGGAAGTTCATTGAATGCTGAGCAAAGTCTAACAACTCAGGGCCACAGTTTGGATTCTGGAACTAAGACTGTGTGATTCTAGTTCGCTTCTAAAGCAGCCTTTTTATAAGAAAAACACACATGGTATATACTCACTCATATAGACATACAACATAGGACAAACCCACTAAAACCTGTACATCTAAAGAAACTAAGCAAGAGAGAGGACCCTAACTAAAATGTCCAATCCCCATCCGGAAAGGCAAAGAGGATGTACATCAGAAGAAGAAGAAAACAGGAAACAACCTAGGAACCTACCACAGAGGGCCTCTGAAAGCCTCTGCCCTTCAGACTATCAAAGCAGATGCTGAGCCGGATGGGCAACTGTTTGGCAGAGTGAATGGAATTTTAGGTAAGAACTGGGAAATAGTAAGAGCTGGAGAGGACAGGGTCTCCACAAGTAGAGCAACAGAACAAGAAAATTTGAACACAGGGAACTTCCCAGAGACTCATACTCCAACCAAGGACTATTCATGGAGATAACCCAGAACCCCTGCACAGATGTAGCCCAGGGCAGTTCAGAGTCCAATTGGGTTACATAGTAATGGGAAGAGGGACTGCCTCTGACATAATCTGATTGGCCTGCTCTTTGATCACCTCCCTCTGGGGGGGAGCAGCCTTACCAGGCCATAGTAGAGGACAATGCAGCCACTTTTGATGTGAACTGACAGACTAAGATCAGAAAGGAGAGGAGAACCTCACCTATTAGTGGACTTGGGGAGTGGCATGCAAGCAGAGGGAGGAGGGAGGGTGGGATTGGGAGGGAAGGAGGGAGGGGCTCATGAGGGATGCAGAATGAATAAAGTGTAATTGATGAAAATTAAAAAAAAATAGAACAACATTTTAATTCCTTGGATTAAAAAAAAAAAAAAGAAAAAAAGAAAAACTGTAACCAGGTAACCAGGTGTTGGAAGCAGAAAGGGGGCAGTATTACATCAGTTTGACTAGGTAAACAAAGAATTTCTAACTGACTTTTAATTTAATTACTCCTGTAGTTTGAGAGTTTTCAGAATGTTTAGACAACAAAATATACGAAGTTTGAGTAATGAAACCTTTGAGAAATAAGAAAAGAAACAATAGAGACATAAAAATGTAAGTGTATTAAAAAAACACAAAGTAAACAACCTGTGATTAACATAAAAATAAATAATAAATAAATAAAATAAAAATTAAAAATTGAAAAAAGAAAAAGCAGCAAAAATTAAAAAAAAAATTGCTTAATGCAGCATTCTGGCCATGTTACAAAAAAAAAAAAAAAAAAAAAAAAAATTAGACCAGGGAATTAGGCTTGCTAACCTTATTTCTGGTGGGGCTCCAGAAATCATCTGCAGTCAATTTATTATGTTGCCCTCTATCTAGCAGATCAAGATAATGGTACATACCACTTTAATGAGTAAATGGAAAATCATTGTAAAAAATGCACTATCAAATGCAAAATAAAAGTATTGAAAGGTTATTCTGAATCTATGACATTATATGAAGCCATTGGTAATCACTGCATTCTTACAGTTTTCTTAAAAGCTCCAAGTGGAAGCCAATATCTTCCATTATTCTGCTTAATCTTTCTGTGGTAATAACTCATCATTATGAAACAAAGCATCTAAAATGATTGCAGTACTCTCTTGGGAAACCTTGCCTTCTAGCCTTTTAAATGATAAGGTATGATGCTACTGATGACTGAAAGAAAAGAATAAAGACGAAATACATTAAAAATTGTTAAATGACTAGTTAAAAAATCTTAAAGTCATTGAATTGAAAAGAATTAAATGGACCAATACATTAGTTATATCTTGTGTAGATCTAAATTATAAATCTAAAAATAATTCTAACAAATCAATTCCATTTAAAAATGAGAAATTTGAAGTGTGAAGGAAATGCCAGGATTGACCAAATATACAGAAAAAAAAAAACAAAACATTGTTTGTTCAGTTTGAAACCCAATCTGTCAGCAGGCCTTGCTCTATCTTAGAACCTTTTCTGTTCTGCCATATGTCCAACAACCTATTTCCTGCCTAAGCTATAGGCCATCGGATTTATTACTGACAGCTGAAATTTTCATACACACAAAAGGTATTCTCTCAAGAAGTATTTTATGATTTTACACGTGTTTTATTGTCACTTATCTTCTCATGGATAATTTGGTGGTGGTAATAAGGTATCTTCAAGAATGATGAAGATATTACCTATGGCTCTTTCAACATATGTTATCATGTGGCGAACGTGTGTGTATGCATGCAAAATCTGGTTGAAATTACAACCGAATAAAAATTTCTATTCATTTAATAGTCACTTCTATTTATGTGAAAATTACAACTTTTTCTGCTAGTACCAGTTTCTTCTTTCTTGTCCATTACTGCATATTTAGACTCAACATTATATATGTTATAATTATATATTTATATATTTATTTATAATATTTATATAATATACTTATATAAAAATAATAAATATATAAATACTAAATATGTGAACAATTTATATATAATAAATATGTATAATGTATTATATAAATATAAATTTATATGTGAATATTATAAGAGTATAATATTTACATATTTATTGTTTTATACATATTTATATATAATTATATATTTTATTCCTTTGAAATGTGCGAGACAAGAAAGAAACTTTTTGGTATTTAGTTCAATTTAATTTGATTCATCTTATATTTGACAAAATATTCTACATACACTTTGATAGTATGATGAATGCTGGTGCTCTATTGCTTACATTCAATCACACTGAAATATTCAATATGTGAGTTTTGTTTTATCATCCTAAAATGTGAAATCTTTTAAAGAAGAAGTTACTTGTCTGAAAACAAATTAAAATTTACTCTGAAAAGTATTCTCGGTATCTTAACAGGAAATACTGACCTGTATATTTGTATATCATTTTAATGAAATGATATTTTTATCTAAATCAATTATATTTAAATTTTACTTGTTATTTTATTTTAACGTTGTGAGTAAAGAAGATGTGTAATATTTAAACAATCTCCTTTTTAAAAAATTGGCCCATTTCAGAAAATATAAAAGTGACCTCTTTATAGAAACAAGAGGCTATTTAAGCTGTGGGCTGGCTTTCCCCAGGGTCCGAGGATTGTTCAAGGTTCCTGAATAAACTGCATTGAGAAAAAAAAAAGAAACAATGAAGAACAACTATTCATATTTATGCATGTTTTATGAAGGTTTTCCTGTAGGCTAAACTGTATTAAGGTGAGAAAAAAACTAGATGAAAGGAGAATTCAAAACCCTGGCTTCACTCACAAGGCAAAGAATAAAATATGACATTTCTTTTTAAACATTTCCTGATCTTAATGTCCCTATAAGCCTGAGCCATCTTCTTCTGAAGTTGAAAAGTTATCTCCAGGCACACAGTGATCCAGGTGATGCAGATTAAGAAATTATTAAAGTTGCCCTAATCAGTGCTAAATATTTGGTGATAGCCCTGAATTTGTTACCAATTAAAGATCAGGTGAGTATCAAGCTTAACAATAAGCACCTGAGAACTTTTATAACTGCCTTAACAGAACAATTATACATCGAGTCTAATAATGAACAATGATAACTTGTGTTATTTTATTCACTTTCTAAATTTTACGAAGTAGTAATCTTTGAAAATTGGTGAAAATTTGAAATAGTATCTTTTAGTGTCACAAATATTGCCATAGATTATGTACAGTATCTGATGAAATAATGATCTAGTTCAGGTTGAGTACATAACATAGTTCATGATACAGACCTTAAGATCAGACACAGGCTAGCAAAGTTCTTCGTACAAAGGGCTTAGGTGTCAAGGGAGAGACATAGTCTAGCCTGCTCAATGGTGAAAATTCACATAAAATAATTAGAGAGTAACATTACGAGCCACCAATTAGAATGATTTCTCTTAATGATAACACAGAAAATAAACAATGGGGACAAATTTACAAGAGGGTCAGAGATAATATTAGTTATTATTAGTGTTCTCCTTGAATTCATAACATTGCCATCATTGAGGATTCAAAATTTCTTGATAGCAAATGTTTCCAATCCCTTCATGTCCACTCTAACCTTCCCCCGCTTTCTTGGATGCACCCGCTCCTATCTTGGGCATATCAGATGTTCATGAGTTCGTAAGGCTTTTTTTGAATGATCACTGAGACAGATATCAGTAGAATCTGACTTCACTCTTCACCTCCACTGCTTACATAATGCTTACATTATTTTAGCAGCTCATCTTCTTGGATCTTTAACTCTTCATGGGATTTTTAAAAATCACCTTTAAAGAACATTTTAACATTTGGAAAACCACAGATGTGAAAAAGTAATCAGGTGGCAGATTAATCTATTAGTGTTATCCACCCAATATTTTTAGCACTAGCATCCATGTTTTTATTAGTCCTGAGTCAAATATATTTCTCTTTGTACAGAGGTTGTGATAAGTATCTGAAATTCCATCATATGTTTCCCTCTACCAAGACCAAAAACATTTTATCTTATTTCAGCAGCCTCACGCACATTCAGGAACATGCTATTTGTCCTAATGCACCAATGTCTTTACTGATAAGACTCCTGTGACATTCTTTTCATGTTATATATCTCTGTCATACACATGCATATATTACAAATAACATTCACATTTGCAGAAGAATAGAAGAGTTAGAAGGGAAGAAGAAAGTTCACTAAGCCCGGAAATTTTAAAATTGCTTATTGAACTTGGAATATCTGTAAATATAGTTAACATTGTCTTTGATGACTCATCTTTAAAAGAAAAATTAGAATGTAATACGACTATGGGGATGTTTATGGGTGACAAAGTAAAATAAATTTTTTTTTTCTCTTTAAAGTTGTTATTTTATCTAAAGCAATGATCATTTTAAAATTTGGTGTATATATATATATATATATTTTTTTTTTTTTACAGAGTAATTACTATTAGTGGGATATAGCATGTCATTCCAATACATAAGTGATGATCAGATCAGGGTAACTGACAAGGAATTCCTAAACCGTGCATCTAATAATTATCTTTCTAATTATTTGAGGCATAATTTAAACATCTGCAGTTTACTAATTTTATATTTCCACAGGATTGTCTTGTGGACCCTGAATGGAAAGAAGGGATTCTGAGTGAAACCGCATTTTTAGACATGGTCAGATGTGGGCCAATTAACACACCTGACCTTGATTGACTGTTATTATTCTAGTTCTTCTAGCAGTTTCAATGTTTGCCTCACTCAAAACTATCCACAGCCCTAAAGAGGAACCCTGACTCATCTGACTTTGAAGGTAGTACATCTAATGTTTTGAAGGTGATACTCATGATGGATGTTTAACAATTCACTTTGAGCACACGTGCTTTTGGTAGTCAGGATCCGTTCTGAGCATGTGGCAAGCCCCTCACTGTGCTTGTGTGTATGGTGCATCTCCTCTGCCCTGCCACTGTCTGTACAGGATTTTAGACTTTTATGTGAAAGGGACCCACGCTGCTGTCAAGCTTCTTCCCCGTGTGGACATTATGAAACTTTCTGGAACAGAATGTGAGCTGTGAGGTTTCATTCAAGTGATGCCTACACTCTCTCTTCTCCACTGAGGGACCCTGAAATGCAAATGTATGACAGCACATCTGCATCAAGACTGTCGATGATGGATGCTTATTGGACTGGACCTAAATTCTTCACTTTGATACATTGACATAACTTATTCTTCCTCGGGCTCACTACTCCATTACAATTCTGCTATATTTTTCTTTAATTTGTGTTTTGATATGTAGCCTTGACTTTCAGCTTTAGGTACAAAATGACACGAGAACAAGAATAAAACTCTGTGCTCTAATCTGCTGTTTTTGGTATCTTCGAGGCAAAACTACATGAGACTTTTATGCCCATTTGACTAATCAAAACATTGAGTAATCTGGGCAGCTGGTTCTATAGAAACTGGTAGACTGGCTACATACATTTCTGTTTTGGATGCTCACAAAAATTTCAAACAGATACAATGATTATGATATTTTCATTCCTTCCTGAAATTTTCCACGTTCTCTTGCATAGTGGAAATCTCTGAAGATATATTTTAAAATTTTGCTGAGATATAAAGTGATGATAGATAGATAGATGCATATGTAGAGATAGATATCTTTCACAAAAAGATGCAGTGTAGGAAGAAAGGATAAATCATTTATTTGAACTGTTGAACTTTTTTGTATGATTTTTATATAATCTAACAATCTTAGGGACTTTGAAGTTAGCTAAAGGGAGATGGACTGTGCTCTCCTAAGCTTACCATAATAACTAAATCATTGTTTCTTTTCTGAAAGAAGACTCAAAATCCCAGCATTTCCCCTCTGGAGTCTCTGCTGACTTTGTAACATTCCCTTCTTTCTTTCAAAGCCTTTAGAACTGGAAAAAAATAAGATAGAGACTCTGGAAAAAATTGAAGAAATTTCATGCATAAAGATACTCTATACACAGTCTATAGGAAAGCAGAGTAAAAATTAATTCTTATTCGAGATAGCTGAAAAATGAAATAGTTGTAATTGCAGAGATAGATGAGAGAGACAAATGGATTTGACTTATTTATTTTCAATATCAAACATGATCAAAAATACAATGTTTGGACAGATATACAGCAATTCACTCTGTGTTCTTACTTTCATTCCTGAGATTTTCAATCAAACATAACAATTGTTCAAAACAAAATATAAAACTGTAAAGGTGACCCATGTAAAAAAAAATAATTTAACATCTATCTTACTATCATAGTCAAACAAAAAACATTTCCAGATTCAATTGTCAACTGACTATTTCAGCCACTCATTCTCTTTTCTCACAATATTCATCTCAAAATCTTACCACATCCTGCCTTGCCTGTATGACTTTTATTAGCAGAATTTTAATCTTATTTTCAAATACAAATTATTACTGACTGACTTGATTCTGATCTCAGATCTGACTACCTCCCTGTTTATAGTTTCTCTAACTAGGCCACTGACTCTATGTCACCTCATTTGGAGAATACCATAATTTTTTAACACTCAGTCTGGGCATTGACCCCTTAAGTTTTAGACTTCCACAGTCTTTTGCTAATAGTTGAAGTCTTGTAATCTACCTCATACTTTTTACATTCAAACATCCTGCAGGACTGTCAGTGTGATTCTTTCCTTCATTTTATCTTATTAAATTCCCTCAGAAGTCACCTGTAGCTATGGAAAATTTAGTAGGCTTATGCCCCATAAGAACATTCTAGATGTATGCACTGACATAAGCATCACACACTCATCACAATGGTTTCTTTACGCTAGCTCAGCAACATTAATTGTTCTTATCCTTATTCAATATTGGCATAAATGTCCATATTTGCTTGAATAAAGTTTCTACATTCATCTTGAGTCTCTATGCTAGGAAGATCAGGAGTAGGTCCCATGCTGCATGATCATCTCTCTATCAAAACTATGACTAGCATCAGCAAACACTATTCATATAGAAACCAAGACATAAAAAAAAGTGTGATCTGTTCACTAGATTCAAAAAGAGCATTGAACGAATCCAACATCTTTTTGGATAAATTTCCTGGAAAGACTAGTGTTTAAAGAGACATACTTCACCCAGGTGGACTGGTGCACACCAGAAATCCCATCCCTCGAGGAGGCAGAGGAAGGCAGATCTCTGTGAATTAGAGGCCAGTCAATTCTACAGAGTGAGTCCAGTACAGCCAAGACTACAAAAGAGAAAACCTGTCTTGAAAAACCAAAACAAAATACAACAAAACACACTGACAAGAGTGAAAGAGAGAGACAGACAACTCTACAAATTTTACTTTTAAGAAACTATTTATTTTATTTTACAAGTAGAAGTGTTTTGCCTGAAAACAGGTATGTGAACTATGTGTGTTCCTGTTGCCAAGGCTGATAGATGGCTGAGCGTCACAATGTGGGTGCTGAGCCACCTTTCAAGCCCCTAAATCTACAATGTTTTGTTTCATTCGTTTTAACTAGAAATTTATCACCTACATTTTCTTTTTTTTGATCTTTTTATTATTGTTTCTGTTGTTGTTATTATTATTTACAATATATTCACTTTGTATCCAGGCTGTAGTTCCCTCCCTCATCTCCTCCTGACCCCACCCTCCCTCCCTCTTCCTTCCCTCTCTGTCTCCCCTAGTCCAATGAAGGGGAAGTCCTCCTCCCCTACTGTATGAAACTAGTTTATCAGGTCCCATCAGTACTGCCTAGTTCCTCTTCTTCTATGACCTGGCTAGGTTGCCACACCATGGAAAAGTGATCAAGGAGCAGGCAACTTAGTTTATTTCAGAGACAGTCTCTTCTTCCCTTACTAGGGAACCCACATGGAAGCTGAGCTGTTTATGGGCTACATTTGAGCAGGGGGTCTAGGATCTCTTTATACATGGTCTTTGGTTGATGCATCAGTCTCTGCAGCCTACCCTGGGTTTCGCTTATTTTGGTTTTGTTGGTCTCCTTTTGGGGTTCCTGTCCTCTCTGGGTTCTTCTAAATCAATAAGACTTCCATTAGACTCCTTTGGGCTCTGCCCAAAGTTTGTCTGTGCATCCCTGCATCTGCTTCAGTCCCCTGCTAGAGGATATCTTTGGTAGCCTCCCATCCTGTTCTTTCTCTTCTCCCACCTCCGGTGTCTGTCCTGCTTTGCCTTCTGAATGAGAAGAAAGCATCTCTCCTACAGTACTCCTTGTTGTTTGGTTCTTTTGGTCTATATAGTTTAGTATGTTTATCCTATATTATATTAGTATATACTATGTGTGTCTCCTAGTTTCCAAGCAGTGACCAGCAGAACCATGGCTTGGATGCTGGAAATGCTGCCCCAGAAATTCCAATGTTGCCCTCAGTAGGGCGGGAGAGATCTGATGTCTGGCTGCTATAGAAGAGGGTTTCTATATCTGGAGCTACTCACTCACTCTGATATGCAGAGAGTACTAGGGGCTCAGGACTCTCAGATCAGGGAAAGGGTCACAGGAGCTTGGATCTGATTGGCCCCAAAGTCCCAGGCAACCTGAAGGAGGGAGCTGATGTCTGGCTGCTAGAGCAAAAGGTCCTGGACCTGGGGTTCTGCTCTTTCTGGGGTGTGAGAAAATGACAGGTGATCTCAGTTTTAGATACTCAGACCTGGGAGTATCCTCAGGGCCTGAATCCTATGGGCCCAGTCATGGCATGCCACTTCTAGTCCAGGCAAGTCCCAAGTTCAATGCTATGGATCCAGAAGTCGATCCACTCACCAGATTCTTGGATCCTCTGCCTCTCATGTAAGGTGCACACTGGTCTCCCCCATCTTGGAACCCCCCCCCCACCACACACACACTGACATTTTCTATGCTGAGATGTCTTTGTAATTATCATTTTAGAGGAATAAAAGTGAAGGAATAATAAGAAAGTTATTTTAATAGATATCCAAAATGTTATGCTGATAAGTTATCTTAATTTAGAAAAAAACTGTATTTAAGTATTATTTACTGGGGTACAGTTAGGTCTGAGTAGCTTGCAGTGGTGCTCTCTCAGAGAGTCCTATCAGATTCTTTGTGGTAGCATAAATGGTGCTTACACCTTTGATATGAACAGAATTAAATAGCTCTACATCAGATCACAGACAGCTTGATCACTCAGGCCGGCATTAATTTTTCAAGCCTTTCTGTTAAATCTCCTTTATAATTTATTCATCCTTTTCTACAAAAGAATCTCAAGTGTTTTCAGATTTTGCCTTACATTTTCCCATGTTGTCTATTTACCTTAATTTGTCCAAAAAAGCTTTGAAGATGTGTGTGATAACCCCCAGATCTCTTCTTGTTCTTTGGGATTTTGACTCAGCATTGCACAAAAGTTCCTACCTGAAAAGTAATATTCCAATTTAAATCCAACTAGTATTTGCGTACACGTAACAAACTTTATGTATTTTTAAGCAACAACAACGAATAATAGTATTACCATCATCCCAACAAACAAAAGTATTTAGACTCAAGAACTAGAAATCCATGCAGCTAAAGCTTCATTTGAATCGCCAGGGAACTTTCTTGTTCTTAAACATGAATGCCACAGGGATGCATAGAATACGCACACGGAAGACAGGAAGATAAGTACTGGAGAGCAGGCCAAAGCACCATGACATCTAGATAAAGCTGTGTCTCCTCCATTATGCAATTCTTCTCTCACACAGAAAAATCACCCATAATGATGGATGAAAAATGAAAGATTGGGCTGTAGCTGAGAAATTTTAGCAACTTAAAAGACTGCTGGAAGACAACTTAGCCAGTCCTGAAGAGACCTGATAGGCTAGGGGCAGATGGAAGGGGAGGAGGACCTCCCCTATCTGTGGACTTGGAGAGGGGCATGGGAGGAGATGAGGGAGGGAGGGTGAGATTGGAAGGGAATGAAGGAGGAACCTACAGTTGTGATGCAAAGTGAATAAACTGTAATTAATATAAAAATTAAAATAAAAAAGTAAAGTTTGCTGGTATCCATATGCCCATACGCCCTCAGAGGTGAATACTCATTACTCCTGTAGGTAACCTGCACACTTCCTGGACCATTACTTTCTAGAAGTAAGTATGATTATTCAAGACTCTTGGTCATAAGCCTAAAATTTCCCCAAAATTAGGCAACTGATTGTAAGTATAAGACATTACAATTTCAAGAAACCTAAAAGTACTACACTAAAAGCAATCTCAATAGTCATTTGATATTACTTGGAAAATTGTGAAAATTAAAAATTTCCTCTATATTTTCATTTGAAAACGAACTTAAAAATACTTTACCAATATTTTTTATATCATGACATATTTTGGGCTCACATTATTCTGAAACACCAGCATATCAGGACATTAACATTTGTGCAAATAAACAGTAAACATCTAGTGTATTAAAACAGAAAATCTACAAAGGTACTGAGAGTTACTCCTCACCTGTACATTTTCTTCCTCAGTAGGCAATTCTAATCTATTGTAAATAGTATAAACATATATGTGTGTGTAATAACTATACACATATATATAAATATATGCATATATAATATGTATATGTAGTACATATATAATTATATATTTATACATATATAGTTAATATTTTTAAAATGAAAACATCTTAAACAGTTTTGAAAACTTTTTTGAATTCTTTTTCTTTTTAATTAATTTTTTTATTTATTATACTTTATTCACTTTGTATCCCAGCTGTAGACCCCTCTCTCTTCCCCTCCAATCCTTCCCCTCCCTAATCCACTGAAAAGGGAGGTCCTCCTCCCCTTCCATCTGACCCTAGCCTATCAGGTCTCATCAGGACTGGTTATATTGTCTTCCTCTGCAGCCTGGCAAGGCTTCCCTCCTGCCCCCAGTTTTGAAAAATTTAAGACACTTTAACGAGTTGTTTTTCTAACACATTAAAGAGAACTATGAGAAACAAAAATTCTTAAATGAGTGCGAAAATATCTACATAATGATATTTTGTGCTAGTATACATTTTTGCATAAAACAACAAATTATTTACTATGTTGTTTTCATGTTGTATATATAATTCCATTAAATCACAAAATTTAAACATTTCATCCATAAAAATATTTGCATTTGTTATTAGCAGTACTCACCAATTCATTTTTAATTAATTATAGTACAGATAATTCTGAGGCTGAATTTTAGTTTTGAGTTTTTGGAGATGTGTTTTGCTATAGCAGTATCTGGCCTGTAGCTTGTTTGTACACAAAGCTGGCTTGCAAAATGCTGGTATTCCAGGCCTGGGCCATGATACTGACTTTATTAGTCTTTGCACATAAGTTGTTTTATAAATAAAAAGAATGTTATTATTATTAATGTTATTACCTGAAAATTCACATACCAAATCTTAATCCTTGATAGTACAAATGAAGTAGAAAACTTGGGAGAAAAGCTTTGTGAGTATCAGCTACGTTACTGAAAAAAAGACCTGGTCACCATTGTCACCAAAGCACCAAACTCCTGCCTCTCCCATGGGAAAGTTGAATGCTGGATCATTAATACCTTAAATTTAAAAAAAAAAAAAATAGAAAGGACTGAAAAGAAAGCAATTAAATGTTCTGCAACCTTTACTTCACTGAAATGTTTTCAATGTGTTCATTTTCATTAAACTATTGTTTTTCACAAGAAACAACAATTAACAAGTCAAAAAGTGATACTCAAACCCTTCAGAGATTGGAAGGACCAATCATTTCCTTGTTTGACCTTAGTTTTGGCCATGGGGTATGGGCAATATGGAAATGAAAATGAAAGTACCTTGTGTGTTCTTTCCAGATGAGTTAAACGAGTCTTTCCCCAACCTTTCATCTTTTTCTACAGGAAACGAGTATATTGCCTGCCTCAGATTAGACAAGAGACTATAGGACCTCCTAGATAGGAAGCAACACACAGCTCACAACACACAAGCTCCCCAGATCACTGCTTTTTGATTATTCAGTTCCCCAGGGTGATGTTTCAGTGAAAATGAAGCTTCTACACTTTTTCTAACTGAAATATTGTTTTGTTTCTTTTTAAATCATGCTGCATGTGTTAACAATGTTTACGTATCATATGACAGAACACACATTCTGAATTTTGACAGAGAATAAATAAGGTCAGTGTTTGTTTATACCTTATGCTAGAGACACCAACACATGCATACAAACCGTGAGAACATTCAGTACAAAATAATTTGTCTTTTCAATGAGCAGCTGTAGCTATAAGGACTCAGAAGTGCCAAGTGATTTTTTTTTTCCTGATAATTTTTTCCAAGAAAAGAAATCACTTTGTTTATGATGGTGGTTGGTAGGACAGTATGTGAAATCAATGTAATATAAATATAGTTTTGATTCATTTACTTTTTTCAGCAAGCAATGAGAAAATCTCACCAATGTAATGTTAATTATAACAACATATAGCATCATGTAAATTCTATTACCACTATATTGTTCTTGTTATTGTTGGTGACGTATAGCCTTTTACTTCATTTTTATATTTGTCATGTTTATATTCTTTTAGGTAATATTATTATGTCTTAGTGTGTTTCTGCTTTTGTTGTTTGATATAAGAGTCTCAGATTCTCCTATAGAAAACCTGTATTATCATTGTTGTCTAACTGCTGAAATCTCAGCAGGTATTGTCTCTGCTGCCTAATTGATCCATTATAGAAATTAAAATACTGAGAGCTCAGATCCCTCTCAACGATGTACATTCTAAATAGTCTTAATATACAAAACGGGAAAAAAAGTACCTAGATATTGACATAGATCGCTAAACGCTTCTACTGTTAGGACTGCTCGCTGATGTGTGCCCAGCGGTCTAAGGTGCGGTGGTAAAGTGATGCTCAGCACCTCACTGCCATATTCAGTTTCAACAACAAATTTATTGGAGGTATCATAACTATCTTCTTCTTTTTGTGCATATGGGCTTTATTTATTTCTAATAAACCCTACACAGTGAGAGCAGTTGTGAGACAATCAGGAAAGCCATATGTAAACGTTCCATTCAATATGTTTAGCTCATTTGTATTTGACAACCTTGAAGAAAATACTATCTATCCTACCTAGGTGAGTCTAAAGTTCTGTACCTAAATAATTTTCTCTCAAATCTTGTATTAATCAACTTAAAACCAACTTTCTATACTTTAAAACATTTTCTTAAACCCTAAACAACTTAAGGCTAACTGAAACTATAACTACTTAGTCTTGAGCCTCATCAGAAAACTTGAAAAGGACAAAATTATTGCTTATATAGGAAGTGCAGACAAGCAGCTTCCACAACTAAGAGAGAACAGAGAGACTTTACTGCCTGGTCAGTCACCCATTCTCTCTATTATGTTGGAGCATCACTTTCCTCCTTCTGGCCCAGTATATTTGGCTGACATAATTGTAAAGCAGGAAACATGAAGGATTTGCTTACCCTATCATTGCAGAGCCTAGTAATCAACTCAGCCTGCATCCAAGTTAAATCAAAAACTCACATAACAGCACATGCTGCTGAGGATGTGTAGCAAGGGGAACACTCCTCCATTGCTGGTGGGAGTACAAAATTGTACAATCACTTTGGAAATCAATCTGACACTTCCTTAGAAAATTGAGACCCAGCTATACCAGTCCAAAAAAATGTTATATCCCCCTAAAGAATGTTCCACTATAGAACAAAGGTATTTGCTCAAGTTTTAAAAATGAATGTTCCTACAGCACTTACTATTTCACACGTGCTTGTGTGTAAAAATCACAAATCTGTAACTCCCTCTTACTATGTCTATTTATATAAGATCAAATAAATGTTTTTCATTAATTCTGTATTCTCAGGCAAAGGGCATAAAAGATTAGAACACACAATATTGGTAATACACCACAAACAAGTGAATGGGTCTGTTTTGAGGTTACTTGTGGCATTGTTGAATTTTTTTTGGGGAAAGAGAAACTGAGTCTGTCAATTTGAATTTTAGAGTTGTATTATGTAGCAGAAAAAGACTTACTTTAAGAATAGCACAATAAGAAATGGTTAGGCTGCACCTCCGTTAACCATTTTCACAATACGATACTACTGCCTGAACGATTGGGTTAGAGACCTATGAAAAGGATGCCTTCTGCCTATGTGGAACATATAAGGTCTAGGAGAGACTAGATCTAAAAAGAATTTAATCTCAAGTTATTTGATGCTTCTTAACTCACCGCTGGGGAATCTGTGCAGAAGAATTTCCTCCTCACTGATCTAACTAGTAGTGAATGGGCCTCCAACACAGGCCACCCATGTTTCAATGACTTCAAGAGAAAAATGAAACACTATCTTAAGGAGTATTGAGGTGGGTCACTTTGGATGCCTCGAGAAGTATAAGACTGACAATGTAGATGTTCCAAAGCAAAGTTAAAACATTTTGGGTTCAAAAGGAAGAGATTTCTATCAGAAGAAACTTTTTATCCCATTCTGAATTGCACATCACCTCTCACCTGGCTTATGCATTAATCAAGGCTTCTCTCATGCATTGCTTCTTCTCCCTTCTTCCTTTTCTCTCTTTAACTGAAATAAAATCAAATTAAGTATAAATTCCAACTTCAGGAGTCTGTGCAAAAGATGAAGGCAGACTTTTATACCTTCTAGTGTATGTGTTCAGTAGACTAAAAAAATAATAAGAGTTTTAGCAAGGAGTAATACATATTAAGAGACATTATTCCTGCACTGTGAAAGTTTGTCTAGGTGGATCAAAATTTGAGGGCAGTTTGGACAATGTAGTAGTTTCCTAACCAGAGTGGACTATGATACAGTAAGGCCAAGTTTCCATAAAAGAATACTACAAGTAATGAGTATTTTTCAGACAAGACATCATTAGGTAAAATTTTATTCTAAATCAACTCTCTTAAAATATGCTTTAAAATATCATTTTTAAAGATAAACAAAACATAAGGAAGTAGGCAAACTCTAGAAAATCTTCAGTATTTCTATCTTTGAAGAAACTGAAATGGAATCATCTTCTGTTATGGTCAAATTTTCAATATTTTAAAGTGTTTGACTAATATAATCTACATAGGGCTGGAAGGAGCAATTTATATTTGTTATTAATATTATTATCACTATTGTTATTATTATTATTACCTCTCACTAACCTATATGATCAGGGAATTGAATTAATTGCTTTTCCTATTACTTTAGCAACAAATCCTGACAAAGGCACCTTTAAAAAGGGAGGGCTTTCTTTGCCTCAGTGTTAAAGGGCACAGTCTCTTATGGCAGGGGACTCACCATTTGACGAGTCTGAAGCAACTGGTCAAATTTCATCCAAAGTTAGGATCAAGGGAGAAGCGTTCTGTTGCTCTGATCTCTTTCTCATCTTTATCCAGTCCAGGAGCTAGAGTATGTATTGGTGTGTGTGTCCATTAAAGGTGGACCTCCTTATGACAATGAATCCAAATGAGAAAATCTTTCACTGACTTGCTCACTAGCTAACCCATCTGGATAGATCCTCACAGGCATGCCTATAGGCTACTTCTCTGGGGAATTCTAGGTCATATGAAGTTGTTAATCCATACATACAAACTATCACAAATTTCTTACTCAGGGTATTGTGTCAGAAGGTTTATTTCTTTTTATCCAGAGAACTGGTATGGTTTATTTCACCGTACAATTATAATAGTTAAAACAAGAAATATTTGTCTCATAATTCGATCATTCTGTTTTTCCTTTTTAATACCACAAGTCTCTCTCTCTCTCTTTCTCTCTCTCTTTCTCTCTCTTTATCTTTCTCTCTCTCTCTCTCTCTCTCTCTCTCTCTCTCTCTCTCTCACACACACACACACACATAGGAGGAGAGAAAGAGAGACAGACAGAGAATGAGACAGAGACAGTCAGAGACAGAGACAGAGAGAGGACTCTAGATAGTTGGAAAGTTTGTTTTGGGTACCAAGTTAAAGGAATTATATGAGTTCAGGGAACATTCCATGCAGAAAATATATTCCAATGCTGAGAAGTTGATTAGGTAATGTGTAAGTGTTCTATCGATGTGAAGAGACACCGTAACACAACTCTTTTAAAGAAAAGTATTTAATAGATACGTATTTCAATTTCAGCAGTATAGTCCATTATCTTCATAATGGTGGGGAACATGGTGGCACTCAGGCAGACATGGCACTGGAGAGTAGCTATGAACTCTACATCCAGACGAGCAGGCATGGGGAAGAGCAAGACACTGGGCCTGGATTGAAGCTTTGTTAACCCCAGCCTATACTTCCTCCAAGGAGACCACACCTAGTCCAAGGAAGCACAGGTTCTAATCCCTTTAGGCTGCACCACTCCTTAATGATTGGGCTTTCAAATAGAAGAGCCGAAGAAGCCCATTGTTATTCAAACAGCCACAGGTAAAAGTATAATTTTAGAAATATTGATGGATTCCAGAAAATAGGATGAGCATTCTCAATTGTACAAACGGAAGAATTCCACTGTGGTCGGGCATTTATATTTCACGGGTAGAGCTTGATTCACTTGTTCACATTTTATTTATTGCGTGTGTGTGTGTGTGTGTGTATGTTCCCACCTGTGTGGGCATGTACACGTGTGCTTGCCTGTAGACATCAGAGAACACCTTGCAATACCTAGTACTCTTCTCTTCTTTAATTATAAAAGTTGGGGATTCAACTCAGCTCATGAGAATTGGCGGCAGGCGCCTTTACTCCCTGAGACAGCTCCCAGGCATAGATGGAGGGTTTTAAAGACCTTTCCAGCATCCCAGAAAATTCTAGTCCAGTACACCCAGCACACCACAATGAACATAGAGTTCTTCTTAGCTCCAGGGGTAGGTAGTATTCTGAATTCTGTCACCAATAGCTATTCTCGTCTTTTTATAAAACAATACAAATATAATCAAAAGATCTGTGTCTTTTTAGTGACTTTTTTTTGCTAAGTATAGTATTTATGAAATTTATTATGTGTATTTATTTTAGTAAATTTTGGTTATTTTTTTTTCTTTCAGTGACAAGTAATAAAATTACATTTGATTCAAATACATACTTGAGTGTCAGGTGGAAAATGTAAACAATGTTAGATTTCTTAGAGGCCAACCTCTTATATTTCCTTCTCACACCAATGAAAATTTATTTCTTTTTTATTTTCTGTGCAATTTTATCACAGTCAGCTTAAGGTCTCATTTTCCATTGCCCCTATTACCAAGAATCATTTCCCTCTCTGCATCCATTTTAACACCTCCAAGCTACATCAATTTTCAAAAGAAAACATACTTTATTCTTTTTTATTTTTTATTAAATATTTATTACAGTTTATTGACATTGTATCCCTGATGTGGCCCCCTCCCTTGACTCCTCCAAATCCCTCCCTCCTTCTCTTTTCTCCTCCTATGGCCCTCCCCCAGTCCACTGATATGGTAGTCTTCCTCCCCTTCTACCTGACCCTATCCTGTCAGGTCTCATCAGGACTGACTTCTTTTTCCTCTATGGCCTGGCAAGGCTGTACCCCACAGGGGGAGATGATCAGAGAGCTGACTAGTGAGCTCATGCCAGAGAAAGCTCCTGCTCTCCTGCCTAGGGAACCCACTTGGAAACTGATTCTATGCCCTACATCTGAGCAGGGGTGTTAGGTCCACTCCATGCATGGTCCTTGGTTGGGCTATCAGTCTCTGCAGGGCCCCCAGGGCCCAGTATTTTTTTTTTTTCTCTCTTAGTCTCATATTGGAGCTCCTGTCCCCTCCAGGTCTTTCTATCTGCAGCTTCCTCCATAAGATTAATGGCACTCTGCCCAAATTTAGGCTATGAGTCTCAGTCTCTGCTTTGATACCTCAATCGATAAAACCTTTCAAAGGCCGATTATGGTAGGCTCTTGTCCTGTTCCCTTTCTTCTCCTATTTCCAATGTCTATGGCATTTTCCCTTCTAAATGAGGACTGAGTATTTTACGTAGGGTCCTCCTTGTTGTTTAGCTTTGGATTATAGATTTTATTATGTTTATCTTATATGGCTAATATCCACTTATAAGTGAGTATATACAATTTGTGTCTTTCTGTTTCTGGGTTACCTCATTCAACATGATCTTTTTTAGTTCCCACCATTTTCCTGCAAATTTCATGATTTCCTTGTTTTTAAAAGCTGAATAGTACAGGAAAAATTCTCATGTTGTATGCTAGTGACACAAAGTCCAGCATACTTTCATTGACAGCCAGGTTGAACATCAGTACAAAGTCCCAATTTATTTCTAATATCAGAGATCAGACCTCTACTCTTGCCTGATGCGTCTAAAACAAAAAGGGGGAACTGTAGAGAGCTGCGTAATGCTGCGCCTTAAAGATGGAGCTAGTTTCCGCCTTCCACCTTCCCCATGGTGAGTGCTCTCTGTCACGAACAATTCCACATTTGGCTAAGGCTGAGGATCTGGCTTGCTTCCATGTATGTGGACCTATCTGCATTGCCCACGTGGCACGCTGGGATTGGCTACCCAGAGGCTATTTAAGCTGTGGGCTGGCTTTCCCCAGGGCCCGAGGATTGTTCAAGGTTCCTGAATAAACTGCATTGAAAAAAAAAAAAAAAGCTGAATAGTATTCCATTGTGAAAATGTACCACAATTTATGTTTCTATTCCTCCATTGAGGGACATCAAGTTTGTTTCCAGATTCCGGCTACTATGAATAGAGTTGCTGCAAACACTGTTGAGCAAATGTCCTTGTTGTACAGTTGAGCATATTTTGGATATATGGGTAGGAGTGCTTTAACTGAATCTTGAGGTAGCACTATTCCTAATTTAATGAGAAAGCATCAGATTGATATCTAAAGTGGTTGTACAAGTTTACATTCACATCAGCAATGGAGGAGGGTTCCCTTTTCTCCACATCCTCTCCAGCAAGCATTATCACTGAAGTTTTTATAATTAAATTTTATATATTAATACAGTTTATTCACTTTGTATCACAGCTGTAGCCCCTCCCTCAATCCTTCCCAAACCCACCCTCCTTCTCTCATCTCTTCTCACTCCCCTCCCCAAGTCCACTGATAGGGGAGGTCCTCTTCTCCTTCCATCTGACTATAGCTTATTAGGTCTCATCAGGACATCAGGACTGGCTGAATTTTCCTCCTCTGTGGCCTGGATAGTGTGTTCCCCCCTGGGGAGGGATGGTCAAAGAGCCTGCCACTGAGTTCATGTCAGAGACAGTTCCTATTCCCCTTCTTAAGGAACCAGCTTGGATATTGAGCTGCATGGCCTACATCTGAGCAGGGGTTCTAGGTTATATCCATGAAAGGTCTTGGTTCGAGTATCAGTCTAAGAAAAAACTCCTGTGGCCAGATATTTTGGATCTGTTCTCTCCTTGTGGAGTTCCTGTCCTCACCAAGTCCTACTATCTCCCCCTTCTCTCATAGATTTCCCTGCACTCTGCCCAAAATTTAGTTAAGAGTCTTAGAATCTGCTTTGATACACTGTTGGTTAAAGTCTTTCAGAGGTTTTTTGTGGTAAGCTTCTGTCCGTTCCAGTTCTGGGTTTCATTGATACTTTGTATTGTTTTGTTTCTAACTTATTGATTTCAGCCCTGAATTTGATTATTTCCAACTATCTACTCTTTTGGGTATGTCTGTTTCTTTTTTTTCCTAGGCTTTCTGGTCTGGCATTATTTATTTGTATGACATGTCTCAAAGTTCTTTCTGAAGGCACTTAGTGCCTTTCCTCTTAGCACTGCTTTCATTGTGCCCCATAAATTTGGGTAAGTTGTGCCTTCATTTTGATTGAATTTTACTTTTGTTTTTTATTTCTTCCCTGATCCAACAGTCGTTGAGTAGAGAGTTGTTTAGTTTCCATGTACCTGTAGGCCTTTTAAAATGTCTGTTGTTGTTGAGGTCTACTTTTAGTCCATGGTTGTCTGATAGGATTCAAGGGATTATTTCAATCTTCTTGTATCTGTTGAGGCTTTTTTTGTGTCTGACAATGTAATCCATTTTGGAGAAGGTTCTGTGGGGTGGTGATAAGAAGGTATACTTTTTGGAGTTTGAAAAGTTCTGGAGACATCTGTTGGGTCCATCTGATTTAGGACCTGTGTAAATGTCATTATTTCCCTGTTTAGCTTCTGTCTAGTTGATCTGTCCCTTGGTGAGAGTGCAATGTAGAAGTCTCCCACAATTAAGGTGTTGGGATCCATGTATGAATTGAGCTTCAATGATGTTTCATTTACCAATGCAGGTGCTCTTGTATTTGGGGCATAGATGTTCAGGACTGTGATGTCTTTCTGGTGGGTGTTTCCTTTGATGAGAATTTCCGCTGATGCGATTTTTCCTTTTTTGATTTATTTTGGTTGAACGTCTATTTTTTAGATATTAGGATGGCTACTCCAACTTTGTTTTCTGGGACCATTTGCTTGTAAACCTTTTCCAGCCCTTTAATCTGTGGTCCTGTTTTTGCAAAGGAGTGTTTCTTGGATGCAGCAGAATGTTATGTCCTATTTCTGCAACTATTCTGTTAGTTTGTGTCTTTTTAGTGGAGAGTTGAACCCATTGATAGATAATAGTTGATAGATAACAGTGACCAATGAATGTTAGCTTCTTTTACTGTGGAGTTGGTGGTTATAGTGTGCTTGTGTGCTTGTTTTCTTTTGATTTTTTAATGAAGTTTTCTATGTTCTATGTTTCCTTGGGTGTAGTTATTTTTTTGGATTGGATTTTTTCTTCTATTATCTTCTGTAGGACTGTATTCCTATGTAGATGTTTAAATTTAGTTTTGTCATGGAATATTTTGTTTTCTCCATATGTTGACTGAAAGTTTTGCTGGGTATAGAAGTCTGGTTTGATAGCTGTGTTCTTTTAGAGTCTACATGCCATCTGTCTAGGTCCTTCTAGCGTTCATAGTTTCTGTTGAGAAATGTGGTGTGATTCTGATAGGTCTACCTTTGTATGTTAGTTGGCCTTTTTTTTTTCATTGTGCATAAAGTTTATTGGAACAATTTAATTACTTACTATTCAATTTGATAAAAATATAATACATTCTATATGATAAAAATTGAATACAACAAGGGATGCTATATATTTTTCATAATCTTGTATATAATATATCTAAGGAGTTACTTCAAAATGGAGGAGTCATTTTTTCTGGTATTGTGGATTCTGGAGCAAGCACATGAAACATATTTTTAAAAATTAGATGTTACATCTCTTGCATATTGATTTCTCTTCCTGACTCAGATAGTTTTATACATGATAAATAGAATTACTCTCATGTATTTTTCTCTTTCATACATTTAAGTTTTTATGATTGCTCTAACATTTTGTCTAAACCAAAAATAAAAATTAAATATTATTTCACACCACTAGCACTGTAAATATCCTTTTAAATCAATGTTTCATTTTTAATGTTAGATAAAGTTCTCACTTCCATAAAAGTCATCAGGACTTAAGTTTCAAAACTCAGTATTTACCAAAAATAAAAAATAAAATAAAAAAGCCAATGGAATTTTGAGTAATTAAACTGTTGCCAGCACCTTGTTCTTCTGCATGGATTCCTTATGAGATTGAGCCAAACACAAGTCATTGTTTTGGCCCTCAGATTGTTTCTGCCTTCGGTAGCAATGCTCTGCACACAGATTCCCAAGATAGAATCTGTTTCATACTCTGCTTTCTATATGCCATCAACTAAGGCTCTGCAGCCTGTACCCAGACATGTGCTCTTCCTCAAGCATCCTCATCACCCCAGTGCCCTTTGCCTCTCCATAAGGTAATCAGAGTTCCATCATCAAAAGCAAGTGCAGATGTCCCCCCTCATCAAGGTTTATTCTTCATATGTTTCAGCCTCAAGTCCCCTTTATTGAAACACATATCCTGTGGCAATTGTGCTATGTGCTGTCCCTCTGTTCTGCAGAGAACACTATCAGCAGGCTCCTGCCTCTCTGTTGTCCAGCACTTGACACAGAACCTATGCACAGCCTGTACTGGCAGTATGTGGATGAGTTGAAAACACAGATTAAAATTATTTTCCTTTTGAAACAGGATTTTGTATATCCCAGGGGAGTCTAGAACTCACCATATAGCCTAGGATGACTTTGAATATCTGCCCCACCTTCCGCAGGCCCGAGGGCTTCTCTTGCGGTTTATGAACCACTTACATTTGGTTTATGTAGGCTAGAGTTCAAAGCTAAAGCTTAGTGCATGCTAGCCATCCAATCCACTAACTCAGAAACATACCCAGCCCTCTTCTTGTTTGTTGGCTTTGTTTTTATTTATTTATATTTTATTATTAGTTACATTTTATTAAATCTGAGTCCCAGTTGTATCCTACTCCCTCATTTCCTCCCAATCCTACCCTCCCTCCCTCATCTTCTCGCTGCCCTTTTCCAAGTCCACTGATGGGGGGGACCTCCTCTCCTTTCATCTGAACCTGTTTTATCAGTTATCTTCAGGACTGGCTACAAAGTCCTCCTTTGTGGCCTAGTAGGACTGCTTCTCCCTTGGGGGGTGGGGTGGGGAGGTCAAAGAGCCTGCCATTGAGTTCCTGTCAGAAATAGTCCCTGTTCTCCTTACTATGGGAAACCAATTGGTTACTGAGCTACCATGGGCTACAGCCAAGCAAAAGTTCTAGGTTATATCCATACATGGTCCTTGGTGGAGTGTCAGTCTCAGAAAAGACCCCTGTGCCCAGATATATTTGGTCCTTGTGGAGCTCCTGTCCTCTCCATGTCATACTAACTCCCCCTTCTTTCAAACAAGTTCCTGCACTCTGCCGAGGGTTTTGTTATGAGTCTTAGTATCTGCTTTGATACACTGCTAAGTATAGACTTTCAGAGGCCCTCTGCAGTAGGCTCCTGTCCTGTTACTTATTTTCTCCTACATCCAATGCATAACTGATTTGTCTTTCTAAGTGAGGATTGATCATCTTACTCTGGGTCCTCTTTCCTGTTTATCTTCTTTAGGTGTATAGATTTTATTATGTTTATCATATCTTATGTCTATATAAGTTAGTATATACCATGTGTGTCTTTCCTTCT
Organism: Meriones unguiculatus; assembly: GCF_030254825.1. Taxonomy (NCBI): domain Eukaryota; kingdom Metazoa; phylum Chordata; class Mammalia; order Rodentia; family Muridae; genus Meriones; species Meriones unguiculatus. Next base: position 29,842,813 of record NC_083358.1, read on the forward strand.
GGGATGCTTCACTCAGAATGATCTTTTCTAGATCCCACCATTTGCCTGCAAATTTCATGATTTCCTCATTCTTAATTGCTGAGTAGTATTCCATTGTGTAAAAATACCACAATTTCTGTATCCATTCCTCCTTTGAGGGACATCTGGGTTGTTTCCAGGTTCTGGCTATTACAAATAAGGCTGCGAAAATCATGGGTGAACAAATGTCCTTGTTGTGTACTTGAGCAAATTTTGGGTATATGCCTAGGAGTGGTATGGCTGGATCTTGAGGAAGCACTATTTCTAATTGTCTGAGAAAGCACCAGATTGACTTCCAAAGTGGTTGTACCTGTTTACATTACCACCAGCAATAGAGGAGGGTTCCTCTTTCTCCACAACCTCTCCAGCATGTGTTGTAATTTGAGTTTTTTGTTTTAGCCATTTTGATGGGTATAAGATGAAATCTAAGGGTTGTTTTGATTTGCTTCTCCCTGATGGCTAAGGATGTTGAGCACATCTTTAAGTGTTTATCTGCCATTCTATATTCCTCTACAGAGAATTCTCTGTTTAGCTCGGTATCCCATTTTTTAATTGAATTACTTGATTTATTGCTTTTTAACTTCTTTATTTCTTTGTATATTCTGGATATCAGCTCTCTGTCATATATATGATTGGTGAGGATCCTTTCCCAGGCTGTAGGCTGTAGTTTTTTTCTGATGACAGTGTCTTTTGCTTCACCTAAGCTTTTCAGTTTCATGAGGTCCCATTTATTGATTGTTGCTCTTAGAGCCTGTGCTGTTGGTGTTCTCTTCAGGAAGTTTTCTCCTGTGCCAATGAGTTCTAGGCTGCTCCCCACTTTTTCTTCTAACCAATTTAGAGTATCTGGTCTTATGTTGAGATCTTTGATCCACTTGGACTTTAGTTTTGTGCAGGGTGATAAATATGGATCTATTTGCATTTTTCTGCATGTAAACATCCAGTTGGCCCAGCACCATTTGTTGAAGATGCTATCTTTTTTTTTTTTCCATTGAATGGTATTGGATTCTTTGTCAAAAATCCAGTATTCATAGGTGTATGGGTTCATTTCTGGGTCTTCTATTTGGTTCCATTGATCCTCTTTTATGTTTCTATGCCAATACCATGCAGTTTTTATTACCATTTCTCTGTAGTACAGCTTGAGATCAGGGATGGAGATACCTTCAAATGATCTGTTGTTGTACAGGATTGTTTTGGAGATTCTGGGTTTTTTGTTTCTCCATATGAAGCTGAGGATCTTTCTTTCAAGTTCTGTAAAGAACTGAGTTTCATTTTGATGGTAATTGTGTTGAATCTGTAGATTGCTTTTGACAGGATGGCCATTTTCACTTTGTTAATCCTACCAATCCATGAGCATGGAAGATCGTTCCATCTTCTGCTATCTTCTTCAATTTCTTTCTTCAGAGATTTGAAGTCTTTTTGTTGTTGTTGTTGTTGTTTTGTTTTGGTTTTTTTGTTTTGTTTTGTTTTGTTTTGTTTTTTTCAAACATGTCTTTAACTTGCTTGGTTAGAGTCACCCCAAGGTACTTTATGTTTTCAGTGGCTATTGTGAAGTTTTTTGTTGTTGTTGTTGTTGTTTTTTCTCCCTGATTTCTTTCTCTGCACTTTTGTCTTTGGTATACAGGAAGGCTTCTGATTTTATTTTTTTGAGTTGATTTTTATCCTGCCACATTGCTGAAGGTCTTTCACTTGCTTGGTTAGTGTCACCCCAAGGTACTTTATGTGGTTAGTGGCTATTGTGAAGGGTGTTGTTTCCCTTATTTCTTTCTTGTCCCTTTTGTCTTTAGTATACAGAAGGGCTTCTGATATTTTTGAGTTTATTTTGTATCCTGCCACTTTGCTGAAGGTGTTTATCAGCTGGAGTTCTCTGGTTGATTTTTTTGGGGTCGCTCATATATACTATCATATCTTCTGCAAATAGTGACACTTTGACCTCTTCCTTTCTGATTTGTATCTCCTTGATCTCCTTTAGTTGTCTTATTGCTCTGGCTAGGACTTCAAGTACTATTTTGAAGAGGTATGGAGAGAGTGGGCAGCCTTGTCTTGTCCCTGATTTCAGTGGGATTGATTTAAGTTTCCATTGAGTTTGATGTTGGCTATGGGTTGGCTGTATGTTGCCTTTACTATGTTTAGATATGTGCCTTGTATCCCTGATCTCTTCAAGACTTTAAACATGAATGGGTGTTGAACTTTGTCAAATGCTTTTTCAGCATCTAAGGAGATGATTGTGTGGTTTTTCTCCCTCAGTTTGTTTATGTGGTAGATTAGATTGATGGATTTCTGTATGTTGAACCACCCTTGCATGCCTGGGATGAAGCCTACTTGGTCATGGTGGATGATATCTTTGATATGTTCTTGGATTCGGTTTGCAAGTATTTTATTGAGTATTTTTGCATCAATGTTCATAAGAGAGATAGGTCTGAAGTTTTTTTTTTGTTGGGTCTTTGTGTGGTTTAGGTATCAAGGTGAACGTGGCTTCATAGAATGAGTTTGGTAATATTCCTTCTGTTTCTATTTTGTGGAATAGTTTGGAGAGAATTGGAGTTAGTACTTCTTTAAAGGTCTGGTGGAATTCTGCACTGAATCTATCTGGCCCAGGGCTTTTTTTGGAAGGGACACTGTTGATGACTGTTTCTATTTCCTTGGGGGATATAGGACTATTCAATCTTTCTACCTCATATTGACTTAATTTTGGTAGATAGACTCTATCAAGAAAATTGTCCATTTCTTTTAGATTTTCAAATTTTGTGGCATATAGGCTTTATAGTACGACCTAATGACTATTTGGATTTCCTCACTGTCTATAGTTATGTCCCTCTTTTAATTTCTGATTTTGCTGATTTGGATAGTTTCTCTCTGCCTTTTAGTTAGTTTGGGTAAAGGTTTGTCTATCTTGTTAATTTTCTCAAAGAACCAGCTCTTGGTTTCATTGATTCTTTGAATAGTTTAATTTATTTGTAATTGATTGATTCCTGTCCTGAGTTTGATTATTTCCAGGCATGTGTCCCTCTTGGGTGTATTTGCTTTTTTTTTTTTTTTTTTTTTTATTCCTAGCACTTTCATCATTTGGGCCATTAATTTGCTTGAATGTGATGTCACAAATTTCTTCTTGGAGGCACTTAGTGCTATGAAATTTCCTCTGAGCACTGTTTCCATTGTTTCCCATAAATTATGGTATATTGTACCTTCATTTTCATTGAATTCTAGGAAGTCTTTAATTTCTTTCTTTATTTCTTCCTTAACCCAGCTGTCATTGAGCAGCAAGTTTTTCAGTTTCCATGTGCTTGTAGGCTTTTTTTTAATTTCACTGTTGTTGAGGTCCAGCTTTAGTCCATGGTGGTCAGATAGAATACAGGGAATTATTATTTTTATTATTTTTATTTTTATTAATTACACTTCATTCACTTTGTTTCCCCCAATAAGCTCCTCTCTCCTCCCCTCCCGATCCCACCCTCCCTCTCCCTTCTTCAATCATGCCCCTCCCCCAAGTCTACTGATAGGGGAGGTCCTCTTCTCATTCCTTCTGATCTTAGTCTATCAGATCTCATCAGGCATGGCTGCATTGTTATTTTTTGTGGCCTGGTAAAGCTGTTACCCACTCAGGGGAGGTGATCAAAGAGCAGGCCAATCAGATTAGGTCAGAAGCAGTCCCTCTTCCCATTACTGTGTAACCCACTTGGACAGTAAACTGCCATGGGCTACATCTGTGCAGGGGTTCTAGGTTATCTCCATGCCTGGTACTTGGTTGGGGTATGAGTCTCTGGGAAGACCCTTATGTTCAAATTTTCTAGTTCTGTTGCTCTCCTTGTGGGGTTCCTGTCCTCTCCAGATATTACTATGTCCCACTTCTTACATAAGATTCCATGTACTCTGCCCAACATTTGGCCATAAGTCTCAGCATCTGCTTTGATAGTCTGCAGGGCAGAGCCTTTCAGAGGCCCTTTGTGGCAGGTTCCTTGGTTGTTTCCTGTTTTCTTCTTCTTCTGATGTCCATCATCTTTGCCTTTTAGGATGGGGATTGAGCGTTTTTGTCAGGGTCCTCTCTCTTAATTACTTTCTTTAGAGGTACAGATTTTAGTAGGTTTAACCTATGTTATATGTTTATATCAGTGAGTATATACAGTGTGTGTCTTTCTGCTTCTGGGACAGCTCACTCAGGATGATCCTCTCCAGGTACCACCATTTACCTGCAAATTTCTGTAGAGGAATATCGAATGACAGAGGAACACTTAAAGATATGCTCAACGTCATCAGCCATTAGGGAAATGCAAATCAAAACGACCCTGAGATATCACCTTACACCCATCGGAATGGCCAAGATGAAAAACTCAAGTGACAACATATGCTGGAGAGGTTGTGGAGAAAGGGAAACCCTCCTCCACTGCTGGTGGGAATGTAAACTTGTGCAACCACTCTGGAAATCAATCTGGTGCTTTCTCAGACAACTAGGAATAGAGCTTCCTCAGGATCCATCCATACCACTCTTAGGCGTATATCCAAACGAGGCTCAAGTACACAATAAGGACATTTGCTTAACCATGTTTGTAACAGCTTTATTTGTAATAGCCAGAAGCTGGAAATAGCCCAGATGGCCCTCAACTAATGAATGGATTCAGAAATCGTAGTACATCTACACAATGGAGTATTACTCTGCAATGAAAAATAAGTGCTTTGAGTTTTAATGATGTTTCTGTTTTGAATGTAAGTGTTCTTGTATTTGCGGCATATATGTTCAGAATTGTGATGTCCTTTTGGTGGATTTTTCCTTTGATGAGAATGAAGTGCCCTTGCTAATCTTTTTTGATTACTTTTGGTTGAAAGTCTATTTTATTAGATATTAGGATAGCTACCCCAGCTTGTTTTCTGGGTTTGTTTGCTTGAAAAACATTTTTCCAGCCCTTTACTCTGAGGTAGTGTTTATCTTTGTTGCAGAGGTGTGTTTCTTAGATGCAGCAGAATGTTGGATACTGTTTCCACACCCATTCTGTTAGTCTGTGTCTTTTTATTGGAGCATTGAGTCCATTGATGTTGATAAATAATAGTGACCAACGAATGTTAGTTATTTTTATATTGGAGTTGTTGGTCTTGCTGTGTTCCATTGCTTGTTTTATTTTAATTTTTGTTGGGATATTATCTGTATGCTATGTTTCCTTGGGTGAAGTTGTTTTCATTGGGTCAGAGTTTTCCTTCTAGTATCTTCTGTAGGGCTGGTTACTGTGTAGATATTGTATAAATTTAGTTTTGGAATGTTTTGTTTTCTCCATCTATGTTGATTGAAAGCTTTGCAGGGTATAGTAGACTGGGTTGGCATCTGTAGTCTCTTAGATTCTGCATGACCCCTGCCCAGGCCCATCTGGCTTTCATAATTTTTGATGAGAATTCCGGGTCCCTCTTTATGTGCCTCTAATAACTGGATAAGCATAGAGTTGAGATTCTTTTCCTGTGTTTCCAATGAATTAAAATATCCATTGATTTTCAGGTTGATGGTAAAGCCATGATTTTCTGAATTTTGTTGGATGTATTCTTGTGCCGACCTCTAGCCTTCAGTAGCATTTGATGTTTGTTCCTGGAGCTTCTACTGCAAACTAGGTCTGTCTGTCTCGGGAGTCTGGAGTATTCTACAGAAAGATGAGAAAGGTCCACAGGCTTGAGAGTGGATATTGGTGTTTCAGATGCAGCTCAGGGAGGAAGGTCCCAGCCACATGTGCACAAGCCCAGGAATGTGTGTGGACGTGTGCCTGCCTGGAAGGGTAAAGTCCAAGGAGGAGTTCAAGAGCAGATTATGGTGTATTCATGGTGTGTGGGTACAGTGTGCATGTGCAGGAGGCTTGAATGGCTCTGTGGACCACAGGCCTGTCTTCGTATTGCATTTGAAGTGCTCAGATCTGTTTGAGCAACACAATCTTGTCTTCAGGAATTGCTTGTTTGCACTCTGTTGGGAGACCCACAGAACAGGGGCTTCAGTGTTGAGAACCCTGTCCCCAGAATCCCTATGTTGTACACAGTGGGGTTTTGGGTGGGAGGGATCTGATGTCTGGCTGCTTGCATAGCGGGGCCCCTAATCTGGGAATAAGTACAGACTCTTGCAGAAGCACTCACTTGCTGGTGTGTGAGGAAAGTGCATACGGCCCAGGAACTCACTTGCATGCATATGTGTTAAGTTCAGCATATTTTTCGCCTCTCAGATTTGGGTCCTCTGTTTGGCCTTTAGAATAAGGAGGTGCCTTGTACCTGGGTCATGCACTCCCCACCACTGCCACAGCCACCACCGCTGTTGCCAGAGCCAGTGAGTGTGCAGCCAAGAGTGTAGGGGGGTGATAGTTTACCACTCTCAGACACTGGGGATGTTCATAGGGGCCCTGGATCCAGTCTGCCCCAGGTCACAGGTTGTACCCTCTAGACCGGGAAACCTCAAAGTCAATGCTCTGGCTTCAGCTGCCCATCCACTCCCCAGTTTTGAAGTTTTAGATCCTCTGTCCTTCAGAGATGTCATGCACTGGTCATTGCCATCTTGGAGTCCTTCCATATTTTTATTCTTATGATTATTTATCTCAAGTCCTCATATACTATGCACTTTATCACACTGACTTTACTGCCTGACATCATAGAGTAATTTCCAACTAACTATGAAGTACATATATCCTAGAAAACAAATCTGATTTATTGTGATCTATCATTAGAAGCACACTTATGCCTAGTCTGAGAAGAATGTAGCTGGTAATAGACAGGGACAACATCCACAAATTTAACCAAGTGATATTAGAGCAAAACTCACAAGTAATAAATGCTTTTCACAAATCCATCTCTTCAAATTCAATTTCAGAATCCCAAGAGGCCCTTGCTACTGGGTAATTTAAAATAAATAAATAAATGTTTTGGATGAAGTCTCTAAACAACTTATTTTAATTGGAGGACATCACCCGGAGGAACATTTAAACCACATTGAGGATCTCCAGACTCAACATGCCATTCACTGAGGAAACTGCAATTAATTCGCTTCTCTCCTGGAGGCACTGCTTAATACGTCAATGAAAGAAATGTATCCCAATGAGAGAGGCAGGAAAAGTGAAAGAAAGTGGCCATCTGAAGTCTGCTAGGTTTTTTTTTCTTAAATATTTTTTATCCTCCATTCTAGACACATTTCTCAATTTAAAGAGGAATATCAGGTTAATAGATTTTAATAGCTATCTTACTCTACCAGTATGTATAATGAGCAGGTGAAAGACTCCATTCAACCAGCTGACTGATTGATTTTGTGTCACCAGGGAGCCACACAAACTTGAAGTCATTATTTTCTATTCCATTCACTGACATTAACCTCAGCTAGCATAACAAAGGAAATTTGTAAAACTTCAAAAGTGTTTTCATTTAGAATTGCTTGTGGGAAAAGAGTTTTCTTTAAATGTTTCCATGCCATTAGGCAAGCCTTACAGGGAAAAAAATTAGTCTAGATAATTACAAAGTGATAGTTACCACTCACTGAGCAATTATTAAACACATCTATGCTTCAGCTTTGTACATTATGTGAAATCATATGCAGTTTTTTTACAACATTGAGAATGACTAGTTTACTTTTTAACTTGAAAGGAAGGAATTCAAAACCATAGAGATAATATGCATATATCCAAAGTCACTGACGAAAGATGAGTGTCATGCAAGGGATAAGAACCCTTGTTGGATTCTTTCTTCGAAAGTGAGTGATGGGTTTTCATTGAAAAACCTATAGCGATAAAAATAGGGTTTTAGCCTATGAGAAATGGAAAAGTGACTTTATTTGTTTCACTGGTATACATGAATGAAAATGTGTTGTTTCCATAATACTTTAAAACAATTGTTTTTTCCTTCCTTGGGTTTCAGACACAATTCACTTAACTAATAAAACAAAGATGACTGAAATGACAAAGTATGTTTCTCCCTAAGTGACAAGTGATTTTGGGAGGAATATTTTTAAAAGATATTCTTAGAAATTCTGAAAACTTTAAAATAAATAGAAAAAAAAACAGAAAAATTAATTGTAAAGAAAGGGTGAAGATGAAGAAGGAAAACAAAATTTATGTGAGGTGATAAGGGGATTAAAAGAGTGAGAAGAAGAGAAGGAGAGGTGAGTAGGGAGTGGGTAGAGAGAGGACAGGGAAAGAAGATAGATGCCAGGAAAGAAAGAAAAAAAAGGAGAAGGGAAGGGGAAGAAAAGAGTGAAAGAATCTAAAGGAGGTTGAGGTGAGAAGGAAGAGGAGGAGGAGAAAGAGGGGAAAAAAAGGAAAACAAAGGTGTTTGAATGTACCTACAGGTTTTGGAGTTGGCAACATTCACTAGACTGTAGAGCACCATTTTATCTTTCTCCAGTCTTCATACACATTTCATATACATTAGCAGGTTTGTGCTGTGATCCACAGTTCTTTTAATAAAGCTTTTTCCTGTTGCTTTGGCCATGTCCCTTCTCTTCCAGTACTCCATACAGACATTGCTTCTCTGTGTTCTGCTTACTGTCAGTTATTACACTCTTGTTCTTGGAGGCTTAGTAGACACTACCTCCCTCTTAATTGACATTTACTCCACACTAAGCATTAGTCATGTATAAAAATTTGATGTCTCTCAAGTAATTTCTTAAAATGGTACAAAGATGTTTTCTTTCTTCTTACTAAATGATACAATGGGATGATATGGAAGTGCTTTTGATGTGATTATAACTTGTCACAGTAAAACTGGTAACCATCATTATTGTATAAGGAATTTTGGATAATGCTTTTACTGTATATGGAAAATCTGGAGAGATTCATGGGAAGATTTAGGTTTCCATCTGGGATGAGATAAATGTCTCAGGTAACCCTTATTAATTATGTTGGATTTCCTGTGTTTCTGCCACTGAGAAGCTTTAACCAGATTTCAGAGGTTGAGTTTCATTTCCATTGTCATTCCCCTATAATTTTCCCTCTGTGCTTAAATTTTATTCCTTGCTTTAAAAGTTCAATTAAGTTTTCTCCAAGTCAAAGTGGAAGTCCAGTATTTCTCTTTGTTTTGCACTCTTAGATGAATTGCTCTCTTAGATAATTTCCTTCCACCATCTAATATAGCCATGTGCCACCCTTCACCAAAAAAATAGCATATGTGTGTGTGTGTGTGTGTGTGTGTGTGTGTGTATTGCATTAATGAGTACTTTGATGCTTACAAACTAACCCAGGATGTCAAGAATGCTAAGAAAATTTTGTACCATAGCCAAAGTTCATTTTTTTTTCTTTTTCTTTATTTTTCTCTCATACAATACATCCTGACCCTATCCTCTCATCCCTCAACTCTTACAAGTCTCCCCCATCTTCCTTCTCCCCCAAATCAACAGATCCTCTGTCTCTCTTCAGAAAAGAGCAGGCTTCCCAGTAATATCAACTGAACATGGCATAGCACAATACAATAGAACTAGACATAAACCCTCATCATATTTTTTTAATTTATTGTTTGAGAACTCCATATATTCAGGTAGTGTATTTTTTTAATGTGTTAAATTCTTTTTTTTATGGTTTCTTTTTTTTATTTTTTTATTTTTTTTATCAGTTACATTTTATTTATTTTTTTATTTTTATAAGATCTCTAAATTCTTTTTTTTTCTTTTTTTAATTTTTTTATTTTATTTATTTTTTATCAATTACATTTTATTAACTCTGTATCCCAGCCATGTCCCGATCCCTCATTCCCTCCCAGTCCCTTCCTCCCTCCCTCATCTCCACCGTGCCCCTTTCCAAGTCCACTGATAGGGGGGACCTCCTCCCCATTCATCTGATCCTGTTTTATCAGGTATCTTCAGGACTGGCTGCAAAGCCCTCCTCTGTGGCCTAACAGGACTGCTCCTCCCTTCGGGGGTGGGGAGACCAAAGAGCCAGTCATTGAGTTCCTGTTAGAAATAGTCCCTGTTCCCCTCACTTTGGGAAACCAATTGGTTACTGAGCTACCACAGGCTACATCTGAGTGGAGGTTCTAGGTTATATCCATACATGGTCCTTGGTTGAATGTCAGTCTCAGAAAAGACCCTGTGCCCAGTCAAAGCAAAGACTCATGACCAAACCTTTGGCAGAGTACATAGTGTATTTTTTTTTAATCAAACCTAGCCTCCATTTCCTTTCCTCAAATTCCTCTGAAAACCTCACCCACCACTTTTGTCTCCAAACATTTTATTGTCTTTTATGAAGCATCCCTCTCCACGGAGTATATATAATGCTATGAATATATAGGGGCAGGGGGTATAAAGCAATCCACCATAGAAGGGACTGAACACATGAAGTAAAATGACTCTCTTTCTTTCAGCAGCTATCAGTTGCAAATAGCTCCTAACTGAAGGGGAGGAACTGCATGACTGACTCCCTGTGTTATCCATGCTGGGGTTTTGTCCCTCTTCACCTTGTACAGATCTAGTACATACAGCCACAACCCCTGCAAGATTACTTGTGCAGCAGCTCTATCATCACCTTGAAACACAATCTAATTGCGGTTATCAACTGCCTACGGCCATTAAAAATCTCCCCCCAGTTTCCCTGGTGATACTTGAGCCTCATCAGAAAGAGGGCTCTTTAATATAAATTTATCATTTAAGGCAGCACACTCTATATTTTCTTGTTATATGTGTATTGACCAATTTTAGTGATTGTTTTGATCACTATCAACAAGAAAAAAATAAAAAGAGGAGCTTCTTTGATGAGGGTTACAGCACATAGAGATAAGTATTTAGGGATCATTTTAATACTACATCCAGAGCCATCTTAACACATCGTAAATGGCCCCTAATCCAGTTGTATTTATATAAAAACATATCCTAGAATGGAGAGTTTGAAAGCATATTCATTGTCTTCTGGTATCTGGGAAATGCAACATCAATTTAACAACAGGGTCTTTTTCTGCAGCAGGGCTTGTTTTCCTGTTCATGTATGGCCTCTCAGTGTTGCCCAACATGATAGAACAGACAATTAGTTTTTGACGGTCTCAAAGGTGTGAAAGTGAATCTTCTGTTACGTGTCTTACACACTCCCAAATTCCATGCATTTTAATACGATCACATTAGAAATGAGGCTTTATCATATACATATTTGTATATGCGGCCTGGGTAGGGCCAAACTTCAGAACATTGCAAAAAACCTCCAGGAACGTTAATGTAGCAAAATAGAAAAAAAAAAAAAATGTCAGCATGGCCAAGCTGAAAAGGTCCTAAAAGCTCCACAGGAGTTCAGACTTCTTACCTCATCTTTCATGCCAGACTTCCTCCTGAGAGAGTAACTCAAGGCTCAGTTGGAAATTTGTTCTCTGCTTTGATTCCTGAGTGCCCAGTTCACTGACTGTTTCCATTCCTTCCACTACTTCTCCCTTGGGCCCTTATAAAAATGCCTGCTGTGTTCTATCTTCTCTTAGCTCTACAAGTGCAGAAATCCAGAAAGAGAAACAAAATATCACCTGCCATCCTGAATAGGGCAATACTTATTCCCAGTTTTGCATTCAAGTTTTTTTTAAGGATGTTTGCTCCACCAGGAAAAGGGTTTTGTCATAATGCCACTGTTTTTACATATTTATATACAAGGAAATCATTAAGAATATCTAAAACGTTTAATAATTTCAACAGCTGACCAATCAAAATCCTTCCATTTGTTGTGGAGTGCAGTGGGATTTTGAAGGTAATATAACTCCATTCATAAGAACAACTACAATCAATTGATTATGTATTTTGCATCAATTTTCAAACTAAGGCAATTTTTATATAGTGACACAATAAATTTCCAAGTAAGATGTCACTATGCCAATATTAAAAGTAAAGATAATTCAGCTCAGGTGTTTCTGACATCCCATAACTAAGTAGACCAGAAATCAGGTTTGAATATGTGTTTCCTGATTTCAGAACCCTTGCTCTGATAGGCATGCAATGCCACTGTGTTTAAGAAAGCAGAAGGAGGTAGCCAGATGCACTTCTTGTCAGTTTTACTGGGGCTTGTTTTGACTGACAATCATTTGTTCAAAATCCTCCGACAGATAGGCGCAGCTGAGATAGACTGTAAACTAAAGTGAACACAACAGAAAAGTAATGTGAAAAGAAAATATCCATTTGACTTTATTGCACACAATGTTCATAATTTGGAAAGCAGTACTAACTTACTTAATATCAAACTATAAATAGTATGAAAATTATATACTGATTTTAAAACTGCTTCGTTGTTTTTATAAATAACTGCATATTGAGAAACAGAAAAAAGTGGCTTACAGAAAATCAAACAAGACAAACAAGTAAAACAATGTACTTTACCACCAAGTATATATTTTCACACATTTCAAATAATGTAAAATGAAAGAAATTAACCCATTACTTTGGGATAACATCAGGGGACTTGGCCCAGCTGATAGCATGAGGTTACTTGGGTTCTGATCTCCTAATGCTCTGCTGCTCTCAAAACTACCTCTTCCACAATCTGGGGTTAATTTTATTTAAGGTACATTGGGCCAAACATCCCACAGAAACTTTCTATTCCTATTCTTAGCTTCACAGAGGCTTCTAAAGAAATGTTATGCCACTACTCTTTGCTATGCAACTGATCACCAATGGAGATTACAGAAAAGGGGGAAGGATAGTAACCACTTAAGTTTTAATATTCCCATGGCTCACTGAGTAAATATACTTGCCATGCAAATCTGGTGACCTGAACTGAATCCCTGCAACAAACATAAAGGTAGAGAAAGAGAGTCAAGTACACAAACTTGTTCTCTGTCTCATATCTTTCGAAGAATGTACGTGCCCTTATACACATACACAAAAGTGCATGAGTCTCTCTCTGTGTGTACGTATGTTTGTGTGTGTGTGTGCCATGCCTCCTTACACACTAGCAATGTATAAAAGAACTTTCAAGAAAAATCCTTTTATTGTCCAGATTGTTATTATACTTTATAATTTTAGAAACAGTATCTTAATCTCTGGGACAACCTAGAGGAGACTATAGCATGGGAGAAGTGGTATAGCACAGTAATTTATAGCTCGTTCAGAATGGCAATGAATGAAGATGCTAGGCTAAAGGACAGGTACTTTCCAGGCATCTCTCATCTTATAGAAATAAAATACATGTGAGGCCAGACTAGAAATCATTCATGTCATCCTCAGTTACTCATGAATCTCCTATCTTCATCTTCAAGTCTCTGAAACAGAGAACACAGAAATTGTGAGAGAAGAATCAATGGGGGGTGGGAAAGAGGTAAAATAACCAGGAGAATGTAATATCATACATTGACAGCGAAACTGTTATTGCTTTACATGGCCCAATGCATGTGGGCAGTAAGCATACTTAATAGCTGCTTGGGGGATCATAGTGACAACTATACAAGGGATGTCCATGTGTACACTGATCCTTGCCAACAACTTTATTTCTTCATGAACTAATAGAGCAGATGAACAAAAGAAATGTGATCCTCATGAATAGCCAAGTCTGTATAGTGACCGTAGGCATTCCGTCTTTCAATATCTTATTCAGCCCGAACTACACACAACCAGGTATCATGATGATAGGTGGAAAAGCCTAAACCATAAAGAATAACACAAACCAAGATTGCTACATCTAGATAAGTGAGGGTTGCAGTCTTCAAAATACCTTGGAGTTAACTAGATTGCTTCCACTATTATAGTTAGTAATAATTATAATTATTATTAATAATTTGTCAATTATTTATAATAATTTACTAGTTATTAGTAAACTAGTAATAATTTACTAATAACAATTAGTAAAATTATTCAACCATGAAACTTAGCAAAATAGGAGCTCTTCCTCAAACTGGTTGCTCTTTTCATCTTTCAGCTGTACTCAAAAGCTCTTGTTCATTGGAATTAAAACCTCATTTACTTCCTGATACCACTAGGAGATTATGTCTAGCTATAGGTGCTGCTTCTTGTTAGAATGGTTGTGTTTAAGACTAAGGGCAAGAGCCAATAAAGTCTTTGCCAAACTCCTAAACAATGTTCTGAGGGTCTGAATCAGGTCTTCTGACACTCACTTGCAAAATGCTTTGAATTGGGCAGTATTGAGGGCTACATTCACCACCATTCAGAAGTCTTGCCATGATGGACAGAGTCCTGGTGTTTCTGTAAGACTGAACGTCTTCTGTTTAGGCCCTGTCTTCGTATGCTCCCAATGTCTCTCAAAAACGTCACCTTTGCAGACAAAACCTTTGACACATTAAGCATTTCGAGGACATATAGGTTGCAAGGGATAACATGAAAATAACTGCATGGTGACCATGATATATCCAGTAGTACTGTGAGTGGATGAACTTCAATGGTCCTTCAGTGTGTTGGGGGGAAATAGGTTCCAAACCCCCAAAAAACATGCATCTACAAGGTGCAAAAAGGAGGATTTCAGTTTAAACCATCTCAGGGTTTTAAATACACATTGATAAAGTAAACAACGCTTATGTCAGTCAACAGGAGACTGATTTGAAGCCAATACGCCTTCCACCTTGTATGTGATTCTTGTTTCTACATGTAAGACTTTAAACTCTGCCTGATGGTGCCCGCTGAGTGTGAGAGAAACACCCAAATGAATGGTTAACACTAGACAATCTCCTTTCTCCAGGCTCTGCTTGGTTCCTTATCACTCAGTTGCAGTGCTGGGTGGTGAAAGCTAGAAGTAACTTGTTTGAAAGGTTAAAGATCTGAAGCTGTTTGAATGCATCTTGAATGTTTTGATTTTTTTTTTTTTTAATTTCTAACTTGGCTCACAACTATGCTGACTGATTGTGTTTATAAAATAGGACTCCTAATAAGAGATTAAAATGAAAATCCTATTTTGGTTCCAAGTGAAATGGGTTTTTGCACTAATTAGGCTATTTTAGAAAGTTTTAATTTTTCTTCTCTGTAGGTGTTTCTTTAATGCTGCCATTATGAGAAGTGGATGCTTGGTGATATTATTCAAGAATTTCCCAGAACCCTCAATTGCAGCAGATTTCCAAATAGTTAAACACCAGCAACTCACTCACTTAGGCACTTACTAACCATTCTGACACACATAAGTACACAATTTACAATGTAACTGAATAGTAAAGATGCATGATCATGTTACACAATATGTGACAAAGCCTCAGATATCCATTGTCCACTGGGTATGAACTGGGAAACATAATATAAAGAATAAACTATTGGTTATGAATTCTAGCCTCACCTATTGCAGAATCCTTGAGTAGGTGAAATACTGTCAGTCTGACTTTTCAGTTATTGCAGTGTTCAAATCAAGCTAATGTAAGCAAAGCATGAGTTCCCTGTAATCGCAGGTGTCTACATGGGGAAGAAATGGGTTTTTCAACAGTCAGGCATGGTTAGAGGAGGTGCTCAGAGTATCCAGCTTCTCATGGATGGATGGATCACTTATCACTAACACATTCAGGGAGGGGTTCAGCTATTGCTATCATCAATGATTGCCTAAACCTGGATGTGGAGGAAAAATGGTGTAATATAGGAGTCTCATTCCACAGACCCTTATTTCCTACACTCTGTCCAACTATAAGTTTCTGTATTAATTGCAGTCTATTTGGGGGAAAAAAAAAGCTTCTCAGAGCCTCCATTTAGCAGAGTTATAGTTGTAAAAGCTTTTTAATGGTCTTTGGTCTAGTCAGCATGGTTTCGTGGACCACTGTTGTAGAAAATGGTATTTGACCCTGGAGGGCTTCTCTACCACAGCTAGCTCCTAAATAATCGATAAAGAATCTTCTTGGATTCATAAAAGCCTTAAGGCACAGTAACTGAGCAGGTATCAACACTTTGAGCTACTTTGGTGTTTTTCAGCTGTACACTGCAAGTTACTTGTCATAATAGCTCTTGCCTGGGCTGCTCCTGTTCCATCAGACCCCCTCATGGTCACATGATCATAATCATTACTGCCTCATGGCAACTTCCTCCTCTCTGACTTCCTCTCCTCTTGTTTCATCTCCTGTCTTGTCTCCTCTTTTCGGCCTTGTGGTCCCACTCAGACATCGAGCCTGTGAACCAAACCCTGCCTACCTCTCTTCTGCCCAGGCAGAGGCTTCAGCATTTAAAAAATAATAATTATTATTTATATACATATTTATCTATTAAAATTTATTCACTTTGAATCTCTGCTGCAGCTTCCTCCCTCGTCTCTTCCCAAATCCACCTACCCTCCCTGTTCTCCCCTTTTACCCTTTCCCCTAGTCCTCTGATAGGGTAGGACCTCTTCCCCTTCTATCTGACCCCAGCTTATCAGGTATCATCAAGTCTGGCTGCATCATCTTCCTCTGTGGCCTGGCAAAGCTGTACCTCTAGGGGGAGAGGATCAAAGACCCTGCCACTGAGTTCATGTCAGAGACAGCCCCTGTACCCCTTACTAGAGAACTGACTTGGAAACTGAACAGCCAATGGGCTTCCTTTGAGCAGAATGTCTAGGTCCTCTCCATTCATGGTCCTTGGTTGGAGTATCAGTCTCTGCACGCCCCACAGGGCCCAGGTTTTTGGCTCTGTTATCCTTATGGAGTTCCTGTCCCCTCCAGGTCTTTCTATTCCCCTCTTCTTTCATAAGTATTCTGTCTCTCTGCCCAAAGTTTGACTATGAGTCTCCTTTGATACCCTGGTGGGTAGAGTCTTTCAGAGGTCCATTTTTTATTCACCAATCAACTTTTAATTAGGAAGAGCAAGGTTTACCCAAGACAGGCTTACATGGGAATGTGCTCATCTGGGCAGCAACCAGATCTTGGAAAAGCCAGTAATTAGTGTTTGAGCACATAGCACCTGACTAAGCCCTGACAGGTCACTTAACGGTACCTAGCATGAGTTCCATCTAGTGGATCAGGCTTTAAATCCAACGTGAAAATACTCAGTTATTCCATTCATGTTGCTATTACATGTGTGGACTTATCTTGCTATGGAGGTTGTTACTGTAGCTTTCCGAGTTCACAGCTGTTCCAGTCTGGTAGCATATGTAGCATTGTCTATCACTGTAGAAGACAGGCCGTAGTGATGAAGCTCCTAGGTGATTTCCAGATTGGAATTTTTTTAATGTTTTATTACTCAAATTTGTGGTGACTTTACTAACAAACTCTTGCCATCACTATCATCATCTGGAGAATTAAGACCAATAACCTGAAATGTTTGGAATACCACAAAGAGTTTACAGACCACAATGACATTACCCATACCTATTGTAAAATATTTTACAATATTTTAGAGCTTTTGGTGTCTGGGAAAGAAATTACAGTCTTTCTCAATTGTAGGGCATCAACGCAGCCAAATTGGTCCCTAAGAACTGAAACTGTAAACCAAGGCAGGTGAGCACAAAAGTACATACTGTACAACCAGCCTTCATTTCATTGTTGAAGTACTTTTGATAATAGAGTTAAAAGTTCACATTTCAGCAGAGAAACTTGCTTCACAGGCATGTATGTTGAAGGTTATATGAAGCTGGAAAGCGTTATTTGTCTTCAAAAAACACCTGAGGCATTGGAATACCATTTACCTTAACTATTCTCTAATAACTGAGGAAAGATGCAGGCATTTCTTTGTTTGTTTGTTTGTTTGTTTGTTTGTTTTTTCCATCATTTGTTGGCATTACAAATTGCCTTCTTGATAAATACAAACATTGGGTGTCTCCATGCACATATCAAAATTTATTATATCTTTACATAACCTTAATTCAAACCTCAACAATAATATAACTATTTCAACCCCATTTAATTATGTATGTATGTATTATGTGCATATATTGCACTTAAAAGCTTCTGTGATAAGTTTCCATGGTGGCCTTTTCATAGATCTTTTAACTATCCCTTCCAATATACCCTCTACTACCTGACCTTCCCATCCCCACCGATTTAACTCTTTTTGTTCCCTGATTCTCCTTCCTTCCTTTCTATTGCACATTTTTTTTATCCTTATTCCCTTCAAATACCAGCACTATGGCTCTTCACTTGTTTACTGACATCAGTTTAGACACACGTGTCTAAAGAGTCAAAGCTAGCATCCCCCTGTGAGAAAGTACGTACATGTCTTAGTTACTTTTCTGCTGATGTGATAAATACTATGGCCATGGCAACTTATAGAAGGAAAGATTTGTTTGCCTTGTAATTACAGAGATAAAGGGTTCCTGATGGCAGAAAAGTAGTAGCAAACACCAGGTAGCTGAGAGCTCACATCTCAGTCCACAAGCAAAAAGGGGTGTGAGCTAATTCAGAATTGAAGGAGTCATTTGAAACACCAAAGACTGACCCAGGAGCATACTTCCTCCTGCAAGATTACATACCCTGCTCCTTTCCAAACAGCTACCAGTTAGGGATCAATGTATTTAAATGCCCTAGACTTAAGGTGGCCATCACAGTTGTTTGTGTGTGTGTTTCACAATCCTGTCTGGAACCAGGTTTTCAAAAGAAGACACACAAATGGTGTAAAATGTTCTTTAAGTGCTCAGCATTCTTTTTTTTTTCTTTTTTGCCACCATGTGTGTTTACTTTCAACAGTCATACAAATAATTTTTTATAATATCCCACAGTAAACCGGTGAAATTTGGCAGTCGGATCACTTGGGGGAGGAGAGGGGTCGCTTCAGAGATCTGTGGGCTGGTGGCAAAAGCACAGAGTGCTCAGGTTCACAGTGCAGCTTGTGGCTTGTGTCCATCTTTCAGGTGGCCCTTTCTCCACATCATGAGTGGGTTTTGGAGATGACAGGTTTGGGTAGGGGAAATCTTCCCAGGCTTTTAGGAAATTTCACTCCTCTTTTCCTATTCAATGCTATCTTTAGTCAGCAAGGTATCCTTCTCCTGTGTCTCAGTTTTCATCTTGGCCTTACCAAAGATGGCAATTTCCCCCATGTCCAGCTTGTCTGCCATTTTCCTGGAACCTGTAAAGTCTCCTTCTGTGCTAATGCTCTAGATGCTCCCACTCGTGTTGCTGCAGAAAAAAGCAATGCTCAGTGTTCTTAGCTATCACAGAAATGGTAAACAAAGCCACTTAGACCTGTGTGTGCGTGCGTGCTTGCGTGTGTGTGTGTTGGCCAAGGACAAGTCCATATAGACTTATTCTTTATTCCCATAAACTTAATGGTAAACTCACACAATGTTCTGAGCCCTTGATGTCTTGCTGATGACAGAGGAGGATGACTTCTAGTTTCCTGCCACAGTAAAACACTTAAATACCACTAAGCTTGATTTCCAGATGGAGTAATGTACGTGTGTGTGTGTGTGTGTGATGATAGCTATATCATTCATCTGAAGATGGAGAAACTGCTGCGTATAGCTCAAGCTATGTTTGACACTGAGAACAGCATGGATGCCAGTGTCATCTGCTGAAGAAAACTAGCCAGAAAGTTGTGTTGATGTTTGCTTCTGTCACCGGGGACACTTCAAATACTAGCTGTTTCATGCCTGGTACCTTCATTAAACATACTTCAGCAGCCTTCGGGGAATTACGGTTTTTAAACATGAATGATTCCAAGGCTAACCACTAGCCCTTCACAGAGGCATTTTATGGTAATCTTCCCACTATTTTTTTTTTTTTTTTGTAACACAGATTCTCTTTTTTTGCTGTGTAGACATTGCCATTCCACTGAATAAGCAAGCCCACTCAGTGGGTCTTTTGTGGTAGCTGTTGCCCCAGGAAGATTTTCAAATGTGTGGCATCATCTGCAAAAGCACCCATGGGAGTTTATGCCTGATCTGTACTTCTACAGAGACCCAGAAAATATTGTATGGGAGGAGCAGGCTGCTGAAGAGAAGGCTGTGACCAAAGCAGAATTTCAGATGATCGGGTAACACTACCAGCTCCTCTGTCCACTGCTGCTAAGCCAGAAGGAGCAGACTTGTCTGAATGTATACAAGTGCCCTCCGTGACTATCTAGCAGTTCCCTGGTGAAGACTCTAGTTCCCAGCTAACCACTGAGGCTGAAGTTCCTACTGTACAGGCCAACAGGTTGTGTAGAATCACCACTGAGTGCTCCCGAACTGCTCAGCGTGCATGTAAGAAACGAGAAGGAAGGTGGAAGGAAAGCAAAGTTCCTGAAAGCTGAGAAACAAAACTTCTTAACGGTTCCGGTTTTCTTCTTTAAGAATACCTTACAGTTTCATTGCTCATATTTACAAGACTATGATTTTACATTTTGTACTTCAAATTATACATGAAAAAATATGAAAGTTTGATACATTAGATTAAACAGTGCTATTACTGTGGTTAATTTTACATTTTGTGGACACCACCAAGGACTGAATATTTCTGGGGTTTACCTATCTCCAAATCTATTGTAAAAGTCTACTTTCCACAAAGCATTTCAGTAATTATTTACTAAAGTGAAAAGTAAAGCAAGATAGAGTAATATTCATTGACCTGTAGTCCTTGGGTAATATGCTAATTTACATTGTATGAATTACCTTGTTTTCTCCATCAAACACTAACTACAGGATTTAGCATCCCTGTAAAGTACACTTCATGATTTAGCCTTCAGTATCTTCTGAAGTCCCTTGCACTAAAAGCTTTGTCACAAACTTGTGACACTCTAAGGGGTTGGTACAGTCTTTAAGAGTTGGATCCTAGTGGTGGAAACATAGCCATTGTGCTCACCTTTATATCTCCCTCTCTTTTCCTCTCTGTTTATTGCCTGCCATGAAGTTCTACCAGGTATTTCTTGCAATGCTGTTTGAATTCAGTAGTTGGCCAAACTAATGGGACCAGATGACTAAGAATATAAAACTGGAGATATGACCCAGAAACTAACTAGCTCATTTTAATTTTTATTAGTAATTTCCCTATAACTGTGAGAAAACACTATGACCAAAGGAACTTAAAGAAAGGGTTTGTTTTTGACTCAAGGATCTACAGGATTAATGTCCTTAATGGTATGGACAGTAAGTGGCAGACATGGTACTCAGAGCCCATGCAAAAAGATGAGCACTCATATCTCAGCTACAAACAAGAAAAAGCCACTGATTTGCCATTCCCTCAATCTCCACTACATCTTAATTCATACACTTCTTATAAGGAAGACAAATTTTGGATCAAAGGCTTTTTATATCCTCATTCGAGGGAGACCCACTTCATGGGAGAGAGACAGCCCATGACACTATCATGATACTCTTCCATGCTTGCAGACAAGAGTCCAATATAACTGTCTTCTGAGAGGCTTCATCGAGCAGTTGATGGAAACAGATGCAGAGACCCAAGGCAAAACAATAGGCCAAGCTCAGAGAGTACTGAAGAACTCTCTGAAGCATCCAGAGGGGTCAAAGACACCACAAGACGACCTACAAAATAAACTAAATGGGGTCCACGGAGTATCACAGAGACTTAACCACCAACCAAAAACCAGGCAGGGGCTGGACCTAGAGCCTTTACACATATGCAGCAGATGTTCACATTTGTCATCATGTAGGTCCTCCAAAGACACCAGACAAAGAGTCCAACTGTTAGCCTCTGAAAAATTCCACCAACCCTAGGATAGAAGCAGATGCTGAGACTCCTAGCCAATCTTTGGCAGAGCACAGCAGACTTATGGAAGAGTGAGGGTCTTGAAGGACACCAAGAGAACATGAGCTCCACAAGGTGACCAACAGAGCCAATAAATCTGGCCGAGGTGGGGGGTGCTGCAGAGAATAGTGCACCAACTAAGGACCATGCATGGAGAGGGCCTAGACCTCCTGCTCAGATGTAGCTCATAGTCAGCTCAGTCTCAATGTAGGTCAACTAGGAATGAGACTAAGGGCTGTTTCTAACATAAACTCTATTGCCTCCTCTTTGATCACTTCTCTCTAGATGGGTGGTCTTGCCAGGGTGTGAGGAAGAGGATCCAGCCAGTCCTGCTGAGACTTGAGAGACTGGTGTCAGCTGATAGGAGAGGAGGCCTCCCCCTTTCTGAGGACTAGGGGAGAGGGATAGGGGGAAAAGGGAGGGAATTTGGGACCGGGAGGAGAAGAGGGAGGGTGCTACAATCTGGATGTAAAATACATACATTAAAAACAAACAAATGAAGAAAAGAACAAAAATAATGGCACTAGGGGCTGTTTCTGAATCTGTTGCCTGCTTTTTGATCCCTGGGTGGGCTACCTTGTCTGGTATCAGTGGGAGAGGATGCTATGAGCTTAGTCCTTTTGTAATTTGAGGTACCAGGATGGGTTGGTATCCCTTGGGAGCCTTTTCTTCTCTGAGAAGAAAGAGGGGCTAGGGAGCATGAAGGCAAAACTGGGAGGATAGGAGGGAGGCTGCTAAGACCATACTGTAAAGTGTTTACATAAGTTAATTAATATTAAATAAATAAATGAGAGAGAGAGAGACAGAGACAGAGACAAAGACAGAGTGTTTGAAATAGCTGCAACTCTTAATCCTTCCCTAGAGAGACACTCAAACTACCACAAGTTTTTCTTTCTTTCCTTTTTTATTTAACGTCCTAATTGTGAATTTCATCATAGTTACTTAAAGATGGAAAAACAGATGAGCTAATTAAACATGGAGCTGCATGAATCAGTGATTGATCTGTGTCTTCTGGTTTGGTTGCTAAGCTAAGATGTCCAAGATTGATATAAAAAGTCATCTCAGAAACATGAACTCTTAAACCAAAACGGTTAATGTGGTTACTGTGTTCATTTACTATATGATGTGATTCCTTACAAATGTTTCTTCCTTTGTTTATTTATTCAAATATTGCTTTAGTGGGGGCAGTACCCCTGAAACATCCTTTTCCCAGTCAGATTAGAATATTATGCTTAAATTAAAATTTGGTCCTCTGAATTCGTTTAAATTTAGACTACCCCAGTATACCAGTAGTCATATTAACTCATGGAAATATCCAACCCTTCTTTTTCTAATATTCATTTTAATAATAACACTTTCCCCATTCTTCATATATGCTTTTCTTTGTCGGAATTTCTCCTGCCTGAAATAGTTAAGATGTTAATGGAATTCTTACAGATTTGCCACATCATTTCAAGTTATAATGAAGCATTTGAATTTTATTCTATTATTTCCCTCATTTCCTGGCCACCTAAAAATATGATTTTTATATAGTATGGTATTAAGCAGGTTATCTGCAAATATGCTGCCCATGTCAAGACCAATAACACAGCTTGTCAGATCTGAAAACCCCCTTTCATTTAATATAAAATCATAGAGAAAGGCTGGAAGAAATAGATGTGCCAGTGTGTGTTTAGTAAATTCAGAGCTGAAATCCCACATGTCTTTCTATCACCTCCCAAAGAGTAAGTCAAAAGCTTTGAAATATGTGGTCGACAAGAAATAAACAACAGAATTAGCCAACTTTTAATGCAGAAAATTAATAATGATTTGTAGCAATTTAAAAATAAAATGAAATGAAAGATCATTTTTAAAAATCAAATATTTATGCTATTTAACCTTGAGCTATTTTTGTAAGAGCTATAAAAATAATAATTGAGATAAGTATCTTTAATTATGGATTTTACTTTAATAATAATGGCTAATTCAGCAGTAGTTGACAAATATGTTCATCAATAATCTCATAATTAATGAAAATAGAAAAATCTTAATATAGTTTAATTCTTATGTGCAAAATATATTTAAGCTTATTCTATTTTTTCAGTTATTTAAGTTTAACTCAAGCCTCAGCCATTAAAATATTATTTTAAATATTTTCATTTTCAAAATGTATAAAAATACAAAGATAAAAATTTCTAATATTTAGCCTTAAAATAGTTCAATAAGCTATTTTTTAAATGATAGGATTTTGAACTCACACAGCAGAAGTAATTATTTCTCAATTTACCATGGAATAGAAACTCACTTCCTGTTCTAGTACCCTTTTCCTTTTCCCCTTTCAGAGGAATTTACCTTAGATTTCTCAAATGTGACTCAAGACTGTTGAAAGCTGCGATAGCAGTTTCCCTTCATACTGTTAGGCTTTCATCAACAGTGGGCCACTTGTGAGCATCCTTTTTTTATATACATCAAATGGGCATATGTAATTCTCACATCCCCTAGGTCATAAAACTCTTTGAGGGGTGTAGTGCCCACATGTTTTCCTACGTCCTTAGTCTTGGCACACAGTGAATCTATAAGGTATTTTGATCAACTTAATCAGGCCAGCTACTAGCCCATAGTTCAGAACAGCTCGGGCATGGAAAGGGCACTAGGCCGCTCTGTTACATTTTACTTTTCTGAATGTATTATACCCCTGAGAGTGGTGTTGCAGGGGGTTGTAAGCCACAGTGTGAGTGACGGGAACTGAGTCCAGGTCCCCTGCAAGGGAAGGTGCACCTAACACACTCAGCAGAGCCTTTCTTCCAGTCTCCCACCCTGAGTTTTCAAAATTGGAATTCTCTTCTCATTTTCTATGATTGTCTAATCATTGACACGTAAACCAACCACACACACACAAAAAAAAAGGGATGTGCTAAGTGCCATCAGTGGTGGTCTTCAATTATTCTATATCTATTGTTATTTACAGAGAGAAGTGTAGTTTAAAAATTCCTGCGACTTATCAAATGAAATATTTATTTATATTTTAAACAGCATACTTGTAGCTTAATACATCCAGTGTACAGACAGGCAACTAACGCAAAAATCCTCAGAAATGTGATTTCTGTCCCTCCAGAAACAGGCAGAGATTTCTTTAGAAGAAAGCTCTACCTCTCTTTCCCTAAACCCTGTGGGCTTCATCCCCATGTCCACTGGTGAATAAGAATTACAGTTTTACTTTGCTACTTTATTCCTTTCTTGATTTTTTTAAATTTATTTTGTTTTTTAATTAAAATCATTTTCCCATTCCCTCTCCTCTCTGCAATACTTCCTATGTAAACTTTCAACCAATTGATGTGTCTCAAACCTGTAGTTTAGGGCCTCCTACTTTTAGTTGTTATTTCTACAGAGTCACACACACACACACACACACACACACACACACACACACACACGGGCACGCACGCATGTACACATTCACGCAAGCGAAGCATACACCTAAATATAGAAAAACAACCTGTTCAGGCTGTATACCCAACTCTCAGCATTCCTTGCTGTCTTATTTTTTTTTTCTTTTTTTTAAATTTTTATTTTTTTAAATATTAATCACAGGTTATTTACTTTGTATCTCATCCCTTCCCTCATTCCCTCCCAATCCCATCCTCCCTCCCTCATCTCCTCCCTTAGTTTCTTAAAGTTCTTTTTTTAATGCTGAGGACAAAGAGATTTTTAACATGGCGGTTGTGTTTTCCTTGCTTTGATCTTGTTTAAGAGGGGTTATTGTTGAGACTTCATCATTGTAAATTCACTGCCTTTCTGCCCTCCTTCCTGTCTCTTTCTCCTTCCTTCTCCCCTCCCCCTTCTTTTATCCTTCCTTCCTCATCCCTTTTCTCTTCCTCCCTCTCTCCCTTTCTTTCTTTCTTTTTTCTTTCTTTTTTAAGTCTTACAAGTCATTGCTAGACCTCAGACTTGCTATGTAGGTCAAGCTGACCTGCATAGACTCATAGACATCTATCTGCCTCTGTTTCCTGAGTGCTTAAAGGTATAAACCTCCAAGCCTGGACCAGCCATGACATTTTTAGAAGAAATAGACATTCTTCACCTACTTCTTAAACTCCTTCTACCACGTAACTGAGAGGGCCCTTGAGCTTTAGTTGCAGAACTTGTATTGCACATGGATCAGTTGGGCCTAAGAACACATGGCCACTTTTCTGTACATTAGTACTCATAGTAAGTAATTTTTTTTTTGACGGTTGGCTTTTAAGCTTAAGTTGGAGTTCAGAATTTTCATAAGTGATTATAAAATTTTAATGTTTCTCTTCTGCATGCAACAATACCTTTTCCTATTGATTGTAGCCAAAAGAAAAGCTGTTAAGTATTCAAAATGTGTGTGCAATATTTGATATCATGACAATGGAATATTCATTGAGTCTATACATGTCATTAGGCTTCAAAGAAGGGAAAGAAAATCTAGAAAATACTGAACTGATAATTTTTTCCATGAACAAATAAAAATTCTAAAATTTTTCTCAAATAAATTCTCACTCTTTTGGTGTTCCTAAATTAATATTTTCTGATATATTTGATTTTAAAAATACATTTATATTTATATAAATTTATATTATATTAAATTTATATTTATATTATACAATATATTTATAAAATATAATGCAACTAATTCAATTATCAAAGTGAATCTTTTTTTTTAAAAGATATTTATTATGTATATAGTGTTCTGCCTGCACGTACGCCTGCGACCCAGAAAAAAGGCACTAGAGCTCGTTATAGATGGTTGTGAGCCATGATGTAGTTCCTGGGAATTGATTTAAGGACCTCTGGAAGAGAAGCCGGTGTTCTGAGACCTCTGTCCATCACTAAAATGAATCTTTTACCTGGTTTATAAAATAATGATGCCTTAATATGATTTTGATATTTTCCTTTTAATAGTAGACATTATAGTCAACTTAAAAATGTTGCTGGCTAGAGTCTTTCAGATGCACTCAGTAGACTCCTGTCATACGTTCAATGCACATCCCATCTGTCTTTCTAAACGAGGATTGATCATCTTGCCCCATGTCCGCTCAATTAATTATCTTTTTTAGGTGTATAGATTTCATTATGTTTATCATATATAGGTCTATATAAGTGAGTATATCCCATGTTTGTCTTTCTCCTTCTGGGATATTTCACTCAGAATGATATTTTCTAGATCCCACCATTTGCCCGCAAATTTCACGATTCCCTCATTTTTGATTGCTGAGTATTATTCCATTGTGTAAAAATACCACAATTTCTGTACCCATTCCTCCGTTGATGGACATCTGGGTTGTTTCCAGGTTCTGGCTATTACAAATAAAGCTGCTATAGACATGGTTGAGCAAGTATCCCTTTTGTGTACTTGAACGAACTTTGGACTCTAACTAGCAGTGTTTTCAAAGCAAAGACTCATGACCAAACCTTTGGCAGATTACAGGGAATCATAAGAAAGAAGGGGAGTTAGTCTGATGGGGAAAGGATAGGAGCTCCACAGGGACCAAATATATCTGGGCACAGGGTCTTTTCTGAGACTGACATTCAACCAAGGACCATGTATGGTTATAACCTAGAACCTCCACTCAGATGTAGCCTGTGGTAGCTCAGTAACCAATTGGTTTCCCAAAGTGAGGGGAACAAGGACTATTTCTAACAGGAACTCAATGACTGGCTCTTTGGCCTCCCCACCCCCGAAGGGAAGAGCAGTCCTGTTAGGCCACAGAGGAGAGCTTTGCAGCCAGTCCTGAAGATACCTGATAAAACAAGATCAGATGAATGGGGAGGAGGTCCCCCCCATCAGTGGACTTGGAAAGGGGCACGGTGGAGATGAGGGAGGGAGGGAGGGACTGGGAGGGAATGAGGGATGGGGACATGGCTGGGATACAGAGTTAATAAAATGTAACTGATAAAAAAATAAAAAATAAAAAAAATAAAAATAAAAATAAAAAAGAATGTTGCTGGCTTATATTTTCTGAGAATGAAACAAATTTTTCCACCATTCCAGTGTCTTTTTAAGTCAATTTTAAAAATTTAAACATTGCTTTTCTTATTTACTTTTTCCTTTCCTCTAGTAGTTTTCTTAGTTTCTCTCTATTTTCCTTCCCATCCTGACCCACCCCCTTTCTGTCTCTCTCTTAAAAACGAATAGGCTTCTGAGAGATTATAATAAATATGATACATACAATGATAAGACAAAAGAAAAACTAATACATCAGAATAGACAAAACAAAATTACTGAAGGATAAGAGCCAAGAAAAAGAGGCAATAATTCAGCAGATACAAAAAAAAAAAAAAAAACTGTAATAATCACTTGTATTCTATCTAACCACAATGGACTAAAGCTGGACCTCAACAACAACAGAAATAGCAAAAAGCCTACACACACATGAAAACTGAACAACTCTCTACTCAGTGAGAGCTGGGTTAGGGAACAAATAAATTAAAAAAAAATAAATACTTCCTAGAATTCAATAAAAATGAAGGCACAACATACCCAAATGTATGGAACACAATGAAAACAGTGCTAAGAGGAAAATTCATAGCACTGAGTGCCTTCAAGAAGAAAGTTGAAACATCTCATACAAGCAACTTAATGGCCCATCTGAAAGCCCTAGGGGGAAAAAAAAGCAGACACATGCAAGAGGAATAGATGGCAAGAAATAATCAAACTCAGGTATGAAATCAATAAATTAGGATAAAATAAAACTGTTCAAAGAATCAATGAAACCAAGAGCTGGTTCTTTGAGAAACTTAGCAAAATAGACAAACCCTTAGGCAAACTAACTATAAGACAGGGAAGAACTATCCAAATCATCAAAATCAGAAACGAAAAGGGGGACATACAATATTTCAATTTCTTAATTTAAAACTTTTGTTTATGTTATGAAAATTCCACCCATCTGTTTCATGTATCTTGATCATATTCTTTCCTAACTACCACTTTCCAAACCTATCCATCCTTAACTCTAACACATTATCCTTCCAACTTCAAACAGTCTTTGCTTTTCATGATCCACTGAGTCCAATTAGTTTATATGAACTTGGGGATTAAAACATCCAGTGTGACCACTGTGATGCCGCAACCTGTGAATGGCCATATCCTTAGGGTTAAAAAAGAATTCTAACTGAGCTTGACTTTCTTACACAGAAAAATTGAGAAAAATATGTAAATATGTGAGTCAACAATCAAGCCTTCTAAAATACCATTTTGAGATGAACTATAATGATAACATGCATAATTAAGGTACTATAAAAACACAAATCTAAAATTTTTTTATCTGATTTACAAATTCTTCCTCACAGAATAATTTATTTGAAAGTAAGTGACTAGCAAGATGCTTTGCATACAATATGTTTAAACAAATATGTCTGATTTCCAACCAGCATTCTCAGATATACTAATCTATGATTCTATAGAGAGAACAAACATATTACAATCTAAATGCATGCTTGTCATACTATATTACAATTACAGTTGTAATATTGGACTTTGACAATATGTTAACTTTTAATCTTTTTACTTTGTTTTGTTCTTTTTTATGTAATACTTTATTTGAAACAGTGTCTTGATAAATAAATACATATAATATATTTGAAACTTTATTTTAATTATTTAATTATTTTTATCTTGTTACTACAGAGGTAACAGCAGTTAATTTCTCATAGGTTGTTACACATAGTGATTTAAGTTATATTATTATTATTATTATTATTAATGTTACTAATTACACTTTATTCACTTTGTATCCTCCCATAAGCCCCGGTCCCACCCTCCTCTCCTCCTTCTTCACGCATGCCCCTCCCCAATCCCACTGATAAGGGAGGTCCTTCTCTCCTTCCTTCTGATCTTAGCCTATCAGATCATAAGGAATGGCTGCATTGTCATCTTCTGTGGCCTGGTGAGGCTGCTCCCCCCTCAGGGGGAAGTGATTAAAGAGCAGGGCAATCAGACTATGTCAGAGGCAGTCCCTCTTCCCATTACTATGTAACCCACTAGGATACTGAACTGCCATGTGCTACATCTGTGCAGGGGTTCTAGGTTATCTCCATGCCTGGTACTTGGTTGGAGTATGAGTCTCTGGGAAGATTCCTGTGTTCAAATTTTCTGGTTCTGTTGCTCTCCTTGTGGGGTTCCTGTCCTCTCCAGATTTGACTGTTTCCCACTTCTTACATAAGATTCCATGCACTCTGCCCAGCAGTTGGCCATAAGTCTCAGCCTCTGCTTTGATAATCTGCAGGGCAGAGCCTTTCAGAGGCCCTCTGTGGCAGGTTCCTAGGTTGTTTCCTGTTTTCTTCTTCTTCTGATGTCCAAGCTCTTTGCCTTTCAGGATGGGGATTGGACATTTTAGTCAGGGTCCTCTCTCTTGATTAGTTTCTTTAGATGTACAGATTTTAGTAGGATTATCCTAAGTTATAATGTCTATATGAGTGAGTATATACTGTGTTTTTCTTTCTGCTTCTGGGACAGCTCACTCAGGATTTTTTTTATTATTTTTATTATTAGTTACATTTTATTAACTCTGTATCTCAGCTGTATCCTCCTCCCTCATTCCATCCCAAGCCCTCCCTCCCTCCCTCATCTCTTCCCTGCCCCTTTCCAAATCCACTGTTTGGGGAGGACCTCCTCCCTTTTATCTGATCTGTTTAGAGGGCCTCTGAAACACTACCTAACAGTGTATCAAAGCAGGTACTAAGACTCATAACCAAACCTTCAGCAGAGTGCAGGGAATCATATGAAAGAAGGGGCAGTTAGTATGACGTAGAGAGGATAGGAGCTCCACAAGGACCAAATATATCTGGGCACAGGGGTCTTTTCTGAGACTGATACTTGACCAAGGACCATGTATGGATATTTGAAAGTTTTAAGAAGCCTAAAATTTAAAATAAAACATTTTAATTTAATATTTCAAGGAATACATTTTAAAGTGCATTTGTAATTGTTCATAGGTTCATCTTTAAATTTAGTCTTGTTCAAATTTAGTCTTCATAAATAACAAGATTCTTTAGTTACATATTTAGCATGTGTCCTTAAAAAATGCAATATACATGTTTGTTTTTATGTGAAACAACCCCAATAGGCTTATGGGTTTGGACATGTGGTCCCAGATAAGGGTGTTAGGTTATGGCTTGGGTTTATGGCTTGTCTAGAACAGAGGATGTGTGCACCTTGACTGTAAGAACAGTGACTGTAACATCAGTTTGTCATTACAACACATCTGGCCGCTTCCACATTTGTTATGATGTAGCAAGCCACACTGCAAGCTTCTGCCACCAAAAGCAGTTGTTCCTATCATAATGCCTTCTTTGACATGATAGAATATATTCTCAAACTGTGAGTTAGAATAATTTCTTTATTCTTCAGTTACTTTTGTCAGGCTCTTTGTCAACGTGACGAGGAAAGCAATTACTATAGTCTGAATAGTCAAATAACAAAATAGTTAAAATGTGTAAAAATTTCTTATTTTTAAAATATCAAAATGAGTCATTTAAAATTATATAATTTATCATTCATGATAGTATTATATCAGAAAAAAATGGGGCAATTTTCCACAGATTTTTCACCATGCTGAATGGCTGTATAATTTTTGACATACGTTTGTCAGAAAAGAATTGGAATAGTACATACTTTCAGCTCCAGAATTGAAGAAATTGTGAGAACTCCTTTTCTCCTTGGTCTTCTGTCAGAAATTGGTCTGTGTTAAAAGAGGGCACTAAAATGAGTACATTTCTAAGGTGTCATCTTCCCAAGACCTTCATCCTGGGTGATGTGCTGCATATTGAAATACACAGAGGGTTCTTCCCCAGGGAAAGTGACATTTAATCCCCTGCTGGCATTATGAGCAAATGCTGTCACTGCTGCACTCGCAGGAACACAAGTCTATTTCTTCTCAACCGATTCTACTAATAGATATGAAAGGCACTGGCACTCTCCCTGTGAGAAATATTGTCTCTCTAAAACACTCAGAAGGTGGCACAGTGGGTGATCTTTTCAAAATCACACTGACTGTTAAGAAAACAATCAGAAAATCCTCCTTGGGGGCTTGCCTTAGCATTCCTTTCATGTAAACATATAGTACCTCACTTTAGTCAGGTTTCAGGCCAAATGATAAATTGGTAAATTTGTCAAGAGATTATTATAATTTTTCTGAAAGATTTATTAATATTTTAGAAGTTATTTAGCCATAAACAATATATATACATAATATATACACACATATATATACATACATATATACATAGCCATAAACAATATATATGTATAGCCATAAAAAATATATATATAAATATATATATAAATGGTTTTCCTAAAAGTAATTTATACTTATCTGAAAATCTGCTGTGCATACATGTAGTAAATATAACTTAACAATATATATGCAGTTATTTATTCATGTTATTTTATGAAATATAATGACCATATTTCACAATCTAGGAGCCAATGAAAATTGCCTCAAGAAGTGCTTTTTATCTCAGTTGTCATTTGATGTGTATTTGTGTATATGGGCACACACATATGTGCATACATCTAAACACAGATTTTATAAGACAAGCAATTCAGTTTTCACTGGTATGCATTTAATAAATTACTATTCATACTAAAATAATTTGAATAACTTGTTATGTGAGTCTGATTGATATTAAAGATTATATTTTTTTCCATTGAAGCTTTAAAATATCTCTGTGGACTTGAAAAATTAGGTACATTTCTAGAAAATAGTATTTTCTTTGTAATGAGATGAGATGAAAAAGAAAAAAAAATCGCTTGGAGTGAGGAAATGATTTTTAAAAAGTTGCTTCGGTGTGTAGGATGCACTCTGTTAGAAGAATAAGAAATGATCAGTTTGCCCATGATAGTCAGGGTTGAGCTGAAATGTCTTCTCCAGGCTTTTTGCTAAATAGTGGTACTGTAAGCTGTGTGCTGTTAAGATACCAGATCTCCTCATGAAAGACCAGTTCCTGTTTGGAGTGAGCCCTGTCAGACAGTATCTTTCAAATCAGAGACTTTTGAAGATTGTTTCCACTGCAGGTAGCCGTCTTGTTCAAGGTCACATTACCACTGAAAAATCAATGGAGGAAAATAATAGCAGTCCATCTTGCTGCCATTTTGGACAACTTTTAAGAGGCCATTCTAAGTTCTGAAGCTTTCCATGTTGCAGTTCTAGCATCTTTTATGTGTGTGTTATAGCCTGAGCCTTCTCTGCTCCTTGCAGAATTATCCTCCTATACTTTGGGCTAATCAAACTTATAATTTAGTATAAATAAGTTTCATCAACTTGCATACTACAGTGAGAGAGCTACTTCATTTGGGGTTCCAACTTTCAAGAAATTGGAAAGAGAAGCTGTTTTTGAGAAAATTTTCGAGTACATTTTTATCTTGTCTTTGTGATAGGCAACTTTATTTAACAATAAGAAATATTGTTGACCAAAGATAATAGAATGAACCATTGAAATAGAAAGATGTTCATTCTTTTCCAGTTCCATTAAACTTTGGGAGAGAATATAATTTGTCCATTAGAAAAACTTTCTTTTTCATGATAATTTTTCTCAAAATAGATTTCCCATTTGAAAATCAGTAAGTCAACCTCAATCGCCTTTATTTCAAAATCACTGAATAGTTCACACTGCTGTGGCTGCAGGATCTTGGGAAGGTAATCACTTATTTCTTGTCTGTGTGTGTAATACTGCAGCAAAAGCACAGTGTTTTACAAAATAGTTCCTATGTTTAAACACAAGCCTTTTCCTTATTATCATTTCGTGAAGTGGTTAGAGATGTTGAAAGAAAATAAAACAATTCCAAATATCAAAATAATCATTCTAGAGTTAAGAAACATGGGCTCAAAGACAGATAATTCTACTGATTAGCTATTTTCCATTTACAAAGTCTCTGTTATTATGTTTTAATGTTTATTGAAGATTAGTTTCTTTCAAAGCATCTCATTTGATTTTTATTAATGTATGTATGCGGATTTGGCTGAACATGTGCATGTGTGTATAGTTGTCCCAGAATGCTGGACGATTGTGTCACATTCCCTGAAGCCTGAGTTACACGAGGTTGTGTTTTATCCCATGTTGGTGCTGGAAGCCAAACTTGGGACCCCCGCAAGACTAACAAATACCCTCCGCCACTGCTTCATTTCCCAAGCACTATCGTCTGTGATGATTTACTGACACGTAGCTTATGCAAGTATTCAAAGATTTCACAGACCACAGCAATAGAAAACTATATTTCCAAGGACTTTCAATATTATTTATTAGTGTTCTGAAATTGTAGTCAATGAATTTAAAACAGTTTCATTCATAGATATATATCTCTCCAAATCTCTCTAGTTTCCCTTCCCCATCTTTAGACCCAGTTTCATGTCCCTTTACTTTTATTTTTGTTATTAATAAACCAGTGTGCTTGATTATTGCATTACACATGTGCACGGGTTTGTGACTCTTTACTGTGGCATGAGCAACCATTAGCTGCCACCAACTGCCAACAGCTTCTCTGAGAGGAGTAGCGCCTCAGAGCCACTCTCCTGTGCATGCGTTAATCTCAACGGGCTGTGTTCTGTGCAGGGAACCATTTTTGCTGTGAGGCTCATATAGGCAACAACCCTGTCATGTCCAAGCACCAGCATTTCACAGTTCTCTTCTTTATCTACAGGTGTTTTTTTCTATCCACCCACTTTTTTCTCCAATTTAACTTTGTATCTACTGATAGAAGAGGTTGCTTATTTAAGACCCTTTCTGAATTTGTGCTTGCATTTACTTTCCTATTTTTTACACAGCAAATAAACTGTAATTTATTAAAAAATAAATAAATACAAAATTTAAAAAATGATAAGGGCAATGATCATGAATACTATACTGAGCAATACAAAACAGACAAAGCATACATTGTTTATTTTAAATAACCATTTACAAATTTAAATATATAGTGAAAGACATACATATTTACCACAAGCCACGATTTTTTTTTGAATCAGTAAAAAAAAAAAAAAATGTCAGAGATAGTGAAGCTTTATATTTTGTGGTGTTTGTATGTCTATACATCTTGATCAATTACACCTTGAATTAATTGAATTCATACAATATAAAAATGTCAGAGATAGTGAAACGGTATATCTAGTCATTGCTACATGCTTGCATACCTTAGTAAAATTAATTGAACTCAAAGAATACACAGTCCTGAGAAATACATCTTAAGTAATAATATATTATAAGGAAAAAATGTATCAAATGGAGTTCTTATGGATAAACTAGCTTAGGAATAAGCCATTGTTGAGTTTTGGTAGCTGAAGGGAAGAAAAACTTGTCGTTCTTCTTCAGCCTTTTAAGAGAAGATAGTACAACATACTATTTGGGCAGGAAAAGAACAATACGTACAACTAAGTGTATATAACTGTATCATCCAAAGAAGGTCTAGCCATCTCAATAGCTAACTTAAATACAATTGCATTTACTTTCACATTAAAAATTTTAAACAAAAATATTATATTGTATCACTGGTTTCTGTATATTTACAAGAGACAGGTATTAATAATCAGTGATTTTATGTCGCAGACATTAAACCTAGGCATTACAGAAAATAAATTCCATGAAATGTAATTAAATATATTATTTAATACACTATATAAACAATTTTATATTGCTTTTCATGATATTGCATGTTAAAATACATACATTTAAATTTCATTTATACAAAGTTCAAAGTACACAATTGCTTTCATTCTAATTATTTTATTACATCTTAATAATAGTTATATTGTTGATATTGCATCTATTGAATCTTTTCAACAGAATTTGGGATAGCAATCATTTTTTTTTTTTCAAATCAGTTCTTAAGGGCAACTTACTCCTAAGGTCTAATCATGAGAACAGCAAGGTGGCTCCGTGTGTAAAAGTATTTGCCACCAAGCCTGAGGACCTGTGCTGATCCCTGACCTACATGGTAGAAGTAGAGAACTGACTCCGCCAAGTTACTCTCCCACATCCACACTCATGTCATGGCACACATGCAACCCTCCCCACATACCACACACACATAAATGCAGAGGCACAGGGTTATTAGTGTGACGACATTGTGAAGAAGTCAGAAAATAAAGAGTCATTGTGTCACATGGTAGTTCTTTCACTACTGTATGTAACAATGCAATACTTGAAATCGGATACAATAAGGATTTTACACAACAGAAATCAGGAAACATTTTAAATCAAGGCTAATCCTCATCTTCTTCAACCAGACACAATTTTTAAATGTTTACTAGAACACCAACATAAACCTTTTACTTTGTTCCTTGTATTACCCCGAAGGAATCATACTTACTGCTATACTTAGGTGATGGAAATGCACAACAAAATGCTTCCTCTTTTGATGACTGCACTTTAAGTCTATACATTCTAGGTGTTGGAGACATTTACCAAAAGGCAAGTTTTGCTTCACAGGTCTCTCTTGAATTCTACTTTGTTTTCTATATTGTAGTTTATGGACATACTTACTATCGAAAAGGAACTAAAAGTTGTTACAGTTACCTCAAATATGGATAAGTTCCATGTACAACTTGTTTTTTTCCTCCTGACCTGTAAGAAAAATGAATAGATCTTTGGCTGTCTGAGACTCAAAATAGGATGAAAAACTATTGTTATTTTCTATGATGCTTGAACTTCTCTCCTACTTACTTTCTTATTACTTCATTGTATCAAGTATGAAACCTCTCTTATGAAACTATAGTATTTGCAGAGAAATAGAAATTTCATTACAAAGTCACAACACAAGTTAGACCAAGAAAATGACATTGAGGGAGAAGAAACGTACTAGTCTGAGAAAAAAAAAAAGAAGACAGTATGAGAGAAAGAAATGTGTACTTAGAACACAAAATGACGTTCTGTGTTAACTTCCCTCTCCCTGTTAAACTAAATGATGTCTTTGTCCAGATGTGTGTGTAATATCTTTCTTAGGAGACTCTGATGAATACAAAAGTAGGAATTTTATGTCCTCTCAAATTTTTATGACTATTCATAAGTTCTTTGCATGGGATTAAAATTTGAGAATAGATAGGCACAGATCACAAATGTTATAAAAAGTATTTAGGAAATATGTTTTGTCTAAATGGATTTTATGGTTTTGATACCTAGAAACAAGAGATGAGTACCTAATTGATCACATATTTATGCTTGAAAAACGTCTTTTAGTTTTGTTAGTATAGACTGGCCTAGAACTCCTTTTGTAATGCAAGGTAATTTAGAATTCTTTTTTTAATTTATTTTTATTTTTATTAATTACAGTTTTTCACTTTGTATACCCCTCGTACCTCCCTCCCTCTTCTACTCCCACCCTCCCTACCTCTTCTTCACCCATGCCCATCCCCCAGCCCACAAATAGGGGAGGTCTTCCTCCCCTTCTTTCTGATCCTAGTCTATCAGGTCTCATCAGGAGTGGCTGCATTGTCTTCCTCTGTGGCCTGGTAAGGCTGCACCCCCCTGAGGGGGCAGTGATCAAAGAGCAGGCCAATCAATTCATGTCAGAGACAGTCCCTGTTTCCAATACTAGGGAGCCCACATAGACAATGAATGCCATGAGCTACATCTGTGCAGGGAGGGGTTCTAGGTTATCTCCATGAATTGTCCTTGGTTAGAGTATCATTCTCAGAAAAGACCCCTGTGCCCAGACATTTTGGTTCTGTTGCTCTCCTTGTAGAACTCCTGTCATCTCCAGATCTTACTATTTCCCACTTCTTTCATAAGATTCCCTGCACTCTGCACAAAGTTTGGCTATGAGTCTCAGCATCTGCTTTCATATCCTGCAGGGTAGAGTCTTTCAGAGGCCCTCTGTGGGAGGCTGCTCTCCTGTTACCTGTTTTCTCCCTCTTCTGATGGCCATCTTCTTTGCCTTTCTGAATGAGGATTGAGCATCTTGTCAGAGTTCTCCTTGATTAGTTACTTTAGGTATACAGATTTTAGTACTTTTATCCTCTTTTATATGTCTAATGTCCACTTATGAGTGAGTATATACCCTGTGTGTCTTTCTGCTTCTGGGATACCTCTCTCGGGATGATCTTTTCCAGTTTCCACCATTTGCATGCAATTTTTAGGATTTCCTTGTTTTTTATTGCTGAGTAATAGTCCATTGTGTAAGTTTACCACAATTTCTGTATCCATTCCTCAACTGAGTGGCATCTGGACTGTTTCCAGCTTCTGGCTATTACAAATAAAGCTGCTACAAACATGGTTGAGCTAATGTGCTTGTAGAATTCTTATCAATGCTCATGTCTCAGCATCATGAGCATACTTGTTTTTTCCATCCATAGGAGGAGTTTGAATTGGAAATTAGGCAAGAGAATATGAACCACTAAAAACTGACCTAGGACACATGACAGCCATTTTTTTTATACCCAAAACTGTATATCTAGCATCTGATCTTCTGGGGTTTTATCGTTGTGGAAAACAGGTGCCAGGTTTTGGGTAGAAGATTATAGAAATAAAGCAAATGTTCTATCCTGGTTAGGAGTTTGTTGTTTTTGTTTATTGGTTTGTTTTGTCAATTTGATATAGGCTAAGAGTAATCTGAGAGAAGAGAGTTCAAGTTACAAAGTGACCACATCAAACTGGCCTGTGGGGAAAGCCAATCAGGTATTTCCTTATGAATAACTGATTTGGAAAGGTCATGATCTAAGAACCTCTCAATAGTACTTTAAGTTGTGCCCCTGTTTTTCAGCACATTAATTTTTAGGAAAAGATTTTACATAACAACCAGCAATCCCTATTCCAAAATTCATTTTCCTTGTTTCATGGTGAGTAATGTTCCCATTCCCAACGGTAATGTATTTTGTGTGGTTTTTTTGTTTGTTTTGTTTGTGGAGAAACCTATATGCACTTCACTTCTGAGGCTTTTATTTTCCACTGTGCTTGGTAGCACTTATACCAGGTTTCATGTGTACTAGATCCTAAGTAAAAATGCAGCTGGTCAATTTTATCCTGTTTTTTTTTTTGTTTGTTTGTTTGTTTGTTTGTTTTCTAATGAGTCAGACTTAAAAGAGCCAAGATTCTAAATGGAGAGGAGGGGGCCTTCGGATGTTATGCTTGTTATTGCTCAATATTTCTGGATGGCAGAAAAATTTATCAGTTAGAAAGTCTGTGGATAGCTGGTTTTAGACTCAGTGTCTCTCCCTCCAATTCTAACTGCTAATTCATGTGTAAATACTAAGCCACCTCAAGAAGTGGCAATGAATGTCATTTGATATCATGTGCACCATGTGTGGTGAACTAAACTCTGTGATACATGCAAAGATCAGCTGTGGCTCGCTCTGTGTTCCTGCATTTCCCTCCTCTATTAAGAGAAAAGAAAACCAGCTGAGGATGGCTGCTATGGTTCATTGGCTTTTTATAATTTGCACTTATATCTTTCTGTCAGCATTATTTCCCTTGGTCTATCATTTGCAGCAAACAGATTAGTAAACACCATTAGCTAGAGTCTAGTAACTACAGTCAAATTATCTTTGACCAGAGAAATCACTGCACCAGAGATCCTTTACTAATAATGTGATCTAACTGTTCTGCTGAAGAGAAAAACTGGGTTATAATTACTGAATTACCAAGAATTCGTCAAATAAGTTTCTAAATAGCAACATCTCATAAAATGTATATACCACTTAATTACAAAAATGTGTTCAGGCAATGTTTGGATAACAGAGGTCTTTATGCCTAGTAAACAGAACCTGAGGATAAGTGGTTAGGAAAGTCATCATCAGTTCATGAGCCCTGCACTCTGTGTGGATATGCAAAAGTTCTGAATATTAGGAAGTACCTAAAGTCTATAACTGTATTTCCAAGATGTAGAATTGAACTTAATTCCTCCTTCATTTGCAAATTTATACTCTAAAGCACAGAGTCTAATTCATCGGAAATACTTAAACAAACAAACAAACAAACAAACAGAAAACCACTTTCCCCAATACAAATATGTAACAGAAATAATTCAGAATTTTCCATTCATTAGGTAGCTTCAAATGAGATTCCTCTAAAAGTTTATCCCAGTACATCTTAAGAAGGAAGTAAGGACTATGTGTGGAGAGGACCTAGAACCCCTGTTCAAAGGAAGCCCATTGGCTAATCACTTCCCAAGTGGGTTCCCTAGTAAGGAGTACAGGGGCTGCCTGTGACATGAAATAGGTGGCTGGCTCTTTAATTGCTTCCCCCTGGGAGGTGCAGCCTTGCCAGGTCACAGAGGAAGATGATGCAGCCAGCTTTGATGAGACCTGTTCGGGTCAGATAGAAGGGAGGTGGCCCTTCCCTATCACGGGACTAGGGAAAGCACATAGGGGGAGAAGAGGGAGGATGGGTGGAACTGAGAGGAGACAAGGGATGGGGCTGCAGTGGCGATACAAAGTGAATAAATACATTGTAAGAAATAAAAATGTAAATAAATTTTTTAAGTAAAATTTTTAAAATTGTAAAAAAAAGGAAAAGAAGAAAAAAAGTAGATCAGAAGGCAGTCATTCATGTTTTGGGAAACAGCGCTATTCTGTGAAAACTACTTACAAATGTGAGGTCAAAATAGACTTAAGCGAATAAGATACTTTAAAAAGCAGCATTTGATCTCCTCCCCACCCCTGAGGGAGGAGCAGCCTTGCTAGGCCACAGAGAAGGACATTGCAACCAGTCCTGATGAGACTTGATAAGTTAGGGTCAGATGGAAGGAGAGGAGGGCCTCCCCTATCAGTGGACTTAGAGAGGGGCAGGGAGGAGATGAGGGAGGGCATGTGGGAGGGAGAGGGCTACAGCTGGAATACAAAGTAAATATACTGTAATTAATATAAAAAATTAATTTAAGAGAGCAGC
This sequence comes from Meriones unguiculatus, assembly GCF_030254825.1. Lineage (NCBI taxonomy): Eukaryota > Metazoa > Chordata > Mammalia > Rodentia > Muridae > Meriones > Meriones unguiculatus. Next base: position 29,883,100 of record NC_083358.1, read on the forward strand.
ATTTGGGGCTAATAGCATAATTGTTGGTTACCTCATACACAGTGTTTAATTACACAATTCAAGACTGAGAGTTAAAAACTAATTGAATAAAGTATATTTAAAACAATTTTCTACTTTTGATAATGTCAGTTGCTTACAAGGAAGAAAAGAGCTTTAGAATGAGCCCAGTGATATGTCCTTTAGGCTTTTGAGATAAAATAAAACTTTTTGACAATTTTGTTTTATCTTAAATAAGGGGCCTGAATGATGTTTTTTACATTCATTTTACAGAGAAAGATAAATTTGCAAGAAACAGAAGTTTGATAAAAAAAATCAGATATATATTTTTACTTAATTACTTGGATTTCTTAAAGTTTGAATTACAATTTTTCAGGATGTTGGCTTATGCCCAATCTTGGAGACTCAACTTACCCTGAAACATTCAGGGTATTATACTTAATAGATCTATATGTCAATCATTTTGTTGGCCAATGTGTCCACAGGGATAGACATTTGAGAGAGAAAATTGAACTTTGTACAAGCGTTTCATTAGTTTATTGGAGATTCTTTATATTTACTCTCATCAGCACAAAACAAAAGGAACTATGCATTATTGATGCTTCAACAACTGCAGGCTGAGGTAGCTCAATTGTTCCCACTCTTCCTTTTTTTGTGACAGTTGTGTTCAAGGCTTCCCATTTTCCCAAGTACTACTTTAGCTGTATCACACAATTTTTGATGTGGAGTGCTTTCGTTGTTATTAAATTCTAAGTATTGTGCAATGTTCCTGGCTTCTTGATATGTAACTCAGAATTCAGTTGCAAATAGAAACCATTTTCAAATAGCTGTTATAAATAACCGAAATAATACTATTGCCATAGCACCTCAAGTATATTGAGTTTAAATAAGGTTTGTGCTGCTGTCTGCAATCCCAAACACTAATCTACCCAGGAGTTTTATGGAACAATGAACCCTAACTTTAAAAGCAAGCCTTTGTAACAATGATTTTTTAGACTAAATGAACATTTTAACGTTGATGTCTGCCTGTATTGGTAATAACTATTTTTATTGAATATAACTGTAGCATACTGACTCCCAAAGAAAATTCAAGATGCTGATTCTAGTCCTTTCTATAAATATTTTATTTATATAGCTATATGGAGATATCTTAACAGAAAACATATTCCAAAATTCCTATGCCAGGGCTTTCCTAGGCAAATTTCTCTGCCTGCATCTGTCCCAGGCTCCTCACTTGATGTACAAATGTAAAGGGACAGTGCCTATAGTTAATTCAGTGGCCTTAAACCCTGGACCAGCACTTTCAATTTTAGTTTGAAAGACTAGTGGGTGGCAGAAAAATGATGAATTTGAGCAGATAACCTGTTATCTCATAACTGGGTATATTCTGTTGGTCATATCTATTCTTTCTTATGGAACAAAATTGCACTAGGAGGCAGGTCACCCAAGTACTGAAACACAAATGAGAATACAATCAGATATCTTTTAGTTAATAAATGTGTCATCGTCAAGATTGTTATGGTTTAATTCCCTAACTACTAAATCAGATCAGAATATAAGTACACATTGTTTATCAGTGCATATTTTTTTGTATTTTTTAGCTTTATTTTGTTATTTAATTTTTTAATTTTTTTTAATTACAGTTTATTCATTTTGTATCCCCCCTGTACCTCCCTTCCTCTTCCCCTCTCAATCTCACCCTTCCTCTTCCCCAACTGTGTCCCTCTCCTAGTCCACTGACAAGGGAAGTCCTCCTCCCTTTCCCTCTGAACCTAGTCTATCAGGTCTCATCAGGAGCAGCTGCATTGTCATCTTATCTGACCTGGTAAGACTGCTCCCCTCTCAGGGGGAGGTGATCAAAGAGTAGGCCAATCAGTTCCTCTCAGAGACAGTCCCTGTTCTCATTACTATGGAGCCCACTTAGACACTGAACTGCCATGGGCTACCTCTGTGCAAGAGTTCCAGGCCATTTCCATGAGTGGTCCTTGACTGGAGTATCAGTTTCAGAAAAAGAACCCTGTGCCCAGACTGTTAGGACCTGTTGCTCTCCTTGTGGAGTTCCTGCCCTCTCCAGGTCTTACTATCTCCCACTTCTTTCATAAGATTCCCTGCACTTTGCCCAAAGTTTTGTTATGAGTCTCAGCATCTGGCTCAATACCCTACAAGGTAGAGCCTTTCAAAGGGTAAGCTCCTGTCCTGTTCCCTGTTTTCTCCCTCTTCTGATGGCCATCCTCTTTGCCTTTCTGAATGGGAATTGAGCATCTTAGCCAGAGTCCTCCTTCTTGATTAGCTTCCTTATTGTGTAAAATACAGATTTTAGTATATTTATCCTTTATTATAAGTCTAATATCCACTTAAGAGTGAGTATATACCCTGTGTGTCTTTCTGCTTCTGGGATACTTCACTCAAGATGATCTTTTCCAGTTCCCACCATTTGCCTGAAATCTTCATGATTTCCTTGTTTTTTTATTGCTAAGTAATATTCCATTGTGTAAGTTTACCACAATTTCTGTATCCATTCCTCAACTGAGTGGCATCTGGGCTGTTTCTAGCTTCTGGCTATTACAAATAAAGCTGCTACAAACATGGTTGAGCAGATGTACTTGTATACTTGAGCATCTTCTGGATATGTGCCTAAGAGTGGTATAGCTGGAACTTGAGGAAGCGCTATTCCTAATTGTCTGAGAAAGCTAGCACAGGAGACAACTTCCTGAACAGAACACCAACAGCACAGGCTCTAAGGGCAACAATCAATAAATGGGACCTCATGAAAATGAAAAGCTTCTGTAAAGCAAAGGACACTGTTATCAAAACAAAATGACTGCTTACAGATTGGGAAAGTATCTTCACCAACCCTCTATCTGATAGAAGGCTAATATCCAGTATATATAAAGAACTCAATAAGTTAACCAGCAACAAATCAAGTAATCCAATTGAAAAATGGGGTACAGAGCTAAAAGGAAATTGTCAATGGAGGAATATTGAATGGCAGAGAAACACTTAAAGAAATGTTCAACATCCTTAGTCATCAGGGAAATACAAATCAAAAGGACCCTGAGATTTCACCTTACAACCATCAGAATGGCTAAGATGAATAATTCAAGTGACAGCACATGCTGGAGAGGATGTGGAAAAAAGGGGAACCCTCCTCCACTGCTGGTGGGAATGTAAAATTATACAACCACTTTAGAAATCAATCAGTACATATTTTAATTCTATCATTTCATGCTGAAGGTATATACTGTTCTTTTTCACTCAAATCAAGTCTTTTCATTCCTTTCCTGTACCTTTAATAAAACACCATGATCAGGGTAACTTACAGAAAAAAGGGTTTTTGGTGTTTATGGTTTCAGGAGGATAAGTCAATTAGTGAAGGTATGTATGGTGCAGATACAGTAGCTGGAAGCTGATAGATAACATCTTCAACCAAGAGTATAAATACAGAGAGAAAGAGAGCCAACTAGAAGCCGTTATAAACTCATATAAGCGAGACGAGCATTTCTTCTTAGAGCACAGACTTCTGAAAACTTCTTTACTGAATGCAGTCTTAATGTGTTGAAATTAATTCAAATTCAGCTGGAAATTCAGCCCACCTCCTCTCTTCTATGATGGAATTTTCTCACTTATGAGCACTTCACCTTTCTGGAAATTTGGTTGAGCACTGCAGAGTTCCTTATTCTCTTCACAGTGACAAGTTGGGGGTTGCTCTGTTAAATGGCATCAACTACAAGAATAAGCTGATTTGATGAAGCTGGAGAGATACATTCATATATGGATACTGTACTAAGTAATTGGGAGGAATTTAAATACCATGTCCATCTCGTAGAATCATAGTGATAGGTTGTCCTCTAGGGCCTACGATCTGTCTGACCACATGTTCTTGGCCCCGCTGGGGTTTCATTTTAACGAGTGAGTTTTAGTTCCAAGCAAAAATGATTACGGTTACTCCACTTAATATTAATTTGACTATTGTACCAATGGGCATATCTTGCTAAACAGCCATTGTTTTAGTTTGTAAGGTTCACAGATGGGTAAGACTGTTGATGAATTTTGTTTTTCTGTGTCATGAACAGTTCCTTCCAACATGATGAAAGTTAGACAGTAGGGTTGGCAATTGTTAACGAATGCCAATTTGATGCTTCCCCATGATGGTCTATGGTATTTCATGTCTCAAGTATTTGGTGTCTTCAGCTTTTCTCTGAATACCATTGCTTCTAAAGCATTCCAAAAACTGCCTCTTTTATTCTTCTGGCCCTAGATGAGTTTATTGATGCTTAAAATAGATTGATTCTTAGAAGTTTGTTATCTTTTTATGTTGGAGACAGAATTAGTGCAATATTTTGTGTTAAGTATCAATTAAATGAGGGTCTCATGCTTTCATAATAGCAAATTTATATTAACTAAATGATCCCGAATGTTTTAAAGCTACACATCTCATGCAGCTAATACAAGGTGGTAACTAAAATGAAGTCTTAACACAGCTCTTACTAGATAAGAGTGTTGGGTTGTGTTTTTACACTCTAGTTTTATTGTCCTAAAGCAGTGTCTTTTCCAATTACAAGCCACCATTAGAGGCAATTATTCAAAGAGAAAATGATTAGAACTGAATGTCATGCTAGTGTGCCCCAGAGTTAAAGAGGTAAACATTAACTTGTTTCTATTTACGAGCACAGAAAAGGAGAAAATAAAACTGAACTCGGAGTCATTTTTTCTGGATAGTTACTTTGTTTTGTCTGTGTGTATGTATGTAAGTGTGTGGAGGGGAGCATGTTACAGTCTTCTGCTGGGAATTTACTTTTGGGATGTATTTTCTAGTAGACAATATCAAGACTAATGTTATCTTTTAGATATATCACAAAAGAAGACAAGAGATACAATGAGCTATACATAAACTTTAAGTCACCATACTGAGCATTTGACATCTGCCAGGAACTTGATTATACAGTGAACAAAAGTATGAATTCTAAAAAAAGCAATAATTATCTGTGAATATTCATATGTTAATATTTGGAAGAGAAAGTTTGAAACTTCCATTGAGGTAGTTCTATTTTTAATAAACTACTTGATTATTTCTACTGAAGACCTTTTATGTCTCATAATCAGACATCTATATCATAGGCACTAGCAACATATGCTCTATGTAACTTGTTATCTGAAAGAATTCTAGTAACAAGATACAAAGTACCTCCATCACCCATCACATCATAAAAGTAAGAACTTCACCATATTTTATGTAGTTTTATAGGAGCATCTACATTAACTTTTATATCTGACTTGGAAAAAAACTGATAGAAATATTAGCAAATGTATAGTTCATATTCATTTCCTTATCAGACACTTGATAAGAAAAAGCCATATTCTCTGATCTCCAGAGTTATTAAAAAATAAAATAAAAATGAAACTTCAAAGTGAGCACTTCAAGTTACTTTTTATTGTCCAGAGATAAAAATGAAACTCTAAGCATAAATTCAATGCATCTACTGCCTAAAATGTAACTTTTGGGATCTCCATTATAAAGCTAATAAAATAGTAAAACAGGGAAGCAATTCTGATCAATACAGTAAAGATAAAAGAGTGACATCAAAGAAAATGGTGGACCATAGGCTTTCAAACATACTCCCATGGTAAAGCAAGGAAAACAAGGGCAGACAGTTTCAGAACTAACTTCATTGGATTTCATTACATTGACTAAAAACATATTGCATTCCAGGAAGCATTGATTAAATATATGAAAAGACTGAATCTTAATAAGAATGAGTAACTCTATGGTCTTTGCTTCAATTCTGTTCTCCTATGTTCTATTATGGCCATCGAAACCAAACTGAACAATGGCTATAAACTGAGCAAACATTTGCGTGAACAAATAGGTTGGAATTCTAATATTCTCAGGAAGGCCTGTGCTATTGCATCTCTCTGCTTCCTCCATAGACCAACAAAGCTTGACCTGATACAGAACTTCTTTTCCTTAGTGATGAATGTAACAATTAATTGTTAGTCATGACTGAGAGTACATACAACCTTGGAAAACAATGAGCTAAAAATGACCCAACCTAAAAAAAAAAAAAAGCTAAAAAATATAAATTCTTGAGGATTGTCCAGAGCAGAGATATTTATAAAATGACCATAAAAGGTCTTGGAAAACTGTCATGTATGGTACAAGCTGCACCTCTGCCCTGTCTTGTGTTCATGATTGCCAAGGGTGTTCTAGCAGTGTTAATCTGAGGCTGTGTAAGCATTAGTTTAAGACAAAAATACACGTTTTAATTAAAAAATTTATCTGTTCATTCAATTTACATAGTGATTGTAGTCCCCTCCCTCCTCTTCTCCTGGTCTGTCTCACCTTCCTTCCTCTTCCCCCATCTCCCCTAAGCAACGGGGGGGGGGGAATCCCCTCCTACCCACCCACCCCAGCTCATCAAGTTGCATCTGGACCAACAGCATCCTCTTCCCCTGTGGCTTGGTGAAGCAGCTCTGTCAGGAGGTAGTGATCAAAAAGCAAGCAACAGAGTTCATTTCAGAGACAGTCCCACTTCCCTTACTAGGGAACCCACATAAAGCTTGATTTCATCATCTACTGCATCTGTGTAGGGGGATTAGGTCCAGTCCATGCATGGTCCTTGGTTGGTGCTTTAGTCTCTGAAAGCTACTCTGGACCCTGGTTAGTTGGCCCTGTTGGTCTATTTGTGGAGATCCTGTCCCCTCTGGGTCCTTCCATCCCCAACTTTTGCACAAGATTCACTATGTTTCACCCCTTGTTTGGCTGTGAGTCTCAGCATCTGTCTGAATCTGCTGCTAAATAAGTCCTCTCAGAAGACAGCTGTGCTTTTAAATTTCCTGATTGAATATAGGAGATAATACCCAATATATACATCTAACCATTTGTCCACACTATGGAATTCTGTCCAATCATCATTTGACTACCAATCTAAATGGTGTGTGTATATATACAACAAACAACTGGCCCAACTGACCCTATTTAAATGTCTGTTTTGATCTCTATTCTATTATTTTGATCAAAACATTCAGACCATTTAGCATGCTTATTTTGAGTTACTTTTTAATGTTGCTATTAGGTAGTTGGAATTCTTCTTCAATATTGTTATTTTATAGTATTATTTCTACTTTCCTATTCACTTACATTTCTATAAATATCTGAAAGTGTTTATTACTGTTTCAAGGATTTGCTGATATTCTTATCAAGACTGCATTTGCTGAGTACCTCATAAGAATCATCTTCACTTATAAGATTTTCTTACCTACAGCTATTGTTTAATTTATTGTTATTCTAATGTTTTCTCATCATTGTTTCATAAATTTTTATATAGATGGTTCACATATTAGCACACATTGATACTTCATATTTCTTTGATTCTATACATATCAATAAATATTACTGATGAATAATTTCTGACAATTTAAAAATATGAACAGTTTTGTATGCTGATACGGAATCTTACACCATTTTAAGCTTAGTCAGTATTTGAAAGAATATTTTAATAGATTCTTTGAGATTCTTCTGTGTAAAGATTCATGATATTTATAGTTTAAGTTCCTCTAACTTCTGCTTTCTAATGCTTTGTTGTTAATTCACTAGAACTTCTCAAACAATATGCTCCTGCTCCATGTGTGATTTGAAAAACAGTCTCTAACAGAAGAGGAAAAAAAACACTGAAAACGATTTGGTGAGTCTAATTCACACACCTGTCTTGTGAAGTTTTTGCTGTCCAACTGTTGCTGGTTTGTTTGTTCTTTACCTTTTTATTGATTCTTTGTGAATTTCATATTATGCACCTCAAACGCACTCATCTCCCCACCCATTTGTAACTTCCCTCCACTGTTGAAACATTTCCTCTCTACCTGTTCCAAGTGGCAAGTATCAAGAAAGGAAGACCAGCTCTCCCAAGTTCTCACACTCAGGTGGCTAACCCATGCCCTCTGTCACCAGGATCAGCTTTACTGTGCTGCCTATGGCAAGTTCTTGCTTTTAAGATCAGCTTTTTCTTGTAGTTTAAATTGCCCGTTGCTTCTGCCAAGACTTTTAATGTTTTTAATGTATTACAATATATTTACTTTGTATCCCAGCATTAGCCCCTCCCCTTCTTCCCTCCTAATCCTACCCTTCCTCCCTCTTCTCCAATGCCCCTCCCCAGCACACTGAGAAGGGGGGGTGGTCCTCACCTTCCATCTGACCCTAGCCTATCAGGTCTCAACAGGAATGGCTGCACTGTCTTTCTCTGTGGCCTTTTAAGGCTGCCCCCACCCCCTTCAGGAAGAGGAAATCAAAGAAGAATCCACTGAGTTCATGTCAGAGACAGCCCCTGTTCCCCTTACTCCCTAGTATCTACTTGGATACTGACCTGCCATGGGCTACATCTGAGCTAGGGTCTTCCTTACATCCATGAAAGGTCCTTAGTTGGAGTATCAGTCTCAGAAGAAACCCCTATGCCGAGATTTCTTGGTTCTTTTGCTTTCCTGTGGGGCTCCTGTCCCCTCCAGGCCTTTCTATCACCCACTTCTTCCATAAGATTCCCTGTACTCTGCTCAAAGTTTGGCTATGAGTCTCAGCATCTGCTTTCTGCTGAGTAGGGTCTTTCAGTAGTCCTCTGTGGTAGGCTCCTGTCCTGTTTCCTATTTTCTCCATCTTCTGAGGTCTATCCCGTTTGCCTTTCTGAATGAGGGTTTAACATCTTACCCAGGGTTCTCCTTCTTGCTTAGCTTCTTTAGGTATATAAATTCTGGCCAAACTTAAGGTCTAGGTTTTCATTTGATGTTACAGATAGAACATAGAAAAGAAGACAATACAGCACTTATACCTGTACTCAAGCCTTCAGGTGGCTAAAGATGGTGATTTGTCCTTTAAGTTATTGGTGTTCATGCTTAATATTAGCACCGAGCCTTGTTCTTAACTTCAGATCAAAATATTAAGAGAACTATATTAGAAAACAAAAATATTAAGGACCACCAACAAAACTAAGCAAACAAACTCTTTATAAATTCTCTGTGCATTTGGTAAATTGTGACATCTTTCCTAAGTCTACCTGCTTCAGAATTCTTCAGCAGTTGAATTTCATTTCTAGTCTATTTTTTTTTTTAGAGTAGTAGCAGGAAGGCTACAATAAACTTATTCTTTTACAAAGCACAAGTCATATATTTACATAAAAATACATATAAACCCTGAAGACAAAAATAAACAAATCCTTTAACAGAATAAAGACAAAGTATTATCCACTTTTTTTATATAAATCTAATGTACTTTGCACAGAAAATCAGAAAAGGCGCTTAGAAAAATGAAGATTCAACTTCTATACAGTTTATGAAGTTCAGTGGTTTTATGAACATGTAGCAATAAGGCTGTATATTTTAGTCATTAAACTGAAGAACTAGTTGTTGACTGGAAAATGTTATTAATAACTTTTTATGAATAGGAACATGGCATGAGACTTAAAACAATATAATACTTTAATTAATTGAGGTATGAATCTGAAAGACTTCCGTTCCAATAAATAAAATATATTATTATTTTTGCTCCAGGCCCTCTCAATCACAGATCACATGATTTCGTTGTTTTTCTTCAATTCTCCTAAATTTCTAGCCCTTATCATCTCTGCTTCCTCATCCAAGGTAGTCCCTGAGCCTTGGGAGTACAGTATTCTGGGTGATGGACATCTCCCTTTTGTAACTAAGCACGTCCTGACACATTTCATGCATTTTGATCCTGTACTGACTGGTTTTGTGTCCATTTGACACAAGTTAGAGTCACCAGAGAGGAAGGAGCTTCAATTGAGGAAATTCCTCCCTGAGATCCAGCTGTAAGGCATTTTCTCAAATAGCGATCAATGGGGAAGGGCCCAGCCCTTTGTGGGTGGTGCCATCCCTGAGCAGGTGGTCCTGGGTTCTACAAGAAAGCAGGCTGAAGCCAGTCCTGATGATACCTGATAGACTAAGGTCAGATGGAAGGTGAGGAGGATCTCCCCTATCAGTGGACTCAGGGAGGGGGATGGGAGGAGAAGAGGGAGGACAGGACGGGTGGGATTGGGCAGGGATGATGGAGGGGGCTAAACTGGGATACAAAGTGAATAAACTGTAATTAATAAATAAAAGTAAATAAATTTAAATGAAAAAGAAAGCAGGCTAAGCAAGCCATGGGAAGCAAGCTAGTAAGCTACACCTCTCCATGGCCTCTTCGTCAGCTCATGTTTCCAGATCCCTGCCCTTTTTAAATTTTTATCCCAACTGCCTTTGGTGATGAGCAGTGATGTGGAAGTGTAATGAGAATAAGACCTTTCCTCCCCAATTTGCTTTTCAGTCATGCTGTTTCACCGCAGCTCAACGGTAACCCTAACTAGGACAGATCAGTTGTGAATTTCTCTATTAAACACCCTGCACTGTGCAGATAATCTCTGATGAGGTCTGACAGTTGCAGTAGTCTATGGAAAGAGAGGTAAAAATTTAGACGAGAGTTTGATGCTATGTCATTTAGTGAAGTGATAATAAACTCATTCCTGTGGCTTGTGAGGTCCTGAAGTATGGGTCCCTGGTCAGGCTTCCATTTCTAGGTATGCATTTCCTCCGGTGGAGTGAGCCTTAAATACAATCAGGAAACTGTGCTTATTCCATGCATTCCTGTTAACGTCACATCCATGGATCTATCTTGACACACCAATCTTTCTTATAGTTGAGAGTATTCACAGCTGAGTAAGACTTTTCCCCGCTTCAGACTCTCTATCATAATCTGGTCATAGGAAAGCCAGAAAATAGGGAGAAAGCATGTGTGTGTATTAATATATGTGTGTGTATTAGCTCGTGTGCATGTTGTATGCAAACATGTTCATAACCTCCTGAATCCATTTAGCTTTGATCATATGTGCAAGTGTCCAGAGTTGACTACTTGAGACTGGACAATCCAGGAAGCAGCTAATTTATTTGTTTCTACAGCCATTTTCCACCTGTAGCACTTTAGCTAATATTAAGACCATGTAGAATTTCTCCTGTCAACACTGAAATATCAACTGTTGTCATTATGTTCTTGTTCAGATAATTACATTGCTGGAAGTTCATTAGTGCATTTCTCCTGTCCTGACAAAAAGACAATATCTAACAACAGTTTTCCTAGATCTCTGGCTCTTATAGTGATTTCTCCCTATTCTCTTTGATTTTTCCTGAACCTTAAATTTATTGGTTGTTGCATGGAGAAGGGAGAGGAAAGGAGGGATTGGGAGGGGAGGCAGGAGAGAGCTACAGGAGAAATACAAAGTGAATAAAGTGTAATTAGTAAAAAAAATTAAAAAAATAAAGTTATCTTTCTAAAACATTTTGTTTCTCATTTTCTCTCTTAAACCAGCTATCATCCAAAAAAAGTGAGACTTAATTGTATTATTATTTTTTTTCTTTATTTATTTTTTTTCTCCCTCCCTCATCTCCACCGTGCCCCTTTCCAAGTCCAATGATAGGGGGAACTTCCTCCCCATTCGTCTGATCCTGTTTTATTAGGTATCTTCAGGACTGGCTGCAAAGCCCTCCTCTGTGGCCTAACAGGAATGCTCCTCCCTTCGGGGGTGGGGAGACCAAAGAGCCAGTCATTGAGTTCCTGTTAGAAATAGTCCTTGTTCCCCTCACTTTGGGAAACCAATTGGTTACTGAGCTACCACAGGCTACATCTGAGTGGAGGTTCTAGGTTATATCCATACATGGTCCTTGGTTGAATGTCAGTCTCAAAAAAGACCCTGTGCCCAGATATATTTGGCCCTTGTGGAGCTCCTATCCTTTCTGTATCAGACTAACTCCCCTTCTTTCTTATGATTCCCTGTACTCTGCCAAAGGTTTGGTCATGAGTCTTTGCTTTGAAAACACTGCTAGTTAGAGTCTTTCAGATGCGCTCAGTAGACTCCTGTCATACATTCAATGCACCTTCCATCTGTCTTTCTAAACGAGGATTGATCATCTTTTTTAGGTATATAGATTTCATTATGTTTATCATATCTTATAGGTCTATATAAGTGAGTATATCCCATGTTTGTCTTTCTCCTTCTGGGATATTTCACTCAGAATGATCTTTTCTAGATCCCACCATTTGCCTGCAAATTTCATGATTTCCTCCTTTTTGATTGCTGAGTAGTATTCCACTGTGTAAAAATACCACAGTTTCTGTATCCATTCCTCCATCGATGGACATCTGGGTTGTTTCCAGGTTCTGGCTATTACAAATAAAGCTGCTATAAACATGGTAGAGCAAGTATCCCTTTTGTGTACTTGAACGAACTTTGGGTATATACCTAGCAGTGGTATAGCTGGGTCTGGAGGAAGCACTATTCCAAATTGTCTTAGAAAGCGCCAGATAGCTTTCCAGAGTGGTTGTACCAGTTTACATTCCCACCAGCAGTGGAGGAGGGTTCCCCTTTCCCCACAACCTCTCCAGCATGTGGTATCGCTTGAGTTTTTCATCTTGGCCATTCTGATGGGTGTAAGGTGATATCTCAGGGTCGTTTTGATTTGCATTTCCCTGATGGCTAATGACGTTGAGCATTTCTTTAAGTGTTTTTCTGCCATTCGATATTCCTCTGTCGAGAATTCTCTGTTTAACTCTGTTCCCCATTTTTTAATTGGATTACTTGGTTTGCTGCTTTTCAGCTTCTTTAGTTCTTTGTATATACTGGATATTAGTCCTCTGTCAGATAAAGGGTTAGTGAAGATTCTTTCCCAATCTGTAGGCAGTCGTTTTGTTTTGATGACAGTGTCCTTTGCTTTACAGAAACTTTTCAGTTTCATGAGGTCCCATTTATTGATTTTTGCTCTTAGAGCCTGTGCTGTTGGTGTTCTCTTCAGGAAGTTGTCTCCTGTGCCAATGAGTTCTAGGCTGTTCCCCACTTTTTTTTTTCCAATTGATTTAGGGTATCTGGTTTTATGTTGAGGTCCTTGATCCACTTTGACTTTAGTTTTGTGCAGGGTGATAAATATGGATCTATTTTCATTTTTCTGCATGTAGACATCCAGTTGGTCCAGCACCATTTGTTGAAGATGCTGTCTTTTTTCCATTGAATGGATTTGACTTCTTTGTCAAATATCGAGTATTCATAGGTGTGTGGATTTATTTCTGGGTCTTCTATGCGGTTCCATTGATCCTCCTTTCTGTTTCTATGCCAATACCACGCAGTTTTTATTACTGTTGCCCTGTAGTACAGCTTGAGATCAGGGATGGAGATACCTCCAGATGATCTGTTGTTGTACAGGATCGTTTTGGAGATTCTGGGTTTTTTGTTTCTCCATATGAAGCTGAGAATCTTTTTTTCAATGTCTGTAAAGAATTGAGTTGGTATTTTGATGGGAATTGCATTGAATCTGTAGATTGCTTTTGGGAGTATGGCCATTTTCACAATGTTAATCCTACCAATCCATGAGCACGGGAGATCTTTCCATCTTCTGATATCTTCTTCGATTTCTTTCTTCAGAGACTTGAAGTTTTTCTCAAACAGGTCTTTTACTTGCTTGGTTAGAGTCACAACAAGGTACTTTATGTTATTAGTGGCTATTGTGAAGGGTGTTGTTTCCCTAATTTCTTTCTCAGCCTTTTTGTCTTTGGTATATAGGAGGGCTTCTGATTTTTTTTAGTTGATTTTGTATCCAGCCACTTTGCTGAAGGTGTTTATCAGCTGAAGGAGTTCTCTGGTTGAATTTTTGGGGTCGCTCATGTATACTATCATATCATCTGCAAATAGTGACACTGACCTCTTCCTTTCCCATTTGTATCCCCTTGATCTCCTTTAGTTGTCTTATTGCTCTGGCTAGGACTTCAAGTACTATGTTGAAGAGATATGGGGACAATGGGCAGCCTTGTCTTGTCCCTGATTTCAGTGGGATTGATTTAAGTTTCTCTCCATTGAGTTTGATGTTAGCTATAGGCTTGCTGTATATTGCCTTTACTATCTTTAGGTATGTGCCTTGTATCCCTGATCTCTCCAAGACTTTAAACATGAATGGGTGTTGGACTTTGTCAAATGCTTTTTCAGCATCTAAGGAGATGATCATGTGGTTTTTCTCCTCCAGATTGTTTATGTAGTGGATTACATTGATGCATTTCCATATGTTGAACCACCCTTGCATGCCTGGGATGAAGCCTACTTGGTCATGGTGGATGATATCTTTGATATGTTCTTGGATTTGGTTTGCAAGTACTTTATTGAGTATTTTTGTGTCAATGTTCATAAGAGAGATAGGCCTGAAGTTCTCTTTTTTTGTTGGGTCTTTGTGTGGTTTAGGTATTAAGGTGACTGTGGCTTCATAGAATGAGTTTGGTAGTGTTCCTTCTGTTTCTATTTTGTGGAATAGCTTGTGGAGAATTGGAGTTAGCACTCCTTTGAAGGTCTTGTAGAATTCTGCGCTGAAGCCATCTGGTCCAGGGCTTTTTTTGGAGGGGAGACTGTTAATGACTACTTTGATATCCTTGGGAGATATAGGGCTATTCAGACTTTCTACCTGATCTTGACTTAGTTTTCGTAGATGGAATCTTTCAAGAAAATTATCCATTTCATTATTTTCAAATTTTGTGGCATATAGGCTTTTGTAGTATAACCTAAAATTGTTTGGATTTCCTCAGTGTCTGTGGTTATGTCCCCATTTTCATTTCTGATTTTGCTGATCTGGATAGTTTCTCTCTGCTTTTTAGTTAGTTTCGCTAAGGGTTTGTCTATCTTGTTGATTTTCTCAAAGAACCAGCTTTTTGTTTCATTGATTCTTTGGATAGTTTTATTTGTTTCTAGTTGATTGATTTCAGCCCTTAGTTTGATTATTTCCAGCAGTTTGCTCCTCTTGGGTGTATCTGCTTCTTTTTTTTCTAGGGTTTTCAGTTGGGCCATTAAGTTGTTTGTATGTGATGTTACAAATTTCTTCTTGCAGGCACTTAGTGCTATAAATTTTCCTATGAGCACTACTTTCAATGTGTCCCATAAATTTGGGTATGTTGTGCCTTCCTTTTCATTGAATTCTAGGAAGTCTTTAATTTCTTTCTTTATTTCTTCCTTAACCCAGCTGTCATTGAGTAGTAAGTTGTTCAGTTTCCATGTTCGTGTCGTTTTTTTGTTGTTTCTGTTGTTGTTGATGTCTAGCTTTAATCCATGGTGGTCAGATAGTATACAAGGGATTATTTCAATCCTTTTGTATCTGTTGAGGCTTGCTTTGTGACCCACTATATGGTCTATTTTGGAGACTGTTCCATGCGGTGCTGAAAAGAAGGTGTACTCTTTTGAGTTTGGGTGAAACGATTTGTAGACGTCTATTAGGTCCATTTGATTTAGGGATTCTGTGAGTGCTTTTATTTCCCTATTTGGTATCCGTCTAGTTGATCTGTCCCTTGGTGAGAGTGGAGTGTTGAAGTCTTCCACTATTAAGGTATTAAGATCAATGTATGATTTAAGCTTTAATAATGTTTCATTTACGATTGTCGGTGCTCTTGTATTTGGGGCATAGATATTCAAGATTGTGATGTCCTCTTGGTGGATTTTTCCTTTGATGAGAATATAGTGGCCCTCCTTATCTTTTTTGATTAACTTGGGTTGAAAGTCTATTTTGTTAGATATTAGGATGGCTACTCCAGCTTGTTTTCTGGAACCATTTGCTTGAAAAACAGTTTTCCAGCCCTTTACTCTGAGGTAGTGTTTATCTTTGTTGCTTAGGTGTGTTTCTTGGATGCAACAGAATGTTGGATCCTGTTTCCTTAACCATTCTGTTAGCCTGTGTCTTTTTATTGGTGAGTTGAGTCCATTGATATTGATAGATAATAGTGACCAATGCATGTTAGTTCCTTTTGTAATGGAGTCGGTGATCTAACCCTGTTTCATTGCTTGTTTTCTTTTCATTTTTGTTGGGATCTTATCTGTATGCCCTGTTTTCTTGGGTGAATTTGTTTTCATTGGATTGGAGTTTTCCTTCTAGTATCTTCTGTAGGGATGGTTTGCTGTGCAGATATTGTGTAAATTTAGTTTTGTCATGGAATATTTTGTTTTCTCCATCTATGTTGATTGAAAGCTTTGCAGGGTATAGTAGTCTGGGTTGACATTTGTGATCTCTTACAGTCTCCATGATACTTGCCCAGGCCCTTCTGGCTTTCATAGTTTCTGATAAGAAGTCTGGTGTGATTCTGATAGGTCTACCTTCATATGTTACTTGGCCTTTTTCCCTTGCTGCTTTTAATATATTTTCTTTGTTCTGTAGATTTAGTGTTTTGACTATGATGTGACGTGATGTGTTTCTTTTCTGGTCTAGTCTATTTGGAGTTCTGTAGGCCTCTTGTATATTTATGGACATCTCTTTCTTTAAGTTGGAAAAATTTTTCTTCTATGATTTTCTTGAAAATATTTTCTGGACCTTGGAGTCTGGAGTCTTCTTTTTCATGAATTCCTATTATTCTTAGATTTTGTCTTTTCATAGCATCCTTGATTTCTTGGATATTTTGTGATTGGAACTTTTCTGATTTTACTTTTTCTTTGAGAGAAGTATCCATTTCTGCAAGTGTGTCTTCAGCTCCAGAGATTCTCTCTTCCATCTCTTGTATTCTGTTGGTGATGCTTACTTTTGTGGTTCCTGATCTTTTCTCCAAGTTCTCCAGCTCAAGGGTTTTCTCATTTTGTGTTTTCTTTATTGATTCTAATTCTGTTTTCATGCCTTGCACCATTTCTTTCATGTGTTTGAATATGGATTCCTGTCTCTCTACGATGGCCTCTATTTCTTTTTTCATTTCCTTTTTATATGCCACTCATTTTTCCTCTACTTGTGTATCTATTTGTTTGGCTATGTTTGCCTGTGTTTCTTTAAGGATATTGCCTATTTCTTCTTTCTTTGCCTCCATTTGACTGGCCATCTCTTTGAAAGACTTGTTCATTTCCTCCTTATGAGCCTCAAATAATTGGGCAAGCATGGCTTTAAAATCATTTTCCTGTGCTTCTGCTGAATTGGTTCCATCGATTTTGGGGTTTACTGGTGAAGTCATGATGTCCTGATTTATGTTGGAAGTGTTCTTTCGCCTACCCCTGGCCATTGGCTTATCTGAAACCTTCCCTGTTTGTTTTTGGATTCTGCAGATCAGACTGGTGCTGTCTCTCTCTGGTGTCTGGAGAGTTCTTCAGGAAGCTGAGCACTCTCAGTGTGTGCTGAGAACTAGCTGTACAGGCAGGTCTCTTGGCAGAGATCTTGGTATCCGGGGCTCTCTGCTCTCTGGTTTGGCCCTGCTTCTTTGATGTGCTCCACCAGTTCTGTGCTGCTGTCACTGCCAGGTTCTGAGGTCTTGCTGCAGCTGGAGATTTCAGGGTGGTCACTTCAGCAGGGATGGAGTAACCAGGCTCTCTGTTCTCTGGTTTGGCCCTGGTTAGTCTTAAACTGGAGGGCTGTAGTGCCCTGCCTGATCAGTGCTGCTCCGTCGCCAAGTCCCGCTGTAACTGGAGACTGGGTCGCTAGTCCAGATGCTTTCTGGGAAGTCCTGGGGTCTCTTTGTTGTGCTCTAGAAGCTTCGGAGGCCCAGCGCCTGGTGTGTCCAGGTTGTATGACGTTTCTGCCTGGTTTTGGTGAGTATATAGTGTATTCTCGGTCACTGTGGGATTGGGCGGGCCATACTGTCAGTGATGGCGATCCTGTGAAGCTAATATGGTGTCTAGCAGATTTCATGCCCTGGGAGGATGGTGCAGCAGCTGCTTGAATCTAGGACTCCGGGACACGTACTTCTGGCTTTTGTCTGCCGCTAAAGGGCTTGGGGCTCTGTCTCAGTGGCTGTATACCCCAGGCAGTTAGGTCTGTGCTGAGAAAGATGAGTCCGCTCTGCCGCTGTGCCAAGGAGAAAGGAGGTCTGGGGGAAGGGAGTGCCGCAAGATCAAAGGATCATTTCTCTCCTTCCCCAAACATGTCCCCGTGTGACCGGAGACCAAAGTTTTCACCTCCTGCGATGTTCCCTGTTGTTCAGAAAGCCTCACCGTGGTTTTCCTGGGTTAGGGGTCCTTCCAATATCCAACTCAGAAGTTCAGGTATCCCACCACTCAGAAACTGTGTGTGCTAGTCGCCATCTTGGCTCCGCCCTCCCAATTGTATTATTTAACAAGCTTCACAGCACAAGAACTGAGCAGTTATTACCCTATTCTTAACCCTCTAATCTAATTTGGCCTCCTCCCTGCATACATCCCAGAAATACCTTTGTAGCTTTCCTGTTCCTGCTGTCTCCTGGACTTCTACCCTTGGCTAAATTCTCTCTTTTTTCCACTAACTCCTCCACCCCTGGCTGGGAGGAGGATCTTCAGTACAATTAGACAGCTGTTAGTTACCTCAATATAAAAGTGGTACTATTTCACAATTGTAGATATATTGCTGTTATTGTCATTATTGTGATTCATAAGCTTTACTACATAATCCACTTCATAAGCAAGGTGATTGATCCTCTTGCTTGAACGCTTGTGTAGTATCATCTTCAGACACGTAGAGTGTTACTTATCCATCTTTTATGTCCGTCTGTGTCCTACTGTCCCATTTGTCTCTCCATCAAAACCTTCCTCTTCATAACTCTGCTTTCCCATTCATATCACCCATGCTTTAATGTCTATGACCCTTGCATATGATCTTTTTGCTCCCTCCGCTTTCCCCTTTCTAGTGTTCTCTGGCTTCTACATGCATGTAGCACTCGTTTATAAACTATTTTATTTAGGGCGTTTAGCTCTTAACGTCCTTTCCAACGTCCTACCCCTAGTAGTAGGTTAACAGAGAGAGAGGGTCCCGTTATTTCTCCTTGCTGTTTAGGGTTAAAAGGTCTTTGGAGACTATATCAATCTCTGCCAACATCAGATACAACCAGCAAGCAGCCTTCTCCAAACCACTGTACCCTGACATGTCTCTCTCCATATGTCTGCTCCAAATAGCCACATCCTCCATCTCTCTAGTCTCTCCAAACTGCAATATGCCACATACCAAAACTGCCTGCATCACCTTCTCTTTCTCACCTCTCAATTTAAATCCTCAGAGCCCCAAAACACACCCTTCTCCTTGATGAACATAAAAGGCCATTACCAACTTGCAAAAGCCACGCTCTGCTTGAGACAGTTAACATCTGTGGACAGACTATAGCATAACCAAAATGTCACACTTAAAATGAAACATGTTTACATAATATAAACTGAGTTTACAAAGAAACCAAAACTTCTATTACACAACTGCTCCAAGTTAATCAGAAAGTTCTAAGGATGGTACACTAAGACATTTTAAAATAAAAGTTCATTTCATGGGTGTTTTCAGGAACATAGGGCAGGATCAGATAGAGGGCCAGTGTCCAGTCTCTCTACAAGCCTTTAGGCTCAAGTAGTGATCTTTTGTTTCTACTCTGCATGACCATAGGCTTGCTTCCAATTCTGTGTTATCTGATATGATGGCAGGTTCACCATCAAGTCATTTTTCTTGTTCAACTTAATAGCAACACATCAGTGTTGGAAAAATTGACAGGTGTGAATGCCTCTGAGAGACACAAATGTGACTAGAAGTTAGAAGTCAAATGCTAACTTAATTTTCATTGCACAGTCCATGGCTATTTTGGATCTCACATAGTGTATGTATTCTCCTTTAATATGCCGTATGTTTCAAAAAGCTGAAAGTGTTTTCAATGTGTTTACCCTAAAACAATAATGCTGTTTAAGTTCGCTTTCTTAACCTGATTCAAAATTATGTGGTGATTATTTATTAAATTACCATATAATGATGCATAAGTAGATACAATTTATGCCCAAATAAATGTATTTGAATATTGAAATTTCAACCAAAAATTATATGAATTTAAACCAGTAAGTATTTAGGAGCTGGTAAAATCTAGGAAAAAAAAAAGGAAAACATAAAATTAATTTGAGAATGAACTGAGTAAGTCTTCATGGAAGAATTAAAGAAGGGCTAAAATAATATTGAATAACTTTAAAAGCTGTAGATATCTGGTTTACGTGATGTGAGGGCCAGACTGGAAATGAGAATGCTTTCTAAAACCTCTCCATCTTCCTCTCCCTTTCTTCCTCCTTTTCCTCTCTCTTTTTCCCTTCCTCTCCCCTCCCTTCCCTCTCTCTGAATACGTAATTATACGTAAATGAAGAGCAATAATTTCTTTTTCATGGAATTTTGGAGTCTTAATTAAATGAGTGTACTTATGTAAACTTTTGATGGTGATGAAACTCTGACCTTAGCAATCATTACTGTTATCCTTACTATAAACACACTGTAACGGTTATTTATAATGGTCCATTTGGTTAGACTGATATGAGAGATTAATGAAGCACACTTCAGAGTGGTCTGTGAGAGTTACAGGGATATAGCTTGAAATGATAATGTTATGAGGATTCTATCTTCATAAATGAATCAATCATGTGATCAGTCTATAATATGATAGCTTATTGGGAGAGGATGAAAATAGTGTTGCCTATTTAGAAGTAAGGCATTGGGATAGTCCCTGGAACTGTATCATGCCTTGATATCTTTCTGAATCCTCCTTTCTCTGCTTTTTTATAGTTGTGATGTGCCCTCTGTATTTGAATATGCCTTGCTTACAATATTGGCTTGAATTTTCTAAAAATGAGTCCCAAAATAAGTAATTCTTCTGTTTAAGTTTTTTAATTCAGACATTTAGTAACAGTGATGAAAAAATTATTAACTCAAATATTATTAAATAATATTTTATTCATATATATATATATATATATATATATTGAGAATTCATCATCTTCATCTTGTTCTGTGGTAGCTTCATGTCTTCATGTTACATATTTCTCTCTGGTCAACACTCACAAAAAGTTGTTAAATTAAGATTTCTTCCAAAGCAAGAAATATTTTCTTTTGTGATTTTTTCATTAATAGTGCACTACAAGAAAAATGTATATGTGACAAATAAACTATACTTCACAGTTAAGAAAAACTATACATAGTCAAGACACAAAAGTAATCTTATATTTTAAACTTCCTGACATACTGAGATACCTATTAAACACTGCACAAATATTTCAAGATGTTTCCTTGTTTACATTTTTTCAAAAGTTGAAGGCTTCTCTCTGTTTTGGTGTCCTGCTGATAACAATGTAGATGCTTCAACTCCCTCTGTAGCACTCTGTCTGTCTTCATGCTGCCATGATTGCCTCCATGGAGATAATAGACTAAACCTCTGAAATGTAAGCAAGCCACAAATAAATGTTTTCCTTATAAAAAAAAAATTGGGGAGGCAAATTTCGAACTGAAAACATGGATTCCACTACCTAGAAGTGTAATACATTTGATAGTGCCTCTGTTATTAATATTATTGGAGTTTTAGTGTGTCAGTAATCCTATTAGATTTGGCTACTTCTTCCAAGTTGAAAAAATAAACAAACAAATAAAAAGAACCTTTTCATTTTGGTTCCCAGAAAAGAAGCAAAGAACTCTTAGTACTGATTTTTAATGATTATGTTTACTGATATTCTAGAAAAAGGCAAAGCCTTCTCCAGATATTTCATATGGTAATTGAAGGGTATTAACTCTTTAATTTGTCCACAGTGGGATCATCCAGGACACATCTCCAACCTTTTTCCAAATGATTATAGTGTAATTTTGGTCTCTACACACAATGTGAGCTAAAATTTACTAGAAAATAGTACAACCTTCTGATTTTAAATATATCCTAAGAGTTTGGCATCATGAGAGTCAAAGTGAGGGTGTGTACATTATGCCCTAACTATTCATTTTCCGCTAATTTTGCCTTGGGAAAGCACATAATAATGTAGATCAATAGGATCATGGACATGGAATAAGAAGTTATACTTTTTATGGTACAAAAACTTGGGACTTGTCTTGGCTTTGATTCTTCATGCTGTATTCACTTTGAGACACGGACAAAGTGTTTCTGGTTTAACAACTTCCAGCCTAAATAGATTTATTTAAACAACAAGACTTTTTAAATATATTGTTATAAAAATCAGTAGTTTGATCATTCAATATTAAATGTTGAAGATTGAAATTGCTTCATTAAACACCACTATTATATTCGGCTGTTATTCTATGATCCATAATCAAAGATAAATAAAAATACTCTTATATCTTTAAAAAGCTATAACAATTACATCTTTTCTATCCTCCAGCCCTTCGCTTCTGCCTCTTCATTTGCTCTCAAACTGCTGTTCTTTTTTTTTTTTATTTTAAGGATAATTTTTTTTAAGGAACCTACAATTTATTTGAGGTTAATTTTTCCTATTAAAATTTTGTGTGATTATGTTTTTTCTTTTTTTTCTTTTCCATAATTTTATTTTTCTCATTAGTTACATTTTGTAATTCTGTATCCCAGCTGTATCCCTCATTCCCTCCCCATTCCCACCCTCCCTCCCTCATCTCTTCCCTGCCCCTTTCCAAGTCCACTAGTAGGGGAGGACCTCCTCCCCTTTCATATGACTCCCTTTTGTCAGGTATTTTCAAGACTGGCTGCAAAGTCCTCCTCTGTGGCCTAACAGTACTGCTCCTCTCTTGGGAGGTGGGGAGGTCAAAGAGCCAGTCATTGAGTTCCTGTTAGTAATAGTCCTTGTTCCCCTTACTATGGGAAACCAATTGATTACTGAGCTATCACGGGTAACATCTGAGCAGAGGTTCTAGGTTTTATCCTCTCATGGACTTTGGTTGAGTGTCCATCTCAGAAAAGACCCTGTGCCCAGATACGTTTGGGCCTTGTGGAGCTCCTATCCTTTCCACATCAAACTCCCCTTCTTTCATATGATTCCCTGCACTCTGCCGAAGGTTTGGTTGTGAGTCTTAGTATCTATTTTTGAGCACTGCTAGGTAGAGTCTTTCAGATGCTTTCTGTGGTAGACTCCTGTCATACATTCAATGCATATCCCATTTGTCTTTCTAAATGAGGATAGATCATCATACCCTGTGTCTGCTTTTTTGATTATCTTCTTTAGGTATATAGATTTCATTATGTTTATCCTATCTTTTAGGTCTATATAAGCGAGTATATTCCATGTTTGTCTTTCTCCTTCTGGGATACTTCACTCAGAATGATCTTTTCTAGATCCCACCATTTGCCTGCAAATTTCATGATTTCCTCCTTTTTGATTGCTGAGTAGTATTCCATTGTGTAAAAATACCACAGTTTCTGTATCCATTCCTCCGTTGATGGACATCTGGGTTGTTTCCAGGTTCTGGCTATTACAAATAAAGCTGCTACAAACATGGGTGAGCAAATGTCCTTATTGTATACTTGAGCAAATTTTGGGTATATGTCTAGCAGTGGTATAGCTGGGTCTTGAGGAAGCGCTATTCCTAATTGTCTGAGAAAGCGCCAGATTTATTTCCAAAGTGGTTGTACCAGTTTACATTCCCATCAGCAATGGAGGAGGGTTCCCCTTTCTCCACAACCTCTCCAACATGTATTTTCATTTGTGTTTTTCATCTTGGCCATTCTGATGGGTGTAAGGTGAAATCTTAGGGTCGTTTTGATTTGCATTTCCCTAATGGCTAATGACATTGAGCATTTCTTTAAGTGTTTCTCTGCCATTCTATATTCCTCTACAGAGAATTCTCTGTTTAGCTCTGTTCCCCATTTTTTAAGTGGATTACTTGTTTTGCTGCTTTTCAGCTTCTTTAGTTCTTTATATATACTGGATATTAGCCCTCTGTCAGATAGAGGGTTGGTGAAGATTCTTTCCCAATCTGTAGGCAGTCGTTTTGTTTTGATGACAGTATCCTTTGCTTTACAGAAGCTTTTCAGTTTCATGAGGTCCCATTTGTTGATTGTTGCTCTTAAAGCCTGTGCTGTTGGAGTTCTGTTCAGGAAGTTGTCTCCTGTGCCAATGAGTTCTAAGCTGTTCCCTACTTTTTCTTCTAATAGATTTAGCGTGTCTGGTTTTATGTTGAGGTCTTTGATCCATTTGGACTTTAGTTTTGTGCAGGGTGATAAATGTGGATCTATTTTCATTTTTCTGCATGTAGACATCCAATTAGACCAGCACCATCTGTTGAAGATGCTATCTTTTTTCCATTGAATGGTTTTGGCTGCTTTGTCACAAATTGAGTATTCATAAGTACATGGGTTTATTTCTGGGTCTTCAGTTCGGTTCCATTGATCCTCCTTTCTGTTTCTATGCCAATACCATGCCGTTTTTATTACTATTGCACTGTAGTACAGCTTGAGATTGGGAATGGAGATACCTCCAGATGATCTGTTGTTGTATAGGGTTGTTTTGGAGATTCTAGGTTTTTTGTTTCTCCATATGAAGCTGAGAATCTTTTTTTCAAGGTCTGAAAAGAATTGAGTTGTTATTTTGATGGGAATTGCATTGAATCTGTAGATTGCTTTTGGCAGGATCGCCATTTTCACAATGTTAATCCTACCAATCCATGAGCACGGGAGATCTTTCCATCTTCTGAGATCTTCTTCAATTTCTTTCTTCAGAGATTTGAAGTTTTTCTCAAACAGGTCTTTCACTTGCTTGGTTAGTGTCACCCCAAGGTACTTTATGTTATTAGTGGCTATTGTGAAGGGTGTTGTTTCCCTAATTTCTTTCTCGGCCCTTTTGTATACAGGAGGGCTTCTGATTTTTTTGAGTTGATTTTGTATCCAGCCACTTTGCTGAAGGTGTTTATCAGCTGAAGGAGTTCTCTGGTTGAATTTTTGGGGTCACTCATATATACTATCGTATCATCTGCAAATAGTGACACTTTGACCTCTTCCTTTCCAATTTGTATCCCCTTGATCTCCTTTAGTTGTCTTATTGCTCTGGCTAAGACTTCAAGTACTATGTTGAAGAGATATGGAGAGAGTGGGAAGCCTTGTCTTGTCCCTGATTTCAGTGGGATTGATTTAAGTTTTTCTCCATTGAGTTTGATGTTGGCTGTAGGCTTGCTGTATATTGCCTTTACTATGTTTAAGTATGTGCCTTGTATCCCTGATCTCTCCAATACTTTAAACATAAATGGGTGTTGGACTTTGTCAAATGCTTTTTCGGCATCTAAGGAGATGATCATGTGGTTTTTCTCCTTCAGTTTGTTTATGTGGTGGATTACATTGATGGATTTCCATATGTTGAACCACCCTTGCATGCCTGGGATGAAGCCTACTTGGTCATGATGGATGATATCTTTGATGTGTTCTTGGATTCGGTTTGCAAGTATTTTATTTAGTATTTTTGCATCAATATTCATAAGAGAGATAGGTCTGAAGTCCTCTTTTTTTGTTGGGTCTTTGTGTGGTTTGGGTATCAAGGTAACTGTCGCTTCATAGAATGAGTTTGGTAATGTTCCTTCTGTTTCTATTTTGTGAAATAGTTTGAGGAGAATTGGTATTAGCACTTCTTTGAAGGTCTGGTAGAATTCTGTGCTGAAACCATCAGGCCCAGGGCTTTTTTTGGAGGGGAGGCTGTTGATGACTGCCTCAATTTCCTTGGGGGATATAGGGTTATTCAGTCTTTCTATCTGATCTTGACTTAATGTTGGTAGATGGAATCTATCTAGAAAATTGTCCATTTCATTTAAATTTTCAAATTTTGTGGCGTATAGGCTTTTGTAGTATGACCTAATGATTGTCTGGATTTCTTCAGTGTCTGTAGTTATGTCCCCCTTTTCATTTCTGATTTTGCTGATTTGGATAGATTCTTTCTGCTTTTTAGTTAGCTTGGCTAAGGGTTTGTCTATCTTGTTGATTTTCTCAAAGAACCAGCTTTTTGTTTCATTGATTCTTTGGATAGTTTTATTTGTTTACAATTGATTGATTTCAGCACTGAGTTTGATTATTTCCAGCCTTCTGCTCCTCTTGGGTGTATCTGCTTCTTTTTTTCCTAGGGTTTCAGTTGGGCCATTAAGTTACTTGCATGTGATGTTATAAATTTCTTCTTGAAGGCACTTAGTGCTATAAATTTTCCTCTGAGCACCACTTTCAATGTGTCCCATTTATTTGGGTATGTTGTGCCTTCCTTTTCATTGAATTCTAGGAAGTCTTTAATTTCTTTCTTTATTTCTTCCTTAACCCAGCTGTCATTGAGTAACAAGTTGTTCAGTTTCCATGTGCGTGTCGGCTTTTTGTTGTTTCCATTGTTGTTGATGTCCAGCTTTAGTCCATGGTGGTCCGATAGAATACAAGGGATTATCTCAATCTTTTTATATCTGTTGAGGCTTGCTTTGTGACCAACTATATGGTCTATTTTGGAGAAGGTTCCATGAGGTGCTGAAAAGAAGGTATACTATTTTGAGTTTGGGTGGAAAGATCTGTAGACGTCTATTAGGTCCATTTGATTTAGGGACTCTGTAAGTGCTTTTATTTCCCTATTTGGTTTCTGTCTAGTTGATCTGTCCTTTGGTGAGAGTGGGGTGTTGAAGTCACCCACTATTAGGGTATTGTCATCAATGTGTGGTTTAAACTTTAATAATGTTTCATTTATGAATGTGGGTGCTCTTGTATTTGGGGCATAGATGTTTAGAATTGTGATGTATTCTTGGTGAATTTTTCCTTTGATGAAAATGTAGTGCCCCTCTATGTCTTTTTTGATTAGTTTTGGTTGAAAATCTATTTTATTAGATATTAGGATAGCCACTCCTGCTTGTTTTTTGGGTCCATTTGCTTGAAAAACTGTTTTCCAGCCTTTTACTCTGAGGTAATGTTTATCTTTGTTGCTTAGGTGTGTTTCTTGGATGCAGCAGAATGTTGGTTCCTATTTCCGCACCCATTCTGTTAGTCTGTGTCTTTTTATTGGAGAGTTGAGTCCATTGATGTTGATAGATAATAATGACCATTGAATGTTATTTCCTATTATTGTGGAGTTGGCGATGTTACTGTGAATCATTGCTTGTTTGCTTTTGACTTTTGTTGGAAATTATCTTTAACCTATGTTTTCTTGGGTGTATTTGTTTTCATTGGATTGGAATTTTCCTTCTAGTATCTTCTGTAGGGCTGGATTGCCGTTCAAATATTGCTTAAATATAGTTTTGTCGTGGAATATTTTATTTTCTCCTTCTATGTTGATTGAAAGCTTTGCTGGGTAAAGTAGTCTAGGTTGGCACCTGTGGTCCCTTAGAGCACACATGATCTCTCCCCAGGCTCTTCTGGCTTTCATAGTTTCTGATGAGAAGTCCGGTGTGATTCTGATAGGTTTGCCTTTATATGTTATTTGGCCTTTTTCCCTTGCCGCTTTTAGTATCTTTTCTTTGTTCTGTAGATTAAATGTTTTGACTATGATGTGGCGTGAGGAGTTTCTTCTCTGGTCTAGTCTATTTGGTGTTCTGTAGGCTTCTTGTATGTTTGTGGACATCTCTTTCTTTAGGTTGGGAAAATTTTCTTCTATGATTTTCTTGAAAATATTTTCTGGACCTTGTAACCTGGACTCCTCTTCTTCTTCAATTCCTATTATTCTTATATTTTGCCTTTTCATGGCATCCTTGATTTCTTGGATGGTTTGTGTTTGGGATTTTTCTGATTTTATTTTTGCTTTGAGAGAAGTATCAATTTCTGTGAGTGTATCTTCAGCACCTGAGATTCTCTCTTCCATCTCTTGAATTCTATTAGTGATGCTTACCTTTGAGATTCCTTCTCTTTTCTCTAAGTTCTTCAGTTCCAGGGTTTTCTCAGTTTGTGTTTTCTTTATTGATTCTAATTCTGTTTTCATGTCTTACAACATTTCCTTCATCTGTTTGAGTGTGGATTCCTGTGTCTCCAAGATGGACCCTATTTTTTTGTTTGTTTCCTCTCTTAGTGCCTCTGCTTCTGCCTCCAATTGTTTGGCTGTATTTGCATGTGTTTCTTTAAGAGCTTCTTCGTTCACCTCGTTTGTCTTTGTTTCTATTTGGGAGGCCAAATCGTTAAGGGATTTTTTTGTATCCTCTTTAACTGTTTGAATCTCTATGACTATTTCTCTGAGAGATTTTTTGGTTTCCTCTTTATGTGCCTCAAATAACTGGATAATCATAGCTTTAAAATCATTTTCTTTTTCTGTTTCTGCTGAGTTGGAGTGTCCAATAATTTTGGGGGTTGCCGGTGCAGCCATGATATCTTGATTTGCGTTGGTTGTGTTCTTTCGCTGACCTCTGGCCATTTGGTTATCTGTCGTGTTCACTGTTCCTGGATTCTGCAGGTCAGACTGGGTTTTCTCTGCTATCTGGAGAATTCTTCAGAAGAATGAAGGTCTTGTGAGGTCTAGTGGTTTCAGTGTGTGCGTTGGTTATTCAGCTATACCTGTAGAAGGAAAGTTCGCAGGCGCAGAAGGGAAAATGCGGGGTAGCGTGTGTTTGAGCGTGTGCTTGTGGGTGTGTCCTAAGGGACAGGGTGTTGGTGAATGAAGAGGCCTTCAGTGTGTGAGAGGGGTGCTTTGCAGGCACTGAAGTTTTTGCAGGAGCTAAAGGATCGCAAGCGCTGTTGTATAATGCGTGCGTGTATTGATTTTACCGGTCTGCTGGTCTTTGGTGTCTATTCAGCTGGTTTTCTGCCACTGAGGGGTTGGATGTCCCATACAGTCACTGGCTGGGCCGCCCAGTGTAGTCTGTGCTGCCACTTGCAGGCTTGGGATCTGGGAAGGGTTGTACTGTGGGTCTGAGTCTCTGTGGCTAGCACCGTATTGGGCATGCGCTCTGGCAGGATGGAGTTTCCCCAGTGTGTGCACTCCTGCAGAGCCGGGTGGTGGTGGTAGTGGGGAGTGTGTTCAGCGGGTCAAGAGCTAGGCGAGAGGGCTCTAGGTCGGGTGTGTTCTCCTCTGAGTGGTGGCGTTCAGCAGGCCGTTACTGCTCTCCGCTGCGGCTGCTGGGTCTGGAGCCCTGCCTCCGCCCGTCTTGGGTCCCAGGCACTGAGCTTTGCGGTTTTGATATCCAGGAAGAATTGTATTGTGGACCTGAGTCTCTGTGGTTAGGGCTCAGTGGTTGGAGCTCTGTGATTGGGCCTGCGCTCCTCCTGTGAGGAGGTTTCTGGGGTTACTGCGCTCTGGCCGCTTGGGGCGTGAGCTCCACTGCACTTCCTGCTGTGGTCTAAGCTGAGGGATCACGTCAGCGGGATGGGGGAGGGGACTATCCTCGGGACCAGAGGGCCCCAAGCGGGACATGTCCCAGGAGGGGGCGGGTGTTCAATGGGTGGTTACAGCAGACCGCTGCTGTAAGGGGCCCGGAGCACTGTCTCTGCTGCCTTGATCTCCTGGATGTGAGTTTTGTGCTCAGCTGCCTGGTGCTGTGTGCGGGTTTCCCCTCGGGAGGCCCGGACAAGGGAAGCGCCCTATTTCCTTCCCGGAGAAGTCCGCGCCCGATCTAAATCTACTAGCACTCCACACTTCTGTGGTGGCTCCTCTCCTTTAGAAAGCCCCACAGTCCAAATTCTAGCTTTGATTGACTCTCCACTCACCAATTACGGAGATTCATGTCTTCTGCCTCTCCAAAACAGTGCGCTCTGCTCGCCGCCATCTTGGAGTCAGGATCACTGCTGTTCTTTTATGTTTCACATACACACACGTGTGTGTGTGAGTGTGTGCATGTGTGAATATATATATATATATATATATATATATATATATATATTAGGACTCCAAAATTCCACGAAAAAGAAATTATTGCTCTTCATTTACATATAATTATGTATTCAGAGAGAGGGAAGGGAGGGGAGAGGAAGGGAAAAAAGATAAAGGAAAAAGGGGAGAGGAAGATGGAGAGGTTATAGAAAGCATTCTCATTTTCAGTCTGGCCTCAATTTCTGAATAAAGTAGAATGTTTTCCATCCACCTCATTAAAAGCTGTCGTATACATGAGTTTGCCAGGAGTCTGGCATACTCATTATTAGCTATGTCATTCATCTTTAAATAGTAATCATTGGTTATCAAAAAATTACTCACAACGCTTCTACGTAAATGATCTCCCGTTTTCCCAAATGTTTCTGAGTATGGTGCAAACAAAATAATGATGTAAATACTATTGAGGAATGATTTTAGTTTATGACAATTTAGATATTGACTAAACATATTCAATCTTTCAGGCACTGCATCAATGAATAAGGAGGAAAAGCCTGTAAAAAGGAAACCTTTGGAATTTTTTATTAAATTATTTTGGGTAGTAAGATATATTATGAATATCTTTGAACATGTTCAGCAAAGCTATGCACTTGAAACTTTGATTTTTTACCTCTGTAAAAACAACAGGGAACACCCTAAAACTGAAATCTTTCATGCTAGTTTTACCAAAGATATATTCTTGGAAGGCAAATTTGCTTCTAGAAGTCTGCCAATTTCTAAGACATTGTATTTTTGTATTTCATCCAGTAAGGACACAATTTGGTTCAATTTTCATTGAGGAACATTTGACAATATCTACACTATCTCTACTACCTTTTACAATAATCTATCATTCTTTATGTATGTCACATTTTCAAATTCAGGTACTGGGATCTAGGTCAACCTTTGTTTGACAAAAAGTCATTTAAAAAATTTTTGTCAAACTCATAAAATGTTTGGATAGGTGGTCAATGAAACAGATTTTTATTTTCTTTCATGACTATTCATTGCAAGGTTTCATCACAGTTGCACCAATTGTGTCAATAGTATGAAATTAGTAGGAGCTCTGTCAAGACAAAGATTACATTAGGCAGTTTGTGTTCTTTATTTCTGAACAAATGGACATGAAAAAACACCTTCTGTCAACAGAGTAACAGCCAAAGACATAGGACATACAGAACACAAAAGCCAGTGTCACTGCTATTATTGGATGTTTCATTTTTCTCATAAGAGTAGTGATTTGATTCTATTATTAATACAGCAAAACAATGTTTTAAGATAATTCTGTCAGATCTTATGCAGCCAAAATCCTCAGGAAATAAAATTGCAAATCCCTATAACAATCAAAAAAGTTAGAATGGTAGTATGTTTTATCCCCCAAAATAATATATCTGGATTTACTTAAATCTAAAATAAAACATTGAGGAATGGGCTGAGGGATAACTCAGTCAGTAAAGTGCTTGCTATGCAAGTGTCAGGAACCCGAGTCCAATTCCCAGGACTCCTGAAAAAAAGCTGTAGACATCAGTGAACATCTGTAATGTGATAAGCAATATCTCAAAAAATAAGATGGAGAGTGAATAATAAAGACACCTTTGGCATTGAAACTTCTGTCTGTCTGTTTCTCTGTCTTTCTCTTTCTACACACACACACACACACATACACACACACACACTCACACTACTTTTAGGACACAGAATACCATTGTTACCTACAAACAAAATAAAGATTTTAAATATTTAAAACTAGTACAACGTCTCATGCAAAACTATGCAATGTAGTTTTCCCCAAAGTGTATTTCAGCTGAAAAAAAGTGGGATGTAGATGATGAAAACATTCTAGCTCTTCTTTCTTAAATAAAGCCACATATTGTCCATTACTGGCAACTGGAATCATAAATATCAGCACTTGGACATGCACTGTACTAAAGAGTTAATTGAAACAGCAACTACAAAACCAAAACCATACCAAGAATATTTGTTTTAGTTTGCATTTTTTGTTAAAAAAAATTTAAATGCAATGTGATTAGTGCCTTACTGACACATGATTGTCTAAATTCAAATTCCAAATTCCAAGCCTTTAAAACTAAAGCCATCTGTTAGTCATTAGCCTTTTAACTACTGACTTGTAAGTTCATCTATAAAATCCAGCCAATATCCATGTAATCTCATTCTGAGCTGGCTGAAATGCCTCCTAATCTGGAGACAGATTGGGTAACTATTCACATCAAGTTGAATTGAATTTGGAAGATACAAATTTTGCTGAAGTAATAGGGAAAAAAATACATCTAAATTTCAACCTTCATTCTCAACACAGTAAGTCAATTAAAGCAAAGTATAACCTCAAGTGATATTTCCTCTCATCATTTGTCACAAGATAACTGGAGAAAGAACAATGCAAAAAGGCTTTACTTGGACTCATAATATGAAGGGTGAAGTCCAACAAGGGGGCAAAGCCATGACGAGTTTATGGCAGCTGAATGTATTACTAATTCCTGATTGAGAAGTAGAATGCTCTAGTCAGAAACAAAGGTGTTCAACCTATTCTTCTCAAAGAACTTCCCCCAGTCATCCACACCTGCAGTCCATGCCTCCTTCCCTAAAGCATTCATCACCCAAAGCATCACATCGTTCAAGAATCAATCAACCATACAAACACATGAGCCTGTATGGGAAAGTTCCTATAGACCACTATCTAATAGTTAATGTTTTCTATGCTGTGGTGTGTGTGTGTGTGTGTGTGTGTGTGTGTGTGTGCTGGGGAGTGCATTCATATTTATGATTAGTACATATGAAGTTTCAAAACTTTATAAGTGTAATAGGTATAGAAGAAAGTTGAAATTTTATTTTTAAATTTATCAGAAAGAACAAAAAATACATACCCTCTCTATACTCCTTTTCAAATTTAATGAAAAAAAATAGTCACACATAATATATCTAAAAGGAAAGTGGGTCTCTTAAACAATATTAAAATAATCAAACTTATTTTCAAATTTAACTAATATACAGAATTAGAACATATGGCTATGTACATATAAGGAAAGAATAAATGTGAAAGTACAAACAAAATCTCATTAATATTATGAATAAAAATTACATATATTTAACAAGTTAAGTACTTATAAAGTATTGAAAATGTAGGTGGCACACACTTTTAATACCAGCACTCAGGAAGAGAGGCAGGTGTATCTCTGTGCATTTGAAATCAGCCTGGTCTACAACAAACAGACAAATAAAATAAAACAAAACCACAAGACAAATTAAACTAGTTTATGCTTAAATGTTGCTGTATGAAACACTGTTCCTAAAGAAGGAAAATTTCTCACACATTTGAACTCAAATAATAAGAGACAGACAGCAATTTAAAACAAGTAAATCATGAAATTTCCTGGTAAATGGTGGGAACTAGAAAAGATCATCCTCCCTGAGGTCTCCCAGAAGCAGAAAGACACACGTGGTGTATACTCACTTATAAGTGGGCATTAGACATATAATATATGATAAACATACTAAAATCTGTACACCTAAAGAAGCTAATCAAGAAGGAGAACGCTGGATGATCAATCCTCATTAAGAAAGCCAAATAGATTGGACATCAGAAGACAGAGAAAAGAGGGAATAGGCCAGGAGCCTACCCCAGAGGGCCTCCAAAAGACTACCCAGCAGGTATTGAAGCAAATGCTGGGCTCATAGCCACACTTTGGGCAGAATGCAGGGAATCTTATGAAAAAGGGGGAGATAGAAAGACCTGGAGGAGCTGCACAAGGAGAGCAACAGAACCAAAAAGTCTGAGCCCAAGAATCTTTTCTGAGACTGATACTCAAAACAAGGACCATGCATGGAGATAAACTAGAACACCTGCGCAGATGTAGGCCATAGCAGCTCAGTCTCCAAGACTGTAGCCTAGTAAGGGGAACAGAGGCTGTCTCTGACATGAACTCAGTGTCATGCTCTTTGATCACCTCCCTCTGAAGAGGTGGTGCGGGACATCCTTACCAGGCCACAGAGAAAGACAATGCAGCCACTCCTGATGAGACCTGATAAGCTAGGGTCAGATGGAAGGGGAGGAGGACCTCCCCTATCAGTGGACTGCGGGCAGGGCATGGGAGAATAAGAGGGATGGAGGGCAGGATTAGGAGGGGATAAGGAAGCTAGCTACATCTGGGCTAGAAAGTGAATGAATGAATTGTAATAAAAATAAATTGTAATAAAAATAAATTGTAATAAAAATAAATAAATACATGTAAAAAATGAATGCAATAATAATAAGAGAAAGGAAAAGTAAAATCTATTTACCAAACTTACAGCTTAAAATTCATACAAAATGGAAGTAGTGAATAATAAAATATATTGTTTTATCTTAGTATATTAGTAGAATAATAATTTTATTATATAAAAATTATAATAAATCATTTGTAGAAAAAAAAACACTATTACTGTAAGCTGTGTTGAGTGATCATGGTGAGCAATGCTGTGTCACTCAGCAGCAGGCCGGAGAATAACTCCCATAACCTGGGGCTTGCAGAAAGTTCCATAAATAAGCACATTGTCTAACCAGTTATAATATAATAAAAAGGGGCTGGAGAGTTGGCTCAGTGTTTACGAGCACTTTCTGCTCCTCCAAGGACCTGGGTTCAATTTCCAGCACCCACATGGCAGCTCACAACTGTCTATAATGACAATTCCAAGGAGTCTGACACCTTCATACCAGTGCACATCACATAAAATTAAATAAATTATTTAAAAAGATATTAAAAATAAAAATATAGTATTGGCCAAAAATGAAAGATTAATGAAACAATGCAAAGTACAAAAATAGGCTTATGTGAATATGCTTGCCTCACCTTTGACAAAACATTAAAACACCTAAAATTAAAAATGTAAATAATTTCAATAACTAGTTCTAGAACTATATTTTGAAACTAGATACATACTCCTCATAAAATTTTCTAAAATTATCATAGGCACACAACTATATTATAAAGCTATAAATAGCCTACATTTAGAAAATGTGAAAATCAAAACTAATCCTATATTTGATGAAAGACAAGGTTCCTGGAAGAAATAAATAACAAAATGGATCTATAAAATGAAATTATGTGATCAATGAATGATACAAAAATGAGGAAATATTCATGTTTTCAAAGAAAACATTTATGAATTTTACATTTGATAAATGACTGTCTTCTTTTTTATTTATTATTTTTATATTAATTACAGTTTATTTACTTTGTATCCCAGCTGTAGCCCCCTCCCTTCCAATCCTCCCTCTCTCATCTCTTCCCTGCCCCTCTCTAAGTCCACTGATAGGGGAGGTCCTCCTGCCCTTCCATCTGATCCTAGCTTATCAGGTCTCTTCAGGGTTGGCTGCAATGTCCTCCTCTGTGGCTTAGCAAGGCTGCTCCTCCCTCGGGGGGAGAGGGAGAAGGTCAAAGTGCCAGCCATTGAGTTCATGTCTGAGACAGTCCCTGTTCCTCTAACTAGGGAACCCACTTGGATACTGAGCTGCCATGGGCTATATCTGGGCAGGGGTTCTAGGTTATATCCATTCATGGTTCTTGGTTGGAGAATCAGTCTCAGAAAAGAACCCTGTGCTCAGATATATTTGGTCCTTGTGGATCTTCTGTCCTCTCCAGGTATACTAACTCCCCCTTCTTTCATATGATTCCCTGCACTCTGCCCAAGGTTTGGTTACGAGTCACAGCATCTTTTTTGATACACAGCTAGGTAGAGTCTTTCAGGGGCTCCCTGTGGTTGGCTTCTGTCCTGTTACTTGTTTTCTCCTATTTTCAATGTCCATCCCATTTTTCTTTCTAAGTGAGGATTGATTATCTTACCCTGGATATTCTTTCTTGTTTGTCTTCTTTAGGTGTACACATTTTAGTATGTTTATCCTATCTTATAGGTCAAGTACCCACTTATATGTGAGTATATACCATGTGTGTCTTTCTTCTTCTGGGATACCTCATTCAGGATGATCTTTTTCCTAAAATATACAAACAACTCTTAGATTTGGAAATAAGAAAATCAAAATATGTTGGAAAATAAGCACAAATTGGGAACATTTTTTCTTTCAAATAAATGAAGAGTATGCTACACCATCCTGTAATAGGGGATTGTAACTGACACAGAATATTACTTCATGCCTATTCTAATGGTAAAAAGCCCAGCATATAATCAAGATCAAATGCTTGCCAGAATATGCAGTTGCTGGTTGAAGTAATACAAACAAACAAACAAGATGCTTTGGGAAACATTTGACAGTTTCTTACAAAACTGAGAAAATCATGGTCCGATGCCCACTCTTCGACACTTACTCACGTGAGTTAAAAACACATCCACAAAACAAACCTATTACAAAGGTTACACATTTTATTCAGAATTTCCAAAGCTTAGGAACAACTAGATTGCTCTTCAGTAAATGAACTTTTAAATAAACTCTGGCAAAAACAGAGCATGTTATTGAGGTGCCAGGGTGAATTGGCACCCCTTAAAGGTCCCCTCCTCTTTGAGAAAGAGAGAGGGGGATTTTTTGGGGTGGGAGAATAGAAGAGAGAGGATTGATCAGTCTGTAAAGTAATTAAATTAATATTTTTTATAAAAGGACCTAGTTACAGTACATTAAAATATAATATATATATATTATTTTTTTAATGTGAAATGACTGTTTTATGGTTTCCCGCTTCAGATATTCTAAATGCTCAAAATGATGAGGAGTAAAACAGTTTCCATTTGTTGGGGATTAGGAAAATTGGAGGGGCAGATGGTTTTAGGGCAGTGATTCTCTGTGATGCTGTACTGGAGATAAATAGCATTGTACACTTATTTAAACCACAGAAGACATAGTACCAGGTATGACCAAAGCAAAGTCTAAATGACTTTTTTTTTTCAACTTAGTTCCTTCAACTGAAACACATTTCCTTCTATTCTGTGGAATGCTGCTGTTTAGGAAGCTTGTGAATATATTTAAGGCCATCAGCTACATTTTTATGTGAATCTTAAACTCCTTCTACAATATAGTCTGTTTACCTAAATTAAACAAAAGAAAATAATTTTTAACTCTCCCTAACCATTTATTGAAATTGTAGAACTAAAACCATTGTTAGTCTAAATCTTTAAATCTTCAGTTAAATCATTTAAGTAACAATTTTTCTATTTAAGGACAACTAAAAACGTGTCCTAGAAAAGTCTTATGTAAACACTACACAAAACAGTTTTAACTTTTATTGATGTTCTAAGATCCCTAGGGATAGAATAGTTCCGCATTACTTTACTGTATTCCAAACCGAACACGTAATCACTTGAACATGAGATGTCTTCCGGGCACATGCTTTGAATGTCTGACCCACAGCCAGCAGCGAGTCTTAGAAGGTTGTAGAAGCGATGGGAGGTGTCTAGCCCGTGAACGAGGTCACAGTGAGACAAGCTGTGGGAGGCTGCACGCCATTCATCCCCATCTACTCCTCCTGCCCTCCGTCCTGGAAGCCAAGGTGTGAACTACACTCCATTACCCGTCCCTGACTCCCTAGGCAGACGTTTCTGAAATCCTCATCCAAAATAAATCCATTCAGCGCTAAATTCTTTTTTCAAAGATACTTTACATATAGTGACTATAAGGCTAACTAAAATACAGACCTAATGGGGACTTGGAAAGAATGATGGCTGGATCTATTGATTTCCTGCCATCCTCTAAGGATTGTATACTTTTTCTAATGACATGGTTAGAAAGTGTCTGTGTGCATTTCTTATAATTCAAGTTTGGTTTTAGTTATTCAAATGTCCTGTAAGCTGTAGAGATATATCCATGAGTAGATTACTCTAGAGTAAAACATAAATGACTAATTTTGATGAATTAAATACTCAATATTTGAAAATAAAACATTTGCTTTCTCACAACTCATGATGGAGTCTTCAAAAAGCATTTGAGTTCAAATGAAATCATAAGTATTTACATCTTGAATCATTATATTAATCCGGAAACTACACAATATAAATTAAAATGAAAAATCTGTATTTCTGGCTTATAGGCAAAAAATTATTTTCAGTGGCACACATGAACTTGATAGTTGTATATAATTGTACAAATCTTGGAACCAAATGAGACACAATCAGTCTTACTTGTGTCTCATATATATTTTTTTATTTTTAAAAATTTATTTATATTTTTATATATTACTGTTTACTGTAATATATAAAATATAAAATATATAGCTGTAAGCCCCCTCCCTCCTCCCCTCCAAATCCCACCCACTTTCTCTCATCTCCTCTCATGCCCACCCCATAGTCCACTGATAGGGAAGATCCTCCTCCCCTTCCTTCTGACCCTAGTCTACCCTATCAGGTCTCATCAGGATTAGATGCATAGTCTTTCTCTCTGTGGTCTGGTAAAGCTGCTCCCCGTCAGAGAGAGGTGATAAAAGAGCCAGCTACTGAGTTCATGTCAGAGACAGTCTCTGTTCCCATTACAAGGGAACCCACTTGGAGAATGAGCTGCCAGGGGCTATATCTGTGCAGGGGTTCTAGGTTATCTCCATGCATGGTCCTTGTTTAGAGTATCAGTCTCAGGAAAGACCCCTGGGCCCAGATATTTTGGATCTGTTGCTCTCTTTGTGGGGCTCCTGTCCTCTCCAAGTCTTCCTATCTTCTCCTTCTTTCATAAGATTCCCTGCAATCTGCCCAAAGTTTGGCTATGAGTCTCAGCATCTGCTTTGATATCTTGCTGGGGAGAGTCTTTCAGAGGCCCTCTGTGGGAGGCTTCTGTCCTGATTTTTTTTTCATGATATTACTCACAAACACCACATAATATCAAAATTATTACCTATAGGATATAATTAAAGAAATGTAACTTGGTTTCACATTGGAGAATCATAAACTACTCTGCATGAATTCTCAAAAAATTCCAAATTTGTTTTGTTTCCCTTCAAAATGTAAATATCAAGCAAAAGTTAGGGTTCTGAAGTAGACCATTTTAGATTGAAGACCAAACAGTCTTTACAAACCTTCCTAATATTAACAGATGTCACATTTGCTTATGAAATCTGGAAGCAGATGGAGGCATCTTATTGTAAAAAGTAATTCATTTACTATCTACTTAGTTGATTCTAATTTACAAGTATTCCCACTATTTTTTGTACTCCTACTTAGAACAAAATATGCTATTTTCTGATTATTGAAACATATGTCTAATGTTTGCATTTATCTTTGCTTTTGAGTTTAACTCTTTCTAGAATATTAAGCCAATGGTGGTAATAAAACAATAGAGGCACATAAAACACATCTTGTATTCTAAGAAAAAAAAATGAAACAAAATAGTAAAACTTCAAGTCACTGCTTTCCAGTAGAAAAATCACCCCCACTTCTGCCTTGTAATTATTAAACATTTTTAGTTTTCCTTCAGTCTCAGGTGATGGCTAAGGGTCCAATGCTAGACAGGTTTTTTTAATTTTAATTTTTTTCTTATCAGTTACATTTTATTAACTCTGCATCCCAGCCTTGTCCCGATCCCTCATTCCCTCCCAGTCCCTCCCTCCCTCCCTCATCTCCACTGTGCCCCTTTCCAAGTCCACTGATAGGGGCGGCCCTCCTCCCCATTCATCCTATCCAGTTTTATCAGTTATCTTCAGGACTGGCTGCAAAGCCCTCCTCTGTGGCCTAACAGGACTGCTCCTCCCTTCGGGGGTGGGGAGGTCAAAGAGCCAGTCATTGAGTTCCTGTTACATATAGTCCTTGTTCCCCTCACTATGGGAAACCAATTGGTTACTGAGCTACCACAGGCTACATCTGAGCAGAGGTTCTAGGTTATATCCATACATGGACCTTGGTTGAATGCTAGACAGTTTTTTAAATATTCAAAGGATTCTTTTTAAAAATCAAAATTTTGTTTATATATGTATATATGCATTCATATATTCTTTATATGTAAATATATATTCTATATATGTGTATATATGTAAACAATTTATATATATATACACATATATATGGTCAGTTGCATTCAAGTCTGCTGGCTAAATGATCCAGAGAAGTCATGCATGCATGATCTTAAAGTAAAGGAGTTCTACATGGGGAGGGGACTTCCTGTGCCATAGTTGTCATTCCATTCTTAGTTTTGCTGGCATGTAGGGTAAAGGCTGGCCTGGTTGCCTATGCTGGAATTAGATCTGATTACAAATGACCATGTTTCATTGTGACCTTATGTTTTTGAAAAGTTGTGAAGAATGTAATAAATTTGAAAACCTTCTCAAGTACCCTGTAGGCTCCCATCGGTGCAATTCACAGAACTGAGGAATTGTTCAGGATAGGCAAGGCAGCCCTAATGACTTCTGTGAATAGCCCGATATTGTCTGATTGACAGTTCCAGATGGAATCGTGTCTTCTGGTTAATGCAATGAGGAAGAGACAAAGATACAAAGTCTCTGATGTGATAATAATAAAGTGTTGTTGATTTTTTGAACATATCACCAGGTGTGGGGCTACCATTACTATGATTCAAACAGTATTGAATGTCAGAAGATAACACATCAGCAAATTACCTTTAAACCACTAAGAAGAATGAAAATAAGTTCTGTTATTTGTTTGTAGCTATTATTAGAACACTGAGAAAATAAACTAAATGAAATTATATGTTTTAGGCTAGTTTGCAAGTAACGTTATCAGAAACCACTAACTTTCTGCCCTCTTATTAATATAAAACTCATTAACTCCACATTATTAAAACACACAATAAAGTATATAGAATAAGTAGTAATTGAGTAGAAAGTATTTTGTTTTAGAAACTGTAACCTCATAAGTTTATTTACCATTGTCCTATAGCATAATGATTTGCTACTCTAATTTGGTCTTAATATAAACCCAAAGGCTTCCTAATTTATATTTCTTTGTGAATAACAAAATAATAAATATTAATAAACAATCTGTACTATTTTATTTTTTTCTAGTCCATCACTAATATTGCCATATTTAAAAACAAAAACAATCCATTCCCTTGCATGCAGCCTTTGTGTAGAGTAAGACGATGTAATGAAGATGACAAACTACATTAGAGATACCATCTTCTCAGAATTTGGAATTACCTACGGATTCTTTTGAGAGTCTCCTGTCTTTTGAAGTTTGCACCCTGGTGCCCTTTTCTGTTTATCACCTTATCTTCTAAAGACACCCATACTTCTTGTTTATTCCCTAGCCTGCAACCTTGGAGTGTTGGCTTCTAAGAACTGCATTCTTGTTCTGGTGACATGACTAGAAAATGGTCTGTGTGCATTTCTCATAGACTCAAATTTAGATTTTAGGGATTTTAATATCCTCTACGCTCTTAAAAGAGTTCTCTGAGTGGTTTATCTTCTTTCTGAGTTAGAAGAGAAATGGCTATTCTTGATAAGGTAAATACCTACTGAAAGAAAATAAAATATTTATTTACTTTTTACAGCCCAAGAATTATAAGGCCCACTTGAACTAAATTTATTTGAGCACTGATGACAGGACAGTATTTTATCCTATCACAATTTCCATGCTATTTTATACTTTGACAGATCCATCATGCATTCATTTTATGTATATATGATACTTTGACTAAATTTCCATGCATGTGTGACAATCACATCAGCCAAATGTTATGTATTCTGTACAAACACCACAATACAGGTTTTCTTTTCTTTCTGTTTTGAGGGAGTGGTATTAGATTTTGTTTGTATGTTTAGTTTTTGGTTTGGGATTTGTTTATTTATTTTTTTTGAGGCAGATTTTCTCTAATAGAGTTGGCTGTCTTGAAACTTACTTTTTCTATGAGTTGGGGACTTCTTGTTTAACAATGTCATTTGCTTTAAATCCTTTCTCTGCCAATATCCCTCCTGTTTCCATGCACAGGTTATCTTCTGAGTCACCTGCTTTGCCATCTCACAGAGCCCTGTACCACCGCAAGCAATAATGAGCAAAGATAGTGTAGGAGGTTTGAACTATGGACACTTTAAGGGAAATAAAAGAGGTTTCTATTTCTGTTCAGTGTTGGGATATATTTTTAAGCATGTCTTTAACATTTTGTATTTCTTAAAGACCTTGACAACACCTCATTGGAATGATCTTACTACAATATTTACCCATGCCTTTGTTCTCATATAATATAAAAT
Source organism: Meriones unguiculatus (assembly GCF_030254825.1). Lineage (NCBI taxonomy): Eukaryota > Metazoa > Chordata > Mammalia > Rodentia > Muridae > Meriones > Meriones unguiculatus. The sequence continues at coordinate 29,924,681 of NC_083358.1, forward strand.
TTTAAAAATAATATAGTCATTTGTGCTTTTGCAGAGACCAATAAACAGTGTTAAATTCAGTGGATGTCTTTGGTCTTTACTTCAAAGGTACATTAGAAAAATAAAACAAAATAAATATTGAAATAAATACTGGTATTGATTATATAAATGTGGAAGGAAGGATACTAGGGGCCAGATGAGTTGAGGACAGCAGGAGGGCTTGTCCCACAGGGTAAACCAAGGAAGGCTCATAGGGGCTTACAGAGACTGGTGGCAATCGGGGAGGCTGCATGGGTCTGTGCCAGGTCCTCTGCAGGTACATTATGGTTGTATAGCTTCATGTTCCCGTGGCATTACCAGTGGTAGGGATGGGGTGTGTCTGACTCTTTCGCCTGATCTTGGGGACACTTTTCCTCTTCCTGGGTTGCCTCGTCCAGCCTTGACGAGGTTTGTGCCTAGTCTCACCACATCGTGTTATGCAGTTCTTATGCCTGGCAAACCTACACTTTTCTGAAAGAAAACAGAGCAGCAGTGGATCTGGGGAAATGGAGAGGTGTGGATGTGGGGGACTGGAAGGAGTGGAAGGAAGGAACGTGGAATCAATATGTCTTGTATTAAAAAAAGAATAAATTTAAAAAGGAAAGAAAAAAATATTTTTAAATCAATTGTGAATGGCATGTTATGCAGCAATAGGGAAACAAACAACCACAAACACCCTTTCTGGAATGTACACATGTTTACAGTAATAGCACCTACATTTTCCTGGAATGTACACATGTTTACAGTAATAGCACCTACATTTTTCAATTAAGTCCTAAAACGGTATTCACTATGAGATATATAATTGATTTAATATAACATTTGGGTAAATATAATTTAATTCATGCCTTGATTGCATTCTTCAACGACATTAGAAAATGAATGTGATTTAAAATAAGGTCAGTTTTAATAAAATATTTAGTGTTGATTTCGTGAGTGTTAAAACCACCTCTTTTATTTGTAGTGGAAATTGTTGAAGTTCAAAAGGATGATGAAAGGAGACAGAAAGTTTCAGCAAAACCTCAGAGAGAGCTGTCATATTTTTAAATAATTTAAAGATGGCATTTTCAAGGAATACAATAGAGATTTAAAAGCAGTACATTTTTGAATTGTATTATATTTTATTTGCCCTTTGTTTCTTATTTGTGGCTAATAAAATTCTTCACATTTCTTTTTTTATTTTTTTAAATAATTTTTATATTAATTACAGGTTATTTATTCTGTATCCCAGCTGTAGCCCCCTCCCTCATTCCCTCCCAGTCCCACCTTCCCTCCCTCATCTCCTCCCTGCCCCTCTCTAAGTCCACTGATAGGGAAGGTCTTCATCTTCCATCTGACCCTAACTTATCAGGTCTCATCAGGACTGGCTGCAATGTTGCACTGTCCTCCTCTGTGCTCTAGCAAGGATATTCCTCCTTCGTGGTGGGGGTGGGGAGGTCAAAGAGCCAGCCACTGAGTTCATGTCAGAGACAGTCCCTGTTCCCCTTACTCTGGAACTCACTTGGATAATGAGCTGCCATGGGCTACTTCTGAGCATGGGTTATAGATTATATCCATGTATCGTCCTTGGTTGGAGAGTCAGTTTCAGAAAAGACACATGTGCCCAGATGTATTTGGTCTTTGTGGAGCTCCTGTCTTCAGGTCTTACTAACTTCCCCTTCTTTCATAGGATTCCCTGCACTCTGCCCGAGGTTTGGTCATGAGCTTCAGGTTTATTTTTAAAAGTGTTTGGAAAAAGTTACGTTCATAAAACAGAGAAAACACAAGTTTTTAAAATGATTGATTATAGCAGGAATCTAAAGATGAAGATTTTATATTATTAATTACAATTATCACAGTGTTATAATTTTTGAATAAACTGAATTAAAGTTTATTATACTAATTCTGAGATTTAATAAATTAAATAAAATTAAATTTTAGTTTTATTTAAATTTCATCATGCATTTCCCATTGTTAACTTTATTATTCTAACTCATTTAATAATAATTTTAATAAACATAGAAGTCCTGTTTACTGCTTACAGGTTCGGTTGTCTTAAACAGTTTAATAGATATCTAGGCAAGACTCACAGGGGCTCACAGAGAATAAAGTGATAATTATGGAACCTGCATTGGTCTGTGCTAGGTCTTCTGCATATACATTACGGTTTTATAGCTTTGTGTTCCAAGAAAAACTTAACAATTGAAATATTAAGTATAACCTAACATGCTTGACAAGTAATAAGAAAATTTTCATTTCATCTGTGCAGGGGTTCTGGGTTATCTCCATGAATAGTCCTTGATTGGAGTATGAGTCTCTGGGAAGTTCCCTGTGTTCAAATTTTCTTGTTCTGTTGCTCTCCTTGTGGAGACCCTGTCCTCTCCAGCTCTTACTATTTCCCAGTTCTTACCTAAAATTCCATTCACTCTGCCCAACAGTTGCCCATCAGGCTCAGCATCTGCTTTGATAGTCTGAAGGGCAGAGGCTTTCAGAGGCCCTCTGTGGTAGGTTCCTAGGTTGTTAGTTCAGAGTCCAATTGGGTTACATAGTAATGTGAAGAGGGACTGCCTCTGACATAATCTGATTGGCCTGCTCTTTGATCACCTCCCTCTGGGGGGGAGCAGCCTTACCAGGCCATAGTAGAGGACAATGCAGCCACTTTTGATGTGAACTGACAGACTAAGATCAGAAAGGAGAGGAGAACCTCCCCTATTAGTGGACTTGGGGAGTGGCATGCAAGCAGAGGGAGGAGGGAGGGTGGGATTGGGAGGGGAGGAGGGAGGGGCTTATGGGGGGAATGAATAAAGTGTAATTGATGTAAAAAAATATATAAAAAAATAAAAATAAATATTTAAAAAATTTTCATTTCATGCTATGGATAATAAAATTAAATATCTCTAAGTTAATATAAGAACTTAAGCTTTTCGTTACTTAATTGGCTGAAGTCCTCAGAAAACTTTTTTTGTTACTGTTCTAAAAAAGTAAAAAAAAAAAAACATCATGATGAAGGTAACTTATAAAAGAAAACATTTAACTAGGGAATTGCTTACAGGTTTAGAGGGTGAGTCCACAGCCATTGTGGTGGGGAGGCATGACACTCAAACAGTAGCTTAGTGCCTACATTTTGGTCCATGTGCTGTAGGCAGCAGGGGAGGAGGAGGTAGAGAAAGAGAGAGAGAAAGTCTGGTTCTGTCATGGGCCTTTGTAGCCTCAAAGATCACCCAAGTGATTCACCTTCTCCAACAAGGGCATACTGCCTAAACCATTCTAAACAGTTCCACCCAATAGTAAATAAGCATTTAATTATGAGTCTATGTGTCCATTCTCACTCAAACCAGCATGATTACAAAGTTATTCTCAATCTATTTTCTAGAAGTTGCCTAAACAACCTTATCTCTCTCACATGCCAGAATTTCAGTATAATGATGTAAAGTATATGAAAGTGTACATAAAACAAATCATTGATGCTAATGTAATACAAAGGTCTAGTAAGCTAGACATAGATGGGAACAGGACAAAATCATCCACGATATTATTTCAAAGAATGTTGTTGCAAATTCTAGGCTTCCACCCTAAGAATATCTGGACAGGGGTGGGGTTTAAGAATGAATGTGTTTTCCATGTAACCAGACTATATTTCAGTGTCATATTTTAGGAAAAGATATTCAAAGGGTTCCCAGTTAATATGTAAATAACATTCACAAACAAATATTAAATCGTGATGGTTAGTTGGAGACAATTATTTCCAAGCCTGTATTAGCAAAGGGAAATTTTCCACAAAAGCAACACTAATCATGAAGCTCAAGTTTCAGACATTGGGCACCCTGTATACTGGTTGTCAAACTGACAGATACAAAATGCAGACAATTTGCTATACTCCACACAGATGGAAGAAACAGACAAGAACACCCAAGAGTCTCATCTAAAGCTTTGATTAAAATAACCTGCCCAATAGAATAGTAGACTATTCTGAAAACTTTCAAAAATAATTTTGCACCATAAAAGCAGTAGAAATTATATAAACCAACAATATAAGTAGAAGGAGAAGAAAAGGAACATAAAAAGGGAGAGGGAGAGGAAGAGAAAGGGAGGAAGAAGTTGGTTTTTAGTAGATAATAAATACAATTTTTGAAGTCTTAATAGAGACCTTGAGTAGCTGAAGTATTATATTCTTATACTTGATTGGAAAAGATCAAAATTATACTCATTCTGATTCCATAAATCAGTAAATGATTTTTAGAACTTCTTTAATAAAAATGTGTCAGAATTTATAAACACATCATGTAGTTTAAAAATTTTAATCACTACTGCAATAAAATTATATTATAGTGCAATGGTTAGTACAGAATACAATATGAGTATATCAGAGTCAGTTTTGTATAGTGTCCCATCCAGCGGGAGTTCAATGGGTTCCTAAGGAGGGGCAAAAAGAATGGGATGGGACGAGAGACACAAAGAATGAGAACAAGTCTATAATCTGATGCAGCTCTCGTTTATTTGAAAAATTTCACACAACTTTATAGGGAAAAGGCAGGAAGGGAAAATGTGTCAGCCAAATAGTTTACAAAAAATAACAGGGTGGTTGATGATGACGCAGAATACCACAAGAATGTTTACTAAAAGAGATACTAGAAGAAGGTCAGCTAAGATATCTCAAAATGTCTAGCCTGATGGACAGATGTCTCATAAGTTCGGGAAATTTAAATCTCTCACCCACAACCTTGTTGCAGCTGTCTGTAACTTTCCACTAGCTGGCCTCGGCTGCCAGCAGTATAGTTGGCAAAAGCAAGGTATAATTTAATGTGACATTTTGGATAAATAAGTTAAAATAAATGTACTAGTTGATTATATATCTTAAAAATAATAAATATAGATTGTTATCACCAATATCTCAAATCATTCAAAGCAACATAAATCACATTAATGTATATTATAATATATATTATAGGAATACATAGTGTAGTTAGTTAGTGTCTTGTATTAGGCAAGACATTATTTTCTAAAAACAGAAAAAGGTGAAAATAAAATGTAGCCTGTTAGATAACGGAGTACCTCCATTGTAGAAGTCTAAGAATCTCACTGCAGCCAACCAGTAATCTAGCCAATAGAGATAATAATAATAATAATAATAATAATAATAATAATAATAATAAATGGTTAATAAGTATTAGAAAATTAATTATAACAATTTAATGATAATAAACGGAAGCTAATAATAATAAATGGTAGGTGTTAATAATAATAATAATATTGATAATAATAAATGGAAGATGTTTCATTCCATTGTTCATTATAATTTGTTACAGAGCAGTATAAAAATTAATGCTACTTGAGGAAGAGAATTTCTATATTGACCTGTCCAAATGCACAGATATGGACGTTCCCATCTGTTAACAGCAGCATTTCATTTGCTAAGATCTATGATTTCACTTCATCTCCTATTTATTCCCCAGGAATCCTGATAACTCCTTTACTTGCAAATTACTTCTCAGCCTTGCCATCTCATCTGCATATGAGTTATTTCAGAACTTTCAATTTTAATCGTCCACATTCATGATCTGATCCTTCCTCCATCTACCGTCCTCTTCCATTTTTCATTCTCGTCATTATTCTTGCAGCACTACCACTTCGATTACAGACCTATGCATCACGTTCCTGACAGAAGAGCTCTTTTTTGGATGTCCAACAGGTATCCCTAGGGCAATAGATCCCTAACAGTTGTCATCCATTCCTGATGTTTCCTCATCTCAGAAAATGGTAGCAACATCCATTCAGTTGATCAAAAGGGAGCCAGTCCAACACATCATCTTCCATCCAATAACTTACCGTCCTACATATACTATAAATCTCCTACCTGCCTTCATTTTTCTCTTCACATCTTCCAACACTAGTATTTTCAAAATATCACCTATTACCTCAATAATTAAAAGAGCCTGAATGTTTTCACCACTTTGTAACTACAATAAAACTTCTGAGTAGTTATATAGAGCATGCATTTAATACCAAGAACATTGAAAGTGACTAATGTTTTAATTTAATTCTTACAATTCGACCTAGCTCATAGATGTGGAACTGAATCCTGAAGAGGTCAAGTTACCCACAGCAAACGCAGACAATGCTAGAGCAATTTGCCAGATTTCAGCACTATGGCTGTTGCTATTAGCTGGTAATTATATTGTTGCTTTATTTTCCTGCTGTAGGACCCGGAGCTCTGAAGGTAATGTTGAAAACTTTTTTTTTAATAGTTTAAAAAATGGTATTGACAGAAGCTAACTAACTGCCTCAAACAAGTTTTGAATGACTAAACTTAAGAGCTCAGGTTAGCATTCACTATAATCTTTGAGCATCGCTTTAAACTTAGTCAAATCATGAAAGAAAAATGAATACTGAAGAGTTCACTTTGTTTCTACTACAGTGTTGCTGAAATAGCACTCAATTCCCTAAATCCAAGCCACTTATTAACGTTTTAAATGACCGCTCAAATATTTATCTAACACTGGTTATGAAGAAAATACTGCACTAAAGAAGTATAATAGGAAACCACAGGGGCATCTTTCTACCACTTGGTGTATTACTTTTATTGGAGGGAAGGGGAGACAGTATGATGTTTTGGTTACTATTGATTTAATTTTAAGAGAAGAGTGTCATGACCTAAGCTGAGAACGCTTCCAATGTAAACGATGATTGGGTTATTTTTGACCACAGTTAGGGAATGAGTCATTTAATTTAAAAACTGCCAGTACCAAGATCTGTGTTGCTTGTCCATTGTGTGTGAATTCTGAGGAGAGCCTGTGTAAACATCTCATATAAAACACACCTCATTTCAGAACAATGAGTGGGGTGTCTTAATACCTAAATTTTCCTGGTTGGTGAAAGAATAGATTTTGAAATGCATGCTCTCCTTTACTGTCCAAATAAATAACTACCTGGCAGGAGAGATGCCATGGTCAAATAAATCTGGAAGGAACTGCTAACTAGTTATGAGGTTTGGGCCTTGCCCTACAGAAATGTTTATGCTCTTTGTGGAGGTAAGGTGAACATAGGTTAAACAATGAAACAATTTAGAAGCAACAATTTATAAGGTGAACAATTATATACAAGGTGACACACGAGAGATTCAATACTCCCGTGTGGCACACTGCCTTGTTAAATAGTTTCCCACACCAGCTAGCTTACTATCTTCTTTCTTTCATCAGACACTGCCTCTCTTAACATTGACTGACTCATGATCTATTCTCATATCCTGTTCTGTTACTGTCAGCGGCTCTCAGCAACTTAGAAGGAAAACTCAGCTGAAGAAATCCTATCATGTGGGATGTTTCTGAGCTCTTTTCAGTTTTATTTAGTCTCGAAATAACTCCAGCCTTTGTGTGACTACTTAGAGCTGTTCAGTCCCTCCCTTACAAGGTTATGCATTGAATCACTGGACAGTTCAAGCTTCTTTATTTTTAATCTCATTCCTTTGAGTTAAATTTGCCATCAGAGCATACAATGATAGATTTCAGCATCATTTTCCATTTCTTCTCATTTTAACTACAAGTTCAGAAAACATTGAAATAACTTGTGGCTTTTGTTTTACGTAGAAGATAAGAATCACAGTTCACTAATTCGTAAATTGTTGAGGCAGTGTCTGGCCTAATTCCTACCTTAAATATTTTTTCATGAAATTTCAAACAGATAATACAGATGTGAACCGAAAATGTGTTCAGAAGTGAATTGTCAAATGTAAAGATTTATGATTTCTTAAGATTAACATAGACTAAAAACATAGATTTTATAACTGAGAGAATTGATAACACTTCTCTTCACCCCAGTTTTTGTGTTCAAAATGGGTCAAAATAGATCATGTTAGGTTTAGCATGAATGTCCTCACACTAAATGCTTCATTTCTAAGCCCTGTAGATTTTCTAGTATTCTTTTATTTTCTTTTATTTTTCTCTCGCATATACATCCCAACCACAGTTTTCCTTCCCTCCTGTAGGCTTAGATTTTTAAAAAAACCTACTTCATTTGGGTTCTTAAACATTTTACATCCCTGCCAACCCACTGACCAGATGTAGGAGACAAAGAAGGATATTAGGAAAAGGGGTTGTAAACTTTTCAGACGGAGTTCCTTGGGGTGATTTCACTCATTGTTTTCTGGATACCATCAATCCTGTCAAATGGCAAGCACCAAACATCAACACATATCAACAGCAGCAACACAATTCAGCAGAAATAGCAAAACTCAGTGAATTGCCAGGAGTGGGCGAAAGCCACAAGAACCGGCCTGTGTCTGGAGCATTTATCTCTCCGAAATGAAGTGTACAAAAACAAAGACCAGGAAAATGATATCAACTCTTGCAAAGCGTATCGATGCAAAAGCATTGTTTACTGTCTGTGGCTTCTATTTATCTCTTCTCAGTGTACACACAAAAACCCCTCTCCTCTCACAGGAAAGTTTCCAGCAAAACATCTCAAGTCCTCTCAGAAGTCTGTTTTTAGCTAACAAAGATCACCAGTCTGTTTTCTGCAGCAGAAAAACACTCCCACATTCTACACTTGGGACCAAAACAAACAAACAAACAAACAAACAAAATAAATACATTCATGTGACACAACTGAGTCTTCAAAGGAACCAGAAATGCCCATCTCACCCTCTACTCCTTCCAGTTCCTTCTCCTTCCACTCTCCCCCAGATTCAATCTCGTTTTTCTCTTAAAAAAATGACAGGCCTCCCAGTTCTAAAACAATATATATCTTTAAAATATGTATTTATGCATTTATAAATGTATGTATAAATGTATTTAGTTTATTCAATGAGAGTGAGTGGACAAATGCATAGTTAATACATGGACATGAAAAACACCTTACTTTTATCTCATTCCACGATGTGAATTCTGGGGATTGAAATAAGATCATCTCACTTTGACAGCAAACACTATTAAGCCTTCATCCATGTCACAGATCTAGGGCTCTTGATTTTTATTTCTTCCCCATCTCAGCCTTCATCATTTTAACAGATGAATGAAAGCTGACCCTCCTGGCTACACTGACTCCATAGAGCAATCTTGTATGACACCATATTTTCCATTCCTGGAAGCATCAAAACCTAGTGCATATTTACGGTAAATGTGTCTTTGATGAACAAATAGAACAGTGAGTTTTAAACCTTTTTTTGTGGTATGAGCTAGGCATGGTCATGCAAGCCTGTAATCCTAGCACTTGGGAAGGCAGAGGCATGTGGAACTTTGTGAGTCTGAGGCCAGCTGGTCTACAAAGCAAGAGCAGGACATATACATATGGCTATACATGCATGCTTATATGCAAAGATTTGGGTATAGTGATAATGATCATATCATATAATATGTTATAATTATCATATAAATTATTGCTTTTAAAGGGAAAAGAATTATGTTATTTTTGTTTTTATAACTTTTTTTTGCTTTTTTTCTATAATTTTATTTTTCTCATTAATTACATTTTGTTAATTTTGTATCCCAGCTGTATCCCTCATTCCCTCCCCAATCCCACCCTCCCTCCCTCATCTCCTCCCTGCCCCTTTCCAAGTCCACTAATAGGGGAGGAGGACCTCCTCCCCTTTCAGGTGATTCCCTTTTGTCAGGTATTTTCAGGACTGGCTTCAAAGTCCTCCTCTGTGGCCTAACAGTATTGCTCCTCCCTTGGGAGGTGGGGAGGTCAAAGAGCCAGTCATTGAGTTCATGTTAGAAATAGTCCTGTTCCCCTTCCTATGGGAAACCAATTGATTACTGAGCTATCACGGGTCACATCCGAGCAGAGGTTCTAGGTTTTATCCTCTCATGGACTTTGGTTGAGTGTCAATCTCAGAAAAGACCCTGTGCCCAGATACATTTGGTCCTTGTCGAGCTCCTATCCTTTCCACATCAAACTCCCCTTCTGTTTTTATAACTTTAATCTTTTTTTTTTTTAAATTCAAAACAGGAAAATTTCAGGTGTGAAAATTCCACTGTGGCATTCCTTTGTAATGTGTGAAGTTCACAAAACTCAAACAAGGCTCTAAGAGCAACAATCAAAAAATGGGACCTCATGAAACTGAAAAGCTTCTGTAAAGCAAAGGACACAGTCACCAATACAAAGCGACTGCCTACAGATTGGGAAAGAATCATCACCATCCCTTTATCTGACAGAGGACTCATATCCAGTATATATAAAGAACTAAAGAAGCTGAAAAGCAACAAACCAAGTAATCCACTTAAAAAATGGGGAACAGAGCTAAACAGAGAATTCTCTGTAGAGGAATATTGAATGACAGAGAGGCACTTAAAGAAATGCTCAACCTCACTAGCCATTAGGGAAATGCAAATCAAAGCAACCCTGAGATTTCACCTTACACCCATCAGAATGGCCAAGATGAAAAACTCAAGTGACAACACATGCTGGAGAGGTTGTGGAGAAAGGGGAACCCTTCTCCACTGCTGGTGGGAGTGTAAACTTGTACAACCACTCTGGAAATCAATCTGGCGCTTTCTCAGACAACTAGGAATAGCTCTTCCTCAAGATCCAGCCATACCACCCAAAAGAGGCTGAAGTACACAAAAAGGACAATTGCTCAACCATGTTTGTAGCAGCTTTATTTGTAATAGCCAGAAGCTGTAAACAGCCCAGATGCCCCTCAACTGAAGAATGGATGCAGAAACTGTGGTACATCTATACAATGGAATATTACTCAGCAATGAAAAAATAAGGAAATCATGAAATTTGCAGGTAAATGGTGGGACCTGGAAAAGATCATCCTGAGTGAGTTGTCCCAGAAGCAAAAAGACACACATGGTATATACTCACTCATATAAACATACAACCCACTAAATAAACCCACTAAAATCTGTACATCTAAACATACTAAGTAAAAGAGAGGACCCTAATTAAAATGTTCAATCCCCATTCTGAAAGGCAAAGAGGATGGGACATCAGAAGAAAAAGAAAACAGGAAACAACCTAGGAACCTGCCACAGAGGGCCTCTGAAAGCCTCTGCCCTGCAGACTGTGAAAGCAGATGCTGAGCCTAATGGCCAACTGACAGGCAGAGTGAATGGAATTTTATGTAAGAAGTGGGAAATAGTAAGAGCTGGAGAGGACAGGGTCTCCACAAGGAGAGCAACAGAACAAGAAAATTTGAACACAGGGAACTTCCCAGAGACTCATACTCCAACCAAGGACTATTCATGGAGATAACCTAGAACCCTGACAATGCATCCACTTCTGATGAGAACTGATAGACTAAGACCAGAAAGAAGGAGAGAAGGACCTCCCCAATCAGTGGACATGGGGAGGGGCATGCATGCAGAAAGGAGGGGAGAGGGTGGGGCCGGGAGGGGAGGAGGGAGGGGCTTATGGGTGATACAAAATGAATAAAGTGTAATTAATAAGAGTTAAATAAACTCAAACAAACTGGTGGTAGCAGTATGTAAACATGAATGCTAACCTTGGTAAACAAGAGAGTTGGAAAAGAGAGATTAGTGTACTCTCTGCTTGGAGTATCCACGTGAAATAAATTAAAAATCATAACTGCTATTAAATTTCCCTTTTAGACTATTTCATAAATGCTCAACAGGAAGAAAGCACCCCATGATTAAATATAAGCTCAATAGATACATTTATTCCCCCAAATTTTCAAGGCACAAAATTATAGATTAATTGTCAAGGGCTGTGACCTTAGCAATGAGAAGATCCAACAGCATTTTTTCAAAGGAGTTTATAAAGATGTTATTTTTAATGTGCTAACAAGGAAAGAGCAAGGATATATGTTGTTTATTTTTTATCATTTTTTTTGCATAAAATTCTATATACTAGTTTAGAGTCACACAGATAAGAGACATGCATCTCTGAATAATTTAAATTTTTAAACTGTTAAACTAAGTAAAATTTTGTAAGATATCTGGAGTAGATACTTTTCAACTTTGATAAATACTTTTTTCAAAAATAATAACTTTCATGAGTTGTAGTTTTTTGGGGTTTTTTGTTTTGTTTTGTTTTGTTTTGTTTTTTTCTACTGTTTGTAATTATCCATCCATGTTCTGCCTTAAAGTATTGTATATGCAAGAAAATTACAATATGTAACCTAACAGGATAAATCTTGTAAATTCTGGTTTAGAGCTGGTCTTGTGTGTGTGTGTGTGCACATGTGTATGTGTGTGTATGTCTGTGAAGAAACCACACATGAACTTAGCAAAGTGCCTCTTTGTTTCCCAATATAAACTGCACTGGACCCAGCTACACTAGCTACTTAAGTGTCAGAACTGAATTTAAGTTTTGCCTCCTTCTCTGAGTGCTCTGGAGGAGATAAGTGGACTATATATATGTCTATCAGCACTAAGGAGTTTTCCACTGTATGCACTGTAGAATTCACTTTTCATTTAATGTTTCTGAGTAGTATGAGTTTGTCTATGGTACCTAACTGGGGGGTTAGCAAATACAAAATTTTCTACCTTATCACAGAATTTTGAGGTAAAATTTCTCAAATATTGGAGAATTAAGTCCATTGATATTGAGAGAGAATAATGACCAGTGGCTGTTACATCTATTGAATTTGATGTTGGCTGTGGTCATATGGTTGTGTGCTTGGTTGCTTTTTGTTTTACTGTAGTGGGGTTATTTATTTCCTGTGTTTTCTTGAATGTAGCTAGCTTTCTTGGGTTGTATTTTCCCTTCCAGTGTCTTCTGTAATGCTGGATTTGTTTGAAGATATTGTTGAAATTTTTTTTTTGTCATTGAATATCTTGTTTTCTCCGTCTATGAGGACTGAGAGTTTTGCAGGGTATAGTAGCCTGGGCTGACATCTGTGTTCTCTTAGGGTCTGCATGATATCTGTCCAGGCCCTTCTGGCTTTCATAGTCTCTGTTGAAAAGTCAGGTGTGATTCTAATGGGTTTGCCATTATATGTTACTTGGACTTTTTCTCTTGCAGCTTTTAGTATTTTTTCTTTGTTCTGTATACTTACAGTTTTGATTATTATGTGGCGGGAGGATTTTCTTTTCTGGTCTAATTTATTGGGTGTTCTATAGGCCTCTTGTATTCTTATTGGCCTCTCCTTTAAGTTGGGGAAATTTTCTTCAATGATTTTGTTGAAAATATTTTCTGGGTCTTGGTGCAGGGAATCTTCTTTTTCCTCTATTCCTACGATTCTTAGGTTTTGTCGTTTTATGTTGTCTTGAATTTCTTGGACGGTCTGTGTCAGGAATTTTTTAGATTTAACATGAATCAAATGGACCTAACAGACATTTACAGAACCTTACACCCAAACACAAAAGAATTTACCTTCTTCTCAACACCTCATGGAACCTTCTCCAAAATAGACCACATACTTGGTCACAAAGCAAGCCTCAACAAATACAGGAAGATTGAAATAATCCCTTGTATCCTGTCTGATCACCATGGAATAAAGCTGGACCTCAGTAACAACAGAAATAGCAAAAAGCCTACACATACATGGAAACTGAACAACTTGCTACTAAAAGACAGCTGGGCCAGGGAAGAAATAAAGAAAGAAATTAAAATCTTCCTAGAACTCAATGAAAATGAAGACACAACATACCCAAACTTGTGAGACACAATGAAAGCAGTGCTAAGAGGAAAGTTCATAGCACTAAGTGCCTTCAAGAAGAAATTTGAGACAGCGCATGCAAGCAACTTAATGGCTCACTTAAAAACCCTAGAAAAAGAAGAAGCAGACACACCAAGAAGGAGCAGACAGCTGGAAATAATCAAACTCAGGGCTGAAATTAATCAATTAGAAACAAATAAAACAATTCAAAGAATCAATGAAACCAAGAGCTGGTTCTTTGAGAAAATCAACAAGATAGACAAACCCTTAGCCAAGCTAACTAAAAGGCAGCGAGACACCATCCAAATCAACAAAATCAGAATGGAAAAGGGGGATATAACTACAGACACTGAGGAAATCCAAGCAATCATTAAGACTTACTTCAAAAGTCTATATGGAACAAAATTTGAAATTTTAAATGAAATGGACAATTTTCTTGATTGATTCCACTTACCAAAGCTAAATCAGGACCAGGTAAATCAATTAAATAGTCCTATATCCCCCAAGGAAATAAAAGCAGTCATCGAAAGTCTCCCATCCAAAAAAAGCACAGGAACTGATGGTTTCAGCGCAGAATTCTACCAGACATTCAAAGAAGAGATAACACCAATTCTCTTCAAACTATTCCACAAAATAGAAACAGAAGGAACATTACCAAACTCATTCTATGAAGCCACAGTCACCTTGGTACCTAAACATCACAAAGACTCAACAATGAAAGAGAATTTCAGGCCAATCTCCCTTATGAACATTGATGCAAAAATACTCAACAAAATACTCGCAAACCGAATACAAGAACACATCAAAGATATCATCCACCATGACAAAGTAGGCTTCATCCCAGGTATGCAGCGGTGGTTCAATATACGGAAATCCATCAATGTGATCCACCATATTAACAAATTGAAAGAAAAAAAACCACATGATAATATCCCTAGATGCTGAAAAAGCCTTTGACAAAATCCAACATCCATTCATGTTTAAAGTATTGGAGAGATCAGGGATACAAGGCACATATCTAAACATAGTAAAGGCAATATACAGCAAACCTATAACCAACATCAAACTGAACGGAGAGAAACTTAAAGCAATCTCACTGAAATCAGGGACAAGACAAGGCTGCCCACTCCCTCCATATCTCTTCAACATAGTGCTGGAAGTCCTTGCTAGAGCAATAAGACAGTTGAAGGAGATCAAGGGGATACAAATTGGAAAGGAAGAAGTCAAATTATCACTATTTTCAGATGATATGATAGTATACGTGAGTGACCCCAAAAACTCTACCAGGGAACTCCTACAGGTGATAAACACCTTCGGCAAAGTGGCCGGATACAAAATTAACTCAAAAAAATCAGTAGCCCTCCTGTATACAAAAGACAAAAGGGCTGAGAAAGAAATTAGGGAAACAACACCCTTCACAATAGCCACAAATGACATACGGTACCTCGGAGTAACCCTAACCAAGGAAGTCAAAGACTTGTATGAAAAAAATTCAAATCTCTGAAGAAAGAACTAGAAGAAGATATCAGAAGATGGAAAGATCTCCCATGCTCATGGCTTGGTAGGATTAACATAGTAAAAATGGCCATCTTACCAAAAGCAATCTACAGATTCAATGCAATGCCCATCAAATTACCAACACAATTCTTTACAGACCTGGAAAGAAAAATTCTCAACTTCATATGGAATAACAAGAAACCCAGAATTGCTAAAACAATCCTCTACAATAAAAGATCTTCTGGAGGTATCTCCATCCCTGATCTTAAGTTGTACTATAGAGCAACAGTTTTAAAAACTGCATGGTACTGGCATAGAAACAGAATGGTGGATCAATGGAACCGAACAGAGGACCCAGAAATAAACCCACACACTTATGGACACCTAATATTTGACAAAGACGCCAAAACCATACAATGGAAAAAAGATAGCATCTTCAACAAATGGTGCTGGTCCAACTGGATGTCTACATGTAGAAAAATGAAAATAGATCCATACTTATCACCCTGCACAAAACTGAAGTCCAAGTGGATCAAAGACCTCAACATAAAACCAGACACATTAAATCGGCTTGAAATAAAAGTGGGGAATACCCTAGAACTCATTGGTACAGGGGAAAACTTCCTGAACAGAACTCCAACAGCACAGGCTCTAAGAGCAACAATCAATAAATGGGACCTCATGAAACTGAAAAGCTTCTGCAAAGCAAAGGTCACCGTCATCAAAACAAAGCGACCTCCTACAGATTGGGAAAGAATCTTCACCAACCCTTTATCTGACAGAGGAGTCATATCAAGTGTATATAAAGAACTAAAGAAGCTGAAAAGCAGCAAACCAAGTAATCCACTTAAAAAATGGGGAACAGAGCTAAACAGAGAATTCTCTGTAGAGGAATACCGAATGGCAGAGAAGCACTTAAAGAAATGCTCAACCTCACTAGCCATTAGGGAAATGCAAATCAAAACAACCCTGAGATTTCACCTTACACCCATGAGAATGGCCAAGATCAAAAACTCAAGTGACAACACATGCTGGAGAGGTTGTGGAGAAAGAGGTACCCTTCTCCACTGCTGGTGGGAAAGTAAACTGGTACAACCACTCTGGAAATCAATCTGGTGTTTTCGCAGACAAGTAGGAATAGTGCTTCCCCAAGATCCAGCCATAACACTCCTAGGCATATATCCAAAAGAGGCTCAATCACACAAAAAGGAAATTTGCTCAACCATGTTTGTAGCAGCTTTATTTGTAATAGCCAGAAGCTGGAAACAACCCAGATGCCCCTCAACTGAAAGATGGATGAAGAAATTGTGGTACATCTACACAATGGAATATTACTCAGCAATGAAAAATAAGGAAATCATGAAATTTGCAGGTAAATGGTGGGATCTGGAAAGGATCATCCTGAGTGAGTTGTCCCAGAAGCAAAAAGACACACATGGTATATACTCACTCATATAGACATACAACATAGGACAAACCCACTAAAACCTGTGCATCTAAAGAAACTAAGCAAGAGAGAGGACCCTAACTAAAATGTCCAATCTCCATCTGAAAAGGCAAAGAGGATGGACATCAGAAGAAAAAGAAAACAGCAAAAAAACTTAGAAACCTACCACAGAGGGCCTCTGAAAGCCTCTGCCCTGCAGACTGTGAAAGCAGATGCTGAGCCTAATGGCCAACTGATGGGCAGAGTGAATGGAATTTTATGTAAGAACTGGGAAATAGTAAGAGCTGGAGAGGACAGGGTCTCCACAAGGAGAGCAACAGAACAAGAAAATTTGAACACAGGGAACTTCCCAGAGACTCATACTCCAACCAAGGACTATTCATAGAGATAACCCAGAACCCCTGCACAGATGTAGCCCAGGGCAGTTCAGAGTCCAATTGGGTTACATAGTAATGTGAAGAGGGACTGTCTCTGACATGAACTGACTGGCCTGCTCTTTAGTCACCTCCTCCTGAGGGGGAGCAGCCTTACCAGGCCATAGTAGAGGACAATGCATCCACTTTTGATGTGAACTGATGGACTATGATCAGAAAGGTGAGGAGAACCCCCCCTATCAGTGGACTTAGGGAGTGGCATGCATGCAGAGGGAGGAAGGAGGGTGGGATTGGGAGGGGAGGAGGGAGGGGCTTATGGGGGGATGCAGAATGAATAAGGTGTAATTGATGGAAATTTAAAAAAAAGGGAAAAAATAATTTAAGAACCTTAAATGACTTTCAAAAGTGGAGAAAAACATGGAGTTAGTCAATTTACATGGAGCACGTCTCGCCCCTGGGGGCAATGGTCTCCTGAACCTACTCAGACCTCGGACACCACCACTGCTAGTTCTAGAACTGATGCAGGATGTTACAACGAGGGGGTTAAGGCTTCTCATAATATTTCCTATAAGCCCACACCTGTTTGTTTATATCCCCCATTTTTATTCATTATTAGCCAGATAGAGCCAAGTAATTGTGGTGATGATACTTGCTTTTTTGCCCAATGCAGCAATGCTAGTGAATTTAGGTATGCCCTGGTTACCTGGCACCTCGCATGCCTCACTGGGTGCCTGTGCCCGTTGATGCCCCTCATGCTATGACTCTTCAGACAGAAAAGGGATCTTGGAACTATAGCCGCCATTGTTACTGCCGTCTCGTTGGCGGCTGTTGGAGCTACCACTGGGGCATTAACCATGAGTCATACTGTGCAGACTGCTTAGACCCTGAATAACCTTTTAGCCAATGTAGCTCATGCCTTAGATGTACAAAAAGGAATTAATGCTCAACTAAAAGGAGGCTTGATGGTGTTCAATCAGAGGATTGACCTCGTGCAGGAGCAAATTGATACCCTATGTCAAATCGCTCAACTTGGCTGACAAGGAAAGTATGCTGGACTTTGAGTCACTAGCATACAACATGTGAATTTTCCCTGTGCTGCAAATCTGTCTAAACAATTGTCTAGCTATATTTTGGTAATTGGACTGGAGAATTCGATACTACGATGGAGCAGCTGAGAGTGGCCATTGTCATGGCAAATTCTACCAGAGTGGACACAGGACTAGCCACAGGATTATCATCATGGATTGCTGCAGCCATGAATCATCTGAAGGAATGGGCAGGCATGGGAGCATTAGCAGGCCTTCTGGTGTTGGTCTCCTTGGTTTGCCTGTGGTATATATGCAAGATTAGAGTCTCACAACAGCGTAATGCAGCCATGACCATTCAGGCCTTTATAGCCATTGAAGCAGGACAGTCTCCCCAAGCATGGTTGGCTACCATAAAAAGCCAAAATGTTATGCTCAGGATGGGAGGCTGAGCACTGCACTCAGGGTCAGCTGCTTTGGACCCAGAGAAGAGCATGTCTGATTGCATGCGGGTTGATGCCCCAGGTCCCGCCTCTGAGAAAAAGGTATCAGACGGGTCTGATGCTCTTTGGGTGGATGACACCTAAATGAACATCAGTACAAAGTCCCAATTTCTTTCTAATATCAGAGATCAGACCTCTACTCTTGCCTGATGCGTCTAAAACAAAAAGGGGGAACTGTAGAGAGCTGCGTAATGCCGCGCCTTATAGATGGAGCTGGTTTCTGCCTTCCACCTTCCCGATGGTGAGTGCTCTCTGTCACGAACAACTCCACATTTGGCTAAGGCTGAGGATCTGGCTTGCTTCCATGTATGTGGACCTATCTGCATTGCCCAAGTGGCATGCTGGGGTTGGCTACCCAGAGGCTATTTAAGCTGTGGGCTGGCTTTCCCCAGGGTTCCGAGGATTGTTCAAGGTTCCTGAATAAACTGCATTGAAAAAATTTTTTTTTCTCAAATACATAGCAAGAAAAATAACAATCATTTTATCTGAACATTGTTGGCACACACTAAAGTTCCAATAAAATACAGAACCATTATGACCACTGTTCTTCTTTCTAGTCTACATTTGTCTTCTAATCAATATAGATTATAAGAATCAAGCCTCATTTTGACCTTGATATCTTAAAGCAACTTATTCTAAAGCCGGCTTGTCCCTTTATTGATGCTGAAAATCTCTTTTCCTTTGACCCATATCACTTACTCAAAGAACCCTCTCTCTGATGTCATTCAAATCAAAGGCTGGAGAGGTCTAGCATACGTAAAATGACTTTACCTGGCATGTATAAGAACCACAGCTTTTGGAAAACAACCAGAATAGTATAAAGAAATGTGTTTTTTTTTTTTTTTCACATGGAGCTTTTATACTTCAAGGAAAAAAAAAGAATATTATAGTTGGTGCAACTTGTTTTCAAAACTTCCATATAAATCTAAGGTTTTACTTTTAAAACAGGGAAACCCACAAATTGTAGGTGTTATGTTAAGAATTAACAGGGTGTTGAGTTACTGGACAATCTGAATTATTTTTAATGTGAAATTAATAAAAATAAACGGTTTTGAGTTTTCAAATAAATATTTACTACCTACATGTTTGACCTGTGTTGGAGTAAAGAGTTGCAATTTCTTCTTATTCATCAATTAACCACAGGCAAAAGTCATAAGGTTCATTTCAATTTGTTCATTTGAGTATAATTTAATTAAGGCCTATTACAAAGCTGAAGTTCATGACAGGGTGCATCAAATCCAGAGAGCGCATGCCAACAAGGTAGATGATAGCAAAGGGCAAGGCAATGCATTCTAACCCTCTGGTTACCAACTATAATGTAACAACTCTAATGTTCTTTCTCTTCTTGAAGTATAAAAGCGTCATATGAAAAAAATATTTCTTTATACTCTTCTGATTTTGCTTTCATTGTTTTCCAATTGCTGTGGTCATTATACATGCCAGAGGGCACGACAGGTGTCTAGAGCTCATTGGGCAGAACAGTCTACTTGCAGCTATTAGCTTATTTACAGAAAAAAAAAAAGGACCTAAGAACACTCTAAAATGAATGATCCAGAGACATGACTGTGTGGGCTTACTGGCCCTCTCACGGAGTCTGTGATCCTCAAAACAGAGCCTAAACAGGAAGCAGAATCCAAGAAAAATCCCTTGTACAGAAAGACAGTGTGGTACCCAGTTAGCGAGACCCCAAAAGACCAGCGACCATAACAGGAGTCAGAAATAGTCTGCAAAAGCAAAGAGCCTTTATTTCAGGCTTAAGCTTGGACTCCCAGCATGAACTGATACAGCAGTCAGAGGCCAGGAGCCTCTAGCTTAGAAAGAAGCTGATTTTTTATAGGATTTTAGCAAGCAGAAGGGGCTTCCAGACTTGGCGGTTAAATGATTGGGTGAGATTTAAGAAGAGCAGGCTTGTTACATAGTGATTGGCTAAAGGACTATTTTGGCAACCACAGGGAAAACATATTTTTTTATTTTTATTTTTTTTTTATTTTTTTTATTTTTTTTATTTTTTAGTAAAACACAGTTGTTTTAGTCATTTCAACCTGTTTCCTGATTGCCTAGTGTCAGGGTGGGCACACTGTGTCTTCTGGAATATTATGGTTTCCTGCAAGTACAAACACTTTTTTCAGGTTCTGGGAGTGAGATTACAAGATGGAGGCTAGAACCAAAATGAATCCGTTGTGCTCAGATTCTTCAACAGCGGGTAGCCATCCAAGGACAAATGGAGGACAGACAGGGCAATGCTAATGATTGTAGTTGAAAATAGTTTTCTATAAACCAGTACACCAAATGATGCACTTTAAAACATTAGATGAATACAAATTTAGATAATAGTCTAAGAGGATGTGCAGAAAAAGGAAAATGTTACTACTTATTGGAAAAACATTGTTTAAGATATATCATAGTGTTGAAAACAAATATTAAATATATAACCGAATTATTAAACAAGTTAGGAAACCTGAAATTGTTAAAATATGTGCCAAACATTAATGTTATTTATGAAAATGTACTTGCAACTTTGTTTCTGATCCAACACAAGGAGCTGCTCCCTAGAAACACCCTTGACACACTTGTTAGTATTTAGGCAGCCTGCTTCTGGGTTGCCCAGCAACCTATGATGTCATCATGTGTCACCTGCCAAGTAGCTATACCTAGCAGTTTCTCTTTAAAAGGATCAACCTGCCACTTTGTGGCTCTCTTGCCCTCTTGCCCTCTTCATCTCTCTCTCCTTTCTCTGTCAGGGCACTCCCTCCCTTCCCCCTATCACGTCGTTCTCCCTCTCTCTCTCTCTCTCTCTCTCTCTCTCTCTCTCTCTCTCTCTCTCTCTCTTAATTTCTCTTTCTCTTCATCTTCAGCTAATAAACCTCTTTAATACAAAACTTGTTGTGCACATCATCATTTCACTGGTCCTAACAAATCCAGCCAGGGAATCAAGTAGGCCATCTTCACTTCCCTTACTTTCCTCCTATATCAGTTTCATGTTCTTATCACCAGCTTTTCAGTAAACCATGTTCTGTCCACCTCTTTCCCAGGGGACAGACTACCTCTCTGCCCCCATTTCCTGGGCTCTATGCAGATCTCTTGGAGCTTTTCTCTTTCTCTCCATCTCATTGTCTCAGCTACAGACACTTGGAGGGATTCTCTATTGGGAGCCACCCTGAGTAGGCTAAGGCCAGCAGGGAATCAGGTAGGTGATCTTTACTTTCCTTCTTGTTTTATGCTTTCAATTCCCAGCCTAATCCCAATCCCTGTAGCAGAGCACCTGCAGAGGCCTGCTTTCCTTCTCTGCTACTACTCCCTGGGGACTCCACAGAGCCTCATGCTTTGTACCCTCCTGTGGACATTTGCAATGCCCCATTCCAGGGTCCAACTCCATTCCTTCTTGTCAGCCCCCAATACCTGAAAACACAGTCGACCCAGGACCCTCCTGTGGCCACACCTGGCAAGGACTCAGAAGCACTTTCTACCAGGCAACCCACAACCACAACAGTCACCTAGAATCCAAAGAGTGCATCACATACCTAGGAATGGGGCAGAAACATAAGAAAGACAGGACCATATATTAACACCTAGAATTACAACCACCCCAGGTCCACATACCTACTTACAAATGTAAAAACACATTCAAGAATTTCCCAAACAATGTTTCCTCTATATTCAACAAAATAGTTGAGAATCCATCTGTTCTCCTGTAAGTGGAGTGCTTTCCTGGGGCTGGTGACATAGCATTGTATAGTATGCAGGTGACTGAATCGAGATTGTAACAATCAAAGATTGTTACTGTATTACATAATTATGAATGTGTGGCTCTGCTGTTCCCTGGTGCTTTGGATGCTGCAATTGATAAGCTGGGCAAACATGATTCTAAAATCATAGAAGTTTAGGATTAGCTGACATAGGTCACTTTTCCATGGATGAGGGAATGCCCAGGGACAAGGAGAAAGAAAACGGGAAAAGGCACTGTGATTATTTTTGCCATGACAAAATTTCCATGGAAATAATTGTAGGGATATGCTCAGAAAGACACCCCTCCCCCAGCAGCCACTTTATTGAAGAGATACCTGATACACATGCAACATTACAATAAACTGTAACTCCCAAAATATCGTTTGGCAGTATATACTTAATCTTGTTGCATCAATAGAGGCAGCCTTCTGAGCACTTTTTCTGGGAATGATGGAAAACAAGGTATGATCCTACTCATTTGACAGCTAGGAACTATGACAGAGAATCTAAGCCATCCCATACAAGGCACACAGTTGCTATGTAGAGCTGATAAATAGATCAATATAAGATAGATAGACAATAGATAGATAGATAGATAGATAGATAGATAGATAGATAATAGCTCACTCTATTTTATAGGGATTATTATTATACTTGTATTATTATATTATCTAAATTATAAATAGCATAAATATAATTTTTCATATATATACTATGTAGAGATGATTGGATAAAATTATGAACATATTTATGCACACATGAGTGCAAACAAGAATGATCACATTGAGAAATAAATGTTCCCTGGATCCAGTGATATACTATGGAGATTCTAACATTCAGGAGGTGGGAACAGAAGGATGGGGAGTTTAATGTCAGCCTTGCATTCAGAGCACAATCCTATCTCAAAATGACCTAGGGGTTGACAAAGCAGCTCAGTGACTAAAATTCACAAGGCCTAGGTTTGATCTCTAAGAGTGCAAAAATAAAAGTACTGGGCTTTTCAGAACAAATAAAAATTTGTCAATGAAGATCAGCTAAATTAAATTTTAGTTTGGGTGGGGATGTATAGCTTTGGTTATAAATTGTAACTAATGAAAATGTAACATGCTGTATCGTTTCCATTTGACTGAGAATAACTATTATTTATTAATATGAACCCATTGCACACTAGTTCTTCTGAACAACCACCTTATCCTATGTTTTACCAGCTCTAAGTTAAAAACTATTTTCTGACTTTTTTTTTTAAGATGAAGCAGTTAAGGTACAGGCATACAGAATAACTTATCTCAGACTGCAGGGCTAAATGAATATAGCTTTCAAGTCCAGATTAATCAACTCTAGAAGACTTCCACATTGGCTTCTAAAATGGATTGGATCCAATTTGCCAGTTTGATACCTGGATAGAAAGGAGAAGCCAAGTCGAATTGATCCATATGTTTTCTTGGGAAATGATCAAAGTACTCAGGGAAAGGCCAGGACACGAACTTCGCAGGTGACCACCATGTAATAACTTGACTTTTCTAGCCTCCGCAGTACAGAGATAGTGTCAAAAATAAGTCTCAAACTCATTTTTAAAGTTACCAAAGGCTTCCAAAGTTCAACACAAAAGTTGTGTATTTGGCTTTAGGGTCAACAATTCGCAGAGCAGACAAGTCTCAGTGGGTTCTGTTCACTATTTCTCTGCCTCGCCCTTTTTCTTAATGAAAGAAATGAGATGGTTGTTCGGAGAGATCATTCTCCTATAACACTCAGTATACGAAGTAAAAAAAAAAAAATCTGTGGTGGTGTGTAGACATTTCCTGTCTTCAGATTGAACCTAGCCCAGTATTTGCTCTGGTGGTTGAGAAAGAATAAAAATAAAGTGACATTTGCAAGAAGTTGAAGAGAGTTATTTCACTTTAGTATTACAAGTAAGAATAAGAAAATTCTGACAACTGGTTCAATATTTAGCTTAAGGCCAAAATACAATGTGATATCCTCAAACTCCTTTCTAATGCATGGGTCTTAGATGGCTATGTCATGGAGTGTGGCCATCAAATGCAGGCTTGGTCAAAGGAGTTACCTCTGCAGGTATAAACATTTTTATCCACATGGGTTAATTTTCCATTAATATATGAACAGTTTTCTAATTTTTTTGTATATAATGACTTTAAATGTACCAAGAGAAAAGAAGTATCACAATCATATTGTAGGCACTCAATAAATGGAAGATAAAGCTTACTCTTCCAAATCATTGTTCAAGTTAATTATGAGTGGGAGTTGTTAAATGTGTGTGACAATGGGTGGATATGACACATCAGTTAGTAGTGAGTAGTTATAAAAATAGACAGTTTTTATTGATCTAGATCAGTATTACCAACAATAGTAACTATAGGTGATACTTAATGTTTGTGCTATGATCCTACAGAGAATTTTTTAATGTTTTCCCTATAAAGAGGAGTCTCTTTATTCTCTTGCTGTGAACAGAAAAAAATGCTTCAATTTCATCATTGTTTATGATTTTCTACCAGCCAGATATAGGTTGTGTAACAAAGGCTGACATGGAGTTATTGGCTGGACCCAGGACTCTGGTGAGAATAGTTCTGAGGACTCTTTATCAACTTCTCTCCATAGACATAGCCTGCATGACTATCTATAGTAACTGAGCCCATTTCATCTCTTTTATTATTTCATTTATGTATTATCTCTCATCTTTCCCCCGGGTAAGTTCAGTAATGTAACACATTCTCATTTAATCCTGTCTGGTGTGTGTTCTAGGAGAGTTGAACTAACAGATTTTTTTTTCTTGCTCTTTAATGAGAATGAGAGAAAGTGTGATTCATCAGTGTTTGCCAATGAGAATGTCCATTATGTTATGGCATAATATTTCATTTAAGGTTTCTGATTTCAGAATCTATATTAGTAACCTGGGAACATGATAAAAGGTACTTCTTTTTATGCAAACAAAGTCTTGGAATCCTTATGACTTTATCAGGACTGTAGTAAACCTTTCTTTTATTAAGGGGAAAAATAGTATGTTGTATTCACTCTACAATGGCTGTTCCATAGGAAGAGATTGGAAACTCTCATTGCCTACAAATGGGGCTCTATCTTCCCTGTTTGTTTTTTTTAATGAACCTGTCCCTAATTCTTCCCAGGAAATTATATGGAAAATTGTTGAAATATATATCTGAAACCTGAAACCTAAGGAACTAGTATAAAGTGATAGTTAGATATAAGATACCACAAGCCATGACAAGAGCTATAGCTCAGTTGGTGAAGTGTTTCCATGGTATCTAAGAAGTACTGTATTTGATCCCTAGCACTACATAAACTTTGTGTGAGTGTATGTCCATAACTCTAGCACAAAGTAGTGGATTCAGGATGATCAGAAATTCAAGATCATTTTTGAAACTACACAGTGAATTAGATATATAAAATCGTTTCAAAAGACAGAAGCAAAATGAGAAGCCATGACAACATTTACAGATTTCATTCAGACAGACACTTTCTCAACCATGCTCACAATACCCATCTACTTGTGAACTTATCTTCCTCCCCACAAATCCACCATTATAATCCTTTATCCTATATTTTTCTGTTTAATAACTGTAAGTTCTTTTATAATTTCTTTCTTAAACTCTGAGACTGATTTTCTAACTCAAAGGTTGACTGAAGTATTTTTAATGCCAAGGACTGCTTCAATCCATTCATTTACACAGAGCTCACATTTCTCTGTAATGCCACGTGCATATAACTGTCATGTTTATGGGCACAGTCACCAAAACGTCTTTTGGTATGATCACTGAAAATTTATACTTTTAACATTCAGTGAATTATTTTATTTACAGCATTTTAAAATGAAATATCAGGCTTTCAGACTCTAAAATAACCACTACTTTCTCATAACCCTTCACATTTTTTTTCATTGCCAGTGAGAAAAATAAAAGGGCTTTAAACTAAAGTAAAATATTGGAATTTCTGATTAAAAGCCGTCTTCTGATATGCTCTTTCAGTGAAATCATTGCAGAGGTCATACTTCAAGGCTATAATAAAACTAATGAAATGAAGCCATCCCAGAATCTAAAGTTGTCACAAATCCTAGGTTTTATTCACCAGTGAAGAACTAAAGTCTAAAGAGAACAACAGGGTGTAGTTACCCCAAGGTGGACGGTTGTAACTTAAAAGTGATGTAGTTAGGTTGTCAAATCCTTCCCCAAGGTCTGTATGCATCAAGTATTGTCTCTGCTTCTTATTTTGAACAATAGAAGAGATTTTAGGAGGTAGAACTCAGAAAGAGATCATTAGTTTATTAAAAGTTTGTCTTCAAAGAGAACTGTTGGACCCTGGGACCTTCTTCTCTTTTGTTTCCTGCCCATGATTGGAAATATTTTTTCCATCTTTGGTTTCCATAGCCCTTGTAAAAACCATGTCAACCACATGCAAAAAGGAATGGACCCATGGGTTGGAGGCAGGATCCAATAAAACTGAAAGCTCATTGTTTTGTTATGTAAATTAGTTATATTAGACATTTTGCTACATTGGTAGAAAAAATTACCCATCATGTAGGTCTCATCTTTTCAAACGTTAAGAGAGGTGAGGCGATTTGGTCATGCTTCAACTCACTAATTAAGTCTGAATACCACAAATATTTTCTTTTGTTATCTTCCTTTTATCAACTATCTTTAAGGCAGAGTTTGATATGTATCTTGATCTTTTTGAAAATCCTCTCTAACTTGGCTCCATAAAATTATTTTCAAATTACTGTCCATTGCACTATGAGCATACCCAGGGTGTGAAGTCACTGTTCAAGCACAGACACATTCTTTTTTTTTTTTTTTTTTTTTTGATCTATTTGGAATCTTTTGTGCATTTCACCTATCTGGTGACCCAACATCATCTCCTTTTTCGCTAACAAAAATCTTTACTATCATTTATTTGGGGAGAATAAATATGTTCTCTGACCTGTTTGAGGTGTCACATATTGCTTCTAACACTTGTGAAGATCTATGTTAGCATATTGATGCAAGGAAACAAGAGATAGCACAGTAGCTTTCCAGATTCTGTCAAAGAGGATTAAAAGATTAATAGGGGAAACAATGACAGTTACATTCTCCTGGTGTCCTTTTATATATTTTTGTAACTTTTAATGAAAAAAGATGTGATAATACTTGTCATCGATAATACCTATCAAGGAAATGCCTCCAAACTGGATTTATCTTACATCCATCACTACAGCTTTATTTATATATTAATATTTTTTCTATACAAACATAGTTTAATAAAAGAGGGAACTAACAAACCTTTTCAGGGAATGTCTGGTCAATTGTTTACAGTTAAATATCTCTAAAAACAAAAGCCAAGAAATATTTTAAGAAGCTTGGTTTAGAACAAAGTAAGTGGTGATATCATTATTTATTTGGAATAATTTTTGTCTAAAAGTAGCTTTTCTCTGATTTTTGTGCTTTCAATTAGCACTAAAACATATTGTAGGAAATAGATACAGAATGAGACCTATAGTCATTAGGTCAACTATGAAAGAAAAGGTTTCTGTACTAAACTTCGTTTATTAAGTCTGTTTTCTGTGAATACTCTGAATGTTTTTCACTCCTTGAAGCTAGGCTGATAGAGAGGGTTATCCCATTCCTGAAAACATAGATGCTTCAGGTGGCCAGAAGTCTGGTGGCCTGAGGTTGAGATCTGACCACTCCCATTGCATTAAAGGCCCCAGATGCTTCTCACTCATTACAGTTTGCCTGCATAAGCTTCCTTGCCTTCATCTTGTTTGCATTCATAATTCTGCTTGCCCATGGTTTTCAAAGGGCAAAATGAACTCTGGTGTCAGAGACACATCAGGGATAGATGTGCTAACCATGTAAAGTCCTAATTAGCCAGTTGTCTAAATGGGAAGGATTAAAATCAGGTTTCCATTCAGCTGGGATGAGATTCAGTAAAATTCTATAAAAGAGCATGAAAAAAAAAGAACTTCATGTGAAAAATTACAGAATATTTTATCATTAAATATTTTGAGAATGATTAATTATAGAGTCCACAATGCAACCTAAAAACAGACATTTCCTTCCTTATCCATTTTCAAAAACTGAAAAATCATTTCATAATAAATTTTTAGTTTTCCTTTTTATTTACTATTCATTTTCAATTTGTGTTTTGCATATCTAGCCTTTATTTTCTTATCTTTTTTATTTTTGAGAATTAACATCAAGTGTCACACATTTTAGATAATATATGTGTGTGTGTGTGTGTGTGTGTGTGTGTGTGTGTTTGTGTGTGTGTGTCTTTAGTTTGGCTTATAAGATTTATATGTGACATGGTAAAGATCTACCTCCACTTACTGAATACCAGCATTACTGTGACTAGACTCTTCATTATTTTTTTTTTCAATGCAGTTTATTCAGGAACATTGAACAATCCTCGGACCCCGGGGAAAGCCAGCCCACAGCTTAAATAGCCTCTGGGTAGCCAACCCAGGCGTGCCACGGGGGCAATGCAGATAGGTCCACATACATGGAAGCAAGCCAGATCCTCGGCCTTAGCCAAATGTGGAGTTGTTCGTGACAGAGAGCACTCACCATCGGGAAGGTGGAAGGCGGAAACCAGCTCCATCTTTAAGGCATAGCATTCCGCAGCTCTCTACAGTTCCCCCTTTTTGTTTTAGACGCATCAGGCAAGAGTAGAGGTCTGATCTCTGATATTAGAAATAAATTGGGACTTTGTACAGATGTTCATTTAGGTGTCATCCACCCAAAGAGCATCAGACCGTCCGATACCTTTTTCTCAGAGGCGGGACCTGGGGCATCAACCTGCATGCAATCAGACATGCTCTTCTCTGGGTCCGAAGCGGCTGACCCTGAGTGCAGTGCTTAGCCTCGCATCCTGAGCGTATCATTTTAGCTTTTTAGATCTTCATTATTTTTAATGGCAACAATATTTAATTTACATGATCAGAGCAGAACAAAAGGAAATGTAAAATAGAGATCATTATAGCAAAGGTACTTCATACTATTCTCACAAACACAATGGGAAATAAGTAATAGATAATAAAGAGGTTTTAGTTTGGGGAAAATAAGAAGTTAGTGTTCTGAGTTAACACTATATTCCCAGATAACAGGTGCCCAAGGTAAGAAAAGAACAAGATGGTAGTAGTAGGATTATCTTGATATAGTAATTCATGTTCTTTCTCCTCAGGGGTTGTTTTTATAACATTTTAAAATTCATTTTCAATAGTTATCTCTCAGTTTCAGGTACTACATGAAATTTAAACTGCTTTTCTGTTTAGTGTGTATCCATGAAATATTTGAGGTACTTAACACTTAATGGAATAAATTACATAAATCTTTTTTTTTAAATATTAGTTACAGTTTGTTAACTTTGTATCTCTGCTGTATCCCACTCCCTCTTTCCTTCCCAATCCCACCCTCCCACTCTCATCTCCTCCTGCCCCTTTCCAAGTCCCCTGATAAGGGAGACTCTCCTCCCCTTACATCTGATACTGGTTTATCAGATATCTTCAGGACTAGGAATGCGAAGTCCTCCTCTGTGGCCTAGCAAGGCTGCTACTTCCTGGGGGGAGAGGGAGGAGGAGAGTGTCGGGGGCGGGGGTCAAAGAGTCTGCCATAGAGTTAATGTCAGAAACAGTCCCTGTTCCCCTTATTAGGGTACCCATTTGGATACTGAGCTACCAAGGGCTACATCTGAGTAGAGGCTCTAGGTTGCATCCATACATGGTCCTTGTTTGGAGAAGCAGTATCATAAAAGACCCCTGTGCCCAGATATATTTGGTCCTTGTGGAAATTCTGTCCTTTCCAGGTAGTATTAACTCCTCTCCTCCCCCACCCCCCCTTTTTTTGAATTCCTGCATTCTGCCGGTGGTTGGGTTATGAGTCTTAATATCTGTTTTGATACACTGCTAGGTAGAGTTTTTCAGAGGCCCTCTGTGGTAGGCTCCTTTCCTGTTACGTGTTTGCTCCTACATCCAATGTCCATCCCAGTTGTCTTTCTAGGTGGGGATTGATCATCGTACCCTGGGTCCTCTTTCTTGTTTATCATCTTTAGGTGGATAGATTTCAGTATATTTATCCTATCTTATAGGTCTATATAAGTGAGTATATACCATGTGTGTCTTTCTGCTTTTGGGATACCTCATTCAGGATGATCATTTCTAGGTCCCACCATTTGCCTGTAAATTTCATGATTTCCTCATTTTTAATTGCTGAGTAGTATTCCATTGTGTAAAAGTACCACAATTTCTGTATCCATTCCTCAACTGAGGGACATCTGGGTTGTTTCCAGGTTCTGGCTATTACAAATAAAGCTGCTACAAACATGGTTGAGCAAATGTCCTTGTTGTGTACTTGAGCCTCTTTTGGATATATGCCTAGGAGTGGTATAGGTGGATCTTGAGAAAGCACTATTCCTATTTGTCTGAGAAAGCACCAGATTGATTTCCAAAGTGGTTGTACAAGGTTGCATTCCCACCAGCAATTGAGGAGGGTTCCCCTTTCTCCACAACCTTTCCAGCATGTGCTGTCACTTGAGTTTTTGATCTTAGCCATTCTGGTGGGTGTCAGGTGAAAGCTCAGGGTCATTTTGATTTGCATCTTTCTGATGGCTAAGGAGGTTGAGCATTTCTTTAGGTGCTTCTCTGCCACTCTTATTTCTCTACTGAGAATTCTCTGTTTAGCTCTGTACCCCATTTTTTAATCGAATTGCTTGATTTGCTGCTTTTTAACTTCTTTAGCTCTTTATATATTCTGGATATCAGCCCTTTGTCAGATGTAGGGTTGGTGAAGATCTTTTCCCAGTCTGTAGGCTGTCGTTTTGTTTTGATGACTATGACCTTTGCTTTACAAAAGCTTTTCAGCTTCATAAGGTCCCATTTGTCAATTGTTGCTCTTAGGGCCTGTGCTGTTGGCATTCTGTTCAGGAAGTTGTCTTCTGTGCCAATGAGTTCCAATGTCTTACCCACTTTTTTTTCTAACTGATTTAGTGTATCTGGTTTTATGTTGATATCTTTGATCCGCTTGGACTTTAGTTTTGTGCATGGTATATTCTAGCCTTCTTTACTTTTATAGTATAGAGTACTAGAGTATGGAATAAAGTAAGCTAATTCATTACTGAGGTATTGTGACTATTTAAAATGTTGGAGTTTAGTTTTCATGTCAATGCTATGAAGTACAATGTGTATTTTCACAGCCACCTCGATATTTCAAAAAATGAGAGTTTAGTTGTTTGTTTGTTTTGTTTGTTTGTTTGTTTTGTTGTTCTTTTGTTTTTTTTATCATCAGGAGCCTTTATTTTTTGGATGGATCACTTCTTTATTAAATAGAAAAAAGTACAAGTCAGATAACAGATAGATCCTGATATGTGAAATGAGCTGTGTAATGACCCAACTTTTACAAGTAAGAAATAATTGACAGTGTATCAGATCTTGACGTCTGTGGAGCCTGACGCTAGAGAGGTAACTGAAACAAACAACACGGGAGTTTAGTTTTTAAAACTTAAATTATTATTTAATAATGTTGATAAAATTGAAGTTCTGTAAAATACAGTCTGACTATAATCATAATGGCCATTCATCTGCAAAGAACTCTTTTAAGTTACTTCTCTGAGAAAAGGATCATTGAATGAATATTTGACTCAAAGGTAAAAATGAACTAAAAACATCAATTTAATGATTGTCAGTTATCTGCAGAGTAGAAATACTGAGACTTCTATGTTCTATATATTTTTATATGTAAAATATTTCTACAGTAGAATTATAAACAACAGAAAATTCAGCGAGTGAATAAATTTGTGTCATAACCAATGATGTTCAAAGCAATGTGGGTAAGAGTTAAAGAGACAAACTACAAGCATGAGACAGCACATCACTCCCATTTTTATTTTATTTTAAGGCATGTTTATCAATCTTAATTTATGTGTATTTGTATATGACTGTGTGTGTAATTCTTCATGTTTTTATTTGAACTACATACATGTAGATCCATATAAGGATCAGCAAATGACTCCAGATCCCTTAAGTGTGTAGTTGTAGCTGTTGTGACCTGCCTGATAGAAGGGCTTTTGAGCCCTGAGACATCTTTCCAGACCAACTTTTCCATTCTAAAATGTCTTCTTGTAAACAAACCTACACGCACGTGCATGTGCCTTTGTTTAGTGTCAAAACCCTGTAAAAATATTTTAAAAGAGGGTAACAAGTTTAAATTTGAGACTTAAAAACGTAGTTTAATTTTGTTCCTAAACAGGACGTTGTAGTCAGCTAAGTGTGTCATTCTTACATAAAAGATAATCTGTGCATCTAAAGAAACTACGCAAGAGAGAAGACCCTAACTAAAACAGTCAATCCCCATCCTGAAAGGCAAAGAGGATGGACATCAGAAGAAGAAGAAAACAGGAAACAACCTAGGAACCTACCACAGAGGGCTTCTGAAAGCCTCTGCCCTGCAGACTATCAAAGCAGATGCTGAGCCTGATGGCCAACTGTTGGGCAGAGTGAATGGAATTGTAAGAAGTGGGAAATAGTATGAGCTGGAGAGGACAGGGTCTCCACAAGAAGAGCAACAGAACAAGGAAATTTGAATACAGGGAACTTCCCAGAGACTCATACTCCAACCAAGGACTATTCATGGAGATAACCTAGAACCCCTGCACAGATGTAGCCCATGGCAGTTGAGTGTCCAAGTGGGTTACATAGTAATGGGAAGAGGGACTGCCTCTGACATAATCTGATTGGCCTGCTCTTTGATCACCTCCCCCTGAGGGGGGAGCAGCCTTACCAGGCCACAGTAGAGGACAATGCAGCCACTTTTGATGAGAACTGATGGACCAAGATCAGAAAGGAGAGGAGAACCTCCCCTATCAGTGGACTTGGGGAGTGACATACATGCAGAAAGGGGAGGGTGGGTGGGATTGGGAGGGGAGGAGGGAGGGGCAGAGGGAGGGGCTTATGGGGGATACAAAATGAATAAAGTGTAATTAATAAAAAATTTAAAAAAAAGATAGAATCTATATTTATTTGCTTAAGAAACACTTATAAAGCCGTAAGACTGACCTTAATAATATGAAAAAGTAGTTATACTCTGAGTCTTACATGCACCACCTTAGACTTTTGGCACATTTCATCATTGGTGTCTTTTCATGGAAATGGAAACCCAGTAAAGAAAGAAGCGAATATATTTCCTAACGGCTAGATCAATAGCAAGTATCCCCAAACAAGAAGCCATTTTAGGCTAAGAAGCAACTTCCTCAGTGAACTGTTTTCTATGTAGATCTAACTTCAGTCAACTGCCAGTATCTGCTGTAACCTGAGGTGGGTATGTGAGCATGCTTGCTGTTATCAGACTGAACTAAAGACACTGGCTGGGAGACACAGGCAGAAGACTTCATAGGACGATGTCCTAAGCAAGTCAGCAAAAAGTCAACCAGAGGATCTCTGGTTATTTCAGAATGGAAGGAGATCACTGCTGTCATGAAACCTGCCAAAGTAGGCTAAGCAAGCAAACAAATCAAAACTGTTAAAAAAAAAAAGTTTAATAATTCATGAAACATGATTTGAAAAATTCAACCTAAATTCCTAACTCAATTCTTTCTTAGGCAAGTTATTAAATAATCAGAAACATATTTTATTGCTATCAAATTTAAATAAGTGAGTTTATTAAACACTGCTTACTAAAGTTCCTTTAAAGACAGATTAATGCTGAAACAAACTTTTATGAATTCTATGTTTTTCTTTGGTTTCTTCATTTGCTACAACATTACAACTCTATTTTAACAATCATCACAGGCAAGAAGTTATAATGATCAAGAGAGAAACAGATTTTATTCACATGTAGTTTAGAGCCTAGATGGGAAAAAACAAACAAACAAACAAACAAAAACACTATGAAGTTCCTCGACAAATTATTACATGAAAGTGACCCAAGAAGTAACTACAAACTGAGATGAATGTTTGTTAAGGACAACTAACTTTAAGAAAAGCTTGTAAAAATGGCTAGTTGTCCTATCATAACATCTATAATACCAGCATCTATAATACCAGAGAGGTGGAAGCCGAAGGGTCTGGAGTTCAAAGTCATCTTCTGCTACATAGAAAATTAAATTTTCACAGTAGTCTAAGGTACATGAGAATTTCCCCCTCCCCCAAATATTAAGGAAATGAGAACAGGAAGATGAAGAAAAAATTAAAAAGGAGAGAGAGAAGGACACACACACAAAAGAAGAGGAAGGGAGAGAAGGAGAGAGAAAGGGGGAGAGCAGAGAAAGAGAGAGAGACAGACAGAATTCCTAAGAGTAAAACAAAACAAAATTTTAAGAAGTCCCTAGGGAACACACATTTGAGCAATCACAGGTAGTTAACATACATGACTTAAACAAGCAAGGAATAATAGAAAGAAACAACTGGAGATAAACACAAGTGAAATTTTATGATGCAAAAATAAGACTTGAAAAAGAAGGCCTGAGTAAAGACAGGTTAATCGCCTATCCAAGGTGCAGAGAGGCGATGAGGAAGGGAGGGTGGGATTGGGGAGGGGATGCAGCTGGGATACAAAGTGAATAAACTGTAATTAATATAAACAATAAAAATGTAATTAAAAAGCACAGTATAAGGGGAAATATAATTGTATAATATGTGATAGAAACACAGTGAATGGTATGTTCCCTGTGTTATCAGTAATGCATAATTTTGGTAGTTAGAAACAGGAATTCAGCCAATCCTTCCTCTCTTCTTCTTTAAAACAAGTATGAGCATGAAGAGCTATGAAAGGAGCCTTGGAGAAAAGATCTCTGAGATGAACAGAATGTGCTATAAACAAGCTCAGCGCTTTTGTGTGTGTGTGTGCATGTGTTATGTGACATAAAGAATGTGAACACACAATGAACACATATACAATGAGGAAACATTCAGCTTCCTGCCCTCTTAGGATACGAGGATAACATAAATCCTTCTACTAAATTAAATTTGTAGCTTCTTGTGGTAGCACAGACCTGTAACTATTCTAGAGACAGAGGAAGGAGGAATCTCCCCCCAGTCCTCAGACACTGTGCTAAACAGTAAGACTCTCTCTCCCAAACAAAACAAAATTCTTTAAGAACTGGTATGTTTTATGTTATTCAGTAGTGTGCCAGGCAACATACTACATTCTGTGAATACATGTTTTGATATAAACCAACCAAAACAAAGCAAAAGCTATCACACAGACAAACCAAGAATATTATTTAATATGTGACTTAACACTAGAGCAACAGGTCCATTTCAAAACTGAGAAAACTCTCTGCCACCAACTTCAACTTGCCAAGTTTTTATTAGGTTTGATGTACATGCTTCTTAATCTCTTATGCTTTTCTTTAAATTACTGTCCTTGATTGAAAACAACTAATTGTGGTATAAAATTAATAGCTTAAAACAGATTTAAAATCACAGTGCAACTTTCTTATTTTAATTTAGACCTCCTTAATGATTTCTGGATATTCAAATATTTATACAATAAGCAATTAAGAAGCATTCTTTTTTTTTTAATCATGGAAATGGTGGATATTTGGAGGGAAATACAATCATTTCTGTGTTTCAGGAAAGGAGTGATGAACAGCACACCAACAGCACAGGCTCTAAGATCAATAATAAATAAATGGGACCTCATGAAACTGAAAAGCTTCTGTAATGCAAAGGACTCTGTCATCAGACCAAAACTATGGCCTTTAGAGTGAAAAAAGATCTTCACCAACCCTATATCTGACAGAGGGCTACTATCTAGAATATATAAAGAACTCAAGAAGTGAAAAAGCAACAAATCAAGTAACCCAATTAAAAAAAAAATGGGATGCAGAGGCAAATAGAGAATTCTCTGTAGAGGAATAAAGAATGGCAGAGAAATACTTAAAGAAATGTTCAACATCCTTAGTTATCAGGGAAACACAAATCAAAATGACCTTGAGATTTCACCTTATACCCATCAGAATGGCTAAGATAAAAAACTCAAGTAGCACATGCTGGCGAGGATGTGGAGAAAGGGGAACCCTCCTCCACTGCTGGCTGGAATGTAAATGTGTACAACCACTCTGGAAATCAATCTGGTGCTTTCTCAGACAAATAGAAATAGTGCTACCTCAAGACCCAGCCATACCACTCCTATGCATATATCCAAAAAATGCTCAAGTACACAACAAGGACATTTGCTCAACCATGTTTGTGCAGCTTTATTTGTAATAGCCAGACTCTGGAAACAACCCAGATGTCCTGTATCAATAGATAAAGGAGTTGTGGTACATTTACGTAATGGAATACTACTCAGCAATTAAAAACAAGGAAATCATGACATTTGCAGGGAAATCGTGGAAACTAGAAAAGATTATCCTGAGTGAGGTATCCCAGAAGCAGAAAGACAGACATGGTATATACTCACTTATATGTGGATATTTGAAATATAATATAGGATAAACATAGCAAAATCTGTACACCTAAAGAATATAAGCAAGAAGAAGGACCCTATGTAAGATGATCAATCCTCATTCAGAAAGGCAAACAAGGATGGACATTGGAAGAGGGAGAAAACAGGGAGCAGAACAGGAGTGTATCACAGAGGGCCTCTGAAAGGCTCTACTCAGCAGTGTATCGAAGCAGATGCTGAGACTCATAGCTAAACTTTGGGGAGTGCAGGAAATCTTATCAAATAAAGGGAAGATAGAAAGACCTGAAGGGGACAGGATCTCCGCAAGCAGAGCAACAGAACCAAAATATCTGGGCCCAGGAGTTTTTTTTTTTTTTTTTCTGGGACAGATACTCCAACCAAGGACCATTCATGGCGATATCCTAGAACCTCTGCTCAGATGTAGCCCATGGCAACTCAGTCTCCAAGTGTGTACCCTAGTAAGGGAACAGGGACTGTCTTTGACGTGAACTCAGTGGCTCTTTGATCACCTCCCTCTAAGGGGAAAACAGCTTTACTAGACCACAGAAGAAGACCATACAGCCAGCCTTGATGAGACCTGATAGGCTAGGGTAAGATAGTCCCCTTTCGGTGGACTTGGGGAGGAGCAAGGGAGGAGAATAGGAAATGAGGGTGAGATTGGGAGGGGATAAATGAGGGGGCTACAGCTGGGATAAAAAATGAATAAATTGTAATCAATAACAAATAAATTAATAAAAATAAATAAATTTCAAAAAAGGAAAAAAGAAAGTTTCATGAGTAATTAAGCTAAATGTGAGAGAGATAGATGCTCTAGCAGCTTCCTGAAGCAGGGATGTGCTGCTGAATTGCATTTAGCATCATTTTGGCCCAGAAATAAACCACTCACCACTTGGGAAAACTGTGATATACAAAAATCTACAACTCCTCTGTTGTAAAAAAACAAAACAAAACAAAACAGAAACAAAAAAGTGGGATACAAATTAAATAAATTGTTATAAATGATAATAATAAAAAAGAAAAAAAACAAACATAAAAATGTAACTAAAACAAACAACAAAGAACAACAACAACAACAAAAACCCAAAAACCAATGAATTACAAATCAATTAATTGAAACTTTCAGTTTTTCAGAAACATTAATGTTTATATAGAATGCTCGCGGTTTATGAAGAAAATGGTGGGAGAACCAAAATCTGTGTTTCTGAATGAAGAAGTTTCTAGTGGAGTAGCCCAGCAGATTTCATGCCTTGTAGATGGTCAAGATAAGATGGGTCAACCACCTCTCTGAGACAAATAGTACAAAGAGAAGTAATTTGCCTAAAAATCTATCTAAATATAAAAGTCACTTCCTTTTTTTTCTCCATTAGTTTATTTGTTCATTTTTTTACAGCAATCATAACCCTACTCTCTCCTGTCCTCCTAGTCTCACCCTCTCACCCACTTCCCTCCCCCACCACACCCCCTACCAGGCACCCACCCACCCTGGCACATCAGGGTACATCAGGACTAAGTGTCTCCTCTTTCACTGAGACATGACAACGCAGCCCTGCTAGGGAAATGGGATACAGAAGGAATCAACATGGTCTAAGTGAGAGATAGCCCCTGCTCCAATTTTTAGGGGATCCACTTGAGGACCAAGTAGCCCATCAGATTCATATGTGCAGGGCCCCTAGGCCCAGTCCATGCACCTTTTTGGTTAATGGTTCAATCTCTATGAACCCTCATGGGCCCACTCTAGCTGGCTATGTATGTTTTCTTGTGGTGTCCTTGTCCCCCCCCAGCTGCCACAATCCATCCTGTAACTCATCCGCAAGGCTCCATGAGTACCGCCTCACGTTTCGCTATGGGTCTCCACATCTGTTTTCACTATCTTCTGGAGGAAGCCTCTCATATGACAGTTACCCTGGGTTCCTGTCTGCTAGGTTAGCAGAGTATCATTAATACAGTCATTGGCTGGGTCTCTCCCATGGGCTAGGTCTCAAGTTGAGCCAGTTATTGGTTGGTCATTCCCTCAATCTCTTTTTGTTTTGTTTTGTTTTGTTTTGTTTTAAGCCTGAACATTTTGTAGACGGGACAAATTTTGGGTTGAGGGTTTGGTGGGTGGGTTGGTGACCCCCTCCCTCCACTGGAAGACCTGCTAGGCTACAGGATGTGTCCAATTCAGTCTCAGTATTCTCTGCTCCTGGGAGTCACAGCTGGGGTCACCCACATATTTTAACAGGATCCTCCTCCATCTCAGGTCTCCAGATGGTCTCAGAAATTCCCCAACCCCAAATTCCCTTCTCTCTCCAAGCCCTCTCACCTCCATCTCTGCTTTCACCACAACTGATATTCCCCTTCCCACTAAGCTCTCTCACATGGTGGTTCCCTCTATCCCTCCACTTCTGTTACCTATGCTGTCTATCTTATTTCACCTTCTTAGTGGGATTCAAGCATCTCCCTTGAACCAGCCTTGTTATTTAGTTTTTTGGGAGGTTTTACTCTATGGCTAATATACACTTATAAGTGAATGCATACCAGGTGTGTCTATCTGGGTCTGCTTCAGTCAGGATGATCTTTCGGAGTTCCATCTATTTGCCTGCAAATTTCATGATGTCCTTGTTTTTAATAGCTGAGTAGTATTCCATTGTGTAAATGTACCACCATTTCTTTATCCATTCTTCTGTTGAGGGAAATCTGGAGGTTTCTCAGAAAATAGCTGAACAATAGGACATTCCTTACAATGAATTAGAGATATAAGTAAGGTGAGAATATAAAAGTTGAAACATTGAGCTTTAATATAAAAAAATAATAAAAGAAAGGATTATATAAGAAAAAGTTAATGTGCTATCAGAAAATGAATTTTGTTATTTGAATTAAAATATTTTCTTTTAGCCCCCTTTTTTATTTTCTTGTAAAGGTTACTTTAAACATTCAAGAATAATAATTTAAAGAACAGGAGCAAATTGATACCCTATGGCAAATCGCTCAACTTGGCTGTCAATGGAAGTATGCTGGACTTTGAGTCACTAGCATACAACATGAGAATTTTTCCTGTGCTGAAAATCTGTCTAAACAATTGTCTAGCTATATTTTAGGTAATTGGACTGGAGAATTCGATACTACGATGGAGCAGCTGAGAGTGGCCATTGTCATGGTAAATTCTACCAGAGTAGACACAGGACTAGCCACAGGATTATCATCATGGATTGCTGCAGCCATGAATCATCTGAAGGAATGGGCGGGCATGGGAGCATTAGCAGGCCTTCAGGTATTGGTCTCCTTGGTTTGCCTGTGGTGTATATGCAAGATTAGAGTCTCATAACAGAGTAATGCAGCCACGACCATTCAGGCCTTTACAGCCATTGAAGCAGGACAGTCTCCCCAAGCATGGTTGGCTACCATAAAAGGCTAAAATGTTATGCTCAGGATGCGAGGCTAAGCACTGCACTCAGGGTCAGCCGCTTTTGACCCAGAGAAGAGCATGTCTGATTGCATGCGGGTTGATGCCCCAGGTCCCGCCTCTGAGAAAAAGGTATTGGACGGGTCTGATGCTCTTTGGGTGGATGACACCTAAATGAACATCAGTACAAAGTCCCAATTTATTTCTAATAAATAATATCAGAGATCAAAGTCCCAATTTATTTCTAATAAATAATATCAGAGATCAAAGTCCCAATTTATTTCTAATAAATAATATCAGAGATCAGACCTCTACTCTTGCCTGATGCGTCTAAAACAAAAAGGGGGAACTGCAGAGAGCTGCGTAATGCCGCGCCTTATAGATGGAGCTGGTTTCTGCCTTCCACCTTCGCGATGGTGAGTGCTCTCTGTCAGGAACAACTCCACATTTGGCTAAGGCCAAGGATCTGGCTTGCTTCCATGTATGTGGACCTATCTGCATTGCCAACGTGGCACGCTGGGGTTGGCTACCCAGAGGCTATTTAAGCTGTGGGCTGGCTTTCCCCAGGGTCAGATGATTGTTCAAAGGTTCCTGAATAAACTGCATTAAAAAAAAAAGAACAGTGATATATTTTCTAATTAAATGAGTAGATGATTATATATTTGTGTTCAAATATGGCAGAGCATGTTTCTGATCTGTAACAAACTCTGCTGTTTCTATGCCCTATGTTCTTTTAGAAAGTCTACTAGCTACATATACATACAAGGAGATTGGTGAACGCAGATAGACAAGCACTGGCACAAACATGCAGGCAGGCTTATGAATGCTGTTCAATGGTAGAAAGCTCACCTAGTAGGCACAGAGTCCTGGTTCCCATTCCCTGTGCTGAGAAACACAATCACATGTATGTATCTTTCATTTACTAATACCTGTGTGAAACAGCCTCTGGGAAAAAAATGTTAATTATATTTAATTATTCAATTATGATGTAGTAATTGCTTCTAAGTAAGAACACTGCTTCTACCAGCCACAGTTTTAAAAACATCTCATTTTTCATTATTTCCCAAACTAACATTTCATTGAGGAGATATGTTTTTTCAGGAAACTGTACCATGAGAAACTTCTGTCAGGCTTAAAGAAGTTATTCTAAAACACATCTTGCTCTCAGTGCTTGTATTGTGTGTCTTTTGTTTTTCAGGGAAAAGATGTATTCCTTACTCAGACATTTGGCTTCTAGCAGTATTGTTGCTATTTTCTATTATAAAAATCAGTCTCTTGTTTAGAAATGTATTTTTTGGAACACACGTGGAAAGATTCAATAGGTTGAGCTGTATGGATCATAGTGTCTCATTCAGTGTCCAATTTGTTAACAGACATTTCCTGCTTTTAACTTATCTTGGTTGTAATTAGCCCCACAAATCTCAAACATCTTTTAAAGGTATTATGGAAAATGTTTGGTGCAAGAGTCTTCATCATGGCAAGACCGACTTGAATCATCAGTCAGCTCATGCATGTAATAAATCAGCAAAGAGAATCATGAATACAAAACACAGCTCAAAAATCCAGTATACTCCTGAATTCCTCCCATCTCTACCACTGACTCACTATTCTTTTGGTTTCTTTGTCATTATTGGTTTCCAGATTTGGTCATGAAACGAAAATGAATATTTAATTAAAAATATTTTAAGTCATTTCATAAAACAATGGATTCAACAACTGGTTAACCAATCTTTTATAAGAAAAAATGAATTTGTTTCCCAGAAAATTTGAAGTGACTGTATGTAAATTAAGAAAACTTAATCAAAATGTCTCAACATACCTCATATTAATCTACTTATTTCTCAACTTGGAACAGTTAAATACAATTAATACTTTACAGTATGTATATGACACAAAAGCATAAGAAATGCCTATTCTTAGCACGTAGTAGGTATTCAAAATCAACAGCGATAATAATGCATGTAGGATTTTTCTTAATAGAAATGAGTTTTAAAATAAGTTTCTTGTTTCCTATTTTTAGCAGGCCAAATATTAACGCATGATTTGAGGAAGCGAAGGAAGTGTGTCAAAAATACTTTAAATTTAAGTTTTGCAAAAGTGTTGGAAATAGCGATGAACTTATGCATAGCTGATGGGTAAAATTAGTTATGTCTATGTAATTAGGTTGAGAAAGCTGGTATCTATCAAAATATTTCCTCCATCTCAGCTGAACATACTGCTACTTTTCTGCAAACATACACAATATATCTGTGATGGAAATTAGAGTATTTTCAGCATCCAAGAAGAGATAAGAGCAGTTAGAAGATAGAAAGGTAATCAGTCTTTAGCCTTATTTCAATTTCAAAAACTTGCCCTCTTTATTTTATTTTTGCTAAGTTTTCAACATGATTTGAATGTGAGACTTAACTAAGTAAAATAGCTATAAATACATACTGGGTCACAGTACAAAGGATTTCTTTTAGATGGGAAATTAGCAAATGTGGGTAAGTTGTAGGAAAAATGTTAAAGTTAGGGAGAGATCAGAAAGAAGAAAGAATGACTGTGTCCAGGTTAGAGACAAGGTCATTTAGTGACATGGGTATTAGGAGCAATTAGAGATGTTTTATCTGATAGATGGTAAAAGTAAGAACAGGCAGAGATACCGTCTCATCTTTCACAGAAAGTTATGAATATTTGTAATGATCATAAGTTGTGCTTTTTACTGTGCTTTTTTCTATGTGTGCCATAGTGCCCGAAGGTCTCTTCATTCCTTCATACTCTTCAAATAAATAACCACACATTTTCTTCTTACATTAATTTCAGTAGTTTCTGTTCTCTTCATTATATGTATCACTATGGATATTTATAACCATATATAACATGCTGTCTATACATCTACACAGAAGCTTATATACAAGCATGTTGGAGTACATTTGTCTATATATACCTGAGTATGTCTGATTTTCCTTCCTTGAATATCGATGTGAAACTACATCCTTCATGAAAAATATACTTTGGTCTTTGTTTTTTCTTCTTCACTGTTACTCTCCATAGCTAGAAGACCAACACAGCCCAGCAAATATTTTTTAAACAAATGAAGTGTAAAGAATGAGAACAAGGGTGTTTCTGAGTGGTATTAATAACAGTTAATGTTTTTTACCACTGAGAGAAGTGAGTTATTTAACTCTCTGTCCTTTATTCTTTCTTCCTATGAAATCTTGTTTATGTCATATGTTTCAAAGATTGTTAGGAAAACAGATTCCACTTCACAAGTTAGTCTAATCAAACAAAGTGACAGAATGGAGGTGTGATGGAAGGAGTGCATTCTAATTCATATTTTCAATACTGTTGAAAAAATAGATAATGATAAAATAATACTGATATGGAAGTTTAAAGCGCCAAGAGAGGAAGACATCTGAGAACTGACCCTCATTTTATCATGTCATTCAGAGAAAAAAATGTTAGATGGATAAACACACAAACATATGTACAAAAAATAAATTGATCAAAGACAGAAACAGAACCAGAGAGAGAAAGAGAGACAGATACAGAAAGAGAGACAGAGAGACAGGAGAGAAACATGTAGTGAGAGTATAATTTTTGAATTACAAGAGGAATATCAGTATCCGTACATGCGTGCATGCATGTGTGACTGTGTGTGTGATGAAGAGCAAAGAAATGTAAACACTAAACAAGAACATCAAAATGCATTGATTTACCTATTTTAAATGCATTGCCATTCAACATCATTTTAACTTAGGGATAAACGTGGCTATTTCACAAATAAAAACAACACAAACAATGAGCACGTATAGGAAGGCATATGCTGATGACAGTTGGACTAAGAACACAGACAGAAAGTAAACAAGGTCCATATAAAAACTGGAAGACTGTGGCTAACTATCTTAGGTTTTGTAGATACTTTTGGTACCCTGACTGTATTGCTGGGACTTTTTCACTCAGGTGTTCTAGCCATATACAGTTGTTATATCCATGGCTGCCTACTGAACGATAGTGTGATCAAAATCAGCTGAGTGGCAAAATGCTATCAAGTGAACATTCCCTAGTGAGAGACAGATGACTGAAGTCAATTAGTGGATAAATGGCCCTCTCCTTTACCTTCAGTTAAGGTGTGTGTACATTTGACATTTAACACCATTTCACAGTTTTCTTGCAAGATTAAGTTCTAGTTGCTGTCAGGGTTAACTAACTTGATAAGAATCCTATAGGTGTCACTTAACTCTCCCCCACCTTCGGTGTTTTCTGAAACACTGACAGTAAGTACAGGCATTCTTGTGTGTCTGGAATGCATGGCTTCATTTTAACCCTCTATTTTGAGCATCTTCTCTATTAACATCTACACACATGTGAACATACATACACACATCTATATATCAAAATTAACTTTCAAATATTATTAA
The DNA here is from genome assembly GCF_030254825.1 of Meriones unguiculatus. NCBI lineage: Eukaryota > Metazoa > Chordata > Mammalia > Rodentia > Muridae > Meriones > Meriones unguiculatus. Next base: position 29,968,998 of record NC_083358.1, read on the forward strand.
ATCCTCCATTCATGCCTCATCACAGCATCTAGTAGTACATAAATTTAACTACAGCAAGACAAAAACTTTATGTCAATTCTTCCATTCGTACTTGTTTCAATTTTCTTTGCCTATAAAGGGGATATCATTATGGTTGGTATAAAGTACTTATGATATAATCTGGCCCTAAATATAAACTCTCATTTTCACCTTCCAAGAATATCCCACTTGTCACTCAGGTAGAAGAAATGAGTTGGTCATGCAAGGACATTTTAGAACTTATTGTTGTTAGTTTCAAATAGAAAAAAAAAAAAAAAAAAAACATGCCTTTCTTCTTTGTCTTTCTTGGAAACTTGAAGTATTCCTTCAAAACTTATCTACAAATCTCCAATTTTGTGTAATTCCACTGGAATTTGGAGTCCCATAGGTTCTGTTCCTCCTATCAGGACATCACCTGCCTCATATGAGTCCATCTGCAAGCTGCTGAACATTTCAGGAACTGTGCATTGCCGTGTCTCCTTGGAAAATGACAATGATGACTGATTTAATTCCCTTGGACTAAAACCATATCACCACAGCAATTACCCAAGGATCCAAAAGATACATCATATATGCCTCCCTAACACTTTGACATCCAAATACTACTCAATAAATAACATATGCAAGTATTGTACGATATACTAGATAATGCATGTGACATTCGAGGCCATTTTCCTTACATTTTATCTTGAGAATAAGAAAATAGCCTTCTTTTGAAGGGAAGAATCATCCTCAGCCAGTTTCCTTTCTTACACAGAACCTTCCAGAAATCGGGAAGAAGCTAAAAGTAACTTAACCTATTTCACAATTTTGCCTCAGGCCACCCCTAAGTGGAGGTACTACCAATGGAAAGGAATTTTACTTGAATCAACACAAAATCAGGTTGTACATCTGTATGCTCTATGCTTAACTACAAGATTCTTGGTTAACATATTAGCAACTAGTTTTTATCAGTAAGAAAAAGATCACTTTAAGGAACAATTAAATTAAATCCATAGTGTAGAGAAAAGAGGGGAGAGGAGGAGTGTGCATATGTGATTTACAGAACCTCCTGTCCAAATAACCAAGCAAACAGATGAAACTGGATTTGTCAGCAAAGGCAGGAGTTTTCTAGCTCCAAATTCACCAGGCTTATTATAGGGAGCCTGTGCCTATGAAACTGTGGGATTTGTATAAAATACCATGCAAACCTAAGTGGAAAAAGTGTAACATTTTGCATTACGTCTTTTATAGGACTGAGGTTTGAAATTGTGGTATTTTAAAAGGTCCTTCAGAAAGTTTCAGTTTGGTTCATGTCAAATTTGGTTAAATGGTTAAAAGTTCAGGCTGACAGGTAAGCCTGTAGCCAAGGCTTTAATTATTTCCAAGGACCTCTAGGGAATGGAGATACTGTCACCTAATTAAAATGAACATTTCTTTCTTTCTTTCTTTCTTTCTTTCTTTCTTTCTTTCTTTCTTTCTTTCTTTCTTTCTTTCTTTTTTTTCCTAAGGAAATCATGTTTAAGACAGTAATTCTAAAGATTTCATAGGCTGTATCTCATGGGTAAGGTCTGCAATTTGAGCTCTTTAGGTGGCTGAGGCAGGAGAATAACAAGTTCAAGACCAAACTCAGTAGTTTAGTAAGACCCTGTCACAAAATAAAAGCGCAAATTAAAAAGAAGACAGAATGTAACAGTATAGTGCTTGAAAGGCAATGCAAAACCAAAATTATAATCCCCGGCTCCGCAAGACAACAGTGGCAACCAAATACATCCTCACCTTTGACAAACTATTCAGTCACTTTTCATGTCTGAATTTCCAGGTGACCTGAAGTGCTGAGGGCTCTTGTGCTCCTCTACAAAGCATGCTGGTTGTCTAGTGAGCTGGTTTCCAGCACAGCATGTCCTGTTAAAGAGATTCTCCATGAACAGTAGTGCCATCACACCCCACACCCAGGAAGCTGGAGCCCAACAATCATCATGATTCTGAAAACAAATATCAAGATCAGAAGTAATGTGTACATTTGTTGATGATGCCATTGAAAATACACACTTCATTCTTTTCTTCACTTAATCATACCACAACTAAATACGTACATGAACTCAGATGGGTTTTACTTCATCAAAACAGACATTTGAAAGTGATGATGTTTTCTTCAAATCTTAAATTACAAAATCCCAAATAGCCATAATTCACCATATCAAGGTATATTACTATAATTGAAAAGAAATTTCAGTAATGATTGATTATTATAATAAATTATGTGTTTGGTGAATGAATGTGAACATTACCCTGAGTTCTATGTGATGATAAATTCTAGAGAATGATTCCAGAATTATTGGGTGTGTAAAACTTGCCTCATATAGATGGCTACATTAGCAGCTGGAAAAAAAACCTATTTATGCATATATAATGATCATGAAGGACATAAGAGATCAGATTATTTCTAAAAATATTTAGTGACTGCAATAGAGGTTGTAAAAGGGTCAAATACAGTGAGGCAGAGAGGCACAATTTCATAGATATGAAGGTCTATAGGAAACTGGAGTCTTTGGTTACATTAGTCTTATTTTAAATATGATAATTTTGTACCCTAACAAGAAAGTGGGTGGAATCACCGTCATTAAAGAAAAAAAAAAATGAAACAAATGCCACAGATAATAAGTCTCTTCCATAAAGTTCATGTGTTTGCAGGTAAGAAAGGCATGTCTTCTATGTACTTTAAGCTATTTCTATGTGCTTATATATCATAGGTCATGTAAATATGTGCTTTTCTGTGCTTTTTAGAACATTCTGACAGGAAGATAAACTTGAATGTGCTCCATACAAATATCTTCTAAATATCTTTCATATCAGTGGACTGGTGGACGGGCATGGGAGGGCAGGAGGGAGGGAGGATGGGATTGGGAAGGGATGAGGGAGGGGGTCAGAGTTACAAAATGAAGAAACTGTAATAATAAAAAAATAATTAATTAAGAAAAGAAGTTAGTCAAAACTGAGGATTGGAAACCAACAGCTACTGAAAAATGACTGTATTTTTATCATTGTTTTATTAGTGAAATTATGTATACCAATGTATTCAATGCAGCCAATATTACATTCAAATTTTTTCTTTCCCTAACTTCACCTTCCTGACACCACATTTCCTTATGATTTTTAAATAGATTATTTTTCTCATCAACATGTGATGATCTTGTCAATGGGTATTTATGGCTCACACAGCTAAAATAGCACACCTCTTCTCCCTCTGACTCAACAACTCATTTCACTTGTCAGGGAAAGAATGTGGATTTCTTTTTTTTTTATTAACACAGCTATATTTCACTTAGAAAAGTTTGCTTTTTGACTCATGTAACTGAGTAATTATCTCCAAATGTCTTCCAATGTATTAAGAAAATAACCTGGGCCTGTTCTTATTTTATTTTTGACATTATTTGGTAAGATGGGAAAGAATACCTCACAGATTTGCAGAAATATTTTTAAAAGAATTGAAACAAAATATTTTTTAATTATTTATTATTTTATAAATTGCAGTTTATTCACTTTGTATCCCAGCTGTAGCTCCCTTTCTGTTCCCTTCCAATCCACCCTCCTTCCCTCTTCTCTTCCCATGCCCCTTCCCCAGTCCACTGATAGGGGAGGTCCTCCTCCCCTTCCCTCTGACCATAGCCTATCATATCTCATCAGGACTGGCTGCATTGTTTTTCTCTGTGGCCTGGTAAGCCTGCTCCCCAAACTTTGGGCAGAGTGCAGAAAAACAAAATTTCTTAATCTTCAACTTGAAAATATAACTTGAGAAATATGATATAGTACAAATTTTTGCAAAAAACTGTGTGTGGGCAGTGGCACAAAATTTTAAGGATAGTTTGATAAAAATATTTTTTGTGTGCTTCCAGGAAAACATTTACTATTATTATTATTGTTGTTGTTGTTATTATTATTATTATCATTATTATTATTAATTAAATTTATATATTTTGTATTCTGGCTGTAGCCTCCTCCCACATCCCCTCCTGGTCATACCCTGCCTCTTTCTCCTCTAGCATGCACCTCTGCTAGTACACTGAAAAGGGAGGTCCTTCTCCCCTATTCTCTAACCTAAGAAGACCAACAGAGCCAAAAAAATATAGGCCTAGGGATATCTTCAGAGACTGATCAATCAACCTAGGACCATGCATGGAGAGGACCTATACCCCCTACTGAGATGTAGCACATGAGCAGCTTAGTCTCCATGGGGGTTCCCTAGTAAGGGGATCGGGGCAATCTCTAGCAGGAATTCAGTTGTCTGCTCTTTGATCACCATCCACTGGTGAGGTGGCCTTACTAGGCCACAGAGAAAGGGGATCCAGACAGTTCTAAATGATAAAAATATTTTAGAAATTTATATATATATAAGCAATTTGTAAACATTAAGTTTATTTCTACTATCCCTTAATTATTCATTATATAGATATATATGTGTGTGTGATATATATATATATATACATACATACATATATATATATATATATTCTCATCAATAATTGATAAGGCTTTTAATTTCACTAATGAAGAAAATCAAGGAACATTCTACCCAAAGCATTGCCATTCTGTCCCCTGGTCCTACTTTGTCTTCCTATGAGGTATCACTGAAATTGTGGCTTGATATTTTAGTTCAGTTGACTATAGAAAGACAAAAGAAAAGCATGTTATCTTCATGGTGATTTAAATGAGAAACTTCACTCACAGGATTCAAAATTGAAGCATTTCACCCTGATTGGTAGTTCTGCTTGAGGAGGGTATGATTTGCCACCTTGCTAAAGAAAATATATTACTGAGGTGTATGTTAAGAGTTAATAGCCTTTTCTAGATTCATACATTTTCCTGCAAATTTCATGATTTCTTTGTTTTTATTATTTGAGTAAGTACTCCATTGTGTAAATGTATGACATTTTCTGTATCCATTTTTTGTTGAGGGATATCTAGATTGTTTCCAGATTCTGACTATTAGGAGTGAAACTGCTATGAACATAGTTAAGCAAAAGTCTTTGTATATGGTTGAGCATCTTTTAGGTATATGCCCAGGAGTGTATAGCTGGGTCTTGAAGTAGCACTATTCCCAATTGTCTGAGAAAGCACCACATTGCTTTCCAAAGTGGTTATACAAGTTTGTACTCCCAACCCGCAATGGAAAAATGTTTGTTCCCCTTTCTCCAAATCACGACTACCATGTGCTGTCACTTGAGTTTTTGATCTTATACATGCATGCCCCTCCCCAATCCACTGATAGGGGAGATCTTCTTTTCCTTCCTTCTGATCCTAGTCAATTAGGTCTCATCAGGATTGTCTGTATTGTCTCCTTCTATGGTCTGGTAATGCTTCTTCCCTCTCAGGGGCGAGGTAATTAAAGAGCAGGCCAATCAGTTCATGTCAGAGACAGTCCCTGGGTATATGGTGGAATTTCAGAGTAATATTGATTTGCATTTTCTTGATGACTAAGGATGTTGAGCATTTCTTTAAATTTTTCTTCTCCATTCAATATTCCTCTGTTGAGAATTCTGTTTAATTCCAAATTTTTAATTGGATTATGAGGTTTGTGGGGCTTTAATTTCTTTTTTTATTAATTGCACTTTATTAACTTTGTAAAACCCCTCCATCCTTCCCTCCCGATCCCACCCTCCCTCCTCCTTCTTCATGCATGACCCTCCCAAGTCCACAGATAGGGGAGGTCTTCTTTTCCTTCCTTCTGATCTTAGCCAATTAGGTCTCATCAGGAGTGGCTGCATTGTCCTCTACTGTGGCCTGGTAAGGCTGCTCCCCCCTCAGGGGGAGGTGATCAGAGAGCAGGCCAATCATATTAAGTCAGAGGAAGTCCCTCTTCCAATTACTATGGAACCCACCTGGACACTAAACTGCCATAGGCTACATCTGTGCAGGGGTTCATTCTAGGTTATCTCCATGCATGGTACTTGGATGGAGTGTGAGTCTCTAGGAAAACCCCTGTGTTCAAATTTTCTGGTTCTGTTGCTCTCCTTGTGGGGTTCCTGTCCTCTTCAGATCTTACTATTTCCCACTTCTTACATAAGATTCCATGCACTCTGCCCAACAGTTGGCCATAAGTCTCAGCATCTGCTTTGATAGTCTACAGGGCAGATTCTTTCAGAGGACTTTCTGTGGCAGGTTCCTATTTTGTTTCCTGTTTTCTTCTTCTTCTGATGTCCAGCCTCTTTGCCTTTTGAAATAGGGATTGAACATTTTAGTCAGGGTCCTCTCTCTTGCTTAGTTTGTTTAGATGTACAGATTTTAGTAGGTTTATCCTATATTATATGTCTATATGAGTGTGTATATGCCATATGTGTCTTTCTGCTTCTGGGACAGCTCACTCCGGATGATCCTTTCCAGGTCCCACCATTTACCTGCAAATTTCATGATTTCCTTATTTTTAATTGCTGAGTAATATTCCACTGTGTAGATATACCACAATTTCTGAATCCATTCATCAGTTGAGGGGCATCTGGGCTGTTTACAGCTTCTGGCTAATACAAATAAAGCTGCTACAAACATGGTTGAGCAAATGTCCTTATTGTGTACTTGAGCCTCTTTTGGATATATGCCTAAGAGTGATATGGCTGGATCTTGAGGAGGCGCTATTCCTAGTTGTCTGAGAAAGTGCCAGATTGCTTTCCAGAGTGGTTGTACAAGTTTACATTCCCACCAGCAGTGGAGTAGGGTTCCCCTTTCTCCACAGCCTCTCCAGCATGTGTTGTCACTTGAGTTTTTCATCTTGGCCTTTGTGATGGGTGTAAGGTGAAATCTCAGAGTAGTTTTGATTTGCATTTCCCTGACGGCTAATGATGTTGAGCATTTCTTTAAGTGTTTCTCTGCCATTCTATATTCCTGTACAGAGTATTCTCTGTTTAGCTCTGTACCCCAGATCGTTTCAATGCAGAATTCTACCAGACCTTCAAAGAAAACCTAACTCCAGTTCTTTTCAAACTATTCCACAAAATAGAAACAGAAGGAACACTACCACACTCATTCTATGAAGCCACAGTCCCTTTGGTAGTTAAACCTCACAAAGACCCAACAAAGAAAGAATTTCAGGCCAATCTTCCTTATGAACATTGATGCAAAATAATCAATAAAATATTTGCAAACTGAATACAAGAACACATTAAAGATATCATTCACTATGATCAAGTAGGCTTCATCCCAGGTATGCAGGGGTGGTTCAATATATGGAAATCCATAAATGTGCTCCACCCATATAAACAAACTGAAAGAAAAAGACCACATGATAATCTCCTTAGATGCTGAAAAAGCATTTGACAAAATCCAACATCCATTCATGTTTAAAGTATTGGAGAGATCAGAGATACAAGACACATATCTAAACATAGTAAAGGCAATATACAGCAAGCCTATAGCTGACATCAAACTACAGGGAAACTTAAAGCAATCCCACTGAAATCAGGGACAAGGCAAGGCTGCCCACTCTCTCCATATCTTTTCAACATGTGCTCTGTTGACTCTCTTTTGTATCTTCCCTCTGGTGGTGGAAGTGATGGTCGTGGGCCTAGCCAGCCCACAGAGGAATAGGGTGCAAGCAGTCCTAATTAAACTTGATAGGTTGGTATCAAATGGGAGGGGGGAGGGCTCTCCTTTCTTCGAAATTCTGGAGGGGAATACAGGATAAAAAGGAGGGCTGGTAGGACCAGAAAGAGACGAAGGAGATGTCAACAATCAGGAGGTAAAGGAAATAAATTACAAAAAATAAAGTTAAATTTAAATTAAAGAAAGTTAATAGCCTTGCCCCAACTCTACTTGCCTTCTCTTGCTGTCATTTCTTCCCCCTATAATGACCTATTCTTCCTCTGGAACCCTACAATAAACTCAACTTTTCTCTTACATAATTTGGCTTAGTCATGGTATTTTTAACAGAGTAGTAGAAAGGTACTTATTCAGTGAAACCTGAATAAGAATTTCATATTTAATAGACACTGAAAATACAAATTTTATTTACTAACAGAGGTTCTAAAAAACAGATACAATTTTCTAAATGTATTAGGTGTCCTGGATATAGAGAGATGTATGATAAACTTTAACTATTCCATTGATTATATGTAGTCAACATTTATGTAGCATATATAAAACTTTCGGCATATATGTGCCGGATAAAGCACATCCTAATAAAGCACATATTAGGCTTTACAATGGGTTATAGACACATGAACTTATGGAAGAGAGGACGTCTCTACTTGCTATAATCAACTGGAGGAACAAGAGCCTCTAGAAAACAGTACATGGGAGAACTAAGCATGTCATACAGCCCAAGGGCAAGAGCAAGTGGGATTAGAGGTCACTGTTACTTTCCCCTTCGTCTTTCTTTTTGTTAATAGAAATGCTTATCTCAGTACCAATGCAGATGCTCATTTCTATTGGAAAGACTTTCACAGAAACCACGTTTTCCTGTTATTTCAGGATATCTTGGCTGATTAGAACCAAATTAACTATCACATTAATTATTAGTTAGTAGTAGTTAGTGCATCAACTCATATATGTTTTGTTTTTTTCTTATTTAAACACCATGTTTCCATTCTACATTTCCCCATTATTAGGTATAAACTTGCAAATGCCTAGGAATGTAAAAATCAGTAAATGTGTTGTATCACTTTTTAAGTAGCTAAGGTGAATACTACAATTTTTATGCAAGTTAACCTAAAGTCTGCATTTTATTTTACAGATATAATAGCATAGTTATTTGTTGGATCTTTGTGGTTAAGATAGGGATGATACTGTGGAAAGTTTCAGACCTATCTGTTTCTCTTTTATGTTTTATAGTGATTATTCCACAATGTCTAGGAGTAAATTTGTTTGCTCTGATTTGTATTACATGCTTTCTGATAGACTTATTCTGTCTAGGGTTACATTCATTTGCTTAAAATTAGAAACAGTTACAGTCAGTTGTAGATTTTGTTTTGTTTCTCCCTTAGTCCTAAATCAACTGCCTTAAGTATGCTCAACACTTGTTCTACCTGTAAGTTCTGCCTTGGCAATTCATACTATTACCCTTTTCCTGTATGTGGGTCATCTACTGAAAAGAAAATAGGGGGTATCTCTTTTCCATACCTCAATCCCTAACTTATACTTGTATATTATAAATCTGTTTTACTATTTTTAAGTAATCTCTTCAATTATACTAAACAACTTGTTTACTCTCCTAGTGAGGTAGAATCTGATGTTTATTGATTTTTTTAGTCATGTAAACAATCTTTTATTTATTCCTACAGTTAAAAATATTTTTTCTTTAAAGAAATATTTTTTCCATTTGACCATAGTTTTTTTCTCATTTAATACATAACCCAACATGTACACACATCTGTGACGCTGCTCCTCAGCCTTTAGAGATTATTACATGTGTATGCCTCTGACCAGCTCCATTTTTTAAATTACATTTGTTTTGAAATATGTACAGTAATAAAATATCTTTATGTTTATAGCATTGTTATTATAGTATTGATATTTTTCTCTGTAAGGATATCAATTCTTAAATTTCACTCCTCAGAGTTGTTGATGGAATCCAATCATTTGACATTCTGAAGTAGCTTTAATGCTTATTTCTAACTGTGGATTCACAGTGCTATATTGATAATGTCAATTAAAATACAGTTGTTTATGGAACATATTTAGATAATTTTTCCTAGGTATGAATTCCCATTCTGACTAAAGTACCACCTGGAGTATGGTTTCTTTGTCTAATATAAACCAGTGTATGAATTCTTTCCTATGTTTTGGGTGGATAGGAATGATTTCTGAAGTTCCAGTCTCTTCTAATAAAAAGGGATAAATCAGTTTCTCACGTATGGGTTAATACTGTGTCTCCTAGAGTGTGAAATAGCATTGTATTCTGGCCAACCTTCTAATTTATCTATCTATCTATCTATCTATCTATCTATCTATCTATCTATCTCTCTCTCTCTCTCTCTCTCTATCTATCTATCTATCTACATGAAAGTAAATTATGTGGACATTGAGTGAATACATGGTAGATGCTTTCATTATTTAACTAATACATCTGGAAATCTTTCAACTAACTCAAAGGTGAAAATAAGAAGAAAATTCAGTTACAATAATGTATTGTTAACATGGCTTACAAGTATAAAATTAGCTCATTCCATGGGATGAGAAGAGTCAATTTAACCTCTACTACATGAAAAAACTAGCATGTCTTAGATGATAGGTATTTTTCACTGCCATTTTTATACTGTATATAACTTTAGAATAGGAATTGAAAATTTAGAACCACAGTCTATAAAGAAAACTTTGCTTCAACAATGAACATATTTCCTTCAGAGACATCCAATAACCTTTTTGCTATCCTACATTTCCTTACATCTTAAGTTTGAGTTTCTTCTAAACTGTGTTAATTTGGAAACCTTTTTTCTTCATTTCCAGGTTTCACTGTGCATTTTTTTAAATATATATTTTCTAGTATGACTGGTGTTTGGGACCTGGAGAAAGAGGTCTGAAGTCATTTTACCACTTTGACTAGACTCGATCTTTCCTCCACCTTAGATGTTCAAGTCTTTTGTTTTGTTTTGTTTTGCTTTGCTTTTAAATTATGTATCAACTATGGATTCAGATATGGCTTTCTTCAATTGTTCTGAAAATGTGAGTGGTGATAAATGTTAGAGAATCTGACAGTTATTACAAGTCCTGGTTATGTGGGGGGAATACTTCAAGTGCTATTATTTGGCTTTCCATATGGCTTGTTGAAGATACCAGTTTGAATTCTGTAATAGTGGCTTCAGAAAAGTGGTTGTCTTTCTCATCTGGTTGGTGAAGATTACAAATCAAAGCACAATGTTACATGTAATTAGAATATTTTTTTTTTGTCTTGAGTGCTTTTTTATTGTAGAAAAAAATGTATTTCTATGACTTACCACTAGTTTTGGATTAAAATATATATGTTAATTTGAAATGTTCTAAAATTTTATCTTACATAAGAATTCAATTTTCATTTAAATGTCTTTTGACACATGACGAGACAGCTGATAGCAATTCTTATAATATAAGTGTAATAGTTATAATAAACGGTGAGGTCAGATGAAAGCAGTAAGGAAAATACTAATCATAAATGCTAATTCATGGCTGTTACTAAGCATGCAATTTGATTTTCTGATTCCTGGAAGTGGAGGCACAGGAAGAAAATCACTGATTACAAAACACAACGTTCCAATGAAGATTTATATTTCTGGCATCAAGTTTAAACATCCTTTAACAACTAATTATTTGGTATTAAAAGATGACTTATGTGTTAAGAGCATTTAGTGTTCTTGTAAAAGACCTGCTTTCATTTTCCAGATGAACTGGAACCCACACTGGGAGGATAACCAAAGATTCTAACTCCAACTCCATGGGCTCCCTTCTGGCTTCCTGCAGAATATGCACATTTGAAGCATATATCCACACAGACACACAAAAACACAAACCACATAAGTACCTAAATTAAAATAGCATAAATAAAAAAATAAAAATAAATTCTGAAAAAAAATATAATATCCAATCCAAATTTTATCTTTCCATTTTTAACATGGTTACTTTTCTGTAGTGGTTACACATCCATGAATATTTAAATACTTATGCTTTGGAATCCATAAATGTTTTAAAACAAATAACTCTTAGCATTGAACAGTTCATGATGTATAGTTGAGAAACTGCATTTTTACTAGTAAATTTATGCTTGCTGACATTAATATTTTTCTTCCACATAAGAACACGTGCAAATGAAAAAAAATGAATTAAATCTTTGTAAGTAACACCTTTATTACATGGCAAATATTGCCAATTATTAACATTTTAGCAGGGAATTAGATGTTGTTTTGTTAGTAACCATGTTATTTTCTTTGCTTATAAACTTAATGATTTACTGTTATATCAGTTTTCGAGTACCCCTGTAACTACCACAAACAGTATTTGTTAATATAACCTAAATATGTTTTCTGAAATTTCTGGAGCCTCTTAGTTAAAAATCCAAGAAAGAGTCTTATTTGCCTCTTTCAGTTTCTGGTGGTTACTAACAAATATCTGCATATTTAACCTGTAATGCTATCCCTCAGATGCCCTACTCTGTTCTTAGGGGGCCTGTATTTTTAGAGCGATCCTAGAAATGGCTTCTAGATGGAGAACAGGTGTTCTGTTCCTTTTGGGGTAGCTAGAGTGCTTTAGAGCGAGACCCATGTGTTAGACTGGGGTGTGGAAAAGGTTTTCCACAGAGTGTTAACAGTTTCTCTATTTTAGCATGAGGTCGTCAGCAGCAGTGGAAACTTGGGTTTTCCAGTGCCTGTGGAGATAGCAAAGTCTTAGCGCTCTTGGTTAAGCTGCTGTGCTGAGCACCGCAGAGGTACAGTGGGAAGCCCATGCCTGCTCTGCTTTCAGCTGGACACAGGCCCGGTGAGGCCCACACCAGCAAGATGCAGCATGTGGGGGATGAGGGAGGAATCTCAGATGGTCATGATGGAAGGTTGATGGTATCACACGGCCAGTTAGGAGTGTATACCCCCAGCTGCCGGTTCATTTGGAATCAGAGATTTATGAACCTTTGGGCAGTGGGAGGGATTACCAGGGTGATTGTGTTTGCTTGGCCAAGCTCAGAGGATCAGAGATAATTGATTTGCATGCAGTGGTAGTTTTCCATCCAGTGGAAGATCACTGCTTAAGACTAAGAATCTTTCTTTAAGTGGTTCTCTGCCATTCGATATTCCTCTATTAAGAATTCTCTGTTTAGCTCTGTATCCCATTTTAAAATTGGATTATTTAATTTTTTTTGCTTTTTAACTTCTTTAGTTATTTATATATTTTGGATATTAACCCTCTGTCAGATATAGGGTTGGTGAAGACCCTTCCCCCATATGTAAGCTGTCATTTTGTTCTGACAACAGTGTTCTTTGCTTTACAGAAGCTTTTCAGTTTCATGAGGTCCCCTTTATTGATGGTTGATCTTAGAGTCTGTGCTGTTGCTGTTCTGTTCAGGAAGTTGTCTCCTGTGCCAATGAGTTCTAGGTGTTTCCCCACTTTTTCTTCTAACCGATTTAGTGTCTGGTTTTATGCTGAGGTCTTTGATTCCCTTTGACTTTAGTTTTGTGCAGGGTGATAAATACGGATCTATTTGCATTTTTCTACATGTAGGCATCCAGTTAGACCAGCACCATGTGTTGAAGATGGTGCCTTCTTTCTATTGTATGGTTTTGGCTTCTTTGTCAAAAATCAAGTATCCTTAGGAGTGTGGGGTTTTTTTGGGGGGGTACTCTATTTGATTCCATTGGTCCACCATTCTCTTTCTATGCCAGTACCATGCAGCTTTTGTTACTGTTGCTCTACAGTACAGTTTGAGGTCAGGGACAGAGATTTTCAGATGATCTGTTGTATAAGATTGTTTTAGCAGTTCTGGGTTTTTTTGTTTGTTTGTTTTTGTTTTTCTATATGAAGTTGAGAATTTTTCTTTCAAAGGTCTGTAAAGAAATGTGTTGGTATTTTAATGGGAATTGCATTGAATCTGTAGATTGCTTTTGGTAGGATGGCCATTTTCAGTATGTTAATCCTACCGATCCATGAACATGGGATATCTTTCCATCTTCTGATATCATCTTCAATTTCTCTCTTCAAAGTTTTAGTCATCAGGGAAATGGAAATCAAAACAACACAGAGATTTCACTTTACACCCATCAGAATGGCTAAGATCAAAAACTCAAGTGACAACACATACTGGGGAGATTGTGGAGAAAGGTGCTGGTGGGAATAGAACCTTGTAAAACCCTTTGGAAATCAATCTGGCGCTTTCTCAGACAACTAGGAATAGTACTTCCTCAAGATCCAGCTATACCACTACTAGACATATATCCAAAATATGCTCAAGTATACAATAAGGACATTTGTTCAACCATGTTCATAGCAGCTTTATTCATAATAGCCAGAATCTGGAAACAACTCAGATGTCCCTCAGCAGAGGAATGGATACAGAAACTGTGCTACATTTACAGAAGAGTATACTACTCAACAATTAAAAATGAGGAAATCATGAAATTTGCACGTAAATGGTGAGAATAAGAAAGACCATCCTGAGTGAGGTATCTCAGAAGCAGAAAGAAACACATGGTATATATTCACTTATAAGTAGATTAGAAATATAATATAGAAATATAAAATAGGATAATCATACTATAATCTATTAACCTAAAGAAGCTAAGCAAGAAAGACGACCCTTGGTAAGATGATCAATCCTCATTCAGAAAGGCAAATGGGAGGGACATTGGAAGAGGGATAAAACAGGGAACAGGACAGAAGCCTACCAGAGAGGGCCTCTGGCACACTCTACACAGCAAGGTAAAAAAATCAGAGACTGAGACTTATAGACCAACTTTGGGCAGAGTGCAGGGAAACTTATGAAAGAAAGAGGAGATAGAAAGACCTGGAGGAAACAGAAGCTCCACAAAGAGAGCAACAGAACCAAGAAATCTTGGTCCAGGGTTCTTTTCTGGGACTGATACTCCAACCAAGGACCATGCATGGAGATAACCTAGAACCTCTGTTCAGATGTAGCCCATGGCAGCCGAGTCTCCAAGTGGATTCCTTAGCAAGGGGCACAGGGACTGTCTCTGAATTGAACCCAGTGGCCTGCTTTTTGATCTCCTCCTCCTGGGGGTGGTAGAGGGCATCTTTACCAGGCCACAGAGGAAGACAATGCAGCCAGTCCTGATGAGACTTGATAGGGTAGGGTGAGAGGGAAGAGGAGGTGGACCTCCTCTACCAGTGGACTTGGGGAGGGGCATTGGAGAAGATGAGGTAGGCACAGTGGGATTGGGAGGGCCTGAGGAAGGAGGCTATAGCTGGGATAGAAAGTCAATAAACATTAATTAATAAAAATAAATTAATTAAAAATAATGCTAATATAAAGAAGAAAAAAGACAAATATCCTAAGCAGGGTGAACATTTCTATGAATAGATAACTAGCTGAACTGATTTCCTTATCATTAATGAATCCAGCCTGAAATCTGCCCTGAGGGTTATGTGACAAGACCTAGGGTCACCCAGTTCAGAGAGACTTTTAGAAGCCAGCTAAGAAAAGGGATTCTGTCATCATTTTGCTCATTTTGCTACAGTCTTCAACTGTCTGATGATGAAACGCAGAAGTTACAGTCCCAGCTATTGGCTGATGGAAAATATAAATAACTTTCACATTGATTGTTTCCACGTTTTTTTTTAAGGTGTTACTCATAGTGGACCAAAACTGTAAACAAACCAATGACACTCAATTAGAAAATTACTGGATACATATGTTATGTAAAAAATGGAGAAATACTCTTTAATCATAATAATGTATAACTAGGTAACATTTGCACACATATAACAATATGATAATTAAAAGGCAACATATCTATTATATATACATATATATGTTAATAAAGTATAAATGTGTTTTCCTGAAGTCCTGGGACCTCTTAATTCAAAATCCAAGGAAGAGTCTTTATTTGTCTCTTTCAGTGTCTGATGGTTACTGAGAAATATCTGCATTTGTTATCCTGCAATTCCATTACTATATCTAGATCTAGATATAAATAAATCTAGATATAAGAATATATAGAGATCTAGATATAGCTAGGGAGAGAAAGAGAGAAGCTCTGAAGGAGAAAAACTGCTCAAAAAGAAAAGTGGGTTATTGAAAATTAGCATCAGCTCTTGAGGGTCATGAAAAAGACACTCAAACCTTGATATTTCATGGTTGTTGAATGGTTTGTGTACTGACCATCACTTCTTAAATCTTCTTATTATGATTCACTTTGGGTATGTATAAAATGCAGTATTGTGAAGCAATAAAAATATAACTGTATGAAATATTTCATATATTATATTTAATACCAAATTTTCTTAATAATCCTGAAAGGTTTGGTGCTATTGTTTCACATGCCCCTTTTGCTTTTCATCTACTGCAACAAGACATTTTCTTTCAAATCCTATAAATTGTCCTTTCCCTCAAAGATAATGCTCATTTTATCCCTACTCTGAGATCCACCACTTATATATTGTCAAAATTGGGGCATATAAATTCATTTAATCAGAACGTGCTTTACTCTTGTTGCATTTGGGAAATGTTCAACCACTTAATTTCCAACAATCCTTCCTATTCCTTTCCTAATAAAGACTAGAGGGTTAGACGAATCAATCTTGAAAAATATTTTTTACCTTTATTTTTATTTTTATTAATTACAGTTTATTCACTTTGTACCCCCGTTCCTCCCTCTCTCCTTCCCTCCCAATCCTATCCTTCCTCTTTCCCACCCATGTTCCTCTCCCACTGAAAAGGGAGGTCCTCCCCTTCCCTCTGATCCTAGTCTATCAGGTCTCCTCAGGAGTGGCTGCACTGTCTTCTTCTGTGCCCTGGTAAGGGTGCTCCCCACTCAGGAGGAGGTGATCAAAGAGCTGGCCAATCAGTTCATGTCAGAGACTATGGAGGACATTTGGAAACAGAACTGCCATTGGCTACCTCTGTGCAGAGGTTCCAGGGCATCTCCATGAGTGGTCCTTGGCTGGAGAATCAGTTTCAGAAAAAACGCCTGTGCCCAGACTTTTAGGATCTGTCGCTGTCCTTGTGGTGCTCCTGTCCTCTCTAGGTCTTACTATTTCCCACTTATTTCATAAGATTCCTTGTACTCTGCCCAAAGATTGGCTATGAGTCTCAACATCTGTCTTCATACCCTGCAGGGTAGAGCCTTTCAGAGGCCCTCTGTAGTAGGCTCCTGTCCTGTTCCCTGTTTGAAACATATTTTAAGAGTAAAACCATTCCAAGTTTAAAGGGAGGTTCATTGTAGAGAGAGATATCCTCTTCTTTTGTAAGCAGTATGTCCCTGTTTCTCTTTCATTTGCACAGACAGACCTAGTGTTAGTTGTTTTTTGTTTGTTTGTTTGTTTGTTTGCTTTGTTTTGTTTTGTTTTGTTTTAATGCAGGAAGTGAGCTTGCACATCAGATGCATCAGCACTGTCACTGAATGTACCAAAAAAAAATCACATTTCTTCTTTCAATAAACATTAAATGTGATCACCATCAGGAACAAAGAAATGGAAAAGAGATTTCAGCATAAGTCACAATCAGTCCTTTTCACTTAGAATTAAATTGTCACACTGGCTCTGAGCACAAAGCCCAATCAGGAAAACACTTACCACACATACCTAAGGATTTTGGCTCATTAGCCTACACATAAAATACTGTATATGGGTAATAGTGGGGCAGAGAGAGGAACACATCTGGGCACATAGGTATATGCAGATAGTTGGTGAAATTCAAGTCCAGACAAAGACACTGTCACATAAAGTAAATTAAAAAAGGTAACTGAGGAACACATTTAACATTGACCTATGGCCTCTTCATACATGTGTATGTATTCTACCAGCACACACACACACATACACACACACACACACACACACATCACTAAAGACCATTCTCATTACATTACCAGGAAATACTGTTAATCTCCCACATTTCGTGTGTCATGCAGATCACTGTCCTTTAAAAGAGGCAGTTTACATGTTAGATTTTTAAATTACTTTACATTTAATTATTTATTGTTAATTAAGGTTTATTCACTTTGTATCCCAACTGCTGCCCCCTCCCTCATTCTCTCTTAGCCCTACCCTCCCTTCCTCATCTCCTCCCATGCCTCTCCCCAAGTCACACTTTAATTTTTAGGACCTTTCCTAATCTGACCATAGCATCTCTGTCACTGTGTCATTGCATCTGTTCAAATTTACCCATTTTCCTTTTAACTAGCATCTGTAGATCCAACTGACTTTTCCTTTTCTGTATGGCAGTACCTGATTATTTCAGCAGAATGTACCCTTATTTTTCTTGTGCAACTTTTGTAGCTATGTTTTCATAGTATTTTTTTTTTGTTCTCTGAGATATTAGTAAACAATCTTTCTAATAGCAATTGTTTGACTATCTCATATCTTTACTACTTGCAACTTTTTCTCAACTCTGTTAATTTTTTTTACTAAGAGAGCTAAGATAATGTATTATCAATATTTTTATATGTATATAACCAAAAAGTATTGCATAACATTCAGTAAATATTTGCTGAGTAATTGGGTCATTATCATGTACTTTCCCTAAATCTGATGTCAATGAATTGCTTCCAATATTTTCTCTCATAATTTTGTGATTTATCAGTATTTCATTGAGTGCTGACAATGTGTACACAGCCTGCTAGGTGTTTGAAATATACAATTTTTAATTGCATAAATTCACTTCTTTCTCAAGAGAACATAATGACAAAAAAATTGTTACCTGCAATTAATAAAACTTATAGCTGATCAGAAAGGGATAGTTTGTCCTAGGATGTTGTATACTTTTAATCCTAGTACACTCTAGGTTAAAGCAAGAGACACAACAGTTTGAGGGCAAGCTAAGCTACACAGTGAGTTTCATGCTAATCTTACCTACATAATCCCTGTAGAAGGATATAAAACACCCAACTGACAAGAGCAAAAGAAACGAACAGGTTAAATGAAGAGAAAGTGATATAGTGGTGAAAAAAAATAAAAATAAACAATTAAAACCACATAAGAGGATTAGAAGGGCTTTGGAGGGAGACTGATATAAATTAAGTAGTCAGATCAGGGTAAACATGATTTAATGAGCATCACTTGATCCAGAAATTACAAATGGCAAAGGATGTTTAACATTCAGATCTGTAGGAACAAACTGAAAAGTAGAGAACACATATCACACAGAAATGTCTTTTCTATGTTTAAATATCTCAGGAAGGACAATTCAAAGTCTGGTGACAGAATTTTTATCTAGCTAAAAAAATAAAATAAAATAAAACTGAAATTCTGGAGAATAAATAGGTGAAGGAAAATTTGATTCTATGCACTTTCATGCCTTTGATATTTTAAATATTTAGAGTACATTGTTTGTTTATAATAGACAAATATTCCATTGAGAAGGCTCTGCAGCCTTGCTTAAATGCCTTTAAATATTACAATGCTACTGAATCTGGGAGTGATAGCTCATTAAACTTGAACATTTAATATGGACTAATTATATTGGCTAACATCTGCATAAAATTTGAAAACATAGAAATCTCAAAATTAAGAACTGAAACTAGATTTCCACTCATACAGCTCAAGACCTCGTGACCTCCCAATTTAGTTTGATACTAGCTGGGCAGCTCTTTGTCCTGGATCAGCATGGTTGGTGCTATGTTGTTACATTTGTAGTCAGGAAGGTTTCCTGCAGGCAGGATGTGTGTGATGGATCTAGGGTGGAAGACCTGATTTGACTGTAACCTATCTAACTGTTCTCCTAGCCTGAAATGTTCCTCATTTGTCCATCCAAGAGAACCAAGAATGGAAGTATGGATTTCAGGTTTCTTTTGAACAGGAGTGGAAAATTCTCACATGAGGGACAGGAGACACTGATAAGCAGGTAAAGAGACCTAACACAACTTCCTAGGTCACCTAGTTCAACCCCAAAAACTTATGTAAAAGTACAAGGAGAGAACTGTCTCCACTATTTTATACTTCGACTGTCATGTGCATGTCATGGCGCACAGACACTCTCACACATGCAAAGTAATAAATACATTAAATATTTTTATAAAAATGTATCCTATGTGATTAGAGCCCACAATCCCAGCCAATATTTAAAGGGTGAGGAAGCAGACTACAACTCTTGGGAGAAAGAGATAAAATATTGTAGCTATTTAAAAATTTTCCATGAGTGCAAAGTGAAAATTAAGAATATTAATGTTGAATTACTCCCAGATTGGAGGTGGAAACCAGATAATTGTTTCCTGGTTGTGTTGCAAATGTTTCATTAGTAGAGAGTTGAGAGTTATAATAAAGATCATTTTAATTATGAGTTTGATTTCAAAGCAAGTCTGTGCTTCTAAATTTGGAATACTGAGTATATGGTCTGTGTCCCTTTGAGGTAGCCTTCTATTACGGAAATCAGGCTGTTTCTTCTTGAGATTTTATTTTTTCCTATGACAACTCATGAGATGATATGACATCATTAAGTGCTTTGTAAATTCACTTTTTCTTTTGTTATATTAAAAAATAAGTGTTTTTAATTTGGGTCTGGTCAATATCAAATATCCTCAAAAGATTAATTTCCTACTCCTGTATGCCAGTCTCAGTTTCTCTAATTTTATGGTAAAGTGAGGCATTCTGGTTTCTGGTGTCTTTTGGCAAATGACACTTTTAGCTTGCACATATCATATTACTTCCCTGTATTCATGTTGAATCATTTCTTAAATATTTATCTTAACTTGATTCTATTTCAGGGATTCTTCAAATAAGGTTCAGTATGTTTAGATTGTACACTTAATCTCACCATCCGTAAGATTTATTAATTCTAAGATTTATTGCCCTTTATATGCTTTAGATTATTTAAGCTCTAAGTAGAAACGTTATCTTTATTCAGAATTTTTAGTGAAGACAAGTAGAAAAGAATGGAAACTCTTGGTGTCTCAAATGGGCAGTGATCCCATTCATAAGCCATTCTCACTTTTGCTTCTTTGTTCTGGATCAACCACTTTCTCACTTGTAACCCAGGTTAGGAATGTGCAGAAGTTTAAGGCATCTCTTGCTGTTTACGGATAAACTCTGATCAATGACCCAAACACTCCACCATGCATAAGCAGATGAATTACTAATGTTGCATTGAAGGAACCCTAGATATGAACTTATCCTGAGTACTGTGTGGGCAGAGTATTCTGCATGAAAGTAGCTATATGTAATATAGATATAATAATGTCTAGTAGTGGTAGTAGTAGCAGAAGTATAGCTGACACTATTTTATATTCGATTTAACCAACCACCATGGAAGCCAGTGTGTGTGTGTGTTTGAGAAAGGAAGAGAGAGAGTTGCACTGTGAGGCTGAACTTAATTAAACCTCATTCATGCTAGTAAACACTGTATATCCAACTATCTGACTATTGTACACTATTCTTCCTTAAATTTTAGTGCCTAACCACTGAGCCTCAGAAAAGCTCACTCATGGAAGTTTACCAACTTTTGATATATGGAAAAAGACTTCAGTAAGGTCACTTCTGCTCTCTACTATTTACTCTTATCTCTGAACTGTATAAATAGAGTTATTGTTTTTTCACTGACATTAATTCTGTCATTGGTCAAATGTATTACTCTTTTTTAAATTTAATTTTTTAATAATTTATTCAATTTACATACAGATTTTAGCCTGTTCCCTTGTCTCCTCCTGGTCTCACCCACCACCCACCATCCCCCCATCCCTCTCCTCTAGTCCTCAGAAAGGGGAAGTCTTCCTCCCTTACCATCTGACCCCAGCCTATCAAATCTCATCAGGACTGCCAGCATCCTCTTCCTCTGTGCCCTGGCAAGAACATCCTGCCAGGGGAAAGTGATCAAAAAGCAGGCAACAAAGTCCACGTTAGAGATAGCCCCTGCTCCCCTTACTAGGAAACCCATATGGAGACCAAGCTGCCTATTGGCTACATCTGAGAGGGGTTCTAGGTCCTCTCCATGCATGGTCCTTGGATGATGCATTAGTCTCTACAGGCTCCATGTGCCCTGTTGTGTTGGTTTGTTTTTCTCTTTGTAGAGCTCCTGACCTCTGTCTGTAATTTGATTCCCCCACTCCTCCATAAGATTCCCTGAGCACTGCCCAAGTTTGGCTGTGAGTCTGAGCATCTGCTTTGATCCCCTGATGGCTGTAGTCTTTCAAAGGACATCTATGGTAGGCTCCCATCCTATTCCCTCTCTTCAGCCGCTTCAGGTATCTATTCTAGTTACCCTTCTGAATGAGAAGCATCCTCTCTAGGGTGCTCTTGTTATTTAGTTTTTTTAGTTCTGTGAATTGTACATGGTTATCATTTTTGCTATAGGTCTAATATCTGCTTATCAGTGAGTATATACCATGTGTGTCTTTCTGGTTCTGGAATACCTCACTCAGGGTCATCTTGTCAGTTTCATCCATTTGAGTGGAAATTTCATGATTTTCTTGTTAAATTTTTAGAAAATTGTGTAGAGTCTTGTGGTATTAAGACACAACTGAAAACACGAATTTCACATGAATTATAGCAGCCATTCTTGTTTCAGATATAAATTAGACCTAATTATGAGGCGCTATGAAGATGGGGCTGTGGACCCGCAGTGTTGCTAATGGGATTCTGTGGAGGTATGTTCAGAGCTATGGAGAATGAGGTGATAGGTGGCAATTATCATTAGTGACTTTTGAATAAAGATGTTGTAGTCTTCTCACTCATTAGACCAAACAGTTCAGCGGTCATTACAAGTGGCTGTAAAAAGGCACTGAAATGCTGTCTGAGAGGGAGTATTGCTTATTATTGCAAAAACCTATTATTTCCGTAATGGTGGTGTGATTAAGCAGTCAGCATCAGGCATCATCCCCCATCAGCTGTGTGGGATTTAAAAGCTTGTGGCAGTGGTCACAAATCAAACTTGCAATAGTTTCTGTACTTTCAATAGGACGAGCATGACACATACTATTTTCTTTTCCAGCTGTGACTTTAATTTGAATATTATCAGGGACAGGTCAAAACACATCTGCTATAAATCACTCCAAAAGTTTTGTGAGAGTTGGAGGCCCACAAACAGCATCCTTTATGAAAAGGAGGCAATGGCTTTACAGTCACAGTTCGTTACAAATCTCTCCGGAACTAGAACAGGAATATGGTTGTCATTTTCCTCCCTTACACACTGGTTGTAAATAAAAGACATGAGGCTTTGTTGAAAAGTAATACATCATTTCATGAGGAAAAAAAAAAAAAACAGCATCCAAATTCAATGCCAGGAGAAGAAACTGCATAGACCATAGACCACACTGTAAATTAAAAGATATAAAAGTTGTCCTAGAGGACATTCTGCTTAAGGAAAAAAATTCTCATTATTCTGAGTAAGACATTGAATTTTACAGTCTGACCTAAACGACAATTATAATTGGATATTTACAATGAAAAATATGTAGAAAACCTACAAGCAATAAGTCAGTGATTATGCACTTGCGAAAACATGTGCTCGGCATTTTTTTAATTCCCTAATTAAATCTTAATTAGGATGTGCGGTGGAGTGTTAATTTTTGCTAGCTATACCTCCGGGGCACTTTTTTTTTTTTTACACCTTCAGGAGCGTAAGCCTCTTCAGATATGTAAAAGATAATTATCAATAAAAAAATGAATGGCCACATTGTTGGCTTGGAGAGTTGCTTATGAGCGGTTTCTTTCTTCTTCTGCCAAAACAAGCCACAGAGACCTTTGGATTCTCATGACATGTTAAGTCTTCCTTAGCTGCAATAACTGTTCCATTGGCTATTGTATATGCAAAACATGGCTGTATCATCCTGTTGAGACACCCCTCGTATAAGGAGTCAGCACTGTATCTAGCACACTTAAGAAGTGGGTGAACTTCCAAGCAAGGTCTTCAAATTAATTCTCCATAAGAACTAAGAAAACTACAGAGAAATCTAACTTGGGCCCATGGGGGCTCGCAGAGACTGAACCACCAACCAAATAGCTTACATGCACTGAGCTTAAACCCTCTACATGCATGTAGCAAATGTACAGCTTGGACATCAAGTACATCCCTTAACAACAGAAGTAGGGGCCGTCTATGCATCTCTTCCCTGCCCTGGGTCACTGTCCCCTAGGTGGGCCTCCCTGTCAGTCTCAGGTGGGGGAGCATGTGCTCAGTCTCTCAGTCTTACCATGACTCAAGACACCGGAGTGGTATCAAATGGGGGTCTCCTATTCTCTGGAAAGCAGGAGGGGGGAATGAGCTGAGGGGCTTGGAGGTGTTGCAGGGAGGAGAGAAGATGTAAAGTGATGAGATAGATAGATAGATAGATAGATAGATAGATAGATAGATAGATAGATAAATGGAGGGGGGAAACCTAAGATTCCAATGTGAAACCAATTTCTCTGTCTCTGAATCTAGCTTTTATACTTCAGTTTGATGTGTTAGGGTTCACCTTAAACAAACGTGCTTGTGATTAGCAATGCATTATTTTTAACCACTGTGTCAAGATTTTATTGGAGGAACGCTAACTGGTTTCCCACCTGAATTTCAGCCTTGTGACATCACTTTGTTTCAGATGGTTAACAGGTTTCCTCTTTTTCTCTTCGGGGTGATAAGATTTTTAATTGTCTTAGATGTTATAAACTCAAGCTCCAATGATAAGCATGCAGTCTAGAAATGGAAGGAGCCATAGTTTTAGAATGGGTAATGATTAGTTTCTTTAGATGTACAGATTTTAGTAGCTTTATCTTATATCATATGTCTATATGAGTGAGTATATACCGGGTGTGTCTTTCTGCTTCTGGGACAGCTCACTCAGGATGATCCTTTCTAGGTCCCACCATTTACCTGCAAATTTCATGATTTCCTTATTTTTCATTGCAGAATAATACTCCATTGTGTAGATGTACCACAATTTCTGCATCCATTCTTCAGTTTAGGGGCATCTGTGCTGTTTTCAGCTTCTGGCTATCACAAATAAAACTGCTACAAACATGGTTGAGCAAATGTCCTTATTGTGTACTTGAGCCTCTTTTGGATATATGTCTAGGAGTGGTATGGCTGGATCTTGAGGAAGCGCTATTCCTATTTGTCTGAAAATCAAGAGGGAGGGTCCTGACTAAAATGCTCAATCCCATCCTGAAAGTAAAAGAGGATGGACATCAGAAGAAGAAAACAGGAAACAAGCTAGGAACCTGCCACAGAGGGACTCTGAAAGGCTCTGCGCTGCAAACTATCAAAGCAGATGCTGAGACTTATGGCCAAGAGTTGGTTAGAGTGCATGAAATCTTATGAAAGAATAAGGAAATAGTAAGATCTGGAGAGGTCAAGAACTCCATAAGGAGAGCAACAGGACCAGAAAATTTGGACACAGGGGTCTTCCCAGAGACTCATACTCCAAACCATTACCATGCTTGGAGATAGCCTAGAACCTACCCTGCACAGATGTAGCCCATGGCAGTTCAGTGTCCAAGTGGGTTCCATTGTAATAGGAACAGGGACTGCCTCTGACATAAACTGATTGGCCTGCTCTTTGTTTACCTTCCCCTGAGGCGGGGAGCAGCCTTACCAGGCCACAGAAGGTGATAATGCAGCCACTCCTGATGAGATCTGATAGACTAAGATCAGAAGGAAAGAGAGGGGGATCTCCCTTATCAGTGGACTGGGGGATGGGCATGCGTGAAGAAGGAGGAGGGAAGGTGGGATTAGGAGGGGAGGAGGGAGGGATTTGTGGGGGGTGATACAAAGTGAATAAAGTGTAATTAAAATAAAAAATTAAAATTAAAAAAAGAAAAGATAATGATAAGGCTCTGACAATATTAGCAATAGGAGTGATAAACAACATGTATTAATTTCTAGACATTTCCCTTTCCCATCTTTCCCCAAACCACTGTCTGAAACAAAAGGCAGCAGAGTCAACGAAACCACAGTGGTTGTTGCTTTCAATGAAATCCATGTATAAAAAATGATGGGGAAAGGATAGGAGCTCCACAAGGACCAAATATATCTGGGCACAGGGTCTTTTCTGAGACTGGCATTCAACCAAGGACCATGTATGGATATAACCTAGAACCTCCACTCAGATGTAGCCTGTGGTAGCTCAGTAAGCAATTGGTTTCCCAAAGTGAGGGGAACAAGGACTATTTCTAACAGGAACTCAATGACTGGCTCTTTGGTCTCCCCACCCCCGAAGGGAGGAGCAGTCCTGTTAGGCCACAGAGGAGGGCTTTGCAGCCAGTCCTGAAGATACCTGATAAAACAGGATCAGATGAATGGGGAGGAGGCACCCCCCTATCAGTGGACTTGGAAAGGGGCACGGTGGAGATGAGGGAGGGAGGGAGGGACTGGGAGGGAATGAGGGATCAGGACACGGCTGGGATACAGAGTTAATAAAATGTAACTGATAAAAAAAATAATAATAAAATAAAAAAAACCTAGACAAGGTAACATTTTTTTCTTATAATATCTAACTTCATTTTCATTGTATATTTATTGTTCATAGTATTAGTTTTAAAGCATAATCTCATAATAATATTTGACACAATTTATTTCCTACACATGGATGGCTAAAATCCATTTTCTTTATCTTGGGTGAACTCACTTTTTTATTTTTTTCTTTATTATTATTATTATTATTAATTACACTTTATTCATTTTGTACCCCCATAAGCCCCTCCCTCCTCCCCTCCCGACCCCACCCTTCCTACCATTTCTTCATGCATGCCCCTCCCCAAGTCCACTGATAGGGGAGGTCTTCCTCTCCTTCTTTCTGATCTTAGACTATCAGTTCTCATCAGAATTGGCTTCATTGTCATCTTCTGTGGCCTGGTAAGGCTGTTTCCTCCTCAGGGGGAGGTGATCAAAGAGCAGGCCAATCAGATTATGGGGACTTCAATACTACTTCTGTACATGTTTTCATAGTGCTTGTAAGGTATTGTGCAAGCTGCTGGGAGAAAAAAAATCATCAATGGGCTCAGGTAGCTCTAAACTATGAATTTTATACTACCAACATTGAAGAAAATTCATACGCACTTGAGCACTGGTGTTGTAAGCATTACAAGGCTACCAAATACTTTTCCATTGGATTTGGGGCCCTTTATCCAGGAGGAATTTCAGTTCTGGTACAATAAACTTGATGAAAAAAAATCCATGAATAAGAGAATCATAGGCTTTGTGACAAGGGCCCTTCCAGTGATGTTTCACTAGCTGCTGATGTTGTTAAACTACATTTTAAATACCTATTTTTAAAGTCATACATGTGTGTTACTCTCACAAAGAAATCCCTCTTTGTCAAGAGTAATTGTTAATGCATAAGTGCTACAAGTAAGTAGTTGTGATTGCTCAGCTGTAGACGGGTCATATGTATCTACATACCTCTACTGAAGGTTCAGAGAATATCAAAAAAGTAAAGGTGTAAAGTCTTTCTGAGCTGAAGGTAGATAGAAAGCTGTAAAATGCTGTCATCTGCCAAAGGCATGGATGTTGTGCTGGTCAAATCATAGCAACTTCATGCAAAAGACCTGTCAAAATCAAGACGGTCAAAATTTTAAAATGAATACTGAAGGCTTCCAGGGTGCATGCTGAGAAGCTATTGACAGTTTACATTTGCTGAGAGAGGTCATCAGTTTGCAGATATGGCCATTGATATATTTCTCATAACCCACAGGATGACCCCATACTGACAATTATATGAAAAATATTAATGAGACTAAACAGATAAATGGTGATAATAATAATAGTAACAGAGGAAATTCAATAGGGAAGGTTAAATATTATGGATTCCTGGAGATATTTGAAGGAAGTATTAAAGGGTGAATAGGATTAAAATATTGTATATATGTATAAATTTTTACAGAATAAAAATAAATACAATTGCTGTATATATAAAATAAAACAAAATAAGATAATGCCATGATGAAGAGAGAAAAGGGTGAGGACCATGAACAATTTCTAAGAAAAAAAATTTCCAGTGCAAACGCAAAGAGCCTATACCTAAAAAAATATTGAATTTGCTGGGCTAGAGCCATGAGTCAGTAGAACAGAGCTACTTGCTACTTTTTCAGCAGACTCACATTTAGTTCCCACCACTAGAAATCAGCTCATGATGGAGGTATCAAAAGAATAACATCTACTGTCTTAACTTATGGCACCCTGCTTTAGGGAGATAACTTAATCTGTTGGCTAAGTTGTCTCCTTATGAGCTATATGACCCTGTGCAGCAGGATCTACGAAAATAAACCCATTTGTATATTTTTCTAAGAATCACTTTTTTAAAAAAGGATATAATCGATTTCTCATGGAGTGAAGGTATTCTTGCAAAAATGCTCACTGAGTGGAATACACAGATCCGTGAGTAGTTATATCCCAATGTGACAGACGGAAACTTTTGTGTTCATGGATGCTAAGAGACTCAGCACAGTTTCCACGGCATCACAGTCATGATTTGAATATAGTTATGAGACTGAATCTTTGCCTATCTAATATCCAGTGAAAACAATAAAAGGGCCTTGCCAAAGTGACACTTCCACAGCTATCTGAAGTATACTCATCATTCATAATTTTGGCAAGCCCTTCAGTAAACTCAATTTAAACTTCACACTTCTCTCTCATTTTGCTCTGTCTGATAATGGCCAAGAACAACTGTCAACAGATGTGAAGGTTTACAGATCATTAGATTTTCCTCTGCAGTTGACTCTCAGAAATGCCCTGTGTCAAAGGACCTCTTCTTTTTCATTTGGAAAGATTGGTTTTAGGGTAGTTTTGCTCCAAAAGAGCTAGTCAATTTTCTCCAATGAGCAATTAACCTGAACAATTGTGGAGAATGGGGCCATGGTGAGATCAATTACACTTCTGCTTGTCTTTGCATCTGTATCTAGCACTCTTACCTACTAGGCTGTCTGGGTCACCTCAAAACTCTGAGACAGATGGCTTAGCAACAAACTTTTAGGAGCAAACCTTTTGTTTGAAGTAAGTCAATGAGAAATATTCCTACCAGTCCATACATTTGTCCTTCACAGTTTCACATATGGGCATGGACAGACATATGCATCACAACTGAGAATACACATGCCATTCGATATTTGCATTGCTTCTTTTTTATTACCTTTATTTTTTATTATTTTTATTTTTTTATTGTTAGTTACATTTTATTAACTCTGTATCCCAGCTGTATCCTGCTCCCTCATTCCCTCCCAATCCTCCCTCCCTCCCTCATGTCCTCTCTGCCCCTTTCCAAGTCCACTGACTGCTTCTTTATTGTTTCTGAATATAGACATGGGACATGATGAATCTTCCCCCTCTTTATGTGAGTAATCATAGTCATGAGAAATTCTAGCGTGATGTGTTTAGTAAAATTAACCCGGCTATCTTTTAATATTCTCTGCATCATATCCATATCATGATCACTATTGGATGAACAAGCTTAAGTGCATACTCTTATTTCTTTCTCAAACCAGTCTATTACTTGTTTTATTTCATGCTTCAGAAACAAAAACAGATATTATTACAAACCAAATATCCCTTCAATGAAGTGCAATCTGGCATCCTTGCTGATTAGTACATGCTTTTTTATTTATTTAGTTCCATATCTCTGCAAAGATATTCAACATTGACCCTGGGAGTTTGAAATGCCAATTTCAGTTATGACTGTCAGGGATTTGTATTTATTGGCATTTATGCCCTGTATATTTTCTATGCTACCCTTGGAGATATACAATAGAAATAATGTGGCTTTTTTCCATTATTCGATTACAATATGATGAGAAGTCTATCTTATATAAGGGAACACTCTTTTTCCTTTCTTCTTTGCCCTGAACAGTCAAATTGTATGTTGGAGAATCTCAGATGGCAAATAAAATTGTTATATGTCCAAAAATCACCCTGAATATTTCCAACAATAATTGGAAGAGAGGAGATCCAAGATGGCGGCACTGGGAGGACCCTGTGTCTGAGTAGCAGAACAGCAGTGTTGGCACAGTGACCAAGATCTTGAACTCTGGGCCCTAAAATACCAGCAATTGCAATTCCCAGGTGAAAGGAAACCTTGAGGTGTGGGAAGCAATTGGTTCCACTCTCAGATCACTCAGCTAAAACCATGAAGAGTTCCTGAGACCCAGCAGGCACTAGGTTGTCAGCCCAGAGCCACATGCCTGCATGTCATGATCACCTTCCCAGGCTGAACTGTGGGCACCAAAACAGCAGAGACTGGGATTACCAGTCGCAAGAAAACCCCACAAGGAAAGAAGCCAATGGGACTGACCTCAAGTCACCCAGTGTATCCTTGGTATAGGTCCCAGAGACTGGCAAACACATAGCCACCAGCCCACAGGGGGGCACCAGCCGCCAACCCGGAGTCCTGCTGCAAACCTGACTCTTTGTCACAGACAGAACTGTGCGGTCCAGGGCATCAGGGACTGGTTTTCTGTGTTGGAAGAAAACCCCACAAAGAGGGAAACAGTAGATCAAAGCTTAGAGCACTCAACTGATCCCCCCCCCCGCCACACACACACATATACACATGGAAAAGTTCCTGGATCCCTACAGGCACCAATTCCCCAGCTTAGAGCCGCCAGCCACCAGCATTTCCTTTCTCTGTGTGTGACAAATGGAACTGTGGACCTCAAAACACCACAGAGTAGGACCCCAGTCAGGAGGAAGCCGTATGATGAGAAGAAACACCTGGCCATACCTCAATTCACCCAGCCCCTGAAAAGTTTCTGGGTCCCTGCAGGCTCCTGGCTCTAGACTCCAGTGTAAAAGCTCAACCTACAAAAAGACAGAGCAATATGGCATCTCCAGAACCCAGTTCTGGAAAGGAAGCCCTGGACACCCCAGAATAATTGAAATTCAAGAAGATGACCTTAAATCTATGCTTATGAAGAGGATAAGTGAGGAAACAAATAAGGTGAGCAAAGAATTAGAAGATAAAGTAAAACAGATTATGGCAATCAGTAAAGAAATGGAGGAAGATAAAGAAAAAAAGATAATGTCATACATAAAGAAATATGGGAAGATGCACCCAAACAGTTTGTGGCCTTTAGAGAGGAAATACTTAAATCACTGAAGAAATAAAAGAAACAGAGGAATGTTCAAACAAGCAGCTGAAGGAATTGAAGGAAAATACAGTCAGACAGGTGAAAGAAATCAACAAAACGGCTCAAGATCTGAAGAGAGAATTGGAAAAATTAAAGAAAACACAAACAGAAAAGCTCATGGAGAGAAAGAACTTAGGAAAGAAAACAGAAACTATAGAAATAAGCATAACCAACAGACTAAAAGAGATAGAAGAAAGAATCTCAGGTGTGGAAGTTACAATGGAAGAAATCCATGTATCTATCGAAGATAATAATAAATCTAAAAAATTCCTGACACAGACCATCCAACATAAAAACATAAAAAGACAACATAAAAAGACAAAACCTAAGAATAATAGGAATAGAGGAAAAATAAGATTCCCTCCTCCAAACCCCAGAAAATATTTTCAACAAAATCATAGATGAAAATTTTCTCAACTTAAAGAAGAGGCCTATAAAAATACTAGAGACCAACAGAACACCTAATAAATTAGACCAGAAAAGAAAATCCTCCTGCCACATAATAATAAAAACAGTAGTTGTACAGAACAAATAAAAACTACTAAAACCTGCAAGGGAAAAAGGTTAAGTAACATATAATGGCAAACCCATCAGAATCACACCTGACTTCTAAACAGAGACTATGAAAGCCAGAAGGATATCAGGCATACCCTAAGAGAACACAGATGTAAGCCCAGGCTATTATACCCAGCAAAACTCTCAGTCATCCAACATATGCTGGAGAGGTTGTGGAGAAAGGGGAACCATCATCCACTGCTGGAGGGAATGTAAACTAGTACAACTACTCTGGAAATCAGTCTGGCACTTTATCAGACAATTAGGAATAGTGCTTTCTCAAGATCCAGCTATATCAATCCTAGGCATATACCCAAAAGATGCTCAAGTATACAACAAGGACATTTGCTCAACCATGTTTGTAGCAGCTTTATTTGTAATAGCAAGAACCTGGAAACAACCCAGATGTCCTCACTTGAGGAATGGATACAGAAATTGTGATACATCTATAAAATGGAATATTACTAAGCAAAAAAAAAAAAAAAGCAAGGAAATCATGAAATTTGCAGGCAAATGGTGGGAACTGGAAGTGATCATCCTGAGTGAGGTATCTCAGAAGCAAAAGAACACTCAGGATATATACTCACTCATAAGTGGATATTAGACATATGATACAGAATAAACATACTAAAATCTGTACAGCTTAAGAAACTAATCAAGAAGGAGAACTCTGGCTAAGATGCTCAATCCCTATTCAGAAAGGCAATGAGGATGGACAGAAAAGGGAGAAAACAGAAACAGGAGAGAAGACTGTTACAGATGGCCTCTGAAAGGCTCTACTCTTCAGAACATCAAAGGAGATGCTAAAACTTATGGCCAAACTTTGGTCAGAGTGCAGAGAATCTTATGAAAGAAATAGTAAGACATGGAGAGGAGAGGAGGTCCACAAGGAGAACAACAGAACCAAAAAATCTGGGCACAAAGGTCTTTTCTGAGACTGATACACCAACCAATGACCATTCATGGAGATAGCCTAGAACCCCTGCACAGATGTAGCCCATGGCAGTTCAGTGTCCAAGTGGGTTCCATAGTAATGGGAACAGGGACTGTCTCTGACATGAACTCAGTGGCTGGCTCTTTGATCACTTCCCCCTGAGGGAGGGTGCAGCCTTACCAGTCCACAGGTGAAGACAATGCAGCCACTCATGATGAGACCTAATAGACTAGGATCAGAAGAAAAGGGAGGATGACCTCCCTTATCATTGGACTGGGGGAGAGGCATGTGTGGAGTAGGAGGAGGGAAGGTGAGATTGGGAAGGGAAGAGGGAGTGCAATACAGGTGGGATTCAAAGTGAATAATTTGTAATTAATAAAAATTAAAATTAAAAAAATCTCTCAGTCCTCATAGATGGAGAAAACAAGATATTCAACGACCAAAACAAATTAAAAAAAAAAATACCTACCCACAAATCCAGTGTTACAGAAGATACTAGAAGGAAAAATACAACCAAGGAAAGCTAACTACATTCAGGAAAACACAGGAAATAAATAACCTCAC
This sequence comes from Meriones unguiculatus, assembly GCF_030254825.1. Classification (NCBI taxonomy): domain Eukaryota; kingdom Metazoa; phylum Chordata; class Mammalia; order Rodentia; family Muridae; genus Meriones; species Meriones unguiculatus. Next base: position 30,001,693 of record NC_083358.1, read on the forward strand.
TACATCAAAACTAAAAGTAACCAAGCACACAAACATACTACCACAGTCAATGTCAATAACAAAAGTTCTAACAGTCACTGGTCATTAATCTCCCTCAACATCAATGGACTCAACTCTCCAATAAAAAGACACAGACTATCAACTAACAAAATGGATACATAAACAAGACCCAACAATCTGTTGCATACAAGAAACACACCTAAGTAAAAAAGATAAATGTTAACAGGGAGTAAAGGGCTGGAAGACGGTTTTCTAAGGAAAAGGACCTAGGAAGCAAGCAGGAGTAGCCATTCTAACATGTAGTAAAATAGACTTTCAACCAAAATTAATCAGAAGAGATGGGGAAGGTCATATCATACTAATCAAATGAAAATTCCTCTTAGAAGACACCACAATTCTGAACATCTACCCTCCAAATACAAGAACACCCACATTTGTAAAAGAAACATTAACAAAACTGAAATCACACATAGCTTCCCACATATTACTAGTGCGAGACTTCATCACCCCGTTCCCAATAAAGGACAGGTCACCAAAATAGAAATGAAATAAAGAAACAATGACTCTGACAGAGTCATGAATCAAATGACCTAACAGACATCTACAGAACATTTCAACCAAACACAAAAGAATTTAACTTCTTCTTAGCACCTCATGGAACCTTCTCCAAAATAGACCATATATTTGGTCACAAAGCGAGCCTCAAGAGATACAAAAAGATTGAAATAATCCCTTTTATCCTATCTGACCACCATGGACCACAGCTGGACCTCAACAACAACAGAAATAGCAGAAAAGCCTACACACACATGAAAACTGAACAACTAGCTACTCAATGACATCTGTGTTGGGGGAGAAATAAAGAAAGAAATGGAAGACTTCCTAAAATCCAATGAAAATGAAGGCACAATGTTCCCAAACTGATGGGACACGATAAAAGCAGTGCTAAGAGGAAAATTTATAGCACTAAGTGCTATAAATTTGCTTCAAGAAGAAATTTGAAACATCTCAAAAAAGCAACTTAAAGGCTCACCTGAAAGCCCTTAAAAAAAAAAAGCATACATATCCAATAGGAGTAGATGGTTGGAAATAATCAAATTCAGAGCTAAAATCAATAACCTCGGAACCTGCCACAGAGGGCCTCTGAAAGCCTCTGCCCTGCAGACTGTGAAAGCAGATGCTGAGCCTAATGGCCAACTGATGGGCAGAGTGATGGAATTTTATGTAAGAAGTGGGAAATAGTAAGAGCTGGAGAGGACAGGGTCTCCACAAGGAGAGCAACAGAACAAGAAAATTTGAACGCAGGGAACTTCCCAGAGACTCATACTCCAACCAAGGACTATTCATGGAGATAACCTAGAACCCTGACAACGCAGCCACTTCTGATGAGAACTGATAGACTAAGATCAGAAAGAAGGAGAGGAGGACCTCCCCAATCAGTGGACATAGGGAGGGGCATGCATGCAGAAAGGGGGGGGGAGGGTGGTACCGGGAGGGGAGGAGGGAGGGGCTTATGGGTGGATACAAAATGAATAAAGTGTAATTAATAAAAGTTAAATAAAAAATAAATAAATGGACACAATAACCTGTTAGAAGAAAATGTGGGGAAGATCCTTGAACTTACTTGGCACTGGAGACAACTTCCTGAACAGAACACTAACAGCACAAGCTCTTAGATTAATAATCAATAAATAGCACCTCATGAAACTGAAAAGTTTCTGTAATGCAAAGGACACTGTCATCAGAACAAAATGACAGCCTACAGGTTTGGAATGGATCTTCACCATCCCTATATCAGACAGAGGCCTATATCCAGAATATATAAAGAACTTCAGAATTTAAACAGCAACAATTTATGTAACCCAATTAAAAATGGGGTTCAGAGTTAAACAAAGATTTCTCAATAGAGGAACATTGAATGGCAGAGAAACATTTAAAGTAATGCTCAACATCCTAAGGCATTAGGGAAATGTAAATCAAAACGACCCTGTGATTTTACCTTACACCCATCAGAATGGCAAAGATCAAAAACTCAAGTGACACATGCTGGATAGGATGTGGAGAAAGAGGAACCCTACTCCATTGCTGGCTGGAATGTAAACTTGTACAACCACTTTGGAAATCAATCTGGTGCTTTCTCAGACAAATAGGAATGGTGCTACCTCAAGTCCCAGCTATACCACTCCTATGTATATATCCAAAAGATGCTCAAGTATACATGAAGAACATGCTCAGCCATGTTTGTAGCAGCTTTATTTGTATTAGCCAGCAGCTGTAAGCAACCCACATGCCCCTCAGTTGAGGAATTGTGGTGCATCTACACAATGGAATATTACTCAGCAATAAGAAAACAAAGAAATCATGAAATTTGCAGGCAAATGGTGGGAACTGGAAATAATCATCCTGAGTGAGGTATCCCAGAAGCATAAAAACACACAGGGTATATACTCACTCATAAGTGGATATTAGACATATAATCTAGAATAATCATACTAAAATCTGCACACCTAACTAAGCTAATCAAGAAGGAGGACTCTGGCTAAGAAGATCAATCCCCATTCAGAAATGCAAAGAGAATGGACATCAGAAGAGGAAGAAAACAGAGAACAGGGCAGGAGCCTACCACAGATGGTCCCTGGAGAGGACAGCAGTTCCACAAGTGGAACTACAGAAACAAAACCCTGGGCACAGGGATCTTTTCTGAGACTGATACTCCAAACATGAACCATCCATGGAGATAACTTAGAACCCAGAGGAAGACAATGCAGCCACTTCTGATGAGACCTGATAAACTTGGATCAGAGGGAAGGGGAGGAGGACCTCCCTATCAGTGGACTGGGGGTGGGGCATGGGTGGAAAGAGGGAGGGAGGGTGAGATTGGAAGGGAACTACAAGGGAGATAAAAAGTGAATAAACTGTAATTAATAAAAAAAATTAAAAAAATAATTAGAAGAAATTTAAAATCATGTCTTTCTTCATTGGAAAGTCCAATCAAAACCACAATACTTCCTAATAATGTGATGGTTGCATATTCTTACATTGGTTCTAGATCAGAGGATCCAGATAACTTAGGCTACAATTTCTAAAGAGATACAGCTATGACATAATAATTGCCTCATCCACCATGTTTGAGCGTCATTTGTTATGGGGTGAGTTGCAATACACAGCTGATATTTTACCAAATGCTAGTAGCATAATCATGATACAGACTTAGAGATGTATTTTTCTTCTTTTCTCACAGAGTAGAAACCAAATAAGAATTATTAGGTTATTATATTAAATACTTTCTATTGCTGTCATGAAATATCATGAACAGGATAACCTACAGAAGAAAGAGTTTAGACAAGCTTGTAATTCCAGAATGGTTATGGGTGCTGGATGGCAGAGGGACCTATGGAGGCTGGAGCAGAAAGCTGAGAACTTACCTCTTGGACCACAAGCACAAGCAGATCATACAGCATGGAAATTATATGTGGCTGTAAATACACCCTCCACACACACACATATATCATAAACTGTCTTCAGCAAAGTCACATTTTCTAAACTACCCACTCATCACCACAAATGGGTAGCAAGGAGTAGAATATGAGCAGATGAAGCAATTCCTAAATAGAAAAAAAAAGTTAACAATAAAACAAACAAACAGAAAGAGATTACCTTAAATGTAAATAAAGTTGGCATTAAAACAAATCCAGATTATTTTAAATCCAAGTCATATTATTTGTCTGTACAAATGGTCATTTTATTATTGTGAACATTAAAACATTCAAAATGTCCTAAAACCATGGCCTACCATCCTAAGTCATTGTACATACAACTACATAATCTCTCTGTCTCTGTCACTCTTTTCTTCTCTCCCTCCCTCCCCACTATTTCTCTTCTGAACACTTCAGGATGAAATATTTTGACATCAAATTAATTAGAAACTTTTTATTTTCAAATTACGTCAGAATATACCAACCATTTGATGGCTTTCTGCTATTAAATACAGAATAAATAAGTTATCTCCTAGTGGGTAGAATCAAGTGATTTAGACTACTAGTTTTATAATAGTTTGCTTTCATCAGAACAAGGAAAATATGTGAAAATTCAAATTAAATAAATTCCTAATTTTTAGTCTTTATTGGGATTATCTTTTCTGGTTGAAATTATTTTTGCTGTATATGTTCTGTCTTGAAATAAGCTGAAAGAGACGAAAGGGATGGATCAGCACAAAAGGTTTCACTATGCAAGTAAATGCTTCTGATTTTTCAAGCCTGGATTAATGTAATTCTTATTTTCTGGAGCTTTTTCTCATGATGCTTTCTCAGATAAAGCTCTCTGAGAATGCAAAAGTTGAATCTTAATAAAAATGCACCTGCCTTGGTAAATTATTCCTATTTTGATATCCATGCACATGATCCTATCTAGTCTCCAATAAATGGATTCATATTTAAGAACTTGAGGAATAGTGGCAGTCTGCCTTCAGCTAATGTCATGCTGGCTGTTTTTCTTATGGTCTGAATCAACATAACTTCATTGAAAAGCTGATGTCAAAAATTACTTTCTCAACTAGAAGAATTGTGCTAATCATTAAAGAAATATATCCCACATATCTAGTTGACAACATTTAAGAGATAGTAATCACCTGCTACTTTTATTGTAATATCGATTTCATTAAATTTCCACAAAAGCATTTCTTCTTTAGAGTTTTTCTGTCTGCTCAGTAGTGCACTTTGTAAATCACAATTTTCATTAAAATATACTGTGCTCTTGTAAAACCTTATTATGTGTTCAGAGGTGTAAGATATAGGCATAAAAACCTTTTAAGAACCAATTCTATCATTTATTTAATCCCCATGAGGAAGTAAAATGTTTCTTTCAATCAAATATTGCTTATTTTTGTGTAAAATGGGAATTTTATCTGAAGGAAAATTATTTTATAAACTACATAAGTTGCTATAAAGGACACTTACAAAGCATAAGATTTCTGTATGATAATTATTGAAACTATTCCTTTCTGAACGCATCTATGCATCACTATTATTTATGTCCTGATGGTCGTTTTAGCTTGGCTGTGACATGCTGTCATAGTTTCCTTTATTTTTCAGATAGAATGTACAATATTAAAAGCTTTCCAGACAATCACACCAAAATCATTCTTCATTAGAAATATAAATAAACTTTTTCTGTCTTAGGAAAGCATTTTAATTTAATTAAAATTCATTTCAGTTAATTTGAAAACGTCAGTTAAGAAGATTAATTATGTGTGGTGGTTATTTCTCTAAGCAGAGCATTTGAGAGGCCGAGGCAGGAAATCTCAGTGAGTGTGAGGCCTGCGTAGGCTACATTACAAGAGGTTATATAAAAAAAAAAAAAAAAACAGAAATTCAAAAAATATGAATCTCAGGGAAAAAATAACCTTGAGAATCACAAATGAAACACATATTGGGAGGAGTAATGGAAAACACATCCTCTATAGTGCTATCAGAATTAATTTCTGCTTAAATTTTTAACTAGAGGGAAGTAAGATACACATTTTCAAAAATTATGAAAGGTAAATTTTAAACAAAATATTCATTATCAATTGGTCAGCCTTAAAAACACACATGAGTGCAACATTTTAGAGACTGAGATGGTTATATTTATATATTTAGGAGTATTTCTATGCATATGACAGCCCAGTGAAGGACAACATACTTGTTAGTAACATTATATATTGAACAATGTCGAATTGAGAGTATATATGTATGTGCATATATATATATATGTTATATATATAAATATAAATATATATCTATTTTAGAAGAGATAAAGTACAGGTACATGGAAGGGCTGGAGGAAAAAAGACAAGAGGAAAATAATGTAATTAGTAATCATCTCAAAAAATAAATGAAATAAAAACAAAGAAAATTAAAGATTATGTTTTAAATAGGTAAAACTCCCATGTCAAAAGTACATCTGAAATACATATTTAATTTAGTCAAAGCCCAAATAAAACAATTGTTAAACTTTTTTTTTTTCAATTTTTAAATCTCAAAATGAAGAGAACAAGTAAAAGACAGATTTTGAAGGCTCATCAGAGAGCTTCTTGTCCTCTTGACTTCATAGTGTATCTTATTACTGACAAGTTTGACTCATATAATAAGGCATGCTGTGCCCTCACTAACAAACACGAAAAGACCTTCAGAGCTTGCAAAGGAAGACATTTGAAGAAAAGCCAGAAATATTTTTGAAAGGTCAAGATCTGTAAGCAAATGAATCTCAAGGATAATCTACATTGGATACTATTGAGAGTAAGATGCCACAGGGTTTTTGTTGTTGTTTTGAGACCAAAATAAAGGGGAAAAATCATGGTTGTTTCTCTGTTACTCAGGCTGCTCTTAAAGTTCTGTTAAATAGTTGAAATTAATTAATCCATCATACTATCTAAGATAGACAGATTTAGTGTGCTTCACTTAAATGCTCCAAGTCTGGACATCATAGGTACAATAATAAAAATGAATAACTGTGGAAGAGAAAGAAGACTATGGGGCTCTAATGCTCTAGGTCTTGTTCAAATCTTACTTTGGAGCAAGAAAACAACCCATTTTGAAACATAGTAAAGAGCCAAATATTCACTATAAACTTATTATGGCCCCCTATATATCTTAGAATTTACTGTACCTAGGTCCTAAAAATAACAGGCATCTACCCTTCTGTATCCCAGAACCTTATCCTCAGAGCCTTTCTAAACAATGGGGAGCCAGACGGAAGTGCTCTGTCATCAATGTCCATGAGGCCAACAGCTCACACATTCCATAGATGCCTGCTATCTTAAATGTTTTCCTACAGGAATTATTTCTTATTTGTAATGTTGTTACTACTTTACTTAATGGCTCCTAGAAGGGCCGGGGAGATGGCTTAGTCAGCAGTGCTCTTGCCTTGCAAACAGGAGGACCTGAGCTCAATCCCTGGCACCCATGTGAAAAGCCAGGTGTGGTGGAGTGTTCTTGTGATCAAGCACAAGGATAGTGGTTTCTTGGGACTTGCTGACCAGACAGGCTGGATTATTTGTGAATCCTAGGCCAAAGAGAGACCCTGTTTCAAAAACAAGATGGATGGGTTCTATCTGATGAAGTGGACCTTAAATCATATTAGATGTTGGTGCTTAGTACCAGAAGATGTTGGTGCTACTGCATCAGCTACCTTACAAGCAAGTTACCATTTCAGATGAAAGGGTTTATAGATTGCTGATGTTTACCTTTCCCCTTGGCCAGAATGAGAGTACTTTGCAGGAGTGCGTACTTGCAGTACTTGCAGTACTTGCAGGAGTGAGGGATGCAGATAGGCACCAGCCCATCTTCTCTATGTCCATGAGTTATAGAGTTGTCTTCAGCAACAGGGTAGTACAGTCAATTTGATAGAACCCATATATGACACTGCTTGTTGGCTGATAACCTGAAATGGAAAAGACAGGTATCATTTACTTCTCTTCTGCCCAAGAAATATAGCAACAAATGACTGCTAAAGATATTCTACTGTACTCATAGATCAGCTCCTTGCTCAGACAACAACAGAGAAGCTTCTTCCTGCAGCAGATAGGAACACATATAAAAATCTACAAGACAATACTCAGAAAATGAGAGACCTTGGAACACTCAGTTCTAAATGAGATGTCTTCATCAAAAAACTCTCCTAGGGGCTCAGGAAACTGCAGAAGAGGAGGCAGAAACAGCATAAGAGACAGAAATTATGAACAACACAAAGAAAGCAAGGCCTAAACACAGCAGGAATGATGCACATATGAACTCATGGAGACTGACAGCATGTATAAGACTTTCATGATTCTGTTGAGATGGGTCCTACAGCTGAGGTAAGAAACGGACACTACCCCCATCCCTAACCAAAAACCTAATTGAAACCGATAACCACTTGCTAATGACAACTTTGTTTTCTCCAACAGAATCTCACTGGGAAAACAAACCATTCTTCAGCTAAGCCTCAGGCCTAGCAATAAATGCCTAGTGCACAATGAATTCAGTGGCATCTTTGGAAGTTCTTTGTCTTTTTAAAAAAAAATGCATGTTTTTTTGATATATATTTTGGCTTCCATTTGGTGCTTTTCTGGAATTCTTGTGTGTGCAAACATATGGGTTTCTGCATCTATATGTGTTTGTTATTTTTTCTTTGACTTTTTCTTCTGTTTTGTCTTATTTAGTTATATTTGGTTTTGCCTTATCTTATCTAATTTTATTTTATTATTATTATTTAAACGCTTGTATGTTTTCTCTGGAGAGACATAAACAATGCGAATATGGATGGGAGGGAAAGGAATTGTGAGGATATAAAAAGAAAATACTAATATCACTATACTGAATAGAATAATATCTATTTTCACTCAAGGTAAATAATAATGATAAAATGTGATGGCATGTGAAGAATGACACCTGAGGCTATCCACTGACCTCCACACGCACATAGTCACACAATCATATTCACACTTACACACACATCAAATAGAGTCACCATCTATAATCTGGTTCCTCCTTCGTGCTGACTTGTTTCTATGGTCCTTTCAAATCAATTTCTACTGGAATTTCACTCCATTGTCTTTGGATGGGCCCTGAGAAAACTGTCTCAAGGGGTGTCTGTAAACACAAAATCAACTTCGCCTTTCATTAAAATGGCTTATCCACCAAAGATAAGTAAGCAAGTAAACTTTGCTTTCTGTTGTAAGTCTGTAGGTATATGGATAATCAATGTTTCAAGTTGTAGCTATATTTGTAGAAAAGTAGATGAAACATGCAAGATGAGCATAGGTGATATATAGGTAGATAGATAATAGGTGAACATAAATATAGACTATTAATGGGTAAATACAAAGATACATAGATATAGATAAACAAATAGGAAGCAGACAATACCTGAAAGGCTACCGAGGGAATAATGCCCACTTTTAATCAGTATAAAATCTCTTCTAAACACCAGGGCCAGCTAGGTGAGATAAGTGAAACAGAATCCATGTACAATATTCAGAAAACATTTGGGGAGCATGCCAGTATGAAATATATCATGCATAAATGCTACTTAAGAAATGTCTTTAAGTTCACAACTCAATAAATCCCCCTTAGATCATCCCTTCAGACTCGTCCGTGTTTACTCCTATGTTTTAATCCAAAGTCTCTGACTACACTGATTCAAATTCTGTCTCTCAGTGTCAAGAAAATAGAAACCACAGAATCTCCCTCTGTTCTTGTTATACTTCCAAATTTCTGACTTGCTGAGATATGCATAGCTTGCTGAGTGAGTCACGTTCATCTAATTCACTCAATTTAGTGTATTTCACTTGCACTAATATAGCACAAAATATTTTCAAACACAGAAATCTATGATTATGTATTTCCATGTGTAAGTTTAGCCAAGCACATTTTATAGACTTACAACTTAACCTGATAAATTTCTGTACTTCTCAACAAAATATTTCACTTTAATCAATATAAAATATATATTTGCCTTGTTTCTTAGGCTATAACTGATTTGCTAAGGAAGCCAGCTAGCCTTCCAATGTCATCTTGTGCCTAGCTCAGCCCTTACCTGTAAAGCAGTATTTTTACTATGATTGTGTAAATGTTTAAGAACTGGGAGACTGGGAGTTAGACAGCTTCCTTGATAGGCAGACAGCTAGGGAGAGAGGCCAAGCTTGGGTAGCAAAAATGGTGCAGTTCCAGGAAGACTAGTTTGTTCCTGATCCTCTTTACTTAATATAAAATTCTGGCATCTTAAAACAAAGGCCCTGGGAGTTTTTTTTCCTAACAATAGGACCTCCAATTCTTCCTACAATCTGTTGCATACAAAAAGCACATCTAAGTCACAAAGGCAGACATTACATGGGAGTAAAGGATTGGATTCATCAACCTCCCTTTCATGCTGAGGCTTTTTCTAAATGAAGGCCATGAATCAAAAGGGCCTAACAGAACTCAAAAACAAAAGAATTTACCTTCTTCTCAGTACTTCATGGAACCTTTTCCAAAATAGACCATATAGTTGGTCACAAAGAAAGTCTCAACAGATACAAGATTGAAATAATCCCTTGTATCCTATCTGACCACTGTAGATTAAAGCTGGACCTCAACAACAACAAATTAAAAAAAAAAAAAAAAAAGGCTACGAACACATAGAAACTGAACAACTCTCTACTCAATGACAGCTAGGTCAGGGGAGAAAAGAAAAGAAAAGAAAGAAAGAAAGAAAGAAAGAAAGAAAGAAAGAAAGAAAGAAAGAAAGAAAGAAAGAAAGAAAGAAAGAAACAAAGAAAGAAAGAAAGAAACAAAGAAAGAAAGAAAGAAACAAAGAAAGAAACAAAGAAAGAAACAAAGAAAGAAACAAAGAAAGAAACAAAGAAAGAAACAAAGAAAGAAACAAAGAAATAAAGAGATTAAAATCTCCTGAGAATTCAATGAAAATGAAGGTACAACATACCCAATGTTGGGGGACACAATGAAAGCAGTGTTAAGTGGGAAATTCATAGCACTAAGTGCCTTCAAGAAGAAATTCAAAACATCTCATTCAAACAACTAAATGGCTCACCTAAAAGCCCTAGGAAAAAAAAAGGAGCAGACACACCAATGAAGAGTAGATAACTGGAAATAATCAAACTCAGGGCTGAAATTAATAAATAAGAAACAAATAAAACAATTCAAAGAATCATTGAAACCAAGAGCTGGTTCTTTGAGAAAATTAACAAGATAGACAAACCCTTAGCCAAACTAACTAAAAGGCAGAGAGACACTATTGCATTTTTATGCTTCAAATTTAATACAATTTTTAATTTTTGAGAATTTTATACCATGTATTTTGAACATATTCACATGGTCTCAATTGCTCTCAAACTTCCCACTCAACTTTGAAATTATTAATTTCTTGCTTAATTCCCTGTTGAGTCTGGTTTGTCTTACACAGCCATTTTGGGATTGGAGCCACCTATGCAGAGAAGCCAGCCAATCATTGGTCACTCCATTTAAAAACTGAAAGAAGGCACACACAACAACCTATTCATCACTAGCTAACAACAATCATGTGCTAATAGATCCTCAGACTGTGATGGAATTAGGGATCTCCATGGATAACCTCATCCAACAAATCACCCGAATTCAGTCCCAGTCCCACCACAGGAAGCCTTGCATAAGTACAAAAGATGACCAGTTCAGACTTCTTACCCTCCTTACTAGAAGTCATCACCTGGGTCACGTCACAGATTACGGGAAGTTTCCACTTTACTAGGTTTCAAATTCCTGTTGAACTGCATCCATAGCTTATTCGAGACTGGATTTGGTCCACGGACTGCTGAGAGGATGTGCCTTAGATCTATCTACAGGAAGTGCTGAAGATAAAAGAAATAATGATTTGAGCAAAAGACACAGTGTGGGCAAATTTGTACTCTGAATCAGAGTACAAATGTCTGTAGATAACACACAGCAACACAACAGATACTGAAGGTAGACTCTAATGAGCAAAGTGTTTGTTCATACAGCACATCGTTTTGGTGCTTCTTTTCTTTCCACTAACTGCTATCCAATATCCAATACTTGAAAGGCAGGAGTTAACACAGAAAGCAGTGCCTATGTGTTTCATCATAGGACAACATACAGGAGCAATGCCGCCACCACAAAACTATGTGGCACAGATAAGCTGAACAGTAGCACTCTGCCATGGATGAGTTACCTTTGTTTTTTTTTTTTTTTTTTTTTTTTTGCATACACATACCTCTTACTAGTATATTTGTCTGGACATCTACAACGGCAATTACTCCTTTACACTTACCACTGTAGTTTGAATCTGAAGTATCCTCCACAAACACATTTTTTTGTGTACTTACTTCCAGTCTAGCAGAGCTATTTGATCTAGACTGGGGACTTTGTGAACAAAATCCTGCTTGGCATAAGTAAGCCACCCAGGAAAGGCCCTAGAATGTTACATCTCCCCCAGATGTTGCCTACTGTCCCTTCTTCCTGTTCAGGTTTGATATAAACAGCTGACACTTCAAGCTCCTGTTTGTCTGGACAGAGCTCTTTTGCTCTCCTTTCCCTTTCATATTGGACTGTAACTCTCTGAAACTCAGAAGCAAAGCAAACAATTTCTCCCATTCAATCTTCTGTCAGATATTTTGGTAACAGAGACAAAAAAAATAACTAATACAGTTGGCTTTTTTTAATATTATCAAAATATCTGAGATAAGCAAGTTACTAAGGACAAGGTTGGTGTTAGCTGATAGTTTTGGAAGTTTCTCCAGGCACAGATGTTTCTGTTGTTTTTGAGGCTGTGATGAGAGAATATATCCCAATCAGGGGAAAAACAGAAGCAGGAATTTTCCCATGGTAACCAAAGGCAAAAAAAATAAAATTCAAGAATAACAACTTTCTTCCACTAGGTTTCATCTCCTACAGGAATGGAATACTACTCAGCTATTAGAAACAAGGAAATCATGACATTTGCAGGCAAATGGTGGGATCTAGAAAAGATCATCCTGAGTGAGGTATCCCAGAAGCAGAAAGACACACACGGTAGTACATACTCACTTATAATGAGTACTAGACGTACGAGATAGGATAAACATACTAAAATCTGTATACTTAAAGAAGATAAACAAGAAGGAGGTCCTGGAGTAAGATGATCAACCCTCACTTAGAAAGACAAATGGGATGGACATTGGAAGTGGGAGAAAACAAGAAACCAGATAGAAGCCTACCACAAAGGGCCTCTAAAAGACTCTACCTAGCAGCGTATCAAAGCAGTTACTGAGACTCATAACCAAACCTTGGGCAGAGTGCAGGGAATCATATGTAAGAAGGAGAGTTAGTTAAACATGGAGAGGACAGGAGCCCCACAAGGACCAAATATATCTGGATACAGGAGTCTTTTCTGAGACTGATTCTCCAACCAAGGACAATGTATGTATTTAACCTAGAATCTCTGCTCAGATGTAGCCCACGGCAGCTTAGTATCCGAAGGAATTTCCCTAAGAAGGGGAACAGGGACTGTCTCTAACATGAACTCAGTGGCAGGCTCTTTGCCACCTTCCCCTACCCACCTGCTTGAGGGAGGAGCAGCCTTGCCAGGCCACAGAGGAGAATACTGTGGCCAGTCCTGATGAGACCTGATAAACCAGGGTCAGATGGAAGGGGAACAGGACCTCTCTTATCAGTGGACTTACAGAGGGCCAGGAGGAGATGTGGGAGGGACTGTGGGGTTGGGGGAATGAGGGAATGAGGGAAAGGGCTACAGCTAGGATACAAAGTAAATAAACTGTAACTAATATAACAAAATTAAAATGTAAAAAAAAATAAAAAACTATAACATAATACAAATTCAAAAAGAAATCCATCATGTAATCCAATCTTTTTTCTTTTTTTAACTTTTATTAATTATGCTTTATTTACTTTATATTCCCCAATAAACCTCTCCCTCCTCCCCTCCTAATCCCACCTTCCCTCCCCCTTCTTCATGCATGCCCCTCCCCAAGTCCACTGATAAGGGAGGTCCCCCTCTTCTTCCTTCTAATCTTAGTCTATCAAATCTCATCAGGAGTGGCTTCATTGTCATCTCCTGTGGCCTGGTAAGGCTGCTTCCCCCTCAGGGGGACGTGATCAAAGAGCAGCCAATCAGTTTATGTCAGAGGCAGCCCCTCTTGCCATTACTATGGAACCCACTTGGACACTGAACTGCCATGGGCTACTTCTGTGCAGGGGTTCTAGGTTATCTCTATACATGGTACTTGGTTGGCATATGAGTTTCTGGAAAGACCCCTGTGTTCAAATTTTCTGGTTCTGTTGCTCTCCTTGTGGAGTTTCTGTCCTCTCCAGGTCTCACTATTTCCCTCTTCTTTCTTTTTTTTTTTTCTTTTTTTTTTTTTTCTTTTTTCTTTTTTCTTTTTTTTTTATCAATTACATTTTATTAACTCTGTATCCCAGCCGTGTCCTGATCCCTCATTCCCTCCCAGTCCCTCCCTCCCTCCCTCCCTCATCTCCACCGTGCCCCTTTCCAAGTCCACTGATAGGGGGGACCTTCTCCCCATTCATCTGATCCTGTTTTATCAGGTATCTTCAGGACTGGCTGCAAAGCCCTCCTCTGTGGCCTAACAGGACTGCTCCTCCCTTCGGGGGTGGGGAGACCAAAGAGCCAGTCATTGAGTTCCTGTTAGAAATAGTCCCTGTTCCCCTCACTTTGGGAAACCAATTGGTTACTGAGCTACCACAGGCTACATCTGAGTGGAGGTTCTAGGTTATATCCATACATGGTCCTTGGTTGAATGTCAGTCTCAGAAAAGACCCTGTGCCCAGATATATTTGGTCCTTGTGGAGCTCCTATCCTTTCCCCATCAGACTAACTCCCCTTCTTTCTTATGATTCCCTGTACTCTGCCAAAGGTTTAGTCATGAGTCTTTGCTTTGAAAACACTGCTAGTTAGAGTCTTTCAGATGCGCTTTTTTTATACAATGGAATACTACTCAGCAATCAAAAAGGAGGAAATCATGAAATTTGCAGGCAAATGGTGGGATCTAGAAAAGATCATTCTGAGTGAAATATCCCAGAAGGAGAAAGACAAACATGGGATATACTCACTTATATAGACCTATAAGATATGATAAACATAATGAAATCTATACACCTAAAAAAGATAATCAATTGAGCGGACATGGGGTAAGATGATCAATCCTCGTTTAGAAAGACAGATGGGATGTGCATTGAACGTATGACAGGAGTCTACTGAGCGCATCTGAAAGACTCTAACTAGCAGTGTTTTCAAAGCAAAGACTCATGACCAAACCTTTGGCAGAGTACAGGGAATCATAAGAAAGAAGGGGAGTTAGTCTGATGGGGAAAGATAGGAGCTCCACAAGTCCCTCTTCTTTCATAATATTCCATGAACTCTGCCCAACAGTTGGCCATAAGTCTCAGCATCTGCTTTGATAGTCTGCAGGGCAGAGCCTTTCAGAGGCCCTCTGTGGCAGGCTCCTAACTTGTTCCCTGTTTTCTTCTTCTTCTAATGTCCATCCTCTTTGGGATGGGGATTTACTAACCATTTTAGTCTTGGTCCTCCCTCTTGATTAGTTTCTTTAGATGTACAGATTTTTAGTAGGTTTATCCTATACTATATGTCTACATAAGTGAGTATATATCCTGTGTGTCTTTCTGCTTCTGGGATAGCTCACTCAGGATGATTCTTTCCAGTTCCCACCATTTACTTGCAAATTTCATGAGAATTTGAAGGATAAATATGCTCCACACTTATGCATGGTTGTAACACAGAAGTAAAAATAACAGGGGGAAAAATGATCTAGGTATGGTCCACATTAAATTATTTTCATTATTTTGGAGCTAGGAAAGACCATCATATTATATTTAGCTGAGAAGGGAAAACCATCCCACCACTTCACCAGGGGCAACAAGTAGTTGCCATATGTAGTGTATAAAGTAAGATTTTTTTTTTTTTCAGTTTTTAGTATAATTTATGATCATGTAGTCAAGATGTCCCAGGTGTCTGATGAGGGGCAACTAAGAGTTGAATACACTGGCTTGAATGAGGTAAGTGGCTGACAGAGCTCAGAGTTAACAGGCAAGTTTTGTTTGATAAATGCCTATATCCTCCCAATAGTACCAGAAAGTAAGTGGGGAGATTTCTTCTTCCCATAGTAGGTATATTGCAGATAAGACGTGGCCTGTGAACTGGCATTAGAATAACTCAAAAGAACTAATGTGACCTCAAAAAAAAAAAAAAAAAAACCTTGTTTGTTGGCTATAAAGAAAGATAAGAAAACTTTGATATCTGCTTTCTAATATTGAAATAACTGTCTTTTAAAAAATATTTATTTATTTATTAAAGTTTATTCACTTTCTATCCCAGCTGTAGCTCCCTCCTTCATCTCCTCCCAACCCCAACCTCTCTCCCTCTTCTTCTTCTATGACCCTCCCCCAGTCTAGTAATAGGGAAGGTCCTCCTCCCTTTCCATATGACCCTAGTCTATCAGGTCTCACATTCCATCTTTAAGAAAGCAAATGGCATTGTCATTCTACACCTTAATTTAAAAACAAAATTCAAAGTTCTTGTGTTTTTATATGTCCTGTTCTGCACACATTTTCAATATGGCTCAAAAGAGGCTTTTACCAGAAAGGTAAACTTTTGAATAAAAAAATGTGGGAAAAAATTATAAGATTTGGGTTGTTAAATTGCAACTAATTAACATAACATAAATATTTGAATTCTACACTAAAGTAAAAATATATGATTGAATATTGTTAAAATAATTTGATATTTCATTTAGTATTGGGCAAAATATATTCTGTTGATCTATGAACACTAGGGACTCAGTCTACCTGATATTATAACATTCACTAATTGAAACCTGGTTTCTTTTTATTTTATTTTTTATTATTAATTACAATTTATTAGCTCTATATCTCAGCTATATCTGCTCCCTCATTCCCTCCCAAACCCTCCCTCCCTCATCTCCTCCCTGCCCCTTTCTAAGTCCACTGATTGGGGAGGGCCTCCTCCCCTTTCATCTGATCCTGTTTTATCAGGTATCTTCAGAACTGGCTACAAAGTCCTTCTCTGTGGTTTCTAAGCAAAGCACTAGAACAAATGCATGTTAACCTTGGTTACTAACTATAGGTAAAGGAAGCATGGCTCCATTACATGAGCATAAAAGCTGTAAAATTCTTCTTAAGCAAAAAAAAAAAAAAAAAAAAATCTATTTTCTTCACGTTTTAATTTAGAAAAATACCTACATTGTTACCTTGATTATATTTTTGAATAAATAATACAGAATGAAGTATGTTAATGAATAGTAATGGGAAATTACCTGTGACCTACAATTATTTCTATTTTGTTTCTTTTTCCTCCTGCACAGCTGGAGCAATATTTTCAAAACAGTAATCTGAATTTACAATTGCCCTAGAAATTTGTTTTCAATGGGCACCTGTTGCTCTGAGAACAATCCTGTGCAGGCCATTGTACTTGTAATCATCTGGTTCCTGGTTGTGTTTACAGCCTTCCCCTTTCACAGCCTTCTATTTAAGGCCCCAACACCTCCTTCCCACTGTGCTCTTGCTATCCTGGGCACCTTTCTGCAGTTCACCTGCAGCTTGCCTTTGATTAACACCAGATATTTACACTTATTGTCCCTCCACATAAAATGTTCTTCTGAGGTCTTCACAAGCCTCCTTTTTTCTTACCTTTGAAAAACAACATGTATGTCTCTAGGGAATGTTGCCCATCCTTGACACATTTGCTATTCAAAGTTGGCCTTGTGTTCTCTTGTTACATTTCATGTGTCATGAAGCAGTGTTGTTGGCAAAGTTTTCCCAGTTTCAAGGTTGAATTCACACAATAGAAGGGTCTGATTGGAAGGAAGAAAAAAACGTATCATGTGTTTCTGTTAGGGCGTTTGGCTTGTACCTTAAATGTCTTTATTCAGTATCCAAGATTTCAACTTCTACCTGTGGCTCTGATATCTGTGTCTATAGCAAATCTTCCTTTATCTTTTCTTCCATAAATACAGTTTCTTAACTATTGAAGACACTCTCCTTTCCTGTTGTGATTGTCTTTTGTTTTTCCAATTCTGATTGTGTTAAGCTCCTATGCAAAGAATTTTCTCTAAAATTCTCACCCATTGATCACTGTTCACTTGCTAAATGAAAGAAAAAAATATATTGGCATATCACTGACAGTTTTCCAAATTATCTGAAGACTACAGCTATGTAATCAGTTTTTCCTGCTCTAGTTGAACATGGCCATTTCCTTCAAAAAAACCGAAATATGTGTCATAGATTATATGCAAATCACCTCTATGTCAGTCATGTCATCAAAGCATCTATTTTGACTATTGTACATGTCTTTCAAATATGATTCTCCCTAAGAAAATTATGTGCACATCATTGTTATATGTAGGAAATAAAAATTTGGGCTTAAATTTTGCTTATGAATGAATACATAAATAAATTAATACAAATAAAGAAATATTAGTCACATAATAATCATTTAAAATAATAATATCCAGACTTATTTTCGAAACAAGAAGTAAAATTTACTAATAAACACAGGAAACACTGGCAAACATAACTACCCACCAAGAAAACACAAATTAAAATTAATTTGATATTCTATGTTTCCCGCTTGGAATGATTATAACCAAGAAATCAAATCAGCTCCCAACCAAGTAATGATCCCTGTTTTCTTTTCTGGTTTCCTGGTTTCTGTAGTGTATTCCAGGATATGTGCTCACATCAAAAGATAATAGGAAGTATATATGGGAGGGCTTGGAGGAAGGAAAGGAAGATGGGAAATGATATTATTATATTATAATCTCAAAAAGTAAAAAAAAAAAAACATTAATTTTAAAAGACAAAAATTCTAAAAAAATCAATTAAACAACAGAAAAATGCATGTTATGTAAAGAGATTTATAAAAGAGATAGAATTGCTTGGTTGGAAAATGCTGCTTATCAATACATGAGTTATTTCACAGAAATCCCAGAACTAGATATGGGATACATCCTCACAAGATGTAGATCAGAAATGCTCCAGAGGTCTCAAAATAAATATAGTTTCTTGTCATATCTCTTGGTTGTTTAAAAAATAAAGCTAACTGATAAATCCTAATGCTAATGCTAATGACAATATGCACATCAGCTGCAAGATATAGAGAAATCAAGCCAGATCTGAGGTCAAAGCTTTCTCCCTGATGCCTAATTTTCACAATGATGTACAGACCGCTAGGGAGGGAAAGACATCAGTTTTATGCAGTGGTAAATCCTATCAACTGCAGCACCAACCATGAGGCAGGATATGCACACTTCTGCAACACTGACTCCAGGGCTAAGGGAGTAGCCGCAAATCTGTAAATGGTTTTGAGGTCCATCTCACAAGAAAAAATTCATGTGTAATAGAATAAACCTGGTCAAAAACTCATGGCTTCTTTTACTTAATTACCATGGCACCAGTCCTCTTTCTAATTGTCTACTCTATGTTTATACTCAAAGACAAATGCTGTTCACAGCCTTAATAAGAGAACATTCTCTATATAGTGGGTGAATGCAGAGAATCTTGCTTGCTCAAGGTGCTGCAACAAGGGGGTGGTTGTATGCTAAGTCCTAAATAGGACATTTGTACGGTCCCCTCCAGGATATGAGGAATACCATACTAGAAGAAGCTTAAAGATGTGCAGAAGTAGTTCCTGAATGCTAACCTTTAGGTGTAACATAGATATTGCAAACATGACTTCATAAGAACTACATTTCTTTGCACTGCTTTGCACAATATTTGAGTTGTCAAGAGCTAATCATGACACTATTGCTCTCTGATGAGCTTTTGGCTATTGATGGATTGTAGAGAGGTGAAATCCACATTTTCACTTGGGAGTGGAGAGATGTTTCAGTGTTTAAAAGCACTGGTTCCTCTTCCAGGGACTTAGGTTTAGGTTTGATCACCAGCATCCACATGGTAACCCACAATCAATGTTAACTCTAATCTTAGGGAATCCAAATGTCATCTTTTGACCTCCAGAATCACTAGGCACACAAGCACACAGATAGACATGCAAACAACTACAACAACAACAAATATATATATATATATATTTATATGTATGTAAGTATATACTTACACACACATTATGTATATGTGTATGTATATATATATATATATGTATATATATACTTACATACACATTAAATAAATCAAAAACTATTTTAAAACAAACAAACATTGCTAGCCACTGGGGAGCCCACCAAGCACCATAGAATAGTTCTATAACCTTTCTCTCAGATGACAGTGGTTAGATTCAGTGGATCAAAAAACAAATTTCATGACAATAGGAACATGGACTATATACAAGGAACAAAATATAAATAATAAAGGGAACAAGTGAATCAACTGAAATAACTAGCTAGTCATCTAAACAGTTCTTTTTACAATTTATTTATTTTTTTATAAATTACAGTTTATTCATTTTGTATCTCCACTCTACCTCTTCCCTCATCCCTTTCAATCCCACCCTCTCTCCCTCATCTCTTTCCATGTCCCTCCCAAAATCCACTGATAGGGAATTTCCTCCTCCCCTTCCATCTGACCTTAGTCTATCAGGTCTCATCAGGACTGGCTGCATTGTCGTCCTCTGTGGCCTGATAAGGCTGCTTCCCTATCAGGGGGAGGTGATCAAGGAGCCACCCTCTGAGTTCAGAAAGTTCCCATTACTGGGGAACCCACTTGGAGACTGAGCTGCCATGGGCTAAACTGAGTTTTTATGATTACTACAATTTATTCACTTTATATTCCAGTTGTAGCCCCCTCCCTTATATCCTCCTGGGCCTACCCTCCCTCCCTCTTCTTCCTTATCTCTCTACCCAAGTCTACTGATAGGGGAAGTCCTCCTCCCCTACTGTCAGACCCTAGTCTATCAGGTCTCATCAGGACTGCCTGGATCGTCTTCCTTTGTGTTCAAGGAACAGGCAACAGAGTTCATGCCAGAGATTTCTTCTTCTCCCCTTACTAGGGAAACCTCATGGAGGCTGAGCTGTCTATGGGCTCTATCTGAGCAGAGGGTCTATGTCCTCTCTATGCATTGTCTTTGATTGATGATGCACCAGTCTCTGCAGTCCCCCTTGGGCTCTGCCCTTTTTGGCTTTGTTGTCTTTTGTGTGGTTCTACAGCTCCCAGTGTCTATCCTGTTTTCCCTTCTGAATGAGAATTAAGCATCTTCCCTAGGGTCTTCCTTTTTGTTTAGCTAGCTTTTTTGGCCTATAGATTTTAGTATGTTTATACTATATTCTATGGCTGATATCCTCATCTTAGTGAGTATATACCATGTGTGTCTTAGTGCTTTTGGGTTACTTCACTCAGGATGATCTTTTCTAGTTTTACCCATTTGCCTGCAAATTTCATGATTTCCTTGTTTTTAATAGCTGAGTAGTATTCCATTGTGTAAATGTATCACAGTTTCTGTAACTATTATTTGGTTGAGGGACATCTAGGTTGTTTCATGATTCTGGCTATTAGGAATAAAATTGCTATGAAATTAGTTGAGCAAATGTCCTTGTTTTATGGTTGAGCATCTCTTGAATATATGCCCAGGAGTGTTAGGGGATTAGGAGGGAGAGAGGGAGGGAGGGAGGAAAAGAGGGGGAAGAAGGGACAGAGAGTGGGATTGGGATGAAATGAGGGAGGGATCTACAACTGGGATCAAAGTGAATAAATTGTAAAAATAATAATAGTAAAAAAAAACAACAAAAAGAAAATGGCAGCTAGAATGCTAGAGGGTAATGCTGTAAAATGAATGACATTCAAACAAGAAATAGGAAATTAAGCAAACTGAAATAGAATAAACCTAGAAATAGTTTCCTTGTATTTTGTAGGTAGAAGAACTATTTTCATTTATTCTGTATATTTGGAATGTTATTAAAATAAACAGTTTATTGATGTGGAAAAAAAAGGAGCTGATAAGAGATTCTATCTTATCCACAAGATTAGGGAGAAACTGGACCATTTCCTGAATTTTTGAAATCAGAAAGGCCACCCAAACCCACTGACAAACCCACTCCAACAAAACAAAATCTCCTAATTCTTTCCAAAACTTATCCACCCACAAATAACTAAGCACTCAAATATATAAGCCTATGGGGACCATTCTCATTCAAACCAACACTGGAAAGGAAGCATTTAAAAAAAATACCACCTGTCTGTAATGCTGTGAGCCATTACACAAGCATGACAACATAGGCATAAAGTCTAAGAAGTATCACTCAGATGTTGGTGGCAACCAGAAGCTGCCTATTGAATGCATTTGTGTATGTGCATATTCATAAATATCCCTAAATATAATCCATTCAATCCTTCTAATGCTACCTGTACGTATATTTTTATGGCTGACAATTTGGCATTTGACAACCCATTGGTGTGTTCTTCCTTGGGGAAGGTCACCTCTGCCATTCCCATCTCTTTTCACTTGCCTAAGTTTCTTTGTGTAGGATTAAGGTGTCATGGTCCTTTCTCTGTCCATTTGGGGATGTTCATTTCTATCATCCTTGTAAGCTCACATTTAGGCAGTTATGTTAGTGAGACTTGTGTGTAATGTGTAGCTTCTAATATCAGTAAAAGACACAATCGTATAGAAAAATAACCAATTATCTGGCTCTTTTCACCCCTCCCTCCCAACCTTTTTCTTTTTTTTTTTTTTTTTTGTAATTTTCCCTGAGCCTGGGAGTGTTTTGGAGATGTAACTACTGGGATAGGGCTCCACAACTTTGAATTTTGATTGGTTGTGGTTTTCTTTTATAGTCTTCGTTTGTTTCAAGAAAAGTTTCCTTGACAACGGGTGGCAACTACCCTTATTGGTAGGTACAAAGACAAATTTCATAAATTATTGTTAGAAATAATTCTGATCTAGTACACTAATGGCTGTAGATTCTATTCCAACAAGCATGACTTTGCTTGTACTGATTAGTCAATTAGGTTTCCAGTACCAGGCACAGTCTCCCTCTTGTTGAATAGGTCCTACGTCCACCCACTTAGAGAGGTGTTGGTTGCTGCTAATATATATATATTCCACTGCTGCACCCTTAAGGTTATGGAGCCATGCTGGTTGTTGATGTGATTCTTAGGCTTCATAGCTGGATATGACTGTTGGATGCCTCCTTTCTTTGTGTTGTACCTTCTGGTACCGTGAAAAGGAATCTTCAGGGAGGAGGCTTTCAGGTAAGTTCCATCTGAGGGCCCTCTGAGCTCTGTTTTTGAAGTGCATGATTTCTTTTGAAATAGTGGCTTACTGAAGTTTTTTTTTTATTTTTCTCTAGATTTAAAATATATGTAAGTCATCTAAAGGTTTTTTAAATTCTCACTTTCCATGAAGATTTATATTAATTCCCTCTCACCAACTCCAGTCTAAACTTTGGAAACTATTGTTAATTTATTTCCTAAAGAACTTACATTTTAGAAGGTATATTCACAGTATTTTAAGTACATAACACACACACCGGAGGGCATGTAGTCATTCATTGTTATTTTGTCAGCAACAGTAGAATGAAAAGAATCATCACCCCAGTGGAGCTGCCTGTGACACAGAAGGCCTTCACTGACTCTTGAATTCCACTATGGAGAACAGATTTATCACATATTGTAAAGGCTTAGAGCACAAAGTATGACAGTATAGATCTCTGGAGAGATAATTTTCTGGAGTTACTCACATGGAAACAGCTATTCTGTAGCAATGTTGATTCCTATGATAAAATTTCTCAGACTTGGGCTGTACCAACCACTCAGGGTTTCTCAACAGTATCTCAGCAGTGAGAGCAGAGCGACGGACAAGCTGTACTATGGACCACAAAACCCCGACATCTGTGTTTCTTAGGTGAGAGGAGAGACCACAGGGAAAATGAGGGTTCCACTTCAGGCCACCCAGATAATCCCTGGGTTCCCAAAGCTGTAGCCCTAGTCCACCTGCCCAATCCTACCAAGATAATGGACTCAAGAAGTAAGTTGGAGTAACTATTATAATATCTAACAAAATAGACTTTCAACCAAAACTAGTCAAAAGAGATGAGGAAAGACACTTCATAGTCATCAAAAGAAAATTCCACCAAGAAGACATCCAAATTCTGAACATCTAGGCCCCAAACACAAGGCACCCAAATTTGTAAAAGCTTAAGCTTAAATTTAAGGACATTGAGCATTTCTTTAAGCGTTTCTCTGCTATTCTATATTCCTCTGTTGAGAATTCACTGTTTATCTATACTCCATTTTTTTATTTGGTTTGTTGGTGTCTAATTTCTTGAGTTCTTTATATATCTGGGTATTAGCCTTATACCAGATGTTGCAGAGACTGATTTACCAACGGAGGATCATGCATGGAGAGGACCTAGACCCACTGCTCAGATGTGGCCAATGGGTAGCTCAGTCTCCATGTGGATCTCTGAGTGATGAGAGCAGTGGCTACCTCTATCATGAACTCAGTTGACTACTCTTTGATCACTCACTCCTGATGATGCAGCCTTGCCTAGCCACTGAAGAAGAGCATCCAGGCAGTCCTGATACTTAAGGTATGGGCAGATGACAGTAGTGGAGAACTCCTCCTTTCAGTGGAGTAAAGGAAGAGGATAAGGTGAAGAGGGAGGGAAGTTGGAGCTGGGGAAGTTGAGGGAGGGGGATTCAATCTGGATATAATGAATAAATTGTGAAAAAATTAAAATTAAAATTAAAAAAGAAGTAGGGCCATTGCTGTGATAAATGATGCTGTTCTAAAGCACATAAAACTGCTATGTGGGAAGAAGGTAGAAGAGCTTGTAACTTTAAGCTAGACATTTTATAGAATGCTGTAAACAGATTTTAATAAGTCATCCTTATGGGAATTTGGAAGACCAGAACACCAAGATACATGTGAAGATGTAGCTCATAAGGTTTCAGAGGACAAGACCAACTCTCTAAGGAATTTGGCCAGATATCAATTGTGCTTTACTTAATTATTGGCAAAGAATCTGGATGCATTCTACCATGTCCTGAATATGTGAGGGGGGCTACATTCAGAAGAAATGAATCAGGCTCTTGAAGAAAACTTTAGAGTACAACAGCAACCAGCCTGTCATGCTTATTCTTTTATCCAGGTCTGTGTGAGAAAGTGCTACATGAGTAACAAACCCAGAACAATTTGCCATTTGGAGAGAAAGAAACAGATTCAAAGCTACAGACAGGCCTGTGCTGAGAAATGAATTGTGCTTGTTATAGAGATTAGCACCATTATAGAGAAATCTCTTGCTTTGCATCTTAAAAATACGAAAGGTGCCCTGAGTGTAAGAGCCCAGTCACCGAAGGCTCTATCTAGTGAAAATCCAAATCTGTATGAACTGAGAGAGCCTAAACACAAACACCACTAGAGTAGTTGCTCTGCTTGAAAGCAGCCACCTAAGGGAATGATGTTTTCAAGGGTAAAGTGGGAAGGGACAAAGAAGCCAGTGTAACCCAAGTCCAAGAAACCAGGCTATACCTCAAGTTACATGCTGAACTTTGGATCCTTGTTCTCATGGTACTGGTTTCACAGGTATGATAGATCTGAGCCTGGCAAGTTCATAGAAGCTCGTACTAAGGTTCTATGAGGCCACTGAAGCCAGACAATATACATCAGGTTCAGTTTCCTGAAAATAGTAGAAGAGTGACTACTGCATGAAAATGTGAAAGTGAAGCCTTGGCTGTAACGGACATAGATCCCACAGTCCTGGGTATGCCGAGACAATGGGATGCACACCAAGGAAAGCAGCATGCTTGGATTGGTGGCCTGGGAGAGAGACTGTGTGTGCTTCAAGAAGATAATTTAAGGGGTGAGAGTATTTCAGCTCTTTAAAGTCCAAATGATTTCATAACAAATGCCAAATGCCTGCATGGACCTTCAGGATGTAGTGTCTGTTCTGTTTGTATTTTGATGGGAATTTCATTGAATCTGTACATTGATTGCTTTTGGTAGGATAGCCATTTTTATTATGTTAATCCTAGTAATCCATGAGCATGGGAATGCTCTTTCCATCTTCTGATTTCTTTTTCAACCTCTTTCTTCAGGGAATTGAGGTTTTTGTTTGTTTGTTTGTTTTTGTTTTGTTCTTTTCTTTAGAAGTCTTTTACTTACTTGGTTAGAGTTACACCAAGATAATTTTTGTTGTTTTGTTTTGTTTTGTTTTGTTTTGTTTTGTTTTGTTTTGTGGCTATTGTGAATGATGTTGTTTCCCCAATTTCTTTCTCAGCCCATTTGTCTCATGTATATAGGAAGACTACCGATTTGGGAGAGTTAATTTTTTTGCAAGCCACTTTGCTGAAAGTGTTTATCAGTTGTAAGAGTTTCTTGGTAGAATTTTTGGGGGACACTTACATATATTATCATATCATCTGTGAATACTGATTCTTTGACCTCTTCCTTTCTGATTTGTATTCCCTTGATCTCCATTAGTTTTCTTTTTGCTCTAGCCAGGACATCAAGCATCTTGCTGAAAAGATATCAATAGTGCGGGCAGACTTTCCTTGTCCCTGATTTCAGTGGAATTCATTTATGTTTCTCTCCATTAATTTGATATTTGCTATAGGCTTGCTATATATTGCTTTACTATGTTTAGGTATGGGTCTTGTCATTTGTCAAATGCTTTTTCTTCATCTAAGGAAATAATTATGTTTTTTTTTTCCTTTTAGATTGTTTATATGGTAGATTACATGGATGGATTTCTGTTTATGGAACCACCCCTACATGCCTGGGATGAAGCCTTCTTGGTCTTTGTAGATGATATCTTTCATGTGTTCTTGGAAGGTTTGTGAGTATTTTAGTGAGTATTTTTGTGTCAGTGTTCATAAGAAAATGTGGTCTGAAATTCTTTTTTTGTTGAGTCTTTGTGTGGTTTAGGTATCAAGGTTACTGTGGCTTCATAGAATGTTTGGTAATGTTCCTTCTCTTTCTATTTGGTTGAATAGTTTGAAGAAAATTAGCTGGTATTAGCTCTTCTTTGAAAGTCACAGAGAATTCTGTGCTGATGCCATCTGGCCATGAGTTTTTGTTTGGCTGGAAAACTTGGTGACTGCTTGTGTTTTCTTAGGGAATATAGGACTATTTAATTTGTTTACCTGATCTTGGATTCAACTTTGTTAAGTGAGATCTATCAGGAAAATTGTTCATTTACATTTTCATATTTTGTGGCATATAAGCTTTTTAAGTAAGACCTAATGATTCTTTGGATTTCATCAGTGTCTGTTATTATGTCCTCCTTTTCATTTCTGATTTTGTTTATTTGGATATTGTCTCTCTCTTCCTTTTAGTTAGTTTGTCTAAGGGTTTGTCTATCTTGTTGATTTTTTCAAAGAACCAGCTCTTGGCTTTGTTGATAGTTTGAATTGTTCTGTTTGTTTCTCATTTATTGATTTTAGCCCTGAGTTTGATTACTTCTTGCCATCAACTTCTCTTGGGTCTAGGTCCTCTCCATGCATGGTCCTCCATTGGAGCATCAGTCTCTGCAACCCTACATCTGGTACAAGGCTAATATTCAGATATATAAAGAACTCGAGAAATTAGACACCAACAAACCAAATAAAAAATGGAGTATAGAGCTAAACAGAGAATTCTCAACAGAGGAATAGAGAACAGCAGAGAAACACCTAAAAAATGCTTAACATCTTTAAGTCATCAGGGAAATGCAAATCAAAACAACCCTGAGATTCCATCTTACACCTATCAGAATGGCTAAGATCAAAAACTCAAGTGACAGTATATGCTGGAGAGGATGTGGAGAAATGGGAACCTTCCTCCACTGCTGGTGGGAGTGAAAACTCCTACAACCACTTTGGAAAGTAATCTGGTACTTTCTCAGAAAATTGGGAATAATACTACCTCAAGGCCTTACTTTGTATAAAGTTTCCATTCTAATTATTTTCATGTGCTTATTGTAAGTGTTATAACTCATATGGAAAGGTAGCCTGGCAGTTGGGAGCTAAGAAATACCACAAACTCATAGCAATGACAAATCTCACACAACATAATTATTGTGAGAGAAAAACACAGGATGGTGGCTGCCTCTGCTCAGTGGAAAGTAGCAGAGAACCGAGCACACACACAGGATTTATATAGGATTCTTGGGAGAGGGTGGCTTTGCAGTAGGGAAGGAGAGATTTCCAGGGTGAGGGGCTGGTAGGATTTCAAGTCCAGAGGTTGGGCTTTTTACTCTGTAGGGCAGAGACTGAGCTCAATGTTAGGGCAGTTAGCATGTTCTGTTGGTGGAATCTGGTGGCTGAAGATACTCAGTTGAGATACTTGGCTTCTGAAGTCGCTCAAGGGGCTTACACTTATGACAAAGTAACAAACGAAAGCAACTTAAACAAGGAATAATTGGTTTTGGCTGACAAGTCAAAGGTTTAGCAAATTATGGTGGAAAGTCATGGCATGTCATATTGCTTCTGTAGTCAGGAAGCAGAGAGAGACTGTTGCTACTACTTGGAATGTTTTCTTCTTTTTAACCTAGTGCAGAGCCCTAATCCATGGAATGATGCTGCTAACACATAGGACGTGTTTTTATAAATCAAGGCAATACAGAATGTCTCTCGCCAGCATGACAAAAATATTTATTTCTTGGGCAATTCTAAATCCTATTAAGTTGCTAATCAACATTAACTATAACAATGCAATTTAGAGACAATTTAGATTCTTGTTCTTGTGTTTCATTTTATTTCTCAATTTAAGGTACTAAGGTCACAATATTATAATGCAGTTCTCATTTTACATTGTAGACACCAAACCAAATATTTGTGCATGTTAGGTGAATAGCTATTCATCTTCATAATACTAATATAGTCATGGAGGAAGAGAAAAATGTGATGTTGCTTTTGCTTTCATAAAGACAAAGCCTGGATACAAAAAATAAAAATAGGTACTTATTTTTGTTTTTATGTGAACAATCTTTTAAATGAACTATTTCTAATATCCATTTATGTTTGTATCACTCTCTCTTTCTAACTTTCCCTCTCTGTGTGTCCCTCTTCCTCTTTCTCTGATGATCTCTCTAATTTGCTTTTATTCAAAATAATATATTACATGATTTTTCTTCCAAATCATGGCATAATGTCAAAAACAACAAAGAAAAGCCACATCTTATACAGGAATGGGGGAAACAAAGGAAAAGAATAAAGCCTTATGACACAATCCATTAACAGTGTGGAAAAAAATCATTTCTATAGTCCAACTGCCACTTAAAACCCCTCCAACCTCTTCTACTTGTTGAGCCTTTCTTTAAGTAATTGAGGAGAGGGAAAGGCAGGGAGTGGAGCGTAAGATATACCGCAGTTGATCTGAATTCGCAAGGTAGCTTTAGAGAGCCAGGATCGTGTACATGTGTGTGCATGTACATGTCCGTATGTAAGACTAGTATTGACTCTGACTTTGGGAGCTGGGAGAAAAAAAGTGTAGAGTTGTATTTCTCTTATCTTAATAAAATAGGAATCCCTCCCTTTTTTTTACAACAAGTGTTGACAGGGCTCAGAAAAATTTGCTGTGGTTGTAATTTTCATACTTTAAAATAAAACTGGAAAGGAAGGGAAAGAAAGAAAAAACAAAAACAAAAAAGTGGATATTGAATAAAAGTGTCATCAAACATCCCCACTGAACAGCAATAATCTTACAAAATATGTCAATTTTCATAAGTATTTCATAAATATTTTCTTCTTTCTAAGATTCTTATGTGACATTCTTTTGTGCCCTATTTTTTTTTTAAATTTCTAAACACACATTGTAATTAGTTACATTGTCTTCAATATCTAATACTTGTATGTTTCATACATAACAGCAGATATCAAGAGTAGGAATGCCATTTCTGTGGGAAGAGCCATTCATCAGGAGTTCCTTGTAGCTCTTTTATAAGTTTGGCACGTGAATTTCATTACTATTTGACTCTGATTTGCCGCTTTTGTATTTCAGGAGCCTGAAAAAGGAATAAAAAAGAACCATCTAAATGCTGTATGGTTTTCTGAGTAAGAATGCCTGTAATTCCATTTGTTCACAGCATGCAGCTTGGTTACAATAAGATACAGAGTTGGGTTCCTCAGTGCTAACCCCAATAAGAATATCAACCACATCCATCATCCTATCTTCCTTTTATATCTATACAATGCCAAGCTCAACAGTGTCTTCCAGACACAACAGGACCAATAGACATATGAAATCACAGTTACTGTGAGAGCATTCACAGACATACAGACATGCCACAAGTGCAAACCAGACAAACTACCAGTAGTAAAAAGGGAAAGTATAAAGAAAGTCCCACCCTAACCAAGAAGCTATTTGCAATTGACACCTTCCAAATGAATGACCAAATTAAATGAAACTATGGTGAACTTTTTGTTTTGTTTTGATATTTTTTATTGGTATGTTTGTTTTAGTTTTCGTTCTGACAGGGAGAGAGAGAGAGAGAGACAGAGAAAGAGAGACAGAGAAAACAGAGGTCATAAATCAATTTTGGCTCTCTTCCTCAGTCACTCACTACATTATTTTTGAAATAGAGTCTGTTTAAAATTTCCTCTGTTATTATTGTGTATGTGCATGCACACACATATCACATTGGACATGTGCATAAAGCTATCTGCATGAGTCAGAACAATGCAATTGCGGGTCTGTTCTCCTCCTCCAGCCTTTATGTGGGACACAAAAATAAAACTAAAGTGATTGGGCTTGCATGGCTAGCCTTTTTATCTGTTGTAAAACCTGCAATCCTGAGAAAGAGTCTTTTTAGGGACGATGGATCTTGCCGATATGAGTGGAGGGCTTAGGCAGCAAACTTCACAATTTCTCTGTCTCTGTGACAAGATAACTGGGTTTTCAGACAGTCCCTGACACACCTGCTTCACACCTGTGGAACAAGTATGTTAATGAATGACTCCACTATTTAGTCTGATCTTGACTTTTAAACTATGCAAAAGGCACAGAGCAACAGATGCTTCAAGAACTCCATACTGTAAGTATCTGTAACTCTGTGAATAGTCAAGAGTAGTCACATTTTTTTTTTCCAATGCAGTTTATTCAGGAACCTTGAACAATCATCTGACCCTGGGGAAAGCCAGCCCACAGCTTAAATAGCCTCTGGGTAGCCAACCCAGGCGTGCCACGTGGGCAATGCAGATAGGTCCACATACATGGAAGCAAGCCAGATCCTCAGCCTTAGCCAAATGTGGAATTGTTCGTGACAGAGAGCACTCACCATCAGGAAGGTGGAAGGCGGAAACCAGCTCCATCTTTAAGGCATAGCATTCCGCAGCTCTCTACAGTTCCCCCTTTTTGTTTTAGACGCATCAGGCAAGAGTAGAGGTCTGATCTCTGATATTAGAAAGAAATTGGGACTTTGTACCGATGTTCATTTAGGTGTCATCCACCCAACGAGCATCAGACCCGTCCGATACCTTTTTCTCAGAGGCGGGACCTGGGGCATCAACCCGCATGCAATCAGACATGCTCTTCTCTGGGTCCAAAGCGGCTGACCCTGAGTGCAGTGCTTAGCCTCGCATCCTGAGCGTATCATTTTAGCTTTTTATGGTGTCCAACCATGCTTGGGGAGAATGTCCTGCTTCAATGGCTGTAAAGGCCTGAATGATCATGGCTGCATCACACTGTTGTGAGACTCTAATCTTGCATATATACCACAGGCAAACCAAGGAGACCAACACCAGAGTAGTCACATCTTTAACCAATTCTGTTGCCCATGGCCTTGGTCACTTTATTCGAACATGAGTAGAATGGAAAGAAACTGACTTCAGTGGACACTACCTCAGTTACTATCTCATAAGCAAACAAATGAATGAACAAACCAAATGAAAGTATAGTGTTGGAAAGTAGTCAAATGGTGATTGCTTTATTACGAGTAGTTACTGGGATAGACATGTTCTTTGATGCATGCAGTGTATTTAAAAATTGAATTAGCAATCAAATTCAAATTTGCTTTTCATTAAAAGAAAATGTATTACCTATTTGTTTGGCCAGATTATCTGTGGGCACTGGGTCAACATTCTTACAGAGCAAAGTTCAGTTTCGAATAAATAGACTTGCTTCTCTCAAGGTGACCTGTTGACTAGCTTCCCATATTCCATGTCGCTTCTGGCACACATTTTTTTTTAGGTTTTCTGCCTGGTCACCACTGGCAGCCAAACTTGGATTTTATGAAATAAACCTCTTGTCATATCTCAAAATAATTTCAAGCAATAATGAATACAAATGTCCCATCATATAGATACAGGTATTTAATAATAATATAATATTTACCCTATAACAAGTACTTTATTACTGCATATATTTGTACATAAGGAGAGTTTGGCGTTAAGTATCTGCAATAGTTTGACTGTGGGTTAGGAAAGAGTTCAATCCTCTATGTTTAGGGAATAGCTACATGGTATGCTGTTAATACTCAGTGGTAGAGCACTTGATTGATATGCCTGAGGCCTTGAATCAGATCCCCAACACTGAAAAAAATAAAACAAAAATCTAAGCAAGAACTAAATTGTATCAACAGACACTGAAGGATTAATGAATCTTCTAGAGATTTTATATACAATAAGTAAAATGTGTCCTCTTAATTCTTCCACTTCTCCTGGCTGCTAACTTATCACTTGCTTGTTCCTTCCTTGACTGCAGTGAATATCTGTTCCTGTAAGTTAGTATAGTCAGTCCAGCTTGCTCAATCTCGGGAATTCCTTAAATGTAGCTTTAAAATGGTCCAAGGTAATCTTTATAGATCTTTATATTTAAAAAAAGTTAGTTCTGAGAACAACTCTAGGGCAGTGTGTCAGGAACCAAGATTAGAGAAGTGGAGAAACCCATCTGAGGAGTTTCCCAAGGAAAGACGAAATGGAAGGGGCACCATGCACTACATCCCAACTGGTTTATGTCCTCTAGCTACAAGGGGACCCTGACCAGGCCGGAATGGTCCTGTGAAAGAATAAACAAGAAACGGATCCTGGAGAATTCTTTGAAAGAATATTGGGAGGTGAAGAACAATTTTATGGGGTATTTCTCTAAGATTATAAATTATCATGGCTTACAGTATTTTTTTTTAATCTATAATGAATGTTTCTGGGAAAACTATAAACCTAAAATCTAGGAGAATATCAAGCCAGAATTCATATTCATTTTCTGAGCAGAACAATTGAAATAGTTCCTCCTCTATTCTGAAATTTATCGTTATTTACCATCAGTAAATGAGATGAATAGAATTTTTGTTCAGCTTAGATATTTCTGCACTATCTACCTGGCTTCATAGGGCTTGTGTAATGAGGTAGACTGATGTGGACATACATAGTAAGGTATCTTGTAAATAATCCTGGTGTTGGTTTCTGATCCAAATTTCTTGTAACTTCTACTACCCCCCATGAAAGTGACAGATTTGTTGCTTTGTTTGTGAGGTCGATAATTCACAGAAGCAACGTGGAAGAATAGAGGTAGGGAGAGGAAATACCATCAAAACATTGTACCCAAAACTCTCCAAGAGCCAAAGAAAAGTTTTTAAAAAAATGCTTTTTTTTGTTGTTTTAACATAATAGTTCAGGATGCTATCTTATTGGGGAGCATTTGTTCAGCAATCTCATAAATTTAACACTACACAATTATCTTAATCGAAGAAAGAAAGTATTTTTGGATCATCAGATCCTATTTAATACAGACCTATAACCACCTAACCCTGATCCTCAGTCACTGACATCATATGAACCATTTCACTGTCCCACCAGCTTAAGTAACTGTGCATAATAGCATTATATTTTCAAACTCTTATCTCAAAGCTTTTCTTAGTGACACTCAGAGCATCAGAAGGAAATGTCTGGAAAATGTAGCGGAACAAACGTTGATGAGCATCAGAAAATAAAGGTCTTTGACACTCAGGTACACATCAACATTTTGCTCAGATGAAACAGCTTTAGGCAAACTCCAATAGATGAGAAGCAGCCAACGTTTTTTTTTCCCACTTGGCAAAATGGATAAATAAAGTTCACACACCTGTCTAGAGAGCTACAATGACAGGGTTTTGTAGATAGCCTGAAAAGCTTTTTAATCAATTATATAGATCCCCTCGGGTCATTCCTCTGTGGTAGTGTACTGGTTAGTGTCACTTTGTATCTGGAGAAAAAACTGAAATTCACTACTCTTTTTCATGTAGAAGCATTTTAATCCAGCAGCATGGCTGCTCTGGCCAGGAATCATATAAAAAGCCCTTCCAGGTTTATATGATCCCTCTGGAAGGTAGACATACCCTGGATTACGGTGTGGTCTGCATGGAATAATGACATGTCCTCAGTTCACACCTTTTAATACCAAACAATGAAGGTAAGATTAGTTTATAGAAGGACACAGCCATGTTTGAAAGTGAGATCTAATTGAAGGGCAGACAAAGTGACAAATCAGAGAAAAAATTGATAAAATGTCTCAGACATAAGATATTCACAACTCTCACTAGAATGGGCAGGGAAGAGGCTACTTAAGAGCAGTGCAGGGAGAGAGAGAGAGAGAGAGAGAGAGAGAGAGAGAGAGAGAGAGAGAGAGAGAGGAGAGAGGTTTTAGCAAGGGTTTCTTAATAGAACAGTCAGGCAGAGCAATTCAGTAAGAAGTTAGGAGAAGCCAGTTTGAATCAGTCAGCTTGGAGAGGAGTTTAGGCTGAGTTGAACCAGCCAGCAAGTGTTTAGAAAGAGCTAAAAAGGCTTGGAAATGAATGACTCTCATCTCATCCTTTCTTCTGAGAAAATAAAAACATTAACATTTTTATTTTCATTCATTCTTCTTAGAGGGTTCCCTCTTCTGAGGGAGATGATGAAATCATGTGAGTAGTTTCAGGATAATTCAATGGTATACATGCCTCTTCTTTATTTGAGCAAATAAACATATTTATAAGATCTTACAGTATTTCCTTCCATGAAATATCTAAAGCCATGTTCCTAGTCTGTTTTTTCTCTTTATATTTGAGAAATTAGACTCCTAAAGAAAAATGCCAATGTTTTCTGAAGTTTCCATGTCCAGTCAAAAATGGTTTTAAAATTGGATGTTAGAGACTGAATCATGTCTTCTTTCTACTTTATACCTTAAAACCCATGTGTTGGACCCCTGGATTCTATATGTTTTCATAAGCTGATTGGAGTTTTAGGAACTAGTAAAGGTAATAGAAAGCTGAAAAGAAGGAACTCTATCAACAGATTGGTATCTTCATTTGAAGAAGAAAGATGCAAGAAGCCACTTGTCTAGTAGGAAGCACACTTGAGTTCATGGGAAGACCACAACAATATCCAAACTGGATCCCATTCTGTAGACAGCCTAGGGTTAGCCTCCATAAATGCTTAGCCTCGAGAATTTATTCTGCTTATGCTGTTCAGTCTGACTTACTCTCTTAAAATGGCCCTACCAGACAAATGTGTATGTGTGTGTGGGAGGGGGTTGTGAATCTATACTTATAGCCACATCTTTTCGTTGTGACACACTGCCCCAGACATTTTCAAATACAGAAGCATTCAAATGTATGAAAAAAAGCCCTCTTTTTACATTTGAACTTTTTATGGAAAAAGATAAAAATAACCCATCGACTTGTTTTTCATTTTTTGCAGGTTATTTTCCTTTTTTGCTGCTGGATAATGAAATGATAAAAGTGCTCAAAGTACGTTTAGTTGGTTATCAAGAGAAATCAATACTGCTTTGTGTTTCAAAGGGAAAGGCATGCAAGGACGCTGAGGTATTAAATACAAGTGGATTGAATAGTTATTTGTGAGGGGGTTGCTAACGATTGAATTACTATTTTATTTTAATGTCATAACATGGCAGCACTCAAGATTACCTTTCACTTCTAATAATACCATTTACATGGAAGTGGGAAAAAGCCTCTGAAGTGGCCAAACGCTGTTTGCTGAATGGATCATGATAACACTAGAAATTACTCTGGAGGAAAAATAATCAGATTCCCTGCCAGGCTCTGGGGAAAGGTTAATGTTCCTTCACTGAAATAAAGTAAAGCAAAAACAAAATCCATAAAGCACACATTTATGATGGTAGGGAATGAACATATTGGTCTTAGGGTCTCAGGTTAACTCTTAACAGCTCAGAATTAGAACCATGGTTTTGACTTACTGTTGTCAGTGGTGGAAGTTTAGGTTTTTGTTTATTTGGGTTGGTTGCCTTTTTGTTTGTTGTTATGTCTTAACTAGTAAGGCTGTAGTTGGATATTGCTGCCATATAAAAAAAAAAATACTAAGTCCCAACATTTCTGTCAATCATTGTCACCAATACTTAAATTTTGAAACTGGCATAATACCATCAACATCACTTTTCAGAAGAGAGTGTTGAAACGAGTTGAAATAATCTGCCCATATCTGGGAAGAGAGAAAGCAAGTGTTCATGCATAAGCCCTTCTAGTCCTAGAGGAAGGTCATATCATTACAAACTCAAAGAGGTGGACACCTGGATTGTCATAGGTATCTTCATGCAAGCATAAGCTACTTCTTGAGCACACAAATGTTAATTCTTTGCTCAACTAAAACAGCTTTCAAATGAAGAATCTGGGATTATAACTTTAAAAAAATAGCCCTGAATCCCATGTGCATGAGTGCTCATTACTCCTTATTGACTCCAACACGATGAAGCTAAGCTCTTGGAATCTTCTGTGGCTGAGCAGTTCAGGATATAGAGTAAAATCAGGCAACTCCTCTCCTTGTGAAAACAACTACTGTAGTTTTCTTCGTAGATTCTTTTCTTGCAGCTCTGTCTGATGACAGCCTCCTAGTGTCTAGCACAGCAAGCTCCTTTCCTTAACCCATGTTCTACAACAATAGTACTTGTACAAAGTGGCTAATAAATGCACAGTTAGAATAAGTATTCACAGTGTGAGTGGTGTGAAACATTTGTCATGTAGATGATTTATCCTTAGTAGATAGCATTTTAAGAACATGTAATCTTGGAGTTTTTATCCAAAACTGTAGCCAGAGGGGGTAACTATACCCCAAGGCACATCAAAACTGCCATGGTGCCTCTCCAGCTCTAGCTTTCTCCATTGTCTATATGCCTGAATATGAAGCAGGGATTGTAACCATGTACTTTCCAAAATTTACCACCTTCTGCTTAATTTTTAATTTAAAACTATAAAAACACAAATTTCAACTCTTTAATAACTTTTTCAAAAAATGAATTTTGTGAAAGAAATATTGGTTATCCAATAGCAAGTGGTCAGACCTGAAAACAAACAAGTAACATTAGACAGACTTAAAAAAAATTGTATTTATCTATTTAAGAATACATTTGCATAAAAATATAGAGAGTTCCATGCAACAATTACTGAAATTGACATAAATTTGAAAGAGAGCAGAAAAAATTATGTAAGATAATTTGGAAGGGAGAAAAGAGAAAAAAAAAGTTATAATGTAATCACATTATAATCTCCAAAAATAAAATAAATAACAAAACACATCCCATCCAAATATATGTGTGTATATGATATATCTTTATGTATATGAATGTCTGTGAATTTCTATCGCCCTTCTATCTCTTTCTGTGTGTGTATGTGTGCATTTGTGTGTATGTGTGTGCATGTGTGTGCATGTGTGAGTGTGAATCTACACAGTCAACTTGAACTATTAGTATTCATGGATGCTGATAATCTATTGCATTTGAAGGTTTTAAAAAAGGGCCTAGAAGGAAAAGAGGGACAGTGGGTGGGGCTGGAGGAGACAAGGCAGAGGGCTGCAGCAGGGATACAAAGTGAATAAATTGTAACAAGTAAATATATAAATAAAATTTAAATTTAAAATATGCCTTATTATTTTACTTACCCATACTCATATTTCTAGAAAAAATAACATTTCAGATATGAAAGAGGCATCTTACTACAAAATATCAAAGTGAAAGATAAAAGGAGCTTAATGTCTGGGGGTCATTGTAATAAATTAGGAAGAAAGGCTGTTAAGATACAGGAATGGATTTTGGGTCCCCTCATCTTCATTATTTATTTATTTATTTATTTGTTTGTTTGTTTGTTTATTACATTTTATTACAATTTATTCACTTCACATCTCCCCCTTGGCTCCTCTCAGTCTTACTTACCCTCCCTTTTCTCCCCGATGCCCCTTCCTTAGTACACTGATAGGGGAGGAATTCTTCCTCTTCTATCTGACCCTAGCCTATCAGTCTAATCGGGGCTGGTACATCATCTTCCTCTATGGCCTGGCAAGGCTTCACCCCCAGGGAGAGGCGATTGATTAAAGAGCCAGCCACTGAGTGCAAGGAACCTTAAAGATGAAGGGGGAAATAGAAAATCCTGGCAGGGACGGGAGCTCCACAAAGACATCAACAGAGCCAAAAATCCTGGGCCCAAGGGGGCCTGCATAGACTGATATTCCAACCAAGGACCATGCATGGAGAGGACGTAGACCCCTGCTCAGTGAAAGCCCATAGGCTGCTCAGTTTCCAAGTGGGTTTCCTAGTAAGGGTCTCAGTGGCTGTCTCTGACATGAAATCAGTGTCCCTGTCACCTCATCATTTTTTTTTTTCAATGCAGTTTATTCAGGAACCTTGAACAATCATCTGACCCTGGGGAAAGCTAGCCCACAGCTTAAATAGCCTCTGGGTAGCCAACCTCAGCGTGCCACGTGGGCAATGCAGATAGGTCCACATACATGGAAGCAAGCCAGATCTTCGGCCTTAGCCAAATGTGGAATTGTTCGTGACAGAGAGCACTCACCATTGGGAAGGTGGAAGGTGGAAACCAGCTCCATCTTTAAGGCACAGCATTATGCAGCTCTCTACAGTTCCCCCTTTTTGTTTTAGACGCATCAGGCAAGAGTAGAGGTCTGATCTCTGATATTAGAAATAAATTGGGACTTTGTACTGATGTTCATTTAGGTGTCATCCACCCAAAGAGCATCAGACCCGTCCGATACCTTTTTCTGAGAGGCGGGACCTGGGGCATCAACCCGCATGCAATCAGACATGCTCTTCTCTGGGTCCAAAGCGGCTGACCCTGAGTGCAGTGCTTAGCCTCGCATCCTGAGCGTAACATTTTAGCTTTTTATGGTAGCCGACCATGCTTGGGGAGACTGTACTGCTTCAATGGCTGTAAAGGCCTGAATGGTCATGGCTGCATTACTCTGTTGTGAGACTCTAATCTTGCATTTTTACCACAGGCAAACCAAGACAGAAAAGGGATCTTGGAACTAGAGCCACCATTGTTACTGCCATCTCATTGGCGGCTGTTGGAGCTACCACCGCGACATTAGCCATGAGTCATACTGTGCAGACTGCTCAGACCCTGAATAATCTTTTAGCCAATGTAGCTCATGTCTTAGATGTACAAAAAGGAATTAATGCTCAACTAAAAGGAGGCTTGATGGTGTTCAATCAGAGGATTGACCTCGTGCAGGAGCAAATTGATACCCTATGGCAAATCGCTCAACTTGGCTGTCAATGGAAATATGCTGGACTTTGTGTCACTAGCATACAATATGAGAATTTTCCCGTGCTGCAAATCTGTCTAAACAATTGTCTAGCTATATTTTAGGTAATTGGACTGGAGAATTCGATACTACGATGGAGCAGCTGAGAGTGGCCATTGTCACGGTAAATTCTACCAGAGTGGACGCAGGACTAGCCACAGGATTATCATCATGGATTGCTGCAGCCATGAATCATCTGAAGGAATGGGCGGGCATGGGAGCATTAGCAGGCCTTCTGGTGTTGGTCAGCTCATTTTAAAACCAGGATTTCCTCAGAAGACATCAAAACTATTTCAGCTACCACACAGATTTTGTTTACTTATTTATTTTATAAAGTTTTTATTTTTTATAGTAACTACAGTTTATTCATTTTGTATCTCACCTGTAGCCCCTTCCTTATTTCCTCTCAATCCTACCCTCCCTCCCTCATCTCCTCCCATGCCCCTCTCCAAGTCCACTGATAGGAGACTTCCTCCTCCCCTTCCATCTGACCCTAGCATATCAGACCTCAACAGGACTGACTGCATTGTCCTCCTCTGTGGCCTGCGAGGCTGCTCGCCCCTGAGGGGGAGGTGATCAAAGAGCAATCCACTGAGTTCATGTCAGAGACAGTCCCTGTTCCCCTTACTAGGGTAGCCACATGGATACTGAGCTACCATGGGCAACATCTGAGCAGGGATTCTAGATTATATCCATGAATGGTCCTTGGTTGGAATATCAGTCTCAGAAAAGACCCCTGTGACCACATTTTTTGGTTCTGTTGCTCTTCTTGTGGAACTCCTATCCTCTCAGGGTCTTTCTATCTCCCCCTTCTTTCATAGGATTACCTGTGCTATGCCCAAAGTTCAGTTATGAGTCTCAACAGCTGCTTTGATACACTGCTGGGTAGAGTCTTTTAGAGGCCCTCTGAGGTAGGCACCTGTCCTCTTTCGTGTTTTCTACTTCTTCCAATGACCATCCCGTTTGTCTTTCTGAGTGAGGGTTGATCATCTTACCCAGGGCCCTCCTTCTTGCTTAGTTTCTTTAGGTGAACAGATTTTACTATGTTTACCCTATATTACTTCTAATGAACACACACAATAAGTCCACATATTCTCTTATCAAAAGCTGCATTCTACTACATTTTATGGCCTTTATGGATATCATCCTAAGCTTAATCCACAGAAAGATATTTTCCACATGTGTACTCTCAGCAATGGTTTCAATCTTAGGCATCAATTCAGATGTCTACATATTCTAGGTCTGACACTCTAAGGGAGTATTTCAATTTATTGGACCTTTCTGTAGGTAGATCTCCGTGGGTGATACTTAGGTCGTGATGGGCCTGTCCTTGATAGAAAATGTGGGTTCTTTGCATCTTTAATAGAATTGTGTTTCTTTGTATTTTAAATTTATTTTTATTTTTAATTATAGTTTATTCACTTTGTATCCCACCTGTAGCTCCTTCCCTCCTCTTCTCCTAATCCCAACCTCCTTCCCTCTTCCCCACCCATGCACCTCTCCCTGTCCACTGATAAGGGAGGTCCTCCTCCCCTTCCATCTGACCCTAGCCTATCAGGACTCATCAGGACTGGCTGCACTGTCTTCCTCTGTGGCATGGTAAGGCTGCCCCCCCACCTCAGGGGGAGGTGATCAAAAAGCAGGCCAATTAGTTCATGTCAGAGACAGTCCCTGTCCCTATTACTATGGAACACACTTGGACACTGAGCTGCTATGGGCTGCAACTAGGGAGGGGTTCCAGGTTATATCCATGCATGGTGCTTGGTTGGAGT
Organism: Meriones unguiculatus; assembly: GCF_030254825.1. Taxonomy (NCBI): domain Eukaryota; kingdom Metazoa; phylum Chordata; class Mammalia; order Rodentia; family Muridae; genus Meriones; species Meriones unguiculatus. The sequence goes on from NC_083358.1 coordinate 30,042,419, forward strand.
ATGAGTCTCAGGAAAGATCCCTGTGTTCAGATTTTTTTGGTTCTGGTACTCTCCTTGTGGAGCTCCTGTCCTCTCCAGGTCTTACTAATTCCCACTTCTTTCATAAGATTCCCTGTACTCTGCCCACAGTTTGGCTATGAGTCTCAGCATCTGCTTTGATACCCTGCAGGGTAGAGCCTTTCAGAGGCCGTCTGTAGTAGGCTCCTGTACTGTTCCCTCTTTTCTCCCTCTGCTGATGTCCATCCTCTTTGCCTTTCTTACAGGGGATTGAACATCTTAGGCAGAGTCCTCCTTCTTGATTAGCTTCCTTAGGTGTACAGATTTTAGTATGTTTATCCTATATTATAAATCTAATATCCACTTATGAATTTAAACAACCACAAATCAAGTAATCTAATTAAAAAATGGGGTACAGAGCTAAACAGAGAATTTTCAATAGAGGAATATCGAAATGCAGAAAAACAAAGAAATGTTCAACATCCTTAGTCATCAGGGAAAAGCCAATCAATATGACCCTGAGATTTCATTTCTTACACCCATCATAATGGCTAAGTTCAAAAACTGAAGTCACAACACATGCTGAAGAGGATGTGGAGAAAGGGGAACACTCCTCCACTGCTGGTGGAAATGTAAACCTGTACAACCACTTTGGAAATCAATCTGATGCTTTCTCAGGCAATTAAGAGTAGTGCTTCCTCAAGAACCAGTTATACCACTCCTAGGCCTATACCACTCCTATACCACTCCTATACCTATACCACTCCTAGGCTCAAGTATATAACAAGGACATTTGCTCAACCATGTTTGTAGCTGCTTTATTTGTAATAGCTAGAAGCTGTAAACATCCCCGATGCCCCTCAGTTGAGGAATAGTTATACAAATTGTGGTACATCTACACAATGGAATATAACTCTGCAATAAAAAAAACAAACAAACAATGAAATCATGAAATTTGCATGTAAATGGTGGGAACTGGAAAAGATCATCCTGAGTGAGGTATCCCAGAAGCAGAAGGACACACAGGATATAAACTCACTCATAAGTGGGGTTGTGTTTCTGACCTACAAGATAAATTGAGGCCCCTAATGATGAAACTTAATTTGGAAAAGAAAAAATAAATTGTCTTTGTCATAGACTCGAGTCTATAAAATTATTTTGTTCTATTTTAGTTATTTTAAATATCTTATAATAGTACTAGGAAACCAAAAACATAACCTTCTTTCAAGCAACAAAGTGTTCTCATTTGCCTGTTTTTGATGTCTGCCCTGCCTCCCAAATATTTACACATGGCAAACTTGATCCCTTTAGCTTACACTTAAGGCTTCTGTTCATAGGGACTTCATTTAGATACAATCTCATGAAAGGTTACCTTCAGCCATGACAAAACAAAACAAGTATTACAATGTCTTTGGGTCCTTCATTCCATTAGCTCTATATAAACTGCTCTTAGACATGTTTTGTGTGTGTGTGTGTGTGTGTCTTACCATACTGTCTGAGCAGCTGTCACTGATTTATAATGCAGCCTGTGGACAGCAGCAATCTCTTGGCACTCATGACAATTAGTGCAGGTTTCTGACTTTGTCTATTATGTTGTTTTTGTTGTTGTTGTTTTTGCTCTGTTTCATTTTGTTTTTGGAAATTCATCAGGACACATGTAAAATATTACTTTTTTATATCAAATATTTATTGGTAACTGATAATATATTTTAAGCCTTAACGGTGTTTATAAAAGCATAGATAAATAAAATGCATTTCTTCTGTGCTAAAAATATGGACATGGAGAAAAATGTCATAATATTTCAAGTCCATAAACACACAGGATAAATAATATAGTAATACAGTAGATAAAGTGTTGAGCTATTGTTCATTTAGTGTGGCTAGCTAGAGGTGGGTACATGTATAATAAAATATTCCTTAGGGTCATTTACCTGCTCTTAGGCCATGGCATTTATTGTAGTTTTGCACACTGTGGCTTCTTGAGAAAGTCTGTTACTATGACTTCATAAGCTTGTTGTCAAAAAGATATGTACTCCACTCCAGACTCAAGCAATCAGGTCCTCCAAGTGGAGCCCAGAGTTCTCTAATGCTTGCACCACAAACTTGTGTTTCTGGTTTCCTATATCCTAGTCTCCGTGTATCTAAGAAATCTTAAGAGTTAAGGCTTAAAATCCAAACATAATGATAATCAGAGTTCACTCTTGGGTTTCCAATACTATCTGTTATTGATCTTTTTTCAAAATTTCCAAGGATAATGGAGTTGTCATTGAAATAGTTTTCACACAGTATACCTATGCCTGTAACCCTGTTGTCTACTTGATGAAATTAAGGATGGATGAAGGACTGATGATTATTTTATACACACACACATGCACACACACACATACACATGCACACACACAGGCACAGACTTGGAGGAGTGTCCATTTCTGTGTGCACAGATCTGTGCCTCCCAGGATGAGGGATCCATAAAAATGACTTATTATTAGGAGTGGAACTTTCCAAAGTACAGCCAAATGAAAGGTATGAAGAAATTGCAGAGCATCCATGATGCTTTTCCATCTTCACTGAGTGACACAAAGTGTGACAGTCACTGGATCTTCTGGTGACATCAGGCACCAACTTCTTTAGCCTTCCCATGTAGGCTCAACACTCGGATGACCCAAGGTGTTCCCAGGGTTTTAGAACCGGACTGAAACTACTAAGCCATCAGTTTCCTGTCTCTCTAGAGCACAGTTGGCCTTTGCTAATCTACCCATGTCCTGGTATGTAAAAAACTTAACAAATACCATTAATTCATATATGTACATGTATTTATACATATATATGGAATGCAGAACTTGGACTTTCGACATTACAACTCAACTTTCACCCTCCTACCCTTCTCATTCTGAGATAGGAACTCACTCTAGCTATTTCTTGTCTGGAAATAACTATATAAACCAAGATGTACTCAGGCTCATGCATTCTTGTTGCCTCATGCTCACAGTGCCAGGGTCCCAAGAGTGTATCACTACACATGGCTTTCAGTTCACATCTCTTGCCTAAATGGTGATCACACCAATTTGGTCCTACACATCATTGTATGCCCAGAATTGATAGGATCTCAAAGAAAACCAGATACTTTAAACGCTAAAACTCCTGGTGTCCAACCAATACACTAATGCAAATGTTCAACAGTATTTATGAGTGGGAAGTGTCTACATTATTGATTATATTATTATTGATTTTTCAGTTTTAAATGTATAATTGAATAACAATTATACATTATTATTAATGTTTTAAACTTGCTTCACAAGGGATGTTTCATATTGACTCAGTGTGATTATGGCTACCATATAATATTAATGTTTAATATGTTCATTATCACCGTAAACTCATTTACAGACTCATTTCTATCATGGCACTATTAAATCATTTGTATAATTCCATTTCTGTTTTCCTCTAGTGTCAAGGATCACATCACATATTGCTGGTATTATTATTAAGCTTATTTTCTCAGCTAACATGGAAATACTCTCAGCCCTTCCAAAACATTTAAGAAGAAGTTCTTTTTCTCTGTTTGTTTAAATAGGGTGTAACACAGACAAAGCTGGCTTCAAACTTGCTTTATTGTTGATGCTAGCCTTGAATCCCTGATCCAGCTGTCTTTCCCTTCCATGTGCTACAATTACAGGAATAACAGCCACTCCAGCCTCGCCATTTCAAAACTTATTTTTTTTCTCTCAGCTTTTGATTTTGAGGTAAATATTAACGCCATTTTGTCATACATTAGAAGCAAGAGAAAAAGCATAAATGGAAGAAAGAAAGACAGGATAAAGAAACAGGAATTGACATTTTAAAATTGTGAATTGTAAAAATCTGAGAGGCAAGCTGAGTTACCTTCATGGGTAACTCAGATATCTTTTTTTTTTCTCTTAGAATTATTTCTGTCTAAAATTATTAAATAACAATTTATATATCTTTATGTGTACCTAACTGCTCCTGACCCTCTAATATTACAAAGTAGCAGGGCATCAACCCAGAGTCTGCTTAAGGAGTTTAATAAATGCAATCCAGCCAAACTATCAGCAGCCTGGTCCTTTTCTATTAAACTATAATTCAATGGAAACTACTCTAAATAAAAAGCAAGGATGAATTGGCAGAGGTGGTTTTCCTAGAACTGAGCTTCTAGGGATTAGTGAATTTCATAGATAAAGCAAAGAAACATGCATTTTAGAGACAGGTGATTGGATTCAGTATCTTTATTTCTTATAGACTGTGTGACCTTCAGTGAATTATTTAACCCCACTGAGTTCCAGGCTCTTTACATAAACAGGGAAAGTATTTGCTTTAAGCATATTTTGATACTGATTGTGGTATGATATATGCTTACTATACATCGGTGCTATTTTTCTAGTATTAAAAAGAAGTTATAAACATTAAACTTGTAAGTACTATTTGTGAACAAATGAGAGAGACCACTACACTAGAGAAAACCACAACCAGCCAAAACGAAGAGTTGTGGAGCACGGTCTCAATGGATACATCTACAAAATATCTGTATGCCTAAGGCTTGGTGTGCCTTACAGAAAATGAGGCAGGAAGGTTGTAAGGGCAGGAGGACCAGGGAGTTCACTGTGAAACTCTGTCTCCATGTGTTGTCAGAAGCTACATCTATTAAATCTCACCAACGTGACTCCTCAGACCTGAGCTAAACAAGAATGACACCAAATAGACAGACAAAATTTAACAAAAGACCCATGAGGCCTCAACCCCACACAAAGGGCTCTAGGACACAGAGGAAATCTGGGAGTAGAATAGTTGGTCTTCCCCATGGAAGAACATACCAATATATTGTCCATTGCCAAATGGTCTGTTTTGAAAACATATGTAAATGTGTAATAACAGTTAATAAAAAATAGTTTTGTTTTTTTTTTTAATTTAAAGGACAGTGCAGGGGTATCTAGGAGTGTTTGGATGGAGGAAAGGAATGGGAAAAATACGATTATGCTATCTTTCAAAAATAAAATGATACTATCTTTTTTCCATTGTATGGTTTTGGCATCTTTGTCAAAAACCTGATGTCCACAAGTGTGTGGGTTTATTTCAGGGTCTTCTATTCAATTCCAATGATCTACCAGTTGGTTTCTATGCCAGTACCATGAAGTTTTTACTTGGTGTTCTATAGTACAGCTTGAGATCAAGGATTGAGATACCTCCAGAAGATCTTTTAATGTAGAAGATTGCTTTAGCAATTCTGGGTCTGTTGTTATTCCATATGAAGTTGAGAATTTTTCTTTCAAGGTCTATAAGGAATTGTGGTGGTAATTTGTAGATTGCTTTTGGTAAGATAACCATTTTTACTATGTTAATCTGGATAGCATAGCCAGGATAAACATAATAAAATCTGTACACATAAAGAAAGAAGAAAGAAAGAAGACTCTGGGTAGGATGATCAATCCTCATTCAGAAAGGCAAAGAAGATGGACATCAGAAGAGGGAGAAAAGAAGGAACAGGACAGCAGCCTACCACAAAGGGCCTCTGAAAGACTCTACCCTGCAGGGTATAAAAGCAGGTTCTGGGTCTTAAAGCCAGATGTTGGGCAGAGTGCAAGGAATCTTAGGAAAGAAGTGAGAGATAGTAAGACCTGGAGAGGACAGGAGCTCCACAAGGAGAGCAACAGAACCAAAAAATCTGAGAACTGGGATCTTTTCTGAGACTGATACTCCAACCAAGGACTATTGATGGAAATAACCTAGATCCCCTGCACAGATTTAGAACAAGCCAGTTCAGTGTCCAACTGGGTTCCATATTAATGGGAACAGGGACTGTCTCTGAACTGATTGGCCTGCGGGGGGAGCAGCCTTACCAGACCACAGAGGAAGACAATGCAACCGCTTCTGTTGGGTCCTGATAGACTAGGATCAGAGGAAAAGGAGGGAGGACCTCCCTTATCAGTGGACTGGGGGAGGGGCCTAGCTGGAGAAGAGGGAGAGGAGGTGGGATTGGGAGGGGAAGAGATAAGGAGCTACAGGTGGGATACAAAGTGAATAAACTCTAATTAATAAAAAAATGGGAAAAAGACAGCTGTGTCATGCTAGTTATAGATCTCATTAACATAAAGAAGCATTTACTTCAGGAAGGTGTAGAGTACAAAGAATCACCCATTTTAACACAGTTAACTCAGTATTCAGTATGTTCTATATAATGTATCTTGAACATGGGAAACCAATGCTGAGGAATGCAGATCTAGCCCTACCTCACAAAGCAATTATAGAAGCTGTATCAGGCTATAATACATAGAAGGCACCAGATTAGTAACAATAGACTTTGAATGTAAGGAGGGAAAGGTAGCTTTTAGGAAGACCAAATATCAAAGAAGAGTTGAATGGTAGACCCTTGACCATTAATCAATATGTCTATAATGCGGCACACAGGCCCCTGTCCATTTAACCAATGGGAAGATTGATTTCACAAGAGCTTTATTATACATTCACAGATGGGACTTTAGGAGAAAGCAGACATTCCTCACAATAGGAGATGGTACCAATAATGGGGTATTATAGGACTGCTCTCCTGGGACCTTAGTTTTCCTTTTAATGATTTTATTTAAAATTATTTGTCATATAACATATTTTCATTATATTTGTTCTCTCCTTCAAATCCTTCCCACATTCCTGTCCACCAAAGGTCATGTTCTTGTTCTCTTTCTTAAAAAAAAAAATGTTTAATCAAAACAAAGTAACAACAACAAAAAATAAGGGGCAGGGTAAAAATACCAAAATAAAACTAAACAAAAGAAAAAGTAGACAGAAACAATCATGAAGACCATTTGGCACTGGCCACTTACCCATGTCCATGGAGCCTGCTTTGGAGTGTGGTTGGTATACCCATTGCTACTCCACTGGAGACAACTAATTTTCCCTTTCCAAGCAGGAATCAATTGCAAAGAACTTCTTGCTTAGGGGTAAAATTTGTGTATACTTCTCTAGGAACTTTTAAGGGACTTAGGGCAGAAATTGAAATGAAACATGGGAGAAGTATGAGGTACTCATTCCTCCTGGTCCAAACATAAGGTATCAGTCACACATACAGCTTGTTTAGGTGAGGAAAGATCACAGGAACTGGATCTTCTTTCTGGCATCCCTGTCTTTGGCCAGGGCAGAATCAAAGACACTTTGGGATAAACACATTTTGTGTCTCTGGCCCTCATTGTCCATAAAGCCATGACCATGGCATTTACAACTTTCTTTGTTTTGTTTTGTTTTGTTTTATTTTTCAAGGAAGTGTTTTTCTGGGTAGGCCTAGCTGTCCTGGAACTAACTTTGTAGACCATGCTGGCCTTGAACTCACTTACATAAGCCTGCCTCTGCTTCCCAAGGGCTGGGACTAAAGATGTGTGTGACCACACCCTGCTCACTTCTAGTTTTAGCAAAGAAATAAAGGTTTAATTTCAGGATCTTCTCTACTAAAATTTCCTGGTCACTTTCTATCTTCTGCTGTCAAAAAGAGAGCTGAGAGAACTTTCTCTTCAGTGACTAAGGTTGTATTAGCTGACCAACTGTCTCCAGCTGACAGTTTCTTCAGGATCCTCTTCTGGTCCTGACTGTGAGGCCTCAGAGTATTTGTGACAAGAGATTTAGTCCAAGGCAACCAATGGACCTTGCCAATTCTGCCTAACCTGAAACTCATTCTGTGCTGTGCTTCTGCCATCTTGGCTACTCCAGAAAAATCCAAGCCTGCTCTGTGGCTGAAAATCTTTTTCAGTCTAACTTCCATGTTCTTCCCTTTCACACGCAGATGTCTCCCTTTCCTTTCTTTGCAATCTTCTGAAAACATTATATACCCAGCCCAGCAAAACTTTAAAAAAAAATTTCTTCACTCATATTAGCATTTGTTTTCTAGAAGATCCAATGAGCACAGAGACTTTTTTTTATTCTAACCAGTGATAAGTTATTTAGGAAAGTTATTGAATATCCATACATCTTAAACTCTGAATTTATGTATGCAAGGATGTGTGTACTTGTGCACATCTGAATTTCTGTACTTTGGGTGAACATAAATGCACTTTATATTTTAGTTTGTTTCATGAAATTCTTTACATTTGTAACTAGAACAAAATTATGTTCTTCCCTTCTTAAGAAGTTGTTCTAATATGCCACATAATCCTTGACATATGTCCTATATAATAGAATAAATATTGCTTCCAGATAAGTGCATTTCAGTATAGAACCCTTGTTATACATAACTTAGAAATAAAACTCCCTATGTGAGCAGCTGCTGTGTCAAAGGTAGCTGGAAATGAACACATATGCAGTGGATTAAAAGATAGTTCTAGGTCTGGAGTTGTAGCTCTGTGGTAGAGGGCTTACTTGGCATAAGCAAGGGCCTAAGTTCAATTACAGTATTAGCAGAAAGAGTTTGTCTTTGTCCGGAGTGTTTATGCTTCTTAATGTTGTGCTTCATGTGTGGGCTTGCCCTTCCATCTCTGTTCTTGACATTCCTTTCAGAAATCTTTCCTAGGATAACACAGAATGCTTTGTGCTCCCGTGAGTAGCACTGTTAGAGCTCTGAACTACCGCAAACTTTATTTTCTGTTACATTTGAAGACTTCTATTAATGGAATCAGATCGTGAACTTCACTTTGAATGAAGACTTTGCTCAGAACTCTGCAGCATCTTTGATAAGAGAGGAGACTGCTGCCTTGAAGCTTTTATTATAACCCCTTTTTCCTGTCAAAATGTCCTTTAATAAGACTGTTTTTAATCTCTTTAAATTAATGAATCTTGTTAAATGGCTCTTAAGGAAATCATTTTGATAATAGTTGACAGATTTTTCCCCCCAGATGGATAGCTTAAGACTTTTTTTTCTTTCCTTTTCTTTTCTTTTCTTTTTTTTAAAGAGGGGAAAAGGTCATTCCCAAACTGCATAATCTTCTCTGTCCCAGATGAGTACCACCCAGTGTTGGTTTTCTGCTAGGTGTCCAAAGAGAAATGCAGTTCGAGAGGATAGAAAATCACTAAGATACAAAATAAAGAATGCATCACAGGAACATCAAATTTTGGTTTTCTACACACTTTGGTCTATCTTGTTTCTAGGCTTGGAACTTTTATTACTGGATTAATACAATGACCAGATTTTTTTTCTTTACACTTAAAGCATAATTCTTAGAAAACCCCCAAAATAATTTTCCTTGATTTATTTTATCCTAACAAATTATTTTAATACTTAAGACATTACATTTTATCTATGACTTATTTTTTAACTTTGCAAATTTTATTTATCTGGAATATATTATATGAATATAGGAATATGATTTATTTGCCCATTATTACAAAAAAAAGAGAACTGCCTGAAGGAGAATGCCACAAATTTGAGCTATTTGATCTCTCACGTTTAAAAACAACCATTTTAACAGATAATGAATAAATTGTGAAGAAAATAAATTAAAATTAAAAGAAAAAAATCCTTACTGAAGAACAACCTCTAGCATTTTAAGATGCCTAGATTTCTGTGGCTCCAGATCTATAATTAGTTACTACAAGAGTTATTTCATCCTCATAGACACCATAGGAAAAAAAAAGTGTATTGAAAGAATGAAGCAAATACAATTTTGGTGTTAACTTGTGTTACCATATTTCTAACTCAATGGGAACTATTGATCAGTTTACTTTGTTTTGTGTTTCATAGCACTGTGGTTGAAGAAGGACCACCCCACCTAGTCCAGAAGGTAAATCTCACCATGTTTATGGAGTGAAAAGTTTAGCACAAATCGGCATGGATGAGTGGGTCTTTGGAAACAAGAAAATAAGTCTTAATTTCAGAATTCAGCAAGCACATATTGTGCATATATGTGCAGGTTCACATGTGTGCACATGTGTGAATGTGCATGTGGAGGCCAGAGGACAGCCCCACATATCAGAATCATTGTCCACTTTTTTGAGATAGGTCACTCGTTGGCCTTAGGTTTTACTATTAGAAAAGAATGGTCTCAGAAGTCTTCCTCCCTCCACTGTCCCACACCACTGTGGTTGGCATTTTCAAACAGGGACTAGAGCTCAAATTCAGGCACCCACACATGTACAGGCAAATGTATTACCAAATGACATTTCAGAGAGTAATTCCCACTTAGAAATGAAGCTCACTAAAATTTTCAATGATAGGAATAATCTATTAAAGTAGAACTGGAACAAGAAGAGAGTTATATATTATATTCAAACATATATTTTAGTAACAGAGGTAATGTTTTGATACATTTCCACAGAAAGTAAGATCAAATTTAATTGGGAAACAAACTAAATAACTGTCAAATTTTGAACAACAGAATCTATATATTTATAAACATTAATCTTAGTCCATTACTTTTTGTACTTCATAGGGAAAATGGGATAAATAATGGAAGCTTTGAGGTATATTTTACTATACATAAGATTTAAGATTTTCAATTCACATACACTTTGCCAGAAAGGTGTTCAACAACCTTTAGGATGCAGCAATTTTACTTCTGGACAAAGAAAAATAAGAAGTAAATCTTTTATCTACCCTTGGAATTCCCCTGGCATATATTCATGCATTTTTCTTGCTTTAACCTCAGATGATAGATTATCAGAAGGCTGCTAAAAAAATCCCCAGGCTTACACATAATATATTCGGGAGACTACCAGTAACAAAACTTGAAATGTAGGGAAGAAGCTGAACATGGAAAGAATGCATTGGATGTGAAAAGAGTGGGTATCCTTTAATATTCTGTCAATCAAGGGCTGAATATTCATCAGACTTGGGCCTTTGGTGATGTTGGCCTCAGTGTGTACACAGGGCCCAATCTAGCCTTTCTCCATCCTCTGTCATTAGGGCTGACCCCAACTAGTCATGATGAACAAAGTCATTTATGCAAGCAAACCTACAAAAATTGAAGAAAGCATGCATTAGGAAATACTTTATGTTTCAAATCATATTATGAAATTAATAATTCTCCCTACATATTACTCACTTCTGTCAAAACCTTTTTTTTTTATTTTGCAAAGGTCTGTGGATTAAATTTTAATAATAAATAGCAGCAAATTTGGCAGCTGACTGTGTAGACAAAGAGCTAAGGTTGTACTTTTTTATTTTTATAATATTTATATTTCGAAAGCAGCCATGTACGGCCACACATTGTGCTTCGTTTCATTGACACTGACTTGGTTAGCTTTTATTGTCAGTGTAGGATGATCTGGAGTTATCTGAGAGGCAACCTAAACTGAGGGATTTCCCAGATTATGGGCATGCATGTGGGAGATTATTTCAAGTTTTAAAGGTGGTAAGAGGGCCTAGCTATGGTTGGAGAAACTATTCCATGGGTAGGTGGTACTAGACGTATAATAAAATTAAGCACAGATTGGAGCAAGTTTACATGCTTTGTGTTTTGATCACAGAGGGAGGAATAATTTAAACAGAAATTGTACAATTTTCTTTCTAGATGTGGCCATCTTAGGATATGTGGTTAGATAATGCATGCAAAGATCTAGCTTGTACCAGGGAATATAGTAAAATAGAAAATTATGATGAAAGTTTTCTTTCTTTTTTATCTTTGAATTATTCTCTAAACAAATATTATCTGCTGTGGAATTAAATTCACAACATAGTAATGGAAAGAATGCATAAGCTTTCTTATGCTTTCTTATGCATAATGCATAAGAATGAATAGCTTGGAGCTAAAAGTGAACAACAGTTTAGAGTAACAGGTAGTTTAAAAACTTCATATTTTCTGTTCTAGAATCTGATAGAATACAACCCTTTAGTAATGCTCCTATTCTTTGGATGTTGCAGGAAAAAATATGTTTTCTGGGCACCGAACAAGACTAAACATAGCTTATACTTTAAAACACTAACAGATCAGCCCACAATTAATACACACTTAGCATCAGAACAAGATCTAGTACTGCAGTCCAGATATCCGGATACCCAAGTTGATTCCCAGGATACAAGCTTTATACAGTTTTTGGAGTGACCTGCCTATTTTTTGTATTATTATTGTTACATCCCAGCCACAGATTTTCCTCCCTCCTGTCCTCTTAATCCCTCCCCCACACTCTTTTCTGTATTCTCCATCTACTCTTCTTCCAACACAGACAGGGAATATGCAGAGGTGACCACTAATGTTTATGATGGATATCTCAGTGCTAAATTTAAAAAAGAAAATTCCTTAGCTTTTGTATTTTTTGTTTGTACTGTTTGTGCCGAGTATATGTTAATGTTTAATTGCTACCAGATGATTTGTGCAGTTACTTCTATGTCCTACATCTGTAAGGGAAAAATGCAAAAAAAAAAAAAAAATGGTGCTCCACACATGCTAAACATAAAGGCACGTTTCTAATCATTTATGTGTTTATCTACTTATTTATCTATATTTGATTTTATAATTCCAATATTTATGCCATCTTTCCTTTCCCCCAACCTCCCATATCCTTCCTTGCTCTTTTCCAAATTCACACTTTTCTTTTCATTGATTCTTATTACATGGATATATGTACATGTACATAAACCTATATTTTTCAATCACCTTTTCCAGTCTACATGATGTTTCTAAGAAAAAATATTGCCTTTCACCAGGCTGCCATTCCTAAATCTGACGTAATTAGGCATGGTTCTTTGGATGGAGGCAAAAGATAGCATGATTCACAGACCTTGTTTGAATGTACTATCAAGGAATTTGAAGCTAGCTCCTTAAGAGCAGAGAGTGGCCTAAAATAAAAAGTAAATGTGGTAAATCATAATATCATTCAATCTAATTAGGTACTTATAGTACCTAGAAAGTAAAAGGCTTATGATTGAAGTTGGTGTATGCATGTGTGTGTACATACCTTTCATTGAGGGTAGTAAGAGAAAAGGTAACTTACATAATACACAGTTGTATCCCACAGGTTTTCTCGCAGTTGCTCATAACACATTTTTAGAACTGATGCAGCCATACAACTGTCTTTCTATACAAGACACATATGATACTAAGCTATCAAGAATTGAAATTATCTCCTAAGGTCACTCATGTATAGACCTGACTGATGGCAGCATATGCCATTTAAGTACAAGATTTTAATTAGAAATTGGTATATGATGAAAATTGTAATTATCAATAATTCTACTGCAAAACATAGAGTATTCTTATGTATATCCTTCTAATTGTTTTCTGTATATAACCAACTCAAAATAATAAAATTTAAGCAAAAATTGTATTTTTTGAAGCACTTACAGTTTTCAAATTTTTGTATTTTTAAGTTTTATATTTTTAAATTTATAGTTTTTTTAAATTTCTTTCATTTAATGAAAAAAAGTAAGGTGTTCACAGAGATGGGCAGATTTTCATGACCAGTGTAAAAGGTCATACAGAAGGACAACATTAATCCAGGAAAAGCATCTTTTTGTTGGTAACAAAGGACTTTCCATCCTTCCCTCATTTCCTAGACATACCATTCAAGTGCTCAGCAAATATTTGGCTGTAATAACTGTAATCATTAAAATGAACTTGGTAAATATGGAATTGTTTGCTAGCTCAAGTCCTTTAAGTTATTACTGGCCCAGATGTGAATGGTGAATAGACTGATTTATTGCAGAATCGGGGTTGACCAGTTGTCTTGAGATTTTAGTCCTTCAGGTCAGCAACATTAATTTCCTCCTGCTTACCAGCTCATGAACTGACAGAATGATTAGACACTTACATAATTGCATTAGGATGATAAGGCAGTTTCTGGAGAGGATTCTATGGTGACTATTTTAAGAATAATTTTGGGAAACTGCCATTACCATTTAGTTGAGAGCTGTCTTAATTTGTCAGGAGGGACAGAGAGAAGCAAACTTGTCATATAGTAAAAACCTCTCATGAGTAAAAGTGGCACCATGGCTTGAAAAATTCTATCATAAAGGTTAAACTTTTATAGTGATTTGCATGTTTATTTGATATTTATTTTTAAATCAAACATAATTTGCCTTGGTCTTCATTCCTTCTGCTCCAAAAATCCCAGCTGTCTTCAGTTTTCTTTATTTCTCAATTGCTTATAACAGAAAGCTGGAGAGATACACCAAGTAATACAGCACATGGACACAGACACAGGCAGAATTGAAAGTACAAGAAAACATATCCATGTCACATCATTAAAATATAAAATTCTACACTACTTCTTAATTTTTGTTTTCCTGATTCTCAGTTTTATTAGCTATAAAATTGGAATGATCATATCATTTTAAAAAGATCATGATAAAATTTTGGAACCACTAAAACATATTTAATTAAAAGCCACAGAAATTTATATTATTCTCCCTTTAAGTTTATTTTAATTCTTCATATTGTTACTAGTATAATTGTCAATATTTATGAGGTACAGTTTAATAATCCATATATATTGTATGTAGCAAATAAGAGTTGCCAATATTTCAATTAATTATTCTTTGAAGATTATATATATACACATATATAGAATAAACCTGATCATACTAACTCCTTCCCTAGATACAACTTTCATCAAACTCCTACCAGAACTCCTTCCCAACTTCATGTGCTTCATTTATTAGTTTTAAGCATTTACAACTCTGTTTGAAATACTGGTTAACTTGACAACTATATCTATACTGCTGTGGCTGAGTTGAGAAACCCATTATATGTATACATATAAAAGCAATCGATTCAGATAATTTATGTGACCATACCCTAAGTGTGTAATGATTAAAGCACTCAAGCTCATTTCTGCTAGTTATTTATAAAATATGTAATAGGTTATTCTAAATGGCATTCTCTTCTGTACTCTGTACAGTAAGAATATTGTCTAACAGTGCCAGGTGAAAGATAGAAAAAGGTAAACTACAAAGAAAGATTAAAACAACAACAACAACAACAGTGCATTCTGCTTTTTTACATTTTATCTCTCTCTGTCTCTCTCTGTCTCTGTCTCTGTCTCTCTCTATATATATATATTTCTAACTATATATATATATATTTCTAACTATATATATATAGTTTTAACTATATATATAGTTTATATATATAGTTTATATATATACACTCTGGGAAAATGCAATTATCCTATAGAAATACTGTGTTATCCAGGCAATTAGGTAGTTCCAAGACTATCATGAAGAACCACCACTTCACCTAGGCAAAACCTATGTATGGCTGCCCCAAAAGGTCTCAGCACTCATGTGATCAAGGTCTTCCTCTGATTTTATGTTGCGTAAGTACTCAAAATACCAAACCTACCATGTGCAAAACCTACGCAAGCTCAGTCCAGTTGAAAATCTCAGTCTGTGGGGGGGCACATAATAAGGCCCATATTAAGCCCCATCAATATTGGCAATTGATTGCTAGTGAGAGATGAAGAGTCAGTTTTCTTTAAGGGAGTGACAGGTTGATCACAATCCAGGACAGGCCCCACAATTAACAGTATTCCAGCAACACAAAATGTACTCAGTAGCTTAAAAATAGGGAGAGTATGTGAAAATAGGTTGATTGAGATTTGAGGGTTCATCACATTCTAACCATATTCTAATAAGATCAAGGACCATGCATGAAGAAGACCCAGAATGCTTGCTCAGATGTAGCCCTTAGGCAGCTCACTTTCCAAGTGGATTCCCTAGTAAGGGAAGCAGGACTATCTCTGACATGGACACTGTTGCTTGCTCTTTGATCATTTCCCTCTGAAGGAGTGGGAAAAGGAAAAGGACCCCGGAAGTCCTGATGAAAATTGAGTGTGGCAGAATATGTCTTTAGTTAAACAACTGTGGCAGATGCATAGCTGGCTCCATAGTGGGACACAGTCTAAGGACACAAAGAAAGTATGAAAGGGTCTAAAGGGAGTGACAAAGTGATGTGGGTTAAAAACAAAAAGGTAAAAGTGGAACATGTAGGAGTGAAAAAGACAGAATAGAAAATGTTATTACTCCTTGTTCTTCCTGGAGTGGGATGGAGTCAGAGCCCAAGGTACGGCTGACACAGAGAGTGATTGGCTCCTGCATTAGCTGAAACATGCTCACTATCCAAGACTGAGGGAAAATCAGACTGATACATATTACACTATCAATTTCTTTTCCACTGTGTTAACCATCCCATTAATTTTATTTTTTACATAAAAGTTTGGCTCCCAAATCACACAGCTGTTTCATGCTAACCCCCAGTGAGTTCATTCACACATACTCAATATACTTCTCACTGGGGTCACGTTCCTGCTATGAGGCTCTTTTGGCAACTGGGGAGGAGAGGCAGTTTACCAAGTGAATTCTATTCCCAGGCCCAATTTGAGGAAAAGTATTTATATTTCTGGCTAAGTACCATCTTTAAAAATATCTGTATTGTTTTTCAGTCTTGACTCCCAAAGATCTATAAATTAAAGAAACATGAAAACACTGAGAACACATAGTTGAATCTGTTGTCTAACTAACTTAAAGAAAAACTAATAAGCCGTTTGGATATTCATATATTTAAATGTGTCAAAACATTTCATTTGAGCATTTACAAAGAAGGTTTAACTCTCCTGTGACTCTTATACTTTGATGTCTATCACTATAACATGGTCGTAGTGGGCATTCAAAGAGTAGCTGATGAATGAATGAAAACATACATGAGTGAAATCTTCTGTTCCTAGGATAAGTAGACTTGTGATGTTGAGTAGAAAGTGTAACTGCCATTGCATTTGGCAACTCGAAAGAAATTTTAAAAGGGGGAAAAAGTAAAACCATCAAAATGGCAAATTTTTATCACTACTATATCTCTAGCTTTGAAGAAAGCAGCAATGTATACATTTTTATAGCTGACTTGTCTGTTCTACCTCATAATAATTAAGGAAGAAAGGGGATTGATTACAAGACTTTGATTAAACCCTTTCCTTTTCCAATTGAAATCCTGCAATGAGGTGCACCGGATGTGCAACGGTTATGAACAGAACTGATAAGTTTGAATCAGTGAGTGCTTTTGTATTCTCTTTCCTCCTTTGTATAGCAAGACTTTGCCACTTTCTTAAGTGAGTGTGATTTCAGTCTCATAACCAGAAGATAACATCAAACAGGACTTCTGGATAAGACTCAGAAAGGCAGAAATGGACTCAACTATCTTGGGACTTTCTCCAATTATGATAGGTTGGGGATTGTCTTCTCTGATCAGGGATTAGATTTAACACTTCCCTGGAGTAAGTTCGAGAGGAAAATGTGAGTGAAGGGAGTAAGCAGAAAAGGAGGTAAGGGAGATGTAGTGTCTACTCTGCTCCACACAGTGAGAGATAGAGGGCTGAAGGCAAGGCATGTTTGAGTTTTCATGAAGAACTCATTGTCCCATGAATCAGAAAGATGAACAGCACTGATGACTGCAGGGTGTGGAGAGCTGAGACTTAGAGGCCATCTACTGGCACTGACATCCTCCCTCAAAACTGTAAAGAAACTCCAGTACGCATGTGCGGGTTGCGTAAGCACGCTAAGCACGCCAAGCCCGAGCAGTCAGATGGGATAAAGAGTGAGCAGCCAATCAGGGTATTGACACGTCACTTAGGTGCGACCAGGGCTTATATAAACAGCGCCACATCGGGGCTCTCTCTCTTCTCCTTTCATCGCGTGACTGTAATAAAAGGCCTGTTGCAGAAGGATTCTTGTGTCCGCGTGCATTCTTGCTGGCGAGACAACCACGTGGCTTTCAACAGCAGGGCTGTGTGACAAGTGCTTGGCAAAAGCCCATGAGCAATGATTTAAAGGCATATCGAGAGAACTCCACCTTTTGTTGGAGGTTTGGGTGTCAAGAGGGGGAACCAAGGGAAAGGCTAACACAGAACAGCACACACACAGTAAACAAGAACATAGTCTCTAGTAGGATCTTCCATGGATGATCTGTTCTTACAGCAGTCTTTTCCACAAGGAACCACGCCTTTCCATGATGAAGAAAATGGGAGATTCTGTAGCTTTCTTAACATTGAGTATATATCAGACGTTAGAGGAAGGCAATATGAATGATATCAGCTCAAAATGAAAAACTCAACCTGAACATTCTAATGTTTTTACTATTTTTTATTAACTTTTTTATTAATTACACTTTATTCTTTTTGTATCCCTCCTTTAGCTCCATCCCTCCTCCCCTCCCAATCCCTCCCTTCCTCTCACTTCTCCACACATGCCCCTTCCAAGTCCACTGATAGGGGAGGTCTTCCTTTCCTTCCTTCTGATCCTAGTCTATCAGATCTCATCAGGAGTGGCTGCTTTGTCCTCTTCTGTGGCCTGGTAAGGCTGCTTCCCTGTCAGGGGGAGGTGATCAAAGAGCAGGCCAATCAGTTCATGTCAGAGGCAGTCCCTGTTCCCATTACTATGGAACCCATTTGGACACTGAACTGCCATGGGCTACATCTGAGCAGAGTTCTAGGTTATCTCCATGAGGGAGGACTCTGGCTAAAATGCTCAATCCCCATTCAGAAAGGCAAAGACGATGGACATCAGAAGAAGGAGAAAACAGGGAACAAGTTAGGAGCCTGCCACAGAGGGCCTCTGAAAGGTTCTGCCCTGCAGACTATCAAAGCAGATGCTGCACTCTGTTGGGCAGAGTGCAGGGAATCTTATGAAAGAAGTGGGAAATAGTAAGATCTGGAGAGGACAGGAGCTACACAAGGAGAGCAACAGATCCAAAAAATCTGAGCTCAGGGGTCTTTCCTGAGACTCATACTCCAACCTAGTACCATGCATGAACATTTGGATCTTAGTGACATTGTATAGCATGAATTAATTTTAGTAAAACACAACATGTTTTCAGCTTCCAGTCACACACACACACACACTGTAGTGCTTAGCATGAGTCCAGGCCCTGCAAAAAGAGGCAAAACCCCCGTAAATCATACATAAGATGTAATGAGGATATAGTGTAAAGGCAGAGAGAAAAACAGGTGAGCAAATTATTTATGGTTGGCAGACTGAGTCTGCTTTGTTTTGGCTCCTCTAGTTGATTATAATCCCTTCATTTTATGTATTAATGCAAATTAACTGGCATTTCAGCTATATGTCAAGCCCGGGTATTGATTAGGAAGTTGACAGACATAAGTTAGTTAGAGTTTCACCATAGGCACAAAAAATCAGTTGTGTGGACTAAAACTTTCTATGCATATTATAATGAGATAAGGCAGGACAATTTGAAACAAATTTATACACTGCTTAATAGGCAAACAGCAGCTAGATTATGCAAGGAAACCATTATAAGCAAAGCTTACGGGATCATAAGCAATGTGTCTAATTGGGAAATCATATAGGAGATTTACAGTGAAAGAATTAGTTATAGAGAAGGGAACAATATACTAAGGAAATGGCTACAAATATGGCTTTATGTGTAGTGAAAACAAACTTAATTTAACAATAAATGAGAAAAACATATGGAGTAAATATGCTAAGAATTTAAGAATTCATTATTTCCTGTTTGACACATGTGCAAACTTTTACTTTCCTACATTATATTTTTTGTGTGTTTTTATTTTTTCAACATTCATCAAGATATTTTGTACTTAATTCACATACAAACTAACAGGTTATAATATGTCACTTTCATACATACTTTTTATTTCCTCTCCTGAATCTCTCTCCCATCTTGCTATCATCTCCTAATTGAATCTTTCCTCTCCCAGTAACCCTAATATCCTCTCTACTTTCATATCTCACATATTCTATTACTCCTATGTTCTAGTTTTCTCCTCTTTCACTTTGAAAATCTTTCTGACCAAAACCAACTGATGAAGAAAGAAAAGGATTCATTTCATCTCACAATTCTCAGTAAATAAGCCAAAACAAAGGGAAGTCTGAGCAGGAGTTTAAGATAGGAACCTGGAGAAGAAAATGGAAGCATAGACTGCAGAGGCACACTGCTTGCTGAATTGCTGTCCATGCTTTCTCAGTAGCTTTCTGAACAACTTAGGACCACCTGCCATAGCAGGCTGAGCCATTGCCACCCATCACCAATCAGGCCTGTCTGATGAGGGCAATTTCTCAATTGAGTTTGTCTCTTCACAGCTGACTCTAGTTTGCATTAACTGACAAAACCAACTTGCATGCCCTCTTTTCAGTAAACTCCATGTTTTTCCTCACATAGACCTCTTTCTAACAGCATGACCTATAAACACTATCACATCCACATATATACAGATACACAACACTAAGACTGGAATCTACCATCTACAAACAATAATGTGTAATATATGTCTTTCTAAATGTGGGTTTCCTCATTTAATATAATAATTTCCAGATACATTCATTATCCTAAATGTTTCATAATTTCAGTTATCTGTGGGATTTATAAAACTCCATTGTATGTTTATACCATAATTTTATTTTCTATTAATTTGAGTTGTTATTATTGTTGATTGATTTAGGTTTGTTACAATATCAAGAATTGAACACTGGGCTTGGTGTATTCTAGGTAAATGCTCTAGTACTGATCCAAAACCCTCATTTTGTAGTAATCTATGCAGATTCAGTGTTGTTGTGACTTGAACAATAATAAACACATAGGGACAAGATTCTCTGAGATCGCATTTAGATTCCTTTAGCTACCTGCCCAGAGTGAAAGATATATTTTCAGCTTTATGAGAAGCCTCTGTACCCATTTCTATAATGGCTGTATAACAGTACACTTTTGTCAGAGGTTAGTGTTTCTGATTAATTTTCCTGCTAAAAGTCATTCTAACTAGGCTGAGATAGAAGCTTAATGTGGTTTTAATTTCCATTTCATTCTTGATTAAAGATGTTTAACACTTTCAAATATTTACTAGCCATTTATACTTTATTTAGAACTATATATTCAGCTCATTTAGTCTACTTACTGGTAGTTGTTTATTGGCGTGTATGTTTTGGCAACAACGGTATATTTGAAGTGCAGTTGTAAAAAGTTTTCTTTCCTCATCCTACAGGCTCTTTGTTCATTCTACTGATGCTTTCCTTTGCTGTGCAGAAGCCTCTTAATTCCATGCCATCCTATCAGTCAATTCTTGGCCTTGTTTCTGGGTTACAGAAAGTTCTTGCCAGTATGTATTTTTTGCAGTGTTTTCACCTCATACTTCCAGTACATTAGATTTTAAATTCAGCATTTTGGTCATTTACATTGATTCTTTTAACTAGGTGAGAGATACAGATTTAATTTCATTCTTCTGAAGGTTACCATAAAGGTTTCAGGCACCATTTACTTCATCAGATATGAGAAACCCTATGCTTGCTTGTTCAAGGTCTTCATTTATTAGTATGTAATAAGTTAATTTAGGTTATTGTCGAAAGAGTTCTGCTAATTCTTGTGATTTGTGGGCTTTTCTGCATTTACTTTTTATATTCAAGAAATTCGTGTCTATTTCATGAAGTAAACAGTCTAAAGACTTTACCCAAGATCTCTCTTCTACCACACAGTTTTAGGATCCTGGAAAGTATAGATTAGATTTGTTCATTTATTTTTTATTCTTTGTTATCTGTTCTTTTTTTTTTTCTGTCTGTAGCAATGGTCTCAAGGCAATTTAATCTCTAGTATTTTAAGAATTATTTTGTGCAGGGCTATATATGACTGAATCTCTGAGAGAATATGAAGGCTCTGCCCACCTGAATTTAGGTGTCTGTGTCTCCAAATCTGTCAGGATACTGCATCAAATCCCAACCCCTCACCCAACAAGCAGTCTATCAGCTGGCTCTACAGAGCTTATACTGAATGTGTTATGGGTGGAAAGCGTTGAAAACACCTGAACCTCATAACCAATGTACACCATTCTGCTTTTATCTGTGTTTTTCGTGAGAATAACGTAAAATGTTTTGCTTGAAGATCTTCTTAGGATTGCCTGCTTTCCACGTTCGTTGTTGGTTCTGTCATGGTGGGGTGAGTGAGTGGGAGGATTCACAGCCCTCTTGATGTGGTAGACCTGTAGCGGTCTTCATGTACTGTGACTGCTTAGTCTTCTGACACTTCCGGCATGGCAGACTCTCTTCCTTAACTCTCTGCTCTCCCAGGGCCCAGGATCCTTGAGCATAATTCTAGACAGGCCTTAGCTCCCCTTCAGACTTGTTTTCTTGTTGGTAGAGCTTTGTACTTGTAGCCCAGTCTGGTCTTGAATTCTTGGTAATTCTTCTATGTTTGATTGTCAGTTGATGATATCATAAGCATGTGCCAAAATGCACAGGTTCCTATTATATTTCTTGTATTTTATAAATTGTTCAAAAGAATGTTTGTTTCATCTTTGTAGAGATAATACATATAATACACGACAGGCTGAAATGTCATTGGATGCATTTGAAGGCCAGATATGTGAGGCACAAGCAGGAAAAAGTATGCAAGAGACAGAATATAAACTAACTACAATATCTACAATATCATGAGTGTAAATAGTGAGAACGAAATCTTGGCTCTCTTCCAGAAAATAAATTATTATTGACACAAAATAATGTTATTTATTGGGAGAAGTGCATAAATATGCTCAGTCTCATCAAAACTACCCTCAGCTGATAAGATTATTTCCCAATTCAGAAGGTGGAAGCAACTCAGCAAATCCACATAGGATCTATCTCTAAATGACAAGAGTCTGATTTTGAAGTTTAAGTGTAGTTATTATGCAAAAGTGACCTTTATACTTGCAAATATGGTAATTCTATATAAATGACACTTATCCAGATTTAGTTATAAGTAAATATTTTCTAATGTAAACCCAAGCCCAAGATCAAACCAAGATATCCTTACTATATTACGTCACTCTATTATTCTGTTTTTATAGTAATTCAGTATACTTAAACTTCCTTTTCTCACTTAACTTCAAGCAGAGGAATGCCTTACTTAGGCTGACTCAGCTCTGTAATGAAACTTTCTAAGCAGCTTTTCAACTACCTTCTGCATTTAGGTTTTTCAAAGAAGTCTGAGGCTAGCTGTTGTCTTTTTGTTAACTTCACCTACATTTTATGGAAAATAAGATTTAAGACTTAGAATCAATTTTCAAAGTGTTTGTCTAGATACACACTAATTTTTCAGGGGAGGAAAAGCAAAGGTGAAATGTATTCATTTCGTTTTCCTGTTTAGAATTGGTTTGTAACACTGAAATTGAACACCCTAATGTGTCACAAGCTGGAGGGTTTATTTGTCAACCCTTAGTTCTTGCCCTTGAACTCAAAATCTTCCTGTCTCAGCCTCTGAGTTTAATTTTACAAAATTTAGACAGCAAAATAGGAGTGAGGAATGCGCTAGTAGGTGAAGTAATGTAGGGTAATAATCATTAGGTGGTGATTCATGTCTGTAACCCCAAAACTCAAGAGACAAAGGCAAAGCAGATTATCATGACTCCCGGGTCAGTAAGGAACATTATCAGGAAGAGATGGAAAGAGAAAAGGCGCTAAGTATGTAACTTGGGAATTCAGGCTATCCTTGTCCACACAGAGGATTTGAGATTAGCCTAAGGTAAATGTGTTCAATTAAGAAAGATGATGAGGGAGGAGGAAAAGAAGGAAAGAAGAAATGAGAACAGGTAAGTCCTATATCTTTCTTAAATCATCTGTCAGTCTTCTTATTTGATTGTCAGAAGCACCTCATCTTCTCTTATATTGGCTGGGTTTTGTCAATTTGATGCAAACCTAGACATATCTGGGAAGGGGATTTTTTTTACAATATAAATTTCTTTTTATAATTTATTGACCTTGCATCCCAATTTCCCAATTGTAGGCCCCTCCCTCATCTCCTCTCAGCCCCTCTTCCTCCTTCTTCTTCCTTCTCCCCCTCCCCTAGTTCACAAAAAAATGGGAGCCCTCATTCCCTACCATCTGATTCTAGTCTATCAAGTCTCATCAGAACTGCCTGCATCCTCTTCTTCTGAGAGCAGGCAACTGAATCCATGTTACAGACAGCTGATGATCCCCTTGCCAGGCAACCTACATGGACACTGAGCTGCCTATTGGCTACATCTAAGCAGGGTGTCTAGGCCCTCTCCATGCACAGTCCTTGGCTGGAGCATCAGCCTCTGCATGCCCCCCCCCCGGGCCCTGATTTATAAGCTTTGTTGGCCTCATGGAGCTCCTATCCCCTCCAGATCCTTTTATCCCCCACTCTTTCATAAGACTCCCTGTACTCTGTGCAAAGTTTGGCTGTAAGTCTCAGCATCTGCTTAGATCCACTGCTGGTTGGAGTCTTTCAGAGGACATCTATGGTAAGCTCCTGTCTTGTTTGGAAGAGCACATCTCAATTTAAAAAAAAGGGGCTCCCTAAGTTTGACATGATGTAATGAAAAAAAAAATGAACTTGAGTGCCAAAACCCAGACCCTATAAGACAAATACTGTGTTTTCTCCTTTAAGGATGTGAGTTTTTAAGGTTCTGATGTGGTAAGTACAATAACCACAGCAGATTGGTACCTAGTAAAGGACCAGGGAGGAGGAGAGTATATAGTGTTATGAAGACAAAAAGAAAACTAGAATAGGAGGGTTTAATGAGAGGGTGATGGGAGAAAAAGGTAGAGGGAATATGAGCAGGGATAATCAACACTAAAGGCCCTTTGAAAAACTATATGAAAACTGACTACTCTAGAACACACACACACACACACACACACACACACACACACGGCCCCAACTAGATGTCTTGTGATAGTAAGTTAAACCTACAGTCCTGTTTCAAACTCTTAAACAGCTGGGATTGTATTTGCACCTAGCCCTGTCTGTATGCATTATCTCTAAAAAGTATAGTCATCCCATTATACAATCCCACACCAGAATCTCTGGCCCATTTCAGTAGTTTCTTTCTTACCGCTTTTATCAGCCTATTTCCATCTCACCCCATTGCCTGCTCTTCCTAGTTTTTGGCAGCCATGTACTACCAAATGCTATGAGTTCAATTTTTTCTTATTCTAAATCAGTGAGCTTATGAATGGAGTACTTCCCTTTTCATGCTCAATTATTTCTTTTTAATATAACAATGATTTCCAGTTATAGAAATGCTGACACAAATGACAGAATGTCTCATATGTACCTGAAGAGTAGCAAATTTTTGCATGCATTCCTCAGAGGTGAGACATGTCAGTCATTTCCATTTCTTAGGTTCTGTAAATTGTGTCTTTACAAATATGGGTGATATCTTAGTTTGGGATACTATTGCTGTGATTATATACCATGACCAAATGCAACTTTGGGTTTTGTCGTCCATCACTGAATAAAGTTAGGACAGGAACTCAGACAGCTTCAGAACCTGATCAGAACCTGGGCAGGAACTAATGCAGAAACCATGGAGGAGTGTCCCTACTGGTTATCCAGCCATGGTTTGTTCAGCCTGTTTTCCCTTAGAACCCAGGGTCTCCTGGCCAGAAATGGCCTGAATCCACGCCCTATCAATCATTAGTTAAGAACAAGCCGTATAGCTGTCCTGATTTAGGCATTTTCTCAGTTGAGGTCCTCTCTTTTCAGGTAACACTTGCTTATATATGGTTAACTTAGAATTGCCCAGCACAGGTCATAAGAGTTTCCTTCAGCAGCCTACCATAGAGGTCCTTTGAAAGGATCCACCCAACAGGGTATTGAAGCAGATGCTGACACTCACACCCAAACTTTAGGCAGGGCACAGGGTGTCTTATGGAAGAAGAGGGAGTCCACAAAGAGACCTACAAAGCCAAAAAATCTGGGCTCAGGGTCCTACAGAGACTGATCCACCAACCAAGGACCATGCTTGGAGAGGATCTAGACCCTCTGCTCAGATGCAGCCAATAGGCAGCTTAGTCTCCATGTGGGTGCCTAAGTAAGAGGAGCAGCGGCTGCCTCTGTCATGAATTCCATTGCCTGCTCTTTGATCATTTCCCCATGTTGGTACAGCCTTGCCAGGCCACAGAGGAAGAGGATCCAGACAGTCCTGATGAGACTTGATAGGCTAAGGTCAGAATGCAAGGAAGTTCTCCCCTTTTCAGTGGACTAGGGGAAGGTGATATGGTGGAAGAGGGAGGGAGAGCCTGGAGGAAATGCAGGAGGGAGCTACAATCAAGGTGTAAAATGAATAAATTGTAATTAAAAAATAATTAAGTAGGTCAGTAGGTAGACAGATAGGTAGTTTCCTTAATAATGATTCTATTTCCTCTGGATATGTACCTTGTAGTGGGATTTCAGTTCCATCTGATAATCTCCATATAAACACATGCTGTTTTCCACAATGGTTTTCATTAATACTAATTTTCCAGTCTTAACATCAAAGTACAAGATTTCTATTTTCTTCACATTTTGACAGAATTTCTCTTTTGTTGCTTTGATAATAGTGATTGCAATGAGGTGACATCCCATTGCGGTTTTGTTTTAACTTCTCTGGTGTTTGGTGATGTTGAAGGTTTGTTGTGCACATACTGGTCATATGTCTGTTTTCTTTTAAGGAATCACTGGAGTCCACTCACTTTGATCTATCATATGCTTTTTAAATTAAGTTATTGGGGGGAGCTTTAATTTTTGGAATTCCTCATTTATTCTTGATCTTAGACATTTGTCAGAAATACAGTTTGAACAAATTATTGCTATCTTTACTCTACGAAAGTATTTTTATGATATAATTACACTTGTAAATTTTTACTTTTGTGTACTCTTCCTTGGGGTTCATATCCCCCCAAATCCTGCCCATTCATATGCCTTGAGGTATTCCTTTATACTTTGTTCCAATAGTTTCATAATTTCTGGTAATACATGTATTATGTTTAATCCATATGTACTTGACTTGTTTAATCATGAGATGTAAGAATCTAGCTTCATTCTTCTCCATGGGATAACTGATTTTTCTAGCTGAAAAGCTTATACAGCCTCCTTTCTATGTGTCTATGGTACATTTTGGAAGTCACTTGATGACTATAAATGCAAGAATTTGCTTATAAACTTTCAATCAGTTCTATTGTTCTGTATGTCTCTTTTTATGGAAAAACATGCTATTTTTTTTTACAGCGGTGCCTTCCTAGAAAAATTTAAAGGTAGTTAACACAATTTATTTCATTATACTTTTATTTTTAAATATTAATATTATTTTCTGTTTTGTGATTTGGATATCTTACATGAACTCTAAAATCCCGACACTATTTTAATGTTTTTCTCTTTTTGCCAAAAAGTAATAATATCATAAGAATATATGCTCAGTGTAATGTTTTTAAATCACAGTTGCTAATTCACATGAGAGTTTGATAAACATTATCTAAAATGCAATGTGGTATTTTTAAGTCTATAGTTCTCTAATAAACATGAACTTCTTGTTTTCTATGTAATAGCTGTTTTTTGTAAATACTTTTCTACAGTTTTTTTTTTTTTAATTCCAACTCAGTGGCTTGATTTTGCTCTTGATAAACAAAAAACATAAAAACTTAAAATCATTATAAGTAAAATTCAAATGATAAAAGATAGAAAATATTTAAGGCATATATCCAAAAGGGGCTCAATTACACAATAAAGACATTTGCTCAACCATGTTTGTAGCAGCTTTATTTGTAATAGCCAGAAGTTGGAAACAACCCAGATGCCCCTCAACTGAAGAATGGATGCAGAAATTGTGGTACATCTACACAATGGAGTATTACTCTGCAATGAAAAATAAGGAAATCATGAAATTTGCAGGTAAATGGTGGAACTTGAAAAGGATCATCCTGAGTGAGCTGTCCCAGAAGCAGAAAGACACACACGGTATATACTCACTCATATAGACATACAACATAGGATAAACCTACTAAAACCCTGAACATCTAAAGAAACTAATCAAGAGAGCTGACCCTGACTAAAACGCTCAATCCCCATCCCGAAAGGCAAAGAGGATAGACATCAGAAGAAGAAGAAAACAGGAAACAACCTAGGAACCTGCCACAGAGGGCCTCTGAAAAGCTCTGCCCTGCAGGCTATCAAAGCAGATGCTGAGACTTATGGACAACTGATGGGCAAAGTGCAAGGAATCTCATGTAAGAAGTGGGAAATAGTAAGAGCTGGAGAGGACAGGGTCTCCACAAGGAGAGCAACAGAACCAGAAAATTTGAACACAGGGGTCTCCCCAGGGACTCATATTCCAACCAAGGAACATGCATGGAGATAACCTAGAACCACTGCACAGAGGTAGCACATGATAGTTCAGTGTCCAAGTGGGTTACAGAGTAATGGGAAGTGGGACTGCCTCTGAAATAATCTGATAAGCCTGTTCTTTGATCACCTCCCCCTGAGAAGAGAGCAGCCCTACCAGGCCACAGAAGATGACAATGCAGCTATTCCTGATGGGATCTGATAGACTAAGATCAGAAGGAAGGAGAGGAGGACCTCCCCTATCAGTAGACTTGGGAGGGGCAAGCGAGAAGAAGGGGGAAGGAGAGTGGGGCTGGGAGGGGAGGAGGGAGGGGCTTATGGGGGAATACAAAGTGAATAAACTGTAATGAAAAAAAATAAAAATAAATAATAATAATAATAATAATAATAATATATTTTA
Source organism: Meriones unguiculatus (assembly GCF_030254825.1). Lineage (NCBI taxonomy): Eukaryota > Metazoa > Chordata > Mammalia > Rodentia > Muridae > Meriones > Meriones unguiculatus. Next base: position 30,070,790 of record NC_083358.1, read on the forward strand.
ATCTTTGTTTAGTGTTTGTCCTTTTCTACAATAATACTTTTGAACCATCTTATGCTCAAATTGAAGCACACTTAAAAAAAAAAAACTTTATCCATTTTTCAGTTGAGGGGCATCTGGGTTGTTTTCAGTTTTGGGCTATTACAAATAATTGCTACAGACATGGTTGAGCAAATGTCCTTATTGTGTACTTGAGCATCTTTTGGATATATGCCTAGGAGTGGTATAGCTGGATCTTGATGAAGCTCTATGGATACAGAAATTGTGGAACATCTACACAATGCAATATTACTCAGCAATGAAAAACAAGGAAATCATGAAATTTGCAGGTGTGAACTGGAAAGGATCATCCTGAGTGAGGTATCCCAGAAGCAGAAAGACACACACGATATATACTCACTCATACAGACATAGAAATTGGATAAACCTACTAGAATCTGTACACCTGGAGAAACTGATCAAGAGGGGAGGACTCTGCGTGGAATGCTCAATCCCCATCCAGGGGGGCAGGAAGAATGGATATCAGAGGAGGAGGAAGGTGGGAAACTGGTTAGGTACCTGCCATGGGGACCTCTGAAAGGTTCTGCCCTGCAGACTGTCAGAGCGGATGCTGAGACTTATGGCCAACTGTTGGGCAGAATGCATGGAATCTTGTGGGGGAGGTGGGGAATAGTGGGATCTGGAGAGGATGAGAGCTCCACAGGGAGAGCAACAGAACTGAGGAGTTTGAACACGGTGGTCTTTCCAGAAACTCATACTCCAGGCAAGTACCATGCATAGAGATGGTCTAGAAGCCCTGCACAGATGTAGCCCATGGCAGTTCTGTGTCCAAGTGGGTTCCATTGTAATGGGAACAGGGACTGCCACTGGCATGAACTGATTGGCCTGCTCTTTGATCACCTGCCCCTAAGGGGGGAGCAGCCTTACCAGGCCACAGAAGATGACAATGCAGCCACTCCTGATGAGACCTGATGGACTGGGATAGGAAGGAAGTAGAGGGGGATCCTTTCCTGTCAGTGGACTTGGGGAGGGGCATGCGTGGAGAAAGAGGAGGGAGGGTGGGACTAGGAGGGGAGGAGAGGGGTTTATGGGGGGATACAAAGTGAATAAAGTGTGCTTAATAAAATTTTTAAAAAAGGGAAAAAAAGACTGTATAAAAATAATTGTGTTATTGCCCAAGAAAAGCAGAACTTTTTTTTTTAAAGAGAAATTTACTTTTAGAATAACTCATAACTACACTGAGGAACAAAGCACAGTGCATAAAGATGTGAACTTGAGCTTGGGCCACAAACACTTACATAAAACCAAGCATGGAAGTACTAGCTAATGGACACAGGCACGGGCTGCCTGCAAGCCTGTCTACCTAAGATGCTTAACTCCAGTTTCAGTGTGAGACAAGAAGGTCAGTTGAGGCAGACACTCAGTGTCAATCACTGGAGTCCACTCATGGGAAGTGCACCCATGTATCCCTATACTACGCATTCGCACACACAGAGAACACAAGCGCACATGCAAGAACACTGTTGTAAATCCATGACCTATCACCACAAACAAGACTTTTAAATAAATTTCTCTGTAGAGCCTAGCCCATGTAGAAGAGTTGAGATTCAATCAGTGGTAAACTGGTGACCCAATAATGTTATACTTCTCTGTTCAATCACATGTTCAAACCTGCTGTGTTGGAAGCCTGGATTCTTCATGATGAATTTATTTCACAAATCTGACAACTGCTACAAAGCAGCCCATGCGCAGGAGTCCCTCATTCATTTGCCAGCCCAGCACTCTGCTCCAATGACTCTACTCGGGAAATTACAAACATCTTAAGTAAATAAGTGATGTTTTTAAACCATTGGTACAAATTGCTAGCTAGGCAATGCCTTAGCCATTCCTGATACCAGCAACTGTTGAGTAGAGAGTGAATAATCACACTTCACTCCTAAAATAGAGAGTATTTAAATATTTAATAAAGTGACTTACGTTTTTCAGTCTAGACTTGTTTACTATCCTAAGATTAAAAAGAATCTCCATATGTCTCTAAAAAAGAAGAAAAATATCCTCACATTTTACGAGGTTTGTGACTAAGCCTCTCTAGTAAAAACTGAATGCAAATTTATTTTTTATGAATTTATCTAATGAGGGAGACTCCACAAGGGAATGAAAACATAAGAAATAATAAATGTACCTGGGTTTAAACCAGATTTGCTGAAGAAGCTGATATTCATGGAGATTCATGTTTGAAATGATCCAATGGTTAGTAGCTGGGACAATTAGCAAAGCATGCTGGTTCATATTCCCCATGTGCCTAGATATGTGGGGGGCAGAGCACCCTGCTGAATGAGTGTCTTAGAGCTAGTTTAGGAACTGGCTCTAAAATCTTTCTTACCCTTTTTTTACAAGCTGGTTCCAGCGACAGGGCAGAGGACATAACGCTGACTTGCTGCTTCAACTGTTTTCTCAAATGTTCAGATGCCATGCTCTAAGATAGCAAGTCCTGGGCACTGTCCACATAATGATAATATGCATTTGAGAGCTGTCATTAAAGGAAAAAAAAACATTAATTACTTATGTCTGAGTCATTACTAAGTTCAACTTTGTAAATTTTAATTCTTTAATATTTTAAGATAGCAGGTTTGAAAATGGAAAAACTTTAAAACCATTCAAGCCTTACTTCAAGCCAGAAAGCTGACTCATGGACCAAATTAAACATTTCCTAAAACCTGAGGTTTGGAAGGGTCATTTTATTTTGGGGCTGTACATTTGAGAGACAGGTGAGATTTTCTTAGAATCTTGTTTGATGTTGTAAAACATTGCACTAAGATAAAGCTAAGAATAGCAGATTTTAGAATCTTTTTTTATTATAAATATAATGGAAATAATACATATAAATGTTGCCTTTTATGCAAAATGCAAGGCCCCAGATTCCAGACATATTGTTTAATGAAAGTGAATTTAAAATTCATCCTGTGTTTACTGACTTCATAGAAAAGGAATCATTATAATTAATGACTAACTAATACTCCTTTGGAAACAAGGAAGCAATAGGATAAAATACAAAATGTTCTTTTCTTGTTCCTTCATACTAGGCAGGCTCTGTTTCTGGCCTGTGAGCGTGTACGTGTTCCCTGCTGGGAAGGGTTCCCTGAGGTAGGGACCTCTGGAGGATAAGTGCACTTCTGTGCTGTTTTCCTTGCTGTCTCCCACTTGAAGCCTCTCCAGGTGCATCTTTTGGAAGACAATTTTCTGCTGACCTTGACCACAAAAATAGGCTGTCAATGGTTGCCGTCATTACCACCCACCACACACACTCAAAGCAGCTTTCTCCTTTATTTAAAGGATAAATAATCTTTGTCTTTCATGTCGCTCCTTGTTTATTTTCACACACTGAATAGATGATGAGGATCATATTTGAGAGCTTATGGATCAACTTTACCATTTAAAGCAAGCCTTTCAATTATCCATAAACTTGGCAAAAGGTTATATTAGAGTTTTTCCTTTTAACGATATTAAAATTTGTAAATAGCTTAATATGTAAAGGTAGAATCTGCCTCTCCCTAAATATGAAGAATAGAAGTAAGTGCAAAGAATGTAAAAGGAGAAAAAAATAGAAAAAATGAAGAGGAGGAAGTAAAATATGAATAAGTTCTGTTATATATTTCTTATATTTTAATGATTTAACACTCTAATGAAAAATTTTGCTGAGAAAATATAATTATATACTGAATAATTGTGTGCAAATACATTATCTTAATAGTGTAATATAAGTGTATAATATATAACAAAATAAAGTATTATTATTACGAGTAAAACTATGCATAATGAATGTAGCTATTTAACTATAACAATTTCATGGTCAAAAAGGCTCAGCTTCAGTAAAGCTTGACTTTCAGCAGTTGATTCAAAATAAAACCTCCCTCTCAGAATTAAATTTTTAGTTTGTTAAAGGGTAGTCTTTTCACTCATATAAAACTCATATAAATCTAAGCCTATTTTTAAGTAAAGATAAGTGGTTTTGTTTCTAATGTGTAGTTATGTATCTTAAGCCACATTCTGTGTGTATTTTTTACAAAATTGGAATCATAGCAGAGTAGTGGGTTACATTATTTATACAGAGAACATGTAATTAAGTCAAAAACATAACAAGAGCCCAAAGTGAGTATCTCAAAACATCTACAGACTTAGAATCATCAGATCACATTCTGTCATGCGTGTTCTAGTCAGGTCTTTATTATGTCTTTTTTTATTGTTTTCTTTTTTTTTATTCTCCTCTCATACATTACATCCTGACCTTCAGTTTCCTCTCCCTAGCCACCTTCCTTGTCTGTCCCACTGCACCTCCCCTGTCCCCCAGATCCAACCCACCTCCACCACCACCCCCTTCGAAAAGAGCAGGCCTCCACCAAACACTGCATGACAAGCTAAAATAAGACCAGGCACCTACCAGTACATCGAGTTTGAACAAGGCAACCCAGTAAGACAATAAAAGTCCTGCAAGTAGACAAAATACCCAGCTTCCATTGTTAGGATTCCCACAAAACCACCAACCTTCTCAGCCATAACACACATGCAGAGGACTTAGGTCAGACCCGTGCAAGCTCCCTGATCTCCTGGAACACCCATGAGTCCTGCCCAGTTGATTCTGTGTATCCCTGATCTCTCCAAGCCTTTTTTCATGAAAGGGTGTTGGATTTTGTCACAGGATTTTTCAACATCTAATGAGATGGTCGTGTATTTTTTTTTCTTTTAGTTTGATTATATGATAGATTGCATTGACAGATGTTCTGCTGTTTAACCACCCTTGCATCTCTGAGATAAAGCCTACTTGATCATAGTTATAGTTTTCATAGGCTTTAAAATTCAGTTTGCCAGTGTTTTATTGAGTCTTTTTGCATCAATATTCATGGAGAAAAAATGGTCTGTAATTGTGTCTCTGTTGAATCTTTGTGTAGTTTGGGTATCAGAATATCTGTGGCCTCATAAAATGCATTTGGTAATTAATGTTTTGTTTGTTTCTATTTTGTGGAATAATTTGAGGAGTATTTGTATCAGTTATTCATTGAATGACTGGTAGAATTCTGCACTAAATCTCTGTGGTTTTTAATGTTTGGGAGGCTTTCCATGACTACTTTCCTCAGGTGTTTCAGATCTATATAAGTTGCTTTTCCTTATCTTGATTTAACGTTGGTAAGTGGTAACCATTAAGAAAATTGTCTGCATACCCCCATAAGCCCCTCCCTCCTCCCCTCCTGATCCCACCCTCCCTCTCCTTTCTGCATGTATGTCACTCCCCAAGTCCACTGATAGGGGAGGTTCTCTTCTCCTTTCTGATCTTGGTCCATCAGTTCACATCAAAAGTGGCTGCATTGTCCTCTACTGTGGCCTGGTAAGGCTGCTCCCCCACAGAGGGAGGTGATCAAAGAGCAGGCCAGTCAGATTATGTCAGAGGCAGTCCCTCTTCACATTACTATGTAACCCACTTGGAAACTGAGCTACCTTGGGCTACATCTGTGCAGGGGTTCTAGGTTATCTCCATGAATAGTCCTTGGTTGGAGTATGAGTCTCTGGGAAGTTCCCTGTGTTCAAATTTTCTTGTTCTGTTGCTCTCTTTGTGGAGGCCCTGTCCTCTCCAGCTCTTACTATTTCCCAGTTCTTACATAAAATTCCATTCACTCTGCCCAACAGTTGCCCATCAGGCTCAGCATCTGCTTTGATAGTCTGTAGGGCAGAGGGTTTCCAAGGCCCTCTGTGGTAGGTTCCTAGGTTGTTTCCTGTTTTCTTCTTCTTCTAATGTCCATCCTCTTTGCCTTTCAGGATGGGGATTGACCGTTTTAGGTAGGGTCCTCTCTCTTGCTTAGTTTGTCCTATGTTATATGTCTATATGAGTGAGTATATACCGTGTGTCTTTTTGCTTCTGGGACAACTCACTCAGGATGATCCTTTCCAGGTCCCACCATTTACCTGCAAATTTCATGATTTCCTTAATATCAGAGATCAGACCTCTACTCTTGCCTGATGCATCTAAAACAAAAAGGGGGAACTGTAGAGAGCTGCATAATGCTGCACCTTAAAGATGGAGCTGGTTCCCGCCTTCCACCTTCCCGATGGTGAGTGTTCTTTGTCACAAACAACTCCATATTTGGCTAAGGCTGAAGATCTGGCTTGCTTCCATGTATGTGGACCTATCTGCATTGCCCACGAGGCACACTGGGGTTGGCTACCCAGAGGCTATTTTAACCTGTGGGCTGGCTTTCCCCAGGGTCAGAAGATTGTTCAAGGTTCCTGAATAAACTGCATTGAGAAGAACAAAAAAAAATCAGAAAGAAGGAGAGGAGGACCTCCCCTATCAGTGGACTTGGGGATAGGCATGCATGCAGAAAGGGGGGGAGGGTGGGACCGGTAGGGGAGGAGGGAGGGGCTTATGGGGGGATACAAAAAGAATAAAGTGTAATTAATAAAAGTTAAATAAAAAATTAAAAAAAAAAAGAAAATTGTCCGTTCCTTTTAGATGTAATTTTTTGGAGGGCAGGTTTATGAAGTATGACCTAACAATTCTTTGGATTGCTTCTGTGTCTATTGTGGTATCTCCTTTCTGTTTCTGATTTTGATAATTTGGATATTCTCTGTGTGTTTTTTAGTTAGTTTGCATAAGGGCTTATCTATCTTGTTGATTATTTCAAAGAACCAACTCTGTTTCACTATTCTTTGAATTGTTTTATTTGTTTCTATCTCATTCATTTCAGCCCTCACCTCAGTTGTTGTTTTTTTTTTTTTTTTTTTTCCTGCTGTCTACTTCTTTTGCTTCTTTTTTTGCTGTTTTAGAGCTTTCAGGTATACTGCTAAATAGACCTTCTTACTACTATAAACTTTCTACTTCTATACTTTACTTTACTACTTACTCTATATTTTATACTTACTGTATAGTTTACTTTACTACACTACTATACTTTAGTACTTACTATAATGCTTGCTACTATAAACATTCCTCTTAGCACTCTTTTCATTGTGTCCTATAAGTTTAGGTATGTTGTGCATTCATTTTCATTGAAATCTAGGAAGGGTTTTGTTTGGTTTCTGCTTTGACACAAAAGTTGTTCAGTAGGAAATTGTTCAGTTTTCATGAGCTTTACACCTTTCTGTTGTTTCTGTTGTTGTTGATATGAAGGTTTAATCCATCGTAGTCCTGAATCCATAGGATTCAGGAGGTTATTTCAATGTTGAGAGCTGCTCTGTGACCAAGTATGTTGTTAATTTTTGAGAGGTGCTGAGAAGTTGTATTTTTTGTGTGTTTGGGTGAAATGTTTTGTAGGTATCTGGCAGGCCCATTTGATTCACAACAAGTTAGCTTTATTATTTCTGTTTATTTTTTGTCGGGAAGACCTGTCTCTTGGTGAAAATGTTGAAGTCTTCCACTATTAATGTGTAAAGTTTAATGTGTGATTTGAGCTTTAGTAATGTTTCTTTTACAAATGTTGGTGCTTTGGCATTTAGGGATAGATATAAAGAACTGAAGTATTATCTTTGTGGATTTTTCCTTTTATATATATAAAATGTTCTTCTCCATCTCTTTTTATTAAGTTTAGTTGAAAGTCTATTTTATTAGTTATTAGAATAGATGCACTAGGTTGTTTCTTGGGACCGTTTGCTTAGAAAATCTTTTCCCAACCCTCTATTCTGAGGTAATATCTATCTTTGATGTTGATGTGTATGTTTTTGTATTCAGGATAAAGATGGATCCTATTTTGTTATCCATTCTGTTAGCTTCTGTCTTTTTATTTGGGAGTTGAGTCCATTGATATTGAGAGAAACTAATGAGCAATGAACAATATTTTATTTCTCCATCTATGATGATTGAATGTTTTTCTTGGTATTGTAGGCTGGGCTGGCATCCATGGTATCTTCGGTTCTGCAGGACATCAGTAGACATTCTTTTGTTTTTTGGAGTCTCTGTTGCCAAGTCACATATAATTGTAATGTGTCTACCTTTATAGGTTGCTTTTCCCTTGTGGTTTTTAATATTCTTTCTTCGTTCTGTATGCTTAGTGTTTTTATTATTATGAGGAGCAATGACTTTCTTCTGTGGTACAACTGATTTCGTATTCTGTAACATTCTTCTGCCTTATAGTTATGTCCTTCTTTAGGTTAGAAAATGTATCTTTAATAGATTTAAAAACACATTCTCTATATTTCTGAGCTGAAATCTTTTACTTTTCTTCTATTCCTATTATTCATTTAAAAATTTATATTAATTACAGTTTATTCACTTTGTATCCCAGCTGTATCCCCTTACGTCCCAATCCCACCCTCCTTCCTTCATCTTCTCTCACATGACCCTCTCCAAATCCACTGATAGGGGAGGTTCTCTTCCCCTTCCATCTGACCCTATCCTATCAGATCTCATCAGAATTGGCTGTATGGACTTCTTCTGTGGCTTGTCAAGGCTCCTCTCTCTTTAAAGGGAGGTGATCAAAGAGCCATCCACTGAGTTCATGTCAGAGACAGTCCCTGTTCTCCTTCGTAGGTTATCCACTTAGATAATGAGCTGCCATGGGCTACATCTGAGCAGGAGTTCTAGGTTATCTCCATGAATGGTCCTTCGGTGGAGTATCTGTCTCAGAAAAGACCCCTATGTCCAGATGCTTTGGTTCTGTTGCTCTCCTTGTGGAGCTCCTGTCCCCTCCAGGTCTTGCTAACTTCCCCCTTCTTTCATAATATCTCCAGCACTCTGCCCTAGGTTTGGTTATGAGTCTCAGCATCTGCTTTGATACACTGCTGGGTAAAGTCCTTCAGAGGCCCTCTGTGGTAGGCTCCTGTCCTGTTTCCTGTTTTCTCCTTCTTCCAATGTCCATCCCATTTATATTTCTGGGTGAGAATTGATCATCTTACCCAGGGTCCTCCTTATTGCTTAGCTTCTTTAGATGAACAGTATGTTTATCTTATGTTATTCTTACATCTGGGACTTTCATAGTATCCTAGATTTCCTGGATGTTTTATGTTAGAGATTTTTTTTTAGATTATATATTATCTTTAACTGATCAATCTATGTCTTGTATTGTATCTTTCACACACAATATTCTTCTATCTCTTGGATTCTGTTGGTGATGCTTGGGTTTGTAATTCCTGGTTCTTTACCTATAGTTTCTGTTCATTTACCTATATTTTACATTTCCAGAATTTCCTCAGTTGTTTTGCATATGTGTATGTTTCTTTTCTTCTACTTCCATTTTCAGTCCTTGAACAGTTTTCTTGAAACTTTTCCTTTTTTTTCTCTTTCTTCCTGCTCCTGCTGGTCTTTCTTGCATTCTTTAATGAATTTATTGATTCTTCTTCTCCTCCTCCTCCTCCTCCTCCTCCTCCTCCTCCTCCTCCTCCTCCTCCTCCTTCTTCTTCTTCTTCTTCTTTTCCTTTTCCTTGATTTCCTGAAGGGATTTTTTTCACTTCCTCTATATGGACCTCCACCATCTTCATGAAGTTGGTATTAAAGTAGATTTTGTGTGCTTTAGCTGCATTGGAATATTCAGGACTTGCTGTCATAACTGGACCCTGGAGGTTTCATATTGCCCTGTATATTATTGAATGTATTTTTACACTAGTGTTTCCATATCTGAATTTGGGATGGTTATTGGTCTACATGATGACTTATTTTATTATTATTATTATTATTTACATTTTATTAACTCTGTATCCCAACTGTATCCTGCTCTCTAATTCCCTCTCAAACCCTCCCTCCCTCCTTCATCTCCTCCCTGCCCCTTTCCAAGTCCACTATTTGAGGAGGACCTGCTGACTTCTATGTTTTTCTCTGTTGAGTATGTTTTTTTTTTTTGTTTTGTTTTGTTTTTGGTTTCTGTTTCTTCATTGGTCTCTGGTCTTTGTGTCCTGGATTTCATGACAGCCAGCATGAAATCTGATCCACTGGGGACTCTAGGACCACTTTGTTGCCTGGACTTCTAGCATCCTGGCCTTTGGTACAGCAGGGGGATTTCTGTTATTTGATTGGTACTGTCAGCACCTGAGTAGATGAAGTCTTATGAGTTTGGGGTATGAGCCCAACATGGGCAGTGAAAGAGAGGAGGTGATGGAATGGGTTTTTTGGAAAATCAACCCCCTGGAACAGTATATGGAATAAAAACCTACAGCATGCAGTTAAAAGTCATAGTCTCCTTTTCTTTTACTTAGATACACAAATCAAGTGTTGAAAAGGGAGTAATAATTGAAACATAAACTTCATTGGCCATTGTCAAACTTGGGCAATTTTAAATTCTTTGCAAATTTTCATGATATAATTTTTAAAACCACAACAAAATATTTAAAAGCTAATGTTTAAGTCAGCTTAATAACTTATGTACCCACTTGAAATGCTAAGTACTTATACAATCATCCCTCATCCCCAACATTAAAACATGCACCTTATTCTTAAACTATCATTCTTTAGTCTTAGAGTAAGTTCTGTTGTAGGAATCATTGTATCAAGATGACAACCATGGCTAGAATGACACCAGGGAAAGAATAGAATCTTTGCTGGGAGATTTCAATGGCTCACACACTTTAATAATCATTTTTAAACTATTGGGTTGACTTGAGACTCAGCTTAAGTCTACTATAAGATACCTAAGGAAATAAAATTTGTAAAGGCAAAAGGTTTATTTCAGCTCAGAGTCATTCAAATTACAAATATTATTTAGTGCCACTGCTGTGTGCATGAGGCAGCCCATTATGGTTGGAGATTTGGTAGAAAACATAAGCATACCACATGACCAGGAAGAAAAGGAAAGAGAGGAGAGACAAGGTTTCTATAATTACTTTGGGTCAATGGGTTCTATATTATCAGATTGCTCTGTTTCAGTAGCATCACCATGAAGAATAATGTTTAAGGCCTTTGGAGACTATTAAGTGCTAAACCACAGCATTTAGTAAACACTGTAGATCAGTTTTGCAGACGAGGAAATATCTGATTCTACATACCCATCCTAGACTAGACATCATTGTCATCCACCTGGTACATTATAGAAGATATACATAAATCTTTGTCTACCTAAACCAGAGCTTCAGGATATTGATTCACATTATTAGAATCATGCTTGTATATAAGTTACTCTAAATTCACATTACTGTCATCCCCTAATATCATTCACTTTTTCATTCTTATTACCTGCAATGCTTGAAATTTAGTTCCCCATTTCCCAAAATAATTAGATAGAAATGATTAGATAAAAACATTACAAATTAAAGCATAATACAATGTCTAAGAAATGCTCTAACCAGGTATAAATCTGTTTTTAGCTCCCAAATCACATCTCTATATCCATAATCTATGGATTAAATAAAATTTCACCATGACTCACCATACATGAAATAGAACATGGAAAAACAAAATCATAAAATATAAAAAGACAAACTCTCTTGTATCAATAAAACAGCCACAATTTGGTTACAGGGGACAATATGTGTTTGCATTTTAATAATGGTTAGCTGCTAAATGATCATAAAATGTGTTATAATAGAACATGCCATTTTCTACAAATATAGTTTTGAACCAAGAATGCTGGAACAGTTGCTTAAAAAAGAAGATACAAGAGGAGCATTCTCACATCTGATTGTTTTGTTGTAGTTGTTGTTTTTATTTGTTTGTTTGTTTTTGTTTTAATAAAAGTGGCAAATTGTAAAAAAAAAAAGAAAGAAAATAAAGTTGAGTGAGTAGGGAAAAAAACATTACAAATTATATAGAAATAGGTTAACCAATAGAGTTTTATAGATAAGAAATGATAGATAGATAGATAGATAGATAGATAGATAGATAGATAGATGGATGGATGGATAGATGGATGGATAGATAAATTCAATAAATAATGAACTTTCTGTAGTTGTGACAAGCATTTGAGAAAATCCACTGAAAGAAAGTAATTTTACTTTGTATCCTATTTTCTGAGAGCTGCAGTCACTCAGCTCTTGTTTGTGGGCCTATGATAGGTGAGAACATCACAGTAAGAAGATAGATGATAGAAAAATATAGAGATACATACATATGTACATATATAAATGCATACATATTGTAGAAAGATAATGAAGTTTTCAGTTTTGTGCATGTTTAGATACACAGTGTTAATTTCATAAAGTCTCAACCTATAGACAAAACAGAACCCAACAAATAGATGGGCATGTTAAACCCCAGTAATAGTCTTCTTCTTGGTCAAGTGTAATAATATTATTCTGACTGTTATTATGACAATTGATTGTGTATGTTTTTGAAATTTATATGATAGAATCAAAATATTACATAGACTTTTTAAAAAATTTCAAACCCAGTTTATTTTATTCAACATTATATTGACAATATTTTGAAATGTATAATCTGTGACATACACCATTAGTTTATTCATTTAATTGTACTACTTATATTATTCCCTTGTGCAAACTTAAGAGCAATTTTTGTTTAAAAATTTGTTACACAATTTTTTCCTCCAACTTTTCCCATATCCTTCTTACCTCCCTACCCACCCGATATCATATTCCTCTCTGTGTGGCATCATTTATCTATCTATCTATGAATCTATCGTCACTTTTTAATTTTTATTATTATCTCCAAAGACCTTAAAACAACAATCAAAATCAACAAAACAAACAAACCAAAAAAAAAGACAAACAAACAAACCAAATAAAATTAAAATTATCATCAAAAGGAAGCATAGTCATGCTTAAAGAACGGCGTCTAAAATAGCAAGGAGGATCCAAGGGAAGATGCATAAATCTCACTTGGAAGAAGAGATAGAATACACATAGGCAGTGGTTGAAGAAGGAATAAGGCAGGAGAGGAGGCAGCACAGAGAGTTAAGAGGGTGGAGATCAACCTGGAGAGAGAGAAAATGAAAGAACAGAAGGCCTGTAGAGAAAAGAGAAGCTGACGGTGGAAATATCTGTGTGACAAGCTGGAGCCCTAAGTCAGGGTAGGCTCCTGGAAGGGTATGACAGGGATTCAAGCAGAGACTACTAGTAGCAAAGGCCATAGAGACTTAAAAGGACATCCTCTAACTAAACTAGTCTCCTAGCAGAGGGAAGAGAACACCAACCCACCCACAAAAACTTCAACCCCAAATTGACCCTGCTTACAAGATGTGCAGGAATAAAGATAGAGCAGAGAGTGAGGAAATGGCCAAGCAATGCCTGGCCCGAAGACCCACCCTATGGGAGAGTGGCAAAACACGACACTATGAACAATATCCTGTTAAACTTGCAGACAGGACCCTGCCATGTTGTGCTCTAAGAGAGTCGATCCAGCAGCTCCTCAAAACAGATGCTGAGATTCACAGACAAACACTGGGTGATGCCTAGGGAGTCTTGTGGAAAAGTGGGAGGAAAGAGAAAAAACCTGGAGGTGACAGTAGCTCCACAAGTAGACCAACATAGCCAACTAACCAGGGCCCAGAGAGGCTTGTTGAGACTGAAACATCAACGAATGACCTTGCATGAACTGGACTTAGGCCACTTACAATGATGTAGCAGATGGTCCGTCGGTTAAGGCTTCATGTGGGTCCTCTAGTAAGGGAAGTGGGGACTTTATCGGACATGATCTCACTTGCCAGCTTTTTGATCACTTCCCCAGGCCATAGGAAAGAGTACATGCTCAGTCCTGATGCAACTTGATGAGCTGTGATGGATGGGAATGGAAGCTCCCCTTTTCTGAGGAAAATGGAAGGGGAGAGGGAGAGAAAGGGATGGTGGGGCTGGAAGGGGAGGAGGGATGTGGCTACAACCAGGATGTAACATGAATAAAAAATAAAAAAAAAATGGTATCTATTTTGGGTTGGACAACTACTCCTGGAGATGTGACATGGCTTGGAGTGTAACTAATATACCTAGTGCTACTCCACTGGAGAAAACTGATTTTCCTCTTAGAGGCGCTTATCAAATGGCTTCTTGATTATATGTTGGAATTTATGTCTACTTTTCCTTATCAGTGATTGGATTTTACCTGTTTTGAACTTACAGAAGTTTTATATGCAACAGTGGGTTTATGAGTTAGTCCTGTTGTGTCTGGAAAATATCTTTTCCTGTAAGTCATCTACTACCTCTGACATTTATAACTGAACCACCTTCTCTTCAATATAAATTTCTGAGCCTTGGAGATGGAGAGGGTTTGCTGAAGATTTAAAGGTGACTGCTTCAGATTTAAACCCATTTAAAGGTGACTGCTTCAGAGTTTGTTTGTTTGTTTTTTTTTTTACTTTTGAACATTGTCCAGTTGAGGGTCTCCCTGTTAAGTACCATCTACTAAAAGGAGAAGCTTCGCTGATCAATGTTGAATGTTAAATGAGGCACTGGTTAATAAGTGTAGAAATATGTGATTAGGAGTCATTTTACTGTTATACTCCTTAAGCAGAATAAAAGTAATAACTTTCCTCTAGGCCTCATGAACTAGCATCTTAACTAGGCTATTAGTGACCAGATACCTAGAATCTGACAGAACAAAAAGCAGCGAATAGGCTTGAACTCATTGGCAAGAAAGGAAGTTTCTGAAAAAGACACCAGTAACATGGGTATTAAGACTAACAATTAGTAAATAGGCCTTCATGAAGCTGAAAACCTTCTGTACCACGAAAGACAACATCATTTGTGCAAAGTGGTGGGCAACAGAATGTGAAGCTGATCTTTTCCAATTATACATCTGATAACTCTGAAAGAGAGAGAGTATCCTGAATATATTAAAAAAAAAAAACTAAAGAAAATGAACATCAAGAAAACAAATAGCAATAAAAATGGTATAGAACTAACCAGAGAATTCTCAAATGATGAAGCACAGGAAAATTCAAATTAAACTACTTTGAGATTCTGTCTTACCCTAATCAGAATGGTCTAGAACAGCTAAACAAATGATATTATATTTTCCAGTGAGAATACAAGGAAAGGAGAAAACTCATTCATGTTGGTGGAATTACAAACTGATACAGCCACTAAAGAAATCAGTGTGAAACTTCCTCAAGAAGTTGAAAATAGATCTACCACAAGATCCAGCCATAGCACTCTTGAAAATAGACCCGAAGGACTCTACATAATACTACAGAGATACTTCCCACCAATTTTAAATTTTATTTTTGTTATTATTATTTTTTTAATTATATTTTTATAATTTAAAACAATTTTAAATTTAAATATGGTTTGATTACATACTTCCTCCCCTCCTCTAAGTACCTTCAGATACTCTCCTTATCTGTACCTACCCAACTTTAAGTTCTTTCTCAAACAATAAACAAAAACTAAACATAATAGCAAAACTCCCCACATGAAGAAAACAATATAAAATATCATCCCTCAAAATAAAAACAGAACCTCAGCAAACTCTAACCAAATAAAAGCACACAAAAAACAGTGGTATCCATTATGTGTTGTTCAGCTACTGAATATGCAGCCTGTTCTGGAGTTGTGAATATACCCAGTGTCACTCTATTGAGGAAAACTGATTTTCTCTCTCCCAGAAGGTAAAATGACAGTTGTTAACCTTTTATGCCAGTAGAAAAGTTTTTATTTATTTATTCATTCAGTCAATTTAAAAAATATATAACAAAATAACTTTTAAAATTAATTTACTTATTTATTAATTACAATTTTATTCACTTTGTGTCCCAGTTGTAGCCCCCTCTTCTATCCCCTCGCAACTTCTCCTATTCCCCTCCCCAAGTCCATTGATAGGATAGGTTTTCCTCCCCTTCCATCTGACCCTAGGCTATCAGGTCTCATTAGGACTGGCTACACGGTCTTCCTCTGTGGCCTGGTAAGGCTGCTCCCCAGTCATGGGGAGGTGATCAAAGAGTCACCCACTGAGTTCATTTCAGAGACAGCACCTGTTTCCCTTACTAGGGTAACCACTTGGAGACTAAGCTGCCATGAGCTACATCTGTGCAGGGGTTCTAACTTATTTCAATGCATGGCCCTTGGTCAGAGTATCAGTCTCAGAAAAGACACAGGGGCTCAGATTTTTTTTTTTTTTTTTTTTTGCTTCTGTTTCTCTTATTGTGGAGCTCCTGTCACCTAGAGGTCTTTCATCTCCCTTTACTTTCATAAGATTCCCAGCACTCTTCCCAAAGTTTGGCTATGAGTTTCAGCATCTGCTTTGATATCCTGTTGGGTACAGTCAGTCATTCAGAGGCCCTCTGTGGTAGGCTCCTGTCCTGTTCCCTGTTTTCTCCTTTTCCCGATGTACATTCCATGTGACTTTCTGAATGAGGATTGATTAGGTTACCTAGGACCCTCCTTCTTTTTTAGCTTTTTTTTTTTTTTTTTTTTTTTTTTTTTTTTTTTTTTTTTTTTTTTTTTTTTTATTCAGGACCCTTGAACAATCATTGGACCCTGGGGAAAGCCAGCCCACAGCTTGAATAGCCTCTGGGTAGCCAACCCCAGCGTGCCACATGGGCAATGCAGATAGGTCCACATACATGGAAGCAAGCCAGATCCTCAGCCTTAGCCAAATGTGGAGTTGTTTGTGACAGAGAGCACTCACCATCGGGAAGGTGGAAGGCGGAAACCAGCTCCATCTTTAAGGCACGGCATTATGCAGCTCTCTACAGTTCCCCCTTTTTGTTTTAGACGCATCAGGCAAGAGTAGAGGTCTGATCTCTGATATTAGAAATAAATTGGCTCTTTGACCCTCCCCCGCCCCCGCCCCCCCATGGAGGAGCAGCCCTGCTAGGCCTCAGAGGACGACTTTGCAGCCAGTCCTGAAGAAACCTGATAAGCTAGGGTCAGATAGAAGGAAAGGAGACCTCCCCCATCTGTAGACTTGGAAAGGGCAGGGGGGAGATGAGGGAGGGTGGGATTGGGAGGGAATGAGGGAGTGGGCTACAGCTGATATACAAAGTTCATAAACTGTAACTAATATTTAAAAAAATAAAATTTAAACATTTAAAAAAAGAAACAGATACAGAGACCCACAGCCAAACATTCGGCAGAGCTTGGGGAGTCCTATAGAAGAGTTGGGAGGTTAGAAGAGCCAGAGGGGTCAAGGATTCCACAAGAACACCTGTAGACTCAACAACTAACCTGGGCCCATGATGACCCACAGAGAATGAACCTTGAAGTAAATAAAAAATTAAAATAAAACAAAATGAGTGCTGGGCTATATAATGATTGTTATTAGCCCTATAATTATTTCAGTGGTACTATTTATGCTGCTATCACAAATAATAAGACACAGACACCTGTCGGATTTTATAATTGCCTTATTACCTTAGACTGAGCAGATATTTCTACCTATGCTGTCTCAATGACCTCATGATTCAGCTCCCAGCCCCCACTGAGTGCCATCCAACCTAACCATCGTCCTCTAGTCTACCTACCATCTATAATCCCAAGATACTTGCTTATATTTTTTTGTCTTGGTATTTTCTCCATCCATGCAAACCCCATTGTAGAATCCTCCTTCCTGCTCTCTTCCCATCCTTTTTTTTTTTTTTTTTCCTGTGACTCTCTTGAACTCCATTGCCCTGGAACCTTAGCCATACCTACCCCACTGTTCTCTGCCCAGGTATAGGCCATTTAGTCAACCAGTCTGGCATAATGTCTTCGGCAGGTTTGCACAACAAGAAAAGATGTATCCAGGAAGTAACCAGATCTTGAGGGCCAGCAACCAACATCAAAACAGAAGCATCAGAGCAACCCCAACAATGAACCACCAATCAAATATCGAGCGTGGACTGGTCCCAGGCTCCTCACACGTATGTGGCAGATAAGCAGCTTGGTTTTCGTGTGGATCCCCCAACGCCTACCGCTGGGGCCCTCTCTGACTTTGTATCCCACCCCACTAACTGGACTGCTTTGTCTGGTCTCAGTGGGAGAGGGCACACTGCCGAGTTCTGTTGAGAAAATGTGCCCAGGTGAGTTGGTATCCATGGGCGTCCTTTACATTCTCTGTGGAGAAGGAAAGGGGAGGAGGTAGGGAGGGCTCTGTGAGGAGAAAGACAGGGAGCAGAGGAGGGAGGCTGCAATCAGAACGAAAATAAATGGACAAAGTTTTCAAAACACACACCAAATTTCCAAAGAGTGAAAAATAAGACTAAATGTTTTTCATCACTTAAAGGCAATTATGACCACATGTTTATGCTAATATAATTTTTCCTCAGAGAATTTCATCTTCAGTAAAAATTCCAACAAAGAATGGGGAAAATAGCTGGTGAACTTATTCCTCCCCGCCACCCAAAGGAATTAGTCGGTGAACTCATGTTCTTCCTATAAGGTCATCTTCACATTACAAACCTAACCTGGAGTCTTCATTGAAATTCAGTGGCCAAATGTCTAAAGGAGCAGCATTCTCAGTAGCCATGACTCATTGTGAATCACAAGAAAATATTTTTATTCTAAGAACAGTGGACACTCATTACAAACATTTTGTAGCTTTTTTTTTGTCTTCTGAAGTTTCCTAAGAACAGAATAATTCTGTTCTAACAGCATTGAGTATTAGACTTGGGAGCTGCTATGCAAGCCAGACGTATGACTTTTCCTTTCCTTGTCTGTCCACGTCGCTATTTTGGCAGTGTTCATCCACTGCAGCTCCAGTTATAGCTGATGATTTGAAGTTAGTCTGTTTTTACCCACTGCTATGGCTGTTTTACATTTCTTATTTTCCTATTGAATTTTTCTCACATCTCAGATTTTGTTACTTTTTTAAAATGACACTCAAATGCATATCCTGTTAAATGTGCCTTTTTGTTGTTGTTGTTCCTATCCATGGGTAGGCTGGGATTCAAGAATTTTTTTTAATCTTTTTTTTTTTCATAACCCATTATTTTACTTCAACATTTCATCTCAAATTTGCTTGCCATTTCAGTAAACGGAACATGGAGATGACAATTTGTGGGCCAGTTCTAAAAAACAAGCCACAACCCATTTTTAATATCTAGTGGTATTTTATGCCAAAATCACAGGCTTTCATTATTCAATTAAGATTCATGAAATTTCATTCCAACTAAATGTATGGGCATAGTGTTGGAAATTGCCAATTTATGAACTAAAAGATGAAGATACATTTCCCTTTACTTGTTAGAAAGGCTGTTCAAATGGTAATAAGCTGGAATTATCATGTAAAAAGATCTTTTATTTTCCTGTAAAATTACAGCAGCCACCTTTAAAATATTTTTTTTCCTCTAGTGGGAGAAAAATGATCCATCATTATGGTTATTGAGAATTTTCCACCTAAACTAATGAAGGTAACCCTTCTTTTGTGTGATAAAATAATGTACTGATTTTTAAACATCTAACTGCTAGAGTTTTTTTTTATATCAAGAAATAGTACATGAATTTATTTAAAAAATTAAAATGATGATTTTTCCGTAAAAGGCAATAAACTCTGTTAAACAGCGTTTAACAGAATCCCAGCCTTTTGAGTTTGACTTGCGTGGTTGGGTGGAGTATGAAGGCTCAACCCTGAACAACTTTTTTTGCTTTTAATTAGTTTCTTTTTTTGCTTTAAATCTATGCCAAAAGATCAAATTTGCTCAGTTTTTGCAAAAATGTAAAATTACTTTTACATATAAAGGGTAATTGTAGAACTTTGCCCACAGCTCATTTTTTCATGATTTTTCTATTTCCAAGATAGGATGTGAATGAATTAATTCTTAACAGCTGTTCCTTATGGAATCTCATTATTTCCCCCTTATTTAGAAGACTGACTTGTGATAAGGTAACAGGAAGATGATTTTATGGTTTCTGACATGGAAAATGTGTGTATATATATATATATATATTTGTGTGTGTGTGTGTGTGTGTGTGTGTGTGTGTGTGTGTGTGTGTGTGAAGTTCTAATGTCAAAGTCAACCAATTGCTTTCTACCTAATGGCCTGTTAACACATTTACATTGTTTTAGATTCCACTTGTAAATCTGCTCTTCCCAGAAACTCTACCTTGCTATTATTCTGTCAGCTAGATTCTGTAGTTCACCTCACTACAGCTAGTATCTTCTTGGCTACCTCATTTTTATCGTTTTTTCCATTCAGCACAGGTATTATTATTGTGGTCTTTGGAGTAACTCAGACACAAGTGGAAGTCTAGCCCTGCTCAGATGTGTTGGTTCTGAAATACCTTTCGTAATTTCACTGGGACATGATTTCCAATTTTGGAACCCAAGAGTAATAATTAAACATAATCCACAGGACTGAGAGTCCTGGCTAAACTCAGATTAAATAAAGTTTTACCGTGCTGGATGCTTGTCAAATAATAAATGCTCAAAACTGGGACTATTATATGTATATTTCTGTACAACTGTCTCTGCCAAGTTGTCATAGTTTCCTGGAGAAAAATGCACATAGATATGTTTCTGTGGGCTCAACCAAATGAGATGGGATTGACACAAAGTAAAATCTCAATATTTAATTATATTGTAATTTTATATTGTAATTTATACAAATCAATTAAGTAATCCTGTCTTCTTGGGATTTCTGTGTTTCTATCCTCAATCATCCTGACAGTCTTTTTGTCATAGTCTTTGTCCCTGCCCCATTTTTCTCTTTTGGCCTGTATTCTGCTGTTGTCATTGTTCCTGGAGTCTTATCCTAGGACATGAGTGGAAGAAGCATTTATACCTGTGAGCATATTTGTTATATTATAGCCTTTCAATATCCACCAGTCACCTAAACAGAACTGAGACTGACACTGAAATTGACCCAACTTTTCATATTTTTATTTGCTGTTTATCAACATTTCAGTTTGAGTCTTGCATTACCTTTGAACTTTGCCAGGTTAGTCTCTGGGCTTTTGTCTGTCTGTTTTATTCTTTTGTATACTTTAGAGAAAGACAGAAAGGAAGAATATAAAGGTGGATGGAAAGTGAGATGGGGTGATATTGGAATATATGAGGGAAGGAAAATATGATCAAAATGTGTTGTATTAAAAAACTTAATTAAAAATTATATAAAGAATTAATCTTTGAAAGGATTTCTTATTTGAAGCACAAATAACTCAAAACTAAACAGGCTGTTTCACTTATAAATCCCAAGTCACCTGCAGTTTACTACTTTTATCCAAAAGCATTTCAAAAACAACAACAACAACAACAACAAAACAAGGATTTAGATGGTAGTTGGATGGTATGATCACTTAGGAAAACAATTTTCCTGAGTGTCTAATAACTAAGCTGTTTGCAATGAGGTTGTGTCACTATATTAGAAGAGCCACTAGATACTAGGTGGGAAAAAGAAGGGATTCAGAGGCAAAAGAAAGACAACACCAGAAAACAGTGTATAAGGAGAATGTGCATCATCACAGTAGCGTGTATGTGTGTGTGCGCACACGTGTGTGTGTGTGTGTGTGTGTGTGTGTGTGTGTGACTAAACAGAACTTGGGGAGGATATGGTTCATTTGGGTTATAGTTCTATATTACTGTTAATGATCAAAGGAAGTCAGGGCAGGAAACCAAACAGGACAGCAACAAGGAAGCAAGAGCTGACACAAAGGTCACAGTGGAGTGCTAATTACTGGCTTGTTCATCACGACTTACTCAGCCTACTGTTTTGTAGATCTGAGGACTACCAGCTCAATAGTCTGAGCTTAGTACCCAGCTCAGGGGTAATTACGCACAGTGGTGTGGCACCTTCCATCATTATTCACTAATTAATAAAATGTTCTACAGGTTTGTCAGAAGCCAGATCTATTTCTTTTTTAGGATTGATTTATTTATATAGTACTCTGCCTGCATGTATGCATACACACCAGTTGATGGCACTAGATCTCATTATAGATGGTTGTGAGCCACCATGTGATTGCTGGAAATTGAACTCAGGACCTCTGGAAAAACAGGGAGTGCTCTTAATTGCTGAACCATCTTTCCAGACAAAAGCCTAATCTTTAAATTTTTTTCTTTATTGTTATTATTATTTATTACAATTTATTCACTTTGCATCCTGGCTGAGGTCCCTTCCCTCATCTCCTCCATGTCTCACCCTCTCTCCCTCTTCTCTACCTATGTTCCTCCTCTAGTCCACTGATAAGGGAGATCCTCCTTCCCTACTATCTGACCCCAGCCGATCAGTTCTCATCAGGACTGTCAGGATCCTCTTCCTCTGTGGCCTAATTAGGGGAGGTGATAAAAGAGCCAGCCACTGAATCCATGTTAGAGATAGGCCCTACTTCCGTTAAGAGAGACACCAGATGGAGATTGAGCTGCCAATGTGATACATCTGAGCAGGTGGTCCTCTCAATGCATGGTCCTTGGCTGATTCATCAGGCTTTGCAGGACTCACTGAGCCTAGAGTTTTTGACCCTGTAGATCTCCTTGGGAACTCCTGTCCTCTCCGGGTCTTTCTATCTTCCCCTTCTTCCATAATATTCCCTTCACTCTGCCCAAAGTTTGGCTATGAGTTTCAGCATCTGCTTTGATACCATGATTAGTAGAGTCTTTCAGAGGCCCTCTATGGTAGGCTCCTATCCTGTTCCCTGTCTTCTCCTACTTCTGATGTCTATCCTGTTTGCCCTTCTGAATGAGGATTACGCCTCTTCCCTAGGGACCACTTGGTTGTTTAGCTTCTTTAGGACTATATATTTTAATATGTTTATCCTATGTTATATGGCTAATATCCACTTATAAGTGTGTATATACCATGTGTGGCTTTCTACTTCTGGGTTATCTCATTCAGGATGATCTTTTCTAGTTTCATTTATTTGCCTGAAAATTTTATGATTTCCTTGTTTTGTAATTGCTGAGTAGTATTTCATTGTCAAAATGTATCACAATTTCTGTATCCATTCCTCCGCTGAGGGACATCTAAGTTGTTTCCAGATTCTGGCTATTATGAATAAAGCTGCTAAGAGCATAGCTGAGCAAATGTCTTTGTGTGGTTGAACATCTTTTGGAAATATGCCCAGGGGTAGTATAGCTGGACCTTGAGATAGCACTATTCCTAATTTTCTGAGAAAGGGCAAAATAGTTTTCAAAAGTGGTTGTGCAAATTTAAATTCCTACCAGCAATGGAGGAAAGTTGCTATTCTCCACATCCTCTCCAGCATGTGTCTAACGTCCCTTTTGTTTGTGATCTTAGCCAATCTGATGGGTGTAAGGTGGATTCTCAGGGTCATTTTGATTTCTATTTTTCAGATGACTAAGGACCCTGAGCATTTCTTTAAGTGTTTCTCTGAAATTCGATATTTCTCTTTTGAGAATTCATATGATTCCCTGCACTCTGCCCAAAGTTTGGGTATGAGTCTCAGCATCTGATTTTATACACTGCTGGGGAGAGTCTTTCAGAGGCCCTCTGTGGTAGGTTCCTGTTCTGTTTCTTGTTTTCTTCTTCCAGAGGTCCTGAGTTCAATTTCCAGCAATCACTGTTTACCTCTGTGCCCCATTTTTTTTTAATTATTACATGGCTTATTTGTGTTTAACTTCTTGAATTCTTTATATTTCCTGGATATTAGCCCTCTGTCAAAGGACTGCCCACCAGGCTCCATAGTACCTGACTGTGTGTTGTCTGAGATGTGGTCTGCCTGCCCTAGAACCACTGCTCAGATGTAGCCCATGGCAGCTCAGTATCCAAGTGGATACCCTAGTAAGGGGAACAGGGGCTGTCTCTGACATGATGAGAGACCAAAAGATAAATTAGCAGCTATTATTAAGACCTGAAGTTGGTACCTAAAGAAGTCTGGTAATGCCCTGAGGGGAAGAGCCACCTCACTGCATTCTTTCCCACCCACTAGAGATACAGTTGCTAGGAAACTGGACCATCCCCCTAGGGAGAAACACCAGGTCATTAATGGTCTGGGAACCTTCCTATAGCCAATCAATTCAAAATGTAGCATTTTAACCAATAGATGCTTGACAAGCAGGAATCGCCCCTGCCTTGGGCATGCTGGGATGGACTGGAATCTTCAAATCACCCAACTAACCTGGGCAAGCTTTGGCAGTGGGGGTGTGTGGGCCCAAGCTGCAGCTTGTAATTTACAATAAAAAGAATCTCATGTATTTACAGTGGAGTCTAATTATTCCTGGTCTTTTGGGGTTTGTGAACTGGGCAGAACTCGGTGGTGAGCTCTTTGATCACCCCTCCCAAGGTGCTGGGCAACCTTGCCAGGCCACAGAGGAAGACAATGCAGTCAGTCCTGATGACACCTGATAAGCTAGGGTCAGATGGAATGGGAGGAGGGGCATGGTAGACTATGAGGTAAGGAGGGTTAGATTGGGAAGGAATGAGGGATGGGGCTACAGCTGGGATTCAAAGTGAATAAACTGTATTAATATAAAAGTAAAAATTTATTTTAAAAATGTAACCCATTGGCAGCTCAGTATCCAAGTGGCTTCCCTAGTAATGGGAATAGGGACTATCTTTGACATGAAGTCAGTGGCTGGCTCTCTGATCACCTCCTCCTTCGGGCAGGGTGTGGGGGGGAAGGAGGTGCAGCCTTGCCAGATCACTAAGAAGACAGTGCATCCAGTCCTGATGAGACCTGATAGGCTAGGGTCTGATAGAAGGGGAGGAGAACTTGCCCTATCAGTGGACTAAGGGAGAGGCATAAGAGAAGAGAGAGAGAGGGAGGAATTGGGAGGATACAAGAGAGGGGGCCACAGCTGGAATACAAAGTTTATAAATTGTAATAAATAACTAGTAAAAAAAATTAAAAAGAATGAAAAAATAATGAGCATATTCGTCTCTAGATGTTTTTGTAAGGATTTGTTTCTCTGGAGGAAGTATCTAAAGATCCAGTTGTATGTCATATATTAAAACTGTTTAGCTTTGTTAAGAAACTGCCAAGTACTCCTCCAAAGCTGGTTCTTGCTCTCTAACTCCATTAACAAAGGAAATGATTTACTTTTCCTCTATGTCCTCACATCAGTTGGTTGATGCAGAGTTGATGCTGTATCCATATTATACATATCTAGTGTATCTCATTATTAAGTGAGATTATAGTCCCCTGATGGTATGTGGAGCCAAGCATTTGCCCTATGTTATTTTCCATTTGCGTAACATCTTCTTATGGTATTTGTCCTGATAATTGTTCAGGTATCTCTTTTTATTCTTTTCCGGTTTTTAAGTTTTTTATTGTAATTATTAACTATCTATGATCCGACTATTCTACTTCTGGATGGAAGTGATGGAAATGAGGACAGGATGTAAAAAAGGAAAAGATACCTTCATATATATGCTCATCACTGTGCTAGGCCCACGAGTCATTTACTGAAAATAGTCTACATATACATAAATGGATGAAAAAATAGGGAGTACAGACACAATATAATATTATTCATGCAAAATTATAATCATATCCTATCCTTTTCAGAACAATGATGTATAGAATTGGAGATTAGCTAATGGCTTCAAGCTCATACTCACAGTAATCTGCCTCTTAAATGTTCTATCATGTCGAAAAACTACTACTGTCTGGAATGTCCAAACTGTAACACTTCCTTACAGGTGATGGCAAATTCTTTCAGAACAGAGTCATGTCTGTATCCTCAGATCTGTGTGTTTCCAAAAACAAAGAAGCGTTTGGCTCATTTGAAAGAAAGACATTGCTGTGGTCAACGAGCAATCTCTATGAATGGCTACAGGAGTCACTACTTCAGACATATGGTAGAACTTCCTGTTTCAGGTACAGAAGTATAATAGATTTATTTTTTTTAAATGATGCATTTGAAAGGCACTTTAAAAATCATTAAATTTATGGTACTTCATTATTTAGTTTCAGAAAAGTTGGTGTTCCTTGGAGTTAGTTAACGATGTGATTCACCTAAAGTTTTGTTTTTCTTAACCTGATGACCAAGGATAAGAATAAACACTAAAGCATTCATCAACCAGTTCCAGTTAATGAAAAATCCATAAAATGGGGAATAAAGAGACAGTGGGAGAGGGTCGTTTTTATTTTTTTCACGGCATATACATATTTGGAAGAATAGGAAGATAAAATTCACTAATATCTGATACAACTGAAAAGAATATACGTTTGACCTAGAACTTACCTATAGGCATTTCTTATTTCAATGTTTGTACACAAAATAATAAACAATCATAGAAAAAATACGAAATTTATTTGCAAAATAATAATAATAATAATAATAATGTCAGATTTCAGAATGTTTGCTACAGATTTATTAAACAAAGACTATATACGAATACAAATAATTCTCAAAGTGTTAACTAAAAACCTTTAAATTATAGAATTTTGTATAAATAGTAATACCTTATATAAATTGAAACTATTCTGTTTAAATAAGAATAAAGGTGTTGAAATATATAATATACCCAAAGGTTTAGGAAGACAATGACATAGAAAGTTGCTATTGAAATTTGTCATTCCAATAGATACTTGTATTATGATGCCCTGCTATTTCAAATTCTCTAAAAAAACATATATTTAAAGGAGCAACTTCCAGAGACAGGACAGGATACTAAATTAGGCTAACTTTGGCAACTGAGTTCTTTCAAAGGAAATTTGGTACAATGTGTGAAACGTGCACTTTTAAAACATAAAACGTCCCATTCTTTGCACTGCTACAGCAAGTACTGAAGAACACAGCATCCAAACTGAAGCACACTGTAAGATTAGCTTTTGCTGCTCTACCGCTCCAGGCTTTGTTATAGAGGGGAAAGATCATTTTCTCTTTAGGGAGCTACACTCTAATATGGGGATTTCCTGAGCGTTTAGCAGTGCATATATGTTCGAGTACTGGCTCCACACTGTCATCTTCAGAATCCCTGCCCTTTCTCTGCAGGGTGTCTTGCCTGTTCTTTTCAGCTAAGTCATACTTCACCACTCAGGGCTGCAGGAGTGCTGCTCAAATGTAACACCAAACTAATCAACAGAATAGCTGTCAGGTCTTTCCTGGAAACTGTATTAACCTTGTCTCTTCATACTGAGAGCAGAATGGAAGTGACACAAATAAAATGTAATGGGATAAAATATATTGCTCCATGTACAGTAACAAGGAACTAGGAGTTGACATTCTTTTTCTCTGACCTTACTGTTTCCCTTCTCTGTGATCTCTTCACAGTGTTGTCTAAATAAGTGCTTATGTCAAACATATCATGGTAGAGATGCAATAAATATGTTTTAGATGATGGAAAAAATATCTATTTTATCTAGTTAAATATCTAGTTAAGTACGATTCAATAAATTGGCAATGAAATTTGTTGTGAATAACACAGACTACCAAATCTGAAAAGATATCCACATAAAAGCCATTTTTTTAAGTGAAAAACAAATCTTCTACCCCAGGTTTCTTACATGTATAGATTTTGAAAATGAAATATGTTAAAACATGATTTATTTAATTCTAATGACGTACAACAAATATATTAAAAAATGTCTTTAAACATATATTTAAAAAAACCTGTAATCCCTATGGCAACACCAAATAACTTGTCAAGATGTACTGCAGGGGTTAGAGAATTATAAAAACTATGTAAAGCCAACATAATTTTTCATTATTATTATTAATTACAATTTATTCTTTTGGTATCCTGGTGGTAGCCCCCTCCTTCATCTCCTCCTGGTCCCACCCTCCCTGCTTCTTCTCCCACTATGTCCCTTCCCTAGTCCACTGATAGGTGAGGTCCTCCTACTCTACTATCTGACTATAGCCTATCAGGTCTCTTATTGGTTTGGGTATGTAATTCCCAATAATTTATACTGTACAAGACATATTTCCAAGGTCACAAAATCAGAAAATAGTAGAGCTGGCCCTTGAATGTGTGCCTAGAAACCTAAGAAGTTCTTGCTTTATGTGTCTACCTTGTCATTTAGCTATGTTTATAATTTCTTTCCTCAAATGCATCGGAAAAAAAAAGTCTAAATATATCTTGGCAACGGAAACGCTTGGTAAAACACACATGCCATTGGTTTTTCTCTAACATTTAACATTTGTGATCGTGTTTGCTGAGCGAAGAGAAATGCTAAGACTCAAGACCAAATGTTTACCGAGCAGATTATTCTTGATGGCCTTCTGCTTAAAAGTTTAAAATTAAAAATAGAACAGTATTCTCTGCTTGTCCTCTGCAAAACTCTGTAGGAACAGCAACGCACTGCAGGGCAGGGCCCTTGAAGTTGGAAGCTCCTTAATATGTCTTCTTTGCTGTATTGTTCATATCCATTCTTCTTTAAAACAACAACAAACAGTAACTAATGGCTTTAGTGGCTTCCACTTACATCATTTTAACTGCGAATAAACTCGATTTTACCTTTACTTTAAAGAATCCACTGAGAAGAGAAGGTCACCCATGACTGGCTGCGTGAAGTCCTAGAAATGTTGCTTTAAAGGATTGATACCCAGTTTCTTCAAATATAATTTTCCACAAAAATAATACATGATGGTAAAGAAGCAAGAAAAGCATCATAGGAGCTTGCAAGTAAGCATGCAGGTTTGAGGATGTGCTGAGAGCAAATGTGTGAAGTCAAACATGTATAAGAATTTTTGTAGAAGTCAAAGAGTGTTGCTTTCTCTTCTGACACAATTTTTAGAACAATGCAGTTTTGTCTGTGAAGGTAGAGATACTGGGACTCATAGCCAGACTTTGGGCAGAGTGCAGGAAACCTTATGCAAGAAGAGGGAGACAGAAAGACCTGGGGGCGGGGAGGGGGACACAAGAACTCTATATGTAGATCAACAGAATGAAGGGATATCATAAAATTAAAAGCAAGTTTACTGAATTCTAACATTTTTTTTTATATTTGGTATCAAAAGATGAAAAGAAAAAAAAAGAAATCAGGACATGTGAATGCCTGTGAAAACCTTCAGTAAAAGGCTGGAAAACTGAAAATATTGTTTTGATGTGAAGTTTCAATGTAATTATCACAATTAACTCTATTTTGCATCCTTCCAAACATTAAAATGGAGTGGATGTAAGCTATACTTAAACAGCATTTAAATTACATTAATGTGCACAGAGGTTGGTAATATGAAACATAACTCTAATTTTTATTTTACACTTGGATTAACTCCAGTCTTATATCAATGTTTTATAAAATTCAATTAAAAATTCATTTTACAGCTAAAAATAACCACTTTAAAAGCACAATTATCAGAAAAGTGCATATTTATTTTAATGTTTATCTATTAAATGTAATAAACACTAAATGTTATTTTATTGATCTATGACACATAGACTATATTGAATCATTTTTTATTTTTAATGGCCTGATGTAGGAAAAGACATGAATTCTTGGTGGGTTTTAACATTAGAACCTGTGTGCTTTGTTTGTGAACGAAGTTTGGTTCATGTCCCGGTGTGGACTTCATATCATTTCTTTCCATTTCCCACATATGACATAAATATAATTTTATTTTGGCAGGAACTCATTTGTAATGTTCTAAAAACAAACAAATAATGTGAAGGGCATTTAAAAGGAAGCAAATGGGAAATATAGACTCACACTTTTCTCAGAAAGGGTTGCCACTTTCAAGAAAACTGAATATATGTAAGCGTATAAAATAATGGGAATTTTTTTCAGTTTCACTTGATATCAGAGATATATTAAAGTATTAACAAAGTTTTGGCCTGACATCTACAGTTATATGCTTTCTTATTCTCTATCATCTATATTTATTTAAAAAGAAAAAGAAAGAAAAGGAAAAGAATAACTAATTACATAGACAACAGCAAAACAAAGCCCAAATTACTGAATGGTGCTCTGCTAATGCCAAATAATTGTTTTTGGAATTGCTTTTTATGCTCTAAGTATTTCACCTTTTTGTTTCCTTATAGCCAGTGTGAGGCCCACAGGAGGAAGTCTACAGCTTTCATCGTGATTTATAGAGATGATGATAAAAGTTTAGTCTCACAGCTTGGAGCCTACTGCTCTGGTAAAATGCAGCCTACAGCATATGTTCAAAGACAGGTTACCATAGCTGAATGTAGTTTGATTCTAGTAAACATAGCCCAGAGTAGAAACGTAATAAATCCAGCTTCAATGACACAAGAAAGAAAAGTAAGAATATTTCAATAAATAATGTGTTTTCCAAGTAATTTTGCACCTAATATGTTGTTGTTGTTTTTCCTGGAAATCCTTATGACATTATATCTGTACTACACTATGGCCAATGAAGAATTTAAATGTACTGATAGAATATTTAGCCTGGAAGTACATGCTATAACATTAATAATAAAGAATTTTTTGGTGTTCTTTATATAGTAGTCACTGTATTTGGTGTAATCTCTATAAACTCTCAATAATTTATTAGATCTATAAACTATTCTAGAGAATAAATATGCAAGCACAAATACATGATTCAATGAAAAAGTGCAGGATTCTCTGAAACAGCAAGTCATAATTGGTAAAGACTTCTCTAAGGACATGATATTTCACTTAAAACCATGAAAGGAGAGAGTGAGCCAAGCTATGAACAGAAGGACAGCTGTGCCTGTCAGAAGATGGGAAAGTTGAAGTAAGTTGGCAAAGGGGTGTGGCGCTGATCAGAGATGGAAGCCAGATTGGCTAACCTTTGGAAAGTCAATGGCAAAGAAATGACACATTGATTTACATTTTCCGTTTCTGTGCTGCAGATAACGAATGCTCTCATTTTGGCAATGGTGTCCTATATGGAATCAGAGTCATACTATCTAGTGGCAAGGAGGTTGTGTATTATTCTGAATGTGTGAGTAGCACTTCCATACACAAGGTATATGTGTAAAACTGACTGTAAAATGTATTGTAATGTTGCTCTGAGAAATGCTTAAGCACAGAGATTTGAAGGATGCTGTTTGGTGTCAGTTTCTGAAGTTTCAAATGAAGGTAGCTTCCTTGATCCTGTGTCTTTAAGTACTTGGGAAGCTTGAACATGGCAGGAGTGTATGACTGAAATACCCAGGATGCTTAGGGAAAGGAAGAGCCCAGAGACAGAGTATCATGCCCGGTGACACTCCAATAACTTTCTTTCTGTAGTTAGACCCCACCTCTCAGTAATGCTGTTATGAATCCATTAAGTCATTGTTCCATTGACTAGGCCAGATATTCGGGACACATTTCTCTCAGTAGCTAGAAACAGAACAGTTAGACTTGATCCTTCTGAGAGGACATTTCACATCTAAATCACAGCATAAATAATTGAATGGTTTTTCTTACAGAACCACACTTTGAAAAATTTTGGATATGTCTGAAACATATACAACGAAAATATTAAAGAAACCTAATTAACTGAATAGTAATAAGTAAATGAAGATAATATAAGCTCTGAAAAATGTTCTTGAAGCAAGGATGAGTGGACTATCCCTCCTCCACAGCACATATTTTCCAGTCTCAGCCTAACCAGAATGTGTAGAAAGGATGTATTCCCACTGGATATAGGTTTTTTTTTTTATTCGTTACTTTCTTTTCTCTGTCATCTTACTGAAGTTTGTGTGTACCTTTTACACATGTATGCTAATTGATGAAAAGAACTGTATCTATATGACATAGCTGAACTTATTATTACTTTTTAAATGTAGCTAATGAACACGAAGTCAAAAAAAAAGGAATGCACTCATCTCATTGAGTCATCATAAATTAGGATAAATATGTTGTTTCATAAAGTATCTAAAGCATAAAACAGAGAAAGCAAAGTGACTGCATGGGAACTTGACCCTAGCCACTACAATGTAGTGGTTGTGTTTAAAATGGACCATCATTGAGAACTGATAGACTAGGATCATAGGGAAGGGGAGGAGGACTTCCCCTATCAGTGGACTTGGGGCATGGGAGGAGATGAGGGAGAGACGGAGGGTAGGATCTGGAGGGGACTAGAGACGGGGTTACAGCTCAGATTCTAAGTGAATAAACTGTAATTAATTAAACAATAAATAAACTTAAAAAATGTTAGTGCACAAAAAAAACAATTTAAGCAAAGATTCCAGAAGTTGTGGATGACTATAAGGGAACAGTGTTTCCCAGATGGCAGCTGCATATATAATCATATAGAGGTTGTGAGAGCATGCTAAAGAGGTTTGAAATCTCAAGATAAATTAAATTTCAGAATGAAGGAGGTGAGGAGCTGAGAACTTACTGGAAATTGAGGGGGCCACTCTTTATTTAAGAGTTTAAACCTCACTAGGTCTAATATATTCAAACAACCAAGATTATATAGGCAACACTAACTACACTCAAAGGGTTTTTGTTTTGTTTTGTTTGTTTTTAATGAATAAAGACACATGGTTACTTTGGTTTAGAATGCAGCATTTAATCGTTGAAGAAGATGGGGGAGAGGGATAAACACAACCAAAATACAATGGATGAAATACTCAAATAATTTTTATTCTTTTAGAACAGTAATGTTTGGTTTTAACATATATCAATGAGCTATCTAGCCTATGGTTCTTGGTTACCCAAGGTCAGGTTTGATTTCTTTATTGTAGAGTGGGAGTTAGGTCAAATCAGACATTGGTTAGATACTCCCACAAGTTCTATGATACAACGGCCTGACCATATCTTGAAGGCAAGACAGATCGTAAGACCAAGGTTTTCTGACTGGGTTAATGTCCAGGCTTTTTTTGTTGTTTTTGTTTTTGTTTTTGTTTTTGTTATTAGCCTGTAGAGTACCTTTCCACACCAATGAAACTAGACTATAGGCCTGAAGCCTCCATGTAGGCACCAACTCAACTTCTCCAAATTCAATGAGCTGTGTGAGTGTTGTCCTCACAATGAGGCCCTACTGTGAGTTTGGGGAGAGCATCCCTTTGTCATCACAACAGCCTGTGTTGTTTGCAAATTTTCATGGGAACTGATTGACCAGTAACACAATTGATTACAACCTAGTCCCACCACTGGAAGTCTTGTCTGTTGACAGTGATGGCTAGTTGAGATGAATGAAATGACTCCTAATGATATTCTGCTATACACATATATTAGTGACTTTTGCAGTAATCTTCAGAGAGGCTTTCTGTGGCAATAAACATGAAGAGGTATGGAGCCCCACAGCAAAATATTAGGAGTGGAGGGCAAGCCTAAATAGGATGCTTTATTCAAAACTCTCTGCTCAGCATTCAGAGAAACATGTGAAACAGGAAGCAGAAAGATTGTAAGAGCCAGAGGAGATAAAGGACACTAGGTTTAGAACGTCCTCTGAATCAACTGAACAAGATGTGTAGTAAACATTTTGGTGTCTTTAAAAACTCAGTTATGTTATGTAAACAAAATTTTGTTTTTTTTTTAATTTTTTATTATTATCTTTTTAAATTAAATTTTCATTTTATATATTAATTACAATTTATTCACTTTGTATCCCCTTCCTTCCACTGCTCCAGATCCTACCCTCCCTCCTTCATCTCCCCCTATGCTCCTCTCTAAGTCCACAGATAGGGAGGTCCTCCTCTTCTTCCATCTGACCCTAGTTATCAGGTCTCATCTGAACTGGCTGCATTGTCCTCTTCTGTGGCTTGGCAAGGCTGCTCCCCAATCCAGGGTGGGGGGCAGTCAAAGAGCTAGCCACTGAGTTCAGGTCAGAGACAATCTCTGTTCCCCTTACTAGGGTATACACTTAGAGACTGAGCTACCATGGGCTACATCTGAGCAGGGGTTCTAGATTATATCCATGAATGGACTTTGGTTGGAGTATCAGTCTCAAAAAAGACCCCTGTGCCTAGATATTTTGGTTCTGTTGCTATGCTTATGGAGCTCCTGTCCTCTCCAGGTCTTACTGTCTCCCCCTTCTTTCCTAAGATTCCCTGTACACTGCCCAAAGCTTGTTTATGAGTCTCATCTGCTTTTATACAATCTGAGTAGAGTCTTTCAGGACATCCTTGGTAGGTTCCTGTCCCGTTTCCTGTTTTCTCTTTATTCCAATGTCCATCCCATTTGCCTTTCTGAGTGAGGATTGATCATCTTATCCAGGGTCCTCCTTCTAGCTCACCCTCATTAGGTATACAGATTTTTGTAAGTTTATCCTATATTATAGGTCTAGTATCCACTTTATAAGTGAGTATATACTGTGTGTTTCTTTCTGTTTCTGGGATACCTCACTCAGGATTATCTTTTCTACTTCCCACTACTTGCCTGCAAATTTCTTGATTTCCTTGTTTTTAATTGCTGAGTAGTATTCCATTGTGTAAATGTACTACAATTTTCATATCCATTCTTCCACTGAGGGACATCTGATTTGTTTCCACGTTCTGGCTATTATGAATAAAGCTGCTACAAACATGGTTGAACAAATGTCCTTGTTGTGTACTTTGAATATATTACCTAGGAATGACATAAGTGGATCTGGAGTAAGCACTGTTCCCAATTGTATGAGAAAGCGCCAGATTGACTTACAAAGTGGTTGTACAAGTTTACATTCGCACCAGCAATAGTGGAGGATTCCCGTTTCTCCACATCCCCTCCAGCATGTATTGTCACTTGAGTTTTTGATCTTGGCCATTCTGATGGGTTTAAGGTGAAATCTCAAGGTCGTTTTGATTTGCATCTCCCTGATGACTAAGGACATTAAGCATTTCTTTCACTTACTACAATTTATTCAATTCATATCATGGTGATGTCCCCCTCCCTCATCTCTTCCCAATCCCACCCACTCTCTCTCTTTTTCTCCTATTCCCCTTCCCTAGTCCACTGATAGGTGAGGTCTTCTTCCCCTTTTATTTGAGCCTAGTCTATCAGGTCTCATCAGGACAGGTTTCACTGTCTTCTTCTGTGGCCTGGCAAGGCTGTATCTCCCATACGAGGTGATCAGAGAGCCTGTCACTGGGTTCATGCCAGGGAAAGCCCCTGTTCCCCTTATTAGGGAACCCACTTGGAGAATGACTCTATTGGCTACAACTATTGGCTATTAGCCCTGGAGGCTCCGCAGAGACTGATACTCCAACCAAGGACACACCATGAAGAGGACAAGTTTTTATTTAATCTGAGCTGTGGGATAAGGGGCTGTTCCAGACTGTCCACAAGTAGCAGTCATTTGCCTCATGTGGGCTTTGACAGGGTAAGATCTTTGCGAGCTGCAGATAGTTTAATTCTGAGGACTCTGAATAAGGATAAACACCAAAGCCAAGAGAGAGACAGAGGTGGTGGGGAGAGGGGGAACTATGAGAAAGAAAAAAGGGTGCTGTTCCCTCTGCCTGCTGCCAGTTGATGTTGAAGTTTGAGGAGGAAAGTCTTCTTTAATTAACTTTTTATATCAATTACAGTTTATTCATATTTTATCCCACTTATAGCCCTCTCTCTTATTCCCTCCCAAATGCGACCTTCCTCCCTCATCTCCACCCATGACCATTTCCAATTCCAAATAAGGGAGATCCTTCTCCTCTTCCATCTGATCCTAGCTTATCAGGTCTCATCAGGACTGGCTATATTGTAGTCCTCTGTGGCCTAGCAAGGCTGCTCCCCCTCAGGGGTGAGCAAAGAGCCCACCACTGAGTTCATGCCATAGACAGTCCCTGTTCCCCTTACTAGGACACCCACTTGGATACTGAGCTATGGGCTCATGGGCTACATTTGTACAGGGGTTCTAGGTTGTTGGAAAAGATTGGGGTGGAGAAGGAAGAAGGAGACATAAGAAACAACAATAAATTAAAATATATTTAAAAATGGCCATCTACAATGGTGCATATGATCTCACAGAGACTGAAGCATCAAGTAACAGAGTCTACATGTGTCTACACCAGGTCCTCTGTATATATATTATAGCTTTTAGCTTAGAATTTTTATATGGCTCCTGACTCTGAGAATGAGTGGGGTTTCTGACTCTTGTGCATGCTCTTGGAATTCTTCCTATTGGGTTGTGATATCCAACAGGATATGCTAGTTCAATATGCTAGCTTTGTTTCATCTTATTACATTTCTGTTCTAATGAGAGACAGAAAGTGAATGCATGTGGACAAAGGGGAGCTCCAAGAGCAACTGAGGGGGCAGAGGGAGGACAAATTGTAACCATTATATGTTGTATGAGAAAAGAATATTTTCTAAAGAAGAAAACAAAGGAGAGAAAGAAGAAATGCTCAAAGAATTAATAAAAACTTATTTGGCAAAGCGATGTTCTATAATTTTAATGAGAGGCAAGATGACAGAAAACCTCTCTAGATGACTTTGATACAATCTAAATAAAATGTTTGATTTCTTAATAATTGACAGACTGATTGTTGCCGTATTTTTGAAGTGATATGCCCTGGAAATGCCATCACTCTTCTAAATTATAAAAATGTTTATATTCAAGAAAGAGTCAAGATAATAAGAAGCATAGCAATGAGTGATTACTTCTAGTCAAATAATATATTATGGCTAAAGCCTGTTAAAATATGATATGCCAAATCAGTGGAAAATGACAGAACTCATGAGAAATTCCATAATTATACCTCACACTTTAGCAGTAATTACTTAAAACGTTACTACAAACCCACTGAATTACATTTATTTCTTTATTTAACGAAATAAAATGGATAGAAATCTAAATTACTCAGTGGGAATGGAATTGTACCTTTTTGGTATTTACTGTATATTTATTATCATTATTATTTACAATTTATTCAATCTGTATCCTGGCTGTAGCCTCCTCCCTCATCTCCTCCTATTCCCATCCTCCCTCTCTGTCTTCCCCATGCCCCTCCCCTAGTCCACTGATAGGGGAAGTCTTCCTCCCATGCTATTTGGCTCTAGCCGATCAGATCTCATCAGGACTGTCTGGATCTTCTTTCTCTGTGGCCTAGTAAGGCTACCTTCCAAAGGGGAGATGATCAAAGTACAGGCAACCAAGTTCTGCAAGAGACTATTCCTGCTCTCCTATTACTAGGGGGTCACATGGATACAGAACTATATCTGAGCACAGGTTCTAGGTCCTATCTGTGCATACAGGCCCCTCTTGGCCCAGATATTTTGGTCATCTTGGTCTCCTCGTGGAATTCCTGTTCATTCCAGATGTTTCTATCTTCCCCTTCCTTCATAAGTATCCCTGCACTCTGCCCAAAGTTTGGCTATGAGTCTCAGCATCATCTTAAATACCCTGCTGGGTAGAGTCTTTCAGAGGCCCTCTATGGTAGGGTCCTGTCCTGTTCCATTTTTTTCTCCCACTACCAATGTCTATCCAGTTTGACCTTCTGAATGAGGGTTAAGCATTTTCCCTAGGCCCTACTTGTTGGTTAGATTCTTTAGGACTCAAGATTTTAGCATGTTTATCCTATATTATACGGCTACTATCCACTTACAAGTGAGTACACCATGTGTGTCTTTCTGCTTCTGGGTTATCTCACTTAGGATGATTTTTTTTTTTCTAGATCCCTCCATTTGCCTGCAAATTTCATGATTTCCTTGTTTTTAATTGCTGAGTAGTATTCCATTGTGTAAATGTGCCACAATTTCTGTGTCCGTTCCTCTTTGAGGGACATTTAGGCTGTTTCCAGATTCTGGCTATTATGAATAAAGCTGCTATGAATATAGTTGAGCAAATGTTCTTGTTGTATGGTTGAGCATCTTTCCCATATATGCCTTGAAGTGGCATAGTTGTATCTTGAGGAAGCACTATTCCTAAGTGTCTGAAAAAGCACCAGATTGATTTCCAAAGTGGTTGTACAAGGTTACATTCCCATCAGCAATGGAAGAGGGTTGTCTTTCTCCACAGCCTCTCTAGCATGTATTGTCATTTGAGTTTTTGATCTTAGCCATTCTGATGGGTACAAGGTGAAATCTCATGGTCATTTTGATTTGCATTTCCCTGATGACTAAGGACATTGAGGATTCCCTTAAGTGTTTCTCTGCCATCCTATATTCCTCTGTTGAGAATTCATTGTTTAGCTCTGTACTCCATTTTTTATGTGGATTACTTGGTTTGTTGGTGTTCTTAAGTTCTTTATGTATTCTGGATATTAACCTTCTCTCTGATATAAGGTGGGTGAAGATCCTTTCCCAGTCTGTAGGCAGTCATTTTGTTCTGAGGACAGTATCTTTGTTTTACAGAAGCTTTTCAGTTTCATGAGGTCCCATTTATTGATTGTTCATATTAGAGCCTGCGCTGTTAGTGTTCTGTTCAGGAAGTTGCCTCTTGTTCCAATGAGGTCAAGGCTCTTCCCCACTTTTTCTTCTAACAGGTTTAGTGTTTCCTATTTGATGTTGAGGTCTTTGATCCACTTGGACTTTAGTTTTGTGCAGGGTGATAAATATGGATCTATTTACATTTTTCTACTTGTAAACATCCAATTAAACCAGCATCATTTGTTGAATATGCTATCTTTTTCTCAATTGTATAGTTTTGTCTTCTTTGTCAAAAATGAAGTATCTGTAGGTGTGTGGGTTTATTTTTGGATCTTCAATTCCATTGATCTATCAGTTTGATTCTATGCCAGTATCTTGCTGTTTTTTATTACTATTGTTCTATAGTACAGCTTGAGATCAGGGATGGAGATTCCTCCAGAATTTCTTTTATTGTCCAGGATTGTTTTTGTTATTATGGGTCTTTTTGTTTTTCCATATGCAATTGAGAATTGTTCTTCCAGTGTTTGTAAAGAATTGTACTGGTATTCTGATGGAATTGCATTGAACCTGTAGATTGCTTTTGGATGGCCATTTTTTTACTATGTTAATCCTGCTGATCCATGAACATGTAAGATCCTCCATCTTCTTTCTTTCTTCAGAGACTTGATGTTTTTTTCATACAAGTCCCTTGCTTGGTTAGAATCAGAGCAAGGTACTTCATGTATATTGTCACTATTGTAAAGAGTGTTGTTTCCCTAATTTCTTTCTCACTCCATTTCTCTTTTGTATACATGAGTCCTTCTAATTTGTGTGTGTGTGTGTGTGTTAATTTTGTATCCAGCCACTTTGCTGAAGTGTTTATAAGCTGAAGTTTTTTGGTAGAATTTTCAGGGTCACTCAGGCATACTATCTATGAATATCATCTGTGAATAATGATACTTTGACTTCTTTTTCTATTTTTTCCCCTTGATCTCCTTTAGTTTTCTTATTGTTCTAGTTAGGACTTCAAGAACTATGTTGAAGAGATAGGGAGAGAATGGGAAGCCTTGCCTTGTCCCTGATTTCAGTGGGATTGATTTAATATCTCTCCATTTAGTTTGATGTTGGCAATAGTCTTGCTGTATATTGCCTTTACTATGTTTAGGTATGTGCCTTGTATCCCAGTTCTCTCCAAAACTTTAAATACGAAATGGTGCTGCATTTTGTCAAATGTATTTTCAGCATCTAAGCAGATGATCAAGTGTTTTCTTTTCTTTCAGTCTTTTTATATTGTGGATTACATTGATGGGTTTTCACATATTTAACTACCCCTGTATGTCTGGGATAAGGCCTTCTTGGTCGTGGTGGATGATATCTTCGATGCATGCTTGCATTCAGTTTGCAAGTATTTTATTGAATGTTTTTGCATCAATATTCACAGGCAAGATTGGTCTGAAGTTCTGTTTTTTGTTTGTTTGTTTGTTTGTGTCTTTGTGTAGTTCAAGTATCAGGGTGACTGTGGCCTCTTAAATGAGGTTGGACCTGTATCTTTATCACATATAATAAATTGTCTTTAAAATTGTTTCAAACACTTTTTTGTGTTTGTGTGTGTGCATGTGTGTGTACATGGCCATGATTGCCAGTGCCTGCGCAGGCCAGAAGAGACCATAAGGTTCCCCTGGACTGAAGTTACAAGCTATTGAGAGTTGCTTGGCATAGATGCAGGATGCAGACTCCAGTCCGCTGACAGATGCAAGCGCCTTGATCTGCTGAGCCATCTCTCTAGTCCCTCTTTTTATACATACTTTCAAATCTCAACCAGCTATGTCCTATAATAAAACAACAACAAAGAGAAAATCATGATGGTTATTCACAGAATTCCATAGGTATTGATTTTCACTTAAAATGGAAACATTAAGAAATTCAAGCTCCGTCAATGCATGGGCAAATGACAGTTCTTTAAGAAATAGTTGTTTAGTGGTGTCAAAGGGCAAGAGCAATTACCTTGAAATTGACAATACAATTGAATGTCAGAAATATTTGAACTTTGCAGGGGTCTGCTGCACTGCTGGAACCTTTCTTTTATTTTCTGTTTGATCCACCAAGTGTTATCTCTTTAGAGTATCAATGATTATCGAATTAAGCCATCTGGTTTTTTAAAAGACCTAGTGGGGTTCCTCTGTGTTGCAAAGGAACATATTCAATGCTATCCTCCATCTCTAATGAGCTGTAAAGCTACTCTCTGTAGACTGGATGACTAGTTATTAGGGCAATGGGGAAGTTACTTGTGGGTATAGAAAGGGCACTATAGTAAGCTGGTAGTATAGATAGAGAGAGCAAAGTTGGAATTTCCATTTTCAAAAAGTACATATATTTAAGATGAGTGTTTCTTGTGTGT
This sequence comes from Meriones unguiculatus, assembly GCF_030254825.1. Classification (NCBI taxonomy): domain Eukaryota; kingdom Metazoa; phylum Chordata; class Mammalia; order Rodentia; family Muridae; genus Meriones; species Meriones unguiculatus. Next base: position 30,110,982 of record NC_083358.1, read on the forward strand.
GTGTGCGTGTGTGTGTGTTTGTGTGTGTGTGTGTGTGGTTTCCTGGCATGTATCCATATCACAAGAGGGTTGGAAGCTAAGATCAGCTAGTGTGGAGTGAGCAAAGGAGAACATGTCTCTGCTGGTGTAGAAATTTTCAGATAATCTCTGCCACCTAAATAATTGTCATGCAAATCAGAATCATGAAATTAAGAGCAGAACTGGTACACCAAAGTTCAGTCCTGGTAAAAGGGTAGAAACCACAGGGGGTGAAAGTGCGCATCCAACTTTGTGGTATCCCCTTAAAATTCATAGATCATTATTATAAAAATGTCCTCATGAAGAGCAGCTGTTGTTCTTGATCTCTTGCTTATGGCCCCTTCTCCACACTGATCTATTAGTTTTCAAAGAAATATGCTTGGATCTTGTGATAAGAGGATTTAGGCAACCTCCCTTCTGTAACTAAGAAAACCTAATTGAAGGGAAACTACATTTTTGCACAAATGCACCCCTAAAAGACTGCCCTAATTGATATTAGAGAAATTTACATACTTCATAGTAAATGCTTGTGGAATTTCATCAGAATGTCCATAGGAGAAATCTGAATCCATGGGTAGCTTTAAAGCCATCAAACCCTTGTTCCCTAGTGAAAATGATAGGACTTGAACTCGTTCTTAAAACAGAAGAGACAGTTTTGTTTGGTTTTGTTTTTAAGAAGGAACAGCACTTTCAAAAACTGAAGTGGCCTGGTGAGTTCAAGGGAAGGCATGTGCTTACAAAGTAATCCTGACACTGCATAGGTTATTTCCATAGCATTCATCCTTCCTGTGTTGTTTATCTCATGTTTTCCGGGGGTGGGTCATGCTCTATTTCTTGTATGTAGCCCTGAAAGGGAAGGACTTCTAGGCTCTCTTCCAACCAGACTCTTTCGTATGTTAGCTTTTACAGTTGCCTCCAGCAGCTTTTTTCCTACCACACAAGCAAAGCTAAATTTTAAAAGCTCCATGTAGCATGTCTTCTGTGAAGGTATTATATATCAGCAGGCATATAGTCCTAAAATGAACATGCATATCAAGATTCTTGCTTTTGAGACTGAAGCATAAAAGAAGGCAATTAAAATGTGTCTCCTTCTGGGATTGTCCTCAGTCTTCCCTTATACCTAAAGAAAAGCAGTTCTTTTTTATTATTATCCCTATCTGTTTTCCAAGTTAGGATCCAAATCCACTTATTTATTCACAGTAGCTTCTACTACTCTGTGAATTTATCAAAACTCATGATATATGCTGGGATCCAGTTTCCAATGAAAACACAATCATCATGTAATTACCTAATGAAAATGCAAGAATCATGTAATTACCTCCCAGAGCCAATAAAGCTCACTGTGAATACAGGGTCTGTATCAGACTGCCCAAGAAAGTATTAAATACTGAGTCAGTCTGCAGAGAGGAAATTAGAGAAAGGAAATAAAAAGTGTGAAGGATGTGTTGAAACACAATTGTAAGCAACATGTAGTAACTGCGAATGGCTGAGAAATCACAGTTGTTTAATAGACCTGCTGGGCATATGGAAGGAGAAAAGCAGGCTTTTTTGTTCTTAGAACAGAGTTGTTACCTAGGTCTTTCTGCACTGTGGGAGCTGGGGTTAAGACTGAAGATCAAAAATAACCACTCAAAGCCTGCTTAGGATGAAGAAGAAAGCTACTTTTCTTGTTATTTTTATCCCCAAGTAGTAATCATAGTGCTAACAAGAACAAGAAAAAATATTGCATAGAAGCAGCATATTATGCATCTTGAGGATGCAGTTCTCTAGGTGCTCATGACATATTAATGTGAAGGAAACACATGTAGCTAAACAGCACAGAACTCACAGTAGCTTATCCTGGGGAGAGGAGGTGTCGTCTTGTGTAAATACTTCAGATAAGGCTAATTCCATGAGCTTATTCATTCATTGTGTCACAACTAAGTCTTTCTTCTCCTTCCTGTTGTCACATGGTCTCCCCTCAGACTATCAGAAGCTGTAAGCAGCTCCAAATATCAAGAATGTCTGTTTATGAGTTTTAAACAGAGCATCTTTTCCATTTTTTTCACCCAAAGATCTACAGTGACTATCCATAACTTTTATCCCCTCTTGTATTTAATTGAAAATAAATTCTTTTTTCATACAATTTATCCTGATTTTTCATACAATTTCCCTCCCATATACTCCTCCCTCCTTTTCCTTCCTGATCCACTCTTTTTCTGTTTCTCATTAGAAAAAAAACAGGCTTCCAAGAGATAACAACAGTACACAACAATATATATATATATTATGATAAAACAAGAAACATCACATTAAAGGCTGACAAAACTGACTAATATTAGAAAAAGCACCACAAGAAACACAGAATCAGAGGCCCACTTGTTCACACCTTCAAGATTCCCATGAAAATGCTAAGCTAACAGCTGTAATACATACTCAGGGGACCTGGAGCAGAGCCATCTAGTCCCATCTAGTCCTCTGAAGCTTGCTGCTTCAGGCTCTGTGAGTTCATATGAGCTTTGCTCAGTTGATTTAGAGGGCCTTGTTCTCCTAGCCTCCTGCATTGCTTCTGGCTCTTTCAGTCTTACCAAATGTTCTTCCACAAAGTTCCTGAGTTCTGAGGGGAGGGATTTGATAGAAACATCTCTTCTAAAGAAGAGTGCTCTCTTCATGCAATATCTGGGTGAGGGTCTCTATATTTGTTTCCATTCTGCTACAAGAGGAAGGTTCTCCGGTGATGGCTGGATAAGGAACTGATCTATGAGTATAGCAGAATATCTTGAGGAGTCATTTTATTGTTACTATTTTTAGAGCAGTTTTACCCTGAGTCTCTGGACTCTCTAGTCTTTGGTTTTGGTCACTCAAGCAGTATTGGGTGTGAATTCCACCTTGTGAAGTGGCCCTTAAGTAAAATCAGATTTGGTTGGTTACTCCCACAGTCTTGTGACACCATTTTCCTAGCTGATTTTGCACACAGGACTTTTCGTAAGTCATTTGTCCAATTTATCAGTGAACCATGTGGACTGCAGGGCAGGAAAAGCTTGTCTGGTGTGGAATGAGAAGGAGTAGCAATGTGTTAACTGAGCTTTTATTTTGGGAGTTCAGTTAGTCAGGGCTAATTCATCCAAATTTCCCCTGCTTATTTGTATTGAAAAAATGCATTAGCTAATGTGGAAGGGGGGATCTCAAGGAAACCATCCCACAGACAAAGAATAAGAATCAACTGATGACTGATGAGAGAAGGATGGTAGATTCTCATCAACAAACCCCATAATTTGTTATTCAATACCAAGTGGTCAGCCCTGAAATCACATACAAACAAGCAACCTCTAAACAGACTCATTAAGTGGAATTTATATGTTTATACATATATATGTAAAGTAATAATCAAAAAAATGAGGCAATGAATATGAGAAGCAATGGTTTGGGCACTGAATGGGTTGGAATGAGAAGAGAGAAGGAAGGGAAGTGATGTAATAATAATAATTTAATTAAAACATTTTAAAAATTGGTTAGATGGCCATTTTCACTGTGTTAATCCTACCTAGCAATGAGCATAGGCCATCTTTCTAATTTCGGGTGTCTTCAATTCCTTTCTTCAGAAACTTGAAGTTTTTTTCATACAAGTCTTTCTCTTCCTTTATGTTTTTCAATGGTGTTGATTCCCTAATTTCTTTCTCAGCACATTTGTCTTTTGAATAGGGGTTTTTTATTTTAGTTTACTTTGAGTCCAACCACTTTGCTGAAGGTGTTTCTCAGCTGTAGGAGTTTCCTGGTAGAATTTTTGGTGTCACACATGTGTATTATCATATCATCTGCAATTCATGATACTTTGGCTTTTTCTTTTCCAATTTGAATCCCCTTGATCTTCTTTGTCTTACTGCTCTAGCAAGGACTTTAAGTACTATGTTGTACAGATAGGGAGAGAGTGGGGAGCCTTGCCTTGTCCAATGATACCAGTGAAATTGATTTCTGTTTCTCTCTGCTTACTTTGATGTTGCCTCTACTACATTTAGGTATGTGCCTATATCCCTGATCTTTTCAAGACTTTAAACATGAACTTGTGCTGGATTTTATCAAATGGTTTTTCAGCATCTAAGAAGAGGATAATGTGTGTGTGTGTGTGTGTGTGCGTGTGTGTGTGTGTGTGTGTGTGTGTGTGCATTTCCTTTCAATTTGTTTATATGGTGGACGCCCCTGGTAGAGTCGAACAGTACTTGAGTGGGGAGTGAGGACTGAAAGAAAAACAAACAAACAAACAAACAAAAAGACACTACACATGGAATGTGTTTGAGAGGGCTTCTAATAAAAACTAGGCACCTGATTTATTCCACACTCTCTTTTTACCTCGACTACCTGTCTGTGTTATGCTCACACAAACAAAAGGAAGTGAACTTGGCAAAAACATCGTGCCTAACCCTGATTTCAGGTGAAGGCCAGGTTGAAAAACATGTTTTTCACTGAGAGCTCAATAAAAAAGCATCCTGAAAAATAAGTGGCTCTTCACAGGTGGATTACATTGATGGATTTCTGTACATTAAAACACTCCTGCATGCCTGCAATGAAGCCTACTTGGTCATGGTGGATGACAACTTTGATGTGTTCTTGGATTCAGTTTGTGACTATTTAATTGAGTAGTTTTATAGTTTCCATTAAAATATGAACACAATTCTTTACAGACCTTGAAAGAACAATTTCCAACTTTATATGGGAAAAATAACTAAAACAATCTTCTACAATAAAAGATCTTCTGACTGTATTTCCATACCTGTTCTAAAGCTATGCTATAGAGCAACAGTAATAAAAACTGCATGGTAATGGCATAGAAACAGACTGGTAGATCAACGATATCAGATCAAAGACCCTGAAATAAACCCACACATCTACAGACACCTGTTTTTGACAAATATGCCAAAACCATACAATGGGGAAAATGATAGCATCTTCAACAAATGGTGGGATGTCCACATGTAGAAAAATGCAAATAGACCCAAATCTATCACCCTTCACAAAATTAAAGTCCAAGTGGATAAAAGACTTTAACATAAAACCAGAATAAATCTTTTGGAAGAAAAAGTAGGGAAGAGCCTCAAATTTATTAGCAGAGAAGACAACTTTCTTTCTCAACAGAACACCAACAGCATAGGCTCTGAGAATAACAATTAATAAACAGGACCTCATGCAATTGAAAAGCTTCTGTAAAGCAAAGAAAACATTTAATAGAATGAAACAACAGCCTACAGACTAGGAAAAGATCTTCACCAATCCTATATCTGATAGAGAATTAATATCCAGAATATATGAGAAAATCAAGAAATTATACACCAATAAGACAAATAATCCAATTAAAAAATGGGTACAGAGCTAAGCAGAGTTTTCAACAGGGAAATACTGAATTGTGAAGCAACACCTAAAGAAATGCTCAACATCCATAGTCATCACAGAAATGCAAATCAAAATAGCTCTGAAATTATATCTTAAACTGATTAGAACAGATAAGATCAAAAACTCAAGTGACCATACATGCTGGAGAGGATGTGGAGAAAGGAGATCCCTTCTCCTTTGCTGGTAGAAGTGAAAACTATTTCAGTCACTTTGGAAATCAATCTGGTGCTTTCTCAAAAAAAAAAAATGGCAATAGTGATTCCTCAAGATCCAGCAACACTACTATTGGGCATATATGCAAAAAATTCCCCACCGTTCAACAAGGATATTTGCTTATCTGTGTTCATAACAGCTTTATTTGTAATATCCAGAATCTGGAAACAAGCTAGATGTCCCTTTGTGGAGGAATGGATACAGAAATTGTGTCATATTTACACAATGGACTAATACTCAGCTATTAAAGCAAGGAAATCATGAATTTGCAGGGAAGTGGATGGAACAAAAAAGATCATCCTGAGTGAAGTAACCAGAAACAGAAAGACACACATGGTATACACTCACTATTAAGCTGATATTAGCCATAAAATATAGGATAGCCATACTAAAATCTATGTACCTGAAGAAGCTAAACACTAAGGAGAACCCTAGGAAGGATGCTTAAACCACATTCAGAATGGCAAACAGGAGAGACACCAAAAGTTGTAGAAGAGAGGAAACAGGATGGAAGCCTATTACAGAGAGTCTTCTGAAAGGCTCCACACAAATGAATATCCAAGCAGATGCTGAGACTCACAGCCTAAATTTGGGCAGAGTGCAAGAGTGCAGGGAATCTTATGAAAGAAAGGGGAATTGAAGGACACTGGTGGGACAGGAGAACCACAAGGGGACCGAAAAAGCTGAAATATCTGAGCCCACGTGGTCCTGCTAAAACTGAAGCAACAACCAAGGAACATGCAGGGAGAGGACCTAGAACCCTGCTCATATGTAGCCAATTGGCAGCTCAGTCTCCATGTTGGTACCAGAGTAAGGGGAATAGGACCTGCTTCTGACATGAACTTGATTGCCTGCTCTTTGATCACTTGCCCCTGGCAATGAAGCCTTACCAGACCACAGAGGAAGAGAATCTGGGCAGTCCTGATGAAACTTGATAAGGTATGGGCAGACAGCATATGAGGGGAACTCTCCCTTTCAGTAGACTAAGGGGGTGGTCAAAGAGTTCTTAATGTTGGCTACCGTATAAAGAGCTGGGTTTTATTGCGAAGTTTTCAGACATATCTATCATACCTGATTCTCAGCCACCCACACCATCATCATTCTCTTTTCTCTCTGCTTGCTGTAGAGACCTTAATCCTCCCCCATGTCAATCAGCTACAAAAGAACAAGAATTAGAATTATAGTTATTATGAAGGAATTTGTACAGAAAAAAAAAAAAAAAAACACTGTCATCCACTGATACTGCCAAGTAAGAAATAGCTGAGTAAAGAAATGATATCAAGCTCAGGCACTCTACTATTGCAGTTTTTATGATTCTCTTTTTCATAAAAAAGAATGAATGTCAAATGTAAGTTACCAGAATAAAGAACATAACATTTTGATAAATCCATACTGCTTATGGAGATATTTATAGTTAAGGCAGACAAATTAACTATCTGTATTCTAAAGATACTAAGACTACTAGCTGGCAGTTAAGGATATGTTTACATTTGTACAGATTGACATGTTGGTAGAAAGATGAAGAATAAGTGTTTTAAACAGCTTTCATATGTAATAGTAACAACTTCCCTCTACATATTGCCTCGAATGTTATAAATCGAGTAGGTAGATGTGAATTCTGGGGTTTTGGGGAAAAGACAGTAATACAGTTATTTAGAAGGTGAATGCTGCTGCCTTGTATTACACTATGTTCAATATCCGTTCCTTTCCCAATTTTTTTTTGGGGGGTGGCTAATGTGAGGGAACATTTGAGATGAGAAAAATAACCTTATTTTTCTATCTTTGACAGTGTTACCATATGGCTTCGGCATTTGAATCCATCTTTTCCACCCTCCTACTATTTACTTATTTTAATCACACTTCATAACTGGCTTAAAGGAGATCTTTGAGCATTTATTCCTGGCTCAGTCTCAATCACAGTTTGGAACCAGATCACTCAGTTCCTCCTATCTGCAAGGGTGTGCCGTCTTTAAATGAGCAGAATGTTGTTCATCCATTTAATGAAATACTTAAAAATGATATAGTTCCTTAAATTTTAAGAGGATTTTTATTATTTGCATTTTATCCCTCATCAGGTTCCAAAACCATCTGTGCTTTCCCATTTATGGCCAAGACTTTTTTTTTTTTTTTTTTTTTTTTTTTGAGCTTCAAATTTGCTTAGAACTTACAAAACACAACATCTGGATTTCAATTCAAGAAGGGAGGCTCATTTGAAAGCTTTTTAATGCCCCTGGACCACAATGAGATCAAATTGAAGTACAGTTTTTATGAACTGAGTGCAAATGAATTAGAAACATGTGGATTAAATTTCTCTTAAACCTCAAAGGGAATTTAAATATTAAGGAAAAGTGCTTTGTGAATGCCTTCTTGGCTCTTGACAAAGTCAGAACACTTGAAAAAAAAAAAGTTGGCGATAACTCTTGAATCTAAAATGTGCTCAGCCTTTTCTTCTCTCACAGAAAAGGGACATTTTGATCTTTGTATAAAAGAGAATGGAGCTATGGATTACAAATTACTATGCAACAATGCTTATTTTTTAATCCTAATATAAATATAGTTGTAGATTTGGGGTCTTTTATGAGAGAATATTGTTGTCTGTTCTGTTTTATTTTAAAATAGGTAAAAATATGAGAGGATGTTATGACAGTATTATATAATTTAAAACCCTAGTATTTGTGTGTGCTTTATTTAGATATTGGAGAAAGTGAATAGTACATATTGATTTTTTTTTACTTTTAATCTATGTTTATTTTCAATCCTAATTTTGTTTCAATATTAAAACCTTTTATGACAAATGAAACTATGTGCCTCCATACTTCCACAAAAACAGAAAATGTCTATTTGATACCCATTTCATGACCAGTTTTATAAAAAAAAAAAACATGTATAATATTGTGTGTGTGTGCACTCACATACGTGTGTTCATGTGCGTATGTATGTAGTGCAGCAGAGCACAGATATCCAAAAGTGAAATATTATTAATTATTCATCAACTCAACTCAGCATATCTTGCTTTGAGCGTTCCCTGCACCATGAAGTAATCCTTCGCTTATTTACATAAGTAACTCTGCTATGACTGTGGTCCTCAGGAGAGTCCCTGCAAATGACAGCCCTTAAAGAAGACAGGCTAGAGGAGCAATCATCAATGCTGGAACTACAATTTCCCCAATCGCCTGAGCTACAAGCAGCTTACAGTGATCCTTTGCTGGTAACCACAAATGCTAGCAGTGACATGGAGCAATTTCCCCTCCTGCCCTTTTCTCTGAGAGCTTTGATCTAAGCTTATCCTGAGGGTAACCAATGTCAGGACATGTCTGCAGCCTTTCTTATCAACACTGCTAATAACAGATTCCTGCCTGGAGATAGCACCACAAGGACAATTTTAAATAGTCTCTTCTGGCACAAAGTGATTTAGTAGACCAGACCCCACAGTGGAGGCAAATTCTCCCAAATGTGATAGCTATAACTCCAGAGTGACTTGATGATATTCAGATCAAACATTATCAGTAACAATTTTACTGGCCCCTCTCCATCTTGTACTTTAACTCTAGACTGTCTGAGACATTCTTGTACTAATACTCTGCTTCAGAATTGTGCTAAGATGCAGCTTTAAAAAAAAATCACACCTATTCTCTGAGAGAAAAATAAGAAGTAGCTAGTTACTTTTGAAGGGAAATGGATGAGCCAAACCAATTATCCCAAACTGGAAGAAGAAGAAGGAGATAGCATCAGATTGTACAGACTTATATTTGGTCACAATAAAGTTGATGTTGGATATACTGCAATAAAACACTAAACATTCTTATAAAATTAAAGCATCTACTGAGGAATATCTTTAAAGAAAACAAAATTTCCATGCTCACAGTTGGGTATTTACCCATGGTAGAAAACATTAGAATAAATGATTACTAGAGTATCCCAATCAAAATAGTATACCTTGTAGTGGGACTCCATTTAATTCACCAAGACATCAGGAAGCAGGTCAAAAGAACAGGCAAGTTTCATGGGGAATAAACATTGTATAGAGAACAAAGGAAGTCAAATGGCATTTTCTCTTAAAGAAGTAAAACTCACTGACATCAAAATTTTATCAAAACACATGTTATTAAAGAATAGATTATTTCTAATTATTTTTTAATTTTTTTTAATTTTTTTTGTTATGTTAAATATAGTTTATTCACTCTGTATCTCAGCTGTAGCCCCTACTCTCATTCCATCAAATTCCCACCCTCTATCCTTCATCTCCTCCCATGCATCTCTCCAAGTCCACTGTTAGGGGAGGTCCTCCTCCCCTTCCATTGGAACCTAGCCTATCAGATCTCATCAGGACTGGCTGTATTGTCTCCTCTGTGGCCTGTTAAGGCTGCTGCCCTCCCAACCTCCTCAGGAGGAGATGATCAAAGAGCCAGCCAATGAGTTTATGTCTGAGACAGTCCTTCATTCCCTTACTAGGGAATCCACTTGTTTACTGAGCTGCCATGGGCTACATCTGTGCAGGTGTTGTAGCTAGTCTCCATGCACGGTCCTTGGTTGGACTATCAGACTTGGAGGGGAGCTCCACAAGGAGAGCAACAGAACCAAGAAATCTGGGCCCAGGGGTCTTTTCTAATGCATAGATTATTAATGGATATAACAACATTTCACACTTGAGTTTTCTATGGTGTTTCCACATCTTTAAAATCTGAGTGCTAACTATTATTTCCTACTAGTCTGTTGATTTTTTTCAAGGCAACAAGTGTGTCTTCATTTCTTTTTATATTCTTTTCAACGTAAGGACCATGAAATCTCACTGTTATTATTTAAACATTATGTAGTCATAGTCTTATCAAATCTTGGAAGATGCTGTGAATATTTCCTAAAGTGCTACATTGTTTGGGGGTGGGGGGACTAATGATGAGCAAAAATGGGAACAGTTAAAATTATTAAAAATTAGTTTATATTTGTTTATCATAATCTACCTATGTGGTGGTTAGTTTTGTCTACTGACAGACTTTGGAATAAAATGCCTTCAGGAACACCTGTGAGGGATTAATTAGTCTCCAGGTACATCTGTAAAGAACTGCCTTGATTATGTTAATTTATGGGAGAGGGTTTATCTGCTCAGGATGTCAGGAATCGCTGGGCTGGGATCTTGGACTATATAACAAGGAGAAAAGGATGTGACAACAGGGATTCACTGTTTTCTTCTCTCTGACTACAGATGAATTGCCACTAGCTGCTTTAAGTTCCTACAGCCTTTACTATGCATTGAACACTTAACTGAAATAAACCATTCATTCTTTATGTTGCTTCTGTCAGAGTATTTTATCACAGCAACAGAAAAATAACTAAGACAGCCTGACAAATATTTAGACATCTGATTTTCAAAGACTATCTCTTTTACTCTTCAAAGATGCTCTGTAGCAGAAGTGTTTATTCTACACATGAGGAATATAAGACCTGTAGGGATGAATGATTTGTTTAAGATAGGCTATCATTTCAGAAACCATAATCTAATGTGAAGCAAAGTTGTCTAAATTCTAACCATTGGATGTTTTCTCCCTGGCACCCATTTTGTTGTCTAAATGGAGTGGAGGGGCTTGAAACCAAAGATAATGTTCACTCACAAAGAATTTTTTTAATGATGAAAATATGAGGAAGCCCTTTGTGGGATGTTGGGTTAGTGAAGATCTTTTCCTAGTCTGTGGACTGCCATTTTGTTCTGTTTAGTACAAACTTGTCCAACCACTTTGGAAATCAATCTGGTAGATTCTCAGATAGTTGAGTATAGCTCTACCTCAAGGCCCAGCTTTACCACTCCTGTGCATATACCCAAGGGATGACTCACCACACAACAATGACATTTGCTCAACTATGTTCATAGCAGCTATATTCTTAATAATCCGACTGGAAACAATTCACTGTCTGCAACAGAAGAATAAATAAACTGGGGTACATTACCACAATGGAATACTACTCAGCTATTAAAAACAAGTCATAAAACTTGCAGGAAAATGGATGGAACTAGAAAAGATCATCCTGGATAAAGTAACCAAGACCCAGACAGACACACAGGGTATATGCTCACTTATAGTGGATATCAGCCATATAGTACATGATAGACATTCTAAAATTCACAGACCCAAAGAAGCTAAGAAAGAAGGAGGACCCAAGGGAAGATCCTCAAATTGCACCCAGAGGGCATATAGAATAGTCAGTGGTAGTTGTGGAAGAGATGGAACAGGATAGGAGAGGGAACACAGAGGGAAACGAGGGTGGGAATCAGATATACGGTGAGCGGGGAAAAGGAAGGAATGAGGGCTTCTAGGGAGAGGAGCAGCCATGCCCAAGAGCACCTGTTAGACAAGCCAGAGACCTGCAATAAGGTGGGCTCCTAGGGGGTATAGCTGTGTCTTTAGCTGAAACCCCCATGGCAGCGGTAATGGAGACTGGAGAAACCACTCTCTATCCAGACAGTATGTCTGGTAGAGAGTAGGAAACATCAACCCACATATAAAAACTTCCATCTAGAATTTACCCTACTTCCAGGATATGTAGTAGTTAAGATAGTACAGAGATCAAGGAAATGCGCAACTGATGCCAGGCTCAACCTGAGAACCTGTCTATGGGAAAGAGCCAACGCAGGACACTACTGATGATGCTCTACTGTGTTTCCAGACAGGAGCATTGCATGGCTGTCCTCTGAGAGGCTTTGCCCAGCAAAGGCTTGAAACAGAGACGGACATTAACAGCCAAACACTGGGCATAGCATAAAGAGCCTTTTAGAAGAGTGGGGGTGGGAGGGAGGATAGAACAACTCAGAGGAGACAGAGGCTCCAAAAGAAGACCAATAGTTCCAACTAAACTAGGCACAGAGGGGCTTGTGAATACTGCAGCACCAACCAAGAACCAGGCATGCACTAGACTACACATATATGTGATTTCCCACAAAATACTCTGAGGCAAGCATTATATGTTGCTGTAGATGAATAACAGTAGGCTCTCATAGGTAAAATATAAATTTAAAATGAAAGCTATCAAAATTATACCAAACTTGGCCATATTTGCTTAGATCTTTTATATCTTTCTCTAACTTTAAAACAATTCCAAACATTTATATTAGCCAATATTAAAGACATTTTAATCTATTATATTTCTTAAAAACCATGTACAAATTTTATAAAATTTTCAACAAACACATACAAAAAGGGGGATAAGAGCAAAATTTTCTAGGTTAGTAACCTTAAATTTCTTTTGTTTTTGAATCTGTGCCTTTTACTACAGACTTTTGCTCAAGTGCTTTCATGACATTTTGGTTTAGAAACCCAAGAGCCACCTCACAATTATTATCCTTACAATGCATTGCTTTAAATCTCCAGAACCTATTACCAGTTCTAGAGTTGTGTTTTGCTGCCACACTAGCTGCTATTCTACTTGGGGCAAAACCTTAGAGTTGTTCAACAGTTTCTCCTCTTCTACCCCATATTGAAATGCTCAGGAAATTCTGTCAATTCTACTATAAGAGTACTTGTTGCTTTTTAATTTATTCACGGTTTTTTTTTCCATTTTTGTTCATTTAGTCTATCATTTTTTAATGTATTTGTATAGCCAGAATAACTTTACTATCTGCTGGAGAAAATACAAGTCAAAGTTTTTAGAATAATTACACAGCTTTCAATCTTTGAAATGTATTCTGATCATTATCTTTATGTCTTCCAACCAAAGATCTAAGCTCTTACTATATTCAAATTATACTTATTTCAACAGTTCATCAACATCCTAGGAACAGTCTTATTTAGGACCCAACAACTGACTCTTTCTACTATGGATATGGATAACGCATCCTCAAGTCTCCAGTACGCTCAAATTCACAACTTTTCCAAGTCTTTCTTTACATCTTCGTGTTTTTTCTTTCTGTGATGTTGCTCAAATTTGTGACCTCCTATACATACTTCCTATCCTTCTTTTCCATCTAATTGTTCTCTATTATATATGAACATCACCTTCTGAGATAGCACAGTGATTGAAATGATATGATAGTTATTCTCTATCTCTCTTTGCTGAAATTTAATTTCCCAAAGACTTGAAAATTATTTGTTTTATTTTCTTCTTTATGTGGAGTAACTAGAATGGGGATTCCAATATGTTTGTGTAGCAATTTCTTTTACATTAAAATATCTCATGATTGAGGGAAGTTCATTAAGATTTAGAAACTAACAAATTTCAGTAACTACTAGAAGCTTGTAAGATTCACCAAGTCCTAGGGATATATAAGAAATAACAATTGCATGTGAAAAGAGAACCTCCAATCAGCAGAGATGACTGAAAACTGTACAAAAATACCTAAGGATATAGCTTTTATGAAACATCATTCATGTTTGTTATACAACATTTAAGTGTGATGAGACCTTTTGTAGCCCACCTGTGCATGATTCAAGAACCTAGTGTTTCATCCATTCATGATGACCAATGATCAGGAATTTATTGCCTCAGGTTTATGAGAATTTGCAAAAAGGAAGTCAGCCTTATTAAAGTTAATTGCAGAAATGTCTGAAACTGAGGAAAGGTGAGTAATTAAGGAAAACTCCCTGGGAGTTGTTTCAAGACAGGAAAGGAAATTGAACTTCCCTAGACAGAGGTTTTAGGTTTTCATAAGGTTACAGCAGAAACTGAGCAAATGCCAAGGAAGCTGCTATGAAATTGGCTAGTTACCTTGGGTGTCATGGTCCAAGACATCAGAGGGCCTATCTTCTCTATGTAGTGTTGTCTGGAACAATCTGGAGAATGAAAACAGGTGCTGTTTGTGGACTGGCCCCTCGCTTAGGGGTGGTTAAGGAGTCCTTGGTTTATTTCTCATTCCTGTCTTGTTAGGTACTGGCAGGTCTGACATAATCAACTTACAGGTTTCTTGCCTATAACTGATGAAACTATTGTCTCTTTATTCTCAGATTTACATGATGAGCTTATAGCTTTGCTATGGTGGAGGATTAACTCTGTCACAGCTACCGAAATGTAGGTTAAGTATTTCTACTTATTCTATGTTTATTTCTTTGTCTATGCTGTGATTAGTGGTGGGTTCTTAGGAAAAAAACTTCTTGGTAGAAGCCTACCTTACTTTTAGTTTAGTCTGTTACAATAAACTTTATTTTAATCAAAGACTCAAGGAAAGACTATCATGCCTTAAGTGTGTTCCTCAAGCACTTGGGGTAGTGATGTTAATGAAGGGCTGGCCTGCCATCGTTGGTTGAGATCCTTGTTCTTTCCCTTATCTGTTGAGCTTGATTACCTTATACATACCTCTGAACTTTTTCCCTCCCACTTTTAACTCTTCAGTCTATTCCTTTCATCCATATCTCCATTCCCATTGCAAAATATATGAGCAACTTAAAATCTTTGCCACAAGTTATTTTATATTACTACCTAAGATCTGGCTACTGTACTATTTATTATGGGACTTTCAATGATGAGGCAGATTTTGAGTGTTCTATGTGCCCATTAGTTATTTCTCACTTATCCTAGATAAGTAAGACAAAAAAACTCATTGGTTTACCAGTTGGACTTTACTGTCATCATTATGTTAGTTTATTATCCGTGCTCTATGTAGACAAATAGCTGCTTATCTCTTTCCACAAAATGACACACAACAAAAATTACATGTGTCGAATTCACTCTTCTTCAGATAATGAAGAATATTCATGCATTGAAAGCAAAGGCATCATAGCAGTGGTACATATTCTTCTCTTTCTGCTCTTTGTATAGGTAATAGCTGTTTATATTTAAATGGTATGTTTCCGCATACCTTTTTTTTTCTTTTTTGGAGTTTCCATCATCACCGTGCTTGCAATATTTTATTTCTCTTGATTTTCCCATTTTGCTCTTAGGAGCTGGACTTTTGGCAAACATTTGGAGAATCTAAAGGTATCCACTATTTGAAAACTGGTATTTAAAAACAATGTAGTAATCATTAATGGTTTTCTAATTGCAGAAGAAGTAGAGTCAGATGAACCAATCACTGAAAGCCTTTTAGCAATTATAGGCTATGTCTTTTCATTTGTGTAGGTTTTCTCGATTTCCAGGCAACCCTGTAAGTAGTCTGTAATCAACAGTCTTAGAAACTGAAGTTCAGATTATTAGCAAATATTTTCTCAAGCTCATGAAACTAGTTATTGAAAACTTAGCTTCTATGCATACAATTCACAACATCTTTATTTTTAAAATATCAAATCCTGTTATACATTAAAATGTTGCTCAGTACATACTGGCTGACATGAGTGACTTTCATATGGGCTGAATATGAAAGAAGGGTTATATTATCATGTGTTCCTAAGATGCACTTTTAAAAACAAACCATAGCTCTCAACTAAACTTCCATGTCTTGAGCTGACAATGCCTTATTTTTGTGTGCACTTTTTTTTTTTTTTTCTGTCTCTAAAGGTCCTGTAGAGAAAGCAAGTGACTCTTTACACAGCCTGACTTTCTTTTGGAAGAATGATCTTGCTGCCTTGAAAAGGACTCATAATCACTCTGTTACCT
This sequence comes from Meriones unguiculatus, assembly GCF_030254825.1. NCBI lineage: Eukaryota > Metazoa > Chordata > Mammalia > Rodentia > Muridae > Meriones > Meriones unguiculatus. Next base: position 30,127,089 of record NC_083358.1, read on the forward strand.
TTCCTTAGATGTGTTTGCTGGACTCCTTGGGGAGGCTTTGAAATCCTGACACTCCATGTAAGTGCAGTGTGTTTGCCAGAATATATTCTTTGTTGGGAAGCCGAGGATTTCTTTATTTACTTATGGACACAGCACGGTTTATAGCCTCCCAGAGTGAGGAAATAGAAAAGGAAAATGGCACAACAAAATAGAAACCAGCTACTTGGTAAAATAACCTCTGTTTGCACAATAATACATAGAGAAACTTGAGAAAATGAAAGAAGTAATCAGAGTAACTGAGAGGGAAATGTTCTTTATTAAGGACCCACTGTGCTCTGACACTACGTAAGATGACTGCATTTCATACTCTGAGTCCTATTCAATGGTAACCAGTTAAATTTTTGGGTTCCTTGCTTTTATTGTGGCAATAATATTTAGAAAATTTAAAGAACTAATTCTAAATTAAATGCCAGATCTCTTTTTATCTTGAAAACCATGAGCCTCCAAACTCAGGTATGAGAAAACTAGAAAAACTCTCTAAATCAGGAGTATAATTAATAAAATATGATACATTCTTCATTTATTTCTCATTGCTCAGTAGACATTTCCTTTTTATTCTCACCTCCCCAACGTATTATTTTAGAAATTTCAAGGAGTAGGAAGTTTTTTGTTGTTGTTGTTGTTTAAGTAACCTTGATGAATTTATTTTAGCTCATTAAACACTCATTTGCTTAATAATAATACATTGTTTTATTGACTCTCAAAAGCATGACTACCTAAACATGCTTTTTTTTAATTAATTACAAAGGCAAAGAGGAATAAAACTTCTCAAGTTTACAAGTTTATAAATTTACACACACACACACACACACACAATCTGTGAAATAATTGACTTGCACATCCATCAGGTCAGTACACTAAAACTTGAGATGGTGATCCCCATAATCATAAAGTATTTCTCAGAGTTACAGTCTACTGGACATTTCCATTCTATGGTACTCTGAGGGTAAAGTCAGGCAAAATTTATCCATCTCCTTGAGTCATAGGAAAGAAGTTTGGATCTAAGGAGTTTGGTAACACATCTGAAACTCAGATTCAGAATTAGGTGAACCACTTATAGCTGTTTCAACAAAATTTTATTTTGAGTTTTTTTCTGAACTTGTGAATAAGGTTTCTTGACCCAAAGACATTAATTATCAAGTGGTCAGTGTGTGAACACAGCTTACATATGAAAATCAAGATCCCCAGTGGTTATGCCAAGAAGCAAATGACATTTCTATGTAACAATGAAGGACCATTGTACATTTTGGGTAGTGTAACTGCCTGCTAACAATAGAAATTAGTCACATTCTTTCCAAGTCCGATTCACAAAATTGCACGGGGGATATATGATTGGTACACTGTTGCCACTCTCTTTCATCCAGGGTTAAATTGTATGTATCCTTCTAGCCCCATGTTTCTAGGGTGGAAATCCTTTACTTCATGTTGAGGTAAATCAACATGAAGCATCTAAAATATGGAACAAATCTTCATAAGGTAATAAAGTAGAAAGGAGTGAGGTGCAGAGAAAAACCTTTGTGGATCAGAAAAACTCCCTAGAGTCCTCATTTCACCATGTTAATGACAAACACATGCATGAGGGAGAATAGCTTTGCACGATTATAGACGCATACAAGAAGTGAAGGCCTCATTCACCAGTCAAGCAAACCTTAGAAAATGGTGTTCCTTTGCAGGGGTGCATAACAGATGTGACTAATGAAGAGCAACCTCGGAGGTTCTGTTAAGTTTGGTATAACCTAGAGCAGAGATCAAGACTATGGCAATTAGATCAAACCTAACATCTCAGAAAATTAAAAGGAACAAAGTAAAGAATCAGAGAAAGAAACTTTATAGAACATACATATTCTGAACAAGCAGGGAAAAAAAATCAACCAAGAGAATTGAAAGCTGAGCATCAAACAAGTTAAGCGATTACAAATTATAAAAGCTCTTAGAGCCTGTGCTGTTGGTGTTCTGTTCAGGAAGTTGTCTCCTGTGCCAATGAGTTCTAGGCTGTTCCCCACTTTTTTTTCCAATTGATTTAGGGTATCTGGTTTTATGTTGAGGTCCTTATTATTTATTACAATTTATTCACTTTGTATCCTGGCTGTAGCCCCCTCCCTCATCTACTTCCAGTCCTGCCTTCCTTCCCTCTTTCCCCAATATGTCCCTCCTCAAGTCCACTGATAGGGGAGGTGTTCCTCCCCTACTACCTGACTCTAGCTTATCAGCTCTCATCAGGACTGTCTGGATCCTCTTTCTCTATGGCCTGTTAAGGCCACCTCACCAGAAGGAGGTGCTCAAAGAGCAGACAACCGAGTTCATGCCAGTGACTTTCCCTGTTCCCCTTACTGGGATACCGACATAGAGAATGAGCTGCCCATGGGCTACATCTGAGTAGGAGGTCTAGTTCCTCTCCATGCATGCTTCTTGTTTGGTTCATCAGTCTCTGCAGTATCCCTTGGGCCCAGAACTTTTGGCTCTGTTGGTATCCTTGTGGAGCTCTAGTCCCCTCCAGATCTTTCTATCTCCCCCTTATTAAATAAAATTCCCTGTACTCTGCCTAATGTTTGGCTATTTGTTTCTCACACATTCCTTTAGAATCTTGATGACAAGTTTTGTTTTATGGTATGCTTCAGCAAGTTCCAAATTCAAGAAAAATGTATATGGCTTTTAAAAATAAGCAAAGCAATTGGCACTGCAAGGCAATAAATATACCTGTGTGCTCCTGTTACTACTTTTTTTTTCTAAAATGTGTGAATGTACCTCCTGTTTTGTCTCTTGCTTGTAGTTTAAAAATATGGTCTTTGGTGTTTCTTATCTAATATAAAATTAACTGCAACTTTTTTATATGTAGTTACAGAAAGAAGTTTCAGATAGAAAAGCTTTGCTATTCTTCTTGAGGGACTTACAAAATAATATAAAATTATAAAAAAGCAATCTAATGAAATAATAAAAACACTGGACAATAGAGCCTTATCACATAGGGAGATATAATAAACTTCAGGTTTGTGGAAATGAAAAAAAAAGTTAATTCAACTACAAAATAACAAAGTGAAAATTTTATCTCCTTTCTTTTACTTGTTGTGAGCTAAATATTTTTCAATGTTCTGTTGCAGGTTATAAATATAAACTTCCAAGAGAAAGTGTCATGCCTACAGCCCCATGTTGAAAGGAAATTATATTTTATCTGTTGAACTACGTGTAGGCTCTTCTTAAATAAAATGATATTTGGGGGATTATAATGTAATTGATCAGACTGATGATTAATAAATAACAGTGATGTTGGGGGCTTGAGAGATTGCTCAGTGATTAAGAACACTGGCTGCTCTTCTAGAGAAAATGAGTTTGGTTCTTGGCGCTAACAAGGCAGCTCAAAGTCTGTTTGCTCTTATTCCATGGGATTCAGGACTCTCTTTAAACCTCCATGGACCCAAGTTAGGTCAGTATTATACAGACATACATGTAGCTAAATGTTCATAGACATCAAATTAAAATATATATATATGTGTGTGTGTGTGTGTGTGTGTGTGTGTGTGTGTGTAGATATTTTAACAAATACCAGTTCTAAGATTTATTTACAAACTATTAGATATGCTTTGAAAATTATCTCCAGGTAATAAAAAATCTCAAAGAATGAATTCATAGTAAACTTTATCCCATTAGGAAAAAATAAAGTAATATTTAATTTCTATATAAAGGAGTCTTATCTCTAGATACAGTAAAAACTAAATTGCAGAGCATAAAGGCATACTGTCATCTACAGAATAGATTTGCAATTGTTGTTGCTGCTGAGAGAGAGAGGCTGCCTTTGTAGTATAATATAATAGTCCAGGCTGACTTCAAACTCATGATTCTCTTCCCTCTATCTCCTCGTCAATACTCACCTACCTGATTTTGGCAAATTTGTGGTGTTTAAAGTCAAAATTAATTATAGGTAGTTGCCACCAAAATTCAAACAAAAATGTTACTACTGTATGATGAACAGAAAAGCAGGTATTTTTCTTTTTTTCTATCCTTCCATCCTTTATTCTTATGGTAAATTATTTACATCATCAATATCTCAAACACACACAAACACTAATGCACACACACAAAATTGTTTATATGCCAATTGTGAAACTATTTTTTAAGATTATATTTTAAAATGTAGTTACAATGAACAAGACATCTATTTAGACAAAATCCTCAAGAACATCAGACTTTAGAAGTATTGAGTTTGTCCAGATAGGATCCTTATTGCTTCTAAACCTCACTTGCTCCTAAAACCATAAGCCTTACACATTAGGGACTGGTTTACCAAGCCTGTCAAAATCTTTGAGCTACAACTTGTCCTGAGTATGATGTATACTGGAGTAGAGTTGGCACAGAACTGGGCAACCAATGACTAATCCAACTTGAGACCAGTGCAATGAGAGGGAGCCCATGACTGGCTCTGTCTATAGAGCCAGAAATCAGAGGTTAGATAGCCCAAGGACCTAGGATAGAACCAGACACTATTTGAAAAAAAAAAATCCCAGTTATCTTAATGATATTTTGTAATAATTGTTGAAAGGAGCTTAGAATAGTCATCTTCAGAGTAACTTCATCTAGTAACTGATAGAAACAGATAATCATAACCAAATATTACAGAAGGTGGAATATTCCTATGGAAAAGGGGCGGGGGAGATTGTAAGAGCCATAAGGGTCAAGAACATCACAATAAAACAGCCCACAGAATCAACTAACCATGGCTCATAGGGGCTTACAGACACTGAAATGACAATTTCAAAGTCTTTATGGGTCTGACCTAGATCCTCTGTCTATATGTTGTGGTTGTATAGTTTGGCATTTTTGTAGCACACCTAACAGTGGGAGCAGGAGCTGTCTCTGTGACTCTTTTGCCTGCTTTTCCTCCTACTTGGTTGCCTTGTCCAGGCTTAATAAGAGAGAATGTGCCTAGTCTTAATGCAGTGTGATATGCCATGTTTTGATATCCCTGGGAGGCTTGACCTTTTCTGAAGGGAAATGGAAGAAGAGTGGATATTGGAAAAAAAGAATAAAAGAATATGTGTGTTTGAGAGTGGGGGAGACTGGGAGGAGAGGAGGAAGAAGAAACAGTGTTCAGGATGATGTAGATAGATAGATAGATAGATAGATAGATAGATATGTAAATTTATATACACATATAATAATGTGTATATACTTTTATATGTAAATTTATATACACATATATAATAATATATATGTATATATCATATTTATATTGTTTGATTTATTTGACCATTTTCTATTAAATATATCAGTATTTTAATATTACCATAATTATATTAATAACAGCTATAAAATAACTCATTCCAAAACTGTCTGGCTGCTATTCAGGATGATGTCTTTCTCAGTGGGTCTACAATATATAACGGAATCCTAAAGACATAGGCTCTAACATCACTGAAGGAATGCCTCAGCATTAAAATATATGACCTTGACACTGAGAGCAAGTGAGGGTAAGTGGGCAAAAATCAAAAGCATTTTCCCTTGCACTTAACATGGGCTGCCATTAGAAGGTGTGTCCTAGCCTAAATCTGGTTCAACATCGAGTGATCTAATCAATAAACTTCCTCACAGTTGTGCCCAGCTACTTGGAGATGTTGGTAGCATGAGACAGCCATCAAGAACAATGCAAATAATCGAGGTATGGCTGGTGAAGTTCTGAAGGGCAGTTTGAGAGTCTGATAATGACTATCAGGGCCAATGCACATTTTAAATTAATAATATGTGATTTTGGACAGCTGAAGCTGAAGAATCAACTGTGATCACAAATGCCAGAATAACTAAAATAAAACCTCTGCTTTGCTGGGACAATCTATGCTGGTCAACTAGAGCTGAAAACTTAGCAATGATTAAGAAGAGATTAGAATCATTGAGATGAAGTCTTCTGGGAAGTGTTTCCTGAGGGTCAGCACACAAAAGCTGTGTTCCAGAGGCTACCAAGGTTGTATATTGGGCTTACATCCAAACTTTATAGTGTGTCAGCAAGGATGGTACAGGCTGAAGGCAGAAAGGGGCCATGGAGAGCAGTTGAGGCTTGTGCAATGGAGCTGGCATCTGTGAATAGAGCCAGGAGAGGCTACTGGTGAAAGTGCAGCCCAGTTGCAGCAGGAAATCTCAGCATTTCATAGATGTCAATACCATGGGTTGACCGCCAAGAACAATGCACATTATGGAGGCCAGGTTTGTGAAGTTTCAAAAATTGGTACTAGAAGAATGAGAGTATTGCTATCATAGACCTGACCACATGGTTTTTGGAGGTGTGTGGAAGAAATCTGGAACGTTTCCATAGAAAAGCTATTTAAATTTAACATTGAGAGTTCAGTGGGATGTTCTATTGGAGCCAGGGAGATAAGATTGTTGAGAACACGCCAGTAAGTCCTCCTCCATGGTCTCTGAATCAGCTTCTCCCTCCAGGTGCCTAACCTGTTTGAGTTCTTACCTTGATATCCCTAATGGAGTATGGTTCCATTTGTGTAAGCCTAATGAATACCTTTCTTGCTCAAATTTGTTTATGGTGTTTCATCACAGCAGTGGAAAAGTAACAGCAATACAATAAAGAGAATTAAAAAAACTGATAAAATGAAGATGACTTAAGTACCAAATTATAGGGGAAATGAAGAAATATGCAGAGAAAATAGTAAGTCAAATTAAAAAATGGTATTCCTCCATGATTAATTATCTTTAATATTATCTAGTTTCTAAATATCTTATTACTTTTGGAGACCTAGCAATCCTTTCTTTCTTTATCTTTCTTTTTGTTCTTTCTCTTCTTTCTTTCCTCTCTTCATTCTTTCTATAATAGTTGCATAAATTTCTAATATCCTACATATTCAGAGATTTGAATCAATAAGAATGTCATTACAACTATAATAAGCATGATTAAATTATGGTACATTCATAATGTGGAAAATCATTAAATACTTTCAAATAAAAAAACACAAAAGAGAAATGAAAACATAAATGGACACAAGATAGGCAAAGAACTGGAAATGTCCTGAAGTTCAGAATGTAGTAAGGTAATAACTATTAATCATAATCAAGACTGTACTTTCAATAATGACAATGAAAACATGCAAATGAACTATTTTCAAACAAAATTATCACACTCTTATCTTAGAGGGCACTGTTAGTCAATGTAATATATTCATATTAATATATTATGTATACATGAATTAATATATTAATATATTACTTCAATATATTATCTATAAATATATGTATATATTACATATATAATATATAGAGATATGTTATATTTGTTAATATATACATGCATATTAACATATATATTACATATGTGTGTATGAATGTGTACATAGTTTAGCATGCTATGATAATCAAAACAATCTAATTTTGTAAACTAATGTTCTTAATAAAAAGCCCTAAGATTTGTTTAGTAGAAAAACAGTGCTAATGGTATTTACTGAGCCAATGAATTATTTTCTAAGTTAGTCATCTTTACCTCATTGATACATATCAATCATTCCCTTTCAGCTCAAATGTTTTTTTTGGGTTTTTTTTTTTTTTTTTTGATATGATGTCCTGTGGAGCATGCTTTAGTGGCAGACTTTTGAAATGTATTCATTTCACTGTATGCTTTCCATTTACCATCCTATGTACAGACTCCAGGGTTATTTCCAAGTCTGGACCTATTCTTTATCATCTTTATTCATTAATTCATCATAATCAGCAGTGCATAAAATTATACCATTTAAGCCCACTTTCATTCTCATAGCTTGTCTGCTCTCAGTATTCTAATGGTTTTGAGAGAACTCAGTCAGTTATTCATTGACCAGAGTCTATACTCAACTCTGAGTAGATAACTAATAGGTCTTATTTGAATATTAGTCTGGGTTTAGAACAAAGTTTTATACAAAATAGCCCTTTTCAAGTATATACCAAAACCAGTGTTGGGGGGAAAATATTTGCAAATGTCCATGGAGAATCATGATAATTTTATTCCATGTCAACTATAATCTTAAAGCACATCAATGTACACCGTGTTCCCAAAAGTTTATTTAGTTCTTTCTCAACAAGAAACAGAAGAACCATTAGTCAGAGTATGGGAATAGACTGCACATGACTGCAATAGTTTCTCCTCCTGCTTCTTCTATGTCTCCCTTTTATTTCTCCTCCTTTAACTTTCTGTCCTCCCCATCTTTCTCCTCCTCTTTTCCTCTATTTTTTTCCTTTCCTTTTTCAGAATGTCCAAACATATTTCATGGACTCGTTCTGGTAGATGAATTGCTGAGGGTGGGTAAAATAGGGATGCTGTATCCTGCCAAATGGGGACTTTGCAAGACTGTTAAGTGAGGGCAATAGGACTTCAACAAACATTTTCTGGAGTTAGAATCAAGCAGCTGATAGGCAGACTGCTTCTACTGTCTTAGCATGGTTACACTATGCAGTCGCCCTACTCATCTAGAGGGAAAAGAGAATGGTCACTGTGATTAGTGAGTGAGGAGATGGGGAGAGACAGATTCTTCATGTTACAGACACAAATAAGTGGCATTTTTCTCAGTGTGTGGTTCATGAAACACCTATATATAAGTGACAACTGATGGTGGTTTAAAATGATATTTCTGGGCTGGAATCCAAGAGCATTGAATCAGAATATCTGGACTTGAGCTTAGAAATGTTAATTTTAAAAGTGCTCAAGATGATTTTGAAGAATAGGAAATTTTAAAACAGAATTAAGGAATGCTTGGACACTCCTCATTGTATCAGTGTCCCTAAGCTTTTCTTTGATGACAGTGCCTGCCTTTCCACTCAGACTTCAGTCAACTGAGACTTAAAGATTTGAAAAAAAAAAAAAAAAAAAAAGTACCAAGCAGCTAAGGAAGTGCTGTATTTGATATCCCCTCTTTCTATAGGAGTCAGTTAGCCACTTGAACCAATATAGCATCTACAAAGAAGTGATTCTGGAAGTTTGAGCTACTGAAACTCTGATGGAAGACAAAAATCACGTAAAAAATGATGTGACAAAGTTGAAATAAGACTCACTGCAATGATTATGTTGATAATTGAGAATAATTTTGCTCTATTTTATCTGTAGATTAAGAAATGTTGAATCACCTAACTTCTCCTCCTGGGTAGTTCATTAAGTATCCTGAGTAAGAACATAAATATACTCTATAATCCCTGATCTTAAATTCTAAAGATATTACTAATCAACTAATATTTAATATACTACATTCCAGCCACTCAACGTTTGTCCAGTGGTAAAATTTCTCTATTAGTTTCTCACACAATTAAGATGTTGAATAAATTTCATCACTTAAAAAACTCCAACATCTTTGTAATTAGAGTAATACAAGATTTGTAGCTTTTTAATTAATTCATTAATTCAGTAATTCAATTAATTAAATTGAGTTATTTGCACGCTAAGGGAATAATAAGTTGTATAAATTAAGAGTAATTTGCACAGTGAAGAAATAAAGATGATTAAAACTTGTTTCTTGTTTCATGGACCACACCTAGGACATGAGGCAGATATATAGGTGAATCTTAAATTAATAAATCATGTGCCCCAATTTCAAATTTTGTAGTGTGTGTATGTGTATGTGTGTGTGTATTTTTGTCCCATTTACTTGGCAGATAATGATGATTTCAGAATGACTGAAACAGATAAAATTACTATAGAGAAAGTAGTTCTACATACGATATTTGGAGAGGGAGCGTACATTTAAAACTAGCTCCAAATTTGGGTAGGTGACAGATACCATTGGGAACCTTATTTTAGCAATGGAGAGGTAAAGGGCCCATAATGATCTGCTCTGCGAAAAGGCTGTGCTCCTTAAATAGTCACTATGTGACAAGCTTTTCCCACTTAATAACCATATTAACTCTGACACAGTAGGATTCAGGGCATGGGTGAGGGAGGAAGGAGGGCTCTCCACTCGCAACAGAAATAGGGCTAGAGTGCATAGTTGGCTGGGCCCACCCACTAAAGATATGTCATTTGTGAATGAAAGCACCCATCAAAACACTTTTAGGGGAGAATCCTGGGTGTTGTCTGTCACTGTTCTTTCTCCTAGCAGTGGCAGGGTTCTCAGAAACTAACTGTCACCATGGATTCCTAGATTTACACACGGTGCACATTGCCATAATGCTGGGGAAAGGTATGGAGATTGCAGAAGACAGTTCTCTTCAGTGCAGCTGTGATGGGAAAGATAAGGAAACCCAAAACGAAGCTGACATTGTTCCCTTTAATTGATGTAAATTAAGAATGCCTACAACTACCACACTGTTTTCTAATTAGAATACATATGAATGATGCCCAGTATGCAGGTCCTTGAAAAGTAGGTTTCTCTGCAATAATAATACAGTAAAAAATGTGATGTGGTTTTGTGGAGGGGTTAAGCCATGCTATTCAGGGAACATCTCCAGTGCTCTTGGAACAGTAATTTTGACTGTTTTACTTGGGAGTTTAATATAAAAAACCCAGCACCAAATGGCCTGCCAGACACTAAGTTCATTTCAAAACTAATTTTAATATATATTTTTACATTTTGAGAATTAATAAATGCTCATGAGAAACTAATTAGGATATAGAAGATATCAGAAGTAAAAATCAATTATGATTCTTATCATTTATTGTAATTCATATTTCATGTTTATGTTTTGGTTTAAATATAAACATGATATAATAAATCTAAAAGTACATACATTTTCATGAAATATGAAACATGCTTGAGCATATTTTGAATATATGTCTAGGAGTAGTATAGCATGATCTTGAGATAGCACTATTCTTAATTGTCTGAGAAAGTGCAAGATTGACTTACAAAGTGGTTGTACAAGTTTACATTCTTACCAGCAATGGAGGAGGGTTCTCCTTTCTCCACATCCTCTTCAGCATGTGTTGTCACTTGAGTTTCTGATCTTAGCCTTTCTGATGGATATAAGGTAAAATCTCAGGGTCATTTTGATTTGCATTTCCCTGATGACTAAGGACACTGAGAATTTCTTTAAGTTTTTATCTACTATTCGATATTCCTCTATTGAGAATTCTCTGTATGCTCACGTATACAGGGACATTTGTTTAACCATGTTCATAGCAGCTTTATTCATAGTAGCCAGAACCTGAGAACAACCCAGATGTCCCTCAAATGAGAAATGGATACAGGAAGTTTGTTACATTTCCACAATGGAATACTACTCAGCAATTAAAAACAAGGAAATCATGAAATTTGCAGGCAAATGGTGGGAACTAGAAAAGATCGTCTTCAGGGAAGTATCCCAGAAGCAGAAAGGCACACATGGTATAAACTCACATATAAGTGGATATTAGACATATAATATAGGATAAAGATGCTAAAATCTGTACACCTAAAGAAGCTAAGCAAGAAGGAGGACCCTGGGTAGGATGCTCAATCTTCATTCAGAAAGGCAAATAGGGTATAACTTGGAAGACAGAGAAAACAGGAAACAGGACAGAAGCATACCACAGAGGACCTCTGAAAGACTCTACCCAGCAGGGTATTAAAGGAGATGCTGAGACTCAGCCAAACTTGGGGCAGAGTGCAGGGAATCTTATGAAAGAAGGGGGAGATAGAAAGACCTGGAGGGGACTAGAGCACCACATGGAGAGCAACAGAACCAAAAAATCTTAGTCTAGGGATATTTTCTGTGACTGATACTCCAAACAAGGGCCATTCATGGTGATAACCTATAAGCCCTGCACAAATGTAACCCACGGCAGCTCAGTCTCCAAGTGACCTCCCTAGTAAGGGGAACAGGGACTGTCTCTGACATGAACACAGTGCCTGGCTCTTTGGCCATCACCCCCTGAGGGGGAAGCAGCCTTACCACGCCACAGAGGAAGATAATGTGGACAGTCCTGATGAGACCTGATAGGCTAGGATCAGATGGAAGAAGAGGAGGACCTCCCCTATCAGTAGACTGGGGAATGGGCATGGAAGGAGAAGAGGGAGGAGGGCAGGATTGGGAGGGATGGAGGAAGGGGGCTAAAACTGGAATAAAAGTAAATAAACTCAAATAACAAAAGAAAAAAGAAATATGAAACAGTATAACCATATATGCAATAATTATGAAAAGATGAGTGTTCTAAGAATATTTTAAAAAAATAATCATGCAGATTTTTGTTTTTTACCTCTCTCCCTTATTCATGAATTCATTTCTCTCTTTCTCATGTCTGTGAATTTCTCATCACTTAAGTAAAATAATCAATACAGCATGTTTTACTTGGTATTAGAATGGACCATCACTCCTAATGAGCAGGATGACTTAAAAGCCCTGAACAAGAGATCGCTTTGTGGTCTCCACCCTCATCTTTCTCCTCCATCCCTGAAAATCCTAGAAACAAAGGAACACTTCTATAACACTGTTTTCTGAATTCCTTTAAAGAATCTTGAAATTTTTACCCCAGCGCTTCCTGTAGGCAGGGTGAATGTGGGGTCGAAGTTTTTGTGGGTGGGTTGGTATTCCCCTTCCTCTGATAGGAGACTAGTTCAGTTAGAGGGTATACTTTTCAGCCTCTGTGGTCTCTGCTCCTAGGGGTCTCTCTGCTTGAGTCCCTTCATATCCTCCCATGAGCCTGACTTAGGTCTCCAGCTTGTCACAGAGATACCCGTACTCTCAGATTGAGGGGATGCCCAACAAATGCCTGGTCCAACCAAGAGCCACCTTATAGGAGAATGGCAACCGCTGACACTATGAACAATAATCTGCTGAGATTGCAGACAAGAGCCTGGCAGAACTGTGCTCTCAAAGGCTGTACCCAGCAGCGCCTCAAAACGGATGCCGAGACTCACAGCCAAACAATGGTCAATGCTTCTCATCCATGAGCCCCTAGGTTCAGTCCTCAGCACTAAAGGATTCGTTAAACAAATTATGTTTAGTGAAAAAAAAAAAAATTGAAAATAGAGATTTTTTTACATTTTGAAAGGCAAATATTTAGGATGTAGAAAAATTCAGATTTCTGACTAGATAATGTGTGCTTTATAACCAAATGTGTTAAATTAAAATTAATAAGATATACTACTGTTGCTGCCGATATAATATTGAAAATTCAACAAAATCGATTCTCCACATTCCTCTTTTCTTGGTCATCTCTGAACCATGGTAATTTTCTATAAAAATTTGAAAAGTATTAGTTTTGATATTTCTGTTGTTAAGATGAGTGCTAATTGAAAAAAAAAAAAGACCTAAAATAATGGATTTCCTTTATGGGTTAAAGCACGCATTCAAACCACCACAATAAAAATTGTGCTTTACTTATTTTGGCCAGGCCTTTCAATATATTTCAAGCCTCCTTAAGAACAATCTACCCACTCTCATATTTACATGCAGAAATACACATATACACACACTTAAAAATTAAACAAATTAAGAATAAATAAATATGTTTTCTTTTAAACATATTGCAAATTATCTATTAAATTTGAAATATGTTATGAATGGAAAATTGGGAGTAACTTGATAGGAAAAACGGACCTATAATTTCTTTTCCAAAGTTCATAGTACAATGAAAATATAACACATAAAATAAAATCTAAGTCTGACTATAACAGACAGAATTTGCAATAATATATTTTTCTGCTAGAAAGTGAAGACATGCAGTGCTTCTCCTTTCAAAATCCTTGCCTGTTGGTGATATTCACATGGGGAATTTTTAGTTTTGAAATCATGAGTTTATATCTTTTTGCAAGATTAATATTTCCTGTTCCTCTTTACATTTGTGAGGATTACAAGAGTTAAATGTAAATTGAAAAAGAAACAATGATTAAAATTTGGGAGCTGTTTATTAAAATGTACTTTTATCAGATGTCCCTTGTTTTATGTACTCCAAGTTATGTACATTGTAATTTATAATTTTTTCATCTTATGGTCGGGGCGATGGGAACTATTTCCATTTTGGCATTTGAGAGAAAATGGCAAAACCTAAGAAAGCCAGTTCTTATTTGGAAAGCTTAACGGAATCATTGTGCTTGTGTTCATCAACAACGCCCCTCATTAAAAAGCATCACTTCAGTGAGATGCAGAGGGGTCTCTCTTCTCACGGTTGATGAAGGAAATGCTAGCCTAGCTCTATAAACAGGTATAAACAGGAAGTACCATTTTATGTCAAGTCAAGGAACTAAACAGGCTGAGGAAAATGCAGAGGTTCCTGCTAAGGGCACCTCACCAACCAGACCTTTGCTGGGTACCTGTGTGGTTCTAGAGCTATCAAAGTTACTTAGCTAATGACTTAGACTTGTGAGACATTAACCGTAGCTCCTCTCACTCCACTCCAAAGGCTGTACCATGTTCCCTCTATCCTTTGCTTCCCCCGTTTAAAGAGATAATTTCACAGGAAGATTTTGAGCAGCTAGCAGCACAAGACCGTTGTTCAACTTTCTCTACACATTCCCTTCCAATTTAGATAACTTTTTTCCTAGTGGCAGACAGCCTCTGGCCTTCTTATTTTTCACCTGGCATTGGAAATTTCATCCAAGATAGGTGCTTTCTACAAGTACTGATGGAGTGGAATGGAGGTGAAGAAAAGGATACTAATGGTCATTTTGTGGGTAAAAGCGAAAGGGCTGAACAAGTTGAACTATATAGAAATACTTCATTTTAAAATGTGGTACATAACCTTTTATTCACTATTTTAGTAGTCATTATTTTAGATTAGGCAATTAATTGTTTTATACTCTTCAGGCAGATGAAAGTGAAGTAACTTATTCAATACATATAGTTTGCATTATTATAAACCCTGGCTTCTCTGCGGGAAAGGATAGCTGTGAGTCTGATTTAGAAAGCTTTGTAGAAGATGCTGTCTTTTTTCCATTGAATGGAATTGGCTTCTTTGTCGAATATCGAGTATTCATAGGTGTGTGGATTTATTTCTGGGTCTTCTATGCGGTTCCATTGATCCTCCTTTCTGTTTCTATGCCAATACCATGCAGTTTTTATTACAGTTGCCCTGTAGTACAGCTTGAGATCAGGAATGTAGATACCTCCAGATGATCTGTTGTCATACAGGATCGTTTTGGAGATTCTGGGTTTTTTGTTTCTCCATATGAAGCTGAGAATCTTTTTTTCAAGGTCTGTAAAGAATTGATTTGGTATTTTGATGGGAATTGCATTAAATCTGTAGATTGCTTTTGGCAGTATGGCCATTTTCACAATGTTAATCCTACCAATCCATGAGCACGGGAGATCTTTCCATCTTCTGATATCTTCTTCGATTTCTTTCTTCAGAGACTCAATCCTCATTTAGAAAGACAGAGGGATGTGCATTGAACGTATGACAGGAGTCTACTGAGCGCATCTGAAAGACTCTAACTAGCAGTGTTTTCAAAGCAAAGACTCATGACCAAACCTTTGGCGGAGTACAGGGAATCATAAGAAAGAAGGGGAGTTAGTCTGATGGGGAAAGGATAGGAGCTCCACAAGGACCAAATATATCTGGGCACAGGGTCTTTTCTAAGACTGACATTCAACCAAGGACCATGTATGGTTATAACCTAGAACCTCCACTCAGATGTAGCCTGTGGTAGCTCAGTAACCAATTGGTTTCCCCAAGTGAGGGGAACAGGGACTGTTTCTAACAGGAACTCAATGAATGGCTCTTTGGTCTCCCCACCCCCGAAGGGAGGAGCAGTCCTGTTAGGCCACAGAGGAGGGCTTTGCAGCCAGTCCTGAAGATACCTGATAAAACAGGATCAGATGAATGGGGAGGAGGTCCCCCCTATCAGTGGACTTGGAAAGGGGCACGGTGGAGATGAGGGAGGGAGGGAGGGACTGGGAGGGAATGAGGGATCGGGACACGGCTGGGATACAGAGTTAATAAAATGTAACTGATTAAAAAAAAAGAAAGCTTTGTAATACTTGTAATATAATTAAAATTTTTTATTCCATATGGTATATGCATGCATTTATAATCTTAGGATGATAACTAACCTCAATTCTCACAGCTAAATAAGTTTTGTATATTTCTTTGATTACAAATCCATTATCTGGTAAGAGCAACAAATGCCTGCAATCTCAGAATTTGCGAGGTGGAGGCAGGACAGTGTAGTGTACAAGTTAAAGCCAGCTGAGTTAGCAGGCATTGAAGGATAGATTAGACTACAAGAAATTTTCTCAAAAGATAAAAAATTAAAAAAAAAACAACACACCTATTATTTGAGGAAATACACCCTATAGTCCTTGACTTTATAAGTCATAGCTTGTTAGTTGTTTCCTACTAAGTATTGAAAATGATATAAAACTTGGACTTTCCTTTTACTGTACCCAGAGCCTTTTATGATATCTAGATGTGGGCATTAGCAGTGTGTGAGAGGCAGCACAGAGGATGATAGGGCAGACAGACAGACACAGACAACAGAAAACAATGGAATGGAGCCAAGTGATGGATTTGAGATGGTGGAATGAGAAATTGAAAGAACCTCAGCCTCCCTTTAAAAGGTGTGTACTATCCATGTGTATTATCAATATCAGAAAATCGGCCCTACAGAATGTTCTAGAAGAAGGGTACTCTTGATTCAACCCAGTGACACAACATAGAAATAGTATTTCGATGTCCACGTACTCACTAAAGTGCTAAAGTGTTTATGAAATTCAGTAAGTACTCTTCTAAAATGTACTTCATTTATAGGAAAACAGTGGTTTCCTAAAAATATTTTAGCATAAAATCAGAAATAACTACTTGGTGGAATCTTTCAAATGATGGGTATATATTCCCTTCAATATGAAAACTGAATTTGAAGAAATGATAATCACATAACTGCAGGGCCTGGAGCTTCATTGTTTTTCCAGTTATTAACATGATTTTTTATTTTTTTACTCACCTGGATTAACTCACTCAATTAAAAAAAAAAGGTCAGAAAGTCATTGTCCCAACCTATTTACAATACATATTGTTTCCTCCAATTTAATTTCTATATTTCTGAAACAATTTTGAGGGATTAATTTACATTTCGTTGTTTTTGTTCCTAGTTCTTTTAATGTTATAAATGACAAAAAATAAATTCATAACATACAACATAATGTCTGAAATACCCACATATTTTAAAGTGGCTAAAAGAATCTGAATAACATATGCAGTATTGTATCTATTTTTTGTATCATTTTGTGTTGCAAATGTCTATACCAAACTTGTTATCAATTTACTAGTCACTGCCTTGTACTACCACCCTCTTGAACTCACCTCCCCATCAATGCAATTTCATGTAAAGTAGCCAAAGAAATTGGCAATGTAGGAAGCTAAAAAGTCACACAAAAAAATAAGGAGCATTTTGATATGTTAACAAATTCTGTTTGAAATAAAAATTAAAAACAAAATCTCATTGACCATAGCTGAATTATCTCTTCTTTTAACCTAAGGCAGTTAGGATATCATTAGGTTCCTTAGGTTGAATAAAATGGTTATGTTTAAAGCAGGCATCTTACCAGGATCTGGTAGGTACTTAAACAATCTTATTTCCTATGTATTGTGCTCTTTTCTGCTTATTAAGTACTACATGTGTTTAAATCTCAGAACCTCCTCCAAAATTTTCCAAAATAATGGAACATTTGTCAGCCTCATTTGAATGTATTGTTTAAGTTGTCACATCCTTGACTCCCAGGAGATGAAGCATTGACTCCTCCCTTATCCCTCTCATTAAGGATTCAGTACCAAAGGAATACCAAGATTTTTCCTCACTATGCAAGCTACAAGCTATAAGAAAGAGAACTCACAGACTAAACAAAATACACACTGGGGATAATTTGTAAATAATAGAAATCATCACAGTAATTAAAACTGGCTTATATGCCAAAGATATTGAGCTAAATTTAACAAATAAATGAGAGGTTCTGTTAATATTTGACTTTAATTATCTGGCAAGCAGAATGTTGGAAGTTGCTTTAAAAAGTTTGTGAGAGAAAAGTAAATTTTGAACATTTGAACCTTTCCTTAGTGACAAAAAGGTTAAAAACTGAAAAAGGATACAAAAGTTACTATGAAGAGTAGATGGCCTTGTAAAGAAGACCATGCATTAACATAACAGCAATTTAGAAGCGTACTAGAAGGTCCTATACTGAAGAGTTTGAAAATGAAAACACTTAATTTCCTTAATCTTTTAATATACAACGCTTTTTTATATATTTCAATATAGTGTGATGAAGGATAATTAGGTAGTTCTCAAAATGCATTGTGAGTTTCTTTTTCTGTTTTTCCATCATCATCATCATCATCATCATCATCATCATTATTATTTACAATTTATTTACTTTGTACCCTGGCTGCGGCCCCTTCCCTCATCTCCTCCTGGTCTCACTCCCCTTCCCCCCAACATGTTCCACCCCTAGTCCACTGATAGGGGAGGCCCTCTCCCCTACTATCTGACCCTAGCCTGTTAGGTCTCATTCTCTTTCTCTGTGGCCCAGTAAGTTCACCTCACCAGGGGGGTGTTAAACAAAGAGCAGGCAACAAAGTTCATGCCAGTGACTACCCCTGCTCCCCTTATTGTTAAGTGTCCTGAGAAGAGAGAGACAGAGACAAAGAAACAGTCACATATGGTGCAACTATGTAGACCCAGCACTTCACATCTAATATTAATCCTATAGATAGAGTTGGGAGAACTCAGATTTGGAGATATTTGACTAGTTTCCCAGCATAACAGAGAAAACAGATATAGGGTCAGAAATAGTAGATAGTCAATCGGGCTCACAGACCCATGCTTTCCTCATTTCTTTTCTTTGTGAAAAAAAAAAAAAAGCTTCAGTTAGATGTTCCTACCCTCTCACTATCTCTGTTACTCCATTCTAACAATTAAAGTTCATTACATCACAGGCATCAGGCATTAGTTAACATCTAACCAGGAAACACTGTTTTCTTTAATGTCAACAAATGTATGAATCAAATAAGGCCCTAGTGAGCCCTGGGCTAAAAAATGCTGTGTGAAAGGTGGGCAGCCATTCAAATGCTTCCTTAGTAAACGGTGAAAGGTGTGCTGGCAGACCCTTCTTAAATCCCTACTGTGTGGCGAAAAGTCTCATATCAATAGTTTGATTGTCTTGTACATTTGCTTCGTGTACCAAGCCTGTTAGTCAAATCCTGAAACACGTTTCTACACAGTCAATCAAATCTTTCATGAGACAAATGTAGAAAGTCATTTTTTTTTTATATTCAAGATCACTTATCTGAGGGGTTTTGTTTGCACATAAATGGGGACCACTTTTTGTAAAAAGGTAACCCATGAGAAAACAATCCATATTGTATTATAGATAAAATACAAAGAGTCTAGACCATGTAATGAAAGGTTTTATATTTACCTCGATGAAGGAAACAATTTCCTATTTAAATATAGATTGTACCCTTAACAGGTGAAAATCCTAATGATCACCCTTCTGCTTGAAAAGATTTAAAAGGTTTCATTGTGATACAGTCTGTGGCAGTATCAAAACAATAGAGATAATTTATTAGAATGCTATGCATGGACTATATACAGATAGTGTGGGCAGCATTTTCAATCAAACTACACACTTTATTTCAAAATCATTGCTTTGTACAAAATCAGTGTGTCTCTCAGATGCAGGTGTCTAGGACGTGCCATTTAATACAACTCATAGATAATTTGTACAATTTTAATTAGTGATCCTCGCAGTACAATTGAAAATATCTCAAACTACAGCTGTTCCTGTGTGCCTGGTTGCTTTGGGATTTTCCTTTCTTTAATCTTAGCAGCAGAGTGGCAAGGTTTGCCGTTGTCTGTTATATGCAAACGTGAACATATGTCATCAATATCACCGCAGTGGTGATTGCCTGAATTTTCCAGGAATAGAAACTGTGTCAGGGGTAGATTAATTTTAATAGGAATCAATGGCTTCTTAGGTCAATTCTTGTTGACAACCAATACATTCTGTGCTGTGTATTTTGAATTTAGTGTTTGTAACTAGTAACAGTGTCTGTATATATTTATACCCATCACCCATTAACTTCCTCATATTTTATTTAAATAGTAATTTATACCAACTGAGCATTTATATAAAAATCATAAAAAAATACCATTGAATGGTTCTACAGGCAAGACCCTATAGTAGATACTTGATACTTTTCAATCAAATTTTTCATTGTCGCTGTGGAAGAGAAACCATTCTCCTTATTTTGTGTGAGAGAAAATGAAAAATTTTCAAAGGCATTAAAAGTCTGCAGGAAACGTAGATGTGGTGAGTGCTGCGAAGAATTTTTCAAAAGTAACTATTATTTATTGTTTATCTGTCACATGCCAGGTGTTTCATAAGGGGCTAATCATTTCATCTCTCCAAACCTGCATAGAGAGATATGCTTTTAATTAAGTAGAATTTGCTTCCATTCTTCTTTATACATACAAAATTCATCAGATAGCTATCAGCTTATGATATTGTGTTGTGCTGTGATAATTTGGCAGCCTCGTTGGGAGGGAACAAATGCCTCTTAGTCTCTCTCTCTCTCTCTTTCTCTCTGTTTTTTTTTTTAAACAGAGATATTAACATTCATAGCTTTTATGACTGATCACAACTCAGCCTTTGAAAACTTCTTGTGCTCGCAGTACTTTCTCGTAAGCAGACATTTGGAAGGTCCCCGTAGGTGCTTGAGAATGATTCTGGTGAATCAGGGCCAACTATATTGAAATATATCTTAATTCTTTTCTGATTTAAATGACAGAAAAGTTGTCAAGGCATGTATAAAAGCTAACCATGCACTAATTGCTGATCTTCATCAGGAATATGCTGCTGCTTATTTGCTAACTAGAACCTCGATATGCATTATTTTTGTTATTATTTCATTTTATTCAGTTTAACAAAAATTCAAAACTCAGGTAATCCCTCAATAAATAAACAAACAAACAAATAAACATGTCCTGTGTATACACACATGGTCAGTTCACTGTGGGTGGGCTTGGATATGACCTCAGCCAGAGTCCCAAGACAGCATTCAAGTATGACTTTGAATGAGAATGACAGTCCCTCTGAAAGGTCAAAGCTCTCTCTAGTTAACAGTCAATCTTCTTTGTTGTATTCATTCAGCTCCACTGAGCACAGTGAGTTTCATTCCTTTGCTTTTCTTCCTTTTCTTAGTACCAAACACCCTCTATTAGCATGTGTCTGGGACTATAGACTGCACAATCTATAAATATTCTCTCTTTTGAGACAGAGTCTGACTTTGTAGCCCAGGCTAACCATAAGTATCACACACCTAGTCCTTATACCTCAGTCTCCTGTGTGCTTAAATTACAGTTCTGGGTCACAATGATATTTCCAACATTTTAAAAACTAATTCCAATGAATGAAGGTTTGCTTTCTTGTGCTGTTACAAAAACAAAATGCTTACATACATTAATCTAAAATTGGGAACAACCTCACATTTTGAAGCTTTCAACAGAAATTGATCTTCAAGCATACTTTTTATTAGTAGTATTTAGTAAATATAGTGATTATTCCTTGGAGAGATAAATAGATAGATAGATAGATAGATAGATAGATAGATAGATAGATAGATAGAAAGATATGCATTCTCTTTTAAGACTATCTCTGAGTTTGATACTAATCTTGCTTCTTGACAAAGGAGGGCTTATCTTCTTGTAGAAACAAAGTTAACTAAAAAAACATCCTATATTGCATGACATTGGATCTGTGATTTGAATGGAATCCAAGTTATTTTTAATTAAATTTTTATTTTTTATATTAAACAGAAAGACACATACTGTATATACTCACTTATAAGTGGCTACTAGACCTATAATATAGGATAAACATATTAAAATATGTACACCTAAAAAAGCTAAGCAAGAAGGAGGACCCTGGTTAAGATGATCAATCCTCACTCAGTAAGACAAACAGGATGGACATTGGAAGAAAGAGAAAACAGGAAACAGGACAGGAGCCTACCGGAGAGGACCCTTGAAAGACTCTCCCCAGCAGTGTATCGAAGCAGCTGCTGAGACTCATAACCAAACTTTGGGCACGGTGCAGGGAATCATGTGAAAGAAGGGGTAGATAGTAAGACCTGGAGAGGACAGGAGCTCCATAAGGAGAGCAACAGATCCAAAAAAATCTGAGCACAGGGATCTTTCCTGAGACTCATACTCCAACCAAGCACCATGCATGGATATAACCTGGAACCCCTCCCTAGATGCAGCCCATGGCAGCTCAGTATCCAACTGGGTTCCTTACCAAGGGGAACAGGGACTATCTCTGACAGGAACTCAGTGGTGGGCTCTTTGACTACCCTCCCTGAGGTGGGAAGCAGCCTTGCCAAGCCACAGAGGAGGACAATACATCCAGTCTCGATGAGACCTTATAACCTAGGATCAGATGGAAGGGGAGGAGGATCTCCCTTACCAGTGGACTTGGAGAGAGACATGGGAGGAGATGAGGGAAGGAGAGGGGATTTAGGGAGAGGGCTACAACTGGGATACAAAGTGAATAAACTGTAATCCAAGTTATTTTTTTAAAAACACCTTCTAGTCACACAGTAAACAAGCAAATGGCAAACATTTGAAAAGTATATAAACTTTTAAAATTTTATTTATTTTTTATTAATTACAGTTTATTCACTTAAAAACTTTTAAAAATTGTAAAAATAGAAGTTCCTTCAATTCTCCAGAACTCCAACGTTTCTTTGTGAAGAATGTAACAACAGTGTATTTATAAGGAAATAATCCCAAACCAGAATACAATAATACACACACACACAAACACGCCACACCTCTATCTCTATCTTTGTGGTTACTGCATATAATTTGGGATTTCTCTTATGATGTCTGCTTCCTGTCTAGAAATATTGACGTATCTGGCCGATGATAGTTAGGGTTTTATTACACAACTATTGCTTGTTACTCACTAGATTTCATCAGTCCTTCAAGTACCTTAAAATACTAAGCTACCTGAATTGAATCAACAAGATCTTCTGGTCATCGACAGGTGCACTGGGTTTACCCAGCCAGAAAAGGGAGTGGGGGAAGATAGAGATAATGGTAGTTGTGCTATGAATCTAGGTTGGCTCTGTGTATAGGGTCCTGATTCAAAGTCTTCTCCTCCTATTTGAATTCTCCTGCTATAGTTGCAATTATTCTCATGTTCTCATCAATAATTTGTTCATATCTCTGAATAATCATGCCCATTTTTTATTTCTAAATGCAGAATGATTCTCTATATGCCATTCATTTCTTTACCCATAATGGCACTTTTATAACTATTTACTTCATTAAAATTTTTACGTAGTTTGGGTAACTGTTTTCCAAAATAGGCTTAGTCCTAGGTGAGGTGGAAACCTTTATAAATGAGGACTTATGAGAAGGCATTGAGTCATGGACATTTAATCTTGAAATGGAGTGTAGAGTTCTTGTACTCTCTCTGCTTTCTGTCTCATAATGTAATCTACATTCACTGCCATGTTCTCCTGAAATGATATATGTGACCCTTGCTAAAAACCAAAGCAAAAAGGTGATAGAATCTTTGACAAGACTTTCCAGAAATAACTGCTATTTGAAGTGCCCTTTCTATTTTGTAAGCTAATTTGCTCAGATATTGTTTTAGTTGATATGATGCTGATTCATAAATATACATTAAATGTTCCATTTTGAATGCATTCTTTTTGCATTATGATTTCTTAAAACAATGAATATAAAACTTAGAGGCCAGTTGATAAAATCCTGTGTTTATATCGTATTTCTAATGAAATCATAAAACAAAAAAAAATAAGGTATAGAAAGTGATCAACACTAAAAGAATGGTACTGGAAATTATGCTGTACAAAATTTTACTCTAAATAAATGTAACTGATGTAGGTAGTACTGTCATTCTCAACTGATAATATAAAAATTTCAAAGCTTAATGAAATCTATACATAACTTTCTCTAGGTAAATATTTTTTACACTACTAAATTTCATTTTATATGTACTCTAGAACAGCCCACTGTGTTCTTTCTTTTAAAGATAGACTAGCAAATGAAAGTAGTAATAGAAAGAGTCCAAAAGTAATTTGCATCTTATAAGGAAAATTAAAGGTATCTTATTAATATCTCAAAGCAGCCTTTCATCACATATTCTATTTGCTTTCAGATTATCTCTCAGCTCCGCAGTATTCTAGTGGTACCCAGTCATTTATTATGAAGTGTTTTCTGAATTCCATTTCACACAGTATCATTGTCTATTGCTTTCTGTTTCTTCCCATTTCTCTGTTTTTGTCTCTTCTGTCTCCTACTTTATAAATTTCATATTATTCATATTCCTCAAAATCATACTAATTTTAAACCTTGCGTATTATATGCATGGTATATACTCACTTATAAGTGGACATTAGCCATATAATACAGGATAACCATATTAAAATCCACAGACCTAAAAATCTAAATAACAAGGAAGACCCTTGGGAGGATGCTTAATTCTCATTCAAAAGGTCAAACAGAACAGACACCAGAAATGGCGGAAGAGAGGGAACAGGAAAGAAGCCTACCATAGGTGTCACCAGCAGGGGATCAAAGCAGATACTGAGAATCACAGCCAAACTTTGGGCAGAGCACAGGGAGTCTTAGGGAAGAGTGGGGATATAGAAGGACCAAGAGGAGAGAAGAGCTCCACAGGTGGACCAACAAAGCCAACAAAGGGCCTCTGCTGAGACTGATGCACCAACCAAGGACCATGCACGGAGGGGACCTAGACTACCTGCTCAGATGTAGCCTATAGATGTGGGCCTTCAAGTAAGGGGAGCAGAGGCTGTCTATGTTATGAACTCTGCTGCCTGCTCTTTGATCACCTCCCCTGGTATGGCAGCCTTGCCAGACCACAGAGGAAGAGGATGCAGGCAGTCCTGATAAGACTCTATAGGGGGCCAAGGTGGCAACTAACACACAGTTTCTGAACTGTGGAAGAGCTGAATGCCTGAGTGGATGAGTAGAAGGACTTCTGAAGCCAGGGAAAGGACAGAGAGGACTTGTAAATGACAGGGAACATTGCACGAGGTGAGAACTTTCGTCTCAGGTCACCTGTGGACTTGTTTGGGGAAGGAGAGAAACAATCCTTTAATCTCCCGGATCTCCCTCCTCCTCAGTACAGCCAGCTCACTGAGATTCTCAGCTCAGTGCTAACGGCCTGGGGTCTGCAGCGGGTCAGCGGTCTTGGAGACCCAGACCCTCGGCACCATCCTCCCAGGGTCCCAGGTCTGCTAGCCACCATACTGGCTCTGCAGGGTTGCCCAGCCACTGACTGAATGGCCCACCCAAAACCTCAGAGACAGATAATTCACTATATACACACCAAAGCCCAGCAAACTCACCATACAAACTAGGTACACCAGGCACTGGGCTCCCAGGCCTGGAGAGCACAGTGGAGGGCACAAAGGACCTTCCAGAAGGCTTCGCATCCCAGTCTCCAGCTGCAGCTGGACTTTCTAACCTGGCGGTGGCAGAAGCACTGAGCTGACAGAGTGTGTCAGTCCTCCTTTGGACCAAGCAGGGCCAAAACAGAGAGTAGAGAGCCCAGATACCTCGATCTCTGCTGATGTGACCTGCTTAAGAGTGAGTGTGCACTTGTGTGTCTGCAGAGCCCCAGATTCAGCATCCTTCCAAAATAGAAGCTAGGCATCAGACCCCTCTCATCCACATACCCACTGTGGGAAACAGAGGGTCACTTGGGACATTAAAGCCACTGCTCTGTATGTCCAACTGAGGAGTTAAGGCAGATTGTGCAGCGACCATCACTACTGCCTGCTAAATATACAGTGCATGCACAAATAACCACCCAGAAGCCTGCAAGGCAGAGCCCCTCCCACACGCTCAAGGGTTCAACATTCTCTATCACTCTTTCCCTTGAGACACACTTACACACACACACACACACACACACACACACACACACACACGTGCATGGGCGCCTGCATTTGCCCTTCTGTGCCCATGTACTTTCCTCCCACAGGTACAGATAGTGCACAAATGTATATGCTGAAGCCACGGGACCTCTCTCAGCTTCCTGAAGAACTCTCCAGATGCCAGAGAGAGACAGTATCAGTCTGAACTGCAAAATCCAGAAACAAACAGGGAAGGTTTCAGGTAAGCCAATGGCCAGGGGTAGGCAAAAGAACACATCCAACATAAATCAGGACATCATGACTTCACCAGCAATCCTCCAAATTGATGGATACTCCAATTCATCAGAAGCACAGGAAAATGACTTTAAAGCTATGCCTACCCAATTATTTGAGGCTCATAAAAAGGAAACAAGCAATTCTCTAAGAGCAATACCCATGCAAATTCAGACAGTTAAAGAGGAAATGAACAAATCTATCAAAGATTTGGCCAGTCATTTGAAGGCAAAGAAAGAGGAAATGGACAAAATTCTTAAAGAAACACAGGCAAATATGGCCAAACAAATAGAGGCAAAAGTAGAGATACAATTAGTGGCATATAGAGAGGAAATGAACAAAAAAATAGAGACCATCGTAGAGAGACAGGAATCCACATTCAAACAGATAAATGAAATGGTGCAAGGCTTGAAAACAGAATTAGAATCAATAAAGAAAACACAAACTGAGAAAACCCTGGAACTGGAGAACTTGGAGAAAAGATCAGGAACCACAAAGATAAGCATCACCAACAGAATACAAGAGATGGAAGAGAGAATCTCTGGAGCTGAAGACACACTCGCAAAAAATGATACTTCTCTCAAAGAAAAAGTAAAATCAGCAAATATCCAAGAAATCAAGGATGCCATGAAAGATAAAATCTAAGAATAATAAGAGTTGATGAAAAAGAAGACTCCAGCCTCCAAGGTCCAGAAAATATTTTCAAGAAAATCATAGAAGAAAAGTTTTCCTTTCCTTAAAGAAATGTCCATAAATATACAAGAGGCCTACAGAACACCAAATAGACTAGACCAGAAAAGAAACGCATCACGTCACATCATAGTGAAAACATTAAATCTACAGAATAATGTAAAGATATTAAAAGCAGCAAGGGAAAAAGTCCAAGTAACATATGAAGGTAGACCTATCAGAATCACACCGGACTTCTCATTAGAAACTATGAAAGCCAAAAGGGCCTGGGAAGGTGTCATGCAGACACTAAGGGACCACAGATGGCAACCCAGACTACTATACCCTGCAAAGCTTTCAATCAACATATATGGGGAAAACAAAACATTCCATGATAAAACTAAATTTATGCAATATCTATACAGTGAACCAGCCCTACAGAAGATAATAAAAGGAAAACTCCAACCCAATGAAAACAACTTCACCCAAGAAACATAGCATGCAGATAATAGCCCAACAAAAATTAAAAGAAAACATATATAAAGAACTAAAGAAGTTAAAAACAATAAATCAAGTAATCCAATTAAAAAATGGAGTACAGAGCTAAACAGAGAATTCTCTGTAGAGGAATATAGAATGGCAGAGAAACACTTAAAAGAGATGCTCAACATCCTTAGCCATCAGGGAGATGCAAATGAAAACAACCCTGAGATTTCACCTTACACCCATCAGAATGGCTAAGATGAATAACTCAAGTGAAAACACATGCTGGAGAGGCTGTGGAGAAAGGGGAACCCTCCTCCATTGCTGGTGGGAATGTAAACTAGTACAATGACTTTAGATATCAATCTGGTGCTTCCGCAGACAACTAGGAATAGTGCTTCCTCAAGATCCAGCCATACAACTCCTAGGCATATACCCAAAATTTGCTCAAGTACACAACAAAGACATTTGCTCAAACTTGTTTGTAACAGCTTTATTTTTTAATAGCCAGAACCTGGAAACAACCCAGATGTCCCTCAGTGGAGGAATGGATACAGAAATTGTTGTATTTTTACACAATGGAATAATACTCAGCAATCAAAAACGAGGAAATCATGAAATTTGCAGGCAAAAGGTGGGATCTAAAAAAGATCATTCTAAGTGAGGTATCCCAGAAGAAGAAAAACACACATGGTATATACTCACTCATATAGTCCTATAACTTATGATAAACATAATGAAATCTGTACACCTAAAGAAGATAAACAAGCCAGGGTAAGATGATCAATCCTCACTTAGAAAGACAAATGGGAAGTGCATTGGACACAGGAAAAAAACAAGTAACAGGACAGAAGCCTACTGCAGAAGGCCCCTGAAAGATTCTACCTAGCAGTGTATTAAAGCAGATACTAAGACTCATAACCAAACCTTCGGCAGAGTGCCGGGAATCATATGAAAGAAGGGGGAGTTTGTATGAAATGGAAAGTTTAGGAGCTCCACAAGGACCAAATATATCTGGGCACAGGGGTCTTTTCTGAGACTGACACTCCACCAAGGACTATGTATGGATATAACCTAGAACCTCTAGAAACTGTTTTCTTCCTTAAGATTGATGTCAGTTACAGATTCTCAGCTTCTAATATTTTCCTATTTTTTTTTTCCTTTAATAAGGGCAGATTGCAGGGAATGTTATGGAAGATGGGGGAGATAGAAAGACCTGGAGGGGACAGGAGCTTACAGGAGACCAACAGCATCGACAAATT
Source organism: Meriones unguiculatus (assembly GCF_030254825.1). NCBI lineage: Eukaryota > Metazoa > Chordata > Mammalia > Rodentia > Muridae > Meriones > Meriones unguiculatus. The sequence goes on from NC_083358.1 coordinate 30,155,604, forward strand.
AGGGCCCATAGAGCCCCTGCAGAGACTGATGCACCAACCAAGGACCATGCATGAAGAGGACCTAGACTCTCTGCTTGAATGTGGTCATTTAAAGGATTTAAATATCAATACATAACTGTATAGAAATAAACCTAAAATCACCACTTTAAGTAAGGAAACTGGGCTTGAAAAAGCCACATATTATATGCCTGCATTAATGTCGAATGTCCAGAAAAGGAAACTCTATAAGGATCAGATGTTGATTAGTGATTGGTTAGGAAAAGGGAGAATGGGAAAAAGAAATAAATACTAAATAGTGTAGAATGATGACAAAGTAGGCATAATCAACTTACATTCTCCTTTGAAAACTAGTTATTGATCCATGTAACAAACTGGCCTAGTAAAGTTTCAAGAATCCAATTTAAAAGAAGTGAATGCAAAATAATGTGCAAAGGAAAAAAGCACACAGTAGGGGACAATGGCTACTACAGTGCAACTCTCTGGAGACCATTACACACAAAGCAGAAAGGTGGTGATGATCTGGGATACCGCAAAGTTACCACAGCTCCTTGCCACTTACCCTTCAGATGGCCTTGGTAGACTTCACTATAGAAAACACCCGTAACACCTGTAACAGCTATTTACTTGTCACAGCTTTCATGACAATGGCGGTGTGTTTGTCACTATTGAGGTAAAATGTGATATGATTGTTTACTGTCTTGAACTAAATTTAAATAAACAAGGGAAAAAAGAAGAAATATATTCTTCCCCCAAAGGCCATAAATGTTTGTATAAAATCTTTGCACTATAACTATCTATAAAATGATAGAGAGTTCGAGAAAGGCACTAAACAGAAATGAAATAGAACAAAATTGCAAAGAGATTGTATTAATAACTCAAAAGATAAATCATAATCCGTTAAGTCCAGGAGGGCAACTTGAGATATGCATATTAAATGATTTACTAGTATGTACAGATAGTAAGAAGTATATAAAACAGCATGATGTTTGAGGAAAAAATAAGGCATACTTGTTTTTAATAATTCAGAGAGCTCTTTAACAACCGCAAATCAACCAAAATCAAGTGACATTGGTATTAATTCAAATGACACCAATTTCAGGAAGAAGGAAAGAAGCTTTGATGGAGACTAGAGATGTTACTAGCATCTAATAGATTGTTACACAGGTAAGTAGTTTTCAGTATCATATTTCTAGCTGTTTCTTCTACCATGGAAGAAGCCGAAACACAACTGTACCCAAGATTATACCATCCATTAAGGATAAAGTAAGATCAGAATTCATCTTTTCTACGGATGAAAGGACTGCCACCTCTAGAGAGTCTATCTTTGCTAAGCATTATCCTAATTTCTTCTATATTCATGAGAAGAATTATCTTTACTCACTCATGATACAGCCTGATGCCGTCCCTGAAGCTGTTGATTAATTACCGAGAAGTATCAACTGTCTACAGTGACATCCCCTAGGCAAAGGCTCTCTTCCGGTCTGAAATGACAATCTGGGTGAAGGTCTGGGACACTCCATGTTCTCTGACATTGTTGGCTGCGGGGATCCTCTGCCTGGAGCTGCTTCTGTGGGAAGTGGGTTGATTTTAACAAACAAGACACTGCTCCCCACCAGCTTGCCTGCTGCTGCTGTTGTTCCTGGTTATCCCAAGGCAGGGACGTCCATATGTTCACCTACCATGGCTCAGGACAGAACTGAGTGAGTGAACAAGCCAAAAGGAGGATCAGGGACCAAGGGAACGTAAGAAGAGATCTGGCATTGAGCCTAGCCAGGCAATGGAAAAAAAAAAAAAAGTAATTACTGAATTATAGAAGAATTGAATTTGTATCCTTGAATGCTACGGTGCTGGCAACTGAATTTCTTGTTTTGCTCTGTCAAAGCAATGACAGAAATCATAATGAAAACAAAACTTTAAAATAAAATATTTCTACTGTTTTGTGGTTCATAAACTCATAAGATCTGAAATTAATAGCAGTATTAGCCAATAGTGGATAAAAGCATATAATAGGCATTTAAGTTATGCATCTATGATTAGTTTCTGAATCCCTTTTTAAAAATAGGCTGTAATTTGGAAACTTTCATGATGGTTCTTGAAACTATATTTTTCATAGCAATTGTGAAATAACATTATGGGTATGAACATTTAAGAAAAAAAAAAGAATAAATAAAACACAATAAAAAAAAACAAATAAAACACATATAGAAATAGGAGTGTGTCCCAACTGTCACATCTAAATAGATAGATCAGAAGGTGTTCTCTGCTATCTCTTAGAACTTCTGCCGATTTTGCACTGGGGTGAAGCTTTATGTCAACACTTTGAGCCTCTGAGCCAAAGGGCCCATAACATGGTAACTAATGGGTGCTCTGCCAAAATGTCTAACTGTTTTAGCTTTTGAACTCAATTTTGACCTCTAGAAAACATTGTCACAATTGGGCTACAGTCTAAGAGTCACACTAACACAAACACACAAACACCCAACTTTCTGGTCTCTCTCTCTCTCTCTCTCTCTAAATATATATATGTATATATATATATGTATGTGTGTGTGTGTGTGTGTGTGTGTGTACATATATATATGTCACAGATTTATTTGCTAAGTGACACTGATATAAATTATAGAAAACTGTTAAGGTTACTGTGAGGAAAATATGTTTAAGAACAATCTAAATATATTCCCTTTAACATTTGCAACCACAGTATGTGGTTGAATCTGGAAGGAAGGACTACACTCTTTACATCTTCATTAATTTTGAAGCATATTCTAGCACCACGTAATTCACATTGTAAGGGCTCAGTAAAACTCAGTTCTTTTGATTCGTACATTCTACCAAATGGCAAAAAAAACTTTTATTATTATTATTATTATTATTATACATTTTAAATTCATATAAGCTGATAGGGCATTAACTTATTCATAAAACTCATCACAGAAGTTTTCCTTTAGTATCATCACCTGTATTCATCAAATCTGGGGCTCTATACATTGGATACAGGAAGCATTAGGAATCAATTCTTTCTCACTCTTAGTTACATCACTCATCAACTTTTCATATGTCAATAATTCTTCTTGTCTTGAGGATAAACACCAGACCCTTCAGGAAGGTATATGAAATGCTCCCTGATCCCTGTTTTCCCTACACAACCAATTCACTGTAGAATCAGCAGCTAGCATCCCATCTTTTCCTGTCTCTCATGCTTTCTACTTCTGACCCTAGAACATGCTATACTTAACGGAACATAGAAATTTTCTTCTCTTCTTACTTCATTTTGAGTATACTGAAACAGCCTAAAATAATCTACTTGTAACGCAAACCCTCTTCAGTCCTATGTATGCCTACATATAAATAAGCCTCCTGACTGGTGGGAAAACAATATGGCCTCGAGCCTAGCTGGAAGTAATAGTATTTCCTGTGTGCTTCATAAGCCTTCCTGTTCTACAATTGAAGGATCCAGTCCATTCTTTATTTTATTTCGGTGCCCATGGAAGAATACACATTGGTTGAATAAATGTCTAGAGCTTAATAAACTTAATAAAAGGCTTTAAATAATAGGGAAGATAGGGTTAGTAAATATTTAACTTACAAGTCATTTTTCTTAAAGTACATAATTTGCTTAATTGGGCATTACCTTTAGCACTTTAGTGCCTCTAAACTTTCATGTGCTTGAGATGAATGTGATGGCACATGGCTTTAATCTCAGCACTCAGGAAGCAAAGGAGAACAGATCTCTGAGTTCACTGCTAGCCTCATCTATTTTGAATTTCCAGCATAGCCAGGGCTATCTTACCTCAAACAACAACAACAAAATCCTTTAAATGTTTTAATGACTACTGCTAATAATTTTATATGAAATGTTTAGTTTTAATATGATTACACATTTAAATGAAAATTAAACAATAGCTTTACTTAATAAAAGATTTACTAAATACAGAAATATTGTTTATTTCAGCAGAAATAATTGGTTCTAGATAGGTTAGGATATGTTGTGATGTTGACGAGGTCGATTTTGTGCATTAAAATTTATTGAGCATATAGGATTGAAGAAATAGCTCAGTGGTTAAGAGCACTGAAGGCATGTGTCTGATTCACAATGGCAACATGGCAGTGCACAACCATCTGTACCTCAAGTTATAGGAGATCTGATGGACTCTTCTGATACCATAAGTACTGGACATGTAAGAGGGACACATAATGCATGTTGGCAAAACACGCATGTACAGAAACAAAGATTGCTGAACATCTCAATGCAGTATGATTGTTAAATATTAGCAGGGGGACTTTATATACAATGATACGTGTATTTCTTAAAACCTTATGGAAGAAGAAGGATATAGAAAGAGCTGAAGGAGACAGGAACTCCACAAAGAGACCAAACAGAGCCAAAAAACCTGGGCTCAGGGGGCCCTGAAGAGACTGATACACCAACCAAGGATCATCCATGGAGAGGACCTAGAACCCCTGCTTCGAAGAAGCCCATATGCTATTCAGTTTCCAAGTGGATTCCCTAGGAAAGGGTGCAGGGTGCATATCTCTGACATGAACTCAGTAGCCAACTCTTTGATCACCTCCCCCTGGGTGATGCAGCCTTTCCGGGCCACAGAGACGATAATGCATCCAGTCCTGATGAGACCTGATAGGCTAGGGTCACATAGAAGGGGAGGAGGACCTCCCTTATCAGCAGGCTAGGGAAGGGATACCAGTGCAGAAGATGGAGGGAGGGCAGGACTGGGAGGAGATGAGAGGATACAAAGTGAATAAATTGTAATAAATAAATAATTAAAAGAGAAATGTGCAATTTCTGCTGACTCTCTGTGCTGGTTCTTGTAAAGGGGATGATTCCTAAGAATGGAAGTCTGGCAGCCATTTTGAGATGAATGTGTTCTATTGGCATTAATGGTACTACAGAAAAATATCCAAAGGCCATTTGGTTTAAATTTGCATATATGAAAGAACAGGTTAAATTTGGCTCTCTTTAAGTGGTTTCTCATCACATAGCTAGTCAACAGTTCTTAAAAAAGAAAGAAATATAATCATGAAACACATTCACAAGTCAGAATTGTTAATACAATGAATAAAAACTTAGGGAAGTGCTGATATGTAATAGAAGAAATCATTACTCTATGAGCACTTTCCATGTTACTTTTTAATTAAATTTTTAATTTTTAAATTAATTGCATTTGATTCACTTTGTAGCCAGCTATAGCCTCACCCCTAATTTCCTCCCAATTCCACCCCCCCTCCTTCATCTCCTTCCATGCCCCTCTCTAAGTCCACGGATAGGGAAATCCTCCTCCCCTTCCATCTGACCCTAGTTTATCAGGTCTCATCAGGACTAGCTGAATTGTCCTCCTCTGTGGCCTGGCAAGGCTGCTCCTCCCTCAGGGGGCAGGGTGGTCAAAAAGCCAGCCACTCAGTTCATGTCAGAGACAATCCCTGTTCCACTTACTAGGGCACCCACTTGGATACTGAGATGCCATAGGCTACATCTGAACAGGAGTTCTAAGTTATATCAATAAGTGGACTTGGTTGGAGTATCAGTCTCAGAAAAGACCCCTGTGCCCAGATATATTTTAGTTCTGTTGCTTTCCTTGTGGAGCTCTTGTCCTCTCCAGCTCTTACTAACTCCCCGACATGGAAAAAAAAAAAAAGCAGATGTCCCACAACAACAGAAGAATGGATACAGAAACTGTAGTACTTTTATACAATGGAATACTACTCAGCTATTAGAAACAAGGAAATCATGAAATTTGCAGGCAAATGGTGGGATCTAGAAAAGATTGTCCTGAGTGAGGTATCCCAGAAACAGAAAGACACACACGGTATATACTCACTTATAAGTGGATACTAGACCTATAAAAATAATATAAACATACTAAAATCTGTGCACCTAAAGAAGCTAAACCGGAAGGAAGACCCTGGGTAAGATGATCAACCTTCACTTAGAAAGACAAATAGGATGGACATTGGAAGAAGGAGAAAACAAGAAACAGGACAGGAGCCTACATTAGAGGGCCTCTGAAAGACTCTACCTAGCAGTGTATCAAAGCAGATGCTGAGACCCAAATTTTGGCAGTGTTCAGGGAATCCAAGTTACTTTTAATGCTTATTTATTATGACTTATTTTCTATATATGTAATTTATTATGTTTACATTGATTAATTGAACCAGACTCTTATCTAGCATAGGTTAATGTTTTCCCTTTCTTCTAGGTTCTTGTAATTTTAACCCTAAAATTTAACATAGCCAAAAATGTTCTTACTAAAATTATGTAATTATTCTAATAATGAGCTGTTTATTTTTCCTACTAAACAATAGAGGTGATAAGCATTTTTGGTGATATAGCATGAATACACAGATTAAATGACATTTAGAAAGTAATTAATATTATTTTAACAGTTAATACTGTTTTCTATATCGTGAGGATCAAGCTTTTTTTATCTGTCCCCATCTTGTGTGTCATTCTTATTTTATAACAGTTGTATATCAAGATTATTTTCAAAAATCTGAATTATACATTTTTACCTAGATCTTGCAAATTAATTCCAGTGTGTTTTTATTAAAGACTTAGTCATACTTTTTATATCTAGAGATCACATAATGTAGTCATCACCCTCAGTGATTATTTTAAAACAAAAAACATTACATTATAACAAAAATAACCCTAGTCATTTCTCAATTTTATTTCTAATTTCACATGTTACTGTCTGGTTCCTTTTGAATAATTTACAAAGATTCTATTATCTGCTAATAATGGAACCTGTAATTTTCTGCATTTGATAGATATCATTCAATTTCAACTATTTTGGGGGAAAGATCACTCTATTGTGTTCTGTTCTTTAAATAATTTATGTTATAATTGATTTTTGGTCATATCTGAAAGGATAATGAACATTGTTTCCATACACTGCTATATAATCCCTAAATAATTTGGACAAAAGTCATTCATGGAAGTTGTATGTGTGTGTGTGTGTGTTTGCAAATGTGTGTTACATAATTTTTATTCTTTCATTTTATTCATTGATCTATTATCTATGTCTCCAAAACCTCAAATTGATCCTAGGCGGTCAGTAAACTGTGATAAACAAAATAAATTTGACTCGTATTTTAATATGGACTGTACTTATAAGGCATAAGATGTATAACTGGATATAAAAAAACCTATGTGAAAACTAGACACCATCAAAAACAAAAGTAATTCTAGCTCATGTGAAAGTGATAGAGAATGTATCTCAGATAACATGAAAGTGAGAAAAAACTCGTGAACATGCTTGCTGAGAGAAAAAGCATTGAGGTCTTCACAGATGAGGACACTAACAGGGGTCTTATCAGAGCCCAGTGTGTTTTGAGTGTATCATGAAAATGTAATGACAGAAAATTCATCTCAAGTATGGGCAAAGGTCAGAAAACAAAAAGCCTTCAGGTATTCAATAGAGTATTCTTCCTTTCTTTTCTGTTTGTTTGTTTGGTTTGTTTTGTTTTTGAAGACATGATTTCCCTGTATAGCGTTAGCCATCCTGGGCTTATTTGTAGACCAGGCTGGTTTTGAACACATGGAGATCATCTGCCTCTGCTCGTTCAAGTGTTAGAATTAAAGGTGTGTAGCAACCCACCTGGCTTTTCCTTAATGAAATAATTTTCTCAGGATCCTTGGTGTTTCTTCTTTAAGCCTTGCTCTCGGCTGTTAAAATATTACAACTCTTGGGGCAAATAGTATGAGGACATATTACTATAATCATTTCTACACTGAACACAATTTATTTGATGACAATCAGGTTAGGTTACAGTCGCAGGGTGATTGTGTGTGATCTTGGAAGATCTTTCCTGTGCTTTCACTGACATGATACAAACATTACTCAGCATCCAATAAACAACAAAACACTTTTAAAGAAGTGTTAATAGTACTGTATTCTCATGTAAGAACCTTTTATTTTGATAATGATACCTGTATGCATATACACATAAATAAAGACATTATATAAGAAATATGAATGTCTACCTAAAGGGGCTTAGTTGAAGATATATTAAACTTACTTATGTTATATGTTGGTCTGGTCGTGAACTTTTGTAATCTCTTTAATAAACATAGCATTCCTTTGTCCCCCAGATTGGAGTATGTGCTTTCATTTAGTTAGTTAGTTAGTTGTATTCTGATTTAAGGCTTGAAATGTAGCTTTTCTTCATCCACAACATACTGGATTATGTCAAATTAGTATGTAATCTTATGTGGAGCATTATTGTATAAACAGTAAATGTATTCAACCACTTGTAAAATTGTCATTTCTACACATGCAATCTATTGACTATCATATAAGCCAATGGCTCTCCCCTTTGACTTTTCACTGAGAATCACCCATAGACCTCCTAAAAATTAGCAGGGCTCTTCTGTGATTTATAGAGTACTAATCTCAGGGGCAAGAACCATGACATAAGTTCCCTGGGTAACATCACTGGGCAGTCAGTTTGGAGCTGCCCAGTTAGGATATTGTGAAAATGAGAGTTATCTGTTTAAACATACTCAACTGTGGAGATAGCCCAGTCTGTTAACTTTTTAATATGCAACCATGAGGATCTGGGTTTGATTTCGAGAACTCACATGTAAAAGTCATGTGTAGTGACTCATGGTTGTATTCCAAGGATGGGGAGATGGAGATGGGTAGATCCCTGGGGTACACTGGCAAGCCAGGCTAGACAAATAACATAGGCCTAGAAAGGACACAAACCCTGTACTGAGACACTCAAGAGCAAATCCTAGCCACTCCAAGCACATTTGCACACATGCGCATACACTTGCACACACATTAACAAACTATGCACGCTCTCACATTTGAAAATTATTTTCCTGTTAACATTTTATTCTATATTATTCCATGGCCTGAAGAACTTTAGGCTTGAATGTGAATGGTTTCAATTTCAAATAGTTCACTTACTTTAATATAATTGATATTTCTGCTGCAACGTTTCTAGAATCAGGGATTTGAAATGGAAGAGAAACTGAAATGTAGGGCTTGGTTCATTTTCAATTAATTATTTATTTCAATCGTGTTTATGTATGTGTTTCTGTGTGAGTGTATGCCATGTGCGAGATTCCACAGAGACCAGAGGTATCAGATTTCCTGGAGATAGAGTAATAGATAGTTGCAAGTCACCTGACATGAGAGTTAGGAATCAGACTCAAGTCTCTGGAAGAGAAGTGCATGTTCATATCTGCTGAGCCATTTCTCTAGCTCCTGAAATTATATTCCAGAAACTGAATTTCTTGTAATAGGATTACCTCCTTCAATGTCACAGCACTGAGAATAGAGGTTTTCCTTAGATGTGGTTTAGCCAAGGACCATACATGGATATAACCCATAACCCCTGCTCAGATGTAGCCCATGGCAACTCAGTACCCAAGTGGGCACCCTAGTAAGGGGAACAGGGACTGTCTCAGACATGAACTCAGTGACTGGCTCTTTGACTTCCCTCCCCCTCCCCTGAGGGAGGAGCAGCCTTGCCAGGCCACAGGGAAGGATACTGCAGCCAGTCCTAAAGAGACCTGATAAGCTAGGGCCAGATGGAATGGAAGGAGTGGATAGGAGCCCTATCAGTGGACTTAGAGAGGCACAGGGAGGAGATGAGAGAGAGAGGGTGGGATTAGCTGGGAATGAGTGAGGGGCTACAGATGGGATACAAATAAACTGTAATCAATAAAAAATTCAATTAAGAAAGTATGTGGTTTAGCTAATTCATAATGAAACTGAAATGAATAATTTCAGTGTAATTATGGTATAAATATATTACTGGTGGTTTTATATCTAAACCTGCTGTCTTGTTACTGCTCTACTTCTGTGAAGAGACACTATGAACAAGGCAATTTTCTTAAAGGAAAGCATTTAATTGTGGACCTACTTACCATTTCAGAGGGTTAGTCTATGATCACCATGTATATAGGCAAGTAGGTACTGTGCTGGAACAGTAGCTGAGAGATTCTCATCCTGAGACCAAGATACTGAACCTGAAAAGGGCTTTACAACCTCAAGGCCAACTCCCCACCCAAAGACCTCCTGCAAGATGGACACACCTTCTAATCCTTCTAAAACATTTCACCACTTAGGGACAAAACATGCAAATATATGAGCTTATTCAAACTGTCTAAATATACCTTTATTTATTCTTGTACTATCTATTTCAATATTTATACCAATGTATACATATTTAGAATAATATATGACAAGGAATTTATAAAGACATAAATGTAGACATGCATGTGATAGTCTAGTCCTTCAGTGTACCCATGTGTAAAACGCTTAGTCCCAGGGTAATATTACTTTGAAATTGTGAAAACATAAAGGGGTGTGGTCTAGTGTGTGGTTATACTACTTTGTTGGTGTGAAAACACCATGAGCAAAATCATCTTTGGGAGGTAAAAGCTTATTTCAGCTTACAATCCACTATCCAGAGAAGACAAGACATTTGTTTAAGGCAGTCACCTGGAGAAAACAAACAAACAAACAAACAAAAAACTGAAGTAGATAGAACAGTGGAACTTGGCTCACTGACTTGCTTCCAGGGTCACTTTTACCTATATTTCTTACATAGCCCAAGTCTACCTGCCAACAGTAAGTTGGGCCCTTGTACATAAATTAGCAGTTGAGAAAAATCCTACACAAGTGTCCACAGGATAATCCAATGGAGGAAGTCCTTCAGTTGAGTTTTCTTCTTGCTGGGTCTGTAAGTTGGCAAATAAGATTAGCCTTCAAAGAGGCCCTCCAGTCATGCCCTGGAAATGCATTCTATTTATCTTTTAGTACCTGCTTTGAGATGGAGTGACTTCACAGGACATATATTTCTTCCATAATGAATTGTGTCACTGCACAAATTAGATGTTCACTGAAACTTTCTAAGCAGAGAATCACAATAAAACTTTCATTATTTTTAGCATAGATGTATTATCTTATGCATGTGTGACAGTAACATAAAACTTACTAGCGGAGTTATATGACCCCAAAGTTTGGTATTATATTGTACTCTAAATATTCTGATGTGTAAAATATTTTGTACAAATGTATTTTTTCTTAAAGTAATAATAATAGAATTTTATGTCTTTAAGATAGTGAGTGTGAGATAGTGTTTTAATAATAGAATTTTGCATCTTTAACATAGTGACTGTGTGATAGTGTTTTCATGTTTTTAACACATATTTTAATATTTAACCTGGGTAGGCTATGATGTTTCAGACTCACTGTAAGGGAGGAGAGGCAGGCCTTTATCAAACAGATGCATTTCTTGAATGATTGAAAGAAGTGGGAAGTGGTTTCAAAAAGAAAATAATACAAGTGGAAAAAAAAACAGTAAAGGTGAATTAGAAAATACAGATCTTCATTTGAAGTCTAACAAATTGTTCGTGACTGCCTGCTGCCCGTTAGACCTGGTTTGTGCCTCTATATTTACATTTATACAAAATGTATAATCGAGGTGAATTAATCAACACTTTCCAATGCTTTTTCAAATAAGAAAATAAAAAGCCAATAAATCTTGGTTCTATGTAATTCTGTAATTGGTAAAGACGTGATTTAATAACCAAACCTCTCTTTCTCAGAGGTTTGATTTCTGATGGCTCTAGGATCACTGAGAATCCTTATAGGAAAAGAGTGGCTTCCCACTCAAATTTGTAGTTTTTGTATAGGTTGTGACCTCATGAGGTCACCCCCATCTACTGTGATATGTCTGTTGATGTCATCTTTATCCAGTCCAGGAATACTGGGATCTAGAGAAATAGTTTTCTTTGAAAAGAGAACTCCAATTGGTTATCTATAATCTAAATGGTGAGGCTGGAAAGAATACAAATGAGCAACATGATTTAGAATTCATAGAATATATACACACATAAATACATATCATATGTGCAACAGAAATTAATGATTTAATGATAAAAGAATTCGTGAATGTGAAAGAGAGGAAGAGGTATATGAGAGAGTTTGAAGGAAGGAAAAGGAGGAATGATTAATTGTTATACTCTCAAAAATAAAAGAATGAATACATTTGTATATGGTAGGAAGAGCAGAGGTAGGCAGGTAGATAGGGAATGCTTGTAAAGAATTTCCTTGGTCGGAGTATCAGTCTAGAACTCCTGCTCAGATGCAGCAGCTCAGTATCCAAGTGGGTACCCTAGTAAGGGGAACAGGGGCTGTCTCTGACATGAACTCAGTAGCTGGCTCTTTGATCACTTCCCCTGGATGGTTTAGCAACCTCACCAGGCCACATAGGAGGACAATTCAGCCAGTTCAGATAAGCTAGGGTCAGATGGAAAGGGAAGAGGACCTCCACTATCAGTGGACTTGGAGAGTGACATAGGAGGAAATAAATGAGGGAGGGTAGGACTGGGAAGGGAGTAGGTAAGGGGCTACAGCTGGGATACAAAGTGAATAAACTGTAATTAATATAAAAAATAAAAAGTAAAAAAAGTAAAAAAATTTCCTTATTGATTTCATTCACCTATACACTATAAATATGCATACCTTTTGAGGATGTAAAAAATGGCAAAACATAAATACTGCTAATATGAAAGAGAAAAGTAGTAGGCAAGAGAGCATGGACTTCTTATGAATCTCACTGAAAAAAAATTTTTTTGAATAAAATATAGTGAACATTGTGGTTCATGGCCACTGATAACTGGAGATAATAACAGGGTAACTGCAGGTCTATGTTTCACTTACCTAATTTTAATTTACTGAAATTTAAAACAACACATTTGATTAGTGTTGAAACGTGGAATCGTGAAGGTTGGATACTATAAACTGGTTTGATGTAGGGGTGTCATGCAGAAGCATCTGTTACAAGGGTGGGTACCTGTGGCCAAATTCTTGTTTAGAGAAGCAAAAGGTTTCTTCACATGCTTTCCTTAAACTAGTTTTACTTTAACTGTTCAAAGCCACAGAAAGAGAGAAAAATCCAGTTTTGATGTTTTACCCTGTTTAAATGAAGATCTAAGTCAGGCATTTTATTCTTCAGGCCAAATAGATTATGATTCATCCATCAATTCTTTAGTTTTTTATTCTTATTTTTATATTAATTACAGTTTATTTACTTTGTATCCCAGCTGTAGCCCCCCCTCTCATCCCGTCCCAATCAAACCTTTCCTCCCTCATCTCCTCCCTGACCTCCTCTAAGTCCCCTCTAAGGGGAGATCCTCCTCCCCTTCCATCTGACCCCAGTTTATCAGGTCTCATCAGGACTGGTTGCATTGTCTTCCTCTGTGGCCTGGCAAGGCTGCTCCCCCACCTCAGGAGGTGGTAGTCAAAGAGCCCACCACTGAGTTCATGTCAGAGACATTCCCTGTTCCCCTTACTAGGGTACACATTAGGATGCTAAGGTGCGACGGGCTACATCTGAACAGAGGTTCTAGATTATATCCATGCATGGTCCTTGGTTGGAGAATCAGTCTCAGAAAAGACCCCTGTGCCCATATATATTTGGTCCTTTTAGCACTCTTGTCCTCTCCAGGTCTTACTAACTCCCTCTTCTTTCATATGATTTCCAGAATGGTTTGGTTATGAGTCTCAGAATCTGCTTTGATACACTGCTCACCTTACACCTGTCAGAATGGCTCACATCAAAAACTCAAGTGACCACACATGGTGGAGAGGTTGTCGAGAAAGGGGAACCCTCCTCCACTGCTGGTGGGAATGTAAACTTGTACAACCACTTTGAAAATCAATCTGGCACTTTCTCAGACAATTAGAAATAGTACTTCCTCAAGATCCAGGCATACCACTCCTAGGCATATACCCAAAAGATGCTCAAGTACACATCAAGAACATTTGCTCAAACAAGTTCGTAGCAGGTTTTTTGTAATAATCCTATTGTAATATCTAGAACTTGGAAACAAGCCAGATGTCCCTCAAACAATGAATGGATACAGAAATTGTGGCACATTTACAGGATGGAATACTACTCAGCAATTACAAACAAGGAAATTATGAAATTTGCAGGCAAATGGTGGGATCTAGAAGAGCGCATCCTGAGTGAGGTGTGCCAGAAGCAGAAAGACACACATGGTATATACTCACTGATAAGTGGATACTAGACTTATAAGATAATATAAACATACTAAAATCTGTACAACTAAAGAAGCTAAGCAAGAAGGAGGTATCAAAGTAAGATAATCAACCCTCACTTAGAAATACAAATGGGATGGACATTGGAAGAAGGAGAAAATAAGAAACAGGACAGGAGCCTACCTCAGAGGGCCTCTGAAAGACTCTACCTAACAGTTCATCAATTCTTATTTTTATTCTGTATTCTAATATTTCTATGGATTACATTATTTACCTCTCTGCTTACAACACTTACTGCATTGTATTTGGAAAAAGTGTATGTAAAGGGGTAATTAATGTTAAATTGTTAAAGTCATAAAGCTAATATGCCCATTCAACAGTGCCAGTATTTATTTTAAAAAAAAAGGAATACAGGTAATAGGTATTACATGCACATAGGAAATTCCAGTTGAAACAATGATTACGTCAGACTTCCAGTATATACACAAGAAAATAATTATTATTGCATAAACCACTTAATTTGTGTTATCTTTTTAGTTATAATCTCTAAGTGATAAGCAACTATTATCCCTAGTGTTCAGTTTGCTAAGGCCTATAGATGTGAGTTTCAAACTCACCTGCCTCATTTGCATACACTGTTTGTTATATGTAGTGTATCTATTGGCATTATGTACACAACTTTTTCAAAGACCTAAGTTTTCTTAAATGCAGTATTTACTTCTAAAATGTAATGTTAGTAATTTCAGAAAAAAGGTCTTAATAGCATATTCCCTAAATAGACTGACAGCACGTAAGATATGATGATGATGATGATGATGATGATGATGATGATGATCGTAATGATGATAATGTATAGTAACTAAATAAAAAAAGACTCTCTTTAAAATATAAGAAGAAAGTATACTGCAGAGTGTGAGTAAGGAGTGGTAAGACATACACTCCAGAGAGAAGACTTATGTGGTTGACACTGCTGTACTCCAAAGGAGGAAACTTAGCGATTACAAAGGAGACTTTAGCCTAAGAGCCATTGACAAGAAAATGGCTGCAAATATGCTCAAAGCAGGGCTCTCATCTGAGAGTGAGAACACAGCTGTGTGTGTGAGCCAAGGTACAGGGTGAGGACCTTCCTTCACAGAAGTTCTATTGTACACTGACTAAATTAATGGAGAAATGTTCCGCTTCACTGCACTGGGAGACTCAAAAATTGATGGGCCAATTCTCTGAAAATTAATTATAGATTTAACATACTTTCAACCAAATCCCATTAAAATAAAATGGAAAGCATTTGAATTATTTTAAATATTATATAAAGCCCTAAACCTAAAATTTAGCAAGATTTAAAATAAGAACCACAAATATGTGAGAATAAAGTTTTCAGCCTCAAACATGCTGCAATATTGTAAATTGAGATAACGAACTATTTGTGTCAAATAGTTAAGAAAACAAACGGATTATATTGTATATCCAGACCCACCAGTACCTGATGGATGGATTTCAACACAGGAAGGTAAGAGCTAGGAACATGTAAATTAACATTTCTGGTCTCCTGGCCAGGATTGTCTCTCAGACAAGTTGAAAGGATCCTTGGTATCCTTGCTACATTGTTTTACGTAAGAAGTGATATTGTAGTAAATAAAAAAATGAGTGTTGGGGTATGTAATCTTTATCATTAGCCTTATAGTTGTCATATCAGTATTATTTCACCCGCTATCACAAATAATAAGACAGACAACTGTTAGATTTTATAATTGTCTTATTTACCTTGGGCAGGGCAAATATTTCACTTCCACTGTATCAATAACCATACCATCCATCTCCCAGCCTCCATCCAGTGCCATCCACTTAATCCTCTCATCTGGTCTACCTTTCATCCACAATCCCATGGTACTTTATCTGGGCCTTTTCTTTCTTCTTCTCTCTCTCTCTCTCTCTCTCTCTCTCTCTCTCTCTCTCTCTCTCCTTCCTTCCTTCCTTCCTTCCTTCCTTCCTTCCTTCCTTTCTCTCTTTCTTTTGTTTTTTAGATTTATTTATACAGCATTCTATCTGTATGTGTCCCTATGCACTATAGACGGTTATGAGCCACCATGTGATTACTGGGAATTGAACTCAGGACCTTTGGAAGCACAGACAATGCTCTTAACCTCTGAGTCATCTCTCCAGCCCTATCTGGACCTTTTCATGTCATTATTGGAGTCCTTCCTCTAACCCAACATGGTGTAGCATCATCGTGTTTCCTTATTTCCCGTATGTCTATTTTCTGTGAGTCTCTTGAACCCGAAGCCTGGGTAGCTTAGCCATAATTACCCCATTTTGCCCTGCCCAGGCATAGGCCGTTTAATCAACTGATCAAGTATATCTTAGGCAGGTTTACAAAACAAGGATAGGTGTAACCAGATCTTGAGGGCCAGTAATACATATCAGATCAACCTCCAACACAATTATTTCTAATTCCTTAAATATTTATCATTTCTGTTTTAGAGATTTTCAAACCCCCCTTTTCACAGTTCACTGCAAAACCTATAATAAAGTTTGCATTAGGTTTTATATTATGCAACATAGATACGAGAAATGATCCTTGTCATCATAAGGCTGATAATCCTGGCCCAATTTCAACATCCCAGAATGGACCTAAATCCTATCAAGCTAAACTATATAACTTTTAACAAATTTTATTAGGTTCCGGAGACCTGCATAAACTCTATATGTGTTCATTTGTGCATTTGTTATCATTCTGTACACCTGAGACAAACTGTAGAAGACACACACACACATACACACCACCACCACCACCAACAACAACAGCCAAGAGGAAGATAATAATACATCTAAAACTAGCACTTGCACACATGTCCACTTCTATCTTTTACCAAGTTCTTTAGAGAGAAAAAAAAATACTTCTGTACTTGTTTTACTGTTATTACATATTTTCTAGAATTCTCTATGCCAATGTAATCATTCAGAGTGGGCTTTCTTGCTCCTCTTAGCATTATAAGCCTAAGATTCCTTCACATTGATGGCTCAGAACTTCATTCCACTCTACTGTTATTTATCAATAGGTTCTTTCTAATTTGGGAAATATTTCAAGTAGATCTTCTATGAATCCATGCTTAATGTGTTTTATGTAAACACCTAGGGATGTCATGAAAGGATTGCAATAGATAATGAATTCAAAAATGTGAAAGGTGAAAAATTTCCTCACTAACATGATATATTATTTATTATTTCAAGCAGTATATTATGGTTATTATTTTTCCAAATGCTTGGAAAATTTTGAGAGAGTTGTCTCCTGCCTTTCCCCTCTATGTTTTATTATATTTAGAACTTATAATAAATAATATATGTAAGTCAACAGATATTATATTTCATCTAAAATGTACACCTTTCTTTCTAATATAGGAATCTAAGCTTAAACGATTAACTCACATACATTAATTAGCATTTTTGCTTTTCTTTGTTACTTCATATTTCTCAGCATTTCAATATATTTTTAATAGCTTCTCTTCAAAGAGTCAATTTATTTTTAGATAGATAAGTAGAAGCATTTTACCATTTATTTATGTAGTTTTAACCTTCGATTATCTTCATTTACTTATGTATAACTTGATATTTGACCATTGTCTCCTTCAAACTTAAGGGCACTATTTTCCTCACTTTCCGTGGCAATTCAACTGGTGACAAATTTGCATAATTCTTCTAAATTAAATGTCCTATTTCATCTTTGTTTTCAAAGATATTTCTTTTAACTGTGGGATTTTAGGTTGCAAGGTACGGATATGTGTCTTTCCCTTCTTTAGTATGTTAAATCGGTTACTCTAACTCTGTTTCTTTGTTCTACATCATTTTCTGATAAATCCATTATCATGTCTTCATTATTTGTAAGAAAAATATTTGTTCAACTAACCATTCTGAAGTTTTTCTTTTTATATTAATATAAGTAATGTGTGTACACTTATTGGTAAAACACTGTTAATAATCATGGTTGATTGAGTTTTTTTTAAATATCAAAACAACAGTGATTTATTGAAAAGTGGTTACTTTATTTGCATACAAAGTTGAAGTGTAAAATGCTTTCTAAATACATTTTTATAGGTACTAGTTACTTCCTAATGAAAGCAAGTATTTGTTAGCAAAAGTGTGCATTTAGATGTGGGCAGAAAACTGAAGGAGGTTAGAATTGTGGCTACAAGATCTCACAACACATACTGGCATCCTTAGATGTCAGATGGCCCTAAGTGAAACCCTATAACTCTGGTACTCTCTCCTACCATGTCTTCTAATGTCAGTTAATTGTCTTAGGAAGGGGCAAATGAAGGAGATAGTCATATGAAGGAAACAAAATAGGTGCTAGTTTAATGTCTGCTTGATAATGGGGCAGGGATTTATGTTTAATCCAGGCCAAAAATCAATAGTACTGATAAAATGAAACTTAAACATTGTTAGTTATAAATTATAGTAAAGAAGACATTTATCATTTTACTCTCTCATTTTTGCGTCAGTATGAATGATCAGGAGAGTTCATTGTGTGAAGTTCCTAGCAAGAAAAGTGTTGATGACTTTATAGTGCACTCATGCAATCCTGTAGGTTATTTTGACAAACATATGCTGCTATGCTTGAACCTACAATATTTTTCTACATTCCTCTTTCCTCTCTTTTCCTCAAGAAACTAATTATACCAATAGAAAATAAACTGAGGTTTTTTTTGTTTTTTTTTTTGTTTGTTTGTTTTTTACAAATCTGAATAATTTCTACCTTTCATCATTATCTCCTTTTGCTTTTAAAAATGAGTTTTATATGAGATCAATGATCACATGAATGTGTGGACATTTGCTTACATGTATGTACATTCATGTGAAAAAGTTTAATGACAGATATTATATTGATTTGAATGAGTATGTCCCCCATAAGCTTAGATATTTGAACACTTGTTCCCTAGTTGGTGGCACTACTTAAGGAGCTTTAGACATTGACTGCCTGATGGAGGAAGTTAATCTGTGGAGAAGGGCTTTGAGTGTTAAAACTTTATACTACTTCAGTTTCCTTCTTTGTAGATTGAGTTTGCATTTGAAGATCTGGGCTCTCAGCTTCACATTTCTGTAGGCTTTGACTTTTACAAACCAACTTTAGTTGAGTTCTTTATGTCTTTTTTCTCTTTTCTTCACCCCAATCTCTTCCAACAAGCCAGCACCAGGTAGAAAAGATAGAAGGTTAGTGGGGATTGGGGACATAGTTCTCTTTAGCTACTTAATGCTGATTAGGGTTGTTGGGTTCCTACACACCTCTACCTCCTTTCCAAACACTGACCAGCCACTGAGTTCATGTAAGAGACAGTTTCTCTTCCCCTCACTAGGGCACCCACTTGGATTCTGAGCTGACATAGGTTGTATCTGTGCAGGGGTTCTAGTTTATATCCATGCATGGTCCTTGGCTGGAGTATCAGTCTCAGAAAAGAGCTCTGTGCCTAGAATTTTGGTTCTGTTGCTCTCCTTGTGGAGCTCCTGTCCCTGCCACGTCTTTCTATCTCCCCTGTCTTTCATAACATTCCCTGCACTCCGCCCAACGTTTGGTTATGAGCCTCAGCATCTGCTTTGATACTCTGCTGGGTAGAGCCTTTCAGAGGCCCTCTGTGGTAGGCTCCTGTCCTGTTTCTTGTTTTCTCCTTCTTCCAATGTCCATTCGTTTTGCCTTTCTGAGTGAGGATTGATCATCTTACCCAGGGTCCTCCTTGCTTAGGGGAAGCCAGTTTTAATCAGTCAGCTTGGAGATGAACTTTGAGCCACAAGAGCTGAGTTGAACCAGCCAGCCAGAGTTCAAAAAGATCTAGAAATGGTGAGCCTAATCATTGGTAAGTCTCAGAGGCTGAAAACATTTTATTGGACATTTTTTATTGGATTCTGAATGTCGTAATTTGGAACTTTTTGCCATGGTAGATATTTTTTGTGCTACTTAAATAGTGTTTCTTGTCAGCTGTGATATAGTTGGAAACATGAAAGTTTTCTAACCTGTCAGATGTTACATTATAACACCCTCAAAATGTTTCAATGTTTTTTTTAATTACTCATATGACTTATGTGGGGTTCAAATCCAGTTGGTGAAAGCAGGAGGTAGTTATTGTTAGAGAAAATCTCAGTGAGCTTCTGCTTAAACTTTTCCCAGCACTATTAGTTTCCACACATAAATACATGGGTGAAAATCAGTAATATGCAAAAATGAATTCTACAAATATCCAGAATTTTCTCTAATTGCAGATCTTGTCTTTCCCTGTTATTTCCTTTGCAAATTTCAGTGACCTTGGCCTCATTAACTTTTGAGTTCCTTGAATTTCCTACCAGAAGTTTAAAAACGAATAGACATTTAAAGAAAATTTGAAATGAGAATGAAACCAGAGGGAAAAAAATAAGAAATACACAAAATAATACCTCATAAGAGAAATAAAGATTTAAATGGAGAAAAATTTTTTAAATATTGAAATTTAATGAATAAAATATTTTAAAAGCATTTACCCAGCACTGGGGAAACATATTTCTGAGTTAAAGGCCAATCTGGTTTGCAAAGTGAGTGCTAGTGCAATCAAGACTATACAGAAAAACCTTGTTTCTAATAACTAAAACAAACAAACAAAAAACAAACAAATGAAAAATCCATCAAGCTGGCCATGATGGCATATGCCTTTTATCCTAGCCCTTAGGAGGAAGAAATAGTTGAATCCATAGGAGTTAAATTCCAGCTAAGGCTACATAGTCACCCTTTGTCTCAAAAAGAAACAAACAAAAAATTAGAGTATTTTTAATGTGGAATAGATGCAAAAGTATGACAAAGAGAAACAGGTTGGTTCTAATAACAAACACAGGGAAAATCGCCACAATAAAATACACATAGGTACATGGCTACATTCATGGATGCACACACACACACACACACAAACAAACACACACACACACACACCTACATACATGATGTTATAATAAATGCAAATGGACTTTCTTGAGTTGACATGTGATATTCAATATTGGGGGCAAAACATGGGAAAACAAGACAATAGAATTTATTATTAGAAAAAAATAGTAGAAATAAAACTTTTAACAAATAGAATGACTTCAGAGCATGAAACAGAAAACAAAAAAAAACAGCCACTTCAATAAGAAGAGAGTCAGAATAATGACATACAAGTTTTTCTTATTTCAAGCAAAAAAAAAATCTTATCTCTGGAGAAATCAGAACAATATATTTATGATACTAGAGAAATATTGTATAGTAGTTTTTAAACATCTGGAACAAAAAGATTCCAACAATAAATTTATGGGAAAGTATTATAGACATGGAAAAGTATAAAGTATAGTTTGATTTTGTAGTCCCATTTCAAAGACTCTAACATACTTCCTAATATAATTTGAGAAGCTTCAATCAGTATATAATTTAATAAACTTCAAAATAAATAGTTGAACTGGTACACTTTGACTATGTAAAAATACAGAAGACCAAACAAAGGACAAACAGCAAATAATGAATGTATAAATATGTATAGTTGTACCCAATTGTAGACTGTAAAGGTTTAGAATCATATTACAACTCAATTAATACTTTAATAAATAATATTCTTTCATGTTTGAAAAATCATGCTTAAAGTATTACAGAAATTAATATGAAAATATATAATAATATATAGTAAACCGATTAGATGGAAAATGGTCACCAAGGGAAATGTGTTACCCTAAAGGGTCAACAGTGAGTAGGAAAATTCAGACAAATGGATGAATGAAGATTAAGGTAAAGAAAGAATGAGTAGAAAAACTCAAATGTTTTATTTATCATTTCCATGCAGACAAGGTAACAGAGTGTGGAAGGAGAGTGGCAAGGGTTTCTGTGAAACAGAACAAGGTGACCTCAAACTTAGAGAGATCCTCCTGCTTCTGCCTGCCAACTGCTTGGATTAGAGCCAAATACCACCACACGTGGCCATGAGATATTTATTAATAATCCATCAGAAGTAGTGAAAACAGTATGAATGATAGATACTCTTGAGCATGTAGAGAGTTAAAAGAAGAGTACTTCTCTGACATAATACAAGAAGCTATAATATTATATAGATATACTTCCAGTCATTCTGAGTTCTACAGGAGTAAATATATAGGATCTTTCAATAGCTAATAAACCCAAGTTGAATTCACTGAACAATGTTTATATAATCCAACTCTCTAAGCCTGACACACCAGCAGCATTGTTTGCTATGTGGTGTTTTTGGTGGATGGAACAGTCTTTCTCACCTCTCAGTGAGCTTTACTTGGAGATCTAGAGTGTCAGATGATCAACACTCCCAAAATCCACCCTAGGCCAGAAGCTTCTGAGCTTCCTGTCTCAGGCCCAGAATGGATAAGTGAATCCAGACAAGGAGAGAGCAGGGTGAGCATAGATTTATTAAGAAAAAGTAAGAAACATTCCCCAAGGTGGACTGGTTTCAAAGAGAGGTACTGTTCTGTTGATGCCTAGCTTAGTAGCCACTTTAAGACTTATGACAGGAATTGCATGGTAGTGGTATATATGCAGTATTGGCATTGGATAATCTCTGAATACATGTGGGAAGAGTTAGTAAGTGGGTTGCATCCCTTAGTGTGTCCTGTTATCCCATCAATAGAAACAATACTCTCTTCCTCGTTTGTTAGAGGAGTGGTCCTGTGTCATGATCAATTACCTTTTACTATTCGAATATTTCACTAGTTTTATAGGCTCTTGGTTAAATCACCTTCTATGTGATTAGTTTATGATATACCAAGGTTAAAAATTGCTTCTGTAACTGAGAATACAGAGTAGTAGTGAGAGTGAGCAGCAATCTATTTCAAGCACAGGTTTTAATCCCGAGAACTAACAAAAGAAAAAGAGAGCCACATATTTGCTGCTTTAACTGTTTGATCTTGTGTGTGTGTGCATTTTATCATATATATTATATATGTATCTGAATATGAACTGAATCTCTGAAAATTGGTGTGTGTACATGGTGTATGTGTGTGTGTGTGTATGTGTGTGTGTGTGTGTGTGTGTGTGTGTGTGTGTTTGTGTTTGTGGGTTGGGCTTGTCGAAATCATAGGTAATCTTATTGGATTTGATTCTCTTCTTTTCACGTTGTAGACTTGGATATCAACCTCCTGTAAATACCTTGAACTACTGAGTTATCACACCGCTTTTCTTCAACTATGTGTGCCTGCTGTAGTTTCTGACAAATGATAAATATCCAATAAATTTTTGAACCATTTAAGTGGTTGATATGTTAAAACATGCTGTGCCAGACAGGACAGTGTTGAGCTACTGTTATGTAACATCTTAACATTGCATTACATCAATTTCTCTATTGTGAAAGTTTTTGCACTTTGAAGTTAAAAGATAAATGGAAATTTGAATTGACGATTAACTTCATTAACTGCATGAGATTAAATTCACAGTGCAAGTAACTACTATATTGTGTCACAGTCATTTCCCATAACTTTAGCTGCTTCCTCTTACTTTGCAAACGCATAAGTGATACAAAGAATATTGGGAGCAATACACTTTTAGTGACAAAAACTATTTGTTAGAAAGTAAACACAAAACTAATTGAAAGACTTGTGTAGATTATCAAGGTTATGTAGTGAAGATCTAGACATATGCACAAATTTACCAAACAATGTAACTTAGAGAGTAATTGGCAGACATTTGAACTGAAATTTATACATTGTCTCTGACCTTATCACACAATGATTTTTTTTCCCAGTAAAACCTCTAGAAATGCTCATGAGTATACCTAGGATACAAAAATAATATTGTATTAATTTTCTAGAACTGCTGACAGTTACATGTATTAAAGTGATATTTATACTATTAAATAGCTAGAAACCAGAAGTCTAGATGTGGGGAAAATGAATTGGCTGTGATTCCTCTGAGCTGAAATATTCCCAATATATTTAACATATCTGGTGTGGGGGACAATGTTTTGTATTTCTGGACTTAAAAACCTATCACTTCTGTCCTGTCTTTACCTCCATATAGGGACTTTCTCTATCTTCTTTTAGGCTTCAATATTTTAAGGGCACCAATTCCCTTGGAACAAAGATTCACCTGTACACTAGTTAATCTCATCTTAACTCTGTTAACACTGATCCTGTTTACAAAAAATAATGTTTCACTATGTGTAATCGCATAATCTCACATACCTCCAATTCATTACTCAGAAAATGAGGAGGAAGGATATTGAATCCCAGTTTAGCTTGTTTAATAGATATAATTTTGAATTTCACACCAGCTTGTGATACAAAAAGAAACCCTGTCTCAAGAAGCCAATATCAGCTATACATCTCTGTGGTATATCCCTTGCATAGCAGTCACAGGATCTGAATTTTGATTCCCAGCATTAAAAAGAAAAACACGGGGAAGGAAGGAAGGAAGGAAGGAAGGAAGGAAGGAAGGAAGGAAGGAAAGAAGAGTAATGGATGGAGCAAAGGAGGGAGGGAAGAACTGAGGGAGGGGGAGCTGGAAAGAAGGAAAGTAGGGAGGAAGAAAAGGAGGCAAAAAAAAAGGAAGAAATGTATGCTTCAAAGATTCATCAGGCAAAATCAGAGAAAAACAACTTAAAAGGTGATTAATCAGATGCACAGTGGAAATAAATAAATAAGTTCTTAGCTTGAAGAAGAAAAAGTTATTTAAACAACCATTCATTAATGATATGCTTATATTTTATTAATAATTAATAAATGATTAATGCAGATTGCTTTCTTCCAAATAAATTATCTGAATGTGTTATAACAGAAGTGAATAAATCATGGGCTCTAGTTCATAAGTTGTCTGTAAAAATGTCAAGAGTATAATATATTATTTTTAAATATTAGCTATGTGTCTGAAATATGGGCAAGGAATCAATTGTAATTATTAAGCACTATTCCTATAAAATGACTTACAATTATTGAAATTCAAGATGTTATAAAATGATTTTCTGCATCTTTTATTGTTCAAATCATGTATTGATATGATCTAATTTCTTCTTTGCCTTTAGTGACAAATAATTGGATTGGAGATAACATCTATAACTATTAGAGATAGAAAAATCTTCAACAGAGCAATAAAAAAACAAAAAAAAGCAAACTGCATTTTCCTTTTAAAGACATTTCATTTTTATTCATAATGATTTGAAATTATTTTCTTTCATAGAAATGTTTACATAATAATAATAAACTAAAATAATTTTCTTTCTATCATTAAAATCATTTTATTGATACTTATTATTCAGTGATGCATTGAGTATCATGTCTTAAATTCCACTTTAAATATGACAATCACAACAATGCAAAAATGTACTTACTGTTCATCTTATGCCTGAAGAAAGGTTTAATGATATTTAGAACAATTCAACATACAATGGTTAAGAGACATAATCAAAGGTCAAAGAGATTATTTCTGAACTTATCATAAATAATTATCACTATAACACAAGGTTATGGAATGTAGAGCTATGAAATCTGAAATTGTATACCATTTAAATGTAAAGACTGACTCAAACTCAACCTTTCTACCCCCCACCTAAAAACTAAAAATATGAAGACAAATGTCTACAGAATAGAGTGGATACAAGAAAGCAGTTATTAGTGCCCGTATATTAACTCATTTAATCATTAAATATCTTTTTTTAATATGGTAGAATTTTAATGTGGCTCCTCTTTTACAGATAGTAAATAGAAGACATTGAGATTTAAACAACTTTCCCAGGGCTTTATAGCAAGACTTAAAATGAAATGTGAAACCTAATTCTGGTTGCATCCTCTCTATGCTAATAATTATCCTCAAATAATGTGTGTTTATGAATGTGTGCATGTGGGTGGTGCATGTATTTATTTAGATAGGAGATTTCCACTCAGTCCAAATTCTGGCCATTAGGGCCTTTTTAAAAAAAAAAAAAACTGCTATTTTTGCAGCATGTTCTTATTTCCCACAAGTCACAGGATGATTCTGAGAAAGTAGTTTGGTCCAATATTTTGAATGCTAAACACATGTTTCTTGTCTTTCTCCATGCCTTAAGTGCTTGTGTGCAAAATTCTGATGTTAAAAAAAAAAAGAAAGAAGAAGGAAAAAAAGACCCTCTGGAGACATAGGAGATCAAAGGTGTGATCTACTGATAATAATTGGTAGTGTCTTGGATTTGTAACTTGTCTTTGAGTTGGGTGTTCACAATTGCTCCATAATATTATTTCATCATATGTTTAACAACTGTCATGCTACCGGGCATGTGGTTAGCTGCCAGATCTATCTCACTTTCTTCCTCGATCTACAAAAAATCGCTGATTTCTGGCTATTCTGTTCCATCATGTCACTAATTCACTTAATATAAACTGATTTCGTGTTCACTACAACCAGGAATGGCACACAAAAAGCCTATATGTGCTCCATTCTTGATTTCTCTTCTAAATGGGATGTGACAGCACTTTTGTTGAAAGTGACACCTGCTGAATTTCATGCCAGGTGAATAAATACAAACTTCTCCTGTATTTGAAAAGAAACAGCTTTCTCTCTGAGGCAAGTGTTAAGAGTAGCCATCATCATACTCAATAACAGATAAAGTAAAACAGATAATAGTCAAAAGTCGACAATGCTTAGGAGAAGCAGTCAGTAACTATACTCTCCAGACTGCTGAACTTTGCTCGTAGAATATTCTGTCAGCTCTCCTGTTCTATCTCATCCCAGCCTTTTCTTGGGTCCACTAACCTCCATAAGTAATTTAAAGAAACACAGTTATTTTTCCAAGTCCACTGACAACCTTTAACATTTACCTCCAATTGTAGCTTCAGTTATCATTACAACAGAGAAATTTCAGTGCTGGTTACCAAAGGTTTATCTGGCAAAGTCATTTGTTTGGCATTATAATTATGATTTAGTTTTATAGCAAGATTATGAAATATGGATGACACACCTGGCTTTGTATCATTTGCTCAGAAACAGTGGACACAGTCACTTTCTTTCAAGATGTCTTCTGACTACTATATTGGATAATACTGATTGTCAATATCTCTATTGTCGCAAAAAGCTCTAATGTACAGTGCTGAGATTTTAACAAATTGGCCAGAGAATTAATCTGTCTTCTGTTTGAGAGATCATTCTATAG
This sequence comes from Meriones unguiculatus, assembly GCF_030254825.1. Taxonomy (NCBI): domain Eukaryota; kingdom Metazoa; phylum Chordata; class Mammalia; order Rodentia; family Muridae; genus Meriones; species Meriones unguiculatus. The sequence continues at coordinate 30,182,758 of NC_083358.1, forward strand.
AAAAATATTTGTGGATTCGTCCCTATGTTTTGGTGTAATTTGTACACTAAAACTCAAATTTCTGATAGTGTGTTAGTCTGCTAAGGCTAAATTATCTATATAAATCATAAAACAGGAAAAACAGAGAAGGAAGCTGAGGTTTCTGTTATTAAATAAAGTTACATACTAAGAGGAAATATGCATTTCCTTAAGAGGAAATAGTTTCTAGCCAGAAACTATAATAGCTATTTGGAATATACACCGATTTTATGGAGGCTGTTATCTGAAGAATAAGGCAAATTAATTCATACCAAGCAAATGAGAGACTTCTAATGGGAGAAGCAAAAAGACTCCTGAAAGTGGGGGTGTAAGTGAGTGCCAGAGCCTTTGAGCTTGTCTGGTGGCTATCAACTCCCAAATTCGTGAGACACTGCATCTCACTGTGCCAGCCAGGGAAACACTGCATCGGTACTGACATTCACCACACTCAGTTCTGATGTGGTGACTGACTGTAGAGGATGATTTAGTATGCAGGGAATCTATGAAAGAAAGGGGAGATAGAAGGTTCTGGAGGTGACAGGAGCTCCACAAAGAGAGGAAAAGAACAAAAAAATCTGGGCCCAGGGGTCTTTGCAAAGACCAATACTCCAACCAATGCACGTGCATGGAGATATCCTAGCACCCCTTGCTCAGCTGTAGTCCATGGCAGCTCAGCCTCCAAGTGGGTATCCTAGTGAGGGGAGCAGAAGCTGTCTCTGACATGAACACAGTAGCTGGCTCTTTAATCACCTTCCCCTAGGGGGAGTGCAACCTTACCAGGCCACAGATAGGCAGTCCTGATGAGACCTATAGGCTAGGCTCAGATGGAAAGGGAGGAGGATCTCTATTATCACTGGACTGGGGGAGGGGCGTGGGAGAAGAAGACGAAGGGAGGGTGGGGTTGGGAGCAGATGAACGAGGGGGCTATAGCTGCTGGGATACAAAGTGAATAAATTGTAGTAATAAAATAAAATAATTTTTAAAAAGATGTTTTAGGGTGGAGGAGGTCTGGAGCTGTGCAATTTCACGGGTGTCCCCAGTCCATGTGCTTTGATTCATTTAATCTCAGCATCAGATTTTTTTTTCTGTTTAACAGAGGTGTTATTTCCTATTTGACTTTCCTCAGAAACATACTGAAAACACATGAATCAATTAAATCCTTTTGTTACTTTAAATTACACAGATAGCATTTTTCAATTAGAGCTAATAATCAAATAAACTATTTTTCTTCCCTCTGTCTCAGTCTCTTAAGATATATTATTTGAACTCTTGGTCTTAAATAATGTTTCTATAATTGTGATTAGTCTGTGTTCCAGTTAGATATTCAACATTTCATTTGAAAATCCATCATTGGTATTAATATTAGTTTAAGATAGGTATTTTCCCCATGATACATCTATTCAAAGGTATATGTTGTAACCTGATTGACCTGCTTATACTCTATGGGCCCTAGGTGAACCTACTTTATTTCTTAGCATAACTATGGCTCCTCTGCTAACACCTACTGTTGCCTTTAGCATATCAGAAGCCATTTTGCCTCCAAGTCTCTGTTTTAATTATAAGGTGAAAGTAAGTTGAAGTTCTTGGGCCCTATTTGTTTGAGACCAGAATACATTTCAACAGTTCAATACTTGCTTAGAATAGAACAATAGATGATAAATGCATGTTCTGCTTGAGTTAAAGATACATGTATGTTTTGTTACAGTTAAGACCACAAAATCCTGCCATGTTCCTTTTTTCGTTTGTTTGTTTCCTTCAGAAGGAGGTGTCATATGGTCATAGTCTTTTTCAGTAAATGTGAAGTGATATGATTTATACCATTACCAAAGTAGAGGCGGTAAAGATTGTGTGTTAACAACCAGCTCAGTAATCAATTGGTTTCCCATAGTAAGGGGAACAAGGACTATTTCTAACAGGAACTCAATGACTGGCTCTTTGACCTCCCCACCTCCAAGGGAGGAGCAGTACTGTTAGGCCACAGTGGAGGACTTTGCAGCCAGTCCTGAAAATACCTGACAAAAGGGAGTCATCTGAAAGGGGAGGAGGTCCTCCTCCCCTATTAGTGGACTTGGAAAGGGGCAGGGAGGAGATGAGGGAGGGAGGGTGGGACTGGGGAGGGAATGAGGGATACAACTGGGATACAGAATTAACAAAATGTAACTAATGAGAAAAATAAAATTACGGAAAAAAAAAAAAAACAACAACAACCACCACCACCTCAATCTCAACAATTGTAATGAGCTTACATAACCTGTTTTCTTGAGTGAGACCATTTGAAGCTTAACCTATAGCAACCTACAATACAGGATGAGAAGAAACAAACTTTTCTGTTTAAAATCCACTACCATGGGGGCACCTTAGGATATTTAAATACATGGCATTGTCTTCTGTAAGGATTCTAACTTTCTTCAATCAGAAAAAAAAAGATAAAAATTAAAACTTTTTAAGTTCTAAGGGTTATTCAACAAAACCAAGTAATTACATAGGCCCACTCATGCCAAAATTTATGCATGAGGAGGGCAGAGAAGGCTGCGGGATTGTGTATAAAACATTGGTCTCTCTTCTATTATTAAAAAACATTTATTTTTCCTTGTTCATTTTTTGATAGAAATATGAACCATCAATTTTCTTTTATTTCAAGATCCTATAGATTTTCTAAAAATCCATAGCTATGAAAACATTTATATTTTATTATTACACATTCCACAGGGAGCCTTTTCTCTCTTTTATACTTCACAATTTCATTACATAATTAAAATGTGAAGTCCTCCAGGGGAAATAATAAAACATGTGATGATATACCTGTCTCAGGTAAACATGTAGAACATTTTAAGTTACTTCAGCTTCCTCTTGGAAATATTCTTAATGACCTGACTTAGACAATTACCTAAACTTGTACATTAATACACTCAGAGTGGCAATTATATTTTAATTAAAATGCCAGAGTGATAGAAAAGGCAAGAATAAGCTTTTTAATGTGTAGCGTCTAAACAATGAAATAAATAAAATGTTTTAAATCTTTATAATGTTTTTCTTCTAGTAATGCTGAAAAAATGATATTGAGAGCAATTATTTTTTTTCCAAAATACAGCAATACATAAATAAAAGCAAATTAAATCTACAACTCAGCAAATTTTATTTGCCATGGGGAGATTAATATAAAAAGGCATCTCTGAATTTTTATCAGAGCAGAAAACTTAATAGGATATTTCAAAAATTCAGCTGTGGCTGGCTTGAGGATAGATAATGGAATTTTGCAGCTTAAATCTTGAGGTCACTATTTCAAAAATGCCCCAAGTTGGCAGTAAGTAAAAGGCATTACTATCTGATGGCACTGCAGTGCCTATGTGAAATGAATTATTGGTTTCACTTCGATGGATACCAGATAGAGATCTAATACCACCTGAACAACTGGAGCTAATTGGCCCAATTGCTGGTATTTCAAGGACGCATCCAATGGTTGAAAATGGAATTACATTCCCACTCTGTGCTTAGCTGCTTTCCCATGATTGGCATGACAGTTGTGAAGTTTATCTGGGTCTATCTTGAGCTTTGATGTAAATAAATCGAAGATTAGTTCTGGCAGCTCAGGCTTTCAGCCCTCAGGTCCTGACAATCTGGTGTATTAAGTTGGGGGATAATGCATCTTCTCCCCTGTTTGCCTAGAAGGAAGACTGTGCAAATGAAAGGGTGATGTTAGTGGGTCCTGAGCTCCATGGATAAAGGACTTGCTCTGAGCTACAGGAAGTCATGAAGGACGATTTGACTTCCCATGTGCCTATGGCCCATTTGGTACAATTCTAACTACTAGTATTCAAGACTGGTAAAATAAGAGTGGGAAATGGAGTTAGATGGGTGTTTGGTTTGAAGCAAATAAAAAAAAAATTAACCCTTTTAAAGTACTCAAGAAAATACAGTGAATGTAGAACATCGGCTCAAAACAGACAACCTGTTTCACAGTCCTGGATTTACTTTAAGGCTGCTGTGCTTTGAGCATGTAGCATACTCTACAAAAGCCTCAACTCATCAATCTCCTCATATGACTGTTCTGAGTGATGGTAGAGATAATGATCATAGCAAGAGCCTGGCACCAAGTAAACACATAACAAAGACAGATCCTATTACTTTGTTTTCATTAAATCATAAATATTAGTGTTGTTTTTAACATCTGCTCTGCAAAATTATCTTCAAGGCTTCCTGTGAGGATCAGCTGATGTTACGTGATGTGGACATCAAAACATGCTATTACACACTCAAGGAGTTGATAAGAACAGTAGTATTTGTATAGCTTAATGTTTTAGTTTTCAGTGTTATCATTTTTTTTCTTTAAAAAATAACTCTTTCCAGAATTTCTAGATAATTGCATGGGGAATTTCTTCAAATTCCCAGCTTGGTTAAAGGTGAAGCAAATGGTAAGAGCAATAGAGAAATCCTGTGGGACTCTTGGGCCGGGGTGGGGGTTGCCTCGTGAGATCTATCATTGCCGGGGGCAGGTTCCCTAGAGCTCTGGGTTAGCAGGACTGCCAGGTCACTCTGAATTCTTTGTACGTGCTATTTATTGGAGCTGGTAGGTATTAAATTATTTCATCAAGCAGTCCTGTAACTTTGCAGCTCCCTGGTGGCTCTTCTAATCTCAGATTATGTTCACCCATCGAGCCATGATTGCTGAAAGGGCTATTACGGTTTCTCATTATGCTATCTCCCGAGTCTTCCTTTATCCCTTTGTTAAAATTGCTCCACTGAGAATAATTTTTAATTCAAATTGAATTTTCTTCCAGACTTCCCACTAGGATGGCATAGGGTTCTGGGCTCCTATAGATCATTTAAAAATTATGATAGAAAACAAAATACGTGGGCTTTGTATAATTTGTTTCTTTTCTTGGAAAAATTGCTTTTTCCCCCTATAAATTCAGTGTGTATTAATATGTCCAAGGTCAGGTGATGAAAGTGTGTGTTCATGTGAGTGTGTGTGTGTGTGTGTATGTGTTACAGATTGTGCATAATGTATGGTAGAAAAAAGAACTGTTTTGACTTAAATCTGTACTATCTTTTGAAGAAAATGTCATTAAAATTAATAGCCATCTATGTTTGAACCCCAACATTTATTTTATTGCTCTTCTTTGCCCCTACATTCAACATAGGTCAATATTTTTCTTCTTTTTATTGATTGACCTTCTTAATATATAGCCTTTTGCTATGCAGTGTGGAAGTGAATTATACATTAAAGGCTAGAAACAATAAATCTGGAGTACCCTTTGCACAAAGTGGCAGATCCATTGTATCTTCCTTGGATGCACACAAGGTTTGTGCTATCTGACTGGTGTTTTATGACTAAAAGGCTTTTCCTGTAGCTCTTATTAAACATTATTCTGGTCTTTTGAGTATTCCAAACCCTTGCTAATGGGTGGCAGTTCTGATCAGAGAAAAGCACATAATTGCTTCTTTTCATTAGTTTTCTGGATTCACTCATCTTTCAGATTTTCCAGCTGATTTATCCCAGAGGCAAAGATCTTATTTTCTAAATCTCAAGTCAGGATATTGAGACACTAATTCTCATTTTATGTTTAAAATATATAAGAATCTTAAGTGTTCTAAAATATCCCTTCAGTGGTGTCATTACCAAATGAAGACAGAAAATAATGAACATTCCCAGATAATTTTGGGGTAATTGTTCTTATAGCAAATTTTTCCAGGATGTTAATATATATTATACATATTGATATATAACATGTATAACCAAAAATCCCTTACCCATTTACTTTTTCCCTCATCCCTAGGTCCTTCCCACACTCTCCCAACACTCAGACTAAAAGTTTCTTTTTTCCTTTGTTATTATTGTTACTCAAATACATACATTTATGTATATGTATGCATAAAGACAGAGATAAAATCTGCTAAGTCAGTTTTTATTGTTTGTGTGTATATGGCTTCAGGGATGAGCATATATAACCAGTCAGAGGCTCTTCCATGAGAGGGGCTGATCCCACCTCTCTCAGCAGCCATCAGTTACCTCTTGTTCTTCCTCTAGTGTAAGGACTCTGTGGCTTTCCCCCTTTCCATACTTATATGCCAATTGATATTGTCATGGTTTCAATCTTGTTTATGTAGCCATTTCTAGGAGAAAGTGTTTCACAAAAGATTTCCTGGGGCTCTGGCTCTTCCAGTCTTTCTGTCTGTCTTCTGCGATCTTCCCTGAGGTATGGGGTTAGAACTGTGATCCTACGGATTCTACGGTTTCTCCAGAGTATCTTATGTCCAAAGCAAACTATACTGGTTTGCATTCCCATTGGCTGTGAGTGAGGGTCTCTCTTTTCCCACAGCTTTACTGGAGCTGAGTTTTTCACAGAAGCTGATTTCTGAATTGTGTCCACTTGTGGTTTTTTTGTTTTTTGTTTTTTTGTAGTGGTTTATAATTTCTGTAAAGAGAAGCTTCTTTGATGAGTCAAGCTGTAAATATCTATTAGATATTAGAGCCAGAAACCACAGCTGAGAGAAAACATGTGACATTTTTCTTTCTGGGTCTGGGTTATGGTCCTTATTATAATATTTTCGTGGTCTCTCCATTTGATGCAAAGTTCACTCTTTCGTTGTTCCTTAAGCTGAACAGTGTGCCATAGTGGACATGCGCCATGTTCTTATTATCCACTCATCGGTTGAGGGGCATTTAACCTGCTTCTATTTCCTGGATTTTCTGAATGGAGCTCAGTAAGCATCTGCCAATATTCAGTCTTATGGGCATATGCCCAAAAAAGGTCCTCAAGATAGTCAGTCTTTTGTACATATGCCAAGGAGTGGTATATCTTGATTGCATGGTAGATTATTTTTCATTTTGGAGGATTAATAAAACTGCACTAGTTTGCATAACCATCAAAAGTGAATGAGTGTCCGTGTTTTCCCACAAATTCGCCAGCACTTGTTGTTAGATGCTGTTATTCTAAACCATTCTTTTTTTTCACTTAAAATATCTTAGATTTTTAATAATAGACCTTTATTTTTTTCTTAGATGATACCTACTGACTTTTTTTAATTTTTTTATTATTAGTTACATTTTATTAACTCTGTATCCCAGCTGTATCCCGCTCCCTCATTCCCTCCCAAACCCCCTCCCTCCCTCATCTTCTCCCTGCCCCTTTCCAAGTCCACTGATTGGGGAGGACCTCCTCCCCTTTCAAAACAGGTATCTTCAGGACTAGCTGCAAAGTCCTCCTCTGTGGTCTAGCAGGACTGCTCCTCCCTTGGGGTGGGGAGGTCAAAGAGCCTGCCATTGAGTTCCTGTAAGAAATAGTCCCTGTTCCACTTACTATGGGAAACCAATTGATTACTGAGCTACCACGGGCTTCATCCCCGCAGAGGTTCTAGGTTATATCCATACCTGGTCCTTGGTGGAGTGTCAGTCTGAGAAAAGACCCCTGTGCCCGGATATATTTGGTCCTTGTGGAGCTCCTATTTTCAGGGAAATTGTGGGATCTAGAAAAGATCATTCTGAGTGAGCTTTCCCAGAGGGAGAAAGACACACATGGTATATACTCACTTATATAGACCTATAAGATATGATAAACATAATGAAATCTATACATCTAAAGAAGATAAACAAGAAAGACGACTCAGGGTAAGAAGATCAATCCTCACTTAGAAAGACAAACGGAAGGTGCATTGGACATAGGAGAAAACAAGCAACAGGACAGAAGCCTACTGCAGAGGGCCCCTGAAAGACTCTACCTAGCAGTGTATCAAAGCAGATACTAAGACTCATAACCAAACCTTTGGCAGAATGCAGGGAATCATTCTAAGCCATTCTGACTAGTGTAAGATCAAATCTTGAAGTGGTTTGAACTTTCATTTTCCTAACTGCAAGTTAGTACATTGTTTTTATTTCTTCATTAAACATCAGATAGCTATGGTTACAAGTACCCAAGTTTGAATCTTTAGTTATTCTTTGGTCAATGGATCTGTTTGTGTGCCAGTATTACATTTTTATTACTATAACTTTATAATATATCTTGAAGTCTAGAATAGTAATTCCTCTAGTATTCTTTTGTCAGGTATTGCTTTGACTATTTGAGGGCTTTTCTGTTTCCATATGAATTCTATTTTTTCTATTTCTCCAAAGAATATTATGATTATTTTAACTGGCATTACATCAAATCTTTTAATTTATTGATAGGATAGTTATTTTCTCAATATTAATTTCTTGATCCTTGAACATGGGTGTCATTCTATTGTCTAATGCCTTTCACGACTCATTATTGAATAGAGACTGAGTCAAGGAAGAAATCAAGAAATAGATAAAAAATATCCCCAAACTTAAACGAAAATGAAAACACAAAACCCAACCATAGTAAATGGCAAGAAAAAAAATGAAACTGTAGCAGAAATCTGTGAAGTAGAAACAGAAGTAAAAAAAAATACAATCAAAATATATCAATGAATCTAAAAGATATTGTATTGCCATGATAAAATGTCTGGAAAAAGTAGGACTGGAAAACACATAACTCCACACCAATAAAGCTTCTAATATGACAAACCCATAATCAACATCATTCTAAATGGAAAAAAATAAACAAACAAACAAACAAAAACCTCAGTATAATCCTCCTAAAATCAGGACTAAGACAGGGATGTTTACTATGCCACTCAATTTCAATATAAAAATTAACAGAAGCATTGATTATAGCAACAGTGAGAGAGAAAGAAATTAAAATCATTTAAATAAGAAGAGTTCACATTATCCATATTTGCAGATGATATATGATACATAAGAGATCCCCAAAATTCTACCAGACAAATTGTAAGAATGATGAACAATTTCAGCAAAGTCTACTTACAGAAATAAGTAGACACTTCATAAACCCAAAACATACATATTGGAAAAAGATCATGGACACACTCAATTATAACAACATCAAAGACAGTAAAACACCTTACAATAAACTTAAACAAAGTGGCACAAAATCTATACAATGAAAACTTGAAAGCTCTGGAGATTGAGGAGATTCATGTTTCATTCTTACTATGTTCAAAATTCAAATAACACAGTAAAAATCAGAGGTAGTCAATGAAAGGTGGTTGCGTCGTGTAGGAGAATGTGGCCATCTCTATGTTCTCTCACACCTCGTGTCTGGGATCCTTTCTTTTCACTAGGTATGAGTTCAATAAACATTTTGTAAACATAAGAGTGAAGGGAAAATTTATGCCAGAAAGTCAAAAACAACTTGTGAAAGCAGAAAAGACTGGAAATAAAAATAGTCTACAAACAGATCCAAAAAGACCTTGATCTCTGGGAAGTTGCCTCTTGATATCTTGAGTACACAGTATCAAGATGAGTGTTATTTGGTGCTCTCTTTCTTTGAACCTCTATCATACTTAGTCTTCAAAGACTATTCTGTTAGTACTCATTGCCTTTTCCTGGTAACTAATCTTAGGGAAAAGTACCAAATTAAAACGTCTAGCTTCTCCCAAATCATTATCTTACCAAAAATAGCACTAGCTGAAAATATTCTCAGCCTCCTTCTTGTGACTTAAGTCTCAGAAAACACTTACTATGTATCACGGATGACAACTCCACATTTGGCTAAGGCCGAGGATCTGGCTTGCTTCCATGTATGTGGACCTATCTGCATTGCCCCCGTGGCACGCCTGGGTTGGCTACCCAGAGGCTATTTAAGCTGTGGGCTGGCTTTCCCCGGGGTCTGAGGATTGTTCAATGTTCCTGAATAAACTGCATTGAAAAAAAAAAGGAAAAAAAAAGAATACTTAGCATGAAAGGATCCATAGAATCCTATCAAGAGATTATTATTTTAGCCATTTCCCTAAATATTTCATAATGAGATGTGGTTTCAGAAACACTTCTCATATATTTACTCTAAGCCAGTCTTTAAAATATAAAAAGAATAAGAAATAGTACCTTATTTTAAAATATCCCTAGTTTATTGTTGAATATAAATGAATATAAATACATAATTATATAATAGAGAAGTAATATACTTGGGTATTAATATCACAATGTTTAACAAAGAAGCTTTAGGTTTCAAGTATCCTGGTTCCAGACTTACGGTATGTTCTTGGAAAACCAAAAGGTAACACTTTCTAATATTATGCATAACATTAATGAAGAAGATGTTATATGTAGCTATGCCTTTACTGTGAGTAATAAATGTAAATATATATAAACAAATCAGTATAATATTAAATTTGATAACTATATTTCTAATGTTCTAATGAACTTCATTGCACAATTAATTATTTTTCACAGAATCAATAATTTACCAATAATTACAACACCTATCCTAGGGAAGATTCACCTGAGATGACCAGTGAAACTGAATAGGCACTGTCTCATCCTTACAGCACAGGATACTAAGTCCTGACAGAATGGCATGGACATTGACTATCAACATAAAAGCGAATTTCCAGTAAGACATTCACCTCCAAATTATAAATATGGAAATGCCAGTGTAATGTTGACCATAATGAAACCCATACTCCTCAGAAGAAGATGGATTGTACAATCTGGACCATTGATCATACTGTGATGCATTGTCAGTTTGACTTTTAAGGTTTGCCAGGTATTAGAAGAGCTTATTTATAGAAAGCAGATGGCTTTTTGTCGTTTAATTCACTGAAATTTACTTAGCATAAGGAAGGGAGGAATCAAGCTGGCTCCATGATAAAAGCTCTTTAAATACATTAGATCCTGAGTGGACTGCAGAGAGACAACTAGAAGGCTGCTTTTAAAGTGAATTAGCCTTCTTTTATGTTTTAAGAAAGATAAGACCGAAGTCCTCAGCGGTGAATGATAACATGAGTAGAGGCAATTTCAAAATTTGCTTTATCAAATGCCGAATCCTTTCGCATCCCATTGACCACAGAACCACATTCATCATAACTTACATCAAATGGAAACAACTTTTCTAACTTACATCAAATGGAAACAACAGGAAAGTGCCCAATTCTAAACCCCACTACAATTTCATTCCTTTCTTCAAAACTCTACTGCATCTAGCTATGGTTATTTTTCTTTTTCAGTTCAATTCAAAAATACAAATGTTTGCCCCTGTTTTCAGGTTCTATGTAGCACAAAAACATATTCTATATCCAATCAGAAGCTAGACCAAATTATTCATTCACATTATTATTTCTTCTTCATGTTCATAACGGCATACACACTCAGATTAGAACAACTTAGATCATGTTGCTATCTGCTTCTGCTCTCTACTTACTGACCTTTCTTTCCGCCTCATAATTACTCATAATGAGTCAGCATTAGTTAAGGAGAGAAAGTACAAATTTGGAACAAGTTGTGTTTTCAGTTTGTTTATTGCATGCCTTAAAAGCAATTAAGAAGATTCCCTCCACCCTTTTTTTTTTTTTTTTTTTTGGTAACTCTCCAGCCTATGATTATATCTGCCCAATTAAAACTGAGATAATGTAACTGGGAGCAATACCAATGGATACAGTTTCTTTATGGGAGTTCAGTTCAACACACATTATAAAGGCCTGCTTCATTCATGCCACTGAAAGATGCCAGATAAAGAAAGCTCTGAGAATGCTCATGAAAAAACACATTGTCTAGGACTAGAAAAGCATAGAGTGCTATTACATTGGGGTAGATGTTCTTGACTGGTATTAGAAGAGCTTATTTATAGAAAGCAGATGGCTTTTTGTCGTTTAATTCACTGAAATTTACTTAGCATGAGGAAGTAAAAATAAATAGGGTTAAAATAAATGTTTTAGTTATTTCAATAAACAATTTCTGAGAACATCTCTCTGTCCAGGAAAAGCACTTAGGCTTTATTCTGCATGAATGTGAGAAAGCCTTAACTTACCTGATCAGCAGCTTCAATAAACTATTAAATAGTTTAGAGTGATCAACTTAGTAATTGAGTTCCTCAAGATTTTACAATGCATTTATCACATTTTTATTTCTCTCTTTCACTAATTCTGCTGAATTTCTTTAAAGATCTTTATTCCTACCAGGTGTCTTCTACACGAATATCAATCCCATGATCCATTTCTGGAGAAGCTGGCTTGTCACATTGCAATTTCGATTCAAGAAGATGAGAGGTAATTTTTTTCCTTTATATAGACAGACTTTTTCAGATAAAGCTCGTGCTACACAGACACAAACAGACACACCCACAGAAAACACACACATACATGCACACACACACACACACACACACACACACACACACAAAACATTTTAAAGATGATAATGAAATTGAACTCAAACCATTGTGAACGTACTAAGTATAACTGAATCCCATTCAAGCACATTCTCTTGCTTGAGAATCGGTGCAGAAGTGACATGGAAATTTCTCATCCTTAAAATTCTGACATTGTACTATCTTTCTCCCAGCCCCAGGAGGGAGTATGAAATGAGCGTGGAGCTTCTAGGGAAAGGAACTACTTGGGTTTAGGAGTAAAGCAGATCTTAACATTCAGTCCAACTAAAAAGACATTTCTTAGAAATCTTCACATATATATCATGTTCCATCAACACAAAAACAATTAAATAGATAAATATACAAGCAGACTAGACTCAGTTGAGCTCTTAAGCTGCTTATCTTGCTGTTACATCTTCTCATTCACGTGCCCGAAAAAAATGGTTGCCATTCAATACAGCAATCCTGGCTCCACCATTCTTTTGTTTAGAACAATTCAGTGACATTAATTTTACCAGTATTATAACAGCTTGCGCAGTGCCACGTGATGTGCACTGTCTTCTTTTGCTGCTTTGTCCTTTCATCTCAAATGAAATGTTCCTACATGACACATCAACCAGTGTCCTTATACCTGCTATGTTCATATTTTCTCTTCTCTCTCTCCTCATCTCAAGAAAATGAGTTATACTGTTGCATTTAATGAGTACATTTATTGTCCTCCTTTTGTCTTGTATTTTCTACTCATCATTCAAATATCATATTAAATATTACTTCGAAATTAGAATTTTCTGCTTACCAATCAATATAAAGAGTTAAAATTAAATAATAAAGAAACAGAAATTATCAAGATCTTTGAATCTAAAAGTCTGTATCTTTATTTTTTTTAAACTGTCTCCCAAGTTTTAAAAGAGTAAACTAATGCCAATTTGGCCCATCATTTTATCATCAGAAATTATTATGTCTGGTGCTTTGATAGACGTTCTTTCTCCTTAATGATGGAGTGACCAACTGAACTTACGTGATATAACAGAAAGCCCTAAAGGAGGAAGAAATCATCAAACACTAGATTGTTGCATCTTTCCATTCCAGAATGTTATTTATCCATCCTCACATTATTTGGAAACTTTCTTTAGAATCCCTTGAATCTGGTATTAGTCACAAGAGATTCATACCTTTAACTGGGATAATGATGGTGTGGAAGGCTGATTATTACAGCTGCGCATGTGTCACAGAGAACTCAAGAAAATGAATACAGATTTGGCATTTGAAGATTTGTTGAAGCACAGTGACACCCCCCTGTCAATCTTGATAAAGGTCATATTAAATGAAATAAAAGCAAGTACCATTTAACTCGGTGGGTATTGCAACTACACCTCTATTTTCTCTAAAGCTAGAGAATATAAATAGTTGAAAGGGGATTCAGACAAATTAACTGCTCCAGAACACAGTAACACATCATTATGTATCACCAGGCATCAAAACTTCCCCATGACCCTCTTTCTCATTTCTTTTTACATCTGCAAGTACTGGGAACTGAATCTTCAGTTCTCTTAACCTCTTATATCTATCTGCTTTATAGGTTTTTTGGGTTCTTTTAGCTACTTTCTTTGAGGCCAGAAGAAAGACATGTATTAAGAAATCATCAATTACTTTAAAAGAACATCAGAATTTTTCAAAGTTTTAAAAGAAATAATCATATTAACAAGACATGAAGTACATGGCATTGCCACGAACCTTGCTTCTTAAATATTTTCTGTCTTTATGGATTTCTATTAAACATAAATTTGTTCACATCACTAACCTCATGGTCATGGCATGAGAACGTTTTCAGTGACCCCAGATACCTGGCCAAAAAGAGATCAGAAAACAAGTTCAGTTATTCTAATTTCAGGAAAAGATTTTCTCTGTATTCTGTAGTAGTATTCAGGGGTCAAACCACAGTCCACAGGCCAACTCTGCAGTCATCCAGTTTTTATAAGATTTTTTATTGTTATAACAGCTGTAACCCATTGCCTAAATATCCCTGCCAGCTTTTATGACAACCACAAAGAAGTACAGTGAGACAGGTATTACTAAAATTAACTTGCCCATTATGTAAGTTCTTACTGACAGTTGAGGGTTTATTGTGTTCTTTGATACCACACAAATGGGAATGCAGAAAAGAAGGTAATCTATTTGCTGAGCTCAAACCAGATAAGCAGGGTGCAGGTCTAGGATAGACAGGAGGAGGCTGTAGAAAGAAGCTGAAAGAGCCCAGCATAACAACATAACTGGGAATTTTGAGATAGGAGAACTGAGCACTTTGAGATTATCTTCCAAATTAGCAATAGATAAAAATATCTCAATCCAGGGATGTGAATGTCAGCTGCAGTGATTGCACTGAGCTAACTATGGGCACCAGTGGAAGGAAGCAGATCACCATTTTCTAAAACTTGATTGAGAGCAGACCATATCTCATGTTCAGCTGACATCTCTTTGCAGGCATAACCACAGACAAAGGCATAGCCTTTTCATCAATTACTGAGTACCCAGTAATAACAAAGAGAAATTACTAGATCAGTGTCCAAAAATGAGACTTAAAGTTTTGCTTATAAATAGCTTGTTTGCTGTACATTTTTTAATGAAAATAGCTTTTGAAATATTGTAAAAACAACAACAACAAAAAAAAAACCCTAAAACAAAAGAAAATTGGCATCCCTTGAGAACCATTTAACCTTTGGCCAGTTACTGAACACATGGTTGCTCAGTTTCCCATTTTTATGACACAGATAAATTGATTATTAAAGCTGGAAAGAATCAAGTAATCATTACATTAGAAATACATAAAACGTTTTGACATGAGTACATAATTAAAATCAGATATCAAATCTGTTATTCTTCTTGAATGAATACAGATACACTAAAATGAATGTGGTATGCTCAACCTCTGTAATGTTCCCTTCTGCTATTTAGTAGGATTATTTATCTCAAACATGAATCTGGTAGCCATTAAAGTAAAGAAATCATTATCCTCAGTCTATGAAGCTATATTCTTTTTTTCTTATGCTCATTTTCTTACACATAAAACAATAGTTTTTGATTATCATTAATTTCTTTGTTGATGATCTAATCTTATCAGTAAACATCATTTCTTCAGACAACATGATCTCTTCTTTTTCTCAGCATTTCTGATTTTCCACAGTCTAGAAACTGGATTGCAGATGTTAAGTGTGGGTCAAGACATTCTGACCTTACTTCATAAACTTCAGAGCATTGACTAGACATCATTTGTTATTAATTGTTTGGGGTCTTGTGGAAGTCACCTACCTTCTTGTCTAGTAACATCCACTTCCTGCGAGATGTGTATGATCTTAGATCAGTCAGCTTTTCTCAATATGGACTTTTATGCTCTGATTTATGTCTTTTGAATACTGACAATTGTTGAAAGCCTGACCTTTGGCACAGGCAACATTACAGTAACCAAATAATAAAAATCTAGTGATATTTGTTTTCCTCAGCACCTTATAAATATTAAAGCAATTGTCATAGGCAGCATTAAGCTAGATCATGGGCTTGAGACAGAACACCATATTTTATTTATCTTTACAGTTCAAGAACATGTCTTGGATCTTGTAATTAGTAGTTGTCCAATAATTTTTAAAATGTAAATACCATAATATGAAAATGTCATTTTGCAAATCCTCTGAGAGATTAAAATAGAGTACTGTTTCTTGTATACACATAAAATTAACTTGGTAAAAAAATGCAGATTGAAAACTTACTCTCATTCACTACCCAAAACACTGCTTTAGATATCATAAAAACAAGACAAAAAGATTACACTTCATCACTGATGACTTCATAGCATCATTGTCAAAGACCAGATGTTATAACAAACTGGTTGTGATTGAACCTCCTAGTATAATCAGTTATTTCACAAACTTCTTGATGATCATGGGAGCCATTTGCCATATGTGCTAACTTAGATTTAAATTTATTAAAATAAATACAAATTTTAAATTGAGTTTTTTACTCACACTAGCCACATTTCATGGATATTATTTCCATGAGAAGTCCGTACTGACAGGGTGGAATCTGCCCATGAGAAAAATATACCTAGTAGAGGTCATGCTCTTAAAGAAAATTGGTTCTTCCTCTCACGGAAACTAGGAATTGTGGGTCGTTCCTCAGCTAGAGGTGGAATTTCATGTTTACTTTCCCTCTTTCATGGTGGGATTTTGCCGAGATTGAGTCAGCTTCAGTCTTCTGCATTCTGTCACAGGCACTATGAGCTCCCATGTGAAACTGCTCTGTTGCATCTGGAGATAATGGTTTCATTGTAGCCATCTACCATTTCCTGTGAATTTTACAATTTTTGGCCCCTCTTCCATGATAGTCTGCGAGCCGTTTTAACGAAGTGTGGCATGTTAGATTGACAAATCAACTGTATGCATTTATGAGGTAAAATGGAATAATTTCATGAATTAATAAAAAATCAAATGATGAAATATACTTAAGATATATACCTCCTTGTTTATTTAAGAGGCTAAGATACTTGGGAGGTACTCTCAGTAACACTGAGGTGAGCACTTTCAGTATCTCACACCACAAAATAAAAGTTGTATGCAGCTTTAAGATCTCTGAACACAGTTTGACTAACTCATCTAAGGATAGCATTTACTTTGTTCACCTTAGTAATTGCTTGATTGTCCAGTGCATGTTAGAGACAAGTTATCCTGTACCAAAGGGGAAAATCTCTCAAGTTTTCAGTGAGTATGATATTGCAATCCGGGTTTCATAGTTGGCTGTTGATTTCTTTAATATATTATTGAAATTTTTTTATCCTAAAATTTTTGAATTTTGACACCTTGACTCCTATCAAGAGACTCTTCTAAATTTTATTCTTCACTTCAGTAGAGTTTTGCATCACATATTTGAACTGATACATATCAAAGGACCAATCCCTTTTATAATGGTGGATTAACCTAACAGGTGGAGATGAGTCCCAAGAACATACACAAGTATCAGCAACCTACTTATTCTCCCACTCAGGGGTCCCATAAAAATATTAAGCTAATAGCTCTAACATATAGGCAGAGGACCTGGTGTAGACCCATGTAGGCCCTTTTATTTTGCTACTTCAGTCTCTGTGAGATCATACAGCACATCTTGCTTTGTTAATTCAGAGGGCATTGTTCTCCTGGTGTCCTGGATCTCCTCTGGTTCTGATAATCCTTCTGCCTCCTTTTCCACAGCATTTCCTGAGCTCGGAGGGGTGGGATTTGATGGAGAGCTCTAATTTAACCTTTATCTACAAGTAATGTCTACCTGTCAGTTTCTATATCTGTTCCCATCTGCTTCTAGAGGAAGCCTCTCTGAAGATGAATAAATAATGTACTGATCTACGAGTATTAGGAATCATTTTTAATCTATTTTTTTTACACCCATATTGTTTGGTTTTACCTTAATGCTCCAGAGTAATTAGTCTCATCTATTTATTTATTTATTTATTTATTTATTTATTTATTTATTTACTTATTTATTCATTTATTTATCTCTTTATTTATTTATTTGTATTAGGATTATTAGTTGCATTTTATTAACTCTGTATCCCAGCTGTATCCTACTCCCTCATTCCATCCCAAGCCCTCCCTCCCTCCCTCATCTCTTCCCTGCCCCTTTCCATGTCCACTGATTGGGGAGGAACTTCTCTCCTTTCATCTGATCCTGTTTTATCAGGTATCTTCAGGACTGGCTGAAAAGTCCTCCTCTGTGGCCTAGCAGGACTGCTCCTCCCTTGGAGGAGAGGGGGGAGGTCAAAGAGCCTGCCATTGAGTTCCTGTCAGAAATAGTCCCTGTTCCCCTTACTATGGGAAACCAATTGGTTACTGAGCTACCATGGGCTTAATCCAAGCACAGTTTCTAGGTTATATCCATACCTGGTCCTTGGTGGAGTGTCAGTCTCAGAAAATCTATACCTGGTCCTTGGTGGAGAGTCAGTCTCAGAAAAGACCCCTGTGTCCAGATATATTTGCTCCTTTTGGAGCTCCTGTCCTTTCCACCTCATACTAACTCTTATTTCTTTCATATGATTTTTCGCACTCTGCCGAAGCGTACCCTCCTCTTGTATTTATTTACTCAAGCAATATTTGGTACAGGTTCCTTCTTGTGATGTGGGCCTTAACTCAATATCAGACATTGGTAGAATATCCCTACAAGTTCTGTGCCACTACTGCCCTAATGTATTTTGAAGGCAGGGAAGATTGTAGGTCAAAGGGTTTTTGGCTGGATTGGTGTTCATGTTCTTCTTCCAGTAGCATAAGAGTACCTTCCCACAACAAAGAGTTTAGAATATAGGAGTTGAAGGCTTCAAGTAGGCACCAATTTTATTTCTCCGAATTTAATGATTTGTGTGAGTGTTGTCTTCAGGGCAATGCTACCCTGTTGTCAATGTGCAGAGAGCAACTCATTGTCTTAGCAACAGCCTTGCTTATTTGGGGTATCCATAAGACATCTTTGGCCACCAACTCAATTGAATAAACCCAGTCCTACTAAGGGACATCCTTATCCATTGGAAAAACTAAAATCAAAACGTCTTTGAGATTTCCATCTTATACCTGTCAGAGTGGCTAACTAAGTCCATTAATACAAGCGACAGCTCATTCTGGCGAGCGCATGGAGAAAGGCAAACACGCCTCCATTGCTGGTACAGCCACTCTGCGATGCGACACTAGCCTGAGTAGGGCAAACACGGTCCTGGCAGGTTTTGCCCTTTTCGCCAGGACCTTCCTCATGCTGGACCCAAGCACCAGGAATGCCCCCTTGTTTTGCCTGACCATCTTGAGGCTGACTACCAAGGTACAGCTATCAAATACTAAAATCCAGCATTCAAAAGTCCTTTGACTCACCTAATTAACATGCCAAATTAAAATGAAACACCTCATCCTAGCATGAGGTTTTCCCTTTTACCTTTATAAACTGTCATTTTCTTGAGGGCCATGTCTGTCTTCTCTCTCTCCAGATACAGTCTGTTGTCATCTCCTCCTCCTGACAAAAACTTTTCTCCCCTTTTTTTTCCTTCCCCTTTTCCCTCATCCTCTCACTCTTGTCTTTTTCTCTTATTCTTTGCTCTTTGTCCCTCTGGGACAAGTAAATATCCTTTGTACTGAGAATTTGGTCTTGAGGTTGTCCTGCCTGAGCTGATACAGATCCTTTCAAAATGGAAATAAATGTGCTGTTTCCTCAGAAAGTCGGGAACTAATCTACCACAAAACCTAGTGATAATGCTCTTGGGCATATACCCAAAAGATGTTCCATCCTGTCACAAGGCCTGTCAAAAGGATACTTCCTCAACCAAGTTCATTGTGGCTTTATTCATAATATCCAGAAACTGGAAACAACCCAGGTATCTGGCAATAGAAGAGTGAATAAACAAAATGTGGTATAATGACACATTAGAATATCACTCAACTGTTAAAAATGACATCATAACATTTGTAGGCAAATATATGAAAGTAGAAAACATAATCTTGAGAGCTAGAATTGCAAACATAGTATGTATTCACTTATAAGTGGATATTAACCGTTAAGTAAATGATATAACAAGGTACAAGCCATAGACCCTGAGAAGTTAGGTGAACAGGAGGGTCAAAGAGGATCTTACTGGGAGGGAGGAATAGTCTATTTTATAGACAGACTTCTATTGGTGGGGATTAGATTGTTGGATGGGGGGTCAAGTAAGGGGAAGAGGAGTATAGGAACAGTGTATAGGAGAGACTGCAAATGAGGGACATTTGGGATCCTGTGGAAACTTAGTACAATGGAAACTTCCTGGAATCTATGAAGGTGATCCTAATGAGGAATCCCAGTTAACGGAGATACAGAGATTCAACTGGCCATCTCTCATAACTAGTATTATCTGCATTTTTATTATATGCAGCAATGTTACTTTCATTTCTAATTCTTCGGATTTAGAAATTCTCTTCAGTTTTGTTTACTGTAGCTAAGAGTGCAACAATTTTACTTCTTTATTTAGGAAATAAATGATTAATTTCACCGATATTATTTACTGTTTTGCTAAGGTTTAATTCATTTATGATTGAGATCATTGTTATTTCCTTTGTTAACTGAAGGTTAACAACTTAAGATGCCACAATAAGTTATTTTAGATGTTTCTTCTGTTTTGCTTTAGGAATTTACTGCTCTGACTTTGCCTCTTTGTATTTCTTCTGATTAGTACTGGAAGTCTGGTGTGTTATGTTTCCATCTGTTCTTATTTGTTTTTTTCTTCAAAAGATTATTTATTTACCATTTTCCCATTTGTTTGTTTGTTTGTTTAATTATTTTACAGCCTGATCTCAACCCCCTTTCTTCTCTCTTCTCAGTCTCACCCTCACGCCCCCTCCTAAGTTCCCCCTTCTCCTTCTTGTCAGAGAAGGAGAGTCCCCCAAGGGATACTAGCCCACCTTGGCACCTCAGGTAGCAGCAAGACAAAGTATATCCCCTCCCACTAAGGCCAAACCAGGCAAAGCATCTAGGGGAAAGGGAGCCAAAGGCAGACAACTGAGTCAAAGACAGTTTCTACTCCCATTGTTAGGGGACTCACATGGTGACCAAGCTGTACATCTGCTACATATCTGTAGGAGGTCTAGATCCAGCCCATGCATGCTTTTTGGTTGGTGGTTCTGTCTCTATGAGCGCCCCCACGGGCCCAGGTTAGTTTACTCTGTAGGTCTCCTTGACCCCTTCAGCTCCCTCAATCCTTCCTCCTACTCTTCCACAGAACTTCCTGAGCTCAGCGATTTGCCTGCCTTTGCCTCTTGGAGTGCTGTAATTAAAGGTGTGCACCATCAATCCAGGCTTCTATGACTTCTTTCTTTCTTTTTCTTTCTTTCTTTCTTTCTTTCTTTCTTTCTTTCCTTCCTTCTTTCTTTCTTTCTTTCCTCATTCTTTCTTTCTTTCTCTTTTTTCCTTCTTTCTTTTGTTCTCTCTCTCTTTCGTTTTAATTATTATTGTTATTTATTACAATTTATTCACTTTGAATCTGGGCTATTGCCACCTTTCTCATCTCCTCCCAGTCCCACCCTCCCTCCCTCTTCTCCTCCCATGCCCCTCCTCTAGTCTGCTGACAGGAGAAGACTCTCCTCCCCTAATATTTGACCCTAGCCTATCAGGTCTCATCAGGATTGTCTGGATCCTCTTCCTCCACCTTCCAGGGGGAGGTGATCAAAGAAAAGGTCCCATTCCCCTTAGTAGGAAATCCACATGGAGAGTAAGCTGCCCATGGGCTACATCTGAACAGGTGGTCTAAGTCCTGAACTATTAACCAAGATCTGGACTTAGGCCTCCTACAAAGATATAGCCGCTGGGCAACTCAGGCCTCATGTGGAGTCTTTAATAAGGAGACAGGGGGCTGTCTCTGACAAGGACTCTGTTTCCAGCCTTTTGATCACTTCTCTCTGGCAGTAGTGTTTTGCCAGATCACAGAGGAAGAGGACAACCTCAGTGGGGTGGATGGGAAAGGGCAATTCCCCCTTTCTGAGGAATATAGGATGGAGGAAGGGAGAGGAGGAGGGAGAGTGGAATTGTGAGGCAAGGAGGGATGGGGCTAAAACAAAGATAAAAAGTGAATAAAAAATAAAATTAAAAAAATTCCCTTGGCCAAAAATAACATCACCTACAATATACATGTAAATAAAAAGTAATTACTTTAATAGTTTTAATTTTTACTAATTTTTCTTTGTTTTTGCATAAATATTTATCATGTGACTTATATGTGTGTAAATTGTTGGAAGCTACTAATTATAAACAAAAAATATATATATAAATATAGATCATTCCTTCCTGGACTCTAAGGCAGAATCCTCCAGTCTACTAACTCACATACCCATCATTATAACTACAGTGCTTAACACTCAAATAAAGGTAGAAGGAACTTCTTAAACAATTGAAATAGAGAGAGAAAAGAGAAAGGGCAAGAGAAAAGGGAATAAAGGAATACATAATAATACCAGAAGAGGTCAAAGACAAAAATCAAGGCAAAAAGGGGGGTGCAGTATGAAAATAGAATGAGTTCTTTACCTACCAAAATTATCCAACCTAAATTTGGGTTAGCCCTGGCCCTGACAAAAGAGGAATAAGCAAGTGTCAATACATAGCTGCCATTTTGGCATAAATTCATTATTATTCAATGTAGAATATCAAAGAGCTGGTGGTGTAGGTTTTCACACGCATTCCCACTGAATTATGCTAATAGCAAAGGGGAGTCAGTGAAAAAGAAGCTCCAGAGGCACTCAACTGTCTAGGAAAGCAAAAGTTCTTTTAAGTCTCTGGATTTGTTTGAAAAATACATGTAAATTTTATATTCTACTCGTAAGCCAGATCTGTTAGTTTAAATATAAAAAATAGCACCAGATTTCTCTCAAATCTGTTAGTGAAATGTATGCTACAGGAACTCTCACCTATAGTTGCAATTCAACTGCTCATTGCCCTTACACACTGATGATTCCTCTCTAGTGATTGACAAATATCACCCTACATGGTCACTAACTGGGAATTGCTGGGGTTTATGGTGTTTGAATCTGACACTGAAAATGGACATGAGGCCTTCCTAGTAGCCTTATTCTAGTGAGAGCTTGCAGAATAAGGAATAACCTGATCTAAATTTATAGCCCTGGAGCTCCACAGGCATTTTAAAATAGAGATTACTCTATAAGTTCTCTTTTAGCAGTTTCTAAATTAGTTAATAACATGTATTTTCTTTTAATATTCTTCTGAGGAGACTAAAGTACCTCTCATATAACTTCATTAATCTATACAACATTTTCTTTTCAAAGATAGGGTCTTTCATCACTTATAGTGCCTTTTTAAAAACTAAGTTAATGTGTAATATCAAGTGTCTTTGGCTTAAATAATGGCAATGTTAATAACTGGATAGCACTTAGAATTTGAGCTTCCAATCTAGATAATATTTTGATATTAGGTTAATGCAATAAAATGGTGGCATCTCTACATCTTATAACATGGGATTGACTACATGGACAGAGATATGAATAGTTTAAAATTCAAGGGCATATTTCTAATTCTAGGTACTTCATTTATCTGAAACAGCCAGTTTCTAATGTTACACATTATAAAGACATTTTTAATTGTGCAAATGTAGAAATGTGTGCAAATCAAATAATAATAGTTCAACAGATTACATGTAAAGAAGTGGTGCTGATATTCCACTCAATTGATTTAATTATATATTTTAGAGACAGTTACAAAACCTTAGTGTTTGCATCATAACCCCCAGTGTGTGTGTGTGTGTGTGTGTGCGTGTGTGTGTGTGTGTGTGTGTTTATTAGAATTCTTCCTCAAATATTTGAATAAGCTTCTTTTAAAGACACCTGTGAAAGTTCTGGATCTTTACTTGGATAGTACTCAGATATGAAAATGACTTTTTTTTGTCTTATCCGTAGTAATTGTTAAAAGCATCCCGCAGTTTTGTGCAGGGTGACAAGTATGGATCTATTTTCATTTTTCTACATGTAGACATCCAGTTAGACCAGCACCATTTGTTGAAGATGCTATCTTTTTTCCATTGTATGGTTTTGGCGTCTTTGTCAAAGATCAGGTGTCCATAAGTGTGTGGATTTATTTCTGGGTCCTCTGTTCGGTTCCATTGATCCACCATTCTGTTTCTATGCCAGTACCATGCAGTTTTTAAAACTGTTGCTCTATAGTACAACTTAAGATCAGGGATGGAGATACCTCCAGAAGATCTTTTATTGTAGAGGATTGTTTTAGCAATTCTGGGTTTCTTGTTATTCCATATGAAGTTGAGAATTTTCCTTTCCAGGTCTGTAAAGAATTGTGTTGGTAATTTCATGGGCATTGCATTGAATCTGTAGATTGCTTTTGGTAAGATGGCCATTTTTACTATGTTAATCCTACCAAGCCATGAGCATGGGAGATCTTTCCATCTTCTCATATCTTCTTCTAATTCTTTCTTCAGAGATTTGAAATTTTTTTCATACAAGTCTTTGACTTCCTTGGTTAGGGTTACTCCGAGGTACCTTATGTCATTTGTGGCTATTGTGAAGGGTGTTGTTTCCTTAATTTCTTTCTCAGCCCTTTTGTCTTTTGTATACAGGAGGGCTACTGATTTTTTTGAGTTAATTTTGTATCCTGCCACTTTGCTGAAGGTGTTTATCAGCTGTAGGAGTTCCCTGGTAGAGTTTTTGGGGTCACTCACGTATACTATTATATCATCTGCAAATAGTGATAATTTGACTTCTTCCTTTCCAATTTGTATCCCCTTTACAGCCATTGAAGCAGGACATTCTCCCCAAGCATGGTTGGATACCATAAAAAGCTAAAATGATACGCTCAGGATGCGAGGCTAAGCACTGCACTCAGGGTCAGCCGCTTTGGACCCAGAGAAGAGCATGTCTGATTGCATGCGGGTTGATGCCCCAGGTCCCGCCTCTGAGAAAAAGGTATTGGACGGGTCTGATGCTCTTTGGGTGGATGACACCTAAATGAACATCGGTACAAAGTCCCAATTTATTTCTAATATCAGAGATCAGACCTCTACTCTTGCCTGATGCGTCTAAAACAAAAAGGGGGAACTGTAGAGAGCTGCGGAATGCTATGCCTTAAAGATGGAGCTGGTTTCCGCCTTCCACCTTCCCGATGGTGAGTGCTCTCTGTCACGAATAACTCCACATTTGGCTAAGGCCGAGGATCTGGCTTGCTTCCATGTATGTGGACCTATCTGCATTGCCCCCGTGGCACGCCTGGGTTGGCTACCCAGAGGCTATTTAAGCTGTGGGCTGGCTTTCCCCGGGGTCCGAGGATTGTTCAATGTTCCTGAATAAACTGCATTGAAAAAAAAAAAAAAAAAAAAAAGAAGGAAGGAGGGTAGGACCAGGAGGAGAGGAGGGAGGGGGCTATTACTGGAATGTAAAGTGAATAAATAAATAAGTTTTTTAAAAAAGAAAAAAAAAAACTATTTTGTTAATCATTTGAGGTGAATGAGTTTAAAAAATGACTTACTCATGTAGAAAGTAGATATCTATATATAAAAATTTTTCAATAAATGAATGAATAAATAAATAAAATAAAGAAAAAAAAAAAAGCATCCCGCAGATAGAATGTACAAGCTAACATTTCTAGTGTATGACATCGAAGAAAGCCTGTCTCAGGACTGCTACAATAGCATGAATATGTTGACAAGTAAATAAGTCTGGATCTGTGTAACAATAGAACAATCCTGATGTTTTCCTTAAAGCATCTAGAAAAAGTTACATTGTCTCCCTCTAGTACTAACATGAGGATTAGCTGCTTTCCCAATAACAAATGCACAGTCCACAGGACAGCAAATAACACAGCAAAAACTACCCTTCTGCATTGTTTTTGGTGGGTTGATAGATGGCAAGACCTTAAAAAGAAAACAGTTTTTCTTACACAGCTTATAGAGTAGTGAGCATGCATGATTCAGAAGGCATTATGTAGCAGTCACTGCTGACTGACTACTATGAATGACTGTAGATCTGGATCTGCTAGCAGATTCCTGTACTGCTCACAATAAACCAACTAAGTGTCCTATTAAAAACCCTGGCAAATTATTGCTTCAGTTCTACATGACCCTTTTTAATGGCTTACCAAAATGTTCCTAGTTGTTTTTACAATAAAATGTTTGGGTTTTTTTGTTTGTAAAAAGTTTTCTCAGAGTCATTTGATTTGCATTTTCCTGATGAGTAAGGAAGCTGAGCATCTCTGCCTTTTGAGATTCCTCTTTTGAGAATTCTGTCTAGTTCTGTGTCCCATTTTTTTTAACTTTTATTAGTTACACTTTATTCACTTTGTATCCCCCCATAAGCCCCTCCATTATCCTCTCCTAATCCCATCTTCCCTCCCCCTTTTTTTAATTGGATCCTTTTGTTTACTGGTGTTTTGTTTGATTTATTGAGTTCATTACATATTTTGGATATTAGCCCTTTGTTTGATGTAGGATTGGTGAAGATCTTTTTCCCAATCTGTAGACTGCCATTTTGTTCTATTGCTAGTGTCCTTTGCTTTACAGAAAGGTTTCCCTTTAAACGGGTCCTATTATTTATTGTTGATCTTAGAGCCTGAGCTATCTTTTTTCTGTTCAGGACCTTGTTTCCTACATCAATGAGTTCAAGGCTCTTCCCTACTTTCTCTTCTAATAGATTTAGAGTATTTGGTGTTATATTGAGTTCTTTGATCCATTTGGATTTGAGTTTTGTGCTAGAGATAAATATGTATCTATTTACATTTTTTTACTCAGATACATCCAGTTAGGCCACCTCCATTTATTGAAGATGGTGACTTTTTTCTATTATATTGTTTTGGCTCCTTTGCCAAAAATCAAAGTATGTGAATATCCAAATTAACAAAATCAGAAATGGAAAGGGTAACATAGTAACAGACATTGAGGAAATCCAAAAAATAATTAGGTCTTACTTCAAAAAGCTGTATTCCATAAAATTGGAAAATCTAAAGGAAGAGGACAATTTTCTGGACAGACTTTACCTACCAAAGTAAATCAAGATCAGGTAAATTGTTTAAACAGTTTTTAACTCCTAAGGAAATTAAAGCATCATCAAAAGTTTCCCAACCAAAAATAAATAAATAAATAAATAATAAAAATAGCCCAGGTTCAGAAGGTTTTAGTGCAGAATTCTACCAGACATTCTAAGAAGAATTATACCAATACTCTTCAAGCTATTCCACAAATAGAAACTGAAGGAACCTTGATCAAATTCATCCTATGAAACCTCAGTCTCTCTGATACCTAAATCGCAGAAAGACTCAACAAAGAAAAAGAATTTCAGACCAAGTTCACTGGTGAACATTAATGCTAAAATATTAGCAAACCGAGTCCAAGTACACAGTGTTCTTTTTGGAGAAATTCATGGAGGGATAATGCTGAATATTACAAACAAAGTGTTGGTTTCGTATAAATACTCCATGGCAGTTCATATCATCTGGAGGACGAATGAGCTTGTCTTAGCAAATGAGGCGCAACAATCATGAACAGGTGAGAATAGGAAAGAAAATGGTATGTAATAAATCCAGACAAGGCAGCAAACAGGCCGCATAGGCGAGGTTGTAAGCTGTGGTGGGAGCATTGTGAAGAATTTTAGGATTGACTTAAGCAGCACTGGTCCTTGCTTTACTTATGGGTAAAATGGAATATACTACAAAAACTGTTTATGATAAAAATTGAAGGAGAATGAAGGAAAAGAGAGGTTTCTATAGAGCAGCTAGGAGAACCCATGAGTAATCTAAAGAATACAAATAAAAGACTTGTTTTACATATGTTGGAAAGGGAATGTGTTTATGATATCATTTGGAATTTAGGGTCGGAAGGAACAAAATGAGGATGCCTTGAATTTGAAGAGTAAGGAATTCCTGTACAGGTAAACAGGTATTTGGTCTGAATAACAGTGTGAATGTCAGTGATGAAAAGACAGGGTATATTCAAGTTGAGCAAGTACAAGAAATCTACCTCCCACTTTGTCAGTGTAAGGTACAAACTAGCCATGAATGTGGACATATTGAGTAATCGCAGAGATAGTTAAGATCAATGAGATGTGAGAACACGTGTGGACACACATATTTTAGTATTTTCAACCTGTTTCACATACATGGGATAAGTCTGCCTGAGAATTCTTGTGATCTGAATACACTTAGGGAAAAGAAATATAATGTCTGATTCTTCATTCATTCCATGACTTAGAAATCAAGATTAGGTATAGAGGATCCAGCAATAGAGCCAGAAAGTCATCAAGCATGGAGATAGAAGAATAGAGAGACAAATAATACTAGGAAACCAAGTAAGATTTTTTTTAATGAATAAATGTAAAATTTTTAATAATTAAATAAAAGTGGATAAGATTTCTTTATTACTATTTATTTATTTTTATTGCAATTTATTCACTTTGTATCCCAGGTATAGCCGCTTTCTTCTCCTTCCATTCCCACCCTCTCTCCCTCTTCTCCTCTTATGCCCTGCCCTTTGTCCACTGGTAGGGGAGGTCTTCCTCCCCTCGTTCTACCTGACCCTAGCCTATCAGGTGTCAATAGGGCTGGCAGCATTGTCTTCCTCTGTGTACTGGCAAGGCTGCCCCCACCTCAAAGGGAGGTGATCAAAGAGCCAACTACTGAGTTAATGTCAGAGATAGCTCCTGCTCTCCTTACTAGGAAACCCACTTGGACACTGAGCTGCCATGGGCTATATTTGTGCAGGGATTCTAGGTTATCTCCATGCATGGTTGGCGTATCTGTCTCTGCAAAGACCCCTGTGCCCAGATTTTTTGTTCTTTGGTCTCTTTGTGGAACTCTTGTCCCATCCAGGTCTATCTCCCCTTCTTTCATAAGATTCCCTGCACTCTGCCCAAAGTTTGGAAACAACCTGGATGTCCCTCTACTGAAGATTGGATACAGAAACTGTGGTACATTTACACAATGGAATATGACTCAGCAAATAAAAACAAGGAAACCATGAAATTTGCCAGCAAATGGATGGGACTAGAAAAGATCATCCTGAGTTAGGTATCCCAGAAGCAGAAAGGCATACATGGTATATACTCACTTACAAGTGGATATTAGCCATATTATATAGCATAAACATACTAAAATCTATAGTCCAAAAGAGGCAAAATAACAAGGAGAGCCCTAGAGAAGGTGTTCAATCCTCATTCAGAAAGGCAAATGGGATAGACATAGGAAGTAGAAGACAAGGAACAGGACAGGAGCCTTCCACAGAGGGCCTCTGAAAGAATCTATCCAGCAGGGTATTGAAACAGATCCTGAGACTCAGAACCAAACTTTGGGCAGAGTGCAGGGAATCTTATGAAAGAATTTTTCAAAGAATATGTTATTGGAGCTGAAAAGATTGTTTTTCAATTAAGAGCACTCCTGCAGAATAACTCAGTTCAGTTTCCTGCATCCATACAAGGCAGGTCACCACTAACTGTAACTGTAGCTTCAAGGGATCTGAGACTTCTGACCTCCGTGGGCATCTGTACTCACAGGCACATATGTATATAGATACAGACACACACACACACATGCACACCCACCCACCCACACACACACAGATAATAAACAAGCAAACAAATAATCTCTTAAAAATGTTGCTAACTATATCACATGATGTCCTATGAATGAAAGAAGTGAGTATTTAGCCACTGAACATTTCTAGATGAAAATATTAGGTGATACTAAGAGATCAAGAGTCTGATTGTATTAAACAGATAATGTGGCAATGAAAGAATAACTGAGAATTTGACATTTTTGAGTAATTTTTCTATGTGTGATCATTCAAAATTGTGGCTGTGAAATGAAGGGACATTGAATCAAAAGGATTGCTTTGTTGAGAATTAACAGCTATTAGACTATATTTTATTTAATTATTCACCACACAAGCATACTCACACAAATACAAACATACATACACAGTAACACTCACACACATGCACACACACTAACAGATACAAACACACACACACACAACCACACACTCAGACAAATACAAACATACACACAGAATCACACACACACAAACATACACATACTCACTCATAGAAATACAAACACACATACACATTGAGAAGTAAAGGGGTAAGAACCCACTCAGGCTCTCTGAGTACAAAACTTGTTATCCCAGACTATGAATCCTTACTGTTCTAAAATGTCTTAGTTAGTTATATTACTGTAATAAAATACCATAACCAAAAAAATCTTGGGGAGGAGAGGATGTTTTCTGACTTACAACTCTATGTAACTCTACCATCGAAGCAAGTCAGGGCAGAAAACCAAGTTGCATGTTCTTACCCCTTTGCTTCTTGCTGGTAATATGTTGAGAATCTCTCTCTCTCATTTCAGGAGAAACACATCTTACTAGCATAGCAACATCATCAAATGGCTTTGCGTGAATTTTCTTTTAGCAAAAATAAATGAGCTTATGCTCAAAATCATTGAGTGAAAAACCTATCAAATCACTAATGGCAATGTGTGAACCTGGACTACACTGCAAAGTTCCTATTCAGTAAAGCCAACTTCATTCAATGTACTTGGGATCCCTGGAATGGGGTTCCCTCCAATCTTGTCTCAGTAACTATTAGAAATAGCTCTTATTCAAATTCATCTTATATGTGTGCATAATCTTACAATAAAGATATTCTTTCTCAAGTTATAAAATTACTTACATTTGCTGCAGCAGATGGCAATAGAATTTAATATTTTAGTTGCCATCAGTGTCATGTGCTTAAAAGTTAACTAAAAGTGTAGTTAGTTACAATAACTGAAGAATCATAATCGGAAAGAATGGCCAAGCAGCTTGTACTTCCCTCCTCTCATTGCACCTGACTTGATACTTTAAAGTGATTATATTTTATCAGACACTTTTTGTGATCTATTGTGTACTGAGTTCCAAAGATGGAAGAACCTTATGGCTCTAACTCTGAATGGACTCAAGGCAGAACAGGCAGAGGTGAGACTGAAAACTGCAGTGCAATGTGTAAAATTGACCTCACTGAGTGATAGAGAGCTGTGTGCACAGGAGGTCATAGCCAGTTCATTCTATGCTTTATCTCTCAAGAAAATATTATAACCTCATCTTACGGGTGACTTTAAGAATGCATTGAACGTATGACAGGAGTCTACTGAGCGCATCTGAAAGACTCTAACTAGCAGTGTTTTCAAAGCAAAGACTCATGACCAAACCTTTGGCAGAGTACAGGGAATCATAAGAAAGAAGGGGAGTTAGTCTGATGGGGAAAGATAGGAGCTCCACAAGGACCAAATATATCTGGGCACAGGGTATTTTCTGAGACTGACATTCAACCAAGGACCATGTATGGATATAACCTAGAACCTCCACTTAGATGTAGCCCGTGGTAGCTCAGTAACCAATTGGTTTCCCAAAGTGAGGGGAACAGGGACTATTTCTAACAGGAACTCAATGACTGGCTCTTTGGTCTCCCCACCCCCGAAGGGAGGAGCAGTCCTGTTAGGCCACAGAGGAGGGCTTTGCAGCCAGTCCTGAAGATACCTGATAAAACAGGATCAGATGAATGGGGAGGAGGTCCCCCCATCAGTGGACTTGGAAAGGGGCACGGTGGAGATGAGGGAGGGAGGGAGGGACTGGGAGGGAATGAGGGATCAGGACACGGCTGGGATACAGAGTTAATAAAATGTAACTGATAAAAAAAATTAAAAAATTTAAAAAAAGAATGCTCAGAGATAACATTATATTCTCAAAGTTTGTTTGCATTATTTTTATGCTTCTGCAGCTAGAAAAATTAACACAGCAGAGCAAGGTGACAATAGTACATGGCAAACTATGTCTATCTTATGAATGGCTAAAGTAAAGGAACTCAAAGGCTTTAGGCTTAGTAGTGATAAAGATATGGTAACATAATTCCTTTGATTTGGTTAGTTCTTTTTATGTATGCATTAAAATATCATTTTATGACGCATAAGTACAAACAGCGCTGATAATTATTACTTTGGAAAATTTATTTGTATTTTATGACCATAGTAAAATGACCCCTATCAGTGGACTTGGGGAGGGGAATGCATGCAGAAAGGGGAGGGAGGGTGGGATCGGGAGGGGAGGAGGGAGGGGCTTATGGGGGATACAAAATGAATGAAGTGTAATTAATAAAAGTTTTTATTAATTTTATTCATTTTGTATCCCCCATACGCCCCTCTCTCCTTCCCTCCCTTCCATACAAAATTTATGTGATTCCAAATAATAGAAGTGAAGTATCAGAGCAATAAAAGTAAGAATTTGCTCAATAGTAAACAAATGCACTGATTAAAATATATTCTGTCATTTGGTGGTTAAAATATATTCTGTCATTTGGCGAGAAACAAGGTCCAGATAATGAGCATTGTTAGATCATCTACCTTTTCAGGTTCCCATATTACTAGTCTGGATCCATCCATTTCAGAGTAAAGTTGTTTTAAAAATGACGGATTAAATGTAATAAAATTATATTCTGTGTAAAGTTTAGAAAGCTTCACCTGAATTGGAATAGCTATAAAAGTAACTATAATAGTTTTGGTCCTACTACAGGCAGAGGATGCATGAGAAAACCACTATTTAGAGCTTTTTCATGGAAAAAAAAAAACAAACAAACAACAAAAGAAAAACAAAGAATGTGCTTGGTGAGAATATGATTTGTAAAATGTCTGTTTGTTTTCTTGCCTATACAGCCTAATAAATGTTGACCTTTTGTAAAGTATAATAATATTGTGTATTTTGCAGAAATACCATTGGGTTAGGGTCAATTCATATATGGGCCTTCCTCAGTATCTGGTACATGATAAATTATATATTTTTTCATGTTATACAAAATATAGAACATAATCTTAAACTATCTTAAATCCAATGATGAAAATAAAGTATTGTTATTAATACAGAGAGCAAGCCACTGAGTCCATGTCAGAGACAACCTCTGCTCTCTTTACTAGGGAACCCACTTAGCTACTGACCTGCTTATGGGCTGTATCTGAGCAGAGGATCTAGTTCCTCTCCATGCATGGTTGTATATTGGAGTATCAGTCTCTGCAGGACCCTCCCCCCTTTTGGGGGTTTTTGTGGTTTTAGTCTCCTTGTGCCATTCCTGTCCCCTCCATGTCTTTCTCTCTCCCCCATTTTCCATACTATTCCTTGCAATCTGCCCAGAGTTTGGTTATGAGTCTCAACATCTGCTTGGATACCCTGGTGTGTAGAGTCTTTCAGAGTCCCCCTGTGGAAGGCTTCTTTCCTGTTCCCTGTCTCCTCCTCCTTCTGATGTCTATCCTGTTTATCCTTCTGAAAGAGGATTAAGCCTCTTCCCTAGGCTCCTCCTTGTTTTTTTAGACAAAAATTACAGCCATGTACTTGGCATAGTTTTACAAATTCAAGAAACCTAAGTGGAATGCATGAATAATCTACTGACATAGTTTGAGTGGTTTTATCGCTTCCAAAGTTAATCCCTAAAGCAACAGCACTGGGAAGTGTGACCTTTTAGAGATGCTTAGGTCATGAGGGCTCTACCTTCATGAATGGATTAATGTTGTTATAAAAAAGCAGTTCAAAAGTGTATCCACCCCAGCCAGCTCCTCTGCTTTGTGAGGACAATGTATTTGCTTTCTCTTGCCCTTCTGCCATGTCAGGGTGCAGTAAGAAAACACACACCAAATGCCAGCACCTTGAGGTTGGCCTGGGAGATTCTAGAAATGTGAAAGAATAAACTTCTGAGCTTTGTAAATGAGCCTAACATATTTCAAAATAGCACAAAATAGACACAGACAACCACAGAGAATTTAACTCTTGACATGCCAAAAGCTTTGATTTATATTCATAGCTGCAAAACACAGTTAAATGAGGGCTTGGGAGGAGGACGAAATTCCTTTGTTAAGCTACCAGGTCTAGAATTTCTTCCTGGATCCTTTTGTTTACAGATGGTCTAGGCAACATGCATTAACTAAGTTCAAAATTTCCTCACTAATATAAACAAATCCTCAGGTTTAATTTTTTCTCCCAAATTCCTAATACTAAAAACTTTTCTTTTAAATTAGAAATGTATGTGCTACTTATTTGCATTCACATGAAGTGGTTCAAGGGCGAAGAGGAGACTCTGCCCATGCTACTTTACATTGCTTATTCCTGAGGTGATAATTCCTCCATCATCATAAAAAGATAATAATTATTTCTAGATTTCTTCACTGCTGTGTGACTCACAAATACATACCCAGACACTGGTGTCATGTATATTTTATTAAAACCTCACCAAGCTTCAGCAAAGATAACTATTCATACCTCCAGAATTTTTTATTCATGTTTATCCACAATGGGTGAAAGCAGCATGCAAAATAAATGAAGAATGATACCACAAATGTCTTTAGAGAGATATTAGAAGAGAATCAGCAGAGAGGGTTATGAAAGTTGCATGAGCCATATATTATCTATGCATATGCTACAACGGTCAGAACATTTAGTATGTCATGCTCCATACCAGCCCCAAATAATATATTTGATACATAATGACGTTCTAGCTTGGTATAGGGAGCTATGTTCTGCCTTTATTGTTATTTTTAAAAAATGAGCAAGCCTCTCAACATCCTATCCACATGAAAAGTCTCAGCATATTTTTCTGATCATTTGAAACCAGCTCTCTATACTTGAATGTTAGACATCTTTGCTATATGGGTGTATGCAAGCCCTAACCTTCATGTTGTAACTTAAATGGTGCTCCACTTCATAATTCCATTCATATTTTTATCACAGTGTTACTAATGAATATTGAAGCAGAAGACAGAAAATAAAGTGCTCAAATCCAAGTCAGCAAGTTCAAACAGTAGCATTTCTTTTTTAAACTCTCATAACCTCTTTCTCTAAATGCAGGAGTCATGCATTGAAGTTAGAAAACATAAGGCACCTTTTCACTTAGAATGGCATTTTCTTTCTAATTAACATGTGTTAGGCAGGACTGAGGGGGAAGTAAACAATGATATCTCAGACAATGCACTGGAGAGGCTGTATAGAGAGTAGAGGATACAAGGTTAACAAATCTACATATTTACACACATTTATTTTATTTCAGTTATGTCTTTGTCTCTCCATAGATATAAAAGATAAGGTTCTGTCAAAAATGGAAGGTCAAAGCTGGAAGACAATTAGACATAATTTAGTCCATTCTGTTCATTTATAAAGATGAGGACACTAGTCCAAAATATCAAGGGGATTTCTCTTGCTCATATAGTGCAGAAGAAAAACAAGCAGGAAAAATATCTCCTGTGCCCAAGGGTCAGCTCTTTCATGTTGTTTTGTACTATGAGTTAAATGACTCTTTGATTCACGTAAACATTAAAAAAAATCAAATAACTTAAGATAATAGTGGATCACTTAATTACTGTACCTGAAATATTTTTTCTTTGTTCTTGTTTGTAAATGGCAATGATTGTTTCCACGTGCATAGAGTTGTTATGGTGGTTGTGTGCAAAAAAAGTATTTAACACTTTCTAAAACATCTTTGAACTCGGTATATATTAGCAGCTAATATTGTAATTATAGTCAATACAATAATAAAAGTTATAATTTTTATTATCAGAGCACTGGGTTGGTAAATTAATTTACAGTACACTTGTCTTCTAACTGTGAGGAGACATAGGAAGACACTGGTCAATTCTCACGCCACAAATGAGAGCAACACTAAGATTCACAGTCTTCCTGGCTTCAGAACGCATGGACAGATGGCCTGTTTTGACATATTGGATTTCAAATTCTTCTGCAGTCTTGTAAAGTTCAGTCAGATGAAAACCACACTGTAAGTCATGGTACAGGGAATCAAGCATTTGGCCAAAGCTGAAATGCATGTGATGCCTCAAAGCAAATAACTTAGAAGACAACTGCTTCTAGATGAAGGGATTTCGTCTGCACAAAATTACTAAGGTACATCTTCTGACGGGCTGTGATCTGGTCTACAGGAAAATCCCCTCACCTTGTATAGAGATTATATAGGTGCAGTCCATTTTCTTAATAAACCTCCTACACGTGCTATCTACTAAGTATGCTCCAGGGGAAACCCTCCAAAGTTTCCCTATACCACTTTAAAAGTAAATGTATCAGCTAAGACATAATGCTGCTTTGGTAAGTGAGTATGCCATCATTCCGAGCTTTGGTGTTTTTTTTGTTTTTTTTTTAAGTAACATTTGGGACTGGGAGGGAATGAGGGATTGGGACACAGCTGGGATACAGAGTTAATAAAATGTAACTGATAAAAAAAAACTGGAAAGTTATTTTCATTAAGTAAGGTGTATGTTTTGGCATGGCTTATCCCAGTAGACAGCACAAGTGCCTTTGTTCTTCTCCCTAAATTTCTAATGCAAAAGCAGTACAGCATTCTGAGTAGCTAAGTACCCTCTGTACCAAATGGAATAGTTTACCTCAAAACAGGATTTCCAATCAGAAACAGTGGATTTACAAATGACCTGAGATTCATTTTCTAAGTGACACACAGGTTTAAGTATCTCTTGAGGAGTATCTACTAATTAAATCATAAAAGAATTATAAGAGGAAAAATTCATAATGAAGATGACTTCATGATGCCTTACTTTTCTTTCTTAGTGTAGACACTCAAATAGAAAGCTTTTAATGGCATTTTCTTTGATCAACACTCGAATTATATACAAATATTCAGTCACTTTCTCAGCAAACTGTTTTCAGAGCAAGATTGTGGCTGATGGTTCACTACTTATAACTCCACAGAACTTACTGAGGTATCAAATAAGAACGTTTGAAAACCAATTAAACACTTATCAGCAGATGCGTATGCCAAGATAACATTCTGAGGCAAAATAAAAAAAAAATTAAAAAAAAGAAAGAAATTAGAGCTGAGTTCCTGGAAAAGAAATTTATCTATGACTCCTCGCAGAATGCCTGGATGGGCATTTAACGTCTCTCCCCAAGGTCCTCTTCCCATATTACAACATCAACACATCAGTCTTCAGTGTTAGATAAAAGGAATCTGATGAGGACCGCGTTAACATTTATGTTGGGCTTAAATAAAACATGAAACTAACAACTTGAAAGAGCCTGCGAGTTGAGCGAGCAGCATTCACACCGCTATTCGAGAATTATTCATGAAGGCTCAGAGCTTCTCCAGATTTGAGTTGCTTATATCTGATTTTACTTCAAGTTCTCCCTTGCAGTGATTGTTTTCAGACATCTCATCTAGAGAGATAGGAAGTGTGCAATAACGGGAAGCAGCGGCGTCAGCACCTAATGACAGCTAAGTGTCCTAATTGCTTGATCGTCTTCCTTCCTGATTGTAAAATATCTCTATTTATTTGGCTAGGAAAGGTGACGCAGTGGGAGGAGAGGAAAAGCTTTACATTTAAGGAAAGGGAATAAAACGGTATGATCCTATTTTGAGAAAAAGTAAGACTGTTCTTTTTTCTGGGTTCAGGGTTCAATCAAGTCCCATGCATTTGATTGATCACAGAATATCTTTGCCTTTATCTTTTAAGCAACAGCTTGGAAAACTGACATCTTTGACCAAGGTTAACTAATATCTATTCCCAGAGGTTCTTTTATATATCCACTGCAGAAAAAAAGAAACAAAATGAACTATGGACCTTTTGTTTTGATTTGTTTTGTTTTATTCCTTCTTTTCAAAACATGTTCAATAGTACAAATTTTCTGTGCTATGATCAAAGAATGTTTGAGGGTCTAACATGCATCAGTGTTTATATTATGAGTATTTAACATTTTGTATTATTAGTTTAAATGTGCTGAAATAATAGATTTTACAAATGTTCATTTTTAAAATGATAAACACGTGAGTTGATAGATGTGATTCTTAACTTGGGTGTGCTAATATTTGGCAGTATGTAAGTATATAAAATTATTACTTGGTATACCTTGAATGTATACAGTTTTATTTACCAATTATATTTAGACACATATATGAAGAAGGAAAGGTCTTGCTGAACTTCCACTTAAAATGTGAATATAGAAAGATGATGCCTGTGTTCATGCCCAGTCCTTGGAATGGTTCAGTCTACCTAGTCCCTAAAAATTTCTTTTGAAGCAAGCTTTAGGCTTTTGTCACCAGAAGAAAAGCTTCTGGTCAAGATAATGAAATCTTTGGTCTACATGGAGACTTGATATTCCAGTTTGGCTCCTCAGTAATCTGGAATCAAATCACCCCTCAGTGGCTCAGGACCACTCCTAGCCTCACTACAGAGATTGGATTTGTAATTATCCCTTCCATTGAATAAAATGCTTATTCCTCCCAGAATCCCTACCACAGACTGCAGTTGCTCAAAGTACTGTAGTCATACAGTTGTTGAATCTATTCACTTTTTTCTTACTTTATACTTATTATTATTGTCATTTATTTATTACAATTTATCCACTTTGTATCCTGGCTGTGGCCCCCTCCCTCTTCTCTTCCCAGTCCTACTCACCCTCACTCTTCTCTCTCTAAGTCCCTCCCCTAGTCCACTGTTAGGAGAGGTCCTCCTTGCCTTCTGTCTGACCCTAGCCTATCAGGTCTCATCAGAACTGGTTGCATTGTCTTTCTCTGTGGCCTGGCAAGGCTGTATCCCCCAAGGGAGGTGATTAGAGAGCCTGTAGCTGAGTTCATACATAGACAGCCCCTATTTCCCTTACTAGGGACCTCACTTTGAGACTGAGTCTATGGGTTACATCTCAGCTGGGGTTTTAGGACCTCTCCATGCATGGTCCTTTGTTGGAGTATGAGTCTCTGCAGGGCCCCCAAGGCCCAGAATTTTTGGCTTTGTTGTTCTCCTTTTGGAGCTCCTGCTTCCTCCAAGTCTTTCTACCTCCCCTTTCTTTCATAAAATTCCATGCATTCTGCCCAAAGTTTGGCTGTGAGTCTTAGCCTCTGCTTCAATACTTTGATCAGTGGAATATTTCAGAGGCCATCAGTGGTAGGCTCCTGTCCTGTTCCCTGTCTTCTGCTTCTGATGTCTATCATGTTTGCCCTTCTGAATGAGAATTGAGCATCACAGTTTAATATTACTCAGAAAGTCATTTTTTCTTCTTTCTATCTTTCTTCTTAGATTTATGGTTGTGGGCCTAGCCTTTGATGGCTGAGCCATCTCTCCAGCCCCGTCTTTCATCTAAGCATGTTTTCCCTAACACTTTGAGCTTCACTCTTCCTGTAAAGCTTCTCTTCTATCCATGTGGCTGCCATCCACCATGTGACTGATCTTCCTGCCAGCTTACTCCTAGTAGCATGGCTTTCTTTCTCCCTTTGTCTCCCTCCTCCAAAGTATTGCATAGATTTACAACTAGCCTGTTTCAGAGGTGGTTTTGAGTATGCATGTTTGTCTGTTTTTTTTTTTTTAATTTTAAATTCTAAATTAAACTATCTTCAAATTTCCATTCGAATTTTTTTTTTAATTCTTTTTGTGAAGAGACTAGGTTTACCAATAAAGGACACAGATTCTTCAAGCAAGCACACTTTCATTAAGCATCTAAGAATTCTTCATTGTCCAACTTTGCTTTGTGAGTTAAAGGCCAGGCCAGACCATTTTCCCTATCACATGGCAAGGCATGTAGGGTTACACAGTGAGATCATATTTTAAAATATAAAACTTGCTAAGTTCAAAACCAAAATTTTGATGATGGGTACCCTTTCCTATTTCTTTGGTAGATTATATTTTCCAATGTCCTTCTTCACATATGCATTTCCTTCATTTGATAACAGTGAATTTTTAGCTCCACAGAAAACATATGCTAGACTAGGGGAAAGGACTGCAGCAGCTGTGGCATTTACGGGATTTCACACAGGACAGAAATTAGCATGAAGAAACCAAGGCTGTTAAAGTGTGTAAGACTCATGGTCCATAATCACAGACAGGGTGTCATTTGTGGTTACATGTAGCAAGAGCTAGAAATGCTGATCATGAGACATTAGCAGTGTCCTCCCTACCTTGCTTTTAGATAATGTTGGCATGTATTTTTAATTCCAGTGATACACAGAATAATTTGGTGCAAATTTAAAAGATAAAGACTAATTTGACTCAAATTATGCATTAGTTAATAAGAGGAAGAGAAAAAAGCCCATCAAGCGTAAAAATGCTAAATAATTCTTTCAATGAAATTGTTTTATTCAGTTTGAAATGAAAGTATTTACTAACGGCACAGTAGACTGAAGGGGTTTTATGATTAGATATGTATGACTGCATTAATATTTTGCAATGACATGTATTTCTCTGTGATGATAGTTAACTTTATCACTTTTATAACTAAGTTAGCTATCTTTAATGCTAAAATATTTTTTAGAAAGTAATATCTATTATGTTTTTCCTCCAGAACCTGAGAAACTATATTTAGAAAGATTTTATAACTCAGGAACAATGTGCTTCTCTGTCTTCAATTTGCCCGTCTTTCACAATTTCTATTTGAAAATATATCGCACAATAAAAATACTTTTCTCTGAGGAAATTTTTGTAACTTTTCAGATAACAGGGGGTGGGAACATAAGCCTGCTTCCATACTGTTTACGTTGTACATATGAGAGGTGGTGGTCACCTCTGTGTCTGACCATGAATGGCAGAACAAGAGAGACTGAAGAAACCAGAGGAATGCTGGATGTGACAGCATGGGGGAGGCAGATGGTTCCTAGAACAGAAAAAAAAAATTATTGTAGATGCATAATGTTGTTAAGGAAGTGCTTATACGGGTAGGGTAGCATTAAATGGAACCCATACCTGAAATTGAGTATCTTTCTCACTCCTCTATGGAAAGTACATAAAGATGGCAAGTAGCATGTCTGTGCACATTTTCTCTTCCATCTGAGCCTCCCAGCAGTTTTAAATGGCCATGCCAGTTCACCCTTAAACTTTGAAATTCGTTTAACCTAATCTATCTGCCCCCTCACATATTCCTTTCCAAGCTCTCCCACTGCTCTGCAAAGGGTGACAAGAACCACAGGTTTGGTCTCTGGTACAATGAGCTGAACAACCTCTCAATTTGACTTCATTAGATTTCCTCACATTCTGAGCTCTCTGCTGGAATTTATAAACATGATTTTGTAGGTTATTCTGCTTCTTTTCATCAGCAGGGTAGGAGTGGGTCTCCAGTGTTTTCCACACTAAGAAACAGTGAAAGTTGGCCTGGTGATTATTCATAGAATGCTTCCATGGGTTTGGAAAAAGTGCAGAGAGAATAAATGATGTGCTCTTCTACCAGGGAGCAATTGCCTTTTGTATTGTGGGTGTTAGAAATGAAACTTGATTAACTTAATCTAATTAATATTTGAGCCAGTTTGAGCCTGGGAGGCTAGTCCAGTTTGTTTTTGTCCTGCTCTCATACATAGTTGAGTCCTTCCTGGGGTTTAGATGAACATTTTTTTTACTGCTTTTTTTTAAATTTTTTTTTGATTTATATCATTTCCCTTCCTTTTCCTTACTCCAAATCTTCCCATATATTCCTCCTAGTGTCAGAAGCTACAATCATAAACTCTCACTGATTTATGAAAAAGAGGCCATCAATTGAGGGAGAGGGGGAAAGTGTATGTGGAATGCTTTGGAGAGAGGAAAGAGAAGGGAGAAATGTAATTAGATGTGATGAGAGAAGAGGGAGAGTATGATCCTTCACATCGACCTGAAGCTCAAATCCTGATGAACTTGTATCAAGAGTCCCTGTTCTTTTAGCTCCTCCTTGACTCTCATTGTTTTCAGTTAAATATGTCCTAGGGTCCCAACATTATCTTAAGCATTTAAATGCCTGAGAACTAAGATATTCAAAATTTCCCAGCTACCTCTGGAGTTTATATGTTAGCACATGTCCTGTAATCTAATGAAACAACATGATAGATTATTTATCTTAGTAAACTTAGGGAGTTTAAAGTGGGTCTTTACTCATAAAGGTCTTAGAGGCTTTAAGATTCCTCAATATTTAGATATGTGTTCCCTCTGTTTTTTTTTTTTTTTTTTTTTTTTTTTTTTTTTTTTTAATGTTACAAACTAAAAGTCATGTTTTGGGTTTTTTGTTTGTTTGTTTGTTTGTTTTGTTTTTTGTATATATTTCTCCCCAAAGAATTAAGAATCTCCCTGTAAGAAAATTAGTATAAAATGTGGGGGTTATCTCAAGGCAACCTCTCTTCTTAATGTGTTCGGGCTTGTTTTTGAATGCCAACAAACTACTCCAGGTCTGTTACAGGTGAGACTTATTCTCAACCCCACCCCCTTCAGAGCCTGAAATGGAGATTCTCTTAGAGACAGTACATAAGAGAAGGAATTTGATTTTGTAGCTACTTAAAACATATTGCACACATCATGAGAAGTGCTCCAATGACTTGGGGATTTCTCCCTACCAGCAAGAAGAAAAGGATTTTGCAGAAGGGGATGCATGCTAGATGTCCTCTAATCCAATTCAGCTCTCTCAGTATTACCCAGAGATGATCGCATATCAAAGGTCAAAGACTCATCCCTAAGGCTGATCCTCTCCTTCAGTCCCCAACACAGACACACATACCCTAGAGGTTGAATGAAAGTTTCAGATTGTATGATCTCTGTTACATAATTCAGGGTCCTCTTAACAATGTGATTGGGTACATTATTTTCTTGAGTGGCTCACAAAACTTACCAAAACATTTATATTTGTATTTGTGGGTTTATTACAAGGGTGCATATAAAAAATTGTAAAGTGCAAGAAGTGAGATAACAGCAAGAGTGTTTAGCCTCTATGTGTGTGAAATGTAAATAAAATTTACTCTATATTAAAGGATTAAACGAAACAAAGTTTTGTCTTTAAAGAGATTTATAAAGATACCATCTTGCAAAAATCTCTACCCAGCTGGCATTTTTCTATTATCATAAAATATGTTCAAGATTGCATCCTACCCTCAAAGATCACCCTTTGCTTGATAGGTGTTCCATTTTAAATTAGGCATCATTGTAAGTATGTGAGACCAAGCTTTGACCACTCATAGTGGGGAACAGAACCCTTTACACTAAGAATACAAATTTAGTTTGCAGAGGAGCAAATAAAGAATCTTTGTCTTGATAAAATATTTTGGAGTGTGATATCATTATCTTAGAACACCAGACTCATTTCAACCTTTCTGAGTACCACTCTCCAGGAAGATGAGCAATCTGTGATATCATCATCATTATCATCATCATCATCATTGATTTCTGAGAGTGTTCAAACTCTGCCCTTTTGAGTTTTCATGGAAACTTCCTTACGTAGGCTTGTTTGCAAGTAGAATGTAAAAGAAAAAAGAAAAGAAAATAAAAAAGAAAAAAAAACCACAGTGTCTATTCAGGCTCCTCATGGCTTCTCTGTCCATCATTCTTTTCTCTAAGTTATGAAGTAAAACTTCTAGAAAGAAGAGTTCTGAACTTTCTAGAAAAAGAGGTTTTAATTTTAGAATAATGATGTTTTAGGACCTCTATGAGACAGGATATGTTAGATAATAGATTTAAGGACATTTACAGGCAGAAAAACATGGAGTATTTATGACTCATATGGGAGAGGAACTTACACATTAGCACCACATACAAAACACAAATATGTACATTATAACATCACACAGAATTTTCTAGCTTTCCTGTAAGTGTTCCTTGAGTACTATTTTTCCTCTTTGTTGAGACTTCAGCACCTTCTCTGTGAAGTGTTTTCCTTGAGGCACTGCCACTTCAATTCTGGTTTCTCCCTTCTGTGACTCTTTATGAGCAAGCCCACTGCAGAGGTCATTTACATAACTCATTTACATCTTTTCGGAGATGTGTTCTTCTGAGATGCCTGTTATTTTCTTTTCTTTAGTCTTTTACTTATTGATAGACTGTATCCACGTCCATCACTCTTTAGGCTATGCCTCTGCAACTTTACTGAATAATCTATCCAAGTTCTCCATTCCTAGAACCCATGAATCATAGGACATGTCACCACAGCCTTGTTGATTTCTTTAGATGTGTACCTTATCTACCAGTCTCACCGGATTAAACCTTTATCTCCTGTTTCTCATTTCTTGTGTCGTAGTCTCTACAGTATCTAAACACAGATCTTAAATCAATTTGCTTGCTAGATTCTGTGGTCTATATCATGAAATATTACTCTTTTGGCCTTTATTTCTCTTCCACCTGCCTTAATCTATTCTGAAACATCAGTATTTTCCCAATAAATTTTATTCCAGCAATGTTCTAGATAATGTCATATAAAGATGTGTCTCATGAAACCATGTTCCTGTTCAAGACCTTAAAAATTCTCTCAAGATAAAAATTAAACCAACTTGAAGTTTGACTCTGCTAATAAAATCAGCAGACACCTGGCAGAGACACAGACTGATGCAGATCCAGGGTAAGCAAAATATATATATATGGTTTGATAAACATATATATATATATATGGTTTGATAAATCTCAATGTGTGAGATTCATGTGAGCAGACAAAAGGAATATATCAGAATGACAGAACTGAATGGAGAAATTTATGGACTACTGTGCATAGTAAGGTTTTTTTATGTTTTGTTTTATTTGTAACTTTAACTATAAATAAACTCATGTAATACTGTTGAGTTTTGAGGAATAAAGTGGAATGTTTCACAGAGGATACAGTTTCTGGCCCCCAAAGAATGTCATCTCTATTTTTATAACAGACACACACACACACACACACACACACACACACACACACACACACAATGAATTCAATTATTATAGTATGTCCTATTTTTCCT
The DNA here is from genome assembly GCF_030254825.1 of Meriones unguiculatus. Lineage (NCBI taxonomy): Eukaryota > Metazoa > Chordata > Mammalia > Rodentia > Muridae > Meriones > Meriones unguiculatus. The sequence continues at coordinate 30,227,150 of NC_083358.1, forward strand.
GTTCATATTTGAGTTTCTCAAGAGTAACAGTTGCATTGTTAATCGATACACATACGCCTATGTATGTATACAACGGTGTATGTGTCCAACTCAAATGTTAAATTAATTACAAAATACCACCTGTCCAGGACATGTCAGATAGAGAGGTAGAAGCTGCTGCATATTAATGAATTCAAATCACAGCAGAAGTCAGAGGAACTAATGCTCACTAACGAACACACGCATTCAGAGTGCATGGTTATTCACCTTGGATTGATTTTAAGTAACCATCTGCTGCAAAGACCAAACTTCTACCACCTGAAACCTTTATGTGACTTGAACAAGATTGATGATCAGGAGAAAAATGGAACAACAAAACAGGAAATAGGGAAGCAGAAATAGAGCAACTTCTCTGTAAAATCTGTGGGTATCATATTACAGTACATTTCTTTTGTTCACATAATCACAAGAAGTTGGAAATATTCAGTATGAACCCAAACCTGTCATTGTCAGTCTTTAATGAGGTGTCATCCTTCCTTCCTTCCTTCCTTCCTTCCTTCCTTCCTTCCTTCCTTCCTTTTCCTCCCATTTTTTGTTTGATAGCTTTTTATTTTTACCTTATTGAATATGTGTGCATCTGTAGTCCACAAATGTTTCAAGACTCAAATCCATTCCACATACATAAGAAATAGATGGAAGAAATTACTATTACACATGGAAAAAGTGCCTTTTATTAAAAATGTTTTGTGTAAGTGCCAAAGAAGATGTTGGCATATGAAAAAAAAACTGAAGGAATGTTTAGCAGCTTATTTTCATCAGTGTGGAAGCTCTGGCTGTTTCAGTAAAATTCCATATACATTTCTCACTTTTGCTTAATGTCCCTCTTAGAAACCTTTGAAAGATACATGAGGCTTTTAATTGCAACTTTTACTCTTCCTGTCCTTTCATAGTAGATACAAACATTAAATTTTTTTTCTCCATGTATTTCAGTCATCAGTGTGTTTTCTCATTCAAGGCCATTCTGTTCCATCTGAAGGACAGTGAACATCACTGGTGTGATTCTCACCTACTGCAAGTAGACTGAGACATACTGACATGCATACACATACTTTCATAAATAATACACATATAAATGATGGGTTTTATGTGTAAACTTTGCACACTTATTTTCAAACATTAGGCTCTAATTTCAATAAGTTGAAGTAGAGTACAAATCTATTATAATTGTAGCAAAGGGCAAAGTCCATAAGAGCCAACCCATCTTCTGAATATAGACATTTTGAAATCACTACAAAACAGTTAGGACACAGGAAAATTAAAAACAGTTAGGACACAGGAAAATTAAAAGCAAGTGGCAAAAACAAATTGTTCTGTTAGTAAAAGTGTTTTGATATCAGTTAATAGTTAATTAAACCCTATGCATTAATATCTGATATGTCCATGTACAAAATGTATTTACTAGGCTTGTACACATAATGAGTCAATGACAAATTTCCATGGTGGAGTGTCTTTTACGCAAGCAGGGTGATAATTCTATTTGTTTTGTAAGATTCTTACTGTAACTTGAATATAGACAGTAGCATTAGACAACCTCTTTAATGGATTTTACATCTCAAGCTTTCCTCTTGGCAGTTGACTGCTCTAATTTCCTGAGATTCACACATCTCCCTACCATGATGGGGAGCCATGCCATAAGGCGGATGGAGGTGGCCCACTTTTCGATCACCGTGGCCTGTCATTAACCACCTTCTTTCACTTTGTCAGCACTCTGATGAGTGTTGACAAGGTTAACTGTGCTAGTGAAGACACCAAGTTTAATGGAATTAGGACTCCCTCTGCAATTATGTATTGCTTTTATTTGGTTTTTTTTTTTTTTTTTTTTTTTTTTTTTGCTTAGACTTACTCAGTGTTCTCTCCTTAACATTCTTTAAGGTCATTGTAGATCATTCATAGAGTTTTAAAGTTACAGTTATTTAGTGTGTGTGCATGTGTGTGAGTGAGTGCGTGTATATTTGTATATAATGGCAGGACTGTGGACATCATGCTGACTTACGGGAGTCAGTTCTTCCTTCCACTCTGTGGGTCCTGGGAACTAATGAGGAACTTCCCTCTTGGCAGCAAGTACTTTTATCCAATGAGCTGTCTCATCCACCTGATATTTCTGTCCTTCTAGACAACATTATAGTTAGTTTGAAAAAGTTTTGTTGTCACAGGATTTGACCGTGTTTCTAAGAGAGAAAGTCTGCAGCAGTTTTTCCCCTTTGTACTTTTCATTTGCAGACATGTAATTAAGGAGCTACTTGAAAAGAGAAAGCAGTGCTTCCTTACGGAGCAACGTTGTCATTGTTCAGGACTTGACCCCAGTAGGTTTTTGTGAAATAGAGTAAATTTTGTGGAAAATAATATTGTTGATAATTTAACTCAATAAAAGTTGTAGAGTTGGTATGATTTTAATAAGTGTTGGCATTTTCTCACGCCCTGTTTCTCTTTCCCACCTTTATTTTTCCTGCATGGTATGAATAATGTATTGCACATTTTGTGTCTTTAACATTCAAAATAATTATTTTTCTCATTTTAGACATGTGTGAAAAAATGCCAAAAGGAAAAGAAACGTCTCAAAATTGTTTTGTAAGATATTTTAACTTTTTCTTTTTCCTCCTCCCCAATATAATCTCATGGTACTATTGACAAATGAAATATTTAGAATAGAGCTGAACTTTTATATGAGCTTTTTTTGATTTGCCACAATGAACCTAGTCATGGTGGTTAATCTTGATCTCAGTTTACTGGAGTGAAACTGCCTTAGGAATTAATAAAGGATACTCTCTGTATATCTTTTAGTACATTTTCAGAAGATAAACAGGCAGAGATGTTGAACTGGTATAAAGCCAGACTTGAGTCCTCTAGTGATGCCCGTATGAAATAAAGTGGGAAAATGCTTGATCCTACTACTAGTGACTATTCTCTGTCTCCCAGTCTCTGTCTCTGTCTGCTTCTCTCTCTCTCCCCCTTCCTCCCCCTTCATTCCTCTCTGTCTACCATGAGGTAAAGAGTCATTGGAACAAGTTCCCTACACCATCCCTATCCAAACCCCAGTGATGTTGAGAGAAGAACAAGCATGTATGTATCCTTAATGTATCCTTGATGTTCTTGCTTACCCTATGTATTTATTCCTTCCCAGATGCTTTGAAGTAAACCAACACTCACACCATGGGAGAGAACCAACCCCTCACACTATTAGCAATACATTGCTGTGTTTGCAGACAGGGAGTCAAACAGAGCTGTCCTTGAGATATTCTACACACACAGCATTGTTTCAAAACAATGCTGAAACTCACAACCAAACATTGGGCAAGGTGTAGGGAGCCTTTTGGAAAAGTGGAGAGGGGGAAGGAGGAACTGGAAATGATAGGTGCTTCAGAAGACTAGCAAGAGAGCCAACTAACCAGGGCCAAGAGAGGCCTGCTGAGACTGAAGCACCAACAAAGAACCTTATATAGGCTGGACCTAGGCCCGCTACAAAGATGTAAATGATGGGCGACTCAGGTCTCATGTGAGTTCCTTAATAAGGGGATCAGGACTTTTCTCTGACATGGACTCTCTTGCCAGCTTTTCAGTTACTTTCCCCTGGAGGGACTGCCTTGCAAGGCCACATGGGATGAGACAAAGCTCAGCTCTGAAAAGACTTGATTACCTGGGGTGGATGGGAAGATGGTGCGCCATTGCTGAATAATAGGGGATGGGGAGGAGGAAGTGGAATGGAATATGGGACTGGAAGGTAAGGATGTCTGGAGCTGATACCAGGATATAAAATCAATAGTTAAATGCATTAATTAATTTAAATAAAGGCTCCACTCACTATCCATCCTATGTTTCCACAGTGATGTATTTTATTGCCAACATACTAAAATGAACAAGAACATGTGACTGTAAACTAAAACCACTGAAGCTGTAGCAAAAAAATAGATTCAGATGTTTTGTTACATTGTTGCAGAGATGGAATAAATACTGTATTTTTATTTCTGTTGTAACAAATTATCACAAGCCAGTTGATTTAAAACAGCCCAACTTAATGTGAGAGTTTGGTAGACCAGAAGTTTATGATCTCAAGCACAGGTGGTAGGAGAACTGCATTCCTCTGGAATATCTTAGTGAAAATCAATGTCTTTTTTTCTATTCCATCTTCTGGGAAGCCACCTGAATCATTAGCTATACTTCTCACATCTCTAGTCATTGAGTACTGTAGCCTCAGCCATCTGCAAGGGTCATACCCTCTTAGAAAGCCCTTTGTATTTCTCTTAGGCTTCTCTGCATAATCATGGACATTCTTCCCCTGTCAAGTTCTATGAGTTAATTATGTCCACAAACTGCAATGCCCAATTTTCCACAAGAGGCAACTCTCACTCTTTCCAGAAGACTGGGCTATAGAAATATTTGAGGGACCCACTTTTATTTCCCACAGATGGAAATAAACCTATCCTTTTATGTTCATATAACTGTTTGAACTACTTTTAATCTTGCATTTAACAATCATGCTAAGTTAGAATCCCAGAGGATGTTAAATTTTGGCTATCAATCCCATGTACAGAATCCCTAGCCTTCTCTCCCACTCAGTCAGCTCTTAATGCCTGTAAAAATGACAAAGATTCTATTCCTTAAACTGAGCTTTACCTCAAGATCCAGCTATACCTCTCCTATGCATATATCAGAAATATGACCAACTACACATCGAGGACATTGTCTCAACGATGTTCGCAGCAGCTTTGTTCATAATAACCAGAATCTGGAAACAACTTCGATGTCCCTCAACTGAGGAATGGATGCAGAAATTGTGGTACATTTATACAATGTAATAGTACTTAACAAATAAAAACAAGGAAATCATGAAATTTGCAAGCAAATGGATGGAACTACAAAAGATCACCCCGAATGAGGTAACCCAGAAGCAGAAAGACACACATGGTATATATTCACTTATAAGTGGATATTAGCCAAATAACATAGGATAAACATTAAAAATCTATAGTCCTAAAGAATCTAAACAAGAAGGAGAACCCTAGGAAAGATGATCAATCCTCATTCAGATGTATGAACAGCATAGACATTTGAAGTAGGAGAAGACAGGGAAAAGTACAGGAACCTACCACAGTGAGCCTCTAAAAGACTCTACTTATCAGAGTAACTAAGCAGATGCTGAGATTCAGAGCAAAACTTTGGACAGAGTGAAGGGAATCTTATGAAAGAAGAGGGAGACAGAAAGACCTAGAGGGGAGGGGACAGGAACTCCACAAGGAGACCAACAGAGCAAAATTATCTGGGCTCAGGGGGCCCTGCAAAGACTGACACTCCAACCAAGAACCATGCATGGGGAAGACCTAGACACCCTGCTCAGATGTAGCCAATAGGTAGCTCAGTGTCCAAGTGGATTACCTAGTAAGGGGAGCAGGGCCTATCTCTGGCATGAACTAAGCAGCCAGCTCTTTGATCATCTCCCCCGATGGAGGAACAGCCTTGCCAGGCCACAGAGAAAGAATGCAACCAGTCCTGATGAGACCTGATAGGCTAGGGTCAGATAGAAGGAGAGGAGGACCACCCCTCTCAGTGGACTAGGAGGGAGGTATAGGTAAAGAAGAGGGAGGGAGGGTGGTAATGGGAGGAGACAAGGACTAGATACAAATTTAAATACCAGATAGTTCTATTGTTATTTTGAAGTGAGTGATTCACAAACTCCTTTGTTTTTTAATTGTTTGTGAATAAAACCATTAAAATAAAATACACTTGGGCAAAAAGAAAAAAAAAAGAATGAATTGTAATAAATAATAAATAAATTTAAAAAAGAAAAAAAACAACTTTGAAAGAAAATATCATACTCTGCCACAGAAATTACAGCTGAGGTATAGGATCGGAAAGTAACTTTGCAAGGTATGGTTGTTCCCAGGTCAGATGGCTGGCAGGAACACGTGCTTTGACTGAGAGTTCTTTTTGAGGTAAAATCTAGAAAGTAAGATAATTGAGTTTGGAAAGCTTTCTAGAATTGGAAGATATGGTTGCATTTTCAGAAGCAAGTGTCTATCATAACTACTCAGGAAAAAAATATTAAAAAGGAATCAGTTATGTTCTTCATCTTTAAGCCTGATTGCTTTCCAGGATAGCATGTGGGTTGATGTCTCTTCTGACTCCTATAAAAGGGTTTAAACTGTCTCTAGACTGTAGATCAAACCATCCACTGTAAGAAACTTGTTTGGCACCTGGATTTAGGATAAGAGAAGAAATACGTCGGTAAGATAACGATGCTGATGTTCTCAGTTTCCGGGAATGTACAGTGGGACAACATAATGAGGCAACAAGCAGCGTCACAAATGTTTCTTTGAGGTTGTAAAATTCAATGTTGATTTTCCACGTATGAATTTTTTTTTCAATGAGCTCGGAATTTGTCAGTCTTTCCTGCTCTTTCCAAAATATTTTGTAGCTGAAAGTAAATATGAAATTAAGAAGAAAAAATCAAAAGAAAAAGTTGCTGAAAGAAATATACGTTATTTTAAAAAAATAAAGACACCATATTCTGAGTCCAAGCTTTATGCCTTTTGTTTCAAAGATTAACCACCATAACCTTCTGAAAAGATACTCCTCAGGCTGTTCAATTATCAAATAAAGAGTTTAAGCAAAATAAGTTAAATGGCATAAAAATTCAAGAAATATAAAGCATTTATTTCAGTGTCTGGAAACGTATTAAGGCAACTGATTATTATTATTATTTTTTTAAATCAACAGAATGGATTGCTAGTTAACCATCACAAAACACCAGTCATGAGGTTTTCTGAAACTACATTTGCTTTGACATGGGTGCTAGATTTTCTAAGGAAGCTGGGAAAATTTTAAATTAGGTTAGTTACTTGTGGCAAGATGGTTACAATTAATTAATTGATTGATTAAAGAATTAATTAAATTATTAATTTAATAATTAATTAATTAAGGAATCCTAACATGACTAAAGCCCGATTTTTTAAGGAATCAAAATATATCGTATTAAAATTTTGAATGTCTCATGCTTTCAAATATTACAAGAAAATCTTATCTCCACAATATTAAGCATATTTTGTAGTCATTAGTATTACAAGAAATAAGTGGCCACTTATAATTGGATCTCCAATAGTAGAAATTATAACATCCATTATATTTGAAGAGTGGTCACCATGCAATATGATTCCAAAAGAAAAAAAAATCAGTATTTGATGCAAGGATGCAACAAGTTTTAGTAGAAAAAGACATTAATGGCTAACTGTACATGGCAACACAGCAGAATTCATATGCCAGTATACATGGTCAATTATTATTATCCATAAGGTTGTCATGGAATGAGAGTGGCATTTGAATAAGTAGAATGAATAGAATTGAAAGACAATCAAATGTCTTCCATGATATGATTGGGCTTTATCCAGTCAAACTTTTTTTTTAATTTTATTTTTCTTATTAGTTACATTTTGTTAACTCTGTGTCCCAGCTGTATCCCGCTCCCTCATTCCCTCCCCAACCCCACACTCCCTCCCTGGTCTCCTCCCTGCCCCTTTCCAAGTCCACTGATAGGGGAGGACCTCCTTACCTTTCATTTGACCCTGTTTTATCAGGTATCTTCAGGGATGGCTGCAAAGTCCTCCTCTGTGGCCTAACAGGACTACTCTTCCCCTGGGGCGGGGGGGAGGTCAAAGAGCCTGCCCTTGAGATCCTGTTAGAAATAGTCCTTGTTCCCCTTACTTTGGGAAACTACTTGGTTACTGAGCTACCATGGGCCATATCCACCAGAAGTTCTAGGTTATATCCATAGATGGTCCTTGGTTGAGTGTCAGTCTCAGAAAAGACCCTGTGCCCAGATATATTTGGTCCTTGTAGAGCTCCTATCCTTTCCATATCATTCTTGAAAGCTATTTTACTTTCATTTTTGGAGGATAGCCTGTAAGACACAACTGTTCTAGTCAACCGAAGGCTTACCTATGGCACAGGGCTGATCCCTTGAGCAAAAAGAAAGCCTTACCAACAGAAAGTCTTTGGAGTCAAAGGGCAGATTGTCTACTTCTCAGCTTCCATCATCACATGTACCAATTCCTTAAAATAAAAACTTAGGAAAATACTATGAAATAAATTTTAACAAAACTTTAGTGTTTCTGTTTTTCCAGAGAACCTCCAGTAACAGACAGTGGAAAAGAAGTGACTTACATTCCAGAAATAAATCAGATAAATGACAAAGCAAGTGATTACAACCAAGCTACAGCACAGAGAGTGGAATGTCATGAAGGGAACGCTGTTCATCTGTGAGGCAGGAAAACTAGTATCACTTTAGCTTCAGAAGAAAGATCCTTAACTTTAAATTTTAGACATCAGAGCTCCCTAAGAAGTATTCATTAACATCCTCCATTTTCAAATAAGAACAACAAGGCCTGAACATCCGAAACATTGTTAATTAATATGTAAATTAGACTTTCTTTAGTATTCTTTTTAATCTGCTGCACACATCAGCTGCAATGTGATTGCCCCAGACCTAGCTCCTGCCTGAAACCACTCCTGTCAACTAATGAGATATTTGAGTACCCGTCTCTGACACATAAACAGAGTGCTAAAGGAAAAGTGCATTATTAATAAGTTTTCTAACTAAGGGCCCCTAACAGATTGTGCGCCATCAGTATTTCATGTGATTATACCTCATATGGAGTATCATATATATATAAGTGGGAGAGTAACATGTAAGCACGGTGTTTATATAACTCTAAAACATTACAATCAGCTAGGTGGTGAGTCAATTACTAGAAATTAACATTCTTCTAGGTGTTTCATATCCACAGCCCTCATGCTGGCCTCCTGCAGTATAGAGAAAGCTTCCCAATGGCTCCTCTGTGACTGAGTTTTATTGCCTCAATGATTTTGTTGCTTGTTGTAACCCAATATGTACGTTAGTATACCTTAAGGAATAGGTTGTCGTCCGATTTATTAGTTGGACTATCTTACGTCTTTCAATGGTAGGAAAAAATTTTATATTGACATATCCAGAGTTTTTATTGAAGTTATATTAGTCCTATCTATCAGAGATATGCTAGAAAATCTATAACTTCCACCAAAATGTTGCCCATGTGAGCAATTCAGTTTATGAAGTACAATCTTCTAAGGCAGGCTTAGGGCCTCGTGATTCATTTTTCAACCTATGTGATGTTTAATGATTTTGTCAAAATAAGAACTAATATGCAGTTCTATGTCCACATCAAATTATGCCATTCAATTTATTGCTTAAACTATGAAAAAAGACACCCAGGTATGGGGGTCTGAGGAGTGGGAAATAACTCCAGTCTATGTGATTCTTTTTCCCCTTTTGACACAGATATTTGTAGTGACTAAGAAGTTCTTTGGCTTATTATTACACTGGGAGGCTGTTGCAACATAGTAATGGCATTGCTTCATTACATCAAACATGTAGATATCTGTCTAGGGTACACTGTGGATCCAAAAATGATTATTAAGATATAAAACTATATAAAACAAAATTGTTAAAGGTGAAAGGTTTTATCACCTTGCTTAAACTAATCTTAGATTCCATTTTCTGAACTACTATACAGTAATAACGTACAGTGGTACTATACAGTAAAATACCAATATATAAATACATATATGTTTATCACAACTACCACAGATTATCAAGGAGCATTTTTTTTTTGCAGTATGTGTGTATATGTACCTGCCTTTTAAAAGTAAGGTTAATTCAATTCCTAAAGCTTTGCTTTGTTTTAAATATATTTGCTCAAAAATATATATCGCTACATATGATCAATAAATATAAAAGATGGCAATAAAGTAAATATGGATGTTCATTTAACAAATATGATTATAAAATTAAGCATAAAGTGGCCATCTAAATAATTACCAATATGCACTAGAAACAGGCTCTGGAATATGTGTAATTGTTTTCATACTTCTGAATGTGTAAGTGTTACCCCAGGAATAGGGTACAGTTCTGTGTCAGCTGACAGTATTTCTTATATTCATAGCTAGAGATGTCTAAAACTAGCCAAAAATATGCTCCAGGTCAGACACCTTGTCTCACACTCTTAGATATGTAGGTATTTAACCTTATTGTGTGACAGACGCCTTGTATCAACTGTTGTTAATCTGGCTAAAGGTAATAAAAGAAAATAAAACATTCAAAGACTGGTCCAGAACCCCACAGTTTCTTAGGTATCTTAGACTCATAATCAGTGTTTTCACATTTAAGGAAATTGTTTTTTGTTTGTTTGTTTTTTTATGTGTTATTTTGTGTGTGCGCAGGCATGAGCACACACACATAGAATGACAACCTTAATGGGACAAAATCACAGACACATGTCAGATTTAGAATTTATCACCACAATGTTCAGCACAAAACATCAATCTCCTTCTGTGTAAAAAACACTCTCATTAATCATTTTGCCTTTTCCCCATACAAGGCACATGGCTGGAAAAGAAAGGTCCACATTAAAGTGAAAATTTTAAATAAGGGCTTTGTTCACACATGACACGGGACAGATTCACTCCCGAAACCATCAGAACCACCTTATTTTACTACATTCCTGTGGGGAGTATATACAGACATGTCAGAATAGAATCTCAGGTGTTTGTCATTAATAATGTTATAAATGAAATGAATGTTGGAAATAGGGCAGGATGCTGTAAAAGCTACCATCAAACTGTGTTCACTGCTTTAAAAAATTCTTAGAACAGAGGAGATAGTAAAGGTTGATCCATTCAGTCCGACACTACAACTACAGAGCAAGACACGGAGCCTTAGTAGGGACAGGCAGAGGATACAGCAAGAGGTAAAAGGTGAAAGCAGCAGGGGAAGACAGATGAAACACTGTCATCTGCCCAGATTGTTACCTAAATGTTTCACTTCAGCAGGGATCAGAATTATGCTTCCCTAAATCTTAGATGGTTTGTTCACTTTTTACTTACATATGTGGAGACCAAAAGGTGCCAGATCTTTTTTTTAATTACACATTATTCACTTTGTATCCCCCCATAAGCACCCCCTCCTCCCTTCCAGATCCCACCCTTCCTCCCTCTTCTTCATGAATTCCAATCCCCAAGTCCACTGATAGGGGAGGTCCTCTTCTCCTTCCTTCTGATCTTAGTCTATCAGATCACATCAGGAGTGGTTGCATTGTCATTTTCTGTGGCCTGGTAAGGCTGCTCCCCCCTCAGGGGGAGGTGATCAAAGAGCAGGCAAATCAGATTATGTCAGAGGCAGTCCCTCTTCACATTACTATGTAACCCACTTAGACACTGAACTGCCATGGACTACATCTGTGCAGGGGTTCTAGGTTATCCCCATGCATGGTACTTGGTTGGAGTATTAGTCTCTGGGATGTTCCCTATGTTCAAATTTTCTGGTTCTGTTGCTCTCCTTGTGGGGTTCATGTCCTCTCCAGCTCTTACTATTTCCCACTTCTTACGTAAGATTCCATGCGCTCTGCCCAACAGTTGGCCATAAGTCTCAGCATCTGCTTTGATAGTCTGCAGGGCAGAGGCTTTCAGAGACCCTCGGTGGCAGGTTCCTAGGTTGTTTCCTGTTTTCTTCTTCTTCTGATGTCCAAGCTCTTTGCCTTTCAGGATGGGGATTGAGCATATTAGTCAGGGTCCTCTCTCTTGATTAGTTTCTTTAGATGTAGTTTTTAGTAGGTTTATCCTATGTTCTATGATTATATGTGTGAGTATATACCATGTGAATCTTTCTGCTTCTGGGACAGCTCACTCAGGTTGATCCTTTCCAGGTCCCACCATTTACCTGCAAATTTCATGATTTCCTTATTTTTCATTGCTGAGTAATATTCCATTGTGTAGATGTACCACAATTTCTGCATCAATTCTTCAGTTGAGGGGCATCTGGGTTGTTTCCAGCTTCTGGATATTACAAATAAAGCTGCTACAAATATGGTTGAGCAAATGTCCTTATTGTGTACTTGAGCCTCTTTTGGATATATGCCTAGGAGTGGTATGGCTGGATCTTGAGGAAGTGCTATTCCTAGTTGTCTGAGAAAGCACCAAATTGATTTCCAGAATGGTTGTACAAGTTTACATTCCAGCAGTGGAGGAGGGAACTGAACAGAGGACCCAGAAATAAACCCACACACTTATGGACACCTGATCTTTGAAAAAGATGCCAAAACCATACAACGGAGAAAAGATAGCATCTTCAACAAATGGTGCTGGTCTAACTGGATGTCTACATGTAGAAAAATGAAAATAGATCCATACTTATCACCCTGCACAAAACTAAAGTTCAAGTGGATCAAAGACCTCAACATAAAACCAGACACATTAAATAGGTTAGAAAAAAACATGGGGAATACCCTTGAACTCATGGGCACAAGAGACAACTTCCTGAACAGAACACCAACAGGACAGGCTCTAAGAGCAACAATCAATAAATGGGACCTCATGAAACTGAAAAGCTTCTGTAAAGCAAAGGACACCATCATCAAAACAAAAGGACTGCCTACAGATTGGGAAAGAATCTTCACCAACCCTTTATCTGACAGAGGACTAATATCCAGTATATATAAAGAACTAAAGAAGCTGAAAAATAGCAAACCAAGTAATCCAATTAAAAATTGGGGAACAGAGCTAAACAGAGAATTCTCCATATAGGAATATCGAATAGCAGAGAAACACTTAAAGAAATGCTCAACCTCATTATTCAATAGGGAAATGAAAATCAAAACGACCCTGAGATTTCACCTTACACCCATCAGAATGGCCAAGATGAAAATCTCAAGTGACAACACATGCTGGAGAGGTTGTGGAGAAAGGTGCCAGATCTTTTGAAGCTGAAGTTGTAGGTTGTTGGGAACCATTGAACATGGGTAATAAAATTCAAGTCAAACAGCCAGCACTCCTACCTGCTGAGCCATCATTCTAGCCCCAAGTCTGGGAACATTTGACAGTAAATTGATCAATGCTTTTTATTTCTGAAATAGGGTCTTCCTCTTAGCCCATTCAGACACTGAAGTCATGATCCTAATGCCTCTCCTTCCTCAGTGCTTAGATTACAGGTGTGATCTGTCATTCTCAGTTAGCATTTCTGGGATGATACACTAATAACGAAAACAAATCTACAGATTAATCTGAAATTTACTTTCTTTTCTATTTTTTTCCCCAAGTAGTCTAAGTACACTAATAAAACTACCTGTCTGGGTAAATAAGTGTTTAACTTTTGATTAACACTTGTTAATTTTTCCAACATATTGATGTGTAGTTTCCATGTGAGGTTGAATAATTTATATTTTAAAAAATGTTTAACTTGAAGGAACATAAACAAAGACTTGATACAGATATAGTAAAAGTCATGAAAGTGCAATATAACTATTGAACTTTAAAAAATGTGCACATGGTTAAGGCAGGTAAAACAGTAAATCGCTTAAATCTCTAACTCACTTTCTGAACTATTCTGATTCAAGTTATTCTAATAATTGAGAGAGTAGTTAATATTTTGTAGTAAAACACAAGGAGCAGTAAGGAAAAAAGTAACATATTTTTTTCTTGCATAATTTCTGGTCATCTATTGAACAACAAGCCTTAGCTTTAGAGATGAAGAAGGGTTATTTTTTTTTCATCACTTCTCCCTATCACCATTAGAACATTTGTTCTTATTCATTCAGTCACTGATTACATAAAAAGGGGGGACTGGAAAGATGGCTCAGAGGTTAAGAGCAATGACTGCTCTTCCAGAGGTCCTGAGTTCAATTCCCAGCAACCACATGGTGGCTCACAGCCGTCTATAATGAAATCTGGTGCAGGTGTACTTTCACACAGGACATTGTATACATAATAAATAAATCTTAAAAAAAGAAAAAAAAACTCTTTGTAGCTAGTTTTATTACAGATAGATTCCATTCCAATGACAATGGAATGATTGTCATTCCATTCCATGACAACCACAGGCTGTCAATAATAGCATGAGGTCACTAACATGATGTCCACTTCTTGTTTCCATGGTAGATCCAGGTGTTCATATCTAGAATGTTTTTTCTCCATTTGAAATATGAGCATATCCTCCTATCATTCTTTCACATTGGCTTTATCATTTTGATTATTACTATGTTGTTGTAAATTTAAAAAATGTCAGTCTATAGAATGTTTATCATTAGCACTATGGTTATCAAGGTGGTATTATTTAACACACTATCACAAATAAGAAGACAGAGACACCTGTGGGATTTTATAAATGCTTTATTTACCTTGGGATGGGAAGATATTTCACCTACATTAGTTAAATATTCTCAGTATCCATATCCCAGCCTCCATCAATGCCATCTGCTTTCATCCTTCTCATCTGTACTATCTTTCATCCACAATCCCATGGTACTTGTTTTTATTCTATATCTGGGCCTTTTCACACTAACATTGGAGTCCTTCTTTCCATTTCCATGTGGTTCCCTCTCCATGCTAACCCAACATGGCATCCTCTTTCCTCCTCTCTTCCCTTCTGTCTGTTTTCCATCATTCTCTCTTGAACCCCAACCCCCCAGAACCTTAGCCACATCTACCCCTTTTGCTAGGCCATTTAATCCACAATCAGGTATGCCTTAGGCAGGTTTACAAAAGAAAGGAAGATATAACCATATTTTGAGAGCTAGTAACATGCAACAGACAAACCTCCAACATTCCTACTAAATATTATCCTTTGTTTACAATATTATAAAAAGAATGTTACCAGAGTTAAGTTCATTTGTTTCAGATCTAGCAATATTGTTTTAGGAATGAAAGGACATCAACTGAGCTTTGATATTGAAATATTTTCTATATTTGCTTCAACCCAATATTATTCTAATTCTGTGTGGTTGTCTATTGAGAATTCCAAAGATTACTCTTTCTTTTCCCATGAAAGCACTTGTAATATAATAAATAATAAAATAATAAATAATAAAGTAATAACTAAAACAAGAATAAATAATGAAATACCCTCATGATAATCATCTCTTTTAGTCCTGTGTGTGATATTATGCAAATACTAACAAAAAGGTAGTCTACCATTTTGAAGAAGCATATAGTCTCATGAATATTCTGTATATTGTTCATATACCAAAAGCAAGATGACAAATAAAGGTATCATATGGATCAAAGAAGATTAGGCGTATTGATTACATAGATATCTATCTTCATGACATAGATATCTATCTTCATGACATATTTAAAGAAGAGAAATAAATTACAATAATAATAGTAATAATATTGAACTATTTGAGCCTGAACAAGGAGTTAATATCTTAAAAAATTAGATTAAAAAGTTCCTAAAATCCTTTCTCATTTTTTGTCTCCCAACATATTATGGCCACACATGTATGTGATATTAATACTTTGTTACTGCTGGAAGAAGTGAGATGGAATATAAGTGTATACAGGGAAAATACTCATGAAAATACTCATTGACTCTGCATCGACCCTGTGTATGAGTTAGTTCTCCAGATTATAGATTATATCTTAGCTAAATCACAAAAATGGAACCCTCTGTACTACAGGAAAAAAAAGACTGCTTTCCGTGTTTTATAACACTATCTTTGTTTATTAAGGGCTGTACTTAAACACTAGTAATGGACAACAGTCTCATACTAAGAGAAGCCATTCAGCCAGTGGAAAGCAAAGAGGACAGAGGGAGTCTGTCATGTGTCTGCCTGTGAAGCTATTTGAAGCCATTCTGCCTTAGAGAACTCTTTCTGACAAGCCAGTCCTTCTTAAATTTGCATACAAATTACTAGATGTTGACTCTAAGTTGAGGCCTGAAAGTTGCCCTTTCTGACAAGCTTTTTTTGTGAGAATGATTCTGCTAGTTCCCAGACCCTGTTTGACAAGTTAATCCAATTCCATGAATAACAGAAACTGACATATTGGAAGCTTACCAAATTTTCTAATCTAGCTTTTTATTATACTACCATGTCCTTTTCTTATTTTACCCAGTAAGTGTTTATTAAGCGCCTGTGATGTTTCAGGCACTGTAAAGTTTCCTGGGCATTCAGTAGTGATTTTTCTTCCTGTACTAGAATAAGGGTGCAAGCAACTGTCAGCCTTCACTCATACTAAGTCACCAGATTGAAGATGCTATTTTTTTTTCAATTTAGAGCAGTATGTGAAGACAATTGTTTAAAGGAAGGGCATGATAATTATTGCTGGAAAGTGTGAGTGAGGGAAGAAAACTAAAACAAATGCTACGGATACACAAGTAAAATCAGGCCTTTGGGTAATTTTTTTCATCACAGTGCTTTATGCTTGCATAATATGTGTTCTTGAAGACTTTACAAGAAATATGAAAAAGCAATAGTTTGACAAAAGCACAGGGGAGAAAAAGAGAATATAATTCAAAATAAATGTCCATTCCTTATCTGAATAAAAGCAGCTAAAAATCAGTTACAGACAAAGGGGATGGACATTGGAAGGAGAAAACAGGAAACAGGACAGGAGCCTAACACAGAGGTCCTCTGAAAGACTCTACCCAGCAGTGTATCAAAGCAGATGCTGAGACTCATAATGAAACTTTGGGCAGAGTGCAGGGAATCTATGAAAGAAGGGGAAGATAGTAAGACCTGGAGAGGACAGGAGCTTTACAAGGAGAGCAACAGAACCAAAATACCCAGGCACAGGAGTCTTTTCTGAGACTGATATTCCAACCAACTACCATGCATGGAGATAATCTAGAACTGTTGCTC
Organism: Meriones unguiculatus; assembly: GCF_030254825.1. NCBI lineage: Eukaryota > Metazoa > Chordata > Mammalia > Rodentia > Muridae > Meriones > Meriones unguiculatus. The sequence goes on from NC_083358.1 coordinate 30,243,844, forward strand.
AGATGTAGCCCATTGGAGTGGAGTATCCAAATGAGTTTCCTAGTAAGGGGAACAGGGACTGTCTCTGACATGAACCAAGTGGCTGGCTCTTTGACCACCCCCTCCCCCTCGAGGGTGGAAAAACATCCTTGCAAGGTCAATGCATCCAGTCCTGATGAGACCTGATAAACTAGGGTTAGATGGAAGGGGAAGAGGATCTCCCCTATGAATGGACTTGGAAAGGGGAATGGGAGGAGATGAGGGAGTGAAGGTGGGATGGGAGAGAATAAGGGAAGGGGCTACAACTGTGATACAAAGTGAATAAACTGTAATGAATATAAAAAATAAAAATTTTTAAAAATTGAAAAATCAGTTCAAGATACAAATTTTCATGAACTCCTATGGTCATGAAAATGATGCCACTCTCTTTAAATTTCTGTCTGTCACAATTTAATTACCACCAAATAATCAGTATCTAATCCTTAAAAACAAGCAAAATCATATGAGACCCAAGTGCTTCTCTATATATGGAAGCAAGAAAAGAAGAACTAAGAGGCTATACTCTGTTGGTAGCAAATCTGCCAATAATCTTGAATAGGATTGTTCAATGACCAAAAGAATAAATATATATGTATACATACATACATGCATACACACATATACATGCTCACATGTTCAGCTCTCTGTCTTATTCTCTGTCTCTCTATCTCTCTGTCTCTGTCTCTGTCTCTCTCTCTCTCTTCTCTCTCTCTCTCTCTCTCACACACACACACACACACATACACACACACAGACCAAAGCCAAAACTTAGATCAAGCATTTGAAACTTTTAGGGAGAACTTCAAAAACTATATCAGACTTGAGCAGAGATGTGTTGTTACTTGAAATCTGTTTTCACAGATGCAAAATCTTTGATAAGGAGCCCTATTACCTAAGGAATAGGGGAGCAGAATAGATACTTATAGATGGATGGTGGGGAGGGGTGATTGGAACAGAAGAATCAACAAGAGAGAGAGATAAAAAAGAAGGGATAGGGGTAGGGATATTGTAAAGGACTTGTAAGACTAAGGGCCATTTGAGGGGTTTTATGGAAATATACAGCAGTAAAGGCTCCTTTAATATATATACATGTTTGAAAGAAATCTTGATGGAATCAACAAATAACAGAGGAGACAAAGTCCAAGGTGGACACTCTTCTCTCCAAATAAAACCTCCAGTACCAAGATTGAGTTATGTATAATTGAGTCATTGGCCAAAGGGACTCCATGGGAACTCCCAAATAATGAACAATATTGCCAATGATATTGGGTGCTTTCCACGAAGTAATGGAGACAATACTGAAGACAATACCTACAAAAACTCATTGAAAAAGGATAAGTTAGGCTGATGTCTTCCTAGAGTCTTAATCTCTACTGACTAGAATTCATGGTACAGTGTAGAGGGTACAGTGCACACTCTTAGAGGAGAATGGTTCACACTACCTATAGGTAAACCCTTTTGTCTTTAACATTGACCAACAAGGTTTGCTAGTGCTGTCGTGGAGTACAGCTTGCAGGGGTAATCAACCAATATCAGACTGGATTTAATATCCACTTCAAGAGTTGCAGGCCATGCATGAACTGCTTGGGTGGCCAAGAAGCTCAGACTAGATAGTTCATTGACCTAAAATAAAACAAAATATTATTGTTTTGCTAGAGAAACTTAAATTTTAAATGACCACCAAAAAGCAATTCCTTCATTTGATGAATAGTATTCTCAGGGAAATTTACTTTAACTTCGTCTCGTTATAAAATGTTGGTTGTTTTTCTGCATCACAGGAAAAAAATCATCCTCCTTTGCAGTGGTTTGGAGTACTAAGGAGAAATCAGAATAGGATAACTAAGTGTACATGCTACATCAAATACCCATAGTGAACAAGCCAGTTTCAACTTTTTGTACTTGAGGTAACTTATTTATCAATGTTTTAGAACTTTCACACATATAATGGATAGGTAGCTATACACTTAGGAATATTCTGAGCAATCAATTACATTTCATACCTGAGTATCTAGTAAAATTACTTCTATATAGTATGTACAAAATTAGATTTAGAGTGAGAATTATAATATTAAATTTTGTTACCATTTTTCCTAAAGCATAGTCAAGAATTAGAATTACAACATGTCTAGAGTTGTTTTGTATTGTTAATGAAGAGGGAAGGTCAACATTACTGAAATGTATTTGCTGAGCAGAACTTCTTTAGGAAGATATATATTTAATAAAATAGAAAAAAGTTCATCTTCAGGGTTCATTATTACCAGGATGCTGAAAATTGTGGTCAGATAGTCTTGTCTTGATACAACAGACAAAGTGAGATATTTTCTTCACCACTGGATAATACTTTGCTATATGTTTTTTTTTTCCTCTCTACTAATCTAGATTTTTAATGCCCACTTAGTTAGACTTGAGACACTCTAGATAGGTTTGGAAACAGCTAAAAATTATATCTGGACCTCACAATATATTTACATAGTAAATGACTATTATTGCTAGCCATCTCAATGTATGAATGACTTCCAAACTATCACCATGTGAAAATATAGGCTGAATAATGGGTGATTGTTATCCATCCATTAATGAAGGGGAGAGTTGAAGACAGCAGAATCCCAGAATCTTGCCAGATAATCAGTGTAACTAAAACCATATTCTCTGGGATTAGAAAAAAGTCTCTTTATTAAAAAAATAAAAATGAGGAACAGTGATAGAGGAAGATATCTCTTAACCTCTTGCCTCTACGTGCAACCACAGGAATGAATGGACCTACACATGTATACAGCATACATGTAAAGACAAACATGCAGACAAACACACACACACACAAACCTGAGTTCCTTTTAAAATGTGAAATTATTTTGCACTTTGTAATATTCATAATACTTACAACTTTGTTGTGATCTTTTGTTCGTCTAAATAAATTCTTCTGTACAAAAATATTTTCTCAATTGAGTGTTCTTTATCTTGAAGCTTCAGCCATAGTTGGCTCAAGACCTCCTGATTATACATAGGCTATCTTCTGACTGTATGGACTTTAGAGACTCTTTTAAGCATTTGAACATGAGCTCTAGCTCAAAAATTTAGTTTGCCTTTGAAACGCAGAGATGGTAAACATGAGGAAAATACAACATCACACAACATGTTCCACTGGCTTTTTACTTTCTTTAGGGGATTCTTTGAACAATTTTACCCAAGGCTACAATTGCAAACCCAGGGAAGAGTATCCTCTCTTGACTTGTCAGAGCTACCAGGAGGGCTCTTTGGGAAAAAAGGAACAGCATGAAGAACAAAGATATGAATACACAAACAGATTGCAAAAACACAAGAATTCAAAAAGAGGTTGAAAGCAAAGCCATAAAGAAACCCTTGGGAATAAGAATACTGGAATTATTTTTAAAGCTTAAAAAATTCTGCATTTTAGTCTACTCCCATTATCTTCATATATGATCACATTAAAAAATGGCTTATGTATCAAATACATTTTTCATGGTAACAATATGCAAGTATCTTAGTGACGGGCTATGCTATCATGCTGGGCAAATACATGTGGGTGTATAACTAGTATGAGGGACAACCACAAGCCTGCAAATATCATAGATGTAGGTCTCAAGGCAAATGTGTATGTCAAGCTTTGGAATATTAATAGCATATAGAGTTTCTTTTAGTAGAGTAAGTTTAGAGGGCAAATATACAAAGAAGTCAAGAAATAACTCAAGCACAAATATATATAATTTTGTAGGTGGAATGATGACATCATCATGATCACTTTTGTGTCTGAATACCATTGTGGTCATGACTCTCAATTGCATTCATCTGGGATCCAAGTTGTCAAGGACATTATCCTGTGTGGGAGAGTTCTGCTTTTTAACTATCATGTACTGTCCAACAGATAATGAACTGACATGTCATGGTCAGACAAGGATAGGACTCTGAAAACTGGAGTCCAGGGAGCTCTCTTTCCTGTAGGCTTTCTACTGCAGTTGGTTAAACTGGTAGTCTTACAGCTGCACACAGGAAAACTATGAATTCTATAGTTGGGTAGAGGTAGCCTTCTTCCTGCTGAGATCTAACTTTTTGCTTGTCATCTATCAAATGTATCATATTGCTAACATCTAGACTGGGAATGACTGCTACAACTCTCAGGCCAGGAAGTCATTGTCCAGATATAGCCAACTATGGCCCTTGATACTCATGTCCTTGTTCTTTCCAGTGAGGAGTGTAGCATAAGCCATAGGAGGGAGAAAAAAGGAATGATTTTGTGAGCCTACAAGAAAAGGCAAGAGACTAGTAGATGCAAGCCCATTCTGAGTACCCAAAATAAGATAAGTACCTAAGAGCCATAGTTCTGACATCTAGCTACATCTTCCACCATCCTTTTAGATTTAAATTATAAAACAAAGATTCAAAGATAAAGTTCATAGCAACTGAAAAATATTGAACTCCAAGCATAAGATTCTTCTGTGGAAATGTAATAACTATTTGGGTCACAAGGGTGGGAAGACAGGTCTCAGTGATAGAGACTAACTATAAGACGATTAGGAAGTTTTCCCTAAAAGGTGAGGTATGAGGGTCTCAGAGAATGAAAACTCCATTCTTATTGTCATAACTTTTGCACTTGTGGTTTAATTGTGAAATTTATCCTACATGTTCATGTATTTGCACAGTTTTCTCTAGCTGGCAGTAAAGGTTTTGGAGGTGGAAGGGCTTTAAGAAAATGTGACCAATATGGAGAAAGCAGATTGCTGCAGAAAGCAAGGTGTTAAGAGTTGTAGGCTGGTCCAGTTTCCACTTGAGCTCCCTGATCAAACTATATCTAACAACTTTTGAATATATGCTCAGGGATAGTATACCTGAATATTGAGGTATAGCTAGTGCCAATTTTCTGAAATAGCACGAGATTGTTTTCCAAAGCATTTGTGTAAGTTTGTATTCCCACTTGGGGATATGTGAAGATATGGAAGAGTGTTGTTCCCCTTTTTCCATATCCTTATCAGCATGTGCTGTCACTTAAGTTTTTGATCTTAGACATTCTGACTGGAATCTGACACCATACAACAAGAGCACTTGCTCAACTATGTTCATAACAGCTTTATTCATAATAAACCTAGAAAACCTGAAAACAACCTAGATGTCCCTCACCTGAAGAATGGATAAAGAAACTGTGGTTCGATTACACAATGGAATACTACTCAACTATTAAAAACAAGGAAATCATGAAATTTATAGGCAAATGGATATAATTAGTAAAGGTCTTTTTGAGTGAGGTAACCCAGACCCAGAAAGGCACATATGATATGTACTCACTCATAAGCATATTTTAGCCTTATTACAGGATAGACATACTACAATTCACAGATCCAAAGAAAAGAAGTAACAAATGGAGCCCAAAGAAGGATGGTTAAATCTTACTCAGAAGGAGAACTAGAAAAAACAGCACAAGGGGTTGAAGAGAGGGGTAAAGGTAGAAAGAGGAGAGTAAAGACAAATGAGGATGGAGACTGGACATGGGGAGAGCAGGGGAAAGAGGACAGAGGGCCTACAGAGAGAAGAGAAACCATGGGCAGGGTCATCTCCCTGATAAGCTGGATACTTAAGACAAAGTGAGCTTCTGGGAGGATATGGGAGTGACCCCAGCTGAGACTCCTAGCAGCAGGGGTCATTGAGACAGAAAATGTCCAATCCTCATTCAGAAGGGCAAATGCAGCTGGACAGGACTCCTAGTGGAGGGAAGGGCATACCCACAAAAAAATTCACCCACAATTTACTATGCCTTCAAGATGTGCAGATATACAGATAGAGCAGAGACTGAGGAAACACCCAACCAATGCCTGGCTCAACCTGAAACTCACCCCAAGGAGCAGAGCCAACCCCTAATACCATTAACAATGCTTGGCTCTACTTACAGACAGGAGCCTAGCATAGCTGTCCTCTGAGAGGCTTCTCCTAGCAGCAGATCAAAACAGAGACTGAGGTTCACAGACAAACATTGAGTGAAGTATAGGGAGTCTTGTAGAAAAATGGGGAGAAGGATGGAAGGACCTGGAGGTGGCAGGAGGGCCACAAGAAGACCAATAAATCCAACTAACCAAGGTCACAGGGACATCAGAGACTGGAGCTCAAGCAAGAACCTTGCAGAGACTGGATCGAGGCTCCCTATAGAGATATTACCAATGAGAACTTCATGTAGGTTCCCTAGGAAGAAGAGCAAGAACTGTCTCTAAAATGGACTCTGTTACCGGTTTTATGATCATTTTCTCCTGACAGGGCTCCCTCACCAGACCACAGGCAAAGAGGATGCTCTTAGTCCTGATGCAACTTAATGACCTGGGGTGGGTTGGCAGGGTATATCCCATTTTCTGAGGAATAGGGGAAGGGAGGGTGAGACTGGGAGGAGAGGAAGAAGGGGGGTACAATCACAATGTAAAGTGAATAAATAAATATATTAATTAAAAATTATATGTAGCAAGGCTCAATACATGCTTCCTCTCCACCAGCTGCAAGCCATCCCTGCTCCATAGCTCTCTGACCTTGATGAACTGTATCTCCTCAAACAAGAGGTCACAATAAAACATTCCTCCTTTTAGTTGAGTCATCTTGGTGTTTTGTCAGAGTAACAAGAAAAGGAGCTAGCCCACCATTTTAATAACAAAAAAGCTAAATCTATTGGTGACAAATTAATACAAATTAGGACCCCCCAAGCTTCTGTTTTAAACCTTGTTCTATATCTGCTTTTATTTGGGAAGGTTTTCCTTGCAGAATAGATTAGGCATTGAATAGATAGGAACTGGAAATAGTGTTCGGATAAAAGGTATTCATAATATTGGAAAGAAAAATTGTCAAAAGCTTCAGGTATTTTCTTTATGCATTCAAAATGAATACAATCATAGCCAGAAAACTCAAATGTGGAGTTGCATAAAGTAGTTGTTGTTTTATTTGTACTTGGTTTCATGTCATCAGCACAATAATAGCCCCTATCAATAGTGATCTCCTCAAAATGAAGGATCCTTTTGTAAATTCCTAATTCTTTGTTTTCCTTATATATTTCTTTGTGGCTTGTAATCCTAGATACTCCAAGATTAGACAATCATGAATTTTCATAGTTGTGCAAACCTATCATGTTTATGTATGAGGGCCCTTATCATTTCAACATACTTTTTTCTCCTTATAAACCTGAAACAGTAAGGCTGTAATCAAAGTCTAACTGAGGAGCCCACTTCTCTGGAAATAGACTGCCCACCAGAGGTAGCAGAATGAAATTTATTCTGTATTACAAGTAAAGCCTAGTACAAAGGGCCTCTGAAAGACTCTACTCAGCAGGGTATCAATACAGATGCTGAGGCTCATAGCCAAACTTTAGGCACAGTGCAAGGAATCTTATGAAGGAAGGGAGAGATAGAAAGACCTGGAGGGACCAGGTTCTCCACAAGGAGACCAACAGAACCAAAAAATCTGGGCCCAGGGGTCTTTTCTGATACTGATACTCAAACCAAGGACTATGCATGGAGATAACCTAAAACCCTGCATAGATGTAGTCCATGGCAGCTCAGTCTACAAGTGGGTTCCCTAGAAATGGGCACAGGGACTGCCTCTGACATGAACTCAGTGGCTGGCTCTTTGATCACCTCCGCTTGATGAGGGAGCAGCTTTACCAGGCCACAGAGGAAGACAATGCATCCAGTCCTGATGAGACTTGATAGGCTAGGGTCAGATGGAAAGGGAAAAGGACCTCCTCTACCAGTGGACTTGGGGAAGGGTATGGGAGGAGAAGATGGAGAGAGGGTGGGATTGGAAGTGACCAGGGAGGGGGTTACAGCTGGGATACAAAGTGAATAAACTGTAATCAATAAAAATTAATAAATTTAAAAAAGTAAATTCATTGATGATATTCAGTTCATTGTCCATATTTTCTCAAGTTTATGCCAGTTTTCAATGAAATTATTTTTATATGGATTAAATAATCTTAAGTTCCAAGATAATTAATAATGTGTAATTATTATTATTATATAATTATTATTACTGTCTTATGTGATACATCCTGACCATAGTTTTGCTTCGTTCCCCTACTTCTTCAAATTCTTAACTCCTCTTTTCCCCAGATACACTTCTTCTTCATTTCCCTTTAAAAAAGTGCAGTCTTCCTTAATTATTTAGTATATACTCATTTAATACTTGCTGACTTCTAAACTTTTATCAGGGTACTGTTCAGAAACAATATCCTTTTGCTTGAAGAACTACACTTCATACTTTTTTAAAGTTTATTTTATAAAAACTCCAGACAAATGCATCAAACAGACTCTATTCTTGGGAGTTGAACAGAAAAACAAATAAGAAAGTGCCTGTGACCGTGGGCCATTATGATTTGGGAGGTTTTTTTTTCCATCAACATTTCCAATTAATGTTAAAGAAAACCTATTTGTCTTGGACAATCATGTCAGTGGTTTATTTCATTCTCTAAAAGACTAGAATTTGACTCTAGAGAGTCAGAATCAGACTGACAGAAGACAATAAAATAAACCATTTCTCTTTTTTCATCTCCAGTTTAAGAAATGAAATATACATCAAGCAGAGTTTTGAGTTCTGTATTTCTGTCTAGTTATTATGCCCATCAGGTACCCATAGAAGCAAATAAGATGAACAGCAACCACAGGAAAGCAAATCAAAACAAAAGGCACTGCTGATAGAAAGACATGCCCAAAAACCTAACACATGTGAATTATTTAAAATCACAGACTTGTTTATATGGCATACTTCTCAGACTGAGCATTTTACATTTTGGGAATAATAGGTATACCTTGGCATTTGTCCTTTGTCTAGCTTCTTTAAACCAGGATAATGACCTCCAGGTTAGTGCATGTTGTCACACAACACAGGTAATGGTCAACAACAACACCCCATTGTATGCTTACAATACATGTATTTTTCTAGTTTCCCATCAGTAAATGTAAGTGGTCTCTACATTTTCACAATCATAAACAATGGTGTAGTGGCCATAGATATGTTATGAATTTTTTCAAGACTAATTTGATTGAAATTTGGATTTACATCTGGGTTCCTGAGTCACATGTTAGTACTTTTTTAATATTATTATTTATAATTTATTCACTTTGTATCATAATTGTAGCCCCATCCCAATTCTCCTTCCAGTACCACCCTCCCTCCCTCTTCCTTTCTTATCCCTCTTTCCTAGTTCATTGATAGTGGAAGTCTTCCTCCCCTACTGTGTGACTCAGGTCCTATCAGGACTGCCTGGATCATCTTCCTCTGTGAGCTACCTAGGTCACCCCACCAGAGAGAAGTGATCAAGGAGAAGGCAACCAAGTTGATGTCAGAGACTGGCTCTTCTCTTCTTACTAGGAAACCCACACAGAGACTAAGCTGTCTATGGGCTACATCTGAGCAGGGCGTCTAGTTACTCTCTGTGTATGGTCTTTGGTCTAATCATCAGTCTCTGCAGTCCTCCCTGGGTGCTCCTTGTTGATTTTACATACTAAAATCAACAGACAGACCTAAAGAAGCTAAACAACAAGAAGGACCCTGGGCAAGATGCTTCATTCTCATTCAGAAGGGAAAACAGGATAGACACTGAAAGCTGTAGAAGAGAGGAAACAGGGAGGACCCTACAACAGATGTCCTCTAAAAGACTCAGTGCAGCAGGGGATCAAAGCAGATGCAGAGACTCACAACCAAACTTTGGACAGATACAGGGAGTCTTACTGAAAAGGGAGGATATAAAAGGATCCAGAGGGGACAGGAGACACACAAGGAGAGCAACAAAAACATATCTTAGTTCTTTGGCCAATGTTACAAAGAGAAATCTCAGGTATGAGACTTATTATACTATTCCTTTGTATTTTAGTGATGATTATTGGTGACGAGTCATCCTTTCTTGGCAAGTTGTTTGTCTTCTTTTTTTTTTAAATTTCTTTTTTTTTATTAATTACACTTTATTCACTTTGTATCCCCCATAAGTCCCTCCCTTTATTATTATTTAATCAGTTTTGTGACCATATTACCATCAAGAATGTTTGTAAATTTCTGTCATTGTTGCCATTTTGCTACTGAGCTGAAAAAAAGTACTTGATATGTTTCAAAACTTCACCACTTTAACTTTAGCACAATTATGGCTTACAAACTGTATGTGTAAAGTGTGTGTGTGTGTGTGTGTGTGTGTGCACATGCACATGTGTGAATAGTCTAGAGTCCTAAATAGCTCTTTTAATTAAATTTTTATATTTTTACATTGATTACATTTTATTCGCTTTGTATCCCAGATGTAGCCCCCTCCCTCATTACCTTACAATCCCACCCTTCTTCCCTCATCTGTTCCCATGTGGGTCTCTAAATATCTTTTGTTTCTGTTATCTGTGCTTTTGATTTTTTTTTACTGTTACTGTTCAAGAAATTAACGTTAAGAACACTGTCAAGAAATCTTCTTTATACTTTGTTCTAAAAGCCATAAGATTTCTGATTCTAAGTTTTGCCTTCAAAATACATTAAATTGGGGCCTGGAGAAATAGCACTGTGGTAATATCCCTAGTTGCTCTTGCACAGACTTAGATTCAACTACCTTCGTAGCGGCTCACAAGCATCCTGCTATTCCAAGTCCAGAGATCTGATGACTTCTCCTGACCTATACAGTTACCAGGCAAACATATGACACACATGCATACATCCAGGCAGGCAAAATACTCATACACATATAAATAATGTAAAATTATGATTATCTTGTAGTTTTGTGTATGATGTAAGACAAGAGTTCAACTTTCTGAGTTTTTCATCTGTATATTCAATTTTCCCAATACCATTTACTGGAAAGTCCATCATTTTATTATTACCTATTGCTGGAACCCTTGTCATGACCATTTTCTTTTTATGTACATGAGATTACATTGGGACTCTGTACCATGATGTATCATCTATAATACCTGTTTTAATTCCACTGTTATAATATTTTAATTCTTATGGGTTTGGAAGATATTTTGAAGCCAGAAAATGTAACACTTTTTACTTTATATTTCTTAATCAAGATTGCTTTAGCTTTTCATGGATTTTTGTAGTGCCATATAATTTCAGAATTCTCTTCAATTTTTGTACAACATGCCATTGTGCCTTGTATAGACATTACATTGAATATACACATTGCTTTGGGAAGTGTGGGTATTATAACTGTTAGGTTTTCTAATCCACAAACAAGAATTTTCCATTTATTTGGTTCTAATTTGACTGAAAACTGGTACCTACTGTTTGGTGGTCTAGTTATTTCTTTATTTGTTTACTTCTAAGTATTGATTTTTTTTTATGTCATCACAAGTGAAAACCTTACCTATTCAGGTGGCTTATTGCTGTAATTGGTGTGACTAAATACTAAATAGTTAGCTCTTACAAACTTAGGCGTCTAAAAGTCATGTCTGACAGTGTGTGATCATTTGTAGAGTCTTTTCAGTGTTCCACATAGTATATAATACCATCTATAAACAAATCACTTCATTTTGTGCTTTATGATAAGAATTACTTTTTTTCCCTGACCTCATCACTGCAGGTAGAATTCCCAGTTCCATGCTGCAAAGAAGGGTTGATGTGACCTTTTTTTTTCCTTGAGGTGGTTCTCTCTTACAAGAAATTTTTTATATTTTTCTCAGTGAGTATGATGTTCATTTTGAGATTTTAATCTATAATTTGTATTATGTTGTGCCACATCCTTTCCATACATTCATTCTGCATAGAAACAGAAGCAATGATATATGTAGAGAAAGAGCTATATTATGAGAACTGACTCATGGGATTATGAAGAACAGGAAATCCCAAGGTAAGTATTGTCTTGCTAGAGAACAATGTAGAAGATCTAGCTCATTCCAAATTCAAGAGCTTACAAATAATTGAAGGGAGTTGAAGATAGAGAAACTGGGAATTACTGGGAACCAGAAATTATGTGGCTCCAAGTAAAAGAACACAGATATTCTGTTCAAAAAGCAGAGGCTGACCCCCAACTCCCAAATGTTTTGTTCTAGCTGGACCTCAATAAGGCACCTGATGATTACTCACCTTGGTGAAGTTGTGTTGTCATTATTTGATATAATTGTTTAAATGTACATCTCTATCGCAATCACTTGGTGGAAACAATGTGCAGACTCTGACTCAATCACCTAATAATCCATCAGAGCACTCATGGTGACACATAAAATCAATATTTTTGAGTCTAATTGTTTTGAGATCTTGGAATATCTTGTCCATCAATGTTATCATTTCACAAATATTAATATTTACTGAGGAGAGGATTAAAAGGGTGAATCTTTTTTTTTTAAGTTTCATTTTCTGATACTGACATTGTTCTACTTAATTCTGGTAAGCAAAATGATAACATCAAAAACATTTTTAATGTTCAAAATAAATGAATGCTGTAACATTAAAAGTGTTTGTGGCTTAGGCCCTTTACGTATATGTAACAGATATGCAACATGGTCTTCAGGTGGAATTCCTAACAGCTGGAGCAGGGGCTGTCTCTGACTCTGTTGCCTGCCTATGGATCCCTGCCTATGATTTCCCAAACTTGGCAGCCTGTCTAGCCTCAGTAGAAGAAGATGCACCTAGCTCTACTGCAATTTGATATGCCAAGGCTGCTTGATACCATGGGAGGTCTTCCCTATTTTGAGGAGAAAGGAAGGAGTTGGGTAGGTAGAGGGGAGGGGAGAAGGAGGGAATGAGAGGAGAAGAGGAAGGGGAAGCTAGAGCTCTGATTGGGATGTAAAGTAAATAAGTAAATTAATCAATATAAAAAAGTTTCTAGGTTTTATAGAGAACATACTATTAGGGGCAAATAACATAGAGGTCTCAGAGTTACTTTGCTTTTGTATTATAAAAACAAAGTTATGAGTCATGTAGCCTCATCACTGAGCTACAGATTAAGGTATCTACATTCAAGAATAATTTGTGCCCTATAGAATGTCTGAATGCATGTAACATATTTATAACATCTATAAAAATTCATATTCCTGATAGTCAGAGTATTTTTAATTATTTCTTTTATTTTTTGAGATTATCTAATATAATGAAAACATTTTTCTTTCCCTTTTCTTCCTCTTATCGTCTCATATAACCTTCCTTGCTGTCTTTCTTTTTTATTTTCATTACTATATTTTTTAATATTATTTTTTATTTTTTAATATTAATCACAGGTTATTTACTTTGCATCCCAGCTCTAGCCCTTTTCCTCATTTTCTCCTAATCCCACCCTACCTCCCTCATCTCTTCCCTATCCCTTTCTAAGTCCACTGACAGGGGAGGTCTTCCTCCCTTTCCATCTGACCCTAGATTATCAGGTATCTTCAGGATGGGCTGCAATATCCTCCTCTGTGGCCTAGCAAGGCTGTTCCTCCTTCAGGGGGTAGGAGGAGGTAAAGGAGCCAGTCATTGAGTTCATGTCAGAAATAGTTCCTGATTCCCTTACTAGAGTGCCCACTTGGATACTGAGCTACCAAGGGCTACATCAGAGCAGGGCTTATAGGTTATATCCATATGTGATCCTTGGTTGGAGAAACAGTCTCATAGAGGACCCCCATGCCCTGATATATTTTGTCCTTGTGGAGCTTCTGTCCTCTCTCAGTCATATTAACTCCCCCTTTTATCATATGATTCCCTGCACTATACCAAAGGTTTGGTTATGAGTCTCAGCACCTGCTTTGATACACTGCTAGGTAGAGTCTTTCAGAGGCCACCTGTGGTAGGCTACTATCCTTTTTCTAGTTTTCTCCTACTTCCCATGTCCATTCCATTTGTATTTCTAAATGAAGATTGATCATCTTACCCTGGGTCCTCTTTCTTGTTTATCTTCTTTAGGTGCACATATTTTAGTATATTTATCCGATCTTATAGGATTATATAAGTAAGTATATGCCATGTGTGTCTTTCTGCTCTGGGGATACCTCACTCAGAATGATCTTTTCTAGATACCACCATTTGCCTGCAAATTTCATGATTTCCTTGTTTTTAATTACTGAGTAGTATTCCATTGTGTAAAAGTACCACAATTTTTGTATCCATTCCTCCATTGATCTGGATTGTTTCTAGTTTCTGGCTATTACGAATAAAGCTGCTACAAACATGCTTGAGCAAATATCTTTGTTGTGTACTTGAGCAAATTTTGGATATATGCCTAGGAGTGGTATAGTTGGATCTTGAGGTAGCACTATTACTAATTGTCTGAGAAAGTGCCAGATTGATTTCCAAAGTGGTTGCAAAAGTTTACATTCCCACCAGCAATAGAGGAGGGATCCCAATTCTCCACAACCTCTCCAGCATGTGTTGTCACTTGAGTTTTCAACCTTTGCCATTCTGACAGGTGTAAGGTGAAATCCCAGGGTCGTTTTGATTTGCAACTCTCTGCTGGCTAAGGACGTTGAGCATCTCTTTAAGTGTTTCTCTGCCATTCTATATTCCTCTACAGAGAATTCTCTGTTTAGCTCCATACCCCATTTTTTAATAGAACTGCTTGTTTTGTTGTTTTTTAATTTCTTTAGTTCTTTATACATTCTGGATATCAGCCCTCTGTCAGATATAGAGTTGGTGAAGATCCTTTTCCAATCTGTAGGCTGTCGTTTTGTTCTAATGACAATGTCTTTTCTGCTTGTTCTCTTTCATATTAATGGCTTCTTTTTTAAATTAATTGTTGTTACATTTCTGTGTGTATACTTGTATGTATTTCTAAGTGCAAAATTACAACTTGCCCAGTCTGTATAATGTCACGAATATCAAATCGCAGTTAAAATGAACCACCGTATAGCCAGTGTGCCAAGTAAATGATATACTATGACAAAACAGCAGTCATTGACTTTAGTGTTTTGAAAGTCCAGAAGCAATAAATCTGTACCAAGTCATTTTACATAATGCTGAGATACATCATATTTTAAAATATGATATTGTACCTTATTATTCTATGTGTATGCGTCTATATATGACTTAACATAAGGAGATAGCAGGAGTTTGTGTGTTATATATTGATTATTGTTGTATGTATTATAAAAAGCACTTGGTAGAATTTTTAAAAATAAAAGCTAAAATACATGTCCAACATTTTAATCAAAATTACTAAGTTATCATACTCAATTGTCTTCTTATAAAGTGATATAAAAATTATGTTGCTCATGTGAATCAGTATGAATACTACAGGAATAAACTTCAGTCTGGGAGAATGAAAAATTACTTTTATGTTATTATACACACATAAGCACTCATACATATGTTTGGCACATACAATCATTTTTTGAAAAGGGACATACATATATATGATTTATACAATCATATAAATCATACATATATGATTTATCTGTGTCTTAAATAACAATATGAGGATGAGTTCCTGGTTTTAATTTTGCCATTAAAATCATCATCACTAGTTTTTGGATGGTTAAGTCAATTGTATGTTTTTTTAAGCTATGCCTTTGTTTGTGAAGAAATGGCTGTGATATTGATGTGAAAGCAAAGGATGTCTCCTTAAAGAAAATACCCCAGCGTGACATCTGATTAGGCATGATTACTAAGGTGAATATGATTTTGCCATTAAAGTCACATTGTCCTTTTTCCAATTATCTTCTGTATCTACATAGTGAGCTCTGTAGGAAAAGAAAAGGAAAATATGATGCCAACTGTTAGCCTAGGAGGCCAATTTAATAAGAATATTATTGAATACATGTGATCACTGTATCAAGGAAGAAAAGCTATTTATTTAGAAGACATTTGTGGTTTCTGTATAGAAAGACACTTCTAACTTTCTCTCCTGTAGGATTATCTCACTCTGTTCTGGACTTGAAAGATAGAGAAATAATTAAATGTTTATTTCATTTATCTTCCCTGATCAAAAGTTGTTTTATTCCCCCCCACCTCTCTTCCTTTCTTTCCTTCCCTATTTTTTGTTGAAATACAGGTTTTATAAAAACACTAAACATAGCTTTTACCTTTTCCCACATATCGCTCTACCATCAAATAGGAAGAGCAGATTAATTCTTAAGCAATACTTCATCCTTCAACAGAATGGATATGTTCAACTCTGCTACTTGATTTTATTTGGTCATTTAATTTGGTGTTCAATAGTATTTTTTTTCTTCATATTTGTTTTACTTTTGCATTATCTCTCTTCACTCTTAAAAACATGACACTTTCTACTTTCAGGATATTCTTTTAATTTATTGAAGGGATGATAATTACACAGTTTCTATGTTAAGAATTCAGAACTAATGTATACTCACAGTACCAAAATATCTGGACACAGTGGTTTTTTTCTGAGACTAATTCTCTAATCAAGGACCATTCATGGATATAACCTAGAACACCTGCTCAGATGTAGCCCATGGCAGCCCAGTATCCAAGTGAGTGTCCTAGTAATGGAAACAGAGACTGTCTCTGACATGAACTCAGTGGCTGGCTCTTTGACAACCTTCCTCTGAAGGAGAAGCAGCCTTGCCACAGAAGAGGACAATGCAGCCAGTCCTGATGAGACCTGATAGGTTGGGTCAGATGGAAGGGGAGGAGAATGTCCTCTATCAGTGGACTTGGAGAGGGGTTTGAGAGGAGATGAGGGAGAAGGAGGGAATTGGGAGGGAATGAGGGAGGCACTACAGCTGGGATACAAATTAAATAAGATGTAATTAATATAGGGAAAAAATTAAAAGAATCTGATCCCTTGGGCCCCTACAGAGAATGATTCTCCAACCAAGGACAATGAATGGAGAGGACCTAAAACCTTGTCTCAGATGTAGCCCATAGACTCAGTATCCAAATGGTGTCCCTAGTAAGGGAGGCAGGGGCTGTCTCTGGAATGAACTCAGTGACAGGCTCTTTGATCACCTCCTCCTGAGGAGGGTATAGTCTTGCCAGGCCTCAGAGGAAGAAAATGCAGACAGTCCTGATGAGATCAGATAGGCTAGGGTCATATAGAAGGAGAGGAGGATGTCCCAAATCAGTGGATTAGGGAAAGGGCATAGGAGGAGAAGAGGGAGAGATGGTGGACTTGGGAGGAGAAGAGGGAGGGGCCCATAGTTGGAATACAAATTGAGTAAACTGTACTAAATTATTATATATATATATATATGAAGAAAAAAAGAAAATAATTACCTATATGCCAAAATTTTTTTAACTGTTTCAGAATACAATGCTAATGATATGTTGGAAGGATACAGAAACATGAATATATATATATATATATATATATATATATATATGTGTGTGTGTGTGTGTGTGTGTGTGTGTGTGTGAAAAGTAGACAAGTAGTTAAATTGAGTCTAAAGAAATTGATATTAGCATTACTATTATTTCAATGGCATTGATTAAATAGACTATAGTAGACCATTCATAATAACCATTATTTGATGGTCTATTTTCTACGATTTGGCCTAAGAAAGGGAAGAAGCAAACACAAATTTTCTCCTCAAATCATATTTTTCTGCTTATTAATCAGCATCATGACTGTGACCTAGGGTCTTTCCCATCCGTACGTACTCTCGAGCATTCTGCCATTATACTCTAGGACAATATATATGATTTTGCTTTTGGTTATTCAACTCCAGAGTATTTTCCTTAAATATTCCTGTTGCTAGTAAAGCAACAGGAAGAAAGGTACTCAGTGTTGCCTATCTGGTGAGAGGAAGTGTGTAGTCATGGAGACCTGAAATTCTGTTCACGGTGTAGCTCACTGAACACCTTGGTGTCCAATGTACAAAATTTGTTTCAACTTGAGTGTTTATAAGGATGGCATAAAAACTTGAAATTTCTCTCTCCTTCCTACATATGTTGTCCCCACATTCCCAGATCTAGCTAGGGTAGCTGAATCTAGCAGATTTAGCCAAAACTGTCATTCTCACCCTTTTCTGCCACTGAATTGGAATCATCTTCATTCTTTCAATTAACACTGATTATCTGAATGTCTGACCTAATAACTCTCCATACTTGAACTGAAATCAAGCAGTAAATATAGGGCAGCAGTTAAAACAGACCAAAATTTTAACTCAAAAGAAGTACACTTGAATCTCATACTAAACAAGGAATTTATTATTATTATTATTATTATTATTATTATTTTACTCATATCATGTTGGAGAAACACAAAGAATATGAAGGACACACAAGAATGCCTCATATCTCACTAGCTCTATAGAAAAATTCTCTACTGAGAGTTCTCTAGATGAACCCAAGGAAACAAAATATAAAAGAACCATCATAAAATGATGAAACAATTCAAGAAGTCGGAAGCAAACACCAACACCCCAATGAAGTTAAAAAGTGTAGGATCAAACTCCCAAGTGAAGTCTGGAGACAGAGAAACATATAACTAAATAAACTGAAGAGGACTGTGCAAGATTAGAAAGCTGATTCATTGGAGGAATAAAAACAAGACACAAGCTAAAATGGAGATGGAATTGAAATGCTCAATAATTCAATTACAAAACTTAGGGAAAAGCTTTACCAATAGAACAGATGAAGCAGAAGATAGATTATCAGGGTATGGAGATAAAGCAGAAGGATTTGACCACTATACCAAAGGCGGGAAATAGGAATACACAGACATTTCATAACACAACAAAAAGGAGGAGAGCTATAATTTATGGGCAAAAAAGTGGAAAGATAGAGAAAGAGAAGGAGAGGAAGAAGGAGACAGAGGGAAAGAAGGAGAATGAGAAGGAAGGGGAGCAAAAGGAGAAGGAAGAGAACCAGCAGTATCCAAGGATAATGCAATAAACAAGATATTTAACAGATCAGAAGAAATAGAAGAAAAATTCCCTAAATAAAGGAAAAACATATCCAGATAGATGCAAAAATTACAGAGAACACCAACTAGTGATGGCTAGGAAAGAAACTGTCAGTGGCATATTACAGTTAAAACACTATACAGAAAAACAAAGGAATATTTACAATGGCAAGAACAGAAAACACAAGTCATATATAAAGAAAACCACATCAGAATAAAAGCAAATCAGTTTCTCAATGTGAGTATTAAAAGCCATTGTGTAAACCTTCGGCAGAGTACAGGGAATCATATGAAAGAAGGGGAGTTAGTATGATGGGGAAAGGATAGGAGCTCCACAAGGACCAAATATATCTGGGCACAGGGTCTTTTCTGAGACTGACATTTGACCAAGGGCCATGTATGGCTATAACCTAGAACCTCTGCTCAGATGTAGCCTGTGGTAGCTCAGTAACCAATTGGTTTCCCATAGTAAGGGGAACAAGGACTATTTCTAACAGGAACTCAATGGCAGGCTCTTTGACCTCCCCACCCCCAGGGGAAGAACAGTCCTGTTAGGCCACAGAGGAGGGCTTTGCAGCCAGTCCTGAAGATACCTGATAAAACAGGATCAGATGAATGGGGAGGAGCCCCCCCCCATCAGTGGACTTGGAAAGGGACAGGGTGGAGATGAGGGAGGGAGGGTGGGATTGAGAGGGATTGAGGGAGCAGGATACAGCTGGGATACAGAGTTAATAAAATGTAACTGATAGGAAGAAATGAAATTAAAAATAAATAAATAAAAAGCCATTGTGTAAATGTACCACAATTTCTGTGTCTATTCCTCAATTGAAGGACATCTGGATTGTTTTCAGCTTCTGGCTATTACAAATAAAGTTGCTACAAACATGGTTGAACAAATGTGCTTGTTGTGTACTTGAACATATTTTGGATATATGCCTAGGAGTGGTATAGGTGGATCTTGGGGAAGGCTATTCCTAATTGTCTGAGAAAGCACCAGATTGATTTCCAAAGTGGTTGTACAAGTTTATATTCCCACCAGCAATGGAAGAGGGTTCCCCTTTCCCCACATCCTCTCCAACATGTATTGTCACTTGAGTTTTTGATCTTAGACATTCTGATGGGTGTAAGCTGAAATCTCAGGGTCGTTTTGACTTGCATCTCTCTAATGACCAAGGACGTTGAGCATCTCTTTAGGTGTTTCTTCTGACATTCTATATTCCTCTACAGAAAATTCTCTATTTAGCTCTGTACCCCATTTTTTAATTGGATTACTTGATTTGTTGTTTTTTAATTTCTTTAGTTCTTTATATATTCTAGATATCCTGAGTGAGGTATCCCAGAAGCAGAAAGATAAACGGTATATACTATCTTATAAGTCAATTCTAAACAAATAATATAAGATAAACATACTGAAATTTGTACGCTTAAAGAAGCTAAACAAGAAAGAGCACCCTGGGTAAGATGATCATTCCTCACTCAGAAAGACAATCGGGATGGACATTGGAAGAAGGAGAAAACAGGAAACAGGACAGGAACCTACCACAGAGGGCCACTGACAGACTCTACCCAGCAGGGTATCAATACAGATGCTGAGACTCATAACCAAACTTTGGAAAGAGTGCAGAGAATCTTATCAAGGAAGGGGAAGATAGGAAGACTGGGAAAGGACAAGAGCTCCAAAAGGAGAGCAACAGAACCAAAATATCTGAGCCCAGGGGTCTTATTTGAGACTGATACTCCAAACAAGGACCATTCATGGATATAACCTAGAATTCCTGCTCAGATGTAGCCCATTGCAGCTCAGTATCTAAGTGGGTTTTCCCAGTAAGGGGAACAGGGACTTTCTCTGACATGAACTCAGTGGCTAACTCTTTGACACCCCCCCACCCCCGGAGAGGGGGAGCAGGCTTGCTAGACCACAGAGGATAATGCATACTGTCCTGATGAGACCTGATAAGCTAGAGTCAGACGGAAATGAAGGAGGACCTCCCCTATCAGTAAACTTGGAGAGGGGAATGGGAAGGAGATGAAGGATGAAAGGTGGGAATGGGAGGGAATGAGGAAGTGACAACAGCTGAGATACAAAGTAAATAAACTGTAATTAATATAAAAATAAAAATTTAATTAAAAAAAACTTCTGCCCAGTTCATGAACCCCAAAAGACCAGGAATAAACATCCGTATCCGCCGTAAACACATGAGGTTCGTTTTATTACAAATTACAAACTGCAGCTTGGGCCCACACTCCGTGTCCAGGTTAGTTGGGTGATTTAAAGATTCTGGTCCCTCCCAGCGCCCAAGGCAGAAGCGATTCCTGACTGGCAGGCATCTATTGGTCAAAATGCTACATTTTGAACTGATTGGCTACAGGAAGGTCCCCAGACCATTAATGACCTGGTGTCCCTCCCTAGGGGGATGGGCCAGTTTTCCTAGCAACTGTATCTCTAGTGGGTGGAGAAAGAATGCAGTAAAGCAGTTCTTCCCCTCAGGGCATTCCTGGACTTCCCCACCCAACTAGTTCAGGCCTTAAATATTAATTATAGCTGGTTTTTAATCTTTTGGCCTCTCAAAACAAACAAACAAAAAAAGCCAGAAGAGCCTGAGATGCTATTTCCTCCATGTTCTGAAAGTCTATGAAGGCCAAGCCAGACTACTTTATGAGTAAAACTACCTGCTGTATTTGAAGAGAAAGGAAAACTATCATGATATAGGCATTCGATAATAATACAGATCCACTCCATCATATCTACATAAAATATTGCAAGCAATGCTTAGGACTGAAAAGAGAAATACAGGAAAAAAAACAAAACAAGCAAACAAACAAAAAAAACTCTAAGAAACATGAAATGTGACCAAGGATACAAATAACAACAACAACAAAAAAAAAAAAACCTAAAATGACAGTAATCTGCACACATCTTTCAATAACAACTTTAAATATCAATGGCCTTAACTCCCAAGTCAAAAGACACACTACATTTTAATTGGGGATGTGGGGGTTATCTTCTCTGAAGTAGGCTATCTCTTCTGCCACCAGCATTTCTTAGTTGCCTGTAGTTCTTGGTTTAGGTTCTTAGCTCCATAGGATTCCTTTTTCCATCGCTGTGTCTCCATTTGTTAGAACTATGTAATATATTTTTAACATATTTTATGTTATTATATTACAATCATAGTAGATTATAATACATCCATATATATTAGTGATCATGAATTTGAGAGTGTGCAAAGGGGTGTGTGGAAAGGGTTGGGGAGAAGAAGAAGGCAGGGATTTCTTGGTTTGAATGTGTGAATACTTGGTCCCCAGTTGTTTGAATGCTGGGTAATATTTGGAGCTGTGGCTTTTTTGGTAAAAGTGTGTCACTAGGGGTGGGCTTTGAGGTTTTCCAGTTAGCTTTCTCTGCCTCCTAATTTGTCAGCTATCAGTACAGTGCCATACCGGCCTGATCCCCACTATGATGGTCATGCCTTACATCAAGCTCAATATATGCTGTTAAGGTATATCTTTTTAAATTTTTTCTTTCTTTCTTTCTTTCTTTCTTTCTTTCTTTCTTTCTTTCTTTCTTTCTTTCTTTCCTTCCTTCCTTCCTTCCTTCCTTCCTTCCTTCCTTCTTTCTTTCTTTCTTTCTTTCCTTACTTACATCCTAATCATAACCCCCTCCCTCCTGTCCTCACAGTCCTACCCTCCTTATTCCCCATATTCCCACTCCTTTACCACTCAGAAAAGGGGACACCCCCAGTTCATCCCAGCACATCAAGTAGCATCAAGACTGGGTGCATCTTCTTCCCCTGTGACCTGGTAGGGCAGGTAATCAAGCAACAGAGCTTATGTTGGAAACTGTACCAAATCCCTCTACTATGGAGCCCATATTAAGCCTGAGCTGCTCATCTGTAACATCTGTTAGAGCTCATCTGTTAGAGACACTTTTTCTTGAATATGTGGCTTTTCACTGAACTGTCGTTGGCATGCCAAAGCTTACAGAAAACTGATGTGCCGTCTCTCCCAGCTTATCAAATGCCAATATTGCCTAAGCTAAGCATGTGACTTTGAGAAAACATCCTCTCTCCATTCTGGGATGTTTCTGGGTTGAGCTTGTTATGCTCTCAGAAACACGAGGAGTTCATATGTGTAACTTCTGTGTTGTGTTTTGAAGCCATTTTGTAGTCATTCACCACCTCTCTTTTTTGCCTGCTCGTTGCAAATGATTCCTGGACTTTGAAGGGAAGGTTATGAGGTTGATGTCTCATTTAGAGCTGAGCGTTTCATGGTTTCTTATTCTCTGCATACTAGCCAGTACTGTTTCTCTTGGATAATCAGCACTAATAAAAATAGGATTTTTTCTGATGAATGTAATAGGCTATATTATAAACCATTATGACACTTTTAAAAATTTTCCATCTAATATTATAATAGAGTATGTTGTCCACTGGGACCTGCAACCTATTTAATGACAGACTCATGGCCTTTAATGATGGAATTTGGTGAAACGATTCCCTGATCACTAAGAATGATCAGTACCTGATTGTATACACAGTATTTTCAGAGCTATGAAAGCTCTGTAGAGATGAAGCTCCCAGGTGAGACAACCTTGAGTTTTCTGTATTTTATGACTCAACAATATGTGTTTATTTTACCAATAGTGTCAAGTGTTGGGGTTAGCCAATAGGATGAGCAATTCCCTGCAAGCCTGAGAACTTAGGAGACCTCAGTGACGAATAGCTCCAAAGAAGGAAACCCATTCCAGCACTGGGCCTTTGTTGTTGTTAGCCTGTGATATCTAGGAAGGTCATTGTTACCTATCTTGTTTAATGCAGGATCTCCCTATCATCTACTGCTACACATGACAGCATTGCAACCTTATTAGCTTCTCGTGTTTATCCTATCTCCACCTCCCAGCTATCAAAAGAGAATACTGAAATTGCAGATTTATGAACTCTCCACTGGTCCCTGCCTTTATGTGTCCTTCAGACTCAAACTTAAGCCCTGCTGGTTGCATAGCAAGTAATATGATCACTTCTCCAGCCCTCATTTGATATTTTTGTTTTCTCATTTCATATACATATGTTTCATGGTATTTTTGATGCTAGATGTTTCATCTTAGTTTTAGAACCACACACATCCTTTCAAAATCCAAATATTTAAGATTTAGACCTTTCTATTTATATTAGTGGTTTTTTATTTTGTAATTCTTCTCATTTGCTCTGTTGGTCCAAAAAAATGTATTACATGTATTACAGAATGATTTTTAAGTAGCACAAATGGTAAATGCATGTAACAGTCTTGTGAGAATAGAAATCACTCCTGTGTGTACTACTCTTCCTCCTGCCCTGGCAAGCCTTCAGACACTATAGATGCAACATGTTTTGGAGACGCAGGTAAAATCACTCTCTTGGTACAGAATATGGTGAAGAAAATGATGTAGTTGTGAAGTGTATTTGCCTGCGAGACTTGAACTAGTGATTTTGTTTTAGATTTTTCCATTTTGCAATCTGCATTATTTGTGCTAACAGTTCCTCTTGTTCAGAGGCTATAAGTGACTTCCAGTTGGAGAAGAAAGAAACAAAAACAAAAACAGAAACAGCTTTTAAGTATCTAGACAAAGGTATCTGGGTTCTACATAAAGTGATAGGTACATAATTATGACTATTTTAAACCTTAGTACACTTATAGAGATATTTTGTACTATAAAAAAGTAAAAATATCCATTTTTTAATTTAAAAATTAATCCTTAAGAACATGTATCAACATTCTATATTTTCAGTTGTTAAATTCATCAGAAGATGGAGAGACAGTGATAACAATTTAAGGATCTAAAATATCTTTTAGATACTTTTCACATGACACATAGCAATGACAAGAGAAATAAATACTTTGAGAAAATGAAACTTGAGAATGGTCTTCAAGCAGTAAGAAATAATGAGGGATAAAACTAGTAAGGGAGATGGCCAGGGTGCCATTATATGCACAATAATATGCAGCTTTCATTTATAGAAGTTGAGAACAGTTACAAAAGAAATGAAGACACAGATGATCCACTTTTACTGGGTACTTGGTGGAAGGACTGTGTGACAATGTGGAGCTGTTACATCCTCTCTACTTCCCACAGTACCACTGGGAGTAAGATAACACCAAAAGCAGCATCACCATTAGCATCCATACTGAGACATTAAGTAACCTCAAATTCAAACTCTCAGCAATACATTTGCAGTTAAAATCCAGTTTATTTATCCACTGGCCCTTATTTATAATTGCTACACTCCACTGTCACCCAAATATCTAAAGTGTAGCATTTAGTGGAGTGTTTGGTATCAGCTACAAACCATCGTTACATCGTTATCCTATGATACACAGAATGAAACACTGACAGAACTTACCATGTCATACGCACACACCCCCACACACACGTACACACGCACACACACATTCTGAACGGGTATTAGGAACAATAACAATATTTTCCACTTATGTTTGCTCTTGATTTGCTTACTTACTGGTATCCCTGGAGAGAATATTATGCCTTCAATTGTAACCAATATGCATTATTTATCAAGGCAGAAGTTTTTAATCAGAAGTTGACTATGTTTTACAAAATGATATAGTTGAACTAAAATGTACCTTGTGTTTAAAGGCTTTCCTCTTACAAAAAAAAAAAAGTACCATTAAAAATATACAAGAATTTTACGGAAATACTAGAATATTATAAATTATGCCTTTGCCCAATTCTCCTTTAAATAAGCATGTTTAGTGAATATGCTAAACATTTTTTTGAAACAATTAGATAATTATGGAAGATTAAACAGAGTAATGGATATATAGTCAGTAATAATTAATAATTAGGAGATAATTGCACCCTGGGGACATGGAACTGGCTAAAGTGAGTAACAGTGAAATGGCTCCATAGGTAAGATGGGGAGGAGGTCCTCCCCAATGGGGACTAGGAAAAGGGCATAAAGGGAGAAGAGTGAGAGTGGGTGGGACTGGGAGGAGACAAGAAAGGGGGTTGCAGTGGGGATACAAAATGAATAATTTGTAATAAATAAATGTATAAATAAAGTTTTTAAAAATAAAAAAGAGTACTTACAGCTAAGTCTGATGACTTCACTTCTGTCTTGGTCTTCCTGGTTGTAGAGGAGAACTAATATCCTCAAATTGCCCTTTGACCTCCACATGCATGGAAAGACATGTAGGTAACACAGACCTACACAGAGATACAGATGCACACACCTAGCCAAAAAAAAAAAAAAATATATGCAAATATATGTTTAAATCCTTTTTTTAATTTACAAAGAAATTATTTTTCTATTTCTTACTTTTTCTCAGATGACATTGTTCTCTGAGGTCTTTTAAAACTCTTACCTCCCTAAATTTTCTCATTGAGCAGAATTACTGTGCTCTGCGGTATTCCTGGGAAACTTGGGAGGGGCATGCTTTGTAAGAGTCAAAGATGTGGAAATATTTGCAATAGTTTCTTAAGAAAACATGTTTCAAAAGCTGAACTTTAAGAGGTGAGTATAATTTAAAAGGAAGAAGTTGAAAATGCCTTTCCATAACAATAACCAAATATATGCAAACCTTCAAAAGGGCTAGTGATTCAGTAATGTTTGTATTCTGGGAGGATTCTTGAAAAAATTGGATTAACCTTCTGTTTAACTGGCAATGAAAGACATTAAAGAAACAAGGCCTTCTGAACACAAGACCACCAAACATGATCTCACAGAAACTGTAGCAGCATGCACAAGACCTGTGAAGGTATGTATCAGATGGAGTTCTGGAGCTGAAAGGAGATGTGAACACAAGCCTCCATCTTTAACCCGGAAGCTACCCCCAGTGAAGAACCACTTGAAAATAAAAATTTACTTTTCTTCAAGCAAGTCTCAGTGGGGAAACAAACTATTCTTAGTGTATGTCCAGCAGTATATGACCCCCACCATCAACAACAAAAATGAAAACAATGGTATTAGTCGATTGGTTTCTCATAATGTCCTCTCAGAGACTTTTCTTCTTTTATTTAATTTTTAATTAATTCATTATTATTTTTTTCTTTTTTACCTTACCACCTTACCAGTCCTTTGCGTATATATTTTTTTTTTTTGTGGGATTCTTGAGTGTGCAAATGAGTGAGTCTCTGGATCTATGTCTGTTTCTTTTTTTGTTTTGTGTTTTGTTTTTTTTTTTACCAATTAATTTTTTAATCTTTATCATTTATTATTATCATTTATTAAAATTTATTCAATTTGTATCCTGGCTGTGGCCCTCTTCTTCGTCTTCTCCCAATCCTACCTTATTTCCCTCTTCTTCCCCTATCCATCCCTTAGTCCACTGATAGAGGAGGTCCTCCTTCCTTCTATCTGACCCTAGCCTATGAGGTCTCATAAGGACTGGTTACATTGTCTTCCTCTGTGGCCTAGAAAGGCTTCTCCCCCATTAGGTGATCAAAAAGCCAGCCACTGAGTTCATGTCAGAAACAGCCCCTGCTTCCCTTTCTTATTTACCCACTTGGAAACTGAGCTGTCTATGGGCTACATCTGAGGAGGGGGTCAAGGCAATCTCCAGGCATGGTCCTTGGTAGGAGCATCTGTCTCTGAAGGACCCCTGGGTACAGATTTTTTTTTCTTTTTTTTGCTTTTTTGCTCTCCTTGGGAGCTCCTGTCTCTTCTGGGTCTTGCTATTTCTCCCCTTTTTCGTAAAATTTCATGCATTCTACGCACAGTATGGCTATCAGTCTCAGCTTCTCACTCATACATGCTTATTAGACATATAATATAGGATAAACATACTAAAATTTATACTCATAAAGAAGCTAATCAACAAGAAAGACCCTAAGGAAGATGTCCAATCCTCATTAAGAAGGGCAAATGCAATAGATGTCAGAAGCAGGAGAAGACAGGGAGCAGAGCAGGAGCCTACCACAGATGGCCTCTGAAAGACTCTACTGATCGAGGTATTGAAGCAGAGACTGAGACTCATAGCCAAACTTTGGGCAGAGTGCATGGAATTGTATGTCTGTTTCTTATGCTATTTCTTAGCCTGTTTTCCTTTTGTTTGTTTTGTCCTATTATGTATTTGTTTTTGTTTTATATTATTTTTCAGATTTTATTATTATTCCTTGTAAGCCTGTTTTCTAATGAGAGATAATAATGGGTTAATCCAGATGGAAACTGAGGAGGAAAGGCACAGGGCAGAGAAGTGGGAGAGAAAAACCATAATCAGGACACATAAAAAAAAAAAAACAAACTTATCAATGTAAGAAAAAACATGTAAAACAGTGAGAGTGGAAAATAAGCTCAACTTTGGGTAAGAGTTGTCATCTCTTTCCAGCTCATGTCTACTTTCCCAGTTTCATCAAGACAAGGCTACAGAATGCAGCATTTGACACAATAATGTATATGTTTCAAATACTATTTATAGGCATATTATTCAAGGTCAAATGTTGCTTTACGTACCCAATATCTGTTTATCTTCATTGAGGCTCACTTTAGTTTATTTATCCATTTGTTGCATATTTTTCCATGTGAAATTAGAACGCATGTGATGTTTTTGTTCCATAAAAGGCATTGGCAGAATTTAATTATTATTCTAAATTTCATTTTAATGATCAACCCATTATATCCTATTAATAAAATCCCAAACTGAGTTCTAAGGGAAACAATGCTTGGTCTTATAAGATAGTGGAAGCTTGTCAATTATCTTACCTGAAACCTGAAGTTGTTAAATATGATGATTAGATACAATGAAAAGTCAGTTAATGTTCTTTTAAAGGTGATGAATTATTTCTGTCATCAGAAGCCAGAACACATTAACAAGCAATGAATGTTGGAAAAACAAATGTAAGAATTTGCTACATTTAAGTAATCTAGATACCTAAAAATAACAGTATCTAGGCACAGGAACCTCCAAATTAATTATTTTCTCTGTGCCTCAAAGTATCCAGATCTTCATGCTGCTTCCTGAAAGTCCATCTAAGACTTATAAAAGATAGGATGGTATCTCATGGGATAAAGTGGCAAAATTGGTAGGGTAATAAATTAGAAAGTTGATAGAATGTTGCTAGATGACAGATATATAGATAAATTTATAGACACAAACATAGGAAATAGATAGATAGGTACATTGGTCATAGGCAGATGTATACATAAATATATCTCCACAGACATTTTAAGAACACTTGCATTTTTCGTAATTGATATAATAATTATTAAGGAAAGGTGTCATCTTGAGAATTAAATACCCAGGTTATTTTTCTTTCATAATTTCAACTAAAATCATTGGTTTCTCAGGTAATCTGTCATTGTCTGACTAGCTTCTATCAATAAAATTAATAATAAAAAATGTAATATTGACTCCTGACTCTAATTGTGACATCCCGTTATTATATACTTGAGCCTTTGGGAAGGAACATTGAAAAAAACACTCTTTTAATCTAAGGCAGTAGCTACTTGACATTACTGAAGCCTTTCTATCTAGAAGTTTGGATAACCATTAGTAGCCCAGGCTTGTTATTACATACAGAAACATTATTTGGAGTTCTCGGTAGGTGGAAAAGGTGTTAATTTGTGTGGTCAGCAAACCTCCTTCCAGCTTAAACTCTCATAAGTGAAAGGAAATAATTATTGCTGTTACCTGTGTCCTATTGGGTGTTGGTTCTAGGGAAGAGCATGTTCCAAGTTATTGCTGCTACTTACAACAGCCGTTAGATTGGTTATCTGTCTTCATGCGGCCACGTGCTATAGTAACAAAACTGTCATACTTGGACTTTTTCATTTTTTTTGTACTTTGAATTTTGTATGATCACCTCAGTGATGATCTCCTTACTTATTTGACATATTATATTTCCTGTGTTTCTAAAAATCAAACCAATGTGGTAATAAAAAAAAAAAAAAACAGCAGAATACCTAGAGAAAAATGCCTTGATATTTCCTCCTCTGATCCTTCTAGTCTCTCCTTTTATAGCCTCAACTTTAAGCAGGTTATTATCAATGATACCTGAATCTTCGAGCATTGGCTGATAAAGAAAATTATTTTCTAACAAATAAATGTAAAAAACGGTGTTCCGTGATTCACTTACTCACTCTCCCTATCTCTCCTTCATGATGAAAGCATTTCAGGATTATTTTATTAGCCATCTGTTTTAATAAAATGGTGGACACTAGAATATTTAGAGCTGTGTAGGTATCTGAGCCATTAGCATCAGTGTTTCTTGCTCTCATCCAGCCTCCCAAAGCTCAAAAGCACATTTCTTTTAAACTCCAATCACAAAATCCAGATGGAGAACTGAAACATGACACCTTGAGATGCATAATCTCATTTCAGTGCTTAATGTCTTGATATTGGTAAAGAAAAGATTAGGATATGAAGGGAAGGAATGGCATCCATGAAATCATCAGGCATTTGGCTAGACTATCCTAGAGTTTAAGAAAACAATATTATCAACATGTTAAATGGAAGTTTTGGAAAGGAGTATTGACAATACCTACTGAACTTTATAGATGAAGAGAAGTTTAAGCTTTAAATACCCCATAAACCCACTTAATGCAGCTCTAAATATTGTAGCCAGGAATTGATCAGAGCTAGGCAAATTTTCTGGAATTTTCTGAATATCATTATTAATTAAACAATGAGAAAGAAATACAATAAAGAGTAGATGGGAAAGTAGAGGTGGGAAGGAAGAAAACAGTGAATAATGATGTAGAAATAGAAATATGACAATCAAAGTAGAAAAAAGAAACTCGTGGAGACATTCTTTTTCTATTTTCTGTAGAAAGGAAGAATTGTAATTCAAGAAACAATATTTTTCTTGACTATAAGCAAGTAACTTATTTAATTTTCCAAAAATCATCTAAAATTGGAATGCTATTTTAATGTACAGTGTGTAAGGGAAAGTGAAAAGAATGAATTATCCTTCCATGATAGTCTCTAGATAGACTATCCAAATGTCTCATGGGGTGCATTGTTTTTTATAATCCCTAGGACTTCAAGACAAGAAGTGTGTAAGAAAAGGATTGCCTAAATGAGAAGGCAATGTAAGAATAGAATTGTGTTAACACCTAAGCTTACAGGTCAACAAAGCACCCCTTGCTGTTTTATTCTACTGTTTATCTAATGCTTTTACTTCGTTTTCTCCATCTCACACATAAAAATTATTATGAAGACTGAATGATGTAATTTTTCTAAAGCAACTGGCACATGCAAACACTTTAAAGATAAATAGATACTTAAGTTTTTATAGTATGTAGGACAAAAAATATACAAGCAAAGAATAAAGTTTGATCAAAATGGAAAACCAACCAAGCAAATTAGCAAAGTACAAATCTGCATAGTTAAAAATGCAAAAGACAACAGTAACGAAAACACTTTTGGAAGAATTTGCAATAAGAACACTAGTGTTTCCTGAAATCCTACCTGTGGAGCTGAAGTTGATGGTTGTGGCAACTACAGAAAGGTCTGATTGTTCTACAATTCTATAATTGTTCCATAAATTCCAAAGCTTGTTATGAAACTTTGGGCACAGTAGTTAATGGAGGCTTTGTGCTTGCCTGCAGGATGCCAGGCTGCTGCGGATTACAAGAATAATATTTAGAAGGAAATAAGCTTCATGTTACAGGGTTTGTCATATACTGAAATTTTATTTATGCAAAATGCACCTGTGTTTAAGATCCCAGTCTTTGACGGCATGGTCAGCTGGGATTCCAGCACTCTGCATTTATTGTAATATTTGCATCTGTAATTTGTAAGTCAGAAGACTTTCTTAGAGTCTAGAAGAGTCTCACACATAACTGGTTACAAACCACTAATTTTTGAATGAT
Source organism: Meriones unguiculatus (assembly GCF_030254825.1). Classification (NCBI taxonomy): domain Eukaryota; kingdom Metazoa; phylum Chordata; class Mammalia; order Rodentia; family Muridae; genus Meriones; species Meriones unguiculatus. The sequence continues at coordinate 30,275,389 of NC_083358.1, forward strand.
TCTGCTGCTTATTATATTCCTCTATAATTTAATTCCTGCACACAATATAACCAGAAGTTTGGATTCAAGATGATTCTCTTTGCCTAACCTCTTATGCCACAAGAATTTTAACTATCATCTATTCTGAGGATTTTTCTTCGTATGTTGAGGCATAGGAACAGATTTATTCCAGTTGCTAAGTAATGCAATCCAAATATAACAATTTTATAATTTCCTGTTGAGTTCAGTCTTTTTGGTTTCAAATAACATCTATGTCCATCATGGGTGATGTGGTCTAGAAAAAGCTATTACTTCTGTCCTTTCTTGTGATTCCTTACCTATATGTGCATGTGTGAGTGCAGGCAGGTAACAGTAGCAGTGATGTCATAGTGTCATTTGAGCATTAAGGAAATATCTATAGGATCAAGCAAACTAGCATTAACAACAAAATGTAATTTCAAATATATGTTAGATGTTACTGCCTCTGCAAATGGAAATGCATCCACGAGCTTATCATTGAATGAGGACACTGAGCGGTGATACAGTTTGCAGTTAGAGCACTGATGCCGAGAGGCATGTGTGAACAGTGCAAGGTGTTGATAACCTAGAAATGTGTTCACGAGCTGTGCACGAAACAGAGCTGATTACATAATAAGCGAACTATTTCATCGAACATAGTAGAGAAAACGGAAGCCTACAAAACTTGAGTATGGCAATGCGGAAGTCTTATGAATATAGGAGGATATCAAAATCCACCATTTCTAACAACTTCCAGATTCAAAACCAGAAAGCAAAAGTGCCTGGGGTTGAGTTTTCAACCCCAATTTGTTTAAAATAGAAATAGAAACTTCCAGTGACATTAAAGTGATGAGAAATGAATGTAGTAAGGATATACTGAAGAGATCTGTGTCTATGTCAGTAGGAGGAAGATGGTTATAAGGACACTGTATATACATATACACACACTCCAATAAGTCAGTAGCTGCAGACCATTCTTCATTCAGAGAGATCCTGGATATTGGCTGGGTCCTGGAACTCCGCTTCCGGAAAGAGAATGGGGGTTGTCTTTCTCTTGGAAATGACTAGTGTGCTTTAGGCTGAGGCCCATACATGAGGCCGGGGTGTGGATAAGATTTTCCACAGTGTTAACAGTTTAGTTCATTTAGAATGAGATCACCAGTGGCAGTAGAAACTCTGGCATTACAAAGCCTATGTCAATACCAAAGTGTTAGCAACTCTTGGTTAAACTGCGGTTTGCTAAGCACAGCAGAGGCACAGGACAAAGCCTAAAGCTGTTCCACTTGCAGTTGAAACATAAGCCTGGTGAGGCCTGGTGAGATGTTCCCTGGAAGGGCATAAATGATGAATATCAGGCAGCTGTGGTTGAAAGCTGACAGTATCATGCAGCAGGCAACCAGCCAGCATGTTTATGTGAAATCAGGGATTTATGAACCCTGGACAGTGGGAGAGATTTCCAGGGTGAATGCATCTGATTCGCTGGGGTCAGGGGACCAAGGAGTTAGAGGGTCAGGGGTCAGAGGGTTGGGGGTACTTGATTTACATAAAGTAATACAGTGCCTCATTTTCCATGAGCAACATGGTCCTATCACAAGAAGGAGAACACAGTACTTAATTATCCTATAGGTAGGAGAATCTCCAAGTACAATTGAAGGTCACTGCTGAAAACAAAGATCTTTAGTAGGATGGGACATTTCTAGGAATTCCCAGAAGCTTGTTGGACCAGGTTTACTTATCACAAAAGGGTCAGGACTGTAATCTGCCTTGAGGGCTATGTGATGCTTCTTACAAAATCAGGGATTACCCAGATTGATTTTGAACATTTTTAGAACCTCATTGAGAAAAGGTGCCCACCATAATAGACCAAGTGCAAACAAATGGCTATCCAGAGATGTCAGACTTCAACCTTATCCAGCAGAATCCCACAGCTACACATGCCTATTGAATACATGAACTTTGGTATAAACAGAGAGCCAACAAAGCTTTTCCAAGCAATTCATAAACTAAAATTGTTTCATAAATCCCATCTCAGAAATGGGGTAGTAAACACAAAGTCCCACTTCTAACAAGCTCTTGATAGCTGCTAGAAAAAAAGGAAAATCATTTTTTCTCCAATAGACTGCCTCAGCAGGAAAGACACCATAACTATGACTAGTTGGCCAAAACAAAACAGGTTTTGTGCTTTGGGGTACTTTTTGTTTTGTTTTGGTGTTCAGTGTTTGTTTGGATTTTCATTTTGGTGTTGAGGGGTTTTGGGGAGGCCAAAGGGACAGAAAGGGTGAGAAAGAAAGAAATGAATTGAGTAGATAGTGTGTCGTTAGGAACTTGGAAGATATAGAAGATGGGGACAATAAAGAAAACATGATCAAACTTTATTTTCTGAGCTGGGCTGACAATGGTACATTCAAGATCCAAAATGTACCCAACTAAAACAATTACACCAGGTATGAGAAGCATTCTTTTTGAGTTTTTGGTTGAAGCAGTCCAAGAGACTCCTAAAACATATATGCTCTTTTGACTGCCCTTGGTTTTATGTAGAGATGAAGGAAAACCTTTTGCTGACGTCAAGAGACCACTCAGACACAAGTTTCAGAGGTCTCTGAGCTTGAACTTAACTGAATGCCTCTCCCTTGAGGCCTAATGCCATGGAAGCTTCCAAAGGAAAGAAGGAACCAACAGTCATAACCAGCTATGAAACCTTTGAACCACAACAACGACCAGCATGACACAATAACCCTACAAATACAGTAGCAGCAAACATACCTTGACAGTAAACAACAGCTTTCTCTTTTTTTTCTAAGAAATTGCTTTGTTTTTTCATTTGTTTACTATTGTTATTAATTTTACAATTTATTTATTTTGTATACCAATTGTAGCATCATCACTCATCTCCACCCAGTCCTAACCCCCTCTCCTCCTTACCCCTAATTTCCTTCCCCTAATCCACTGATAGCGGAAGTCCTCCCCTACTATCTGATCCTAGCTTATCATATTTCCTCAGTCCTGCCTGTATCTTCTTTCTCTGTGGCCTACTAAGACCACCCTGTCAGACAGAAGTGATCAAAGAACAGGAAACCAGAGATCATATCAGATAATGCTCCTGCTCCACTTACTAGGGAACCTATATGGGGACTAAGTTGCTTGTGTGCTATATCTGAACAGGGGTGCTAGGACTGCTCCAAGCATGGTTGATGCATCAATCTCTGCAGCCCACCCCCCCAGGTCCATATGTTTTGGCTCTGTTGGTCTCCTTGAGGAGCTACTGTCCCCTCCATGTTTTTTGATCTTCCCCTTCTTCCACAAGACTACCTGCCCAAAGTTTGGCTGAGTCTCTGCATCTGCTTCAATCCCCTGTTGGGTGCAGTCTTTCGGAGGATATCTGTGGTAGGCTCCTGTTCTGTCCCTTCTTTTCTACTGCTTCCAGTTTCTATTTCTTTTGTCCTTTTGAATGAGAATTAATCATCTTTCCTAGGGTCCTTCTTGTTGTTTATCTTCATTAGGACTATAGATTTTAGTATGTTTATCCTATATTATATGGCTAATATCTGCTTATAAGTTAGTATATACTGTGCATGTCTTTCTGCTTCTGGGTTACCTCACAGACCGGTAGGATTAAAGTAGTAAAAATGGTCATCCTACCAAAAGCAATCTACAGTTTCAAAGCAATTCCTATCAAAATAACAACACCACCCTTTACAGACCTTGAAAGAGCAATTCTCAAATTCATATGGAAAAACAAATAACTGCAGTGAAAACAACTCTGTACAATAAAAGACCTTCTGGAGGTATCTCCATCCCTGATCTCAACTTGTACTATAAAACAGTTATAAATGTTATGGTACTGGCATAGAAACAGACTGGTGGATCAATGGAATTGAATCAAAGACCCAGAAATAAACCCACAAACCTATAGATACCTGGTTTTTGACAAAAAGCCAAAATCATACTATGGAAAAAAGATAGTATCTTCAACAAATGTTGCTGGTCTAACTGGATATCAACATGCAGAAAAATGTAAATAAATCCATATTTATTACCCTCCACAAACTAAATCCAAGTGGAGGAAAAGCTTCAATATAAAACCAGAGATACTAAATCTGTCATAAGAAAATATGAGGAAGAGCCTTGAACTCATTGGCAAAGAGACAACTTCCTGAACAGAATATCAAGAGTATAAGCTCTAAGATCAAGAATCACTACATGGGACCCATGAAACTGAAAATCTTCTGTAAAGCAAAGGACATGCTCAACAGAACAAAATGAAAGCCTACAAACTGGGAAAAGATCCTCACCAACCTTACATCTGATAGAGGGCTAATATCCAGAATATATAAAAAACTCAAGAAATTAAACACCAACAAACCAAATGATCCAACTAAAAATGGGGTACAGAGCAAAACAGAGAATTCTCAGGAGAGGAACATCAAATGATGGAATATCAAAATAGAGGAATATTGAATGGCAGAGAAACACTTAAAGTATTGCTCAACATCCTTACTCATCAGGGAAATGTAAATCAAAATGACTCTGAGATCCTGTCTTATACCCATCAGAATGGTTAAGATCAAAAACTCAATTGAAAACATTCTGGAGAGGAGATGGAGAAAGAGTAACCATCCTCCATTGATAGTGAGAATGTAAACTTGTACAACCACTTTGGAAAACAAACTGGTGTTTTCTCAGAAAATTAGGAATAGCACTACCTCAAGACCCAGCTACACCATTCTTGGGCTTATATCTGAAAGAGGCTCAACCATAGAGCAAGGACATTTGCTTAACTATGTTCATAGAAGCTTTATTCATAACAGCCAGAATTTGGAAACAACCTAGATGTTTCTCCTGAAGAATGGACATAGAATTTGTGTTACATTTAGAGAATGGCACACTACTGAACTATTGAAAACAAGGAAATCATGAAATGTTTAGGCAAATGGATGGAACTAGGAAAAACAATAGCTCTGGTTGAATTTATGCCGACTCACAAATAGGGAGACACTTTCTGGTAATAGGAAACTAATCAAATTCCCAGAAACTGTGAAGTCATAGATTTTAGAGATGAACCTATAACCACGACTTTACTAAACCAGCATAAGCCCTAATTACATACTAAACATTTGTTTTTATACTACCAAATACATGTATTCTTCACCCCTCCTCAAGAGAAATTCTCTTTGAAATAGGTGGAAATCATAAACAAAAAGTATAACCAATCAAAATGCAGGTTGTGTTTTCTAGTTCCAGTGAATACATATATATAACAACTTCATCTTAGGCTCATGGAACATTGCAGAAAACAGAGCACAAAGATTGTAAAAGGGAGAAGATTTGGGCACTTGATATGTAACTTTATCTCCTTGTAATGTCAAATGTGACACTCAAAGTTCATCAACATGTCTCTCTCAACAAGAGTTGAACAAATACAACAGTAAAAATGCTAAGGTGGAGAGAGGAATGGCTATGAGTCCTCTACCATTCAAAACAAATTATAGACAAGTAAAGAATGCTGAGACTAGAAGGTAGTCTTCTCCAGGGAAGATCACAACAAATAGCTATCTAATATCAAAGGTCAGCTATGAAAACACAATACAAGTAACATTAAACAGGCTGAGAAGTTTATAAATATATATATATTCACAAATATACATATATATGTGTGTGTGTGTGTGTGTGTATTCATGTAACCTAAATGAAAAAAACGTGATAAATTTTAAAGAGAGCAAGAAGGGCCATATGAGAAAGTTTAAAAGGAAGACATGGAAAAACTAAAGATGTAATTATTTTATAATCTCAAAAACTAAAGAAACCTTGAGCAGCAATAGCAAAACCAAAAAATTGGCAGTAGTTAAAAAATGTTTTATTTTTTATTACTTATTTTTATTTATATATATATTTATTAATTGAGTTTATTCACGTTGTATCCTAGCTGTAGGCCCCTCCTTCATCCCCTCCCAAATCTGCCTTCCCTACCTCACCTACTCCCATGACCCTCCCCAAGTCCACTGATAGGGGAGGTACTCTGCTTCTCTCTGACCCTAGCCTATCAGGTCACATCAGGACTGGCTGCATTGTCTTCCTCTGTGCCCTGCAAAGCTGCTCCCTGCTCAGGAGGGTTACCCTTTCTCCACAACCTCTCCAGCATGTGTTGTCACTTGAGTTTTTGAACTTGGCCATTTTGATGGGTATAAGATGAAATATCAGGGTTGTTCTGATTTGCATTTCCCTGATGACTAAGGACATAGAACATTTCCTTACATGTTTCTCTGTTGTTCAATATTCCTCTATTAAGAATTCTCTGATACCTTTTTCTCAGAGGCGGGACCTGGGGCATCAACCCGCATGCAATCAGACATGCTCTTCTCTGGGTCGAAAGCTGCTGACCCTGAGTGCAGTGCTTAGCCTCGGACGGGTCTGATGCTCTTTGGGTGGATGACACCTAAATGAACATCAGTACAAAGTCCCAATTTATTTCTAATATCAGAGATCAGACCTCTACTCTTGCCTGATGCGTCTAAAACAAAAAGGGGGAACTGTAGAGAGCTGCGGAATGCTATGCCTTAAAGATGGAGTGGGTTTCCGCCTTCCACCTTCCCGATGGTGAGTGCTCTCTGTCACGAACAATTCCACATTTGGTTAAGGCTGAGGATCTGGCTTGCTTCCATGTATGTGGACCTATCTGCATTGCACACGTGGCACGCCTGGGTTGGCTACCCAGAGGCTATTTAAGCTGTGGGCTGGCTCTCCCCAGGGTCCGAGGATTGTTCAATGTTCCTGAATAAACTGCATTGAAAAAAAAAAAAAAAAGAAAGGCAAATGGGATGGACATCAGAAGAAGGTGAAAATAAGGACCAAGACAGGAGCCTACCACAGAGGGCCTCTGAAAGACTCTACCCAGCACAGTATTGGAGCAGATGTTGAGACACATAGCCAAACTTTGGGTAGAGTGCAAGGAATCTTATAAAAGAAGGGGGAGATAGAAAGACCTGGAAGGGTCTGGAGCTCCACAAGAAAACAGCAGAACCAAAGAATCTGGGCCTAGGAGTCTTTTGTGAGACTGATACTCCCACCAGGAACATTCATGAAGATAACCTGGACCCCCTGCACAGAGGTAGCCCATGGCAGCTCAGTCTCCAAATGAGCTCCCTAATAAGGGAAGCAGGGGCTATCTCTGACATGAACTCAGTGGTTGGCTCTTTGATCACCTCCCCCTAAGGGGGAGCAGCCCAACTGGGCCACAGAGGAAGGCTATGAAAGATAGTCCTGATGAGACCTGATAGACTAGGGTCAGATGGAAGTAGAGGAGGACTTCCACTATCAGTGGACTGGGGAAGGGGCAGGGAGGAGACAAGGAAGGGAGGGAGAGAGGGAGGGAGGGAGGGAGGACAGGATTGGGAGGGGACAAGGGTGGGGCTACAGTTGGGATACAAATCGAATAAATCGTAATAAATAAAATTATATTTAAAAAAATTAAAAACAAACAAACAAGATAAAAAAAAAAAGAATCCTCTGTTTAGCTCTGTACCCCATTTTTAAAATTGTATTACTTGACTTTTTGATTTTTAACTTCTTGAGTTCTTTATTTATTTGGGATATTAGCCCTTTGTCTGACATAGGGTTGGTAAAGATCCTTTCCTGATCTGTAGGCTGTCGTTTTGTTTTGATGATGGTATTCTTTGCTTTACAGAAGCTTTTCAGTTTCATGAGGTCCCATTCATTGACTGTTGATTTTAGAGCCTGTGCTGTTGGTGTTCTGTTCAGGAAGTTGTCTCATGTGCCGATGAATTCAAGGCTCTTCTCCACTTTTTCTTCTAATAGATTTAATGTGTCTGGTTTTATGTTGAGGTCTTTGATACACTTGGACTTTAGTTTTGTGCAGGATGATAAATATGGAACTATTTGCATTTTTCTACATGTAGGCATCAAGTTAGTCCAGCACCATGTATTGAAGATTTTGTCTTATTTTCCATTGTATGCTTTTGGCTTTTTTTGTCAAAAATCAAGGATCTGTAGGTATGTGGATTTATTTGGGGGTCTTCTATTCAACTGCATTCAACTGCACTATTCTGTTTTTATGCCAGTATCGTGCAGTTTTTATTACTATTGCTCTGTAGTACAGCTTGAGATCAGTGATGGAGATACCTCCAGACAATCTGTTGTTATACAGAAATGTTTTAGTATTTCTAGGTTTTTTTTTTTTTTTCACATGAAATTGAGAATTGTTCTTTCAAGGTCTGTAAAGAATTGTGTTGGTATTTTGATGGGTATTGCATTGAATCTGTAGATTGCTTTTGGCAGAATGGCCATTTTTACTATGTTAATCCTACATATCTATCAGCATAGGAGATCTTTCCATCTTCTGATATCTTCTTCATTTTCTTTCTTAAGAGACTTGAAGTTTTTTTCAGAAGGATCTTTCACTTGCTTAGTTAGAGTCACATCAAGGTACTTTATGTTATTAGTGGTGATTGTGAAGGGTGTTGTTTCCCTAATTTCTTTCTCAGCCCTTTTGATTTTCCTATACAGGGGGCTACTGATTTTTGAGTTAACTTTGTATCCAGTCACTTTTTTGGCTTGGGCGTTTTTTTTTTTCCAATGGGAGACTTTTGATGAGAGCTTCTATTTCTTTAGGCTATTTAGGACTATTTAATTTATTTACCCGGTCTTGATTCAGGTTTGATAAGTGGAATTGATCATAAAAATTGTCCATTTCATTTAAGTTTTCAAATTTTATGGTATATAGGCTTTTGAAGTAAGACCTTATGATTGTTTGGATTCCTTCAGTGTCTGCTGTTATGTCCCCCTTTTCGTTTCTGATTTTTCTGATTCTGATAGTTTCTCTCTGCGTTTTAGTTAGTTTGGCTAAGTAAGGGTTTTTCTATCTTGCTGATTTTCTCAAAAAAAAAAATCATGAAATTTGCAGGCAAATGGTGGGATCTAGAAAAGATCATTCTGAGTGAAATATCCCAGAAGGAGAAAGACAAACATGGGATATACTCACTTATATAGACCTATAAGATATGATAAACATAATGAAATCTATACACCTAAAAAAGATAATCAATTGAGCGGACATGGGGTAAGATGATCAATCCTCATTTAGAAAGACAGATGGGATGTGCATTGAACGTATGACAGGAGTCTACTGAGCGCATCTGAAAGACTCTAACTAGCAGTGTTTTCAAAGCAAAGACTCATGACCAAACCTTTGGCAGAGTACAGGGAATCATAAGAAAGAAGGGGAGTTAGTCTGATGGGGAAAGGATAGGAGCTCCACAAGGACCAAATATATCTGGGCACAGGGTCTTTTCTGAGACTGACATTCAACCAAGGACCATGTATGGATATAACCTAGAACCTCCACTCAGATGTAGCCTGTGGTAGCTCAGTAACCAATTGGTTTCCCAAAGTGAGGGGAACAAGGACTATTTCTAACAGGAACTCAATGACTTGCTCTTTGGTCTCCCCACCCCCGAAGGGAGGAGCAGTCCTGTTAGGCCACAGAGGAGGGCTTTGCAGCCAGTCCTGAAGATACCTGATAAAACAGGATCAGATGAATGGGGAGGAGGTCCCCCCTATCAGTGGACTTGGAAAGGGGCACGGTGGAGATGAGGGAGGAAGGGAGGGACTGGGAGGGAATGAGGGATCGGGACACGGCTGGGATACAGAGTTAATAAAATGTAACTGATAAAAAAAATTAAAAAAAAAACAGTTCTTCGTCTACTTGAATATTTGAAATGTTTTCTTTCTTTCGAATTCATTGATTTCAGCTCTGAGTTTGATTATTTCCAATTGTCTTCTTTTCTTGAGTGTGTCTTTTTTTTTTCCTAGAGCTTTTAAGTGTGCCATTAAGTTGTTTGTATGAGATGACACCAACTTCATTCTGGAGGCATTTAGTTCCATTAACTTTCCTCTTAGCACTGCTAAAGCAATAAGACAACTACAGGAGATTAAGGGAATACAAATTGGAAAGGAAAAGGTCAAAGTTTCACTATTCGCAGATCAGATGATGTTATAGTATACATGAGCAACCCCAAAAATTCAACCAGAGATCTCCTTCAGCTGATAAACACCTTCAGCAAAGTGGCCAGTTACAAAATTAACTCAAAAAAATCAGAAGCCCTCCTGTATACCCAAGTTAAATGGGCTGAGAAAGAAATCAGGGAAACAACACCCTTCACAATCGCCACTAATAACATAAAGCACCTTAGGGTGACTCTAACCAAGCAAGGGAAAGACCTGTTTAAGAAAATTTCAAGTCTCTGAAGAAAGAAATTGAAGAAAATTTGAGAAGATGGAAAGATCTCCTGTACTCATGGATTGGTAGGATTAACAAAGTGAAAATGAACACTCTGCCAAAGCAATCTACAGATTCAATGAAATTCCCATCAAAATACCAACACAATTCCTAACAGACCTTGAAAGAAAAATTCTCAACTTCATACTTAAAACCCAGAATTTTCAAAACAATCCTCTACAATAAAAGATCATCTGCAGGTATCTCCATCCCTGATCTCAAGCTGTATTACAGAGCAAAAGTAATTAATAACTGCATTATACTGGAGTAGAAACAGAAATGTGCATCAATGGAACCAAATAGAAGAGCCAGAAAAAAAAAAATAAACCCACCCACCTATGGACACTGGATTTTTGACAAAGAAGCCAAAACTATTCAATGGAAAAAAAAAAAAAAGACAACATCTTCAACAATTGGTGTTAGTCCAACTGGACCATGCCAAAAAAAAAAAAAAAAAAAAAAAAAAAAAACTGAAAATACATCCATACTTATCATCTGCACTAAACTAAAGTCCGAGTCGATCAACGACCTACCTCAACACAAAACACTAAATTAGTTAGAAGAAAAAGTGGAGAAGAGCCTAGAACTCATTGGCACAGGAGACAACTCTCTTACAGAACACCGACAGCACAAGCACTAAGAGCAACAATCAATAAATGGGACCTCATGAAACTGAAAAGCTTCTGTAAAGCAAAGGACATTGTCCTCAGAACAAAACAACAGCCTACAGATTGGGAAAAGATCTTCACCAACCCTACATCTGACAGAGGGCTGATATCCCGAATATATAAAGAACTAAAGAAGGTAGCAAGCAATAAATAAAGCAATCCAATTAAAATATGGGGTATGGAGCTAAACAGAATTATCTGTAGAGGAATATAGAATGGCAGAGAAACACTTAAAGAGATGCTCAACATCCTTAGCCAGCAGAGAGGTGCAAATCAAATTGACCCTGGGATTTCACCTTACACACATTAGAATGCCTAAGATCAAAAACTCAAGTGACAACACATACTGGAGAGGTTGTGAAGAAAGGGGAACCCTCCTCCATTGCTGGTGAGAATCTAAAACTGTACAACCACTTTGGAAATCAATCTGGCCCTTTCTCAGACAATTAGGAATACTGCTTCCACAAGATCCAGCTATACCACTCCTAGGCATATATCCAAAAGATGCTCAAGTACACAACAAGGATATTTGCTCAACCATGATTTTAGCAGCTTTATTCATAATAGCCAGAACCTGGAAACAACCCAGATGTCAATCAACAGAGGAATGGATACAGAAATTGTGGTACTTTTACACTATGGAATACTATTCAGCAATTAAAAACAAGGAAATTATGAAATTTGCAGGCAAATGTTAAAATCTAGAAAAGATAATCCTTAGTGAAATATCCAAGAAACAGAAAGACCCACATGGTATATACTCACTTATAAGTAAGTACTAGACCTATATAATAGGATAAACATACAAAAATCTGTACACCTAAAGAAGAAAAACAAGAAATAGGATCCAGGGTAAGATGATTAATCCTCAGTTAGAAATACAAATGGGATGGACATTGGATGTAAAGAAAATAAGTAACAGGACAGGAGCCTACCACAGAGGGCCTCTGAAAGTCTCTGCCTAGCAGTATATCAAAGCAGATGCTGAGACTCATAACCAAACCTTGGGCAGAGTGCAGGGAATCATATGAAAAAAGGGGGAGTTAGTAAGACTTGGAGAGGACAGGAGCTCCAAAAGGACCAAATAAATCAGGGCACAAGGGTCTTTTATGAGACTGTTTCTCCAACCAAGGACCATGTATGGATATAAGCTAGAATCCCTGCTCAGATGTAGCCCATGGTTGCTCAGTATCCAAGTGGGTACCCTAGTAAGGGGAATAGAGACTATTTTTGACACATGAACTCAATGGCTCGCTCTTTAACCCCTCCCCCCCCCGATGTGGGAGGAACACCTTGCTAGGCCACAGAGGAGGACTTTGCAGCAAGTCCGGAAGAGACATGATAAGCTGTGGTCAGATGGAAGGGGAGGAGGTCCCCTCTATCAGTGGACTTGGAAAGGGGCAAGTAGATGAGGGAAGGAGTGTGGGATTGGGAGGGAATGAGTGATAGGGCTCCAGCTGGGATACAAAGTTAATAAACCGTGATTAATATAAAAATAAAAATCATTTTAAAAAAGACATTTAAGCCTACTCTTTTTTATTTCATTAATTACACTTTATTCACTTTGTATTCCCCCATATGCTCCCTCCCTCCTCCCCTGCTGGTTCCACTCTCCCTCCCGCTTCTTCATGCATGCCCCTCCCCAAGTCCACTGATAGTGGAGGTCCTTCTCTCCTTCTGATCTTAGTCTATCAGATCACATCAGGAGTGGCTACATTGTCATCTTCTGTGGCCTAGTAAGGCTCCTCTCCTCTTAGGGGGAAGTGATCAAAGAGCAGGCCAATCAGATTATGTCAGAGGCAGTCCCTCTTCCCATTACTATGTAACCCACTGTGACACTAAGCTTCCATGGGCTTCATCTGTGCAAGGGTTCTAAGTTATCTCCATGCTTGGTACTTGCTTGGAGAATGTGTCTCTGGGAAGACCCCTGTGTTCAAATTTCTGGTTCTGTTGCTCTCCTTGTGGAGTTCCTGTCCTCTCCAAATCTTACTATTTCCTACTTCTTACAAAGGTTGCATGCACTCTGCCCAACAGTTGGCCATAAATCTCAGTGTCTGCTTTGATAGTCTGCAGGGCAGAAGCTTTCAGAGGCCCTCTGTGGCATGTTCCTAGCTTGTTTCCTGTTTACTTCTTCTTCTGATGTCTATCCTCTATGCCTTTCTGGATGGGGATTGAGTGTTTTAGTCATGGTCCTCTCTTTTAATTAGTTTCTTTAGATGTACAGATTTTAGTAGGTTTATCCTATGTTATATGATTATATGAGTGAGTATATACCATGTGTATCTTTCTGCTTCTGGGAAAGCTCACTGAGGATGGACCTTTACAGTTCCCACTATTTACCTGCAAATTTCATGATTTCCTTATTTTTTCATTGCAGAGTAATAATACATTGTGTAGATGTACCACAATTTCTGCATCCATTCTTCAGTTGAGGGACATCTGGGCTGTTTCCAGCTTCTGGCTATTACAAATAAAGCTGCTACAAACATGGTTGAGCAAATATCCTTTTTGTGTGCTTGAGCCTCTTTTGGATATATGCCTAGGAGTGGTATGGCTGGATCTTGAAGGAAGCACTATTCCTATTTTTCTGAGAAAGTGCCAGATTGATTACCAGAGTAGTTGTACAAGTTTACATAACCACCAGCAGTGGAGGAGGGTTTCCCTTTCTCCACAACCTCTCCAGCATGTGTTGTCACTTGAGTTTTTCATCTTGGCCATTTTGATGGGTTTAAGGTGAAATCTCAGGGTCGTTCTGATTTGTATTTCCCTAATATAGCTAATGACGTTGAGCATTTTTTTAAGTGTTTCTCTGCCATCAGATATTCCTCTACAGAGAGTTCTCGGTTTAGCTCTGTTCCCCATTTTTTAATGGGATTACTTGATTTGTTGCTTTTAAGCTTCTTTAGTTCTTTATATATACTGGATATTAGCCCTCTGTCAGATAAAGGTTTTGTGAAGATTCTTTCCCAATCTGTAGGCTGTCGTTTTGTTTTGATGACGGTGTCCTTTGCTTTACAGAAGCTTTTCAATTTCATGAGGTCCTATTTATTGATTGTTGCTCTTAGAGCCTGTGCTGTTGGTGTTCTGTTCAGGAAGTTGTTTCCTGTACCAATGAGTTCTAGGATTTTCTCCACTTTTTCTTCTAACCGATTTAGAGTACTTGCTTTTATGTTGAGGTCTTTGATCCACTTGGACTTTAGTTTTGTGCAGGGTGATAAATATGGATCTATTTTCATTTTTCTACATTTAGACATCCAGTTAGACCAGCACCATTTGTTGAAGATGCTATCTTTTCTCCATTGTGTGGTTTTGGCTTCTTTGTCAAAGATCAGGTGTCTATAAGTGTGTGGGTTTATTTCTGGGTCTTCTGTTTGGTTCCATTGATCCACCAGTCTGTTTCTATGCCAGTACCATGCAGTTTTTATTACTGTTGCTCTATAGTACAGCTTAAGATCAAGAATGGAGATACCTCCAGAAGATCTTTTATCGTAGAGGATTGTTTTAGCAATTCTGGGTTTCCTGTTATTCCATATGGAGTTGAGAATTTTTCTTTCCAGGTCTGTAAATTGTGTTGGTAATTTCTTGGGAATTGCACTGAATCTGTATATTGCTTTTGGTAAGATGTAGGTCTGCTCTTTAAACATAAGCTGTTATAGACTTGAAGACTTTAAATAACTCTGTGTGTGTGTTAGTGTTTATGTATTGTCCAAAATAATGGAACTCATGATTACCTGTTAATTTATGCCTAAATATTCTTGTGGTCCTAATGCATTCACTATATCCACACTTAACCATTCAAATTGCTCCTGCTATTCCTATATTATTCTTTAGTAATTGTACTTTAATGTTTTTTTTTGTAAATTTTACTCACTAACCTTTTTTGCTTTCATTAATCTGAGAAAATGATATAATACTTCTCACTTTGTGTCTATACTATTTATTTTTTATGATAGTCTTCTAGTTGTATACAATCTAATGAGAATTATATGATTTTATTCTTAATTATACCCTATTCTATATATACTGTACTTTCTCATCTATTTCTTCACCGACTCACACATACGCTGATTTCATGTCTAGCATATTAATAATAGGGCTCTAATAAAAATGGGTCATCTCTATTGTATGCTGACTTTCACCCATTGGAGTCATTTCATACTCCTTCTCTGAAAAGTGCTACTAAAATATCAACTATTAGCTTCAATTTTTTAAGCTAATAACCATTAAACATTTAAAATTTGGTCGTAATAACTTGTGATCTTTATCTCAATAAATACAATCACAGTCTAATTATATATTTATCCTGTTTTTCTCCTCTCTGTTTACCAATAGAGAAGCCAAAAATCAGGGTAAGTAAAGAGTACTCTCAAATTTTACAATGGCCAAGGTACAGGGACACAGAATGCATAGGAATCTGCTCTATTATACCAAGAATTATCCTGATGAGCCTCACTCTTTTATCTGCTTTTCTGTTGACTAAAACAAACAAACCAACAAAACAAACAAGTTGGTCCCATCCTATTGTGGCTGTCAACCTAGAAATCTATAGCTTCCTATGTAGGTCGTAATATACATTCCAGCTACTCACTTTCTGTCCTTGCCTCAAAATACCTTTACTACTTTTTTCCTTGGGCAGATAAGAAGCATCTGTTTATATCTTCCTCTGACTCACGATTCAGAGAACAATGTTACAGCCTTGATTCCCTTGCTCCTCCCGTAAAGCGCTGCAGCTACAGTGTTGAGCCAGTGAACCAGTAGTGGAATATGGACTGGCCTTGAAATAGGAGGTAAAAACAAGAGGGAAAAATAGTCTTTCCTAGTGATGGAAATTGCATTGGCTTAATGGGAGTTTTAAGCTCCCCTTTACCTCTCAGAGAAAAAAATGCACAACTTCTAGCATTCCGTTTTTACATCTTAAATCTTAGAACTTTGGTAACATTAAGTGACAATAGTCCTCAGTGCAATAGTCCTTCAAGAGAAATTATTCCCCGTCTAAGAAATAGTGACAAATACCAGATATAGTACTCCAACGCTAGTCAAACCACTGCCGTGGAAAGCCATAACCCTGCCTCCTTTGATTCACACTGTGTTTCTCTGCATCGCACTTGTAGGCTGTTTATCTTATTCAATGGCAGTTCAATATAAGACTGAGAGCTATAAAGAATTTATTCTATACTCCCTTCCCTGGGTTTTTTTTTTTTTCTGGTTAAAATTGTAGAAGCTTATTTTATTTGAGTGCAGGAGTCTTTTGCTGTCTAATCGCTCATTCTTTTAGTCCAGTGATTGTTTTATTTTCTCCATTTTCTGAAAGAAGAAATTCCTCAATGGCATCCACTACAGAGAAAGTTTTCTACACTCATTTCTAAAATGCATATGTCCTCATAGCCCACCTCTATATTTCTATAAAAATTTAATCTACCCATAGCAAGTACAAATTCTCCTTAGGAAGAAATTATTTACCCAACTACAGATACATTCCTTTTTTCTATACAAAATTGACTCCCACTATGAAGATTGAAAACACTGAACTCTTTCTTCCTAACCCAACTGGAAACAACTGGGGTCTTTTTGTAACTCTGGGCCAATGTGTAGCAAAATTCTGATGAACCAGACACGAAAAAAATCTGCCAACGGTATGTATGAAAGATTTCTTCCCTAAACAAAAGATTTCTTCAAGAAATACCCCACACTTTTCCATTCTGTTGTTGAAAATGAAATAGATGCATCTTTGATAACCATATCATTGTTGGAACTCCACAAGAATGAGAATTCAAATCAAACTACAGGGTAACAGAAACTAGACAAAAGTATTCACTACCTGAAAACATTATCAAGCCAGTGACAGAATTCACAGTTATATTCTGTGTACTTCCTAGTTTACTAGAAATAATTTTATTAATTTATTAGGTAAGACAATTTTTAGGAGTTTTTAGGTTAGGAGATAATTATTTTTCTTCCAGGTAAATGAAATAAATTATACATGTTCTGTTGGACTCAATTACATCAAGAACATTGCAGAAATATTATTTAGTCTCATGAAGTTGCAGAAATACAACCCTTTTTCAAAAAACAAATTGTCAGTAAGTCTTCCTGTATAGATCAATAATCCTTGATCTTGACTTTTTTGTCCATAACTCCGAAGAGTAACATAGAAATCAAAATAGTAATGATTAACTATTTGGCCTTGATTGTGTTGATTATCAGTTTTATCATCTGAAAATCAAAGTATTGAACCTGAAGTATCTTTAGAGTTTCTAAACTGTATTTCCTTCACATGTGGCTTTGAAAATATGTTAATGATGGAAAAAATGTACATTACTAAATAGAGTGTAGATATTGTCATTAACCACCAGGATACCTTATCTACGTACAATGAAATTTGACTCTGAAAACATATAAAGTTTAACTTTAAAGATCAATGACAATGGAATCATAAACCAGCACACATTTAAAAATATATGAAAATGAGTTAAACAAGCTGTTGTAAATCTAAAATACAGCTTTATTTCTGGAATATTGAGACAGAGCCACGGTCAGATGGGCAGTAAATGGGATTTAAGCATTAAACAAACAACAACAACAACAACAAAAATATTTGAAAGGCAAAGCCAATGAGTGACAAGAGAGATCTCCAGGAACTGACCCAAAGACAAACTCAAAGCATAGCTCATGGATAAAACTGATCAGCTACCCTGTATTAGCCACTTAAAATTAACTCCTTAAAATTATTCCTCAAATTGATTTCTTAAAATGTGTTAGGCCTCATGCTAGTCTTATGCAAATGAACTTCATAGCTAAAGGTTTAAAATTTGAATAATGAATATTATTCAAGTGTGTCTCCATTAAGAAAACTTAAGTTAGGGCAGCTGCAATTCAGACTTTGCTCTTAGAGGAGCCAATAATCACATATGACCTTCTCAATCCCCAACTAAAACAGATTCACAGACAGAGTCTCTTTTGTGATCTTCTCTGATTCAGCCAAACCTTTGAATCAGCAGCCATAGTGGGTAGCAGGCCTTAAATGTCTGTATCTCTACGGTAAATTCTGCTATATACAAGTATGTACTGTGTAAATGGGCCATGCTTTCAGTCTATTTGTGTCTTCACGTATGTATGTAACAGCAAATTAATGAAAAAAGAAAGAGGCTTTGACTTCGTAAAAGGGCAAAGAGAAGCATATAGGAGGTTTGAAGAAAGAAAAAGAAAGAGAAAATGATGTAATTATAATATAAACTTAAAGTAAAAGAGAAATAATAAATAAAAAGAAACAAAATTCCCTTCTGCATGTCTCATTTTTTCTTTTATAATATTTATCTTCCTTTCCCACATCGAGACTGGCAGTATGCTTTGGATGTCACATTTCCCTGAAGAGAGCAGAAACATTATGTCATCAATCATTATTGAAAACTAAAAACAAAATAAAAAAAAATCATTGCTCTCACCATTTTATACTGAATGTATGTTAACATTTTCAATTAACTTACATAACATTTCAACATCTATATTTTACTGATGAGTAAAATGAGCTGAATCAAAGGAATTTGCCTAATGTGCATACATGTTGTTTCAGAACTTAGAAATCAGGAAGGTTCAGCCTTGTATAGACGCCCCAAAACACAAAAATGTTTTATCATAACTTTCATTTGTTGTGGCCAACTGGTGAGAAAATATGTGCATTAGTTTTAAAAACAATCAAAGAACTCGAACTATATCATGCCATCAAGCAAAATATTTAAGATGACATAAGGTAAAACTAAGTTGGAAGACTGAGACCTATGTTTAAGGATGTTTGATCCTACCAAAAGAGATTCTCTGTATAAACTAACAAGTTTTAGAGACCATTAAAAAGTATATTACCATAATTTATCAACACTTTTGTTTATTCATTTACTTATTTAATTATTTTACTCAGCTCATTTTTTTTAAAGGCAAAGAATCATTTGATTTAGAACAAAGAAAAAGTGTGAAGAAACCAGTTAGAATTTCACTGGATTATATTTGCATGAATAAGAGGGAGAATATAGACATAAAGATGAAGAAGAAAGTAACATTCACAAAATTCTAAGTATGTTATGGGATACAAGGAAATATATTTTTATTTATACAAGGTAATATATATATATATATATATATATATATATTACCTCAACTGTTTCCAGGATTCTAAAGAATTAGACTCTAAACTATATGCTATACTAATATTTGAATTTCATACACACACACACACACACACACACACACCTGCAGTCCCTCTATTACATTTTATTCTCTTGTTATTTAATATATTTCTGATTCAATGTCATATGAAAAAATATAATTGACATTTCTTCATTTTATTAAAATATTCTAAATATATTGTGTAATGCTTTTTCTATAGGTTAGTGATCATTTTAATTTCAGTGGGCACTGTGCTTGGCCACATAAACATACATCTACATACAGCACAACATAAATACATCCTCAACAAATATGCAAGACCAATTTTGTCTTGCTGGAATATAGGACAATACTCAAAGAAAACACCATGCAATAGTCACTGATTTATACTGTAAATCAGAACCTGAGATAACTGGGGCAAATTTGAACACAGGTGACTGGCAAATGTTGATGCTTAGCACATAGCTTCCATGAAATCCTATCTAAAATGTCTGTGTAAAGGCCCAACTCATCTTTTGGGGTCTACTCTCTAACAGAGTGCAGGGAGTCCTATGGAAGACCTGGAATATAAAAGGAACAAGAGGAGATAGGAGACAGAGAAGGAAACAAACAAAGCCAAAAACAAGCAGAGCCCAGGGGACACTGCAGAGACAGATGCACCACCCAAAGACTATACATAGAGAGGACATACACCCCCTGCTCTGATGTAGCCCATACACTGCTCAGTATCCATGTGGTTTCCCTAGTAAGGAGAGAAGAGACAGTCTCTGACATGAATTCCGTTACGTGCTCCTTGATCACTTCTTCCTGGTGTAGTGACCTCCTCAGACCAAAGAAGAAGAGGATCCAGGCAGTCCTGATGGGACCTGATAGGCTAGAATCAGATAATAGAGAAGGAGGACTTCCTCTATCGGTGGACTAGGCAAGATGGATAGGGGAGGAAAAAGGAGAGAGGGTGGGACATGGAGGAGATGAAGGAAGGACTACAACTAGACTACAAATTGAATAAATTGTAAATTAATAATAATAATAATAATAATAATAATAATAATAATAACGTATCCTATCTCTAAGTCTAACTGAGACAGACAGAAAAGATCTGGACAATACCTTCACATCTCTTCAGTCCTCTTTTATTCTTGCTGCCTTAAATTTTTTAACTATATTTTTTTCTCTATCTTACACAAACTTAAATCTATCAAATGGATAAGTTGTTTGTTGAATGGATATATAATACCTCAGTGGAATTCCTGACCCCCTATTATGTTCTTAAGGCCACTTTGTGATTTTGCTGTACATACATAGATCATCTAGAATGATTTTAAATAAAACTGGACATTACAAGTGAATGTATAAAATTATTTAAAAATAAAAATATATTAAAAAATGGTCATTAACCTTAGTTCTATCTGGAAACTCATCCTTTTTATCATTTAAACAAGCATAATCATATAGATCCCAGAAGTTAGAACAAGAACTCCTCTCAGGTACTATCAAACATTTTTTTTAATTTTCAATTTTATTTATATATTAATTTATAACAATTTATTCACTTTGTATCCCTACTGCAGCCCCCTCCCTCATCTCCTCACAGTCCCACCCATCCTCTTACTTCTCCCTCTATGCCCTTCCCCTAGTCCCTTGATAGAGAAGGACACCCTCCCCTTCTATCTGACCCTAGCTTATCAGGTCTCATCAAGGCTGGCTGCATAATTTTCCTCTGTGACCTGGCAAGACTGCTCCCCTCAGGAAGAGGTGATAAAAGAGGCAGCCACTGAGTTCATGTCAGAAACAGTACCTATTCCCCTTACTAGCGAACCCAATGGGCTTCCTATGAACAGGGAATCTAGGTCCTCCCCATGCATGGTCCTTAGTTGGAGTATTGGTCTCCGCAGGCCCCCGTGGGCCCAGGTATTTTGGCTCTGTTATTCTCCTTGTGGAGTTTCTGTCCCCTCCATGTCTTTCTATAGCCCTCTTCTTCCATAAGGATGCTGGCACTTTGCCCAAAGTTGGGCAAAGTTTTGACTTTAAATATAATAACATTATAACGACATCAACAATAAATGAATTATAAGCTACCTGAACAGTCTATCTTTTGTTTTATGGAGAACTTTTTTGCTTCGATTTTTAAGTAGCTTGGTCATAAGTGAAAAGTAGAGGGTGCTTTTACTTGCTGTGTCTGTGTTTCTGTATGAAAGAAGATAAAAATTAGTTGAAAGTACATACAAAGTAGATATACATGAAGAGTGTCATGGAAAATACAGTCATGTGACATGCAGTTATATTCTAATTCTTTCCTGAACATCCCTGTTTGGTAAGCAGTTTGGAAGCTCAATTCACTGTCTTTAATTTTCATTACCATTATGTTCAAACCAAAGGGAATATTGATGAGAGCAACAGCAGATTAACAGTTTCTATTTCAGCTCTGCTTCTGGGTAACTATACTTCCTTGGTTTACTTAATTTCTGTCTTGATATTTAATCTGCTCATATGTAAAAATATCTATGGATTAAACTAGATCATATTATGACCAGTCAGTAGTTAAAGAGGAATCTCAGTAGCAGATGCTGGACTTGGAATATGTGTTCAATATAATTTAATTCTCAACAATTCAATCATTGTAATCACAATTTCAGTATTAAAAAAAAAGGAGCTCAGAGAAGTGGGAGGAATTCCCATTGGGATTCTTCAGTAGCAAAACTATGAAATGGTAAAACCATTAATATATTATTTCATATCATTCAAAATACTATTATCATGTGTAAAGCACAAGATTTTCTCATATAATAATCTCAGTATCATTCTGTCAAATTATGATCAATATGAATGTATATAAAGTTTAATCACAATGTATAATTCATATCTCTATAATAAAATCATCTGGATTCCATAAATTCCATTGGTGTGTTTAAAAATGAGAGTAAAAGAAGGCTCGATTTCCCAAGCTACTGAGTCCTTGCTGCAGGCAGATTTTAGCTCCAATTAAATTAATGCCTGTGCAAACATTGGTCCAGAGCCAAACGGAGAATCAATGTCAACTAAAGCATTTTGTCTTTTAGTATAACTCCCTTTTTTCCAATATGGAGCACAGTCAAGTTCTTTTCATCACTGTAGAAAATTAATAAGATCACTTGCATCAAACATTTGTCTGTTATGAACTAAAATATTTAGAACATATGGCATGAGGAGGAATTATATTTTTAAACGAAGGAAGCTACACTGTATATGTATGGAACTGAGCACTGGTTAAAATGGAAGTGTTTGAAGATCAAGCAGGAACAAATCATGTAGGATTCTTTTTTTCTTTGTCATGCTTGCTTGGTTTCATGACACCATCACCACTATCCCTTACTTAGAGTTATTCATCAGCTCATTAAATAAGCATATACTCTGATAATCACAAATACTTCTAAAAAGGGGATTTACTAAGTGGTCACAAAGGTCTTAAGTAATTGCGAAGTGGGCTTACCTACAGTGGCATAACTAAGGAGATTTGAAGAAGTTTATTCTTTCAACCAAGAGCTCATGCTATATACAGCTTTAATCTAATATAGGACTTTCTCCACATCAAATGAAAAAGCATTATTTACTTTCTGTATCTTTCTTCATGATTATGAATCACAAGAGAATGGTGACCTTCTTTGTCTTTATCTTAATTTACGTTTCCACTGATGACCACAGAAATTTTCACAGGAAGTAAGCATAAGAATGTCATCCCAGTTGCATAAATCCACAGATCTACCTCTCCATGCTTGTCACAGCTACTGTCATCATGTATGACCTTTATTTCTGCCTGCCAAAATAGAACTCTTTTTTAAAATTTTGTTTTTAATTTATAAATTCACTTTGCAATCTTCATTAGAGTACAACTTAAAATAACTATCATAACATTACATTAAGGTTGGATGTATTAGTGCACAAGTATTTAATTAATTTTTTTATATTTTGTATTAGTTACAATTAATTAACTTCATATCATAGCTGTAGCACCCTCCTTCACTCCCTCACAATTCCATCATCCCTCCTTCTTCTCCTCCCTGCCCCTCTCTAAGTCCACTGATAGGGAAGGTCCTCCTCCCCTTCCACCTGACCCTAGCTTATCAGGACTCTTCAGGCCTGGCTGTAATGTCCTCCTCTGTGGCCTAGCAAGGCTGCTCCTCCCTTGAGGAGGGAGGAGGTTTGGGCAAAGAGCCATCTATTGAGTTATTGTCAGAAATAGTTCCTGTTCCCCTTACTAAAGTACCCACTTGGATACTGAGCTACCATGGGCTATAACTGAGCAGCGGTTCTAGGTTATAGCCATGTGTGGTCCTTGGATGGAGAAAAAGTCTCAAAAAAGACCCCTATGCCCAGGTATATTTGGTCCTTGTGGAGCTCCTGTCCTCTCCAGGTCATATTAACTCCCCTTTCTCTCATATGATTCTCTACACTCTGTCCAAGGTTTGGTTATGAGTCTCAGCATCTGCTTTGATACACTGCTAGGTAGAGACTTTCAGAGGCCCTCAGTGATGGGCTCCTGTCCTGTTACTTTTTTTCTCCTACATCCAATGTCCACCCCATTTGTCTTTCTAAGTGAGGGTTGATCATCTTACCCCAGGTCCTCTTTCTTCTTTATCTTCTTTAGGTGTACACATTTTAGTATGTTTATCCTATCTTATAGATCTAATACACATTTATAAGTGAGTATATACAGTGTGTGACTTTCTGCTTCTGGGATACCTCACTCAGGATTATCTTTTCTAGATCCCACCATTTGCCTGCAAATTTCATGATTTCCTTGTTTTTGTTTTTGTTTTTTGCAGTTTATTCAGGAACCTTGAACAATCATCTGACCCTGGGGAAAGCCAGCCCACAGCTTAAATAGCCTCTGGGTAGCCAACTCCAGCGTGCCATGTGGGCAATGCAGATAGGTCCACATACATGGAAGCAAGCCAGATCCTCAGCCTTAGCCAAATGTGGAATTGTTCGTGACAGAGAGCACTCACCATCGGGAAGGTGGAAGGCGGGAAACCAGCTCCATCTTTAAGGCATAGCATTCCGCAGCTCTCTACAGTTCCCCCTTTTTGTTTTAGACGCATCAGGCAAGAGTAGAGGTCTGATCTCTGATATTAGAAATAAATTGGGACTTTGTACTGATGTTCATTGAGGTGTCATCCACCCAAAGAGCATAAGACCCGTCCAATACCTTTTTCTCAGAGGCAGGACCTGGGGCATTAACCCACATGCAATCAGACATGCTCTTCTCTGGGTCGAAAGCGGCTGACCCTGAGGGCAGTGCTTAGCCTCGCATCCTGAGCATAACATTTTAGCTTTTTATGGTAGCCAACCATGCTTGGAGAGACTGTCCTGCTTCATTGGCTGTAAAGGCCTGAATGGTCATGGCTGCATTACACTGTTGTGAGACTCTAATCTTGCATATATACCACAGGCAAACCAAGGAGACCAACACCAGAAGGCCTGCTAACGCTCCCATGCCCGCCCATTCCTTCAGATGATTCATGGCTGCAGCAATCCGTGATGGTAATCCTGTGGCTAGTCCTGCGTCCACTCTGGTAGAATTTACTGTGACAATGGCCACTCTCAGCTGCTCCATCGTAGTATCAAATTCTCCAGTCCAATTACTTAAAATATAGCTAGACAATTGTTTAGACAGATTTGCAGCACAGGGAAAATTCTCATGTTGTATGCTAGTGACTCAAAGTCCAGCATACTTTCATTGACAGCCAAGTTGAGCGATTTGCCATAGGGTATCAATTTGCTCCTGCAGGAGGTCAATCCTCTGATTGAACACCATCAAGCCTCCTTTTAGTTGAGCATTAATTTCTTTTTGTACATCTAAGGCATGAGCTACATTGGCTAAAAGATTATTCGGGGTCTGAGCAGTCTGCACAGTCAGTATGACTCATGGCTAATGCCCCGGTGGTAGCTCCAACAGCCGCCAATGAGATGGCAGTAACAATGGGGGCTGTAATTCCAAGATCCCTTTTCTGTCTGAAGAGAGTCATACCGTGAGGGGCATCAACGGGCTCAGGCACCCAGCGAGGCATGCGAGTAACCAGGGCATACCTAAATTTACTAGCATTCCAGCATTGGGCAAAAAAGCAAGTATCATTACCACAATTTCTTGGCTCTATCTGGCTAATAATGAATAAAAATGGGGGATATAAACAAACAGGTGTGGGCTTATAGGAAATATTATGGGAAGCCTTAACCCCCTCGTTGGAACAAAAAGGAAATTTGCTCAACCATGTCTGTAGCAGCTTTATTTGTAATAGCCAGAAGCTGGAAACAAACCAGATGCCCCTCAACTGAAGAATGGATGCAGAAATTGTGGTACATCTACACAATGGAATATTACTCATCAATGAAAAATAAGGAAATCATGAAATTTGCAGGTAAATGGTGGGATCTGGAAAGGATCATCCTGAGTGAGTTGTCTCAGAAGCAAAAAGACACACATGGTATATACTCACTCATATAGACATACAACATAGGACAAACCCACTAAAACCTGTGCATCTAAAGAAACTAAGCAAAAGAGAGGACCCTAACTAAAATGTCCAATCCCCATCCAGAAAGGCAAAGAGGATGGACATCAGAAGAAGAAGAAAACAGGAAACAACTTAGGAACCTACCACAGAGGGCCTCTGAAAGCCTCTGCCCTACAGACTATCAAAGCAGATGCTGAGCCTGATGGGCAACTGTTGGGCAGAGTGAATGGAATTTTATGTAAAAACTGGGAAATAGTAAGAGCTGGAGGGAACAGGGTCTCCACAAGGAGAGCAACAGAACAAGAAAATCTGAACACAGTGAACTTCCCAGAGACTCATACTCCATCCAAGGTCTATTCATAGAGATAACCCAGAACCCCTGCACAAATGTAGGCCAGGGCAGTTCAGAGTCCAATTGGGTTACATAGTAATGTGAAGAGGGACTGCCTCTGACATAATCTGACTGGCCTGCTCTTTGATCACCTCCCCCTGGCGGGGAGCAGCCTTACCAGGCCATAGTAGAGGATAATGCAGCCACTTTTGATGTGAACTGATGGACTAAGATCAGAAAGGAGAGGAGAACCTCCCCTATCAGTGGACTTGGGGAGTGGCATGCATGCAGAAAGGAGAGGGAGGGTGGGATCCAGAGGGGAGGAGGGAGGGGCTTATGGGGGGATGCAGAATGAATAAAGTGTAATTGATGAAAAATTTTAAAAAAAGAAAAGATAATTTAAGAACCTTAAATGACTTTCAAAAGTGGAGGAAAACATGGAGTTAGTCAATTTACATGGAGCACGTCTTGCCCCTGGGGGCAATGGTCTCCTGAACCTACTCAGACCTCGGACACCACCACTGCTAGTTCTAGAACTGATTTCCTTGTTTTTAATTGCTGAGTAGTATTCCATTGTGTAAAAATACAATTTCTGAATCCATTCCTTCGTTGATGGATATCTGGTTTGTTTCCAGGTTCTGGTTATTACAAATAAAGCTTCTATGAACATGGTTGAGCAAATGTCCTTATTGTGTACTTGAGCAACTTTTGGATATAAACGATCCTTACAACAATAGATCATCTGAAGGAATCTCCATCCTGAACCTCAAGCTGTACTACAGAGCAATAGTAATAAAAACTGCATGGTATTGGCTTAGAAACAGAATGGTGCATCAATGGAACCGAATAGAAGACCAAGAAATAAACACACACACCTATGAATACTTGATTTTTGACAAAGAAGCCAAAATATTCAATGGAAAAAAAGCCAGCATCTTCAACAAATGGTGCTGGTCTAACTGGATGTCTTCATGCAGAAGACAAATAGAAGTAGATCCATATTTATCACCCTGCACAAAACTAAAGTCCAAGTGGATCAAAGACCTCAACATAAAACCCGACACACTAAATCAGTTACAAGAAAAAGTGGAGAAGAGCCTATAACTCATTGGCACAGGAGAAAACTTCCTGAACAGAACTCCAACAGCACAGGCTCTAAGAGCAACCATCAATAAGTGGTTCACAACTCTACTCCCAGCATTCAGGAAGCAAAGGCAGGTGGATCTCTGTGAGTTCAAGTTCAGCCTAGTTTACAAAGTGAGTCCAGGACAGCCATAGCTACACAAAGAAAACCTGTCTTGAAACACAATAATAATAATAATAATAATAATAATAATAATAATAATAATAATACATTCAGATTAGGGGCTATATATATATATATATTGGTTTTGAAAATTCTTGGTTAGCACATATACACTAAATTTTGAGTTGTCTGTGTGCACTTAAGGTATTCTAGTCACATGAATGACTCCTGTTTCTCAACTGACTTTTCACTTATATGATTCTTTATATCTATTGCCTTTGGGGGAGATGTTCTTTTTGATTCTGGAGGTCTAAAAAGATGAAACTCCAAGATGTAATATTAGGGTTATATTTGGCAAATTTGCTCTTCTCTGGGGGCTATTTAAAAACTAATGGGGTGGATCTCAAAAAGGACTTTTAAATCAAAGTATTCTAAATATTTCTGCTTGGAGCACAGTATGTTCAATAGATGAAAGTTAAAAAAATAAAAAAAAAAATTAACATAGGAAAGAATAATTTTGTTAGCATAGACTACATCTGAGCAGCCTTACCAGGCCACAGAGGATGACAGTGCAGACAGTTCTGATGAAACCTGATGAGCTAGTGTCAGATGGAAGTGGAGGAGGACCTCCCCTATCAGTGGACTTAGAGAGGAGCATGGAAGGAGATGGGGGAGGGAAGGTGGAATTGGGAGCAAATGAGGAGGGGGCTACAGCTGGGATACAAAGTGAATAAACTGTAATTAATATAAAAAATGAAAATTTAATTAAAAGAAGAGTAACTAATGGCAATAAAGTAAAGGGTCTCTAACCTCAGAGAAAATTACAAGTGGGATATTCTGGATCATTTTCCCATTAACTGCCCATCCCTGCATAACTGTAAGGCCAATCAACCTCCATTCTCTTTAAAAAAATTAATCCTTTTCTAGGAACATGAAAACAATAGTTTGGGGAAGAAGAATACAAATATCTTACCTCTTTGTTTAATAATAAAAAAATAAATACACAACTGTAAGTTGCTGAGGATGAAGATGAAGTTTAGAATTTATGTGTAGCATGTGTGAAGCTATGGGTTCTATCGCAAGCATACATGATTAATGAAATAAATTCCTGGAACTGTAGCCATCATTCGTTAGTTAAGAGCACTGTTTCTCTTGCTAAAAAGTGGGATTTTCCTTCCCAGCATCCATAACCGCCCTTTCACACTCAGTTGTAACACCAGTTTCAGGAATTTTGACACTCTGTTCTGGCTTTCATGAACAATAACATGTCTCTGGTGCACATCTATTCACACAGGGACATACCTGTAAAATAAAAAAATGATTAAGTACATCTTTAAAACATTTTTTTCTATCACTCTGACTCACTGGGATTCTTTGCTCGCATTGCTGTAATCACTGGAGGAATGCTACTACTAGTACCGGCCATGTTAAAAGCTTTAGTTATAAGGGTAGAGACTAGGCTTGGGAGGTAATTGTTTGCCATACAAACATAAGGACTGGGTTAGTTTCTCCAGAGTGCACATAGATACCAGGCTAGTCTGGACATTCAACTATAATTGCAGAACATAGGTGGAAACAGAAGATCCACAGGACAGCTGACTGGTTAGCCTAGCAAAGTTTGTGAACTCCAGATTCAAGTACTAGATCCAACCTCAAACATAAGTTGGAGAACAATCATGGAAGTCAACCAGTGTCAACCTCTGACTTCTGCATGCATACTGACATATACGCAGACACAGGAACACACACACACTCACAACTGTACTTGCGTTGTTCATCTCATTTCTGAACTACATAAATTAATGGCCATGACACGACTGAAATACTGAGCCATGAGCTGAAATTTAAGTAAAATCTGCGGTTAAATGGTGCCCTTTTTATTGTTGCTCACATTTGAGATTGTTCTCTCCTTGAAACGTTTGTACTTGGCATTGAAAATACTATCTAGGGAAACATGGCTAGCTCAGCTCAAATCCTGAACCTGCAGTGTTCTATAATTTTGCTCTCATAAGTCAAAACCTCAACAGTTCCATCCAAAATGGTATCAACCACATTACAGTTCAGACGTTTGTTTGTGAATTTAACTCTTATTCTTATAGTAATGGTTAATAATCATAAAAGTCCACCAAAGAGAAAATGTTAAATGAGTTATTTTTCTTTACTTGACTGCTCAACATGTATTTGCTCACTCCCTCATCTGTACAAACATCAGTGGTGTGCGGAAACTTAATTTATGCCAAGGACTGCGCATATACTAATAAGTACAGCAGAAATGTCACTACCCTGGAGGAACCTTTGATTTCATTAGTAGATTAATATTTCCTACAGCAAATTCTAAGAAATAAACAGACTCAAAGGCAAGATTTGAAGAAATTAGTTCTTGCATGATGAATAGGATCAAGAACATGCAGCTTTGGTACTGCGGCAGGGCTTCAGATTGCCTAGTTTTAGTAGTTCCTGTGTCTCTGATTTCCTATTCTCTTGGATTCTGCATGAGCGATATCAACACATTTTGTTGCAGCAGCCCATTTAATTCAAAAAGTTCTGTCCTTTAGTGATGTGACAATACATCAACCTGATTTTGGCAATTTAATTTTGTGTACATTGTTATGGCACACCTCATTATAATAAATAGAAAGAAACACTACTTTAGCCCAGGTCAGTGTAATTTTTAGGATGAAATAAAAATGTTCATTTTTACTTTTCTCCTTGCAAACATTGTTTTATTTATTTTATTTTATTTTTTCGCAGGCATCTATCCTTTCCCAATTACCCATTGGACATTTCTTCACAACGATCATCCTCGCTTGGCTTTTTATCTGACATCTAAATTCCACTTGACTCATTATTGATTATTTGCCCCCTACCTCTTATTTAAAAGCACATATTTCTACATACTGATTTTCTTAAGCTACGGTTCATTTCAATCAATTTTACTTAGCTCATTTTAAATTCTCTGCATGCCTTTCTTTAAAAAGAATTCAATACAATAATTTGTGCTATGTCATTTGAAACCTGATTGTGCTCAAAGACATGTACAACACCCCTACTTTCCTTCAAACTTAGGATAGATACTGGGAATGGTATTGACTGGTCAGTTCACTGGGATGACAGAATGATATACTAAGAAGAAAGGAAAACAACTCTGCAGATCTAGTATGTCATAATTGTGTCATTTTTTAAATTAAACTATTTCATTCTTCCACCAAGGACCACCAGTAAAACACCTTCTTAAGTAATGTCCATCATAAAGAAATCTGATGTATATTCTCTATTTCTGAAGCTCCTCTATTTCACTGCAGTCACTTTGAGGGTATTGTAACAGGGTCACAGACCTTAATAGGTCTCAAGACCTTAACACAACTGACTCCATTATGGTGGTATGATTCAGGCCATAATTCAGCAGGTAGACAGCACCCCTTTCAAAACAAAAACAAAAGCCTAATACATTAAAGTCGATAGTTCAGACAAAGTCTCTAAATTTAAAAACTTTGCTTTTTGACTTCTATGTTCTGCTTCTGGCTAGATGTTTTGTTTACTGAGGTATGTCAGCCCAGGTATGTTCTTAGTTCTGACAAGCTCACCCTGAAAAGGTTTGAGAGCAACAAGGGGATCTAAAACACTCAGTGTCATCATCAGCCAGTCAATAGAGAGTTTCTATATGCTTAAATCCAATAGATGATCAATGGTGGGTAGTACACAAGTGGTCTCAGCCTCCATTTTCTCTTCTAAACTTACTGATTTTTGTTCTGGAATTTTCTAAAAGATTGACTCCAATTCCTCCTTCTAACCTTAGTTTAGAAGGAAGTATCTTCTTACCATATTATACCCACCATAGTTTCCAGTTAGGGTAATTTAAAGAATGACTGAGGAAAAGGTAAGTCAATAGGTGTCCAGGTATCCAACAGAAAGCGTTTTAAGGGCATATGCGATTTGTGTAAATCCAGTAGGACAAAATTAGCAGAACTGGAATGATTGTCATGAAATAATTCTTTATATTCAAGTTTCTCCCCAAACACAAGGAAGGACATATGGCATGGGCTACTTGGCAAAGTGTGAGGATTCTTCAGAAGACAGAAGAAATGAGAGAAAACATGGACAAGAGGGTTTCTTGTGATATATCGGAGAAGAAACAGATGGGGAAGGTGAGCAAATTTAAGATTTTTATAAGCAAAATAATGTTCCATCATCTGGTGTGTCTGCTGTGTACAGGGTACTGCTGTCTGGCCTTGAGAGAATTAAAACAAGAATATTATACCCTAAGATTGAAAAGTCTGCCAAGGAGGTATCTAGCAGTGTGTGTGCTCTGGGTAGATATATTTTCATTTCTAACTTGTGCCTTCAGGTGGACTTCTTTTCTTCTCTAGCTATTAACCATCCCTGGAAAAAGTAGTGGCTGGAATCCTAAGAAAAAGGAAAAGAAAGCCGTGATAAATATTACAAGCTTTTCTGAAAAAAAAAAAAATTTTGCAGACTTCCAAAGTATCCAGCTGATGTTAAAGAGAGACTGGTGGGCTACCCTGAATAGTCTTCCTGTAGTAGCTGTAGAGTTTATATACATTGGAAACAAGAGGAAAGAATAGGAGAGAGAAAGAGAGAGAGAATAAAAGAAGGAAATGACGGAATGAATTTGAAATGGACAAAAAGTTTATTTCCATTGTGTTTTCATGTAGTGTATGTGTCTGTGTTTCTCTTCTTTCTTTCTTTGTATATTTTTGTTCCTTTTCCTTTAAAAAGACAGAGAAAGATGACATGAGTAGTCTGGGTAGTGATGTAGGAAAGATCTAGAAGGAGTTGGGACAGAAAATGGAAAATCAGCATATACTTTATTTTCAATTAAAAAAATAAAGCCCACATTCAGAGTCTTCCCTGGAATTTATCCTGAACTCACTGTGAGGGCCAACCTCAACTTAATCAGAAATACCTCACCATGCATGGTTCTCAGTTGGAGTTTCAGTCTCTTCAGACCCCCTGGGCCCAGGTTTTTTTATTTTGTTGTTCTCCTTGTGGAGTTCCTGTCCCCTCCAGGTCTTTCTATCTCCCTCTTCTTCCATAAGGTTTCCTGCACTCTGCCCAAAGTTTGGCTATGAGTCCCAGTACCTTCTTCAATAACCCTGATAAAGTCCCCTTCCACAGAGGTCCCCTGTGAAAGGCTCCTATCCTGTTCCTTGTCTTCTCCTACTTCTGATATTTATCCTGTTTGCCTTTCTGTGTGAAGTTTCAGCCTCTTCCCTGGGGTCATCCTTGCTGTTTTGCTTCTTTAGGACTATAGATTTTAGTATGTTTATCCTGTATTGTATGTCTAATATCAACCTATAAGTGACTATATACCATGTGTGTCTTTCTGCTTCTGGGTTACCTCACTCAGGATGATCTTTTCTTGTTCCCACTATTTGCCTGCAAATTTCGTGATTTCCTTGTTTTTAATTGCTGAGTAGTATTCCATTGTGTAAATGTTCCACACTTTCATTTTGAATGGTGGGGCATCTTTAAAATATATGACTAGGAGTGGTATAGCTCGATCAAAAGAGCCCATTGACTGCTCAGTTTCCAAGTGGGTTTCCAAGTAAGGAGTCGGAGGCTGTCTCTGACATGAACTTAGTGGCTGGCTCTCTGATCACCTCTCCCTTGGAGGTGCAGTCTTGCCAGACCACAGAGGAAGATGATGCAGCCAGCCCAGATGAGACCTGGTAAGCTAGGGTCAGATAGAAGGGGAGGAGGTCCTCCCCTATCAGGGGACTAGGGAAAGGGCATAGAGGGAGAAGAGGAAGCATGGGTGGGAATGGGAGGAGATGAGGGAGGTTGCTGCTGCAGGTATACAAAGTAAATAAATTGTAATAAATAAATTTAAAATCATAAGTAGTAAAAAAATCAGAAATACCACATATTTGGATTGAGATATCAAGGAAAAGAATTTATGATAAAAATACTCTGAAGAATAAGAAAATGAGCATGCCTGGTGAAGCCTAATTCTACATACAAACCTCTGGCCAGCTCTGAAATTTTTACACATCTTGTAACCTGCAAGAGACCTCTAGGGCAGATATTTTTTAAAGAATAAAAAAATGTGAACAGTGGTCTCAGCTCTAGTCAACAGACTAGGGAAAAGCAAATTAAATTTGAATTCTGTCTAGTTAAAAAGTATGACAGACATTATTCACTGAAACTCCACAGAGCTCAGAACTAGAATAAATGCTATGCTAGATCTTTGCACAAAGTCGTGAGTGTGCCAGCTTGCGTGTGTGCATGCGTGTGTGCATGTGTGCCTGTGCATGTGTGTGTGTTGGTGGGGGAAGAGTTGTGAGTGTGTGGTGCACGCTGCTTTGGAAAAACTGACATACACTCTTTGTAATACGTAATTAATAGTGCATATATATCAAAATAATGTATAAGCAACAACATAGTGTGCAATGGTATAAAAATATAATGCATCAATATGAAATCTGAAATAATGTATATCAGCCTCCACTGATGAGTAATGGCGGTGTCTGCATCAACATGCCATTTCTTCTTTGGTGAGCTTTGTTGCAGAGTAAACGATTCAGTCCTCTTCAGATGGGCTAATGCAGAACTAAGGATTTTTATTTGAATGAGGACTAATTTCTTATCTACTACTATTATTTTTAAATGATGTACAATTTATACCAAGTCTACAATTTCTTGTTATGAGTTAGCTTTTTAAAACAAACTTTTTTGTTTGATTTGATTAATCAGAAATATAATTTTCTTTATAAATTTTCTTCACTAAGCGTACCCTTTAAAATGTGCATATTTTATATATAGCATGAAAATTTGTTGTATGAATACAGCACATAATGAAAAAATACTAACATTTCCTCTCATTAAGTATTCTTTTAAAGTTTTTATTAGCAAAAAATAATAGCCCGTATCTATAATTTAATAAGCCTAGGACACAGAAATTTTTTTCTCAAATTTACTTTCTTGAAATATAGTTTTAAAAAAGGTATAATGTTTTTTTTTTTTGCTTACACTCAGAAGTCAGGACAATTAGACTGGCATAGTTAATGCTAGCCTGGTCTACACAGTTTGAATTCCAGGTCAGACTGAGTTACAGACTAAGACTGTGTCTCAAAGAATAAAAACAAAAATTTAAAAACTAAAAAAAAAAAAAAAGTTTTAAAAGATGACTCTTCTTTCTTTGAATTTCTTTCATAAATTTGGAGGGAAAATGAGGTTAGATAGAAATATTAGCTTATTCCTTTCTGCACTCTCTGCTCATCATTTCTTGCTGTGGAGCCTTGTGATGATATTGTATTGTCATGATTACTGTTGATGTAGAACAAATCACAGTATTTGATAAAGTGATTTCTCACACTTTCGTTTTCTTTGTCAAGATTGCTTCAAAAATCCTATGCATTTCCATAAAAATTACAATAATCTTATCCATGTCTGCAAAACAAATGCTAGGATTATACAGGGACCATTTTGATCTTTTACATCATTCCGAGAAGATTGGACTTTAATCATACGGTATGTAATGCAAAAACACAATATGTCTTTTCATTATTTACTCTTTAGTGCTATAAATTATTGTCTCTGTCATGATTTGTCTGCATCCCATGGAGATTATATGTAATGTTTATGTCTTCATTCAGTCTGTGTCTCTATGTTCGTTGAGATTTATATGTGCTATGGATTACTGGACACTTTAGATGAATTATCATGTATTTGGGGGTTTCCTGATCACTTTTGGGTCATTAAATTCATGGTTGGATTTATAGTCAGGAAGTATATAATGTATTTATGATTAGATTTCAATAATTTCACGTTGTCATGGTGTTGGTTATGTGGTATATGGCATAGTGTACACTGGTAAATGTTACCTGAATA
Organism: Meriones unguiculatus; assembly: GCF_030254825.1. Classification (NCBI taxonomy): domain Eukaryota; kingdom Metazoa; phylum Chordata; class Mammalia; order Rodentia; family Muridae; genus Meriones; species Meriones unguiculatus. The sequence goes on from NC_083358.1 coordinate 30,310,421, forward strand.
TTATTGCACACAATAGTGTATGTGTGACTGTGTGTGTCTGTGTGTGTCTGTGTGTGTGTGTGTGTGTGTGTGGTGTGTGTGCTTTGGGTATTATGGTTGATTATGTAGATTAATTATTTTGAACTGTTTTGAGTCTTGAATTTCTATCAGCTGGTGAAACAATGTTGAAATGTTGAAATCATATATGGTTGATGTCAGTTGCTAGGTATGTAAACTTTTAGGACACAGATGGGTTCTTGGAAGATTGCTTGGTATATCCTTGTGCATGTCTTTGAATAACTGAGCACATAACTCAAAAACTTCATGTGAAGAAATACAATCTGTAGTGCTTGCTCATTCATTAACTTTCTCTGTTGTTTCTTTCTTCCTGATCCTTATAGGTTCCATCTGTTATTAATTTTTAAAAGAACTTCATTTAACCTTCCTTAAGGGTATGTGTGATAACAATAAACACTTTGAAGTTTCTTTTATATGAGAATGCCATTACTCTTTTCATTTCTGAATGATAGTTCTGTTAGCTAGAGAATTGGGGATTTTCTCACTGTGTCTGAAAAATGCCCTGATGCTTCCTTCTGACTTGCACTATTTCAGATAAAAAAAAAAAAGCACTAAAATGTGTCGCTCTGTGAGGAAAACTGATCATTTCCTTCTGGTGGTGGCTTTTGAGAGTTTTATTGTTTTTCATTTATTTATTTATTTATTTATTTTTACTTTGCTCAGAAGTTTTATTGTAATGATTGTAGTCATTAAGTTTTCTAACATTATACCACATGGATTTCCCTCAGCTTTCTGCATGTAAGGATCTATGTACTTTACCAAATTTGAGGAGATCTTCTTTGAGAAGATCTTGCCCTGGATGTTAGGGTAAGTAAGTACGTAAAGGAAGTAATGTATACCATGTTAAATACTTCACCGTTTGAGTTGTGACAGGTTCCATTTCATGTGCTCATGAGAATAGCCATACATTTATAGTGTTATTGCTCATTTACACCACACCTCTTGCTTTTTGTATTGTATCTAATCTTGAGTTGTATTTATTTGATGATTTAATCTCGGGATTCAAGAGGGAGGTTATCTAAATATGGATCAATTACATACATACATATCTTCTAGTATTTTCTGTCATGACATAAAATGGCCATTCTTTTCACACTTTTTTTCACCAGAATATATTACAAAATCGGATTGTTAAGAATCAGAAAATATTTTGTTTCTTACATAGAATTTAAGAAAAGTTGAATCACTTTAAAACAACTGAAACAGAATTAAGTAACAGATGGCTTCAGCAAAAGGCACTTGCTGCCACAGATAATGACCTGAGCTTTGTCCCTCAAACTCACATTGTGGAAAGAAATAACTCTACCAAGTAGTCTTCTGATCTCCAGACAGAGACAGACACACAGACACACAGACACACAGACACACACACACACACACACATATAGATAGATAGATAGATAGATAGATAGATAGATAGATAGATAGGCCTTAGAAGAAGAACAACATAGGGTCTGTCTCATCGGCAATTTAGCAAATGGTAGTAAGAAATGTCAACCCTTTCAGATGTTCTCACCCTGAACATGTTGAATTGTGACTCAGAGCCAGCACGACAGGCCTGGCTGCACTTTCCTGAACACTATCATATTGAATTTGTATCCCTTTGATGACTAGTCCACAGGTTTTTGCTGAAAAAAAAAATGCCCATTTTGTTGTTATAGTTATTTTTCTTTTTTTCTGTTCATCCCTATCAATGATTCCTTCCATATTTAGCAATTGCTCTGGCCAAACGTTGAATTGCTAAAGTTTTCAAACTGTAGCATTTACACCAGTAGTTGCCAGACAATTGTGTCTGAATTAGTTGTGTGATTAAATGGATAGTGGACTATTTGGGTCTTTTGAATGTCAATACCTTCTGATTCAAAATTTTAAGTAATTTATGTATTATTTGATATTGTTGGTAAATTTCTGATACAGTCCCTCTCATATAACCCTGATCTATATGAGGTATTGGGGAGTAAGTATGGTGTTCCGATTTGCTTCAGTAAAATACTAGAATTGAAAGGTAATTGTACCTGCAAAGGTTTTTTTTAAAATATTAATAATATGTATATACTTTTGTTATCATTTATCATCCTTTCTGAATCATAAATACTTGCTATACAATTATACATAACACATATTTTTTTATGAAGTAGAAAAGATTTTTGCAGTAAAATTGTTCTAATATGCCAGGAAACCACACCCCCATTTAGAACCATTAAACAAATTGAAAATGTGTCTTTATTGGAAATCAAAACTCAAGCAGTTAATAGCCACAGGCATCTCCCAGTGAGAGGTACATTTTATTTCAATGGTGGCCACAAATGTGGACAGAAATCACTCTGATTTATTGTGAGTAAGATAGAAATTTCTGATTACTATCCTGTCTCCGCATGAAACCAATCTCCTCGGAAAGACCATTTGAATCTGGGAAATAGAGGGCAAATGTAAATACGAGTGGAGGTTAAAACTGTCGCTGTGAGTATGAAGTAATAAATTATGCAACCTCAAAATTCATTATGTTGTTTTTGTCACCAATCTCCTGAGCTGTATTATAAAAAAAAATCTTAAAGAAAATGAGATTTTAAACATTGAAAGTTCTCCTAAAAGAAAATTGGGTTTATTGCAGCATTTCCTAAGGAGATTGCCTCACTGTAAAATTTACTTTTTACACAATATATTTTAGATGGTTATAGAAGAATACCAATAAAAGAAAACACTTGCTGTTTTTTATGTATTCTTTACACTGTAACTTGGTTCACTTTCAAAGGACATTATTCTACTTCCAATTATCAGAAATTATTCTGTTTGGTGATGGGAAAAAAAAAACTTAATGAAGGAAAAAATAATGCTATTTTCATAAAGTTTTGAGTCCCACTGGATTTGTTTTCAGAAGTGTTAGCTGATACAGTTTCTTAAAGTGTATTTTTATTTACATCTATTGCCTTTGTTGCCAAAAAGTTTTAAGGTGGTTTATGCATTCCCTCATTAACCTACACTGTCATGTGAATAGCATGTAGTTAATGTCAGTTTTGTTCCTGTGACCTATGGCAAGCTCTTTTCATGCTAAGAGTTTCAAGTTTTCTCCTCTGAAGACAGAGAATTGTGATTCTCCAAGTTCAGATTTGCAGGCTTTTCTAAAAGCAAGTCGGATTATGAGTTTGAGTTTCCTTTGAAACTTCAAAGAGAATGATAACTAACAAGGACCAAAATGAACGGGGCATAGTGATTCAGACCTGTGATCCTAGAACACAGGAGCCTAAGAGTATCATCTGGATTTCAAGGCCACCCTGGGAAACACAATAATTTTAGGCCATTCTGGGCAATTGGGTGAGACTCTGCCCTCTCCACACAAAGCAAAACCGTTCAGAGAAGAAAATAACTGGGACTAATTTATCAGATTTTATTGCCTTTTATCTTCCCAATATGAACATCCACCTAAAAATATTTTTGTTTTCGTTTGCTTGTTTTTTGCTGTGTGTTTGTGTGATGTGTGTGTGTCTTTGTGTGTGTATATGTATAGCAGACCCATGTATTTTACATTTTATATAATGCTTTATGTAACATATATTCATATTCTCTAACTCATTTAAATTTAATAAGGTATTCATTAGAATGATGAATTATACCAACATTATAATTAAATCTTTGGTCTAAACATGCAGAGAGTTGGGGTTACGTAGCAAACCAATTTCTGTACTTTCTGTTTTGTATGTTGTTGATTCTTTGGTCCCCCCCATCAGTGGACTTGGAAAGGGGCACGGTGGAGATGAGGGAGGGAGGGAGGGAGGGACTGGGAGGGAATGAGGGATCGGGACACGGCTGGGATACAGAGTTAATAAAATGTAACTGATAAAAAAAAATAAAATAAAAAAAAAGAAAAAAAAAAGGAATCACACACACATATACACACACATAGACAAAGCACACAATTTTTCTGGCACAAATAGCTCTGTAGGTAAGAGACTCCATTTATGCCTGCTTGTTTAAATGTCTGGGTTTAAATGGTGTTGGAACAGTGTAAGTGTTTTGGTTTTAGTTTATTTTTATTTTTTTTTTATTTTTTTTTAATTTTTCATCAATTACACTTTATTCATTCTGCATCCCCCCATAAGCCCCTCCCTCCTCCCCTCCCAATCCCACCCTCCCTCCTCCCTCTGCTTCCATGCCACTCTTCAAGTCCACTAATAGGTGAGGTTCTCCTCTCCTTTCTGATCTTAGTCTGTCAGTTCACATCAAAAGTGGCTGTATTGTCCTCTACTATGGCCTGGTAAGGCTGCTCCCCGCCAGAGGGAGGTGATCAAAGAGCAGGCCAATCAGATTATGTCATGTTTGTTTATTTGGTGTGTGTGTGTGTGTGTGTTTGTGTGTGTGTGTGTGTGTGTGTGTGTGTGTGTGTGTTTGTGTGTGTTTTGCCCCAGGATACTAAGAAACTACCTCTATTTAAATTCTCCTGAGAGATGAGCCCCACAGTTCCGTAGGACACTGTTGAAGAGGGTTGAGATACTTTGGGGAGGGGGGAAGTTGTTTGTTTTAACAATCAAAATATATCTGGTTGCTTTGACATTCCAAACTTGTGGAAACTTCTGGCTCTGGGAGACTATGTTACAAACTGAAATGTGAAATAATGTGACTTCTGTTTCCTGCAGCCAGAAAGTGCTGTTAATACAAGGTCTCAGGATTTAATAGAGCCACTCAAATATGGACAAAAATAAAAAAAAATTAACCACAGTAACATCTTTGATACTTTGTCTCCTTAGTTGAGACTTTTCATTTCTTTTAATACAACCTCAATCAAAGTTATGACCAAGTGATCTTATGTTATCAGACATACCTGATGGCTTCATCACTAAAAAAATCCAATTTTAACTCTGTACTTTGTTATATTTCATTTCATGGGTATAAATATCTGTAATATTGATCAATCACTATGCTGAAATTAATATTGCAATGATAACAAAGATAGGTCAGATTATAAAATAATTTTCATTTTAAAAGTATATGTACAATTGGTAGACACTCACAATACAAATGGTTATATTTAATATTTTGGTTAGTATGTACTTTATAATTGGTTTCTATAGTAATCCTAGATCATTATTTTATTATATATATTTTTAAATATCCTGAGAAACAGACCTTAGATTTATTCAAATTTCTTGTATGGTCCAGACACAGTGAGGGTCTGTTCTAGCAGATATTCTATTGAGGAAAAACACTAGTTGTTTTTTGTTGTTGTTGTTGTTTGTTTGTTTGTTTTTGAGGAGGAGGTAAAAGGCTCACAGACTGTATTGTTACTCAACATTAATAGCTACTGGATATTTTCCACTAAGGTACTATGGGTTCTTTCCATACATGAGACAATATTCATGTAGCTACCATGTGCACTTAGTATTCTAACTACATACAGGGCACTTTACAGTACTGAATACATTTCTTAAATTTATTAATTTTTATTTATTACAATTTGTTTACTTTGTATCCCAGCTGTAGCCCCCTCCCTCATTCCCTCCCAATCCCACCCACCCTCCTTCTTCTCTTCCCATGCCCCTCTCTCACTCCACTGATAGGGGAGGTCCTATTCCCCTTTCATCTGACCTAGCCTATCAGGTCTCATCAGGACTGGATGCACTGTCTTCTTTGTGGTCTGGCAAGGCTGTACCCCCAAGGGGGAGGTGATCAAAGAGCCTGCCACTGAGTTCATGTCAGAGACAGTCCCTGTTCCCCTTACTATAGTATCTACTTGGAAACAGCTGCCATGGCCATATCTGTGCTTGGGTTGTAGGTTATCTACATGCACGGTCCTTGGTTGGAATATCAGTCTCAGAGAAGAAGCCTGGGCCTACATTTCTTTTATTCTTTTGATCTCCATGTGGAGCTTCTGTCCTCTCCATGTCGATCTCTCCCTTCTTTCATAAGATTCCCTGCACTCTGCTCAAAATTTGGCTATGAGTCTTAGCATCTGCCTCGATACCCTACAGGGTAGAGCCTTTCAGAGGCTCTCTGTGGTGGGCGCCTGTCCTGTTCCCTGTGTTCTTTCTCTTCCCATCCATGTCAGTCCTGTTTGCCTTTCTGAGTGAGGATTGATCATCTTACCTATGGTCCTCATTCTTGCTTAGATTTGTTAGATGTACAGATTTTAATACATTTATCCTATATTATGTGGCTAGTATCCACTTATAAATGAGTATATATTATGTGTGTCTTTCTGCTTCTGGGATAACTCACTCAGGAGGATCTTCTCTAGATTTTACCATTTGCCTGCAAATTTCATGATTTCCTTGTTTTTAATTGCTCAGTAGTGCAATTTGTGTAAATGTGCCACAAGTTCTGTATCCATTCCTCAAATGAGGGACATCTTGGTTGTTTCCAGATTCAGGCTATTATGAATAAAGCTGCTATGAACATGGTTGAGCAAATGTCCTAGTTGTATAGTTGAATATTTTTTTTTGATATATGCCTAAGAGTGGTATAGCTGGATTTTTTTCTCTTTTTTATTTTTATTTTTTTTATTTTATTATTATTATTTTTATCAGTTACATTTTATTAACTCTGTATCCCAGCCCTGTCCCGATCCCTCATTCCCTCCCAGTCCCTCCCTCCCTCCCTCATTTCCACCATGCCCTTTCCAAGTCCACTGATGGGGGGACCTCCTCCCCATTCATCCAATCCTGTTTTATCTGAATCTTGAGGTAGCATTATTTCTAATTGTCTGAGAAAGCGCCAGATTGATTTCCACAGCACTTGTACAAGTTTACATTCCCACCAACAATGCAGGAGGGTTCCCCTTTCTAAACATCTTCTCCTGCATGTGTTGTCACTTGAGTTTTTGATCTTAGCCGTTCTGATGGGTATAAGGTGAAATCTCAGGGTCGTTTTGATTTGCATTTCCCTAATGACTAAGGATGTTGAGCATTTCTTTAAGTGCTTCTCTGCCATTCTATATTTCTCTATTGAGAATTCTGAAGGAAAAGATATGCAGTTGAGCAGTGGTTCTCAACCTATTTAATGCTGCAACAATTTAATACAATTCCTCATGTAACCCCATGTAACCACTGCAGTAGAGGGAACAGTATATATGTATATATACATATATATATATGTACATATGTTTGTATGTGAGTATATACATACATACACATACACACACACACACATATATATATATATATACACACACACACACACACACCTATTCATATACATGTACCAGAAAACCTGGGCTAACTCAGCAGCCATCTGGGCACAGATCCAGTCATTCATTCAAGTGGGGCAACCCTAATATCTACTCCATTTATAAGCTGCCGGAGGGAGAGGAGAAGCTGGTCCAGGAACATGTCATCCTCACCAAAAATGCAAACCTGAAGCATGACTGTGTTTGAAGATGGCAATGACTGCAGGCACCTACCAGAAGACCTCTGAACATCGCCAAGGCTGAGAGCCATAGAGGTTCCTCTGAGGGGAGATGATGTCACAGCAGTGGAGGAGCCTTCAGAGCCCACGGTGTCCCTGGAACAATGAGAAAGGGGCAGGCCCTATGAAAAGATGTTTTTAAAAAGTGGACACATAAAATTGTAGGGAAAGATAGTTGAACAGAGCCAAGTATGCAGGGAAGAATGGAGAAACCACAGATACTGCAACAAAGGGTACAGAAATAAAATGGGAGCACAGCCACAGTGGATAAAAAAAAAAATGTGGCATTTGGAAACAACCCAGATGCCCCTAAACTGAAGAATGGATACAGAAATTGTGGTACATCTACACAATGGAATACTACTCAGCAATAAAAAACAAAGATATCATGAAATTTGCAGGTAAGTGGTGGGAACTAGAAAAGATCCTCCTGAGCAAGGCATCCAGGAATCAAAAAGACACACAGGGTACATACTCACTCATAAGTGGATATTAGACCTATAAGATAGGATACATCTACTAAAATCTCTACACCTAAAGAAGGTAATCAACAAGGAGGACTCTGCCTAAATGCTCAGACCCCATACAGAAAGACGAAGAGGATGGACATCAGAAGAAGGAGAAAACAGGGAACAGTACAGGAGCCTGCCAAAGAGGACCTCTGAAAGGCTCTACCCTGCAGGATATCAAAGCAGAGGCTAAGACTTATGGCCAACCTTTGGGCAGAGTGCAGGGAATTTCATGAACGAAGTAGGAAATAATAAGACCTGGAGAGGACAGGAACTCCACAAGGAGAGCAACAGAACTAAAAAATCTGGGCACAGGCGTCCTTTCTGAGACTGATACTCCAACCAAGGACCATTGATGGAGATAAACTAGAACCCCTGCACAGATGTTGCCCATGGCAGTTCAGTGTTCAAGTGGGTTCCATAGTAATAGGAACAGGGACTATCTCTGATATGAAATGATTGGCCTGCTCTTTGATCACTTCCCCCTGACAGAGATCAACCTTACCAGGACACAGAGGAAGACAGTGCATCTACCCTTGATGAGACCTGATAGACTAGGATAGAAGGAAGGAGAGGAAGACCTCCCATATCAATGGACTTGGGGAGGGGCATGTGTGGAAAAGTGGGAAAGAGGGTGGGATTAGGAGGGGAGGGGGCCATGGGGGCATACAAAATGAATAAAGTGTAATTAATAAAAATTAAAATAAAAATGAAAGAAAAAATGTGGCATTAATGAAGAGAACCAGACTAGTCCACAGGCTGGATAGCAGCACGGAGCTGCCACTGTTCCTTTGTCATCCTGGGAAAAAGCAAGTACATGGCAGTGGTGCTGCCTGCAGGCTCCAAATTGTGCCAGGTGAGCTGAGGAATAGTCTGCAGGGAAAGCAGGGAGATATGTGCCAGTCAAGTGCTTGCAGAGATCCTCTTCCCAGACACCCTCTCTAGCCACAAGGTCACCCTGAACCTTACTCTGAGTGACAGCAGGACATCCAAGAAAAGTCTTAGCATTGGTGCAGTGTTTATGGTGCTGACACCAGAAACCAACATTGAAACAGAACAATAACTCCTTACAATGACTATAATCATGTAAAGTCATTTTGAAGAAAAAGTATACATATTACATACATACATATATATGTATAAAGTATGCATGTATATGTGTACGTATACCCAACACATATACATACATATTCATATGTGTGTTTATAATACATATGTATATATGTGTATATGCATATATATAGTATAACACACTACAGTTTGTAAGGCCACTTCATTGAGCAAACATGTGAAGAGATGATAAAGATGGAGAAACAGGGCCAGCAGATGCATGATGGAGAAAGGTGGAACTAGAGACTCTTCAACAGGCATGAGAGGAGGATGCAAAGAACAGGGGAGGATGTCGAGGCAGTGCATGGTCCACAGGGGATGGGCAGCAGCCTGGGAGATAGCACATGCTCCGCCTCAGAACATGCTGCCCAGCTGCAAGATTGCCGTAGCTCAGAGCAGAGACAGGATATCCAAGATGCAGAATGGTCAGCTTTCCAGCTTAGGCTTCCTTGAAAGTCTTCCATAGTCAGTGCTTTCCTGAAGGCCATATATAGTATCTGTGATCCATGCTATAGTCATGAGATGTGCTGACATCCATGGTCCCTCCTGCTGTCCATACCATGTTGATGCCTGAGATCCAAGTCAGTCTCTGTGGCCCAAGTTGTGTTCAAGGGCCATGCTAATTCCCATAATTCATTTTGCCACCAAAAGCCATGGGGATGTCCATGGCCTGTGTTCTACTTGAATTAGATGTTGATGTCCTTGGCATGAGCTACTCCCTGAGGCTCTGTTAGTGCCCATGGTCTGTGTCGTCTCCAAAGACCATGTTAGACTTTGGTCTGGCTTTGTCTGGATACAATGTGGAGGTCCATGGCCCATGTTACTCTGAAAGCAATATTGATGTCTCTGGCCATTGTTGACACCTGAGGCCATGTTGTTGTCCATGGCTTATAATATAGCCCAAACCATGTGGAATCCGTGATCCAGGCTGCAGCTGACTATCAACAGCAAACAAACTTCTTTTCCAGTGATATCGACTCATAGTTGAGAATGAGAGACCTAGAATGCTTTTGTGCCAAACTCTTTACTCGTTTCCCCAGCCTACCATCCTCCCTGGCCCCATCTCCCCATCACCCACAAAAGAAACCATCTAGACATGAAGTCATTGAAGATAACTCTGGGATAGGGAAGCTGAAGTTTAGCTCTTCACAATTGATGCTTTCTGGCTGGGGTAGAGATGAGGAATGACCCAATTCTCTCTCTCTCTCTCTCTCTCTCTCTCTCTCTCTCTCTCTCTCTCTCTCCTTCTTCTTCTTCTTCTTCTTCTTCTTCTTCTTCTTCTTCTTCTTCTTCTTCTTCTTCTTCTTCTTCTCCTCCTCTCTCTTGCACTCTGCATTCTATTTTCATCTTTTTCTTCCATTTATTTGTTTATTTGTTTATTTATTTATTTAATCCCATTTCTTCCCAATCCCAGCCTCCTCCCTCCTCTCCTCCTAGTCCCACCCCACACACTTCCTCCCATTCCCCCCTCTCCTTCCTCCCAGAGAAGCAGAGGCCCCCATTTGTTACCAATCCACGGCAATATCTCAAGTTACCAAAGGACTAAGCGCACCCTCTCCCAATGGTCCACTGAGAATAGGGTCAAAACAAAATGAATTTAGTATTTTTCTTTTCTTTTCCTTCTTGTTTGTTTTGGAGAAGGTCGGAAGAGTGGGCATAAACATGGGAGGATTGGGAAGTGAATGTGATGTAAAAATTTCAAATAATCAATAAAAATATGTTAATAAAATACAACTAAAGTAAAACTATGATGGAAAATACACACAAGAAAAATAAGATTAGCAACTTAGTCTGAGTTTCTATGGTTTTGATAAGCAGCATCACCTACAGCTACTTGGGTGAGAAAAGGTTCATGTTGCTTACACTTGCATATCATAGTACAGCCCTGAGGGAAGTCAGGCCACAGCATCCAGGAAACTGGTCGCTGGAAGCACATCACAAGCAATGGTGAAACACTGCTTATTGGCCTCCTCCAATGGACCAGTCAGATTGCTCTTTTATACCATCCAGGATCAGCCATTCTGCACAATCAATCACTAATCAAGGACTTGCATACAGGTCAACCTTGGGCAGGCATTTTCACAGTTAACGGTTCTTCTTCCAAGATATGTCTAGGATTTGTCAAATTAGAAAAACATTTAACCAGCACAGATGAAGAAGATGAATTATTGTTCATTGGTTATTGACTATTTTTAAAATGTGACAGCTATATCAGCACCTCCAAGGCTAGAGAGCATTATAGAAGATGGGGTGCAGATGATGTAGGGAGCAGAGGAAGGGGGAGATGTACAGCAACGTTGTGTCTACTGGACATAACAGAACTCACTGCAGCTGTGACTAAGTGCAGGAGATCTTACATGATCCATCCATACTACATCGGGGTAGGGGATGACTCCATGAGGTCCGACTTCGCAGTCAAGGGTTGCTTGATGGGGGTGGGCACCAGTGATGTTGCACTGATAAATTGCTCTTACTCCAGTAAATAACCACCCACCCACACTCCTGCCAGATACTCTAATTAAACTCAGTGGGTCAAACATGGAAGGAGAACATGAAAGTATGGAGCAGGACTGTCAGAAAACAAGAGTGCCCTTGGGAGAAAGCGGGCATTTAGGGAGGAGAATGAGAGTTGAAAACCGCTAAAGCACATTATATAAATGTATCCATATAGTGTATATTAATTCATCATATAATGTATATAAATTCATTGTATAAATGTATATAAATACAGAGAAACAGTGAAAATATGAAAAACAGGTGAGTTTCTTTCTCTCCTATTGCATAGTTGATAAGAATATATGTCCTATCGACTAAAACCTCAGAATCAACTAGCCATTAATCACCTAGCTTTGTTCCTTCCTGATTTCATATTATGAATCCCATACTGAGATTTCTATACTTTTTGCAAACTTAATTAAATTGTGTTAGTTTATAGTTCAAATAACTGAAAGTTTTCTGAATTAAGATTAACAGGTATAGTGAATCCCATTAATAACAAAATCGATTTGGTATCAAGTCACTGGAATAACCTGATATAATTTCAGAATTCATGTAATATTTAAGTAATGTTCCAGTTTTAAAACCATTGTACAGATGTCTTGGTGACTGAAATTCTAAATCTTTTTTTTTTTCTATTTGAAGCCCCCGAAGAAGAAAATGTATCAATTGAACATGATGCTCCTCTAATTTCCATGCAGAAAACAAACAGCTTTCAATATATTCTGGGATAGAGATTTAGTTTAATATGCTTCCTTGTTTGAAAAAAAAATAACTGCTGTGTCTAAAGCCCTCAAGAAATATTTTTCCATGAGTATTTATAATGAAATGAAAGAGTATTACTGCCAAAGTAGCTTCATTTCAATTTATGAGCAATAATAAATCAATCATTAAAATGGAAACTATGCATGAATAAAATCAAGAGACAAGGACTGTGACAGTGTTTCAAGTCAACTTTGGAATAATCCTCAAAAGCCCAGTACTTATTGTTTATGCGATTCATGTTTTTCACATCCTTGTTTGGAGCCTCTCTAATTATGCCATAGTTGAATTACAATTAATATGTAAATAGAAACATAAAACCAGCTTTATCCTATATAGCTATCTGTTCCTGCAAATATCCTTCACAATCCTCCCTTTGGAGGTTCCCTTGGGCTGCTTAGGCCTCACGTCTTTCTTTTGTTTTCGCTTTAGTAATCTGGTCTGTACCCTGTACTTTTCCTATAACCTGTTTGCAAAGCTTTAACATCTGGAGAATCAGAGCTTCTCCTGTGGCCTTCCTGCTCTCTTGACTCAGTGGCCTTAAAAGCTCTAAGGTAGGATTGAAGTTTAAATACTATTTTGATGTTGTCATCTTACTTTGTTCCCTATAATTACAATTACAAAGTTATTTTTTTTAAAGACTGTGGTATAGACCCACATCCTAAGGCTTTAAATACAATTTATGGATCATTTGTGACTTATACATTGAATGGTATGTGAACTGGTGAATGTGATAAAAACCCTGTTTTTAATTCTTTTCCTCTCTAATCATTTTCTTAATTTAGACATATTTAAACTAAAATACAGCTTTCATTTTTTGACATCATAAGAATGCATTGGATAGAATGGCCTGGGAAACCTTTTTTTCAGTTAAGAAAGGGAAATTGTTCATAGTATCAGTAGTATTTGAAACTATAAACATTAGTAATGCAATAACATAGCTCTTTTCTGGGAGCACAACAAGCCTGTACCCCTTTGTCAGTGACCCTCAGACCACACGAGCTGGCAGACAGGTTGGGCAGCGTTCTGATTGTGACAACATGACTAACATCGTCAACTTTGCCCTTGGATGATTTATTTTGAGTAAATATTTCACAGTCTTAGGCCCATGATCACAAAGCTCCGTTGCTTTGGGTCTGTCAGGGAGCTAAACATCATGATGGGAAGTGCCTAATGAAACAAAGCTATTTCTGACAATGCTATGGGACAGAATAAATACAAGGTCCAATATCTTTCTCAAGGATGCCCAGTTATCTATGTTCCTTCCTTAGGCCTTACTCTTGAGAGCTGCACTAACTCCCAACAGCCATGATATAAATACATAGTCTTGGCAGTCCATTTCTGATCCAAACCATAATAGCACATTTTCTTACCATAAGCCAACTGAGACGCCCAATGACATGGTTCAATTTTGGGACCAGGTGGAAATGAATCGTCAGTACGATTATCAGCTGTTAAAATCTTTTTGCAGGGTATGCGTAAGACAAACAAGAGAAAGTATCATTCACCTCATGGGGTTGGAGATGAACCACATGGTTCACGCAGTGTTTACTTTGTCTGCATGAAGAGATCTATTTGGTAAAACAGCCGAGATATATAATTTTTAGAATCGTACCAGTATAGTATTTTTCCCCAAAGAAATGTTAAAATTGTGCAAGAAACTAGTAAATTCTGTCTTAATAATTCAGGTCTTCTGGTTTCCATATTAATTAACCATTGTTTGTTTGTTTTGTCTAGAAAATGTATTGCTATACCAGTATGATTCAAAAAATTATATAGCTCAGGCTGTTCTACAAAATAGGTTGACTTCTTAGATGTCAGGAGAAATTGATATTGAAAAATTTTGTGGAAGTTCTTTAAAGAAAACTAAAGGAACATCTACTCTCCTATGTCTGTCTGTTTCTCTTCTCTTTCTTCCTCTCCCTCTCTGTAGCTCTTTCTCTCTCTCTCTCTTTCTCTTTCTCTTCCTATCTGACTCTGACTCTCTCCATCCTTAACTCTCTGTCACTCCTCCTATATTTTTTATTTGTTTATTGTTTTTTTACATGAGAACTCAAGCCTGATGAATGGAGCTCCAGCAGTCATTACTACACTGTGAGGAAAAGATCATGTGAATAATTAATATATTTTTCCTGAGTAGATTAAGCTACTAAGTCATCAATTTAATGCTTCTGGTATTGCCATCACATATAAATTACTCATGTTATTCATTGGAACTAAATTTAGGTCCTATTTTAAGTGCTAAAACAAGGCAGGCTAAACTATTGAAACCCAAAGATCCTTTTTGGTCCACAAAAGCACACCTTATGCATGTCTGTAAGTACTACAAAAAAGAAAAGCAAAACATGTTGGATGGATATCAGTAGCAAGAGAACAAATAAATCCTCGTCCTCCTCCTAAGACAATATTTAACACTAATAAAAAGAATTAAAGAACCCTTTCATGTATCAAAGAAGAATATTCCAGGAAAGGTGGGAGAGCTAGAAAGAGAGTAGAAATGAAAAATAAAAGATGTTTTAAAAAGAGCAAAAATTAAATAAAATAATAAACATTGTTCTAAGGGACTGCTGAGAGAAAACTAAGGGCATTGCTTAGAAGTCAAAACCTAAAATGACAGAAAGTTGAAGTCTGAGTATTGAACCTGAAATTAAATTTAATAATAATAATAATAATAAACAGTTGTATAAACTGTCAATTTCTTGGAGTGGGTGAACTTAGGTAAAATTAAAGAAGCATCATCCTGAATAGGGCAGCTATAAAATAGTCAACAGTATTTTTAGAGACAGAGCAACTGAAAACTGGATAAAGTTGGTGCCTGGGGCAATGGTTTAGTGGTTAAGAGCACTTGCTCTTACCACGGACTAAGATTCAGCTCAGGCACCTATATGATGCTCTTAAACTTCTATAACTAAAAGTTCCAGGGCATTTGATGCCTTCCCTTCACCTCTATGGACACCATTCATGCATGTGGTTCAAAAACATACACAAGCATTCATATACATCAAATACAATAAAAAAATCTTAGAGAGGCATGGGAAGAGATCAGAGAGGGTAGGTGGGATTGGGAGGGAATGAGTTAGGGGCTACAGCTGGGATGCAAAGTGAATAAAATGTAATTACTGTAAAAAAAATAAAAATTTAATTAAAAAACACTTTTTAAAAACTAATTAGGCAAAATAATATTTAAAGATAGAAACATAAATGCCTTGGAAGAACACAAGATACATATTTCACTTTAAGGAATAACAATTCATACTATATGTTGTACATCTTTAAATACAGACATGCCTTATAATATCACAGTTTTATAATTGGATGTTGATAGTGTGTGTACCTAGCTAACTCTAAGGGATTTATAATATTAACCATCAAGTAACTTTAAATAAAGAAGCTATCATCTGTATTGTGCATAAAGTATTACACTTTAATTTTTTAAGTATTACTACCTCTAAAATATGGTGATTTTAGAAACAATTTAACCACACAAAGATATTTATTGTGATTTACTAAGTCTAAATATTAGTTTTCCAAATTTTTCAGCCTTCCAAATCAAACAGAACCATCCACACTCCCAATATACATATTCCTGACCCTAAGGACTCTAAGTAAGGACAACTAACACTAACATCTGTTTCAAATATATATATATATATATATATATATATATATATATATATGTATGTGTGTGTGTATATATGTATATATATATACAACATATATACAAATATATATAAGTATTACAACAGAAGCAAGCTTACCTTCATGAACTGCA
Organism: Meriones unguiculatus; assembly: GCF_030254825.1. Taxonomy (NCBI): domain Eukaryota; kingdom Metazoa; phylum Chordata; class Mammalia; order Rodentia; family Muridae; genus Meriones; species Meriones unguiculatus. The sequence goes on from NC_083358.1 coordinate 30,326,522, forward strand.
GCTTTCATCCTCAAGACTCCCACACAGAGAAGCAAAACAACAGCCCACAAAAACAAAAACAAATTTCTATCAAGATTATTCATGACATAAACATAAAGAGTGTTTATATATTAAGCAAGTAGCCACATTCATCATGGTATATCCATATTAAATTATCTTACTTATGTATGCAAATTTTAACCATTTCCTTACACATTTTTTTTGAAAGAACTCTAAATATTTTTTAAGTAACCTATTTTGTAACTGAAGTTATAGCTTAGCTCAGAGAGAGTGATTTACTGGCATGTACAAATCACTGCACTCAAATTTCAGTACTTCAAAACTGAAAAAAAAAAGGCATAATATAACAGAAATTTCAGAATCTTTCCCCTAAGTGCAGGTTCAATATATGATACGCTTAGTCATCTCTGTATGTAGCCATCATGTATACTTTTTCAATTTTCTAATGGTCCAGCAATAGTAAGATGAGGATATAGCAAAGCAGTTAGTAATACAGTGAGCTTTTTTCAGATATTATCATTAATATAATATGATTTATTACTGATTACTTTTATTCTTAATTGTGTGCATAGGTGTATGACTGTGTGGGTACATGTGTGGGGGGGGTTCAGTTGCCTGACGTGGTTATCTGATACCCTGGAGCTGTAGTTACAGGTAATTGTAAGCCAACTGACATTGCTGACCATTCTACTTGTGTCCTAATGCAAGAAAAATGCAAATTCTTATTTGCTGAGATGTTTCTCAAGCACCCAGATATGTTCTTAATTAACTTACTTTGGCCAAAATAAAAAAAAAAATAAATAGAATAAATAGATGCAAACTTCCTGAAAACACTTCACTTGTGCATATAATTGAGTGTAAAATATATCCTTCAGGTGAAATTTTCTTCATTCTGACCCAAACACCTCTGAAATCTAGAGAGGCAAAACTAAGATTTTTGAAATTCTATAAAGTTAGTAAACCAAACAACATGTTGCTGAAAATCTCAATCTGTTCCATAACAATGACTGTAGGTAAGTGTCATTATGCAGATACATTTAACCTCAACCTGAATTCAAAATAATTTCATGCATCCGAACCTGTTTTGTTAACTTAGTTGGTTAAGACCAGGTGGGATACACGTCTACCACAATAAGAGGACAACTCTGTACAAAAAGACCTTGAGAAATTGCTAGAGCATTATTTACTTATACTATTTATAGTAACTGGATCACAAATTTGTAATATCTCATAATTTATATGTTAGAAGAGTAGTTCATGATGAGTGACGTGTATATACAACTCTATATCATTATTAGGGTTCACTGCATCTCTAACCTTCCTATAATTATGTTTCAGCCTGTGATTACAGACTTCACAAAGGTGCAACCACTAGCTTTCTCAAGGTTTCCCAGAATGCCACTTGAGTGGCATTTCTATTGTCTGAAGTCAGGGAAATAAAGCATACATCTTAGTTTATGTAATCATCTTGAGTAGTAGCCAAAGCGCATTGTCTCCTTGATCATAGAATAGCAGAATATAGGTATTAATATAGCTTGGACTATGATGTTTCAAAAACCAGTTATTCTTCTTTTGTGTGTATGGTTAATACATCCATAGATGATTATCTCTGGGAAAAGAAATTGTGATTTTATGTTAAAACTTTCACTTTCAGTAAGAATGTATTTCTATAAAATGTTGAAAACACAGATAAATACCAATTTAATTAAAAACTCTTTGGAAGACAATGTTCATTATAGTGTCTCATAGCTTTCTTGTAATTAAAACAATGAGTATGCATGCTTGTTGGCATATGGCTGAACTGAATATATGAATATTACAGAGTACATGGAAGCTATTATTAACAGCCCCGGTCTTTTAACCTTCACTTACCATGCACATCTGCGTGCAGGGTCTCTATGCCTATAATTCTCTTTTGTTCCTAAGAAAGAAAGCTACTTATCATCGTTATACATTAGGATTTCTTGTGGTAGATCAGCAAGATAACTTAAGCCTTCACAATAGCAGGAAATGCTGTCGAAAATTAACATTTCACATACAAAACTCAAAATCTTCTCTTTAGGAGGAAATTATAGTTATTCTTCTCAAAACTTATAAACATATGCAATTATGAAAATATATTTGTTTAGTCTCATAGTTCTCGGGTGGTTTTTTGTTTGGTTTGTTTTTTTTTATATTTATTTATTTATTTATTTATTTATTTTTCTTTTCTTCTCTCACAGCCATTGAGTCCCTTGAATCTGAGGCCAGACTAAGCGCTCAGCGCAGCAGTTAATGAGGACTGCTGCTCTACCAAAGGACCTGAAATCAGATCCGAGCACCCACATCAGTACGGTCTCAACTAGTTCCCGGGGTCCAGTGCCATCTTCTGGTCTCTGTAGAAATCTGTACACAGGCAAAAAGAGGACACTGGAATACATGCACACTTTTTTAATCTCAAAAACAAGGTTCTTGGATGTTGTGCATCAGTCACACACTAATCTAAATATGGTGCATTAGCCTAAAAAAAGAAAACAATTATGTCTGATGCAATCCCACTTTGATTCTTAAAAATGAAATTGTTGTTTTGCTATTCTTTTGCTACTTTTAGTCACTGTTCTTTAAGAAACAATGTGTTTGAATATTGAACTAGATTCATAATAAAGAACAAAAAGCAATTTACAGATATGGGCATATGGAGAAAATAGATATGTGTGGATATAAGATATTTATCTCCATGATTAGGAAAACAATGGTAACTCTGCTAAATAATTGTTGTTTGGGGTTAGAATGATGACACTAATTGAGTGACTTGATAGGTGCAAAATATTAATTTGCCTTATGATTTCAACTCTAGATCTTAAAAGAAAAACATTTCAGAAAGTTAAAAGTTATGGAGAAATAGTTTATCATTATTTTTGTTTAAAGTGGAGAGTACAATAAATGATGGTGCTGTGTTTGTGTGTGTGTGTGTGTGTGTGTGTGTGTGTGTGTGTCTAATTGTCGTTTCTCTTCTTTCTCTTTCAGAGCTATGGACTAAGTTCAGTGATAGAGTGCTTGCTTCGTATACTCAAAGCCCGAGTTAGATCTTGAACACCGCCACCTAAAAAAAAAAAAATGTAGAAGAGAAAGAAAAAAATATAAGTTGTTATTGCAAAGACAATTTCATTTTATTTATGTTGCATAAAGTTTAAAGGACCAGCACATTAGAGCAAAACAATTTAAATATTTAACATACAATATAAAACGTATTATTAAACAATAACACTGTCTAATGCTTTTAGATAATTTCTGGCCATATTATTCATAAACATGGCATTCAGTAAATAGTCTGACTGTAATTTTTTTTATTTGTCTGGGCAATAAAAGCTGTGTCTCCTGAGCAATTGTACTTCTACTCCCGGGCAATTAATGTGTCTTTCTGTGGAAATACGATATGCTAGTATATTACGCTAGAAAAATTTATCTTACAATATGCAACTGTTTCTATGTTAGAAACATAAGTGCCTTGTAGATCATGCTGAATTATTTTTGTATTTTTCCATTTAATCTACAAACACTAGAAACTGTTGCGATATCCCTTTGAAGAAACATATATAATAAAGGGTGAAGAATCTATACATCTGATTTTACCCCTGTTATTAAAAGAAGAAAAGAGTTCAAAGGTAGGATAGAAAACAGAGTGGAATTGAATCTTCAGAATACTCTCTATTTTCTTTCATCCTGCTGTATGCGTGAATCATAGGTTGTTTTAATAGAATGTATGAACAATGGAGCTGCCTTCAGGTTTGACTTGCTGATAAAATTGGGCCATGTTATTGAGTCACATAAATCCTAAGTACCTAAGGGCTTTAAGGGTCAATGAAAATCAACCTCATCATGAAATGAAATGGGAAACTTGTAGCTTTTCATCCATGCAAAGATGGTCCTCATAGTCACTGTTGGATTTAAACAAAACAGCAAACTGTCAGTCTCTAAACATCCCTTCCTTTTTCTATTCTCCAAAAGACAAAGAGACCAAGAGTCCATCTCTGTTTCTAGAGAAAAACATAGTGGACAGAATTCTGTCTGCATCACAGTACCTTTCCTGATACAAACTAAAAGTGTTTGGGAGCCTGGAAGACATTATGTAAGTTTTTAGTTATTCTTCTGAGAATTTCATTGTTCTAGAATTACAGAAGACACAGCACCGGCCCAATCTGTATATGATAAAATATCATAAATCATTCTCAAATTAAAAAGAAAGCAAAACCTACAATTATTTTGATCCTTTGTTATTTATTCACAAATTTTTCATCATTCATTATCTATGTGTGTGTGTGTAAATGTTTGTGTGTGTGTGTGCGCACAAGCACAGGCATTGATGCGTTGGTGTAGGGACAGAACAATTTGCAGTACTTCACTCTGTCATTCGACCAATAGGGGTCCAGGGATCAAACTTTGCTCATTAGGCGCGGCAGCACACACACTTACCTGCTGAGCCATTTCTTAGGCTCCAGCACTCATTTTTAGGTTAAATATTTGAAGAATTTAATTCATGCAAGACTAACCAAGTTGTCTTTTCATATGACAAGCTACTCTACCTCATATTTGTGTCTCCTGTGGGAGTCAACTTTCCTTCTTTCACAGACATTCATCTAAGTCAGACATAAACATTAAACCACTTTATTCCTTTATTTAGTATTCAAGGGTAAGTGAAATATGTGTAAAACATTTTAATAACTTCATTTTTATACAGTTATCATTATGTGATTTAGTTATAAGTCTTTTAGACTAAAAGTCCAAGGTATTGTTTTAGATCCAAGTACACTTGGGAAATAATTGTGCATGAATTCTTAACTTGAAGATGTGGTGTCTTTAACGTATGGAAATATTTTAGATGAAATTTATTTAACAGTTTCATGCTCCAAGGGAGGCATTACTCTTTGTGGTATGGAGTGTTGTTTTAATAATCACTAATTAAGTTAATAATATTATTATGCCTATGAACTATAAAATTGTATATCTCTTTCCTCCCCTTAGCCTCTTTGACCAGAGAGGTTGAGCAGTCTGATAGTTTACAAATTCTATCACTAATATTCACAATTTATGTCTTAATTGAATCAATTTAATAAATAAAATATAAATTTATTCAATAACATTTTGCATCAGCAGCACTTCCAGTTTTGTTTTGCTGGTTCAGGGTCTTTTTTGATACAAAGCTTTCTAGTAATATAACATTGATAATCTGTCATTGTGTTGAAGAGCTATAGCCCAGTTCTGATGAAAATATTTTGCTATTGATGCATTTTAAAACTCTTAATTACTTCTGTATCTTTTTGGCATATAATTAGAATACATAAAATTCTCTCTCAACCATCCCCCACCCCACTTTTACAACCAGGACTTTATCTAGCAATGCAATTTTTACTATCATTATACAGTTTATTCCTAAGTTTCAAATCCAGCTTCTGCTGAATATGTTGAGGTGCGTTCTTCTTTATTTATTTCTGTCATGAATCATGCTTCTCTTGGCTTCCTTGACCACTATTGCAGAGACTACAAATCTTCCATTTCACTAATGATTTTGGGAGTTTCATGGCATGAGTACTGTTTTATTTTTATTCTTTATTACACTTTATTCACTTTGTATCCCCCCTGTAGTTCCCTCTCTCCTCCCATCCCAATCCCTCCCTTCCTCCACCTTCTGCATGCATGCCCCTCCCCAAGTCCGCTGATAGGGGAGGTCTTCTTTTTCTTCCTTCTGATCCTAGTCAATTAGGTCTCATCAGGAGTGGCTGCATTGTCTTCTTCTGTGGCCTGGTAATGCTGCTTTCCCCTCAGGGGGAGGTAATTAAAGAGCAGGCCAATCAGTTCATGTCAGAGACAGTCCCTGTTCCTATTACAATGGAACCCACTTGGATACTGAACTACCATGGGCTTCATCCAGAAGCAGAAAGATGCACACGATATATACTCACTCATATAGACCTATATAGGATAAAGCTACTAAAATCTGTACACCTAAAGAAACTAATCAAGAGGGAGGACTCTTGCTAAAATGCTCAATTCCCATCCAAAAAGGCAAAGAGGATGGACATCAGAAGAAGGAGAAAAGAGGGAACAAGTCAGGAGCCTGACACAGAGGACCTCTGAAAAGCTCTGCCCTGCAGACTATCAATGCAGATGCTGAGACTTATGGGCAACCTTTGGGCAGAGTGCAGGTAATCTTATGAAAGAAGTGGGAAACAGTAAGATCTGGAGAGGACAGGAATTCCACAAGGAGAGCAACAGAACCAAAAAATATGAGTACTGTTTTAACACCATTCCTACCTTTCTTCTTTCTGTTCTAATTCCTCTCATTTTCCCTACTCCTTTTTTACTTATTGGTCTCTTTTCTTTGTTATTGTTACACACATGTACTCAAACACACATCTATTTGTGTGTGCATATATGAATATGTAAATAAACTTATTTAATGTTGCTCATATATATATTTAGGCCTAACTCCTTGGGATTGAATAATCTTTATTTAGATTAGCTCATCTTTATTTTACTCATTCTTATTCTATCTTCACACTGGTGGTTCATATATCCATAAGTCACTAAATAAGTTATTTTTAATTCAGCAGCATGAAATTATTTTATATCACTTTATTATATTTATGCTTCTTAAAATTCAACAGATGTTTAAGAAGAGGATGGAGATGTCAACATCATAGAGAGTAAGATGTAGAAACTCAGGAGCATGGCATAATTTGATACAAATCAATTGCTATCAGTTCATCTGCTAATGTAACCCTGTAGACCAGGAAGGATCTACATTTCAAAGTTTGGTTTAAATATTAAAACTGATTTTACTGCACAAAGAACCAAAGTGTATGACAAGATTTATTACTTACATAATTGAATCTATAGGGAGAGAAGTGTAGTCCTCTTATGGATATCACAAAGGCTTCAATTATGAGGATAAGGAGACTGGCTTGTGTTGGTACTGTGGTGAGGGTTTGGGAGTAACTGAGGAACTCCTTGAGGAAACAAGGACTTTTCTAATTTAAATCTCCCATCTGAACCAAGGAATAAGAACAGACTTCTGATCGTATTTTCAGAGGTGGAAATAGGAAGAAAGAATGACAAGGATTGAAAGCTGCAAACACTTAAATATCAATGTTGAAAAAAGACTATTATATTATTTTATAGTCTCTCTCTCTCTCTCTCTATATATATATATATATATTCCAAATTGATTTTATAATTTGAGCACTGAAACAAACAGCAGTATTTATTTCTGTATGCACCAACACTTGTGCAACTAATACTTTCAAACAACAGAATATCATTCATAAAATTATTAGTATGAATTTTGTAAGTTTAATTCAATAATTAAAACAAAAACATTATAATTTAATCTTTTGATATCCTGCAACCTAATATTGTTAAAACAACTATTATGTTACATGTAATTTTGTTTTTTCATTACATTTCAATATTGTAATATAATATTCTATGACAAAGTTCTGTCAGTAGAAACTCGGAAATATCTAATTTCAAGAAAATAAGTACCTTTAAAAAAAGTATGTTTGATCACAAATACTTGATAATTTATTGAATATCTTTCTTTTCTTTGGTGACAAAAAAAAAAAAAAACATCAGAAAGAACTGCTGGCAAAGAGTGTCTTCTGGACATGACAGACCACTGTTTTTGTAAACTCATAGCTTTGAGCACAAGACCTGCATAAGATCAAACTAGTCGGCATTCTTCCATGGATATATGAGGAGTTCAGACAGTTCCACTAGTAGCTGAGAACTATTGGCAACTGATAGCTGCTAAGGGAGGGAAAATCCATTTTCCTCAAGTATGGCCCATCCTAATTTTCCCATGTTACCATAACTAACTGGAACCAATTTGTTATAAAGAAAAAAGAGAGAATTGAAAGGGGCACATGGGGGTGAAATGGTGGAATTAGTCAAAATACGTTTTAGGCATGTATAGAATTCTTAAGGAATACATGGGAAAACTCTAAAGAACTCTTGCAAGATCTGAAGAGGAACTATGGTCTTAGCTCTGTGTCCGAGGTGAATGTATAAATGACAGTAAAGTCCCCTAGAGCCTGGTGCAATTTTGAAGCTCAGAATCAGAATCGTAGAGGTGTAAACAGTGGGTGGGAATTCTGTCTTTTGTTGCTGGGTTTGCTGGTATTTCACGTGGTGTCTTTCTGAGTATCATAGGGAAATGGTGCTATTGAAGAAGCTCACAAATTACTGAGTATGAGCTACAGAATACCAAATCTTCTTAAATGCCAGCAGATGTCCTGGTTGGAGTGGGCACTAAAATAGCTAAATTTTCTTCTGGCTTATAGTGAATCTGCCCTTCAAATAAGAACATATCATTTAGCAGACATATTCTAATAAATTATATGTAGATAAAAGTTTACTTAAAAAATATTAGGTCTTACCAGGCCACAGAGGAAGACAATGCAGCCACTCCTGATGAGACCTAACAGACTAGGATCAGAAGGAAGAAAAAGAAACCCTCCCCTACCAGTGGACTTGGGGAGGGGAGTGTGTCGAGAAGGGGGAGGAAGGGAGGGATTGGGAGGGGAGGATGGAGGGAACTAGAGGAGGAATACAAAGTAAATAAAGTATAATTAAAAATTAAAAATAATGGAAAAGTGAACAAATTATAATAAATAAAAAATAAATAAAATTTTAAAAAGAGAAATATTAGGTAGTAGGAACCATAGTAAAATTAAAAAAGCAAATATGATCTCCTTATAATGTAATCTGTATATTAATGGTCCAGCATTCTTAGTACCTCCTCTATTCCAGGTTCCTGGACAAATGGATGAATGATTGTTCAACCACAGGCCAGTGGTTTATTTCTTCACGTCATACTCTTCATCTACAAATGGAAACAATGACATTTCAATCTATATATAGTTGAGGGAGGTTTGAAGAATGTTAATAGCTGTGAACTCTAAATGACACAGAATCAAATTTTGAGACTTGTTATAATAAATCCCCACATACCACAGCAATCACTCATGGGCTACAGAGATTTTTCAGAGTTCAAAAGCCTTGCCAGGTATGTAAAAGCACTACACAGAGCTGGATTCTGAGAGCCCAGGAAAATGCCTGGTGGACATGGTGACCATCTGTGATCTGAGTGTGCAGCAGAACACCTTGTCTAGGAAGCGCAGTCTTTCCCGGGAAGCTTTGGAGGTGATTGAGAGAACATAAAGATGCAAATGGAAGCACCACAGAGGAAGAGTCCTGTTTCACAGGCTTCCACATGCAATGCATGTGTTTTCACGGGTGCAAAATGCACACATGTTTAAATCACGTACATGTGGAAAGAAAGAGAAAAACACTCTCAATACTTTTCTTGATAATATTTATACTATTAGATGTCCATTGCAGAAGTTGTCTGTACTCTATAAAATAGATAGCTTTTGTGGGTTTTTAGAACTTATGCCAGAGACTGGATATCTCAGGGCTTTGAAATGCTTACTGTCTTTCTTGCCTTTAAAATTGTCAGGTTATGAGAGAGGTGCTCACACTACTTAGCCAGAACTGGACCTAACCTCACAAACCTTCTGCCTCAGCCTCCTGAATATAAGGACAGCAAGTATGTGTTATGACTGGATATTACTTTGACTTTTACAGGAGATGCTTAAGGAACATTCAAAGAAAACCTTTGCATATATGTTTAAATTCTGAAGCGCAGGAAGAATACACCACAAGTACTAATTGAGCTAAAGAATGATTTTAAGAAGACCTAAGAAAAACTTAAACTCATGGGATTGATACATGTCTGAAGATTTAACTTGAAATTTTTATTAAATAATAAATTTAATGAAAAATCAAAGGAAGAGATGCAGGGTACAGGAAGCAGATAAAAAAGAGGGGCTGGATTTTGTGTAAAATTGAATGAAAAGAGAAAGATATTCCAGAGAAGGGAAGAAAACCAGACAGAGGAGCCAGGGGGGAATAGAGAAAGACAGAAAGGAAGGACAACAAATGAGAAGGGCAAAATGGCATGTATGTACATAAAATGAAATTCAGTGCTTCCCATGACAACATGAAAGTAAAAAAATAAAAAATTAAAACTATGTGTGTGTGAATGTGCTTTGAGAAAATCTATCACTCTGTATTCTAACTTACAAGAATGAATTCAAAAAAGAAAAATAAATTTCAATCAAGGAAATCTTGAATTTGACACATGGCACAAAAATGGGTCAAAGTGATAGAGCCCTCACAGATGAATGAACAAACGCAAAGTCTTCGATATGGGGAATCTATAGATAACATGTTTCATCACCACAAGGCTTTGGAATTGAATTCAATAAAGCTAGTTTGTAGAATTCTTTCTTTTTATGAGACATTGATGGTGTCAAAACTAAAAGAGGTATAAAAGAAAGGGACATAGAAATACATTATGTTAAATATTTTGAAAAAAGAGGTTATGTTTTGAAGTGTCTGTAAGATATTTGATAATATTTTTATCTAATACAAAGTTCTAAGGTTTTTGTATGACAGAAATAAACTAAAGAAGAGTTTAGGTTGCTGATAAGAAGTGGTTAAGCAGATTAAAGCCATACATCACTAACTATAAAATATTTACAAATACTTTCATGGATTCTCCTAGAACCAGTTCCCTACATCCATCCCCCCCATTAATTGTTAAATACCTCCAACTTACATATGTTATCAGATGAATTATCAGAAATTGAACCGCTTTTAGTTATAGAGTCCAGAAGTGAAATAAAGGTGTACTGTGGAAGAAAAATCCAAACACAAATCAATTAGAGGCTCCATGTGTAAAATCAGGAGTGGTGTCTAATTGAAAGAGCGGGACTTACTTCTGAATGTTACAAAGAAGAATTACATCTGTGCTGACAACCTTCTGATTTTGCCACCACTGTTTTAGAGATAAATCCCTTTCTTCTTCTGTATTGCTAACCTATTCTAATTAAATTGTTATCTCTCAACGCTTATCTAATGTAATTAAATAGCTATACATTCCTAATGGGAAGAAACTAGATCCATCTCCTCTCTATTAGAAAAGCTGCAACTTACACTTGGAATTTCTTCAAATGTGTATTTTACATTGTAAAATTCTGATGTTTGTTTGGCACATGTTTACTGACGTCCCCTTTTCATGGAAGAAAGACTCTGCCTAGCAGTGATTCAAAGCAGATGTGGAGATTCATAACGGAAACTTGGGCAGAGTGCAGAGAATCATATGAAAAAAGGGGGAGCTAGTATGAGCTAGAGAGCACAGGGGCTCCACAAGGAAAAAATATATCAGGGCACAGGGGTCTTTTATGAGACGGTTTCTCCAACCAAGGACCATGTATAGATATAACCTAGAACCTCTGCTCAGATGTAGCCCATGGTAGATCAGGATCCAAGTGGATTTCCCTAGTAAGGGGAACAGGAACTACTTCTGACATGAACTCAACTACTGTCTCCTTTACCTCCCTCTGTCCCCCAAGAGAGGAACAGTCTTGCTAGGCTATAGAGGAGGACATTGCAGCCAGTACTGAAGATACCTATAAGCTAAGGTCAGATGGAAGGGAAACAGAACCTCCCCTGGCAGTGGACTTGGAAAAAGGCAGGTAGGAGATGAGGAAGGGAGGGTGGGACTGGGAGGGAATGAGGGAAGGGGCTAGGGCTGGGATGCAAAGTAAATAACCTGTGATTAATATACAGAAGACTACTGAAAGCCAGAAGAAGAAAACAGGAAACAAACTAGGAACCTGCCACAGAGGGCCTCTGAAAGCTTCTGCCCTACAGACTATCAAAGCAGATGCTGAGCCTGATGGGCAACTGTTGGGCAGAGTGAATGGAATTTTATGTAAGAACTGGGAAATAGTAAGAGCTGGAGAGGACAGGGTCTCCACAAGGAGAGCAACAGAACAAGAAAATTTGAACACAGGGAACTTCCCAGAGACTCATACTCCAACCAAGGACTATTCATGGAGATAACCTAGAACCCCTGCACAGATGTAGCCCATGGCAGTTCAGTGTCCAAGTGGGTTACATAGTAATGGGAAGATGGACTGCCTCTGACATAATCTGACTGGCCTGCTCTTTGATCACCTCCCCCTGTGGGGGAAGCAGTCTTACCAGGCCACAGTAGAGGACAATGCAGCCACTTTTGATGTGAATTGATAGACTAAGATCAGAAAGGAGAGGAGAACCTCCCCTATCAGTGGACTTGGGGAGTGGCATGCATACAGAAAGAGGAGGGAAGGTGGGATCAGGAGGGGAGGAGGGTGGAGCCTATGGAGGGATACAAAATGAATAAAGTGTAATTAATAAAAAAAAAAGAAAAAAGATTAAAAAATTAATGATATAAAATTTAAAAAAGAACAAAATTAAAACAATAATAACATAATATTTAAAAATAAGAAGTATTCGGTTAATGAAATACTTATATTTGCATTCTTTCCTGTTTGCATAAGATATAGACAACCATGACAGTTTGTCTGTGTTTAATAAGTTGGTTAAAACTTATTCTCAAGTTTGTCAGAAAACTGTTTTCTAATGTTGTAAGACAGTGGGTGGAGATGACTCAGTGGTTAAAGGCACATACTGCTCTTGTAGAGGACCCAAATTCAGGTTTCAGTACTTGTCTACAATGGGTGAATCATGACTGTCAGTTCAGGGAATCTAACAATGTCTTCTGAACTCCATGGACACACAGAGAGTGAGAGAAAGAAAGAGAGAGAGATCTCGTTATAAACATGTTTCTTCAACATGTTTGTGAACTCTGTATTCAAGAAGCATCAATTTTCCTAAGCAATAAAGAATTATTATTCCTAAGGAATAAACATGGATTAAGTGACTAAAATAATATAGAAAACTATGTGAAAATGATACCAAAATCTGTACTGAAGACACATACTTAATTCATATGGATTTCATATAGAATTACAAAATCAGCAATTAAAGGACTTTCTGTTTTGTCCCATATTTTTAAAGTGACTCCAGACAGGGAAGCAGGTGGGCTAGCTGCAGATCCTTCTTTTCCTTTTCTCTTCTGCATACTATCCATTGTCTCACCACAAACTATCACACCACCTACTCTATCCTCTCCTTCCTCTTCGCCCCCAACTCTAGTGTATGACACAGATCCTTCCACTAAAACTTCTTTCCTGCCACTCATTGCTTAATTCCAGTCCCCAATTTCAACAAGCATACCCAGGGAACCTACCAGCCAAAGCTAAACCTGCAAGGGAAAAAGTAGGCCAGTAAAGCATGTCGTCTAATTTAATATCTTTGCTACCCATCCTCTCATCCTAATCCAGTGCCTTAGTCTAATCCTCTACTGTGTAGCAATCTCTCCTCAGTCTCTGTCTACTGTTCCAGAAAAAAAAATAGGTAGGCACATTTTGACGAAATGTCCTGCTTCTCTGCCTCCTGTGGGCTATCTCAATGCCTTCCTAGCCAATTTTTATCACTAAACATGAATTTTTCAGTACCTAAAAGGACTTGTATACCGCAATGGCTAACACCTAGCAGGATCCCAGTTGTCTCTCCTCACTATCTTCTCAGTTTCCCAGAAAAACAACCTCCCAACAATGACAAGACCAGGTATAGTACCTAGAATTACAGTCATTCCTAACCCAGATGTGTAGACACTGGGATAAAGCCACAATCAATAACATCCAGGACAAGCTGTCTCTACTAGAGCTCAGGAATCATACCGTATGCAGCACAGCATATAAAAAACAGAAAGGAAAAAAAATGATCATCTCATTATATGCAGGAAAGGCCCTTGACAAAACTCAGCATCCCTTTATGATAAAAGTCCTCTGAAGATTAGGAATACGGGGACATACATCAACATTACGAAGGCCATTTATAGCAAGCCCATAGCCAACATCAACTTAATTAAAAACTCAAAGCAGTCCCACTAAAATCAGAAACAAGACAAGGTTGTCTAATTTCTTTGTATTTATTTAACATAGTATTTGAAGTCTTAGCTAGAGCAAAAAGACAACTGAAGAAGATCAAAGAGATACATATTAGTAAGAAAGAAGTCAAAATAATACTATTTATGAATGATATGATAGTATATGTAAGTGACCTAAAAAGTGCTACTGGGAAACTCCTACAGCTGAAATATCCTTTCAACAAAGTATCTGGATACAAAACAAACTTATATAAATCAACAGTCTTTCTATATGTAAATGACAAACAGATTGAGAATGAAATCTTGGAAAAAATACCATTCTCAATACTATCAAATAATATAAAAGATTTTAAGGTAACTCTAATCAAGTATGTTAAAGACTTTTATAATAAAAACTTCAAGTCATTGGAGAAGGTCCTCTCCTATAAGAAAACTAGGGAAAAGGCATAGAGGGAGAAGAAGGAGGGAGGATGAGACTAGGAAGAGACAAGGGAGGGGCTTGTAAAAGGGATGCAAAGCATAATAAATAATTTTAAAATAAATAAATAAATAAATAGAAGAAGATAATTATTAGAAATTGGAATGATCTCCCATGCTCACAGACCAGTAGGATTAATATAGTAAAATAAACATCCTACAAAAAGCAATCTATAAATTTAATCCAGTCTGTCAAATTTCTAACATAATTCTTAACATATCTTGAAAGCACAAATGTTCAGCTTCATAAGAAACACACACACAAAGCAAAAACAGGATAGTCCAAACAATCTTGAATAATGAAAGAACTTCTGGAAGTGTCAGCATCCTCAATTTCAAGTTGTAGTGCAGAGTTATAATAATAAAAACAAGATAGTATTGGCACATTAGAAGACATATTAATAATTTGAGTAAAAATAAAAGCCAATATACCTTTGGACAGCTGGCTTTTTTTACCAAAAAAAAAAAAAAAAAAAAAAAACATACTGGAAAAAAGACAGTGTCTTCAACAATTAGTGTTAGGCACTGGCTGGCTGCCCATAGAAGAATCCAAATAGATCTATACTTTGCCGTGCACAAAACCCAACTCTAAGTGGATCAAATACTTCAACATAAAGCCAGATACACTGAACCTGATAGAAGAGAAAGCAGGGAATAGCCATAAACTCCTTGGCACAGGAAATGATTTTGTGAGCTGAACACTGTTAGCACAGGAATTAAGGGAAGCAATTACTAAATGGGCCCTAATGAGACAGAAAAGCTTCTCCAGCACAGCAAAGGACACTGTCATTCAGATAAAATGGAAACCAACAGAATGGGAGATTTTTATCATCTTTATGTCCAATAGAGGACTAATATACAAAATATATAAAGAACTCAAAAAACTAAACATTGAGAAAACAAAGAGTTTAATTAACAGTGGAAGGCAATCATTTGCCAACTCTTCCATGTGACTCCCAAGTCCTGTCTAATGTTTGGCTGTGGGTCTCTGCAGCTGTATCCTTCAGCTACTGCCTGAAGCCTCTCAGAGGAGTTATGTTAGCTTCCTGTCAGTAAGCATAGTAGAGCAACATTAAGAGTGTCAGGAATTGGTTCTTTCTCATGCGACATTTCTCAAGTAGAGCCAGTCTTTGGTTGGTTATTCCCTCAACTTTGCTTCATGTTTGTCCCTGAACATCTTGTCAGCAAGACCTATTTACCTCAAAGGTTTTGTGGGTGGGTCAAGGATTCCACAACAAGACCTACAAAGTCAACTAACCTGGACCCAAGTGGACACAGAGAGACTGAACCACCAACCACAGAGCAGGCAGGGACTGCTCCTAGGCCCCATTCAAATATGCAACAGAAATGTACCTTAGTCTTCACATGAATCCGCAGCACTGGAGCGGGGGCCTTCTTGCACTCTGATGCTTCCGTTTGAATTCTATTCCCCTAAATGGCCTGCCTTGGCTGGTCTCAGTGGCACAGGATATGCCTAGTTCTGCAGCAACTAAATAAATGAATAAGTAAATAAATAAACACAGAGGACATGTCTAAAAACAATTATTGAACAAAGAAATTGAAATGGTTGATAAACACCGGAATGTTCAACATTCTTAGTCATCAGGAAAATGCAAATCAAAGCTACTTTAAGGAGTTCATGATTTCCTTGTTGCAGGCACATGATTAGAACTAGAAAAGATCATCCTGGGTGAGGTAACTCAGAAGGAGAAATATATACATGGTATATACTCACTTATAAATGGGTATTAGACATTTAATATAGGATAAACCTACTAACCTCTATAGTCCTAAAGAAGCTAAACAACAAGGAGGACCCTAGTGAAGAGGCTTAATCCTCATTCAGAAGGGCAAACAGGATAGACATTGGAAGTAAAAGAAGACAGGGAACAGGACAGGACAGGAGCCTTCCACAGAGGGCTTCTGAAAGACTCTATCCAGTCAAAGCAGATGCTGAGACTCATAGCCAAATTTTGGGCAGAAGGCAGAGAATCTTATAGAAGAAAGGGGTGATGGAAAGAGCTAGAGAAGACGAGAGCTCCACCAGGAGAGCAACAGAGCAAAAAATCTTGGCTCAGAGCATCCTGTAGAGACTTATGAATCAACCAGGGAGTATGCATGGAGAGGACATAGACTCCCCCCAACACACACTCAAATGTAGCCTATGGGTAGCTCTGGCTGCATGTGGGTTCCTTAGTAAGAGGAGCAGGGGCTGTCTCTGACATAGACTCAGAAGCTGGTTCTTTGGTCACCTCTCCCTAGTGAGGTGGTCTAACTAGTCCACAGGAAAAGACAAAAAGGAATGTAGACAATCCTGATGGATCTGATAGGCCAGGGTCAGATAGTAGGGGAAGAGGATCCCCCCTATCATTGGATTATGGGAGAGGCATAGGGGAGGAAGGGAAAGGGAGGCTCAGACTGGGAGGAGATATTTGCTCATCCTCACTCATTTCTGCTCTTAACATAATTGGCAGAGGTTGGAAACTACCTAATTACCCCTCAGTGGAAGAATGGATAAAGAAAACATGGTACATTTACAGAATGTATCCAGCCATTAAAAAGAAATCATGAAATTCACAGTTAAATAGATGAAAGCAGACAAATATCACCCTGAGTGAGTTATCCTAGACTAAGAGAGATATTGAATGCATTTGCATATATATATATATATATGGATATTAGCTCTTAAGTCAATGATAACCTTGCTAAAGTTTGCAGAACTGCAGAGGTTAGGTGCAGAGCAAGAAACAAGTTGGAACAGCTAGCTCTTGTTAGGAAATGGAAATAGAATAAATAATTACAGATGGAAGTAGGTGTTGGTATGGTGAGTGTGAGGAAAGAGAGCAATGGTGAGGAATATGGAAAGAGCTAAAATTAAGGGTCATTTGATGGGTAGTATGGAAAAATGCAGTGGAAGCTTGCTATACATGTATTAAGGCAATGTAAATGAAATATTCAAATAGTGGGAGAGACAGAGCCTCAAATGGACATTTCTTATCACCAAATGAAGCTTCCCGTAATGGAAATGGGATATATGTAAAATAGTTCTTGTCCAATGGTGCCCCATGGGAATTCTCAAAAACACTCAGGCTGCTGCCAAGACTGTCCACAAACTGACAGGAAGGTCCTATTACTTCAACACCTACACAACTCTTCAAACATGGGAAAGTTGAGCAGTTGTTGTACAGGCTACCAAAGAAGAAGGAAAATCACTAACCCAGCTACAAAACATTTTATTTATAATATTGTTTCACTTTAAGCTATGCTAGTGTAATGGTGACACAAAGCTGCTGAGTAACTTACCCACTCCCAACATTCTGTTGGTGAAAAGGATATCTCGGGGCAGGGTTTTAGGCTGGTATAAAACCAAGTAACACTGTTTTAGGAGGAAAAGAAAAAGGAGGAGCAAAATATGCAATATGCTTTACTCATATATCAGTATGTTGTTCAGCCATCATCAGATAAGTTGTTTCCTGCAGCAAATAGAAGCAAATACAGAAACCCACAGACAGAATTTATGCTTAGTAAGTATTGGGGAACATTCACCCCTAAATGAGATCTCTCCATCAAAAAAAAAAAAAAAATCTCCTCTTGCAGAGCTCAAGAAACACCGGAAAAGGAGACAGAAAGAGGGTAAGAGTAAAGAGGGAGGGTTGAGGGCACCAAGAAAACACGGCCTTCTAAATCAGCCGGATCACTGTACATATGAACTTACAGAGGCTGACGCAACATGCGCTGGACCTGCACAGGTCTGCATCTGGTGGGGTGTAAAGCTGAAAGGAAAAGTGTACACGTGTCCCCACCTGTAACCCACCGATAACCTCCAACTGGTAATCCCTTGGAAATGAGAATAGGTTTTTCCGAGGCAGTCTCACTGGATAAGTGAAGTACTCTTCACATTACGCTTCAGGCTTTGCAGCAACTATGTAGCCAGCAGAAAACAAACTCAGTGGGGTCTTTGGCTAATTATCTTTTAATATTGAATAAAGGTTTTTTGTAATTTTATCATATTTTTTCATTTTCACTTCTATTTTATGGTATTTTATATATTTTTTTCTTCTTGTTTTTAATCTCAGAAGTCCTCTGCATATATTATGGCTTTCAATTTTATGGTTTTATAGGATTCTTAAGTGTGTAAAAGAGTGGGTCTTTGCATCTATATCTGTTTCTTGTGTCTTTTCTTCAGTGCTTTCCCTTCTCATTGTTTGTTTATTTTGTCCTATTCCAGTGTGTTAGTTTTTGTTTTATATATATCATATCACATCATGTCATGTCATGTCATATTGTGATATTATATTCGATTAAAAGTCTGTGTTTTCTTTTTTATTATATATTTTTATATTAATTACAGTTTATTTACTTTGTGTCCCAGCTGTTGCCCTCATTCCCTCCCAATCTCACCATCCCTCCCTCATTTCCTCCTTGCCCCTCTCTAAGTCCATTTATAGGGGGATCCTTCTCCCCTTCCAAATGACCCTAGCTTATCAGGTCTCACCAGAACTGGCGGCAATTCCCTCCTCTGTGGCCTAGCTAGGCTGCTCCTCCCACGGGGAGCTGGGAAGGTCAAGGAGCTAACCATAGAGTTCATGCCAGAGACAGTTCCTGTTCCCCTTACTAGGAAGGCCACTTGGAAACTGAGCTGCCATGGGCTACATCCAAGGAAGCCTGTGTTTTCTAATGAGAGGCATAAAAAGGGTGGATCCAGGGGGTAGAGGAATTGGGGAGGATCTGGAGGAGAAACCATAATCAAGATTTAATACATGAGAAATTACTTTCAATAAAAGAAAAAAAGAAAGAATAAAAACATTATTAAGTTATGGAGTTAAACTGAGTAAGAGAGTATAGTAATGCCAAAATCACTGTGTAGCTCCATGACTTTTAAATGTGAAGTAAAACAGAAATTCCTTTCAGTTGCTGATTTTGCAACTCTGTATAGAATCCATTTGTTTGAAGGAGGATTATCTGAGGTGGAAGAGTAAAATTGTGACTAAAACTTTTCATTATTTAGACTGCAATACAACTGGAATGTCAACATATTGAATGTTAACATTTTAATAATTGATAACTTTATTTCTCAGCACAGTATTAGAAGAATAGAATAACTGGGCAGGTAACACAAAGAGTTCTGCGTACCACCCCAGCCTTCACTATGGCATAGCTTCCTCTGATATTAACATTTTTGTCCTATTGATGTGTCTTCTCTACAATTAACAGGCAGATGCTGATACATTTTTCTTCCTATTCTAATCCCAAGCTTGTATTGAACTTTACATTCTGTGTCATGCCTTTCCAGGGGTTTTGATATCTGCATATGACTCCTAACCATTGTTTCAGTTTTAATAGTGATTTACTGCCCCCAAAATGCCCCCTGAACTTTTGGCTCATCTTTCACACCTCTCCTCAAGGCCTTGGCAACTACTGATCTCTATACTGTTTCTACAGATTTTGGTCTTTTCAAAAATATTAGACAGCTATAACACCTTTTTCAACTTTATTATCCATTAAACAATGTGCCCCTAAGCTTTAATATCGCCTCTTTTTGGCTTGGAAACTGATTTCTCATGAATAGTGAATGTTATTCTGTTGTATCAATGTGCCACATTCATTCTTCCATTGACCTTTTGAAGGGCATCTTGGTTGCTCCCATTTTTGACAATTACAATGTTGTTATAAATATTGATAGTCACAATTTTTGTGTGGACATGCATTTACAATTACTGCATATGAATACGAAGGGGCACAATTGCTTCACCAGATCACATTGTAAAAGTTTGTTTAATTTAGTATGAAACTGCTATGGTCAGAGAGGTTTTACCATTTTTCATCCCATCAGAAAATAAGTGAGAAAATAACCCTCACTTTACATTTGTGTGGCTAAAATCAGGATCAGAGAAGCCCTAAAGTCCCATGTGACCAGTACTGGGTTCCCATGATGGCAATCTCTGGAGGCTATAGGATCTCCAGAAGGTGTAGTTTGTAGGACTTCCCCGGATTATGCAATGAAAGCCAACTATGGGACTCCGGGCTCTTCCTCATTTGTTTTGTTTCATGGCACTGTAGATGAGTGGTTTGCCCCTCCCCTCATTACTTTTCCTTTTCATCTGTAATATGCATCACAGGCCCTCTACCCTCCAAAACTGAAAGTACCAGCAAATCATATCTCTTCATGAGTTAATTATTTCATGAATTTCATTATAGGTGAGAAAGCATGTCTCTTGAAATCCTGTGTTTCTTTCTCTCTTTAAAGTGAGAGTAAAGTAACTGAGAAGCAGAAAGACACACATGGTACATGCTCACTTATAAGCTGATATTAGACATACAATATAGGATAAACATACAAGAATCTATAGTCCTAAACAAGCTATACAACAAGGATGACCCGAGGAAAGATGCTCAGTCCTCATTAAGAATGGCAAATGGGATAGACATTGAAAGCAGAAGAAGAGAGGGAACAGGACAGGAGCCTACCACAGAGGGCTTCTGAAAGACTCTACCCAGCAGGGTATCAAAGCAGTTGCTGAAACTCATAGCCCAACTTTGGGCAGAGTGCAGGGAACCTTATGGAAGAAGGGGAAGATAGAAAGACCTGGAGGGGACAGGGACACCACAAGAAGACCAACAGAGCCAAAAAACCTGGGCCTAGGGGATCCTGCAGAGACCAATCCTCCAACCAAATATCATACATGGAGAACACCTAGACCTCCTGCTCAGAGGAAGCCCATAGGCTGTTCAATTTCCAAGTGGGTTCCCAAGTAAGGGTTACAGGAGCTGTCTCTGACATGAACTCAGTGCTGGCTCTTTCTTTCTTTTTTTTTTTTTCACACTATATAATAACAATTTAATTTGTGTCACACAATGTAATTATTTTAATAGGCTCTACAGTTCCATGTCTTCAGTTTTTGAAATTAAAATGTAATTATAATATTGTCCTTTTCTTCCATCAAACCTTTTCCTAGTACTCTTTTTTTTTTTATCAGTTACATTTTATTAACTCTGTATCCCAGCCGTGTCCCCATCCCTCATTCCCTCCCAGTCCCTCCCTCCCTCCCTCATCTCCACCGTGCCCCTTTCCAAGTCCACTGATAGGGGGGACCTCCTCCCCATTCATCTGATCCTGTTTTATCAGGTATCTTCAGGACTGGCTGCAAAGCCCTCCTCTGTGGCCTAACAGGACTGCTCCTCCCTTCGGGGGTGGGGAGATGGCTCTTTCATCACCTCCCCTGGAGGCTGCAGTCTTGCTAGACCACAGGGGAAGGTGATACAGCCAGTCATGATGAGACCTGATAGGCTAGGGACAGATAGAAGTGGAGAAGTACCTTCCCCATTAGTGAGCTAGGGAGAGGGAATAGGGGGAGAAGAGGGATGGAGGGAGGGCAGGACTGACAGGAGAGGACTGAGGGCTCTACAGCTCAGATACTAAGTGAATAAATTGTAATAAATAAGAAAGAAAGAAAGAAAGAAAGAAAGAATAAAAATAAAGTGAGCGTCTTGTAAACGTGTATAACTGATTTTCATGAACTGTAATTATCACTGCCTTTTATTATTTAATTGTTGAATACACACTAGCAAATAAGTGTTTCAATATGAACTGCCCATAGCTGCACATCTCTGACTTTGGTTTATTTACCACATATTTTTCCTGTTATTTCTCCCTTCTCCCTACTCTGCTGCTCCCATTTATTTTCCCAAAACATTCTTTTTCTAAAGTCTAGCCTCTGATCATGTGATAGGTGTCTTTTTGAGTCTGGATTCTTTGACTAGAATGATAATCTCCAATATTCTATTACTAATTATTATTCCTAAGCAGACACAGTAATACCCTGAGTCATAGCATAGTAAACACCCTCTAAGCTCTTATTTTTGTACCTGTAATGAATCTTTCTACCCACATGAGAGACACTTCTTTTGTCAATAGTTATGAACTAATACAGAGACCTACAACTAGTCAACCTGCAGAGAATGAGAGACTGGGAGTGTTCAGCCTTAATGCACTATCTACGCTGTACCCCTCTGCCCAGTGTTCACAAATTTGACTGAAAGACAGGGAAGAAAGATAATAAGAGACAGAAATAGCAAAGGACTACAGAGAAACAGTCCTCTCAATTCTTCCTGGTCATCCCTGGTAACACGGCTACCATCCAGGCAACTTATTTCTCTGAGCTGATAAAAATAAGAAATACGAAGATTTTTGTCATAATTCCTTGTATGACATTTCCTTGCAAATTATTTACTTTATTAGCTCTTATTAACTATGCATAATAATGTATTTAATTATAGCCTTTTCACACATATGTGTTTCTACCCTAGTCATTACTTACTACTTACTGTTTCTTTTTTAATATATTTTTTTATTTATTACAGTTTATTCACTTTGTATTCCAGCTGTCTTGTCATCCTCTTCCTACCACTGAGTTCTTTAAATGTCCCAACTAACCTTCTTCCTCTTTCATGACTTTTTTTTTTTTTGGTTTAGGTAATTTTCTTTTCTTTTCTTTTTTTAATATAATTTTGTATTCATTACAATCTATTCACTTGTATCCCAGCTATAACCCTACCCTCATTCTCTCCCAATTCCACCTTCTCTCCCTCCCTCATATCCTTCCATGTCCATTCCCCAGTCTACTGATAGCGGAGGACCTTCTCTCCTTCCATCAGACCCCAGCCTAACAGGTTTCATCAGGACTTTATGTCTTTTTGAGGCAGGACATGGGTGGTGGGATTAGTTCCCTTTGGGTTGTTTATAGGAACACGGGCATCAAAGCAGTAGCTATACCACTAAAGAAAATATCTTTCCCATTCTCACCAACCATTAACTTCAGGGAGTTTGAAACCATTTATTATTTTGCAAACATGACTTATTTCTGAAGAAATAATTTTAACACTTCTAGTGAAACATTTCTGTGTCTAACATAGTCTTTGTTTATCCTAGAAAGATGTTATTTATTAAAATTATTTTTATAGAACTTTGTTTCTTAGTTTCTTTCTTAACTTGGTTATCACACCAATAATTGAGATTCTATTATATTATTTTAACAAGCCTAACAGCACAAGAACTGAACAGTTTTAACTCTATTTTTTTCATTTTTTAATTTAATTTTATTTTATTAATTACACTTTATTTACTTTGTATCCCTCATAAGTCTCTCCCTTCTCCCCTCCAGATCCCACCCTCCCTCTCTTTCTTCACACATGCTCCTCCCCAAGTTCACTGATAGGGGAGGTCCTCCTCTCTTTCCTTCTAATCTTAGTCTATCAGATCACATCAGGAGTGGTTGCATTGTCATCTCCTGTGGCCTGGTAAGATTGTTCCCCCTCAGAGAGAGGTGTTCAAAGAGCAGGCCAATCAGATTATGTCAGAGGCAGTCCCTCTTCCCATCATGGGCTACTTCTGTGCAGGGGTTCTAGGTTATCTCCATTTCTGGTACTTGGTTGGAGCATGAGTCTCTGGGAAGACCTCTGTGTTCAAATTTTCTGGTTTTGTTGCTCTCCTTGTGGGGTTCCTGTCCTCTCCAGATCTTATATTTCCCACTTCTTACATAAGGTTCCATGCACTCTGCCCAACAGTTGGCCCTAAGTCTCAGTGTCTGCTTTGATAGTCTGCAGGGCAGAGCCTTTCAGAGGCCCTCTGTGGCAGGATCCTACATATAACATAGGATAAACCTACTAAAATCTGTACATCTAAAGAAACTAATCAAGAGAGAGGACCCTGACTAAAACGCTCAATCCCCATCTCCAAAGGCAAAGAGGATGGACATCAGAAGAAGAAGAAAACAGGAAATAACCTTAACTCTATTCTTAACTCCCTAAAACAATTTAGCTTCCTCCTAGTGTGCATTCCAGCAACACTTAAACTTCGTAAATTTCCTTACTGAGCTCTCTCTCCTGGTTCCTCCTGGACATCTACTGGTGGCTGAATTATCTACTTTCTCTTCTAACTCCTTCTACCCTGGCTGGCAAAAAGTCCAGTCCTATCTCTTCCCTGCTCAATGATTGGCTATGAGCTGCTTTATTGGCATACCAAGTGACAACTGGGAGCAGTGTTTACACAACATTGAGAACAAGGATTCCAACCAGATATGAGGGTTGTACAGAATTCAGTATTTTAATTACACAATAACCTTATACCTATAATCCTTTATTCTTCACTCTCCAGAAAAAAACTGGGGCACAATTATAAAGCTATATTCGGTATCCAGTTGCACTTTTTCCTTTTTTTAGAGGTTTGGTGCGAAATGTAATATATTTATTATCATTCTGCTTTTGTGTTTAAGAAATCTATCTTTCTTACTTCTTGGTTGTCAACTTGACTAGATTAGGATCAACCAAGAAACATTTACCTGGGTGGGTGTATAAGGCTTTCCAGGAATCCTACAGGCCTTCTTTACCAGACTGGGATTGTGGAGTTGTCCAGACCTGTGTATCCAACAGCTTCCAAGTCCTTGGCCAGCCATTGCCATTGTTGTGCTATATAACCCAAACTGTGTAAGCCAATCTAACAAATCTCCATTGAAATACGTATTCATTCTATGGATCTGTTCCACTAGAGAACCCAAATGAAGCTCTTGAAAGAGTCCAGTTTGCCTTTGGTTTCTTTAGTTGACTATAATATATAATGTGAATTTTGTAGGTATTTACCTTACCTGATGTTCTGTGAATTTTCTAGATGTGGGATCTGTTTTTAGTCATTAATTCTAAAATACTCTCAGCTATTATTACTGAACCTGTTTTCATGTGTTCATTTGTCAAGCTCTTGTAGGTGTTTCCACTTCTTAAATCTTTTTAAAGTAACTTATAACTCTGTTCAATTTTTTGAAGTGGAGGTTTCTGGTTTCCTTGAAGACTCAGTTTTGTCATGTGATGTTTTGCTGCAAGCTGAGCATGTGATGTTTTCAATAGGTTGACTTATGAGAGGGCAAGAGCTCTCTCATGCAAGGGGTGTGACTTTGGCCAGCTGAGACCATCCATGGATGGACTCTGAGAAGAGGAGTTAGAGGCCCACGTGCAGAGATATCAGTGCCCTCATCTTTGTGCTTCAACACTTGACTTTGCAGAGGGAAATGTTCCAGAGAACTTCTTGGGACAATCTAATTGAGTCTTGTGGTTTTTGCTGACACTGCCTGGTGTTGGCCTTTGGAATGGACTGCTGGTATCCTGATGACTGAGTTTGGTAATCCCCTAAAGATCCATGGACCCTAATCAGCAGGAAGTAAATAAAAAAAGATCTATAGACTTTCTTCTTACTAATCTCCTACTTAAGGTCAGGGAGCTGAAAGGAAGAGAAAGGTGAACCCTAAAGAAAGAAGATTTGGTGAAAAATCTAAGCCTACATTTTAATTTTTTTGTGTGTGTGTGGCAGGGTTTCTCTGTGTGCTTTGGCTGTTTTGGACTTGCTTTGTAGACTAGGCTGGCCTCAAACTCACAGCAATCCAGCTGCCTCTGTTTCTCTGAGTTCTGGGATTAAAGACATGTACCACTATACACGGCCCATAATTCCATTCTTAAATATCATCTTTTCTTTCTTTTTTGTCTATATTTATTTTATATCTTGAAATATTCTTATTATGTCTAGGATTTTATTTTTTTACATTTTCTTAGCTTTTCAATCTTTCTTCTTCTATTACTCGTCATTTTTGTGTATTACCTATTATATTTTTATTTGCTAAATAAGTGTATTGGTCACAGTAATAGTAAATTCTTTATCTGGATACTCTAAGAGCTGTTGGTATCTTAAATTTGCAACTTTTCTGGTATTATATTATGCTTTAATTCAGTTGTTCTTTATATTGATAGCTGAGAATGATGTATTGTTTGTTTATAACCAATAAGCAAAGAGAGTGAGCCATTAAAAATCTCCCAAAATAAACAAAAACAAACAAAAAATTTCAGAGCCAGACTTTATTAGCACAGAATTCCATCAGACATGCAAAGAAGAATTAACACCAATATTCCTCAATTTTTTTTTCCAGAAAACAGAAGTAGAAGAAACACTGACGAATTCATTTTATGTGGCCATAGTCACCTGGGCATGTAAGCCAGAAAAGATTAAACCAAACAAGAAAATTACAGGCCAATTTCACTTATGAACATAGATGCAAGAATACTCAACAGTTGATTTGCAAACCAAATCCAAGAACCCATCAAAAAGGTCATCCACCATGATCAAACAGGCTTTATCCCAGTGATTCAGACATGGTTCAAAATATGAAAATATGTTAGTGTAATCACTATATAAACAAACTGAAATAAATAAATAGAAGCATGATCATATAATTTGATGCTGAAAAAGCTTTTGACAAAATCAAACACCCTTTCATGATAAACGTCTTAGAGAGGTAAGGGATACAAGAGACATACCCAAATGTAATGTAGGCAATTTACAGCGAACCTATAACCAGCATCAAATTAAATGGATAGAAACTCAAGGAAATTCCACTAAAATCAGGAACAAGAAAAGGTTGTCCATTCTCTCCATATCTCTTCAGTATAGTACATGAAGTTCTGGATAGAATGATAGACAACTGATGGAAGTCTAGGGATACAAATCAGAAAGGAAGAACTAAAAGTATCATTATTTGCAGATGTTGTGATAGTAAACATAAGCAATCCCAAAAATTAAAAATAAAAAAAAAGAATTATAAAACCCCTTCAGTAATGTGACAAGATCCAGCTATACCACTCCTGGTCATATACTTAAAATATGCTCCACCATATCACAAGGATACTTGATCAAATATGTTTGTAGCAGCTTTATTCATAATGGGCAGAAACTAGTAAGGACCTAGATACCCCTAAATCAAAGAATGGAAAAAGAAAATGTGACACATTTACAAAATGGAATATTAGTCAGCTATTAAAAGCAATGACATCATGAAATTTGCAGGCAATTGAATGGAACTAGAAAATATCATCTTGAGTGAGGTAACCCAGACCCAGAATTATAAGCACTAAAAGGGGGTATCAACCATAAAGTACAAGATAACTATGCTACAATCCAGAGACCTAAAGAAGCTAAGTAACAAAGAGGGTCCAAGGGGGGACACTTGAATCTCACTGAGAAGTGGAAATAGAGAGAGGATGGATAGAGGGAGGGGACTAGGTGAGGAATAGTTGAGAAAAGGAGGAAGAGGAATTAAATAGGAATGGACAGAAGGAAAGAGTGATGGGTCAAAAAACTGGATTGGCTCTGGGGTCATTTTTGGGATAAGCTAGAAACCTAGGACAATAGAAGCTACCAGGAATCTATGAGAGTGACCTTAGCTAAGATTCCTAGAAATGGTGGACATGGAACTTGAAACGATCATCTTCAGATGACATGTAACGAGATGACTTTCAATGGAGAGGTGGGGACACCAAACAAACTGCAAAACCTTGGGACCACAATTTGTCCTGACTAAACATTTGCACAGGAGCAGAAATTGAGGCAGTGGCAAAACAATGACTGGCCCAGCTTGAGATGCATGCCATGTAAGACAACCCATGCCTTACACTGTTAATCATATTCTATACTTGCAGGTAACTTTTATCTGAGAAGCTTCAAATAGCAACTGATGGAAATAGATGCAGAACCCCACAGCTAAACATTAGGCAAAGCTTGGGGAATCCCGTGGCAGAGGAGAAGAACAGGATCCAAAGAGGAAAAAGAAACTTTAAGAAAACCTACAGAACTAACTAAGCTGAACCACCAGAGACCATGCATATAACAGACCCAGGACATCTACACATATGTAACAACTGTGTAGCTTGGTCCTTCTGTGGGACTCCTAACAGCAGAAATAGGGTCTCTCTGACTCTTTTGCCTGCCTTTGAATCCCTTTCCTTTGCCTGGATGGGCTTCTCCAGCCACAATAAGATGTCCTAGTCCTACTGCAACTTGATACGCCAATGCAGGTTGGTATCCACAGGAGGCCTCCCCTTTTCTGAGGTGAGAGGACACAGAGGACATGAGAGGGGCAACTCTGATTGGGATACAGTAAAGTAAATAGGTAAAAAAAAAGAGAAAAAGAAAAACAGAAGAAAAAAAGATTAACTAAAAAAATAAAATAAAATAAACAATCCAATAGCACTCCTATGTAAAAATGACAGTTTGAGAAAGAAATCAGGGAAATAACACCCTCCACAATAGCCTCAAATAAGAGGAAATATCATAGGGGATGAGTTGAAACCAAGCAAATGAAAGATCCAAATGACAAAAACTTCAAGTCTTTGATGGAAGAAATTGAAAAAGTTATCAGAAGATGGAAAGATCTCCCATATTCATGGGTCAGTATGATTAATACAGTAAACATAGCCATCTTACCAAAGCAATCTACAGATTCAATGCAATCGCTATCAAAATTCCAACACAATTCTTTACAGACCTTGAAAGGACAGTACTCAATTTGAAGTGGAAAACTAAAAAAATGAGGATAGCTAAAACGAAATTGAATATGAAAGAACTTCCAGAGATATGATCATCCTTGATTTCAAACTATACTACAGAGTTACAGTAATAAAATCCATATGGTATTGGCATAAAAATAGACATGTTGATCATTGAAACTGAATTAACAAGCCATAAATCCACACGCCTCTGAACACCTGATTTTTTATAAAGAAGCCATAAAAAAGACAGGTCTAACTGAGTGTCTACTTGTGGAAGAGTACTAATAGATCTATATTTATTGTCATGCATAAAATTCAAGTCCCAGTGGATAAAATACATCAACATAAAGCCAGACACACTGAACTTGATAGAAAAGGAAGTAGAGGCTTGAACATATCACTACAGGGGACAATTTTCTAAACACTAACAACACAGGCTCTAAGACTGACAATTAACAAACTGTACATCATGAAACTGAAGTTTCTGTAAAGCAAAGACAACATCATTAGGACAAGATAACAGCCTACACAATGAGAAAAGTTTTTTTTTTTTTCACCTACTCCACGTCCGATAGGTAGATGATACTCAAAATATTTAAGGAACTCAAGTAACTATGCATCAATAAACCAGACAACTCAATTAAAAAATAGAGTACTGATATAAACAGAGAGTTTTCATTAGAGGAATCTCAAATGGCTGAAAAACTCTTAAAGAAATGTTCAATATCCTTAGCCATCAGGGAAATGCATATCAAAACTGTTTTCAGATTCTGTTTTATGCCTGTGAAATGGCTACGGTCAACAAAAGAAATCACCGCTCATGCTGCTGAGGATATAGAGCAAAGGAGGCATGCCTCCATTGCCAGTGGCTATGTTTAGCCACTGTGGAAATCAATATAGAAGCTCTTCAGAAAATTGGGAATCAATCTACCTCAAGATCCAGCTATATCATGCTTGGGCATATACCCAAAGGATGTTCCATCCCACCACAAGGACACTTATTCAACTCTGTTCATAGCAGCTTTATTCATAATGGCCAGAAACTGGAAGCAGCCAAGATGTCCCTCAACCAAAGTATGGATAAATAAAATGTGGTATATTTACATAATGGAGTATTACTTCACTGATAGGAAAACAAAACAAAACAAAAATGACATCCTGAAGTTTGCAGACAAATAGATAGAACTAAAAAATAAAAATCATCTTGACTGAGGCCACCTAGACCCAGAAAGACAAACATATGTACTCACTTGTAGTTGGTACTAATAACCTGTTAAGTACAATCACACTACAATCCACAGATGCAGAGAACGTAGATAAAGAAGAGAGATCTTGTGGCAGGGGCTGAATGGATCTCCCTGGGAACAGGAAATAGAAGAGATTTTGGTGGTGTTTTGGGGGTGGGTAGGAATGGGAAAAGAAGGGATCATGTTGGATGAGGAGGAATAAACAGAGGGAGAGAAAAGGGAGAGAATAGAAATAGGTGAGCATTTAGGGGGCAAAATAGAAACTTATTGTAATGGACCGTTACTAGAACCTATGCAGTTGACTCTAGAAAGAACTCTTAGTAATTGAAGGATATTGAGCGTAAGCCAGACATTGTCTATAATTTGGTCCCAGTGGTGGGACTAGGACATCAAATCAGACACTATATATATATATATATACACATATGACCTACAATCTGCCCTGCCTGCCAAACCCAACTGACAATGGTATCTCAGAGCTTGTGGGAGTGCATGCCAGACACTGCCTAGACAACCCGAATCTTAAAGTTGGATGTCTCTGACTCCTAGGGTAGAACCAAACACAACTGACTAAAGGGGGAAAAAAGTCAATGAAATGATTCCTAATGATGTTCTGCTATACTCATAGGATCCATGTGTAACCTCGCCCAGTCATCATCAGAGAGGCTTCCACCAGTAGCTGGTGGGAGCAAATACAGGGATCCATAGCCAAGCACTAAGTGGAGCTCAGGGAACTCCACAGAAGAGGTGGAAGAAATATCCTAGGAACCAAAAGGTTTGAAGACACCAGGGGAATATTGCCCACGGAAACAACTACACAGGGCTCATAGAAGCTCACAGACACTAAAAGGGTAGCCATGGAGCATGCATTGTTCTGCACCAGGTTGTCTGCATAGATGCTGTGGTTCTTTTGGTTTAAGGTTTTTCTTGGACTCCTAACAATAGGATTAGGGTGTCTTTGACTCTTTTGCCTACACTTGGGGCCCTTTTCATGCTCGTGGGTTCCCTCAACCAGCCTTGATATGAGGGTATATGTGTAGTCTTATCATAACTTTTAATGCCATTTTTGGTTGATATCTACAAGAGGCCTGCATTCATCTGAAGAGAAACAGAGGAACAGTAACATGGAAGAGAGAGAACGTAGAAGGTAAAGGCTGGAAGGCATGGAGACTGAGGTTGGAATGTATTTTACAAGGGAAGAATAAACAAAAGAAAAAATGATGCATCAGTTGGAGGAAATATAAGCTGATATTTAGTATGGATTTATGTTGCTCTTTCTACTACATCAGTGACAGATGTCAGGGCTATTTTTTTTCAATTTTCCTTTTCTCTGTTGATATCTTTAGCTTTCCTTAAAATGAGAATAAGCTTTAAAGTTATCCAACCAATAACTATTGTAAGTATCTAAGATTGTTTTCATGGTGGTAAAGTGTAGGAGACAATTATTCTCTGATCCTCTGTTTATGTCTCAGTCATTTACTGATTTTAGATTTATATGATATATCCCACACAACTGTTTTTCTGTTTTATTCCTCCCCAAAAGAAAAAGCAAAGTTAGAAAAAAAAAAGTGGAGTTGTCTAACTGTGGTTTTCTTCAACCTAAAAGGCTGGTAAAGGCAAGTCTCTGGCCAGGTAATCTTGTTTTTGTTTTTGTTTTTGTTTTTGTTTTTGTTTTTCAGAAAGCTCTCTGTGTATTTTATTTATGCAATCTTTACCATGAAAATTGAGGAACTTTGGGGTACACTCATGAAAATGTGGAAGCCTTTCTAATACTCCTCAACTCTTAGAGATTTGAAACTTGCACCCAGTCCATTCATTCTCCACCAGCATTTATAAGTATCTCCACTTGCTTCTGCTTCCATTTAAGCTAATAAATACTTTGTAGCAAACTGCATTTCCAACGCTTAGAAAATAATCTGTTCTATCACCTCAACTCTCTAACAAACTTCAAAAAAGCCATTAAGAACTGTAAAAATTGTCACACAGGTAAAAAAATATGTTTGCTACCAAGCCTGATGACCTGTGTTTGATCCCCAAAGTCAACATGGTAAGTAAAAAGACATAAGTGACTCCTGAAAGTTGTTCTCTGACCTCCATATTTCTACTGTGGCATTTACATCCACATATGCATGTATGGACACAATAATTAATGATAATAATAATAAAATAATAATCAGTAACAACAGCAACTAATGTGGAAAATATGGAGGTGTATAGATAGTTTTGTGGTTGTCTTAGTTGCTTTTCTGTCGCTGCTGTTAAGAGATGATTACCATGACAATTTGTAAAAGAGTTTTTTGAGAGCTTACACTTTCAGATGGTTCCAGACAATGACCATTACAGTGGTGAGCTTGGCAACATACATGGCTCTGGAGCAGTAGCTGAGCACTCACATCTTGAGACACAACCAGTCATCAGAATGAGACTCAAATATTAAGGGTTTTTTGAAATCTCAAACATCCCCTAGTATGGCCACAGCTCCAGGTCCTTCCCAACAGTTCCACAAACTGGGAACCAAGCATTCAATACATGAGCTTGTGGTTGCATTCTCATTCAAACCACCACAGCATTTAAGATCACCGACTACTTTTACAGAGAACTGAGGTCTGCTTCCTAGCACCTGCATAATGGGGACTCATGACCATTTATAACTCCAGTTTCATAGAATCTAACAGACTCATCAGCTCTCTGCAAGCACAAGGTAAGCAGTCGCATAGATTTAAGAAAAAACATGTGGTTCTGTTTAAAAACAAATTAATATTTGCTTTGCTTTAGCTTTGGTTTGTGACGATTGAAAGTATGCATTTCATATACTTATGTATAAAGAAGAGTGTATATAAATACATGAGTGCAGACAGATAAAATTAATTGGTGTCGTTTACCTTTATGAGCAGAAATTGTATCTACATATGGTTCTGATGCATAAATTCTCAGTTTATATACATGTATGTGCGCACATATTTATAAATACATACATATATATGTATATGGAGAGATACAAATTTCGCTCCATATTCATATGGAGAGATCTAATAACAACAAAGCCCCAACAGACCCACAGAAGGCCCATATCTGTTTGTCTAATCTGACTCCACGACAGGCTTCATTTTCAACTTTGCCTAAATAGGCCTGAATTTCTGTTTTTGGGAATACTGAAAAACAGTTTCTGGCAAAACCACAGCTCGTGGGCAACCAATCAGCTTAAAGGTTAACACATGGGTTGAGCTAAGTATAATTCAGCAAATCTGAGAAAAAGTCCTTGGCAACTCTGGAAAGTTCCTAAATGTTTAGCCAATCCTAAATCCCCCCCCCACCTTCACTCCTTGTGGAAATCCCCTAATTGCCTTTAAATTGAGCCTCCATGCTTACTTTATGGGCCCATTCAAAGGACTGGTGGCCCTGGCATGCCAGAAAATTTCTGCAGAATAAACACTACTTGCTTTTGCACACTACTTGAGTCTGGAGTCTTTCTTCAGTGATTCTTGGACCCTAGCTATGTATATATAATTTTTATATTTCTGACACATTTGAGGGGGTGGTGAGGTAGGGTTTCTCTGTGTAGCCTTGACTGTCCTAGACTCGCTTTGTAGAGTAGGCTAGCCTCGAACTCACAGAGATCCACCTCTGCCTGCCTCCCAGGGTACTGGGGTTACAGGCATGCTGTCATATATTTTTAATGTATAGCTGTATATTTATATGTGTGTTTGGGTTGCATGTCTTTAGGTGTTCAGCATTATTTACCCACACCAGTTTCAACTTTGGTATGATTATTCTTTATTCATTGATTTGTAGCTAAGCAAGCAAGAAAACAACAACAAAAATTAACTTGTATTAGGAAGACTAAGACAAAAGTGAATAAATCATAGTATAAATTTCTTCTATCTAAAAATGATATTAGCAGCCAAGCCTTGAGTATATCTTTAAAAAGGTATACCTTTGGTGCCTTAGGAGGAAATATCCTCCTGATTACTTTCCAAATCATGGAAAATATCTTTCTGTTGTTGTATGAAGTTAGTTAAACCAAAAAGGAGCAAATGTAATTTCTAGGCATGAATAAAGAAAGATGATCTAGGAAAATTAGTGGAAAATATGCTAAGGATAACACAGCCTTATCTTTATGCATAATTAATTATGCTAATAATTGTCATTGTCATACATATGACACAGTCAAGGTATAAATGGACATATGTAAAAGAGAATTTCCTTCTAGTTACCCATTCAAGTGTAAACCTATTTCTGTCAATGATTCCTTCAATAATAATTAAATTCATGTACTGTATCATCAATATTTCATAGTAGATGGACCTCTTAAAAAGCAATCATGTGCACATTCATTATCAAGAGATTTTGCCCTTATTTTTTTGATCAAAAATATGCAGAATACTTTTATAAGAACACCCCCCCAAAAAAAAATGCCACCTGAAAACCAGAGACAAAGTACATCTCAGAAAACACATCATCTTGTACTTCATAACTTCAGGTTTGCTCTCAGAAGTGTATATTACCATAATATTGAGGAATTTTACAATGCAAATCCACAACAACTCTACAAGGCCCTTTCCGTGTAAATGTCTTCAGATGCATAATCAAGCAGAGAAAATAAAAAAATATGCTTGGTTTGTTACACAGACCTAGAAGAAATGTTTGCTTAGATAGATTCTTGCACCATCTGGGAGACAAGTGCCTGGTTTTGCAACAGATTGCATAATTTTCCTGTAGAATCTGGAGAAAAGCCCTAACTGCTTTAATAGAGAGTTGATTTTACATGCCTTTAATCTTCATTGCAGTTTGTCTTAAAGGCAATCCATATGGTTGAATGGCAGAACTAGTCATTAGCTTAACACAGTGTTCATGTTTCCATCTTTCTGTGGGAGACATGCAATATTTCACCTTATAGAGAGTAAGTTTTCATTGCACATGGCAATTAATCTTTTTACTAGCCAAGCATCTACTGCATATATTTGCCATTTGATTGATTAGATTAGAAATTTAATGTTACATTTCATACATTAGTAATATTTCAATGGAGCACGTACCAAGGAGTGCATCAAGAGCAGCGCAAATTAGCACCTGGAGCAGAAAGGATGACCTTGACAGGAAGGGAATAATTCATCCTCTCTGGGAAACCTTAGTGCAAAGTTCATCTTATTAAAATCGCTGTGTAGAACTTGTGGCTGCAGGGCACATGGACGTCTATCAGGCAACAGAAAACATATAAAAGCAGATGGCAAAGGTACAATTCCCAAGTGGAAGAGTCAGTGAAACTACCCTTTCATGCACCTGCCACCTTTCTTGGAGGATTCTAGAATGAAAATTGCTTGCATCACTTAGTAACATCTACAATTCAATTTAAAAAGTAGCAGAATTCTGTTTTCAAATAGAACGGTTCATCATTCTGTCTTGAAAGCTGTTTTGAAAGTGAAATAATGTGGAAAACATCAAGCTAAATTTCTTCTAGGGCTTAAGTTGGCATGGCCTCTTGGAAAAGTAACCTATAGGGTTTATGTCTCCACCAACAGAAGAAATTGAATAGCAACGTGCATCTTCATTCACATATAGTATGTAAGCTCCATGCTGGCCCCAGAATTTCAAATATATTATCTAATATGATCTATCAGATATTAACAAGAGTCTAAAATGTTTTGGCTCTCAAAGTACACTGGAAGGGATTAGAGACTCAATTATGTGTGTAGATCCTCAATTTTAAAATGATGTGTTTATACCACGTGACAACCCTAAGTATACAGTAATGGCACGGATAGTTTGTTGGTAAACAAAGCTCTTTAAGGACTTGAGACTTGCTCATCAAGAGGGAAATAATTCCTGGTACTAAAAATGCAGCCAGCTACCCAGGACTAAAGAAGTAATGAATCTTGGAAGAGTACCTACAACCACTACTTTACTAAATCAGAATACTATTTAACTACATTCTAAATATCTGCTCTTATAGCTGCAGATACATGTATTCCTCACACCTCATCAAGAAATTTTTTTCTTGCAACAGGTGGAGATTGTAACAGAAGAGAAGTTACCAAAATGCAGAGTTGTGGAAGCCCAGAGTTGTGGAACCAACTGTTAAACGTGCTACATAACTCCTGCACCAAAGGCTCAGGGAACATTATGGGGAAAAAGAAGGAAAGAACCAGAGGTAAAAAGATAATAAATCTCCTGGAAATGTCAGAAGATAAACTATCCAAACATGACCTAAACAACAGCAACCTTGCTACACATATTAACATGGATGCGAGGAAGTTTAGGAGTCCTTATCCTACGCAAAGAACTACGGGCAACTAAGGAATGCTAAGAAAGAGCACTCCAAATGATTATCCAATACCAAGATGTCAGCCCTGAAAACATGTATGTACAAGTATTAGTGTACAGATTTATCAGGGTATGTCTATTTATTTATGCACATTCACAGATGCATGTAAGAACAATTGAAGAAAAACCCATCATGAATTTGGAAAAGAAAAAGGGAGGGTCTTACATAGGAGAATTTGGAAGGAGGAAAGGAATATGGGTATAATGTACTTATATAATAATTTGAAAAAAATAATTTTAAAAATGATATCTAAGGGCCAAATTTTTTTAATATTTTTTTTTAATTTTTAAATAATTTTATACATTCACTTGTATCCCAGCTGTAGCCCTCTCCCTTTTTCCCTCCCAATCTTCCCCTCCCTCCCTCATCTCCTCCCTGCCCCCTTCTGAGTCCACTGAGAGGGGTTGTCCTCTTTTCTTTCCATCTGGCCCTAGCTTATCAAGATTGTTGCAATGTCCTTAACTGTAGCCTAGCAAGGCTGCTCCTCCCTCAGGGGGGAGGGGAAGCTCATGAGTTCATGTCAGAAACAATTCCTGTCCCCCTTAGCAGGGAACCCACTTGGATAATGAGCTACCATGGGCTATGTCTAAGCAGGGGTTGTAGGTTATATTCATGCATGGTCCTTTGTTGGATAAACAGTCTCATAGAAGACCCCTGTGCTCAGATATATTTGGACCTTGTGGAGTTCCCTGTCTCCTCTAGGATATAATAATTCCTGCTTCCTTCATATGATTCCATGTACTCTGCAGAAGGCTTAGTTACGAGTCTCAGCATCTGCTTTGATACACTGCTAGGTAAAGTCTTTCAGGTGCCTTCTGTGGTAGGCTACTGTCCTGTTACTTATTTTCTCCTATTTCCAATGTCCATCCCCTTTGTCTTTCTAGATGAGGATTGATCATCTTACCCCTGGACCTCTTTCTTGTTTATTCTCTTTAGGTGTACATATTTTAGTATGCATATCCTATCTTATAGGTCTATATAAGTGAGTATATACCATGTGTGTCTTTCTGCTTTTGGGATACCTCACTCAGGATGATCTTTTCTAGAACCCACCATTTGCCTGCAAAATTCATGATTTCTGTGTTTTTAATTGCTGAGTAGTATTCTATTGTGAAAAAGTACCACAATTTCTGTATCCATTCCTCAACTGAGGAACATCTGGGTTGTTTCCAGGTTCTGGCTATTATGAATAAAGCTGCTACAAACATGGTTGAGCAAATGTCCTTGTTGTGTACTTGAGCATCTTTTGGATATATGCCTAGGAGTGGTATAGCTGGATCTTGAGGAATCACTATTCCTAATTATTTGAGAAAGTGCCAGAATAATTTCCATAGTGGTTGTACCAATTGACATTCCCACCAGCAGTGAAGAAAGGTTCCCCTTTCTCCAAAACCTCTCCAGCATGTGTTGTCTCTTGAGTTTTTATCTTATCCATCTGATGGGTGTAAGGCGAAATCTCAGGGTTGTTTTAGTTTGCATCTCTCTGATGGCTAGGGATGTTGAGCATTTCCTTCTGTGTTTCTCTGCCATTCTATATTCTTCTACAGAGAATTCTCTGTTTAGCTCTGTTCCCCATTTTTTAAGTGGATTACTTGGTTTGCTGCTTTTCAGCTTCTTTAGTTCTTTGTATGTACTGGATATTAGTCCTCTGTCAGATAAAGGGTTAGTGAAGATTCTTTCCCAATCTGCAGGCAGTCGTTTTGTTTTGATGACAGTGTCCTTTGCTTTACAGAAACTTTTCAGTTTCATAAGGTCCCATTTATTGATTGTTGCTCTTAGAGCCTGTGCTGTTGGTGTTCTGTTCAGGAAGTTGTCTCCTGTGCCAATGAGTTCTAGGCTGTTCCCCACTTTTTTTTCCAATTGATTTAGAGTATCTGGTTTTATGTTGAGATCCTTGATCCACTTTGACTTTAGTTTTGTGCAGGGTGATAAATATGGATCTATTTTCATTTTTTCTGCATGTAGACATCCAGTTGGTCCAGCACCATTTTTTGAAGATGCTGTCTTTTTTTCCATTGAATGATTTTGGCTTCTTTGTCAAAAATCAAGTATTCATAGGTGTGTGGGTTTATTTCTGGGTCTTCTATTCAGTTCCATTGATCAACATATTATCTTGTCCTGTGTTCATTGTTGTCTCATTTGTTTTAATTTCTCTTTGATTTTCTTTTTTTTCTGTTTTTTTTTTAATTTTTTTAACTTTTATTAATTACACTTATTTTCCTTGATTTTCTTATGGGAAGGAGTGAGCTGGTTAGCTTTTGTCACCTTGACACAAACAAAAGACATGTAAGAAGATGAAATTTCAATTGAGGAATTGCCTCCATCAGATATGTACTGGGCATGTCTCTGGGAACAGCCTTAAAGGATGACAGTTGTGGGAGGTTCCAAACCACCGTGGAAGGCGCCACCGCTGGACATGTATGTATAAAAGCAGATTATGACCAGGGAAAGAATGCTAGTAAGCAGCACTCATCACTCTCTCTGCATAAGTTGCTGTTCTGACTTAGGCATGGTGAAGAGTAAAGGAAAACTGTGAGGCAAATAAATCCACAGGGCTTATCAAAGCAGTGCAGGGTAAACTAGAACCAAAAAAAGGATTCCATCTCTCTCCATTGTCGATTCTCAGGTGACTTCAAGGAGCTGTATTCTGTTCACATGGGGTAGTTAAAGGATGCACATATATGTATATAATATAAACAGTAGATATAATATATATAGTATATATAGTATATATGTATATATATATATATATATATATATATACATACAGTAGCGATAATTCCTCAATACTTTCTTGTCTTATCACCTTTGATATTTACCTTTTGCTCTCTCCCTCTGTGACTTTGAATGTTTGCCTTGGTCTCTCCCTCTAATCATGCGGTTAGGTTGGAACAAGTAGATCTTAACAAGCATGACCCAAAAGGAATGTTATAAGGAGCATTGGCTTTGCTCATTCTTCCTGCACCATCATTAACATGGAAGTGTAAGCCATGCCACGGATGAACAAGAGCAACAGGAGGCCGGAAGGATTCCCGCCACTCATTACAATTGATACCCTATGGCAAATCGCTCAACCTGGCTGTCAATGAAAGTATGCTGGACTTTGTGTCACTAGCATACAACATGAGAATTTTTCCTGTGCTGCAAATCTGTCTAAACAATTGTCGAGCTATATTTTAGGTAATTGGACTGGAGAATTCGATACTACGATGGAGCAGCTGAGAGTGGCCATTGTCACAGTAAATTCTACCGGAGTGGACGCAGGACTAGCCACAGGATTATCAACATGGATTGCTGCAGCCATGAATCATCTGAAGGAATGGGCGGGCATGGGAGTGTTAGCAGGCCTTCTGGTGTTGCTCTCCTTGGTTTGCCTGTGATATATATGCAAGATTAGAGTCTCACAACAGTGTGATGCAGCCATGATCATTCAGGCCTTTACAGCCATTGAAGCAGGACATTCTCCCCAAGCATGGTTGGATACCATAAAAAGCTAAAATGATACGCTCAGGATGCGAGGCTAAGCACTGCACTCAGGGTCAGCCGCTTTGGACCCAGAGAAGAGCATGTCTGGTTGCATGCGGGTTGATGCCCCAGGTCCCGCCTCTGAGAAAAAGGTATCGGACGGGTCTGATGCTCTTTGGGTGGATGACACCTAAATGAACATCTGTACAAAGTCCCAATTTATTTCTAATATCAGAGATCAGACCTCTACTCTTGCCTGATGCGTCTAAAACAAAAAGGGGGAACTGTAGAGAGCTGCGGAATGCTATGCCTTAAAGATGGAGCTGGTTTCCGCCTTCCACCTTCCCCATGGTGAGTGCTTTCTGTCACGAACAACTCCACATTTGGCTAAGGCCGAGGATCTGGCTTGCTTCCATGTATGTGGACCTATCTGCATTGCCCCCGTGGCACGCCTGGGTTGGCTACCCAGAGGCTATTTAAGCTGTGGGCTGGCTTTCCCCGGGGTCCGAGGATTGTTCAATGTTCCTGAATAAACTGCATTGAAAAATAAAAAAATAAAAAATAAAATAAAAACAAAATTAAATAAAAAAAGAGCTAACTGAAAATAAATAAATAAATAAAAAAGAGCTAACTGCAAAAAAAAAAGAGCATCCTAAGTAACTCACAACTAAACTTGAATACTGAGAAAGTCCAGTGAAAAACAGAAAGCTGCCTTAATGACCAATTGATAGCTAAGTAATGAGACTTATTGAGCTTCTGAGATTTAGGATTGTTAATTATACATTATGGCATCAGTGATTAAGACATAACGTAAACGTTAAAGATTAACGTTTGTCAACAGCAACTGACAGCACAGTAGTTATCATATGCTTGA
Source organism: Meriones unguiculatus (assembly GCF_030254825.1). Taxonomy (NCBI): domain Eukaryota; kingdom Metazoa; phylum Chordata; class Mammalia; order Rodentia; family Muridae; genus Meriones; species Meriones unguiculatus. The sequence continues at coordinate 30,367,150 of NC_083358.1, forward strand.
CTTCTCTTCCTGTTCACCTGAATAAGCTTTGCTTTATGACTCTGCGTGTGATGGGATTTGTGTAACACAGCTCTTCCATCATCATTGTGGACTGCAGCTTCATGCTCATACTAAGCCGATAGCTGTGAACATGTCAATCAACTGACTGGCTTAAGCTAATCAAGACACACATTCAGAAGTAAAATATTTTTTATTTTTATTTTTTTTACAATTTGTTCATTATATATTCCAATTGTAGCTCCCTCCCTCAACTCCTCCCATTCCTACCCTTCCTCTCTCTTCCCCCCTACCCACTTCCCTTAGTCCACTGAAAGGGCTTGTTCTCCTCCTTTGCCATCTGCCCATAGCTTGTAAAGTCTCATCAAAACTGCCTGGATTCTCTTCCTCTGTGGACTGGCAAGGACCCATGGTCAAGGGCAAGTGATCAAAGAGCAGGCAACAGATGCTTACATCTCATTCAGAATGACAAACATGATAGACACCAGAAGTGGTGGAAGAGAGGGAACAGGGTGGGAGCCTACTATAGAGGGTCCTCTGAAAAGCTTCACCCAACAGGGTATTGAAGCAGATGCTGAGACTCATAGCCAAACTTCTGGAAGAGGACAAGGAGTCTTATGGAAGAATGAGGGAATGTAAGGACATGTAGGGGACTGAAGCCCCACAAGGAGACCAACAAAGTTAAAAAAAAAATCTGAGGCCAGGTAGTCCTGTGGTGACTGATGCACCAACCAAGAATCATGCATAGAGAGGACCTAGACCTCCTGCTTAGATGTAGCTGATTGGAAGCTCAGTCTCCATGGGAGTTTCCAAGTAAGAGGAGCAGAGGCTGACTCTGTCAGAAGTGAAAATTTACAAAACTGATTGAGAAATGATGGTACAACGCTTGTGGGAATATCCAAACAACATCTGATCTTACTGAAGGTCCACTCCAGGAGATGGAACCCATACCTGACTGATATTGTTTGTGGCTGATCAAAAAGCAAAGATCAAATAGCCCAAGGACCTAGGGTAAAACCAAATACTAGTGGTCTAAAAAGAAAAGTAACAATAAAATTACCCCTAATGATATTCTGCTATATTCATAGATCAGTGCCTTATTCACCCAATCAAAGAAGCTTCTTCCTGAAGCAGATGGGAACAAATACAGAGAGCTACAGTCAGACATTACATAGAGTGAGAGACCTTAGAACACTTAGCTCTAAATGGGATCCTTAATCAAGTCCCTCTCCTCAGAGCATAGAGAGCCCCAAGGAAGAGGAGATGGAAGGAGTTTAAGACCTAGAGAAGATGGAGGACAAGGCCAACTAAATCAACTGAGCAAAGCTCATATGAACTTGCATCAACTGAGACAGCAAGAACAAGACTGACATGGGTCTGTATCATGTGTATCATATATATATATGTTTTAAGTTTAGTACTTTTATGGGACTCCTGATTTTGTGAACAAGTGGATCTTTGATTCTACTGCCTTCTCTTAGGGTTTTCTTTCTTTTGTTGGTTTGCCTTATCCAACTTCAATTTGATGGTTTTTGCTTTATCTCATTATTTGTTTTTTATATTTTGTTGTTATCTCTTAGGAGCTTATTCTTTTCTAATGAGATACAGAAAGTGAGTGTATTCAGAAGGGAGGGAAAATAGAAAAGAACCGGAATAGTAGATGGGAAACTGAATTCAGGATATATTGTATGAGAAAAAAAATTGTTTTTAACAAAAGGGAAAAGAAATAAAAAGTATTGCTAGCAAATGAGAAATAAAGAATGGTCATACAACAGGGAAGTAAAATACAGCTAAAGGGGTTGGCAAGATGGCTCAGTGGGTAAAGAGGCTTGTTACAAAGCTTTGTAACTTGAATTTGATCCCCAAATTCTACGTGGCAGAAGGAGAAAACAGACTCCTCCAAGTCTTTCTCTGATCTTCATATGCATGCAATAGCACAGCTACACATGCACACACACACACACACACACACACACAAATAAGTAAGTAAATACATGAATGAAATATAAAATGTAAAGCCATCTAAGGACTAGCAAGTCCAATTAAATAAGTGAGTGAATAAACAGATTAATAGATGTATACTTTAAAGTTTAAACACATTCATTTTTCTCCTTTGAGCACAACTGCAGATTATCTGATGGGTATTAGTAATAGCTAAACAATAAGTAGAATACAGAACTATCTGTTTTCAAATATTAAACAGATATGATTACAATGATACAATTATGCAATTTACTTAATATGTTACTTAAACTTCAGAATTTTTTAAGTAGGCACTATAGTTAGAACCAAGAAAATAGAGGCTCCTGTGCCTGAATGAGAGTATGCATTAATTCGGGTATTTAATGGAGAAGCCAGCGTGCTGAGAAAAGCTTTGCAGTCTATTTAAACTTGTTTTAATTTGAATCCCAAGTCATTCTCTGTGTCTATAATGTGGAACTGCTTAATAATCTGTAGCAATAAAGCAAAGATTTGGGGACGGATTGGATTCCTCTTGAATGCATAGTATGCACTACCCAATGTGTACAAATACAGTTCATATGAGTGAATCAAGGAGGATGATAGATGCAAATCAATTAGCATGTACCATTAAAATTACCAGCCTAAGACAGAACTTTAATACATGCCAAGCTGAAATAGTAAGATCCAATTGTTAAGACTTAAATCTTATTAATCAATTCTGTGTCTAATCATTAAGGAGTTTGCCAGCAATGTTAATAGTCAAATAAAAGGATCGTCAAAACATATTAGACTGACATAATTGAATGGATTTCTGCTCAGTAATAAATTGGTATCTAAGATTAACTGCATAGAACTGCGATTAGTTAAATCTTGAGTTGATTTGAAAGCTGCCTTCAAATAGTGCAGGAACTGAAGAAGAGAGGTTGTGATGTGGCGGTAAATTAACAACCGAAAATAGCATCTTTCCCATTTAAAATGCTCTCTCTCTCTCTCTCTCTCTCTCTCTCTCTCTCTCTCTCTCTCTGTCATCATGGAGGCCGCCCAACAATACTTATAACTGTTTGAAATTCTGGAGCCAAAAGATTAAATTTTTAAAATCAGATGTCTGAGTACCAAAAGGTGTGACATACAAACTCTGTCAGCAGGAACCCACTAGTATCTGCTGTCGGCCACATGAATCATGGTCAAGAAAATAAAGCTGCTACCATCACACTGTGATGTCAGTTTTTAAGGATGGATGAACCAGCCATATATCATCAACTGAATGTGAAATCACTGTCCTGCAATGTTTTCCGACAGAAGGTATGTGTGACTCATCAAGGCTTGAGGTACCACCATAATAAGTATATGATTACACTTATTCATGCAACATGCCTGGTTGCCTTGGCTTTTCTCATAACAGTTCAATGTGAACATCATCTTCATGTGTAAGCAATTTATGAATTCTGAGGAATGACCACCCTATTTCATCATTGTATCTTATAGGTGAAAACTCCTTAGCATAGAGAGAAAATCAGTAGCATAGCTAAGGCACCTTTACAGCTAGTAACCCAAGCAGCCAGAATTCAATACCAGGCAAAGCAATATAAAAATGTGTGCTCCTCGCCAAAACCATACAATGGAAAAAAGATAGCATCTTCAACAAATGATGCTGGTCCAACTGGATGTCTACATGTAGAAAAATAAAAATAGATCCATACTTACTACCCTGCACAAATGTGAAGTCCAAGTGGATCAAAGACCTCAACATAAAACCAGACACATCAAATAGGCTAGAAAAAAAAAAGTGGGGAATACCCTAGAACTCATTGGTACAGGAGAAAACTTCCTGAACAGAACACCAACAGCACAGGCTCTAAGAGCAACAATCAATAAATGGGACTTCATGAAACTGAAAAGCTTCTGCAAAGCAAAGGACACTATCATCAAAACAAAGTGACTGACTACAGATTGGGAAAGAATCTTCACCAACCCTTTATCTGACAGAAGACTCATATCCAGTATATAAAAAAACTAAAGAAGCTGAAAAGCAGCAAACCAAGTAATCCACTTAAAAAATGGGGAACAGAGCTAAACAGAGAATTCTCTGTAGAGGAATATTGAATGGCAGAGAAGCACTTAAAGGAAGGCTCCACGTCATTAGCCATTAGGGAAATGCAAATCAAAACAACCCTGAGATTTCACCTTACACCCATCAGAATGGCCAAGATCAAAAACTCAAGTGACAACACATGCTGGAGAGGTTGTGGAGAAAGGGGAACCCTTCTCCACTGCTGGTGGGAATGTAAGCTTGTACAACCACTCTGGAAATCAATCTGGCGTTTTCTCAGACAACTAGGAATAGCGCTTCCCCAAGATCCAGCCATACCACTCCTAGGCATATATCCAAAAGAGGCTCAAGTACACAAATAGGACATTTGCTCAACCATGTTTGTAGCAGCTTTATTTGTAATAGCCAGAAGCTGGAAACAACCCAGATACCCCTCAACTGAAAAATGGATGCAGAAACTGTGGTACATCTATACAATGGAATATTACTCGGCAATGAAAAATAAGGAAATCATGAAATTTGCAGATAAATGGTGGGACCTGGAAAGGATCATCCTGAGTGAGTTGTCCCAGAAGCAAAAAGACACACACGATATATACTCACTCAGATAGACATTCAACATAGGACAAACCCACTAAAATCTGTGCATCTAAATAAACTAAGCAAGAGAGAGGACCCTAACTAAAACGGTCAATCCCCATTCTGAAAGGCAAAGAGGATGGACATCAGAAGAAGAAGAAAACAGGAAACAACCTAGGAACCTTCTACAGAGGGCTTCTGAAAGCCAGAAGAAGAAAATAGGAAACAAACTAGGAACCTACCACAGAGGGCCTCTGAAAGCCTCTGCCCTGCAGACTATCAAAGCAGATGCTGAGCCTGATGGTCAACTGTTGGGCAGAGTGAATGGAATTTTATGTAAGAAGTGGGAAATAGTAAGAGCTGGAGAGGACAGGGTCTCCACAAAGAGAGCAACAGAACAAGAAAATTTGAACACAGGGAACTTCCCAGAGACTCATACTCCAACCAAGGACTATTCAAGGAGATAACCTAGAACCCCTGCACAGATGTAGCCCATGGCAGTTCAGTGTCCAAGTGGGTTACATAGTAATGGGAAGAGGGACTGCCTCTGACATAATCTGATTGGCCTGCTCTTTGATCACCTCCCCATGAGGGGGAAACAGCCTTACCAGGCCACAGTAGAGAACAATGCAGCCACTTTTGATGAGAACTGATAGACAAAGATTAGAAGGAAAGAGAGGAGGACCTCCCCTATCAGCGAACTTGGGGAGCAGCATGCATGCAGAAAGAGGAGGGAGGGTGGGATCGGGAGGGGAGGAGGAAGGGTCTTACGGGGGGATATAAAATGAATAAAGTCTAATTAATAAAAAATAAAAAAAAGTGTGTGCTCCTAAAGTGGTTTATTTTTGTGTTCTAAGGCTCAGTATTGCAAAGTTTAATTTAAAATTTTAAGTTTCCCTGTGTAGATCTGGACGCCAAGTGTGGCATAAATTAAAAAACTTTTTACCCTCCATGATGGACTAACAGTTGACTTCATAGTAACCTAGTTTGAAAGCCAGGAAAAGTCAAAAGAAAAAATGGGATAGCTTGAGTGACTTTCCAAGGCCATAAGATGATTTTTCTTGGTTTTTGTTTCTTTGCTTCTTTGTGGTTATTTTCATGATATTGTGATGCTAAATATTGATTATCAACTTCACAGAATCTGGAAAGTAGGAAGACTCACCATAAAAGTGGGCACCAAAATTGTCTGGCTTGATTCTTCATCTGCAAAACCAGGAGAATATAATGAGTGCTTATGCTGTCTCCTGCTAATGCAGCAATGGCGTACCTGATGTAATAGACTGTCCTTGACTTTGAGCAAAATATACCTATTTCCTTCCTTCCTTTTGTTGCTTGGATAGGGTGTTTTATCACAGTAATGAGAGAAATAAGTAACAAATACAGAAGACTTTATCATGATCACCACCACCACAGTCGTCATCATCATCATCATCATCATCATCATCATCATCACTGCATTACTATGGTCCACATATAGGTAAGGCTCTTCACAGATCTAGAAACTGTCAAACAAGACTAGTTTCACCTGTCATCTAATTTAGATGAAGTGATTGGAAACAAAGGTAAATTAATACCTGCTAGATATGTAACTTCCTCTTCCTTGTAGTTAATGGACTGACTCTTCTCATCTTGTAAACATGCCTTTTCTTTTCACTTCTTCTTTCTTTTCTGAAGCTCAGGCTCATTCGTATAAACTGAAAGTTGACTCTGAAAGACAGTTTCATTTCCAATATTCTAAGAGTAAATATATTTTCTAATCTGAAAGTGCAGAGATAGCTATTTAGTAAGCACTTAAAGAGAAAAGGCAAGAACTATATTAATGTAATGCCATCTTCTGAGGCTTCAGGTATAGCAACTAGCTTAAGGGAAAAAAAATCCTTGTGACGTCATAAACAGATTGCAATAGGCTGGTTCTGTCTGTCTTGTCTATGGCCTACAACCCTACCAAAACTATTTGCTTAGTCCCATCTCTTTTTACTAATTTGTAACACTGTAACATAAATTACAAAATTGACCTTGTTCTAGACATGAAATATGTAAACAAAATTCCATATTTAGGAATCATTGATATATGTATCCTACAAATAAAATCAAGAACAAAAATGTTCATCAATTAAAGTGAAGGCTTGTGAAAACTAGATTGAGTTGTTTGGAAATTTCGGATTGAGCACAGATAGTCTGATATGTGCATATATACAAAATGTGATGTATAGGTATTGTGCAAGTTTATTCTAAAGGTTAATTAGAGTGAATTTAAATATGAAAATTGAATTGAGGACTTAGTTACTATAAGGCTTTTCAAAATAATACCTAGAAGGGTCATTCCAACTAGAAAACAGACAATGCCTTGTAAATAAAGTCCACTAAAAATTTTAGTTATTTCCTAATGTGGATCCATACATAGGTTTAGATTTAAGCAAGCTGAGACAAAAGGACACAGGATTAAGTTGCAATTTCATTTTAAAGGTCTGGAAAGAGCATGTCGCTCTATTGTGGAAAGGCCACTAACCACCAAGGACCTATAATGATTGCTATTTGACAATTTTAATATGTAAAGACACGTGATTAAAATTTAAGGGGCACCTTGAGTATTTCTGAAGATAAATTAACATTTACTGAGTATTTCTCTGTGGCTTGGCAAATGATATCCTATTTAATCCTCATGACAACTTTGGGAGAGAGGTTTTGTTACTAAGAACAAAGTTTTGATTTTACTAAAAAAAAATGTGAATTTAGAATCAGATGTAACTAGGTTCAAAATCTTCAAAAACAATTTCTGTAAAATAATCTTGACATTGTATCTTAGGTTAGAAGAGCATATGAGTTACTCCCATTGTAATGGAAGTTATGGTTTCATTCTTAACTCAGCTACATTATGTAAATATGTGTTTGTTTCAATCCCAAGTGTGGGATTTTTTTAGTTTTTTCCACACCTGTTAATTGTCTCATGTAAGGAGTGCCTTTTGGGAGCTGATGAGAGCCTACCTCATGCCTCCCTACCTTTTGCCACTAGCAGTATGGAGAGGGACACAATCTAGGACTCTGAGGATATAAATAGAGAGCTGAGAATAAAGCGGGGTTGGGGCATGAGGTATTGGGGGGGTGGAAAGTAGCAATATAGAGAGTGTCCTCACATACTGACCCTGTGACATTTTGGAGCAGACAGAGGGATAGAAACATTTCTGGACCCAGCAGCTTGAGGAAGACTATTGGCTGTGTTCGCTATTAACAAAGATCAGCATATCCCTAAAACAAACAAACAAACAACTCATTGACCCTAAATAGCCAGGAGAAGTAAAGGGACCCTTTATCCTACTCTCCTAAGTAGGGGTGAGGGGTTGGAAGGAAGACTGAGGCTTAAAGACCTCAAATAAACTAAAGTTTTAAAATGAGCGCTCCACCCACGCTTTCTCCTTTTGAACTCTCATAAGGTATTTTTGGTGTGCCACAGTCAGTACAGATGTTGCCCTTAGGCACGTGCTATAGTATTCACACAAGTAGGAAATACAGTGTTGGGAAAGCTTTAGATGAAATGTTGAAAATGCACCGTAGATAAAACAGGGAAGCGGTTTGTGTATTCACTTGAAATCCCTAAACAGAGAATTTTTAAATTAAAATCCAGGACACTTTGAAATCGTCATTCTCAATCTCATAGAATCTTGTCAAGAATATTCAGCTTGCTGGTAGGCCAGGCGCAGGCACCAGGTAATGATTTCATTTCAAAAATAAAAGAGAGACCCTAGGGCTTCTCAACACACAGACACCCCTGTTCGAAGTACATTGCTTGTACATGTGAAAAGATTACAACTTAGCCCATTATTTTTATGATAAACGACACACCAAAAAGCCTCACATTAAAATGAAATGATAAATGTGCGAGGACGTGGAAATGCTGATTCCTCTGGCTTGAGCACTACATTTTGCAGACATGTCCTGAATAATTACGCTGTACTCCGTAAATATGGGCAAATATTACACATCGGTTTTTAATGGATAAAGGTAAAGAAACATTTTTAAAGTATACTGAAAGAAGGAGGGACAGCGGCAAACATGCGTGACTAGATACTTTCACCAAATGCTAGCACGCGTCGTAAAAGCCATGTCTGTCACTCCCACCAGTTATCTCAGATAAAATAACTTGGAGCTTCCCTAGAAGCTTCCATTTGTTCACTAATATGTTCAGCAAGAAAACAAACAAAAATACAGAAATCCATTCTTCCACTGTCCGTGCCACCATAATGAGCATGCTTATCAGTGCCTGAGTTCTTTTTTTTATTCTGATGAAATTTGTGCCTGTATGAAATACAATATTTACTCCCAAACCCTTGAATTCCTGTCATATCCTCCTCAGCGTATTTCTCTTCTAACTTTTCTTTCTTCTTCCTCTTCCTCCTCCTCGTCTACCACCACCTTCTCCTACTTCTCCTCCTCCTCATCCTCTTCTTCTTCTGTATAACCCACTAATTTTAGTTAGGTATTAATGTGGGTCATGTACTGGAGCAAGAGAAACCTACCAGTGCCACATTCTCGACAAAAATGATTCTGTCTCATTCAGCATCTACTGCAAATAGTACCTTAGTAATGGTGATGCCAGGAGATTGTGTGGCTTATCTATTTAAATAAAATTAAGTTTTGTTTAATTGCCTGAACTTTTAAGGGATTGGTTTTCTATGTTCAAGATAGTCTCCTATAAAGCAATGTTGTAAACTGGTTGAGAACTCAGAACTGGCAGGAAAATATGGTTGGTACTGCAGCTGCCTAGATGTGCACCAATTACAAGACATGAGTGCAGCATTTAAATTGCACAGCTTTTTTCATGATGTGTTTTAGTTGCAATAGGTCAGCCAGAAAAACAGAGTAATTTAACAACATTTTAAATATACAGTATAGCATCAGATTTTGGGCTATTCTTATGTGAAATGTTAAGTGGATCTGGGTTTAAGAGTTTTATGGTGAATGCCAGAAGTCCACAGTGAGGTATTTAACACAATTATATGAGTGCCCACATGCAGCATCCTCTTCACTCAGGGGAAGGGATGAAGGACTGAGAACTGCAAAGACTGACCTTGTACAGTGATAACGTATTCAGAAATACGCTATCTGTATAAATTGAATTTATATGTATCACAAAGTTCTCAGCGAAAGAATATAACTGAAACTCCAAGAAGGTATTAACTAGAAATAAATGTAGCAAAATATTAGTTGTATCAAGTAGAAAGACATCTCCCTTACATTTCTAAAAAAAAAAAAAAAAAAAAAAAAACCTATCAGCTTTGAAATCTCTAAAACCTTATCATGACTAAAACTTTGCCAGTAGCAAACATATTTTAATTTACCTTTTCAGTTTCTTCATCTTTAAATATAGTTCTAAAACTACAATCACAAAACAGTTTCTAAGCAATTAAAATACATATACTTTAGTGTGTGTTTTGGATAAGTACCAAAACACAGGTATAAAAATTCTGACTTCAAATTAGATTATTTGGTTTTATATTTTACAAGTTTATGGATATTTCAGTATATATGGAGAATTTAAGTGAGGAATTGTAACATTTTATTATCAAACAGTCATTATACACAGTGATGAATGCCACTTAGGCAGTTTTAAATGTTATGTACTCAACAAAACCAATTCTGTATGATCCTTTCTACCCTTTTTCCTCTTGCTACTCCCTAAAAACTTCATTTCTACTGTGTGTGTGTGTGTGTGTGTGTGTGTGAATGAGTTGTTTATGTGTGAGAGAGAGAGGGAGACAGACAGAGAGTGGGAGAGATATCTTATATATCTATACAAAATTCCAAGTGTAACGAGAGCGAAAGACAAGTCAAATTCTTTCACAAAAAATGAAAATTATCACTGACTTAAGGTCCAGGGACCAGTGGCTTTTTAATGACTGAAACAGAGAAAAATGTTTAGCACTTGTGTTCAAGACCTACATGTTCCTTAATTATCTCTAGTTGCATTCATTTTCATGCTCATGATGTAACTTTATTTTTTGACAGAATAATATAGTGTTGGATTTATATATATATATAAATTTATACATACATATATTTCCTTGTCCACACATTGGTTGGTTGATTGTACTATTGATTCTATAGCTGCCTATGGTGAATGCAGTGAACATCAATGTGCAAGTATCTCAGTGCTTTAGTGAGTTAAAGCTTTTTGTGTTAGATCCAGGATTCACTACCCGCTGGGTCCTGCGGGTAGTCGCACTTTTCGTTTTCTGAGGAATATCCATGCTTACTGGACAAATTTCCTTTTGCCCCGGAAGCAGTACATTTGTCTGAAGGTCACCATTTATATAATAAATTTTAATTTACATGTGTTTTGCTACCTCTCTTCCTCCCACTCTCCTTCTAAATTCAGTCTTTATAACACCTACTCCTAAGTAGCTAATCCTTAAATCAGTGACAACTATATTATGAAATAACTTGACTTTTCTTTCCCTATTGGATATTCAATACCATCAACTTCAAATGCTCCTTCCTCAGGCAAGCATGGTGGAACATGCCTGTAATTTCAGCACTCAGGGAAGTGAGGCAGGCAGACTGCTGTGAGTTCTAGACCAGCCTTGTCTACAAATTGAGTCCAGGACTCCAAGGCTACACAGAGAATCCATGTCTTAAACAGCCAAATAAATAAATATACATACATACATATATACATACATACATACATAAAATTGCCTTTTTCAAAATAGTCTTGAAACACCTACATAACAAAGTTTGTTCAGAACACAATCAGTGGTCTTTTTACTAGGGTGAATGTTTGACTGCTTCAACAAGCAGCAACTTGACTCTAGCACCTGAAAATGATTTAATATAGTGAAGGTACTATCAATTAAAGTGCCTGGAAATTAATTACAACAAGAAGCAGAATCATTCAACTAATCAAAGGCAGATCTAAATAAATTAGTTCTTAATCATAGCTTTGAAAGAAGAGAAAGGGAAGGCAATGTCAAGAAAATCAAATTACCTTCCCTTGGGCAAATACATAATAAAACGTTCATAAAGTCAGAGGTTTAACTTCAATTTTGTTGATAAGATCAACAGAAAGTTTTAACAATACTATTAATAAGTAATTTCCCTTAATTCAGGTTTTGAATATAATATTTTCATTGCTATAAAGAGGTCATATTTACCAGGCAGTGCAAAAGCTTTATACGTAGATGATGAGGGTGGAGTAATGTGGAAAAAACACACTTCCCATAAGCTTTACTCATTTCACCTGACATGGTGCTGGGGTCATGTCTATGTAGACCTTGAGTTCCTTGCTACAGCTTCATTCTAAGAGTGTCCCTAATAATGGGAACAAGGACTGTCTCTAACCTGAACTCAGTGGCCAGCTCTTTGATCACCTCTACCTGAGGGGGAACAGCCTTACCATGCCACAGAGGAAGACAATGCAGCCAGTCCTGATAAGACCTGATCAGCTAGGGTCAGATGCAAAGGGGATTTCCCTTATCAGTGGACTTGGAGAAGGGCATGGGAAGAGAAGAGGGTCGGAGGAGATGAAGGTGAGAGGGTGGAATTGGGAGGGAATGAGAGGGAGTTTTCAACTGGGATACTAAGTGAATAACTGTAAGTAATATTAAAAAATAAAAATAATAATAAAAAAGAGTTTACTCTTCTCTGAAATCCTTTACAGAGGCAAAAAAAAAGCTAGTATTTTTTTTGTCTAATGAAACTAAGCATGAGACACTGCTAGGAAACAAAACAATTTAAAACTAAGACTGACATACCTAGAGTGTTTCTTCCAGTTTCCACAAAAGCAAGCTTCTTTGCGGTTCTATCTTTAAATTCCTTGGGTTACTTCCTATACCTTTTCTACATGTTCATTAAACACTGACATACATAAAGTTTGTTAGCTGGTAACACAAATTTTCACATCCAACATGGTCCAGGCACTTACAGCACAGATGTTCTCTGCTTAGGGAAAAGTTATGCTGGTGACTTTTGAAAGACCTCTAGCCTCAGCAGCTTTATGGTGAAACACTCGATTTGGAGGTCTGAACCCCTTCTTTTAAATTTGTTCATTGGTATAACTTGTGTTGGCTTTGATTTGGGGCAACCAGTTTCTCCCACGGTTCTGGATTATTCTTTCTGATCTATCTGAACTCTGGATTACACAATGCTGGCTAGCAGCACAGCACACTGCATCACTGTGTCTCTCGCTGTAATACAAGTGAAGATGGGGATCAAGTTAGGAAGTCCTTGACCTGACTGTGGGTATTGGTAGTTTGTGATGCTGCGGGAACTTAAAGTCCAAAAGAAACAGAAGAACAAACCTACCAGTCCTCACAGAGGCTGAGAAGACATTCAAATTGCCCAGAAACTCCTACCTGATGTTGATTCTTAAAGGAAAAAAAAATATATTTAAAACTGTCACTGAGCCTAACTTAAAATCAACCTATTCCACTCCACTAGCCACAAGTGATCTAATATCTTTCCGGATTTCAGTTTATTCAGAAAATGTACATTGAAAATGCAGTTCAATGTACTGTAATGTGGAAAGGCAGGATGACTGCTTGGTCTTTCAGTTGTAGCTCTAAGGAGGCTGAAGCAGGAAGAACTCAAATTCCACGGCAGCCTGACCTACGGATTGATATTCTGTCTCAGAAGAAAAGTGTTACATAGCATTAAGTGTATGCTTTCTGACAGTCGACGATGATTGCTGATATTTGATTTTACGGTTTTATTGTCTTAACTAGCTCTTCATCTTGATTCTGCATTTAGAGAATTTACCATTTGGTAAATGATAAAACAAATCTTATTCAATGTTTAGCCATGTGGAAAAAATTTTGATTTACTCTGCTCTGTGATACTCCATTTGCCGTCTTATGAATCCCATGAATCACCTTCAATATATTATTTTAATAAATGGTGTAGGATGGAGACTTGTTGGTTACATTAAGATAACTTCTGAAAGCCCTCTCTGATCATAGTTCCAAAATATGTCTCCATACATTCACAGTAAAAGCCAAAAATAGACAGTTTTTTGTCAACCCTTTTCCTATACAGCATCCAAAAGCATCATTTTGAGGTGAAGATATGATCAAACTACATGGATTAAAACCCTTCTATGGGCAATGATAGTGAGGATGAGCAGAACAGAAGTGGTAGAGGCTGAGTGTGTAGGACTAGAATGTGCTAGCTGTGTGAAAATTAGACATGATTCACAAGCAATCACAGTCAGGTATGACAGTTTAAGTCAGATAATGATCTGGACTTTAACTTGCCTGAAGAGCTTCATCTATTCTGAAAATAGATTTGTATATTGGACTAGGATGAAATGGCAGTTCATGTTTAGGGACCCATCTCTGTACATTTCAGGCAGCCTGACTCTCAGTAGCACTGTGTGCCCTCTGTGCAACGTCCAGTTAAGTTCACTAAGTCAAACAGTGGATATCTGATCATGGCGAGGTTACAAAGAATGGCAACTTTTCTGTGTGTGGAATTGTCCTTGATATGATATTAGATTCTGTTTTATTTTTTCCTCTAACTTCTGTTACAAAAGATCCTGCTGAGAATCCCTACTGTAATTTTGAATGTGTACATTTGCAAAAACCATCATACAGCTTCGGTCTTTGTAATAAAGTTTGCCTATTATCTTAAAGAAAAAAAAAAACCCTTCTGTGTGTCTCTTAGTGTCCTTGTTCAGCTTATGTTGAGGTGGTCCTATTTATAAGACTTTAGGGGTGTGGCTTCTGATCAATATATATTTATTCACATGCAACAATTAATAAAAAAGAGTTTGTGTTGAAACTAAAGCACCAACCAAGGCCCTTGCATGAACTGGAACTAGACTGCCTACAAAGATGTAGCTGATGGGCAGCTCAGGTCTCAGGTAAGGGGAGCAGGAGTTTTCTCTGACATGGACTCTCTTGCCAGCTTTTCTATTACCTCCCCCTGGAGGGACTACCTTGCCAGTCTACAGATGAAGAGGACATGTTCAGCTCTGCTACAATTTGATGAGCTGGGATGGATAGAAAGAGGGGATCCCTTTTCTGAGAAATAGGGGAAGAGGATCGGGGAGAGGGAGGGAGGGTGACACAGGGGTAGAGGAGGGATGGGACTATGACAGGATGTAAACTGAATAAATAAATACAATTTTTGAAAAAGAAAAAAAGAATAAATTTGAAAAAGAGCAAGAAGTTTTTGGAGAGAGGAAATGGAAGGGAAAATGGTATATTACAATCAAAAACAATAAAAGCATTAAAAGAAAATTTTAGTTTTCTTTCTGCTCTCTCTAATCCTATCTAGCCATATGTATGAACAGAATCTATCATAACCTGATGCCCTCTGTTCCTGTTATACTTTTCGTCCTCTGCTGTAATGCTGTATTCTACAATGGCATTACCTTGAAGGATCCCATTGCCTACATGTTCCTTCTCCCCATTCGTTCTACTTTTGTCAGGTTAATTCAGATCTGTACTTGTATTGGCATGCTGCTTCTCTTTGAATGACATAATCTAGTCATGTTTCCTGACAGAGCATCTGATACATGACTTACCCAAGGTTGCTGTGGGTGCTCTTTATATGGAATTAATACTATTTTTATTTATTTAATCATCCTCACTTGGCCATAAAGCGAAAAACACTTTGCAAATCACTACCACGCTAACATCTATTTAGTACCTGGCACAGAATGAATTTAGAAGCATTTTGTGAATGATCTATATAGCATTGCAGTTTTATAACTGCAATTTTATATCTATGAGCTCTTTAAGAACAAGAACAATTTCCATAACTAAAAGCAAGATATCAGTAGTAAATGCAGGACAATTCTGTAAAGACCCTTAAGGACAAAAATCTTACCTGACTTTGTATTCTCTTTTGTAATATTAAATATGCACTGCAAGAACTGGCAATAATAAGTACTAAGTCAGCCTGCTGAGCCATAAGTGAACAATAAAGACACTGTGGGTTCCGACTGTGAAAATATCTGTTTGCTTTCTATAAGTAGCCGATATGTGTTTACTCAATACGATAATTTTCTGCTTCATTTTTATTTTTCATCAGTGTGTTGTTTGGAAGTGCCAGTGCATGTGCTGTGGTGTATATGTGGAGGCCAAATGACAGCCTCGTGGACTTGTCGTTTCTCTCCTGCCACCATTACGTGGATTCCAGGGATCAAATTCAGGTCGCTGGGGTCATGCAACAAGTATCTTTACTCACTGACCCACACTGCCAGCCACATGACAAGATTTTATGTATCTGCTTTTTGTGCATTGTTTTATGTTAAGAAAAAATAAATACCTTCAAAACTAAAGCAAAAGTCACTGTTCAGTTACTCTGTGTGTATTTGTGAGAGCCTGTGAACATGTGCGTGGCGTCATTCCACTCTGTCATCTAGGGTAATTTGGAAGCACAAAAATAGGGTGATAGACTTCTACTAAAAGTTATAATTAGAGCAAATTTTAAAATGATTTCTGTTCTGTAATCTTGAGAAATGAATGGTAATGCTCTTCTGCTACATTCGTGTAATGTGTTAATCTCCATCTTAGCCAGTTAATTGTTTACATAACACTTTCAGGAAAACAAATAGTTTCTATTTCCAAAAATAATGCAACATGTTACTCCTTTAAGAAGAACTTAATCTCAGAAAAACATCAAGCTAACACCTGCAACATACATGTAGACCCTGTGCAGTTCCATGTAGCACCTTCTTTGCTATTTCAGTCTCTATCCACCCATGTGAGACCTGCTTAGTTGATTCAGTGGGCTGTGTTCTTCCGGTATCCTCTCTCACCTCTGATCCCTACAGTCTTTCCTCCTTCTCATCCAAAGATTCCCCCAAGCTCCAAGGAGACTGACCTACCTGATGGAGGCTTCCAATTTTGACTCTCTCCCTGCATAAGGTCTAGCTGTGGGAGTCAGTGCAGGCTCCCCTGTGCCACCAGAAGAAGCCTTTCTCATGTCAACTAGACAAGGCACAGGTCTATGAGTACAGCAGAATACCTTTAGGAATCATTCCATTGATTTTTTTTCCCATTTGTATTTGGTTCTACCCTGGTGTAGAGAAATTTTAATCCAGCAACATGGCTGCACTGGCAAGGGATCACCTCCAAAGATATGGGTCTATGTGATCCATCTGGAATGAAGAGATGCCCTTAGAATACACCCTTAATCCCTCTGGCTAGGATGCACACCTTTAATTCCTCTGGCTAGAATTTAGTATACAACTTTAGTCCCAAACAATGACATCAAATTGAGGGACAGATGAAGTTATTAATCAGAGAAAGATTTGACAGAATGAGACAGGGATAAGACATGCCCACTCTCACAGGAACAGACAAGAAAAAGAAGCTATTTAACAGCAGTGCAGAAAGAGAGCAGGAGAGTTTATGGGGACCTTAGTAGAGTTTGGGAGTGCAGTACAGTTTATGCAGTTCAGTTTGTGAAGTTCATGAAGTTAAATGAAGTTAAGAGGCAGTTTTTCCAAACAGTGAAATTCAGTAAAAAGCAGAGAGAAGCTAGTTTGAATTGGTCAGCGTGGAGAGGAATTTGGAGCCAGAACAGATGAGTTGAATCAGCCAGACTGAATTCTGAAAGAATGAGAAAGTCTGAGTTTATTTTGCAGTAACTTTTGGGGGCTGAAACATTCATGGCTAACAGTTGGAGGGTGAAAGCTGAAGCTTTCAAGGTCCGGGCTTGTAAAAGATTATATTGTACAGAGGCTAAATGATACCAGGCATATGCCTGGGGATAGTTAAATAGAAATGCTCTGGGCTCAATCTAAGCCATATATGTGTAAACCATAGGTACAGCTCTCATTTTATCCCCACTTCTGAAGAAATAAAAAACAACTTTTACATCCTTGAGTTAGAGTATATCTCTAACTCTTTTGCCTTGTCTTGGGACTCTTTTCCTCCTTTTGGATAGCCTGGTTCAGCCTCAATTTAGAGCTCCCACCGTATCCCATTGTATCATGTTTTGTCCTGTTTGGCCATTGTCCTTAGAGGCCTGCTCTTTTCTGAAGATGAAACATAAGGGGAGTGAGTATGGGAGAGAGGGGAATTAGAGTAGAGGTATGAGGAGGAGGGAGGGGAAAATGTGTTTGAGATGTATTGTATAAGAAGAGAAGAATCTATTTCAAAGACCTTCATCATGTCCTTTCCTTGAATTTGTAACAGGGAAAATTATTACCTTAGGATGAAATAGTATTTATATCAATAGATAATAGATTAAAAAAAAAAGAACGAAATATAGATTGGCAGGTATCTCTTAGAAGGCATCGCAGGACAAATAACTATCAATTAATTGACACCATTCTTAAATCACTAAAATATTAGAGTGTGTATTTGTAACATGGATTACAATTAGGTCTATATGTAAAAAGTACTGAAGATTTTATCACTATGATTTGCAACCACTTGCCAATTTTATTTTAAAGAACACTTATGTTCTTTAAACTATGTTAAGGCTTATTGCTTATAATTTTGGATGACAAAAGTCTTTGATCTCTTTTTCCTAGCATCTATATTGCCAGTCTGATAGAAGCTGTCTTGCTAAATTATAGAAATGTTATAATAAGGTACACTAGTCTAGGTTGTTATGGTGATGAGAAGGAAGAGGGAGCAGATTGATAACCACAGCAGGATATGTGAAGTGTAACATAAAAACACTTTTAAAACAAAATTTCAGCAATCTTATAAAAAATAAAAATAAATGTGTTTTGGAACAATGAAACTAACAGATTATTTAATCCAAAGAAGACTGTGAGAATAGGATCCCAAACTCACTCTTCTTCACACAACAACAGTTTACTTCCATCATTGGGCATTTGTATGAGATAGGTTTTGAGAAACTGATTGATGTTTCTCTTTAAAAAATTGAACTCTTAGCTTAAGATTCTCTTTTTTCTTGAAGATTTATTATTATTGCTGTTGTTATTGTTATTATTATTCCTGAGCTGGGGGAACTGAGTCAATGCTATATAAGAAAAAAACTAGTAGAGTGGTTAACATATATGCTTCAGAAATGAAATGGTGCTTGGGGTATGGAGAGATTGCTCAGTGGTTAGAATGATTTGCTATTCCAGCAGAGGAACTGGGTTCAGAAGCATGACACACAAGGTCATTCAATACTGACTATAACTCCAGTTACAGGGGCTATAACACCATATTCTTCCTCCACAAATATTACAGTCCTATGGTACACACACATATATATTCAGAAAAAAATCCATACACATAAAAAATAAAAATACACTTTAAAGTTGGGAAGTAATCACTGCCACCTGATGGATGAGATCTCTGTAGTAGTTAAATAAAAATAAGTTTAAATAGCTGGACTTTACATGTACTGACATTGCAAGCTATAATTGTTTTCCAGGAGTAAAATACACCATATCTCTATTATCCTTGCCTTACTGTTGACTTAGGGAATTCTGAAGAACATGGCAGTTTCCTTAAAGACAAGAAGCTTAACTTTTATGAACTGAACAAAATACCTGTGTATGAGAGAGTTACACTGATAGTGAGTTGTACAGAATGGCAGCCTATGGGACAGCAGTAAGATCATCAAGGCCACAACCTCCCTCACCTTTCAAGTTAGGAGTACTGTTTATTTGGGTTGAGCATAAATGGTTGTCCTCCAGAGATTACATAGTATCATCTCTGTGCTGCACAAATAGGGAGCACATAGATGATAAAAGTCACTTGTCAGGGACAACATGTAAAGAACTATTTTAATCCTCTCCAAATTAGGCTTAGTTCAAAAGGGTTAATAGGCTAAATGAAAAATGCTAAGAATTTATAAACAACTTCATTCCAAAGATGTTTTTGTTTCCTTTCATAGCACAGCATGTACTACCTAATTCATTTTTACAGTGAGATATCTACAGATAAGATGTGAATAGTCATAAACATTTTAAAAGGAATACTTCTACTTATTCTTTGAAACTTTCCTCCTTTTATTCACGTTGTATCCCCCCGTACTTCCCTCCCACCTCCCCTCACAATCCCACTCTCACTCTTCCTTACCCTTGTCCCTCTCCCCGTCTACTGATAAGGGAGATCCTCCTTACCTTCTCTCTGATCCAACTCTTTCAGGTCTCATCAGGAGTGGCTGCATTGTCTTCCTCCGTGGCCTGGTAAGGCTGCTCCCTCCTCAGGAGGAGGTGATCAAAGAGAAGGCCAATCAGTTCCTCTCAGAGACAGTCCCTGTCCCCATTACTATGGAGGCCACTTGGACACTGAATTGCCATAGGCTACCTTTGTGCAGGAGTTCCAGGTTATCTCCATGAGTGGTCCTTGGCTGGGGTATCAGTTTCAGAAAAGACCCCTGTTCCCAGACTTTTTGGATCTGTTGCTCTCCTTGTGGAGATCCTGCCCTGTCCAGGTCTTACCATCTCCCACGTCTTTCATAAGATTCCCTGCACTCTGCCCAAAGTTTGCCTATGAGTCTCAGTATCTGTCTCTATACCCTGCATAGTAAAGCCTTTCAGAGGCCCTCTGTGGTAGGCTCCTGCACAGAAGCAGAAAGACAAACAGGGCATATACTCAATCATAAGTGGATATCAGACATATAATATAAGATAAACATGCTAAAATCTGTACACCTAAAGAAGCTAATCAGGAAGGAGGACTCTGGCTAAGATGTTCAATCCCCATTCAGAAAGGCAAAGAGGATGGACATCGGAGGAGGGAGAAAGCAGGGAACAGAAATTCTATTCTTGATCAAAGTGTCTTTTTTTTTTTTCTTTCCTTAAAGGGTCTTTATTGGTCTTCAAACAATTTGATTTTGGAACTGGTACAAATCTGTCATTTAATAGGAGGTTCACAGGACCAATATATAAAATGCTTCTATCATAAAATGAATTTAGAGAAAGTACTAGTCCAATTTTTTTTTTCAGAATATGGAAAGGATACTTCTTAGTCTGAACTACAGTGTGCATAAGTTTTAAAAAGCAGAATCTCCTTTACTTTAAACTAGCATAGCTTGACAATGACATTAAAACTGAGATGTTGGTCATTTTAGGATTCAAAGATAGAGTTTTCTGATGGAAAGAACTTGAAACTGAAACCTAAACTGATGCTGACTGACATAGTCTTTTAGCTGCTAAAAGACAAGCATCACAGGCTCAATATGCCTAACAGGAACATGGCAACAGCCAGTCCACAAAGAGGCAGCTGCCTTCAAATGAGCAGTGGCTAATATTACTTTTGAGAAATAAACCTTGTCTGTATTCAACTAACCAATTATTCAACCAACTATACATTGGGGAAATTAATTCCTGGAGCAAAAGATGTCATTATATCCACAGCCACAAATATTGTTCTTTGATATACACTTCCCAGCTCACTTGACCCAGTGACTTTTTATTTCACTCTATCTAATAGCTTTATAATATGTTCTAGGAAGAAGCTCCCTTTTCCTTAAATTGCTCTTTCAAGTTCTTGAATATCACATGAATGTTCAATCCTGCTGAGGAGTCAAGTACTCCACATATTCTGTGAAATTGGCATCAACCCTGCTTCATACGTGCAGAGCCCTTCACATAATCTGTGATGGAGGGAGTCATAGGATTTGATCCATTTTTTCTGATAATGTGAATATTTTACTCTTTTGATGTTTTAATTTTTTGATGTTTTTATTTTTATCTACAAGAACTAACATAATTTTCAATTATTCTAGATTTACAGTACTGAGCAAAGAGTCCCATACATAATAAATTTAAATTCCAGTAAGTAGGGGAAGCAGGATTAACTTGTTTCAGTGTTTCCTAATAACTGATGCATTTACAAGCAAAGGTACAGAAATACTATCTAGGTGGGGCTGGGGTAACAGTATGCTGTTGCTGTTGTGATTTTTGCTTCATTAATGTATGTGTGACACTTATTGCATTGTTGAACTAAGAAACAATAACTATGAATTAAAATAGTAACATTAATATTAAATTTGTTAAATATTAATATTAACACAATATTGACATTAATATTAAATTATTAAATCTTAGCATCAATATTAATATTAAAATGAAAGAAACATAAACATGCAGATGACATAATAGATACTAGAATTTCAAAGTACAAATCATATGAATGATTAAAATCTTGAGACCCTAGTCTTACAAAAACATAAAGTCTATTCTACTCATTGTCACTCTTCTTTTAGGAAGCCACCAACTACTTCTATATTTACTAACCAGTGTAATCTTAATTCTCAATACTCCTGGTGCTATTTTATAAAAACATAGAGTGTGCTTTCATAAAGTCATTTATATGTATAGTTCTACTTTACTCTCAATCATTGGACATCTGTGTTTGCTATTACTGCAACTCTCAACTATTACAATTTATTACTATTTTTGCATCAGTCTCTTTAACTTCTGATGCTTCTGTTCCATCACGGAACTCAGGATAAGATCTAGATGTCAGATTTAAAGAACTTTTTAAAGCTGTAGGAAGTCTGTCTATAAAAGGCTCTTGTGAATATATAGAAGGATATGGGATGCAGGAAAGTATGGATTTTGACTTAAGGTCAAAAGCGGGATTCAAATCATTTTATTTCCTCCCATCTCACCCTTCCTCCCATCCTTTCTTTCTTTCCAGCAATGTAGATGAACCCATGGACTAAATCACATGTTCAACCACTGGTCTGCATTCATAGCTTCAAATTTTCCCAATCTTTCCATTAAAAAAGAAAAGCAATAGCTCGACAATTGTTTAGACAGATTTGCAGCACAGGAAAAATTCTCATGTTATATGCTAGTGACTCAAAGTCCAGCATAATTTCATTGAGAGCCAAGTTGAGCGATTTGCCATAGGGTATCAATTTGCTCCTGCACGAGGTCACTCCTCTGATTGAACACCATCAAGCTTCCTTTTAGTTGAGCATTAATTCCTTTATGTACAACTAAGGCATGAGCTACATTGGCTAAATGATTGTTCAGGGTCTGAGCAGTCTGCCCAGTATGACTCATGGCTAATGCCCCGGTGGTAGCTCCAACAGCCGCCAATGAGATGGTAGTAACAATGGTGGCTGTAGTTCGAAGATCCCTTTTCTGTCTGAAGAGAGTCATAGCGTGAGGGGCATCAACGGGCACAGGCACCCAGTGGGGCATGCGAGTAACCAGGGCATACCTAAATTTACTAGCATTCCAGCATTGGGCAAAAGAATTCGATACTACGATGGAGCAGCTGAGAGTGGCCATTGTCACAGTAAATTCTACCAGAGTGGACGCAGGACTAGCCACAGGATTATCATCATGGATTGCTGCAGCCATGAATCATCTGAAGGAATGGGCGGGCATGGGAGCGTTAGCAGGCCTTCTGGTGTTGGTCTCCTTGGTTTGCCTGTGGTATATATGCAAGATTAGAGTCTCACAACAGTGTGATGCAGCCATGATCATTCAGGCCTTTACAGCCATTGAAGCAGGACATTCTCCCCAAGCATGGTTGGCTACCATAAAAAGCTAAAGTGTTACACTCAGGATGGGAGGCTAAGCACTGCACTCAGGGTCAGCCGCTTTGGACCCAGAGAAGAGCATGTCTGGTTGCATGCGGGTTGATGCCCCAGGTCCCGCCTCTGAGAAAAAGGTATAGGACGGGTCTGATGCTCTTTGGGTGGATGACACCTAAATGAACATCGGTACAAAGTCCCAATTTATTTCTAATATCAGAGATCAGACCTCTACTCTTGCCTGATGCGTCTAAAACAAAAAGGGGGAACTGTAGAGAGCTGCGGAATGCTATGCCTTAAAGATGGAGCTGGTTTCCGCCTTCCACCTTCCCGATGGTGAGTGCTCTCTGTCACGAACAATTCCACATTTGGCTAAGGCTGAGGATCTGGCTTGCTTCCATGTATGTGGACCTATCTGCATTGCCCACGTGGCACGCCTGGGTTGGCTACCCAGAGGCTATTTAAGCTGTGGGCTGGCTTTCCCCAGGGTCCGAGGTTCCTGAATAAACTGCATTGAAAAAAAAAATCTTTCAATAAAATTAACTGGAAATTAAAAAAAAAAAAAAGAAAAGCAAATGTTTAAATACACACATTTAACATTTATTGTTTTTCTTTCTTTCTTTTTTTAGCTGTCATGTTCACCATTTTATTTATTGAGGTTGGAAATTTATTTTTTTAATTTTCTTTTTTATTTTTTAATATTAGTTACAGTTTATTAAGTTTGTATCCCTGCTGTATCCTGTTCCCTCTTTCCCTCCCAATCCCTCCCTGCCCCTTTCCAAGTCCACTGATTGGGGAGGACCTCTTCCTCTTTCATCTGATCCTGGATTATCAGGTATCTTCAGGACTGATTGCAAAGTCTTCCTATGTGGCCTAGCAGGGCTACTCCTCCCTTGTGTGTGTGTGTGAGGTGGGGGGGATCAAAGAGTCCACCATTGAGTTCATGTCAGAAACAGTCCTTGTTCCCCTTCTTAAAGTACCCACTTGAATACTGAGCAATCAAGAGCTACATCTGAGCAGAGGTTCTAGGTTGCATCAATACATGGTCCTTGTCTGGAGAATCAGTCTCATAAAAGACCCCTGTTCCCAGATATATTTGGTCCTTGTGGAACTTCTGTCCTCTCCAGGTCTAACTCCCCCTTCTTTCTTATGATTCCCTGCACTCTGCCGAAGATTTGGTTATGAGTCTTAATATCCGCTTTGATACACTGCTAGGTAGAGTCTTTCAGAGGTGCTCTGGGGAGGCTCCTGTCCTGTTACTTGTTTGTTCCTACTTCCAATATCCATCCCATTTGTCTTTCTAAGTGAGGATTGATCATCGTAACCTGGGTCCTCTTTCTTGTTTATCTTCTTCAGGTGCATAGATTTCAGTATGTTTATCCTACTTTATAGGAATATGTAAGTCAGTATATACCATGTGTGTCTTTCTGCTTTTGGGATACCTCACTCAGGATGATCATTTCTAGGTCCCAACATTTGCCTGCAAATTTCATGATTTCCTTGTTTTTAATTGCTCAGTAGTATTCCATTGTGTAAAAGTACCACAATTTCTGTATCCATTCCTCAACTGAGGGGCATCTGAGTTGTTTCCAGGTTCTGGCTATTACAAATAAAGCTGCTACAAACATGGTTGAGCAAATGTCCTTGATGTGTACTTGAGCATCTTTTGGATATATGCCTAGGAGTGGTATAGCTGGACCTTGAGTAATCACTATTCCTAATTATTTGAGAAAGTGCCAGAATAATTTCCAAAGTGGTTGTAAAAGTTTGCATTCCCACCAGAAATGGAGGAGGGTTTCCCTTTCTCCACAACCTCTCCAGCATGTGTTGTCACTTAAGTTTTTGATCTTAGCCATTCTGTTGGGTGTCAGGTGAAATCTCAGGGTTGTTTGATTCGCATCTCTCTGATGGCTAATGAGGTTGAGCATTTCTTTAAGTGTTTCTCTACCATTCTGTATTCCTCTACAGAGAATTCTCTGTTTAGCTCTGTACCCCCTTTTTTTTAAATGGATTGCTTGATTTGCTGCTTTTTAACTTCTTTATTTCTTTATATATTCTGGATATTAGCCCTCTGTCAGATATAGGGTTGGTGAAGATCCTTTCCCAGTCTGTAGGATGTCATTTTGTTTTGATGACTATGTCCTTTGCTTTACAGAAGCTTTTCAGTTTCATGAGGTCCCATTTATCGATTGTTGCTCTTAGAGCCTGGGCTGTTAGTGTTCTGTTCAGGAAGTTGCCTCCTGTGCCAATAATTTCCAGGCTCTTCCCCACTTTTTCTTCTAAACGATTTCGTGTGTCTGGTTTTATGTTGAGATCTTTGATCCACTTGGACTTTAGTTTTGTGCAGGGTGATAAGTATAGATCTATTTTCATTTTTCTGCATGTACACATCCAGTTGGACCAGCACCATTTGTTGAAGATGCTATCTTTTTTCCATTGTGTAGTTTTGGATTCTTTGTCAAAAATAAAGTTTTTATAGATGTGTGTGTTCATTTCTGGGTCTTCTATTCAGTTCTATTGATCCACTAATCTTTTTCTATGCCAATACCATGAGGTTTTTATTACTATTGCTCTGTATTACAGCTTGAGATCGGGGATAGAAATGCCTCCAGATGATCTGTTGTTGTACAGGATCATTTTGGAAACTCTGGGTTTTTGTTTCTCCATATGAAGTTGATAATTTTTCTCTCAAGTTGTATAAAGAATTGTGTTGGTATTTTGATGGGAATTGCATTGAATCTGTAGACTGCTTTTGGCAGAAAAGCCATTTTCACTATGTTAATCTTACCTATCCATGAGCATGGGAGATCTTTCAATCTTCTGATATCTTCTTCGATTACTTTCCTCAGAGACTTGACGTTTTTCTCATACAGGTCTTTCACTTGCTTGGTTAGAGTCACCCCAAGTACTCTATGTTATTAGTGGCTATTGTGAAGGATGTTGTTTCCCTGATTTCTTTTCAGCCCTTTTGTCTTTGATATACAGGAGGGCTTCTGATTTTTTTTTTTTTTTAGTTAATTTTGTATCCAGCCACCTTGCTTAAGATGTTTATCAGCTGATGGAGTTCTCTGGTTCAATTTGGGGGGTTGCTCAGGTATACTATCATATCATCTGCAAATAATGAAACTTTGACCTCTTCCCTTCCAAATTTTGTTCCCTTGTTCTCCTTTGGTTGTCTTATTACTCTAGCTAGGACTTCAAGTACTAAATTGAAGAGATTTGGAGAGAGTGTGCAACCTTGTCTTGTCCCTGATTTCAGTGGGATTGATTTAACTTTCTCTCCATTGAGTTTGATGTTGGCAATAGGCTTGCTGTATTTTTTCTTTACTATATTTAGGCATATCCCTTGTATTCCTGATCTCTCCAAGACTATAAACATGAATGGATGTTAGACTTTGTCAAACGCTTTTTTGGCATCTAAGGAGATGATCATGTGGTTTTTTACCTTCAGTTCGTTTATATGGTGTATTGTATTGATGGGTTTCTGTATATTGAACCACCCTTGAATGCCTATGATGAAGCCTACTTGATCATGGTGGATGATGTATTTTATGTGTTCTTGGATTCAGCTTGCAAAAAACTACTTATTGAGTATTTTTACATCAATGTTCATAAGAGAAATACGTCTGATGATCTCTTTTTTTGTTGGGTCTTTGTATGGTTTAGGTATCAAGGTGGTGACCATGGCTTCATAGAATGAGTTTGGTAATGTTCCTTCTGTTTCTATTTTGTGGAATAGTTTGAGGAGTACTGGTATTAGCACCTCTTTGAAGGTCTGGTAGAATTCTACCCTGAAACCAACTGGCCAAGCACTTTTTGGGGAAGGGAGACTGTTGATGACTGCTTCAATTTCCTTGGAGAATATAGGCCTATTCAGTCTTTCTACCTGATCTGACTTAATTTTGGTAGATGGAATCTATCAAGAAAACTGTCCGTTTCATTTATATTTTCAAATTTTGTGGCATATAGGCTTTTGTAGTATGACCTAATGATTGTTTGGATTTCCTCAGTGTCTGTAGTTATGTCCCTCTTTCCATTTCTGATTTTACTGATTTGGATAGATTTTCTCTGCTTTTAAATTAGTTTGGCTAAGGGTTTGTCTATCTGGTTGATTTTCTCAAAGAACCAGCTTTTTGTTTCATTGATTCTTTGAAGAGTTTTATTTGTTTCTAATTGATTAATTTCAGCCCTGAGTTTGATTATTTCCAACTGTCTGCTCCTCTTGGGTGTATATTCTTCTTTTTTTTTTTAAGGTTTTCAGTTGGGCCATTAATTTGCTTGTATGTGATGTTACAAATTTCTTCTTGAAGGCACTTAGTGCTATGAATTTTTCTCTAAGCACTGCTTTCAATGTATCCCATAAATTTGGTTATCTTGCGTCTTCATTTTCATTGAATTCTAGGAAGTCTTTAATTTCTCTCTTTATTTCTTCCTTAACCCAGCTGTCATTGAGTAGCCAGTTGTTCAGTTTCCATGTGCATGTAGGCTTTTTTTTTAATTTCCATTGTTGTTGAGGTCCAGCTTTAGTCCATGGTGGTCAGATAGAATACAAGGGATTATTTCAATCTTCTTGTATCGTTTGAGGCTTGCTTTGTGACCAACTATCTTGTCTATTTTGAAGAACGTTCCATGAGGTGCTGAAAAGAAGTTATATTCTTTTGAGTTTGGGTGAAAAGATCTATAGATGTTTGATTTAGGGACTCTGTAAGTGCCTTTATTTCCCTATTTGGATTCTGTCTAGTTGATCTGTCCCTTGGTTAGAGTGGGGTATTGAAGTCTTCTACTATTAAGCTATTAAGATCAATGTGTGGTTTAAGTTTTAATAATGTTTCATTTACGAATGTAGGTGCTCTTTTATTTGGGGCATAGATGTTCAAAAACTGTGATGTCCTCTTGGTGGATTTTTCCTTTGATGAGAATGTAGTGCCACTACTTAGATTTTTTGATTAATTTTGGTTCAAAGTCTATTTTATTAGATATTAGGATAGCTACTCCAGCTTGTTTTCTGGATCCATTTGCCTGAAAAACATTTTTCCAACACTTTATTCTGAGGTAGTATTTATCTTTGTTGCATAGGAGTTTTTCTTGGATGCAACAGAATGTTGGATCTTGTTTCCCCAAGCATTCTGTTAGTTTGTGTCTTTTTATTGGAGAGCTGATTCCATTGATGTTGATAGATACTAGTGACCAATGAATGTTACTTTCTTTTGATGTGGGGTTGGTGGTGTTTCTTTGCTTGTATTCTTTTGGGGTTTTTGTTGTTGTTGTTGTTGTTGTACAGTTATCTATGTCCTATATTTCCTTGGATGTAGCTGTTTTCTTTGGGTTGGAATGTCCCTTCTTGTAACTTCTGTAGGGCTGATTACTGTGTAGATATTGTTTGAATCTGGTTTTGTCATGGAATATTTTGAATTCTCCATCTATGTTGATTGAAGGTTTTGCTGTGTATAGTAGTCTGGATTGACATCTGTGGTCCCTTAAGGTTTGCATGATTTCTGCCCAGGCCCTTCGGGCTTTCATAGTTTCTGTTGAGAAATCTGATGTGGTTCTGGTAGGTCTACTTTCATATGTTACTTGGCATTTTTCCATTGCTGTTTTTAAAATTTTTTTCTTTGTTCTATAGGTTCAGTGTTTTTACTATGATGCGACTTGAAGAATTTCTTTTCTGGGGTAGTCTATTTGGTGTTCTATAGACCTCTTGTATGTTTATGGACATCTCTTTCTCAAAGTTGGGAAATTTTTCTTCTATAATTTTCTTGAAAATATTTTCTGGACCTTGGAGTCTGATGTCTTCTTTTTCATCTACTCCTATTATTCTTAGATTTTGTCTTTTTCATGGTGTCCTTGATTTCTTGGATGTTTTGTGTTTGGAACTTTTCTCATTTTATTTTTTCTTTGAGAGACGTGTCAATTTCTTCAATTATTTCTTCGGCACCTGAGATTTCTCTCTTCCATCTCTTGTATTCTGTTGGTGATGCTTACCTTTGTTGTTCCTGATTGTTTTCTCTATGTTCTCCAGCTCCAGGTTTTTTCTCTGTTTGTGTTTTCTTTATTGATTCTAATTCTGTTTTCATGTCTTGCACCATATCCTTCATCTGATTGAATGTGGAGTCTTGCTTTTCAATGATGGCTTCTATTTTTTGTCCGTTTTCTCTCTATGTATTATTGCTAGTTGTACCTCTACTTATTTGGCTCTATTTGCCTGTATTTTTTTTTTTGAGAGCTTTGTTCATTTGTTTTTTATGAGCCCCCAATAGCTGGAAACACATAGTTTTAAAGTCATTTTCTTGGGTATCTAGTGAATTGAAGTATCCATTGATTTGGGGGGTTGTTGGTGAAGCCATGATGTCCTTATTTTTGTTGGGTGTGTTCTTACGTTGGCCTCCGGCCATCTACTTATCTGTAACCCTCAGTGTTTGTTCCTGAAGTCTGTAGTTCAGGCTAGGATCATTTCTTTCTGTTTTCTGGACTGTTTTTTCAGGAAGATGAGAAAGGTTCGCTGGTTTGGGAGTGTGTGTTGTGGTTTCAGCTTTACTTAAGTGAGGAATGTGATGCTGGTGCTATTTGCAGGTGATTTTAGTGGGCACAGTGTGCATGTATGGATTTCCTGACTATTGCAGTGGTCTGAAGGCCACTGGTATGCAGCTCTGTCTGGGATCCAGGAATTATTTGCCTGGATTTCACTGGTAGTCCCACAGAGCAAAGGCTTCAGTGTTGGGATCGCTATCGCAAGAAACCCTATGATGCCCACACTAGGGGTGTGGGTGGTAAGGATCTGTTGTCTGGTAGCTTGCATAGAGAGGCCCTGAGTCGGGGGCAAACTCTCCCTAGAAAGGCCCACTCACTCCCTCGCAGGACCAGTTGGAATGCTATCTACTCTCTGATTTGATCCTGCTGGGACAAATATGGGTGTAGGCTAACAGTCAGGTCTTGATGTCCACCTGCACTGTGTCCCGCCTCTCTGCCTTCCCCTCTTCCAGGGAAGGCTTATGGTGGCTGGTCTTGGGGAAGTACTGGAAAGGGTTGAGTTGAATGTCTTCAGTCCCAGATCTTGTGCCTGGATATCTCTGCCAGAAGCCACCAGTTGCTAGCACATATGTCAGCCGGTTCCAGAGGGAGTACCAGTTGGGTTGAGTATCCTCAGTCTCAGATCCAGAACTGGGGTTTCTCTGCCAGGGGCTGCCGGGTGTGCTGGAGCCCAGGTGCTGTGGCCTGTGGCAGAATCCACAGGCCACCTCTCTGTCCTTCCCCTCTCCTAGGGCAAGCCTATGGCTGAGGTTTCAGGGGAGTGAAAGGTTGAGCATCCTCAGTCTCAGATCCAGAACTGGGGTTTCTCTGCCAGGGCCCGCTGGTGCTAGAGCTTGGTGCTAGACTTTATTGCGTCTGGACCCGGGAGGGTGTCAGGATGTGTTGAGTGACCTCAGTCCCAGATCCTGAGCTGGGGTTTGTTTGCTAGAAGCCAGCAGCACCGGGGCCTGGCCGCTGTGAACCTGCATTGCACCTCTCTATCCTTGCGCTCTGCTAGGGCAGGCTTATGGCGGAGTTCTCAGGGGAGTGCCCGAAAGGGTTGGGCATTCTCAGCCCCAGATCCAGAGCCAGGGTTTCTTTGGTAGAAGCTGCCACTGTTGCTGGGGCTGGGGCACAGACAGTGTGGTCTGTGGCAAATTCTGCTGGCTGCCTCCTGCCTTCTCCAAAGAGGGAATAAGGAGTTGGGTACGAGGCATGCCTAGGGCTCACCTGCTGGAGTATCTTCAACTGGCGGAGTCTGCCGGTGACCTGATTCTAGATGGACTCACTTCATGGTTAGTCTCTTTTTTCCCGGAAGCCTAGATAACTCTGTTCTGGGTTTAGTAGCTCCTTCACTCACCAATTTTTAAATTGCAGGTCCTTTTCCCCTCAGATAAGGTGCACACTAGCCACCACCATCTTGGATGCCTCCTTCTTTCTTTTTTAGATTTTGCATGTTTGGGATATGCTCACCCCACACTGCACATGTGGAAGTCAGAGGATAACTTGTGTGTTCTGTACTCTCTACCATGTAGGGCCCAAGGTTGTAACTCTGATCATCAGGCTCATTGGCAAGCTCCTTTGCCTGCTGAGCCATCTTACCTGCTATTAGCCCTTATTTTCCACCGAAACGAAAATAGATCCTCATAGCTTTACCATTTATTTGACACAAAGTTCCTCTGTGTGATACTCTGAAATAAATAATATAATGAATTTATTAGAAACGTGGATTTTTCTTTCACTAAAATTGGACTTAGAGGATGTGAAGCCCGCTCTCATCATCATTTCTGACATTCGTTTTCATTTTCATTCTGGGATATTACAATAGTTCTTATCCTGCAGTGAGACTCTTTTTGGACAGAGAGGCATTATGTATGCATTAAAATCCTCAGTGAGCAGAGACTGAGCATTTGGCCCCGATTCTGAAATCAGTGCCAAGAGAAGAACTTGTCACCTTGTTATGTTAGAAAGGGTGAATAAATATTTTTTCACTATTCACTACTATTTAACAAATGAATGTATACAAAGACTACACTTGTGAGATTATTTATTTCCTGCATAAAACATAGTTAGATACTGTAAGTCCTTTGTTCTTTTATTCTGAAAAGAAGCTGAAATGGCTAAAGAGAGATGAAGTTTGTGCTAAGTCGACTGAATGTAGAACACCTGTCGCTTGCTACATTTGTACATTTTAAACAGTTCTCTAAATCATCTGACAAATTTCAGCTTCTTAATAATTTCGGTAAAATAAAGAAACAGTCTCATCTACCTGTGGAGCTATGTATCCATGTATGTATGTTTGTATCTATCTATCTAAATAGATAGATAATATATATGTGTATATATATGTATATATATATACATATACATATACACACACATACACACACACACACACACACAGAAACATTATGTTGCTGTGAATTTGAGAGAACCTGGGCAACATAGCAGGTACTAAGCCAGCCGGAGCTAAAGAGTGAAGCCCTATTTGGAAATATATAATAGAATTAACAAATAGAAATAAGATTATGTAGAATTAAAAACTGATGATTAGCAACAATATTTCTTAATTCAATTTCTGAATCAGCAACAAAATTTCAGATTATTCAGCGAGATTCATAAAACCAAGGACTTAAAGATTTTTATTTTAGATGAACTTCCTTGACTAAACAGAGCATGATAACATCTTGGGAGTTCAAAGACAAGTTGTATTATCTTGATTGTGGTGATTGTTACATGACTGACTATTCGTCAATTTTACGCAGGTACATTCCATCAGAGATGAATTTTGCTGCATATGTTACGGCTCAGGAAACCATTATTACAAGTCTGCAAGTATAAAATTCTCAAATAATAAATAAAAAATTCAAAAGATAAAATGGGCACTTTGATCACAACCATTTTTACATCTCACCTTATTCTCCTTTCAGTTTCTGTCTGGTTGTTGCTCTGATGGTTTCCGCCACACCAGAGCTCTGAAAAATTCTAGGGATGATTGTAATATCATGATGCTGAGAAAGCACTTAGTATTTATTAGCTCCTATCACATTGGCCACTCACATTCATTTCAGCAGTGCACAGAGGAGAGAAATCACGAGTCCATCTCTGTCTGGTCCCTTCAGTCTGTATTGGCATCTAAACCCACAGCCTACTAGATGGCATCTTCACTTTCTTAAACAAGGCAGATTCCTCAGATGAGTAAATAGCTCCATAATATATCGACTGCTTCAGACCAAATCAAAAACAAATCACTTATTTCTTTTATTTCTTCTCTCTTTCAATTTTACCAATAAGCATATCCTGTGAATTTACCTTTAAATTATAGCTTTATGCTGATAATACTCCAAGTTTCTCACCTGCTAAAATGTCATCTCCCATCTGAACTCATGTTATTGCCTCTAATAACTTTTTTCCATTCTTCTGTTATCTTAATTTCAGCTTTTCTTCTTATAATAATCAAAGATATGTTATAGTGACTTTATATCTTAAAATACCAGTGCTAAAACTGTACAATAATGTTATTTCACATTTATAACACATTTCATATTCTCTAGTATGACCCAAAATCTTCACACAAGAAGCAGAAAATTATGACTCACAGGTCAGATCTAGATCATTATCTGTGTGTTTGCATTCTTTAATAGTAAGATAATTCTTATATATACTGTGCTGGGATGGCTATCTCATACAAAGAACACAGGAGTGCTCAAGATAGTCACATGGTAGAAAATACAGTTTTATGAATCTTATAAACTCTTTATTTTGTATGAAACTTAAAGACAATTGAATCGGAGTTTCAGAAATAAATAACAGGATAGGCAAGCTGGAGCTTTGGAGAGCTGCCAGAATAAGAGAGTTACATATGAGAAAAAAAGAAAGTTATACTGCTACAGAAGTAACTGGTAATTAAAACACTGATCTGCTCATCTAGAGGGATTTACTTTCTGGCCATTTATAGAAAAAATTTGCTTGCCCCTGCCTTGCGCAATATTGTTGGTGTCTGTCTTCCTTCCCATCAATTGACCATTCATCTGCTCCCCCTGTATACTAGACTAAAGTCTTAGCACCTTACCTGCAGTGCACCAACAGCCCCCTTCCTTAGGGCTTTGAGTTTACAGATTCTTTAATTGGAATACCTTCTTACAGATCTTTAAGTGATTGACTCCAATCCTTCATGTGGTCTCTGCTTAAATGTCACACCCTCAGAGAAGAAGCTTGCCACCAACTAAATATCTCACAGAGGTAACTTTTTAATTGTATTACTTGCCACTCATCTTGAGGAAAAGGGCAGTGCTAAAATTGTTTAGGTGTGTTTATATATTATACTTACACATATAAGTCACTTTCGGGTAAGGAAGGAAAATCACTGTGGGTGCATCTTGTACTAATTTACTGAACTCGTCAATCTGCCACCATTCCTCCCATATCAAACACAAAAGATCTATAAAGGAGAAACATCAAGAAAGAGATAAAAGTCTGTTAAAAATCCCCAGATAACATATGGAGCTATTTTGAACTATTCTGTGTGGGATGGGTAGTGGCTTTGGCCTGAGGGAGAAGACAGGCATTGACGTGGGAGGATGGTAAAAGAAAAATATCGAAAGACAAGAACTACCCATTTATATCTGATAGCTCCAAGCGTGTACCAAGATACCACAAGGTAATATGTAAGCCGTGTTGCCAGTAGTTTATATCTATAAACAATTGATATTCTTGGGGTAGATAAATACTCAGAAT